>NC_136767.1:8362376-9793374 GCF_947034865.1 Barbatula barbatula | reverse complement strand
GCGTACAGAAATGGCATTTTTGTAAGCAAGAAAACTGTCTGGGGCAAGTCAGTTGACTGCTTCTGTGCCCTTTTTTCCTAGAAATTAAAATGGTTCCTTTTCGACAATTAACAAAGGTTGAGCTGAATTATAGTTGGCCTGTGACCACATAATTCATCTGCTGTTACATTGGTGCAATGAGAGAGACTCTGTATAATTGCACAATAGAGTGACCTTTATAGTCATTTAATTTTGCGACTGTGTGAAATTAGCCACTTCATGCTAGTCTGATTTAGTTAAATACTGTATATCATCCAGCTTCTTAATTAGCAAACTTTATTTTGAAGCAAGGGAAAGGATTTTCACTAATACACTGTTTACTTTCCTGACAGAGTGAAATAAACTTCATCTTGTTGCCTTTGAATGGCTAACTCTGCTAATTGCTTCCACAAGTAAACAGCTTGTGTTAGGATGGCCCATCACAACACACATCAGCTTAACTGGAATGGAGTCTGAAGCTTTGGAAACGTTAAGAATGTTTTTAAAACTTAAGGGGACTTGATATGAGAAAGCTGTATTTACAGTGGATCAGTCTGACAGCTTTTCAAGAGGAGCTATCTATAAGTGGCTATTTTTGAGCCAAAGAGAGAGCGAGGGGGGGGGGAGAAAAAGAGAAATTGTCTTCTTAGATCAAGTCCTCATTAGGCAAGGAAAGCTAAAAGAAAAATGTTCAAATAGCATCTCAACGTTACCTGTTATACTGTGTTATCCTCATACTGCAATAACAGTCCCAGTTGTTATTTTTTGCACTGTTTCTGCACTTTTTTAATCATTTGTCAGGGCTTGCAATACCATAATTTTTTCCTTTTTGTAATGGAAAAAAAGTGCTCATAAAGGATGGAAGTTTGTTCTGTAAAAACTGTAAGCCCCCAATGTTTTACTTACAATACATTTTTGTTTATAATATAAACCGCAATATTATTACAGAAACAATGTGAGTACAGTGTGTGACATCTTTGAGAGAAGGGTTTACCAACATAATCTTATGAAAAAATCCCCCTAAAAACCATCCGGGATAGCAATTTCCTTTTAAGTAAATGAACGTTTACAAAAAGTACTGTAAAACAAATCCATGGGTCTCTTGGACAATGTTCAAAATGTTAGGATAGCTTTATGTGAAGCTTGAATCAAGATCTTTGTAAAGCCACATTTTAGAAAAACAGTGCTATACTGATGACAAATATGAGTGAAGATCCGTGGCTCCTTTGTATAGTCCATGCGCTACATTACATGTCTTCTACTTATGTTACGAAGTGGAATTTAAGTTGTAACTTTTCTTGTGACCTCCTGTTGTTTTTGTTAAAAAAACAAACGTGATTTTCAAGTTTGTATAGTTTGTTTAATTTATCTTGATCAATGACTGTACTCTCTTATTGTATGTCTTATGTTTGTATCCTCCCCATACGTCTTTTTGTTTATACCCGTTTGTTCATTCCTCATCTAATTCATAAGCTTGAACAATCAACAGCACACTTTACTCCTGCACTGACTCTCTCTCCTTTTTTCCTCTCTCTCGTTTTCTTTCTTTTTTCCAAGGTTGGATTAGAAAATGGATCCCAGGTGTTCGATAAGCCTGTAGTGGACATGACAGCAGTGCAATCAAGTGTATAAATTTAATTGCAGGCTCATTTATGGCCGTTTATTAGCTGGTTAGGGGCACCCTGCTCCACTTGAACCCTGTTATTGCGAGGCAGAACATCTGTTTGGCTCTCTTTAACTATTTGTTTCATTGCATAGTTTCACAAATGCACAATTTAAATAGCTGCAGGATTATGGTATCTAAACTGGCATTATGGACTTCAATGTTCCATTTGTGTTTTGTGTTATGTTAAGATTGTATTCTGTTGTTTGAAATTCACCTAACCATACAAAATCCTCAGGAGAGTATTGGTATTTGTATAAGTGGTTTAAGTTGTGAAGCATCAATCATGTGTTTTAAAGTGCACTTTGTAAAACAAATACTTTACTGCCACTGTTAGGGTTAGAGTAAATAAAGTAGGATTGGTGGATATCACAGCACTAAAAAACAAGCCTGTACCTTCCATTATAAACACCAATATATTGTTAAAATGATATTCTATACACAAAGGACTGTTTACACCTGAAACACGTCATAAAAAAGCCTATAATGTTTGCAAGATTTGAATTCGCAAACTATGTGTTACATGAAGAAGATTTAAAATAAATAAATGAATAAATGAACTAATTGGCATGGAATTAAGTAATATAACCCCCAACCGTAAACCTAACTGAAAACAAATGATCATGTCTGATGCATAGTTTGTGCATAGCTGAACGCCACGAATACAATCCAAGACCTGCATTGTTGCCTTTGTCACATTGATATATAATGTTGAAAAGTTGTTTAACTAATAGTTACATTTTCAGAATTAGCTACCATCTTCCCATCATCAATCTTGCCGCATTTTACAGTAGGCTTGACTCCTCTTTGCATTATGGAAAACACAGACCCCATCAATAAACACCGCAGAACTAAGTGTTAATTGTTCCCTGTCACAAGGCCTAAAAAATCAATAAATCAACCGGCTAATAGCAACAAAATTGTGACCTGATGTATTATTTGACATAAACAAAAATTCATCAGCTATGTGGGCAGCGCAGATAAACTAATAAAACTCTCTCTCCGTTCCTAAAGTATTTCTTGTTATATTTTACATTCCGTACAGTTGTATTGTTTCTATTTATTTGCATTGCATATCAGAACTGGGAAAATATGGTCAGTGTATCATGCTGACAGATACCAACAACCACATACCTCACTTCTATTTCTGTACTCGTATATTTGTTTTTACATTATTAAGTTCATAATGGACTGTTTTTTCTTAACTCAAGCTTGAAGGTATTCTCCAGGTAAGATACAATATTTTTATTATATATTGTATATATATATATATATATATATATATGCCAAACAAATACCCTGACAAGCTATATCTATCTGATTATAGATAGCTTTTGCTTGTCCAGGTATTTATTTGGTACACGAGTGTATGAAATGGAACACAGTCTGCAAGTTATCTCAAGATATGTCTCTCTCTCTCTCTCTCTCTCTCTCTCTCTCTCTCTCTCTCTCTCTCTCTCTCTCTCTCTCTTTCTTTTTCTTTTTAATTATGAATGTCTGTCTCTACATTACCCTTCCTATTGATGCGTTGAAAAAGGCTTTGTTTGTCTTGGTTGACTGAATCCTTGCTTGTTTCTATTTTGTAAAACTGTGCTCACATGTCATGCAATCTGATATCTACAATACATCCCGTGCAAGTTTAATGTTGATTTCTATGTTAGTCAAGCATAAAACCAAAACAAACTAATGCACACACTTGCTCAGGTGGCACCTAACACCATTTTCCTCGAGTGTTCAACAAGGGCTAAATATGTCTAAGCAAAGGTCAGGCTATGATTTGTTATGAGAGCACTCGTGGGGAATTCTGATGCACACTGATCAATCCCGCACCCTTTGACACGCACATAAATCAATGCTGTATCAAGCAAAGCCCTCCCACTGTACCCCGACATGATAAATCCCACACTCGCCATTTCTGCCCCTCCTCCACCTCTTAGATCCCAGCTCGCTGATAGATCACAATACGCCGGCCTTGCTGTTCTGTTTGGTGGCATAAAAAAGAAAATCCCCCATGCGCGAACACTCTTTAGCGTTGATGGCTTATTACCAGGCGCTGTGATTTGACGGGATGTGTTCAAGGATCTCCTGTGCGGAGGAAAAGGTCAGCAGCTTTTAGCTGTGGCTCTGCTGGAATACTAATACTGTCCTTATTCAAATGATCCGCTACTGCGCTTATTAAATGGGCTTTGGTGCTTTAATTTAATAGTTCTGGAGCCGGGGTGTATGAGAAGCCTGTGTCACAGACAGGTCTGATTGAGATACTTATAAAGGCTGAGATCACAAGGGGGTCGAGGCAACATTTGGGAAGTGTGTTGTTTGGTATGTTTGATATAGTATGCTAAATTACTACTGCTATTAACACAATATATAGTATGTATACTGTGCACAGTTTGCGAAGCATTTATGAGACAATTTCTTGTATGCATAGAATTTACAGTTATTTCATACTAAATAAATGAAAAATTACTCATTATTTTCAAGATATAACTTTTTATTTTTAAAATGATATGATTTTAAAATGGACACTACTCACATGCTGTCTGATAACAATTATATTATTTTTATTATGAAATAATACCTAGGGTTTTAATTACTGTTGAAACCCTACGCATAAGGGAACATTAAGATATTAGTTAAAGCTTATAGTTATTACGGTGTTTTATAATAGTTGGCTGTAGCTTTCCTTAAGAATTTTTACAACGACGCAAAATTCATTATTGTAGAGATTTTTCTCTCTTGCTTCCATTCTTGCTCCACCTCTTCTGTTCCCCTTCTGCTCTACGCAGACAGAAAGAATTGATCCATTAATTGCTTGGCTAGGCTGTTTAATGCATGTCCTCCTGTTAAATCCAGTGTTGTGGATTTGCACCTTAGTGTTTGTACAGTGGTGTACTGGTTTTTCATAAAGATTTTATTTATTGGATGGTCCATGGGAAATCTCATTTCATCAATTTGCTCATTTGCAAGAAGGGGCTCTCGTCTAAAGAGATATTAAAGCAGAGAAGTCACATTTCTATTGTGCTTTTACAATAATAATCATATAATAATGCAATGCAACTCAAGTCTGCAGGTTCAGGAAAAAATATGCACATACTGAGAGGGCTCAAGGATTCCGAATATCAATGCACTCACAAAAACACGCATCCAGTGCCTCACAGTACTTGCTTACTGAGCTGCCGTAAACCAGTGTGTACAGCCAATGAAGCCTGAAGCATCTGACACAGTGGGCCATTAATAAGCATCATTCAAAACAAGTTTAGGTTACCGATGCTATTGTTTTTAGTCAGCTGTGATGCATTTTTCTTTGAGGGAAGTGATAATACAACAGCTACTGATATTTCTTCACTCATGTGAGTGTGCGTGATGATTTTAAACACGTTTTATACATTTTATTTTTCTGTAAAACTTTTTAATTAAGATAAACGTATTGAATGTCCTTTGGAGTGTTTAAGTGCGTATGCTTGTGAACTAATAAGAGCCTTAACATTCATACTGTCATGAGAGACATGTACTTTTGTGCTGGTGAATGGTGAGAAGTAAATGATCTTCAATTGATCTTCCAAGAAAAGAGAATATTTTCTCTTATTCATTGCACTTTCGAGATCAATTCTGCACTGATCCCAAAATGGCATTATATTGCTTCTCCACATTATGAAATTATATAAACATTATTACATCTTATACTCGCGTCACATGTAAAAAACTCTTTGGTGTCAAATCCATAACTACATTCTGAATATTGAGATGAATAAGTCCACATTTACAAACGCTGTGCCTTACTTTAAGGAAAAGAGAAATAAATAAATAAAGAGCTGTTATTTACCATTCCTTGTGTCACCTGTATACCATTTTTGTGGAACAGTACAATGTCCTACTCTTTTCTGAACAAAAGTGTAACTATATATAAAAGAACTTTCATTCCAGACTTTCACAGAGAACTATTATACAGCGCATTAGTCTATGCTTTTTGATCTTTTTTATCCTTCTTGTTTTAGGTATCCATGATTTTTCTATGAGAGAGAGTAGCATTAAGAACTCTATACAACTAAAATGTTTGGAGAGAAAGACTCAGAGTCAGTAATCTGTAACTTGACATAACAACACAAAGGTCATGGTGTACCTTGAATGCACTGTAGAATGTGTCTGCCAAATAAATCAATAATAAATGCGATGGTTTTGTTGCGTGTCTTTAAAACTGAGGAGCGGAAGAGAAGATACCGATCAGATGCAAACTTGGGATTTGAATTCCACATGAGAGCGAGAGGCTAATAAAAAACTAGATGAATGCAGCCTGAAAGGCTGTTTGTAGCATTATTAATTGTTTTCAGTTCCCGCCCTCTGACAATGATAGGGAGATTTCGGGTGGATGTTGAAGGAGTGTATTCTATTGGGCTGATTATTTATTGTTTGGGGTATTGACGCACATGTGTGTTCAGAATAGTTAGGCTCCAAGCAATGGCTCATCTGTGATAAGAGCACACATTAATTCCTTTGTCTCTCCTTTCGCTTCTTTTATGTTATCTTTGAAGTGCCTTTTCTGTGGTTGTTATAAATCACAATAACACCAAATTAAGCACTAATTAGACTTTTTTCATTTTTGCTTACAAATACAGTAAAACCTTCTAGTTAAGGTTTTTTTATTCAGACAAAAACATACTTTTTACGCGTTGTACACATCAATCTTAACCTTTCAGAGATCCATATTTACACAAAAATATATTCATTTATTTTGACAAAGATAAAAGGTATGTGGGTGGTGACTAGTTTTGAATTTTGTATTTTCTATTGCTTTGTTGCGCTACTGTGACATCATTATCATAAGATAACAGTGCGATTCCCTCCAACTGCTCCAGACCATAAATCAGAGTGACTATGTCATCATTGTGGGATGTGGCAGAGCTCAGTGTCGAGGCAGTTGGCGTCTTAAGTGTGAAATCACTTGACCCTTTGCATTAACCTTTCCTCCACTGGTCCACACGTCTCTTGCTGAGCCTGAGAACAAAAGAGGAACACTCCTGATTAAACACAGGAGTCCTCACTTGATATTAAAGCCTGGCTTAGCTGCCCATGTCCCCATCAACGCCGTGTGTGTGTTAGGGAGCAGGGAGACAGACCAGTATCCTGGTGGGAACAGTGTTTTGTCGTCCTGCGCAATGTTTACTTTCACTCCCCCTAACACACACACCTAGATCTATGTCCCTGTGGTGTGGATCGATATGCAGGGCTGTGATGTGCTCCGAAAGGCCTGAACTCTGGAGTAAGGTTTATGTGTCTGGTCCTGTTAGTGTCGGTAGTTTATACTTACGGCTGCATTCATCTTATAGGATAAAATCACATCATATAGAGAACATTTTAGTTTTGTGGTGAATAATGAATAATGTTAATAATCATTTTTCTCTAGTCATACATAAATGTCATTCTCTAGTCATACATAAATAAAGCTTGTAAAGTCTAAACTGTCTGTATCAATAAAACATGATGGATATTTGAATTCTTATTTATTATGCTGTTAATAGTTAATATAGACAAAACCTAAACTTTAGACAAAACAGACAGTTTGCATTCTTATGGAAATGTATGACCTCCTTTTTATACTATATTTAAAAACACGTGGGCGCTTAATTTTGTCTGATTTAAATCACTTCGGGGGACAAATGTGCACACACAAACATGAATGCGCGTGGGCATAACTTATACACCCAAAACATCTCTAGTTTTATCAAGTATTACATAATTATCATACAAAATAAAGGATCTAAAAGTGAATAATTGTTATTTTGACAAAGAATAATAATACATAATGCAATAGTGTATGTGAAACAATTTGTTAAATGCACGAGCGTTCTTCAACGAGGATGTATGTACACTGTATTTGTGTGCATGTTGAAGTTACTTGCTATTCTGTGAGCTAATAATGAATGGTTTGCCTTTATTCCAAAAAAATAGCAAACATTTACTTGTGAATGACTAGGTTTAATAATAATACTACTAATATGTTTCATTTATTTAGCACGTTAACAAAGCCTAATGATACTTTAACGGTAAAACAAAACACATTTACAAAATAAAATAAAAAGCAGACAGAAAACAATCAAAATTCAACAGTTTTTAATGTCAGAAAAGTGGTTATGTTATATTTTATTTATATAACACTTTTAAAATAGATATCTATAGTCTTTTCTCAATTTAGTCAGCTAAGTAAACATGCATGCATGTGTATGTGTGTGTGCGTGCGTGTGTGTGTAAGAGAGAGAAAAGGTCTTTCATGTTTCTCACGTTAAAAGGGAAAGCTCTTTGTGTCTTGTCCCAATGGCCAGAGAAATAGTGTGAGTGTGTGCGAGTCTCTATTCTGCCATCCCCCATACACACGCACTTATCTCCCGGCCCTGTCATGTTCTTTACATCAGGAGAAAATAATTAATTACTCAGTCCACTCATGATTTATGATATTACTGACATAATTAATGAAACACATCAATTTTCCTGTTTAATTGAAGGGGGCCACAGTGCACGTCTGGCACGGTTAAAGGATTTTGACGAGAGAACAAGCCAAAATAGACACCTTCTCTTTTTTTATTTTCTTTTACACTCTGTCTCTTTCCCCCATCTATCTCTTTCTTAGCTGTTTTTAAAAAAAAGTGCATGACAACTTTAGCAAGATCTGCTATTTTAGATGGTGGGCAGTAAAACATCCAGGCAGTTGTTTTATTGTGAATATTTACACACATGCAGACATTCCGTACATTAATGTACATGTCTATAGTGTATATATGATTTATGAGGCTGTACTACCAGACATGTACAGCTCTCTCACTAGCCTCAAGACAATAGACAGCAAGGTAAGCCATGAATATTTAATTTTCAGGCAGAAAGTATAGAATGTGCCTCATGTACGGCATTCTAAATCAGTGTGGCAGATTTAAATTCATTTATCGTATAATTTGAAATTAAATATACTTGTAATTTCTCTGACATTGCTAATCCGTATGTAAAGCTGAATATGTTTAATTTTCAAATATTGTGCTTTTAAACATTAATACAAATATTTTTAAGCATTCAGCTTGAAAGATACTGGCTATATTTGTTTTACTTTTTACTTGAGCTTTCTTGAAATCACGCAAACTATCGTTTCTACTCAAAGCTTTTAACTACTGTTTTAAGTATGTATCAAGATCAAGGGAAAAGTGTGAAGAAATCTCAATAATCCAACAAGTCTGGCTATTAGTTACAAATAATCATTATTATTATGAGTATATTAGTCGAGCACAGAGGAAGTGTTTGATCGCTAAACTTAACTAAGAGAGAGGGAGAGAAGAAACAGAACAAGTGAAGTGAAACTAGACTTCGATTCAATTACAGCTATGAATTACCATTATCTTATGGAAAACAAACAAACACAAATAATAATAATATAATAAAATAAGCTAAATAAACTAACCATGCACATTTTGTGTACTTGTAATTGGGAGCTGTAGGTTCACCTATCCAACTGCGGGAATGCGCTGGGCTGGTTGTGAGTTGTCAGTGTGCCGGGGGGAGATTAGTGGCCATGGAAACACCCAACCATCCCTGTTTTTAGAAAGACAGACTCTACATGTGAGTGTGATTGACATGTCTTTTCCTCTCCAGCTGACCCATAGAAATTAGCAAGTTAGAGTTATTCTGCTGCAGCGCATTCAATCGGGTTGGGGTGGGGGATACTTTAAAGTAGCTCTTGAAAATGCCCCTCTGTCATTTGCATGTGAAACATGGCTCTGTTTAGTGGGTCAGTGTGTTTTTGGCCGATGAAGCATAGCTGTGGCTTCACAGAGTTAACTGTGATCAGGCTGTCTCACCAAGGGAGAATAACTTTATTTCCAGCCCATGTGCGTGTTTGTGTGTGTGTGTGTGTATTGGGCCTCAGCACGGACTGAAGGCTGATGATTGTCCTGCTTTATTGTCCTTAGACTTGATGTATTGATTTAATTTGATTTGTTAATTAAAACTCTTTTGAACGTCCATGTGACTGACGAATCCATTGAGCAGTTTGTGACTCATCTTCCCATGCTCTGTCATTCATAGACTCAAATATTATCACATTTATGTTAAAATATCAGAAATCTTATTTAAATAAAAACTTTAACCTTAAAAACGTTTATTTTCAATTTAACCTTTTAAGTATCAGTGGTTATGTTTTGTTGACAGTTGACATATTAATTCCAAAGTGTGCCACATTCATATTTTGCTTAAATTAATGGTTTCTAGTCATTTAGTTAAGCTAAGAAGAAACAGGACATACATATATTATATATATAAAGTCATCACACCACTTCTATGTAGCTTAAGTCTAGAGAACTTCATATTTAAACAGAAGGGGGCAGCGTTGATCCACCAAACTCTGATCTGAGCGAGTCGCTCTGTAGGTGGGAAAATGATCTGTCTTTCTTCAACAAAAGTTAAGACAACCGGCATAGGGATCTGTAAAATCCTTCAAACGTATAACCAAATGTTGGTAATTGTAATTTCAAAATTGTGTTAAAGTAAATAAAAAGAAATAACATCTAAACAGCAAGTAACTGCTAAAACTTCTTTATTTTTTAATACCACAGATTAAAAAAGGAGTTTAAGAAGTGTTGCAGTAGCTTTGTTGTGTTTTTTACTACTGTAATAAAGGACAAAATAAACATTCCTGCATTTGTGGGTACTAAGCCTTTTTATTAACATGTTATTAACAAAAAAAGTTTTAACATGAATGTGATTAGTCAATCTACTGTCAAATATATTTCTATTATAATACAAGTAATAATAAACAAATGTACTCTTAAATGTAGTCTACTTGGGAAAAGAGTTTGTAATGTAATCCCACTAAACATACAGTATTTGTTTTCATTATAATATCTCTGGTATATGATGAAGCGTCTTTTGTGAAGTCACAGACGGAGCATGAGATATGACAAAGCCGACAGGTGAAGAGTACAAGCCTTTGTGTCAAAATCTCTCTCTATACACATAAGGACTAGGCTTATGTATCACTTGGTGGGTTTCACAAAGGGATAGTCTTCTCATCAGACTCCTTTGTCTTTCTTTGTCTGTTAACCTCGCTACACATTCATACACATAGTACCCTCACTACCCCCAAACCCTTAACCTGCGCCCCTTCCTGCTTCATTTCTCTCTGTCTCACACATACACCTCTAACCCTGGCTTTTGCTTAACGGCTGTGGACTAAGGTGCTGGTCAGCATTTTGTCACCTGGGTCCCATTAAGAACAATCTCTGGATCCGCTTGTACTGCTTCTGCGTACCCCATCGTACCCCGTCCACTCAGTTTCCTTCAGGATTAACAATGAAATTGTATTTTGCTGAAAGATGTCTTAAATGTAGCCTCTCAAAGGCTAAAGGAAGCTCAGAGGAGAGAATAGTATTTGTCATTTGAATAAGCATGTTTTGGGTTTAGATTGTTCCTTCTCTCTAGGGTTTTGTAGTGTAAAGCTTCCAGGCTCCAAAGATGAATAAATAATGGCACAGTAACAATCTGGTCTGGGTTAAAACAAAATGGAAAGCATTATTTCGGATTCTTCATGGCGAGGCACATTCAGAGGATTGGAAGGTCACAGACAGTACATGGTCAAAGAGGAATTTTGCAGCGAGTTTTGTTTCAGCCCTCGAGTTTAATGATGTGTAGAAACGAGGGCATGTACTTGATGGTTTAAAATTAAGCCATTTTTAGTAAAGTTCCATGCTGTGACATATTATCATTTGTGTAAATGTCATTGAACCATTTTTCTTTTCAGTTCTTCTATAATTACTAGTTTCTGTGACATGTTTTAGTTGAGAGACTAGGTAAAAATGTTCTACCAACTTAAATCTTTGGATTTCACTGGTTTATACTTTGTTTTCATCTTATGAGCATTGTTATATAAACTACAATTTAAAATGATATACATTTAAACTTTATACATTTAAATGTTATTGTTGTGTTCAATAGTCAATATTTGTCTAAAATTCAATATGTTTGAAAAATCACGAAATACTACAGATTGCAGATCATAGATAATTAAAAACCATTATAACTTTCTTTCTACCCTATTTTAAATGCAACCGGCGTAGCTGGACATGGTGTGAGTGTGCGTCAGCTGTTGTGTGAATCAAAAGCTTGACAGCACTGTTTCATTGTCGTGACCCTTACACCTCCCAGCCTGCTTCACTTCGCCAAAGACTGCAGACCTCGCCAGGGATGTCAAACAACAAAACACTGGTCTAGAAGAGCCAATATCCTGTCTTCTTATAGCGGCACAGCTGGACTCAAGCCACCTCTAGCAATCACAGTGAAGTATTCATTTTTTAAATCCATATTAGATATCATCTAAAGAAGACAACATTTTGGCATAGTCTGTTGTTTTTTATGTGTTACGTGTTTATGCTCACATCATTGACGGCACCCCAGGTGTGAATTCTCATGAGAGTATTTTGTTGTAAATTCTTAAATCAAAAACTTTCTAGAGATGACAAAACGCATTCCAGGTGACAGTTGTGCAGCTGGTGGAATTTCCGGCGTCTGTCACTCATTCCATTCTCGGCAAAGCAAATGATCGCGCTATTGTAAAGTCAGTCACTTCTTATTAAGCCTCGCCGAATTGAAACAGTGCTAGACGATGATTCCTCCGTCAGGAGATGCGTACGGTTTGTCTGAATCCATTAAGTACTCTCTCTTGCTCACCAGATCTCAGTGTCATTGTTCTGAGAGGGAGCAGGGCCTGCCGCCTCCTCCCCCGCTTCCCCCAAATATGACACGCGCACTGTGGGACATGGCAGCTTCCTTAGAAAAGGCCTCTGCGCGATCCTCTACATGCTGTAACCTTACGCCTGCCATTGTCCGTGCATCAGTCGACATTCGTTTGTGTCCCTCGGCAGCTTTGACCAGTGAACAATTCACGGCCCAGGCAGGAGGAAAAATGGGTCTACATTTCAGTGATTAAAGAGATGTGGTGTCAGCGCTCACTTGCTGTCAGCACTCTGTTAGACACTAGCGCTTACTTTTGATAAAGCATGGCAGCTACGCTAATTAATGTGAAGTAAGTAGTGTCACCAGAAGAATTTTGATTGGTCGGTTAGAGTTAGAAAGCCAAAGGTTTGTAATTCGTATTATTTGGAAGTATAATAAAGTGCGTACTTTTTGCGTCACTTCAGTTAATTAAACAGCTTTCTGGAATATTCCTTATGATTTAAGTGCTACTCGTCTGAGCAATTTTTTTCATGTTACTTAACTAATAACAGTATTTTGTATTAACATTACTGTTAACTGTTATTGTATTTATTCGGTACACGTGACATCTCAAAACAGCTTAAGTAATGTACTTATTCTACAGCTGACCATTTTTCAATTTATTCCAGCTTTACAATTAAATGAAACATACCTCCAGTTAGCCTTCCCTATTTTTTTATATTTCCATAGTAAGTAAGAGTTGATAAAGAGCTCCCCTTAACATTTTTTCTATATCTCTGAATGAAGATGATGTCAACATGTTTTTTTACAGCAGTGACAAATGTCTAGGACTCATAAAGCAATGAATTCTTCATTGGTGCACATTTTTATTAATAGGTGTCTTGATGAGATTCGTCAATATTTGCTGTCCATTTTTCTTGAAGAGAAAGACGGCGAATATTAAAAGAGCATGTCTGTGAAAAGTTTGGGATGCACTTGCATTAAGATCGATTCTAATGGAACTTAAAGCCACAAAACTCCAAATCTTATTTCATGTCTTTTTTAACATCTTTGACACGCTTTCCAAAGAAATATGTAGACACATTTCGGAAATGAAATTGAATTAAATTAAGGACACAGTAAATCCTGGCAGACATTCTGAATAAAAACTAAAACACACCATCAGCATTTTTTTTTTAAGCTATACCCGATGTACCTGTAACATCATAAAATACATATTTCACTTCTGGCTAAAATTGATTGACTGTAACTTCACAAAAATTGGACATGAAATTAAAACTAGCATCTAAGAGGCTCTCCGGCAACAAACGAAGAGCACTTTGATGCAGCATGTGAGTGAATGTGTTAGCATGCTAATGGTGTGAAGGATCTAGTATCACTCGCCTTGACCTCTTTTACATTCTCTTAGCCCAGCACTCAGCAGGTTTGCTCGTCTGATTGTCTTACAGAAAAATATGCTGCTCTTGCCGTGCTGGGGTTCACAACCTCTGTAATAGCAAGAAACAAATTCACGACAATGCTTTGTCGTTCTTGTTCACCTTTTCTCATCCCCCTCTCATCTGTTTTTAATAGCATGTTGTATTGTGTAGCTCCTTGGCTACAACAAAGAGCTAAATACAAAGCGTACTGTAGGTACTGTGCTTAAGGCCTTGGACATGACATGTGACAACCGATGATAAATTGGCTCGGTGTCTGTTCAATTTCAAATGCAAAGCTCTGGAGAGAGGGTGAGGTGAAATGAAACATTTCTGGAACGGGGTGAGTGGGAAGTTTTAGATGATGCGTGGGTGTGTGTGGAACAGATAAGGCTCTGCTCAAGTTGAGGTGCAGGTTACTAACTTCCTGCCGCGTAGAAGCACATATTGGCATCCAGTCAGGTAAGAAAAGAGAGAAAAAGTGGCGTGTAGATGAATAGCATTACACAATTGGAGATGACAGCAGTCCTAAATCCTAACAAAATTTTACCCATATGCATACACACTTATATGCTTGCAGTGGTCTTTTCTGTGTCTGACATGTTTATTGTTTCTACTTCTGAGTGGAAATTAATGAGTGGAGCTCTTTGTAATACTTTGTAATATATGTATACGTACATAAAATGTAATAGTTTTTCTTTGTTATTTTTTTCTTTAAAAGGGTTTATTGCATTGCTAGTATTTTTTATTTGTCGTTTTATACCTTCATAACAGAATTGAGATGGAATCAAAACAAAAGTACACAAACTCTGATAGTGTGGCTATATATACAAAGACCTGAGTATACTGAAAGTTCTTTGATTTCATTTATGGTAATATTCATTTATATAATTTTATTGTATGATAACTGTATTAAATAAACAATTTGTAGAATTGTGCTGTACTGTATGTTTATTAAGACTAAACAATATAATAAAATAGAATATGTTAGAATAGAATAATTGATTGTTGGAAAAAATATATAAATAGCTAAAACTGTAAAGCTGTTAATTTAAAAATAACCAGATTTTTACTTTTTAGTTACGAAAGCCTTTTTATAGAGTAGGAATTGTAATGAATTGTAAATGAAGAAAGATACAGCTACAGTGGCAACAATGAGCATTTATAATAAGAAGACTGGCTGCTTGATATATATTCTATATTAATGTATATATGCGTGTGTGTGTGTGTGTGTGTGTGTGAGAGAGAGAGAGACCAAGAAATATACAGAGAGGAAAGGAAAGGAGGAAAACAGCTTCTGTCGTTTTCTGCTAATAAAGGAAAAGAAAGCATCAACTTAATTGTCTTATAAGGCCTTAATTTTAAATGTTGCCATAGACAATCCTAAACGTGCCTAAAAACAGGATAATGTAGCTAAATATGATTATTCTTATTTGATTTTCATTGTTTTATGACAAGCATACCATTCTGTAAAAGAAAGCATTCTTTTGCCATTAATGTATATCGGCACACACATTCACTGAATTCCCAAATTCACTTCAGGCACATATGCTTCCAAATATCCATGCCTGAACCTCTTGACACATCATCTGTGGGCTCACATTGCTTGCCTGGCCATTAATTGAAGATAGTTTGTATCAGCTGTATAGTATCATCTCTCCCATCCGCCCCACTCCTCCATGGGTCACTGAGATCCAAAGGATTCCTCTACTCCTGCTCCGGCCCAATGCCTTATTGCTATTTGCCTCCTGCCGTCCTGGGAGAATATGTTAGATTGAAGTTATTTTATGCTTGGCTTAACACTCTCACTTTCACTCTTCTGTATCATGTCTCTTTGGCTTTTCCTATTCTTGTCTTGCCTGTTTGGGTGTTTCCTGATTCAGGAAACATTTGATGCAGAAAAAGAGCGAGAAAGACAGAAAGTGGTCTCAGTAGTGGGATTAAATTGAAGTGTAAGTGAGCAAGTTGATTTAATTCAAGAATTCTCTGGAGTTTAAAACCTAACACCGTGTCTACACTGGATGCTGCGCGATAAAACCATTAAGAACAAGCCGTTGTTGTGTCGTTGTCACACAAGTTGCGTCCGGTGTAGACACGGTGTAAGAAGGCAGTTTTTAAAATGGTTATTTCTCTCGCACAATCAATTCCTGCTTCTTCACATGGATGAAATTCCATTACTGTGGTGTTAAACAGGGTGTTGATTTACTATTACTAGACACCTAACTGCAGGAATCATTGTCACGCTTATCTTTTAACAAAAAAGGCCTATACTAGATACAACATCTTTTTTCTGTTAGGAAGTACAATAATACTCAAGAAGACAAAGACATAATTTTAGACACTGAATGGGATTTCGATTAATAATAACAAAAACATTTAACCATAAACATTTTAGCCTTAAATGTTATGACATGCTTCACATATGTAAATGATTAAACTTATAAATAAACATACATAAAAGCTTAATAAACTGAGGTATTATTTTGACAAACCATTAAACATTTTCATAAGTAGGCTTAGGCTATTAATTGCACATCCACACATTAACACACAAAGCCATGTTTTTTATATATTTACATTTGTGCATATGCAGACAATTTTATCCAATTTACAAGGCTCACAGTGAATTGAAAGACCCCAAGGAATAAAAATGTCCTCTTTTTCCCATATATTGTTGCTACTTTGTTTTAATACAAATGTCAAGATGAACTGCCCTTCTGGAGTGGTGATCCTTCTCTGATAGGCTGAACACTCGTTAACCCCTCCCCCACATGTGCTGCCCATTCCAATTCTGAAGGAAATGCCTACTTTTGTACATCCAATCCACTTGCAGTAGAAATCCCCTCTATTTTCTCTTTTGATATTCCTTTTCAGTCTGGAATACAGCACATTATGGAAGTCCATCAAAGTTGTGGGTCACAGGGACAGATGTAACCGTTTTACATGACTTTATTGTTTTGACAAACAGAACAACAGATTTCTTGTTTTATCCTTATTACTTCATATTCCTCATATGTTTGCATTTTTCCTCTACTGCACTTTATTTATATAGCGCTTTTTCCAATTTTCATTGTTACAAAGCAGCTGTACAAAGAAAACGTATTGATTATAAGCTAAACATATAAGGTTGAGGTCAAAACACAGGTCAAATATCAGACACACAATAATTCCTATATGCAGTGTTAAATAAAACTATACAATTTCTAGCTACATCCTGTGATACATCCAATGATACATTTTATAGACCAAAGTGTTTCGTTTTCTGAGACAAGCTTATATATTTTTTAATTGTTTTGTTAATGGAATTGCTGTGTACTTAAAAAGTCCAGCAGTAAGACTGCATATTCTTGTCAATTTTTCTGTGCTTAAATTTACAGATCACTATTTTATAAATGATATAAATAAGAATTTAGTAAATATGAAATAATAAGTATTTCTTTTTTAACTATTTTACTACTAGGACTATTACGTATTACCTACTACTACTAGGACTGTCAGATGATTAGTTGCGATTAATCACATCCAGAATAAAAGTTTGTGTTAACATAATACATGTCTGTGTACTGTGCATATTCATTTTGTTTTCAGAAAAGCAAACTCATACATGCACATATTTAAGAAAAAAAATAATAATAAACATTTACATATTATTAAATAAATTATTGGTAAATTTAAATAAATACGTGTTAATATTTCCTAAATATGTATACATGTATATGTTTATAAATGCTAAATGAGTATGCACGGTTCAAAGACATACATTATGTAAATACTAATTTTAATCTGGATGCACTTAATCGTGATTAATTGTTTGACAGCCCTAATATCTACACATCTATCATGCAGCCACCCCTTATCTAACCATTCTTCTATTATATATCAATACATATGAATAGATTTATGAGAAAATGCTGCACAATTATAACCAAAAATCATAACTGTCAATTACTCTTGCCAATTTCTGTTATGGCTTTTCAGTAACGGTTAACTCCTCCCCTTCAACAGTTAGTCTGCTGCCCGTTCTATTTCAAAATGCAACGGCTGTTTTTATACATCCAATCAAATCGCAGAGAAAGACTAAAGCCACAGCCACAATTTTTCTCATTCAAAGTTGCATTTCGCTCTGAAATCTGTCAAAAACATTAAGATTATAACCAGTCCTGTAGTGGATGACTTTGTTACATGGTGTAATGAATTCCACCTTCAATTAAACGTTGAAGAAACTAAGGACATGTTCATTTATTTTGGCAGATCAGAAGTAAGATCTGAGTGGATATAAATAAATGACGAGTGGACGTTGATATGACTGAGAATCATAAATATCTTGGGTAAGTAATTGATGACGAATTACGTTTTGAAGCAAATGTACTCTATCTAAGGTTTGCAAGAAATTCCAGCAAGGAATGTTTTTCATGCGGAAGATGAAAATATTCAATGTTTTCGAACCAAGATTATGACTTTATTTCTGTATTGTAGTATGGGCGGGCAACCTTACTTTGACAAATATTAATAGGTTAAATGGATTTGTCCAAGGGGCGACACAAATGAAACCTACTGATATCTATAATAGAAAGGTTTTATATAAGGCACAGTCAATTTTAAAGTTTAGGGACCATCCATCATACAAAGTTTTAGTTGTTGTATAGGGTTCTTAGTTTCAATGGCTGTTGGTCTAATGAATTTTTCTTTCAAATTTTTTTTTGATTTGTACAATTTGCATTATTACTATCATTATGATATCATTTTATTTAATATTGCGTTGTCCATATATGTTGTATGTATGTAACTTACTGCTGCAAAACTATTTTCCCTTAAGGGGGACAATAAAAGGAAACTGAATAGAACTCTTGATCGATAATATAAGGTTGGATTTTATGATTTACACACCTAAATGAGAAATAAGACAGAAAGTACAACTCAGTCGACCTCTGTAAATATGAAAAACATCCGTGTTACAGTTAACCCCGTGTTACTTTGTGTCCCGCTCCCCTTACCTCCACCCCAGGAAAACGCCAAAAAGGGGGCGAGGCCATGTTGAGCTGCTTAAGAGAAGACGAAGTGCCGCTGCTGTAGTGTTTTGTTACCATGACGAACATTTGTCTGAGCTGCTCGTTTACTTCCACTTCTATCACAGTCTCTGTTAACTGCTGTTAGCTGTGGTGATAAAGATTAAGCTACACACATTCTAAAAGACAAATAACGGTCACCGATGTCAGCTATGGCTTAAACATCTGCTGTGAAAGCTGTTCTGTGTAATACACTGATATATATATATAGCATGCCCGTGTCTTATGAATTATCAATAAGGTGTACTTTCTAATTTATTTCTTATTATTGGTTGATATTTGAAAACAGTTATTAAACTTGTTTTAGACACTATAATACTGATATTGCCTTATGTATTTTACCTGTTTTTGTAATGCATTTCATCAATGTGATTCTTCCGTCTACTGTGACAAAATATACTACCGACACAAGTCTACGTGGAACCGTTCCAGGTTACGTCCCCCGCCATAGCAGAAAAGACATGCACACTTTTAAACACTAGCAGGCATGAGGCATCCATTACGTTTGAAAAGGACTTCCGATAGATTATTGTGTTAAACTGATGATATGTTTATTTGTGTTATTGGTAAGAGCTAAAGCTCAAGGTATAGTAAGCGGATGACCAGAATAAGCGGATGACCAATCAAAGCCAGAAAAGAGTAGATTACAAATATGAAAGCGGTAATTTTCTGAAAATGTTTTATTTGTCAAATGTAATAACTAATCCTCATATTAGATAACGAAAAACACATTCATTCATGTTTTGGTCAGTAGATTTCAATGGTGGGAGGATGAATAATTGAACTCAGATAAGGAAAATTGTGTCTTTGTTAACAGCAGATGAGCCTTTCTTTGAGTTGCTTAGCAGACGTATGCTGTTTTATTTCACGGTTTACTCATAGCGTGAGCTTGTTTCACTTAGTGTGATTTGCCATAGGATGATGAGAGGAATAAACTGAAAGGCTGCTGTGTGTGTGTGGGCATGTGTGACCCTGAAGCTAACGCGTATTGCCAGCAAGGTTTTTCTGATTCTTTTCATTCCTCATAATTTTTCCCAGTATGATATTTGTGTGAACAGCTATAGTACACACTTTGTTTGAATGTGCACACACACACACATAAATAGACACGTAGCCTGTTAAAAATGGAGTTAAACACAGCCTATGCCCTCTTGAAAGTTAAACAATGAGGTCTGATGCGTGACCTGTTTAAATCCCCATCGGGGTAAAAACACTAGCCATGTTAGACGTGATCTTGCATCTGGATTTGTTTTGTACATTGTAAACTGTCTGACCAACATCAACTCTAAATGCTTTGTGAGATGCACTGTTGGAAAACAACTCTGAAATGTTTTTGTGAAAGGCAAACCACACACTACCCACAGAGTTCAGATCAGTAATGAGCTTGAGGTGAATTTTACCCTTCAAATGGCACAGTAGAGGATTTTCAAGATATATTAAATATGCCGCGTTGAAGTCAAAGGTATGTTACAGAATAGAAAAGTTGTGGTGAGATTTGATGAATGGACAGGCAAATTCCTCCTGATTTGGTCCTAAATTGCTTGGTTTTTTTACCTTCTTAATTTATGCATTTCCTTATTTCCTATGCAAGTGCTCAGCAAAGCAGAGGACATTCTTGGTAATGTATGGTAAATAATGCATGTAAAACTACACCTGTCCACACAGACCGACTCAGCAGGGTTCTCCACGCCTCCCACCCCAGCCATCATCACACATACTTCTCTATACATTAGCTAGCGGGTAGAAGCTTTACTGAGGCGCGCATATATATTTTTATTGCAGCATACATCAAGTGTGTTGAGACATCCGAAAGAGACTGTGCGATCCACGCTGATCCATTAATCATCATTCATTGTATGTTAATAAATTCCGAAATTTTCACATTTACCATGCAGGGCCATTCACAGACGCTAGTAACGCAACCTTTTCAGGGGCTATAAATCACAGAATCTGACTCATCTGACAGAGAGACCTAAACACAGGCACACAGTCAGTCCTGCGGGCACAAACAAACAATCTAATGTACTCGTGTCAGAACTGGGAATCAACGGCATAGTCTAGCATGTGGCAGAGCTGCTGGAGACAGCTGCACTGCATGGTAGCACCAATGGGATGTTTTTAAAGGTCCGGTTGAACGGGCAGTTTCTGCCAATCTCATATTAATCTCGAGTACCTATAAAGTAGTATTGCATACTTCGTATCTTCGAATTTCATTTAGTTTGATCACATTTATAAAAGATAGATACAGCTGTAAGATTATTTTCGACAACATAATATGGGGTTGTGTGTAACGGTTTTTTATGTTTGAAAAAAATTTCAGAAACCTATACGAGCCTTGGGGGAGTGTATCGAGCACAGCAATACTACGTAATATGTCCACCTCGTTTTTTGACAAGTTAAGCATGATAAGCTAGCACGTTTAACATTGTAAAGAAGTCCGAATGCATGTGACTGCGTTAAATCCCCCCTTTCAATCCAGATGCTTCGTTTCTTTCAGAAAAACCCACCTCGTGAGAAGACAAGTGTTGGCAGGCAAATCATTCTTAGTGGAACCAAACTAGTTACATCTATTCCCACTTCAACCAGAGTTGTTTCCTGCCCAGTTGATAGCAGGGGGCCAATGAAAGAGGTGGAACTGCCATAAAGGGCCATCCAAACTTTTTTGAAATGTCCAGATATACAGTTTGAACTTTTATAGTTCCTAACTTTAAACACAGTTAAAAATAACACAGTTTGGAACACCTCTGTGTTATTTCTTGGGACAGCACGTTTTGTGTTTTTGTCTAGAAATCAACATGATGTGTATTGAAAGTAACACATAGTGTGTTAAATAAATAACTCAAAACATCCATTTTAAGAGTGCAGGTTTGAGATCCCAAAGCTAGTTCTAAATCTCAAGAACAATCATACATTGCAGTATCGTATCGATGACTTTTTTCTCATCTTATGAGAACTTAAACAACATTTCAACAAGCTTCAAGTTGCTCCTGTAGCTAAATTGGTTTATATTTTCCTCTGGTAGATGTTTTTCGCATTGCATTTAAATGTATTTATTGTATCTGACCTTAAACAGATACTTTTATTACCGATCTCGATAACAGTCTGTAAAGTATATATCTTGATAACATAGCTAATTAAAGCTTCAATTATATCTGTATATTGAGTTTTGATTAGGTCGGGGAACTCAGAGGAGTTTCATTTAAATATTACTTTAACTAGCATTATTGTAATTCCACTTGTACAAGAAAAAGTCAAGTAGAAGTCACAGAAGTCAATCTTAACAGAAACCAGGGTTTAAATATGGCAACTATTTATTGCTTGACACATAGAAAGCATGCAAGTCTCTATTTGGCTGATAAGGTATATCACCTGTCAGTGTGTCAAAGAATAACACATTCATTATTTATATATATATCATATATCATATAATATTTTATTTATTTCCCGATAATACAGAAAATTGACATTCTCTTACTGAACCCACGAGAAGCTGTAGTCATCATAGTTCACAAACATCGTTTAGAGTAGGACACATTATGATTTTTTGGTGTGATGAGAAACAGTTTTCATTGTCCTCAGATGTATTCTTTATTATTTACAGTACTTCTGCCTTACCCTTCCTGGAGTTGCACAACAGAGGTAATTTTACTGTGTATTGCAGATTAAATTATTAGAGATGCTTTGTGTGCAGAAACCGCTTATAGAAAAGTATTATCGTCATCGGAGCCACAGTTTTGTTTTTAGATGTGTTGGATACATCACACCTGTAGCGCTGCATCCCGGAGATCCAACATCAAGGAAAGTTTAGTTTCAATTCTTAACAAACAAACCTGAAATAATAAAGGTTTTGGGGTTTTCTTGCAGATTGCAGACTGGTATATTAAAGTACGACTTAAACTGAAGCATGGTGTATGTAAGGGAGTTGGGTTGAGCACCCCTGCATTATGATTTTTATAGAGCAATTAGAAAGATAGTCACATCTTGCTTGTTAATCCATGGAGAATATGTTATACAGAAGTATGGCAATACCTTTATGACTGGAGCTTAACAGAAAACAGAGAAACTGACAACTGATATTATTTATCCATTATCTTTTTGCTTTCTTGTGAGAAAATTAGTATGACATGACAGGTGTCCCCTCTTCTATTCATTCAGAAATTAATTGCCCATTAAGCCCGCCGTCATTGTCAAGATAGAAGTGTTTAATTATTAATCCTGTTATGAAATAACAGGCATTTATGAGTCATAAAACTTTCCTTAAAGTCCATAAACCTAACCCGTTTTATCCACATTTTATAATGATACATTATAAATGTAGTTATTAAAAAAGTATTAATAATTTTAAATTAAATGAATTTAATTTTAACTGTTAAAAAACCAACTCATTGTCGTCAACTAATTCAATACAATGTAATCATATTGTGTAAAGTACACATCACTTCCTTACATTTGAATAATAATATAACACAATAGTTAGCAATAGTCAGCTTATAATAAAAATGAGATCGTTTACTTAGGAAGAGTGGTCATCCCATGGTGGCTATCTGAAGTTGCTTGTCTTCAGAGTAGTGGACTTGGGCTGGCTCCAGTTGGTTAATGAGGTGGCTTTGATTGGGCTGGTCCCATTGGATCTGGAATCGCTCTTTTTTTTCACTCTCTCCATTTCTCACACACAGACCCGGAAACACAACTCCATACTACACAGAGGCCCTCTCTAAACGCCTTAATTGATCTAATCACTCACTCGATTGGTCAGATCCATGCACGGGCAGACCCCTAGACAGTGACAGTCTTCTGCAGTATTGTGGCTAAAGTGGCCTAGGGGCTTGGCTCTTCTCTCAGCCTTTTAACCTTGAAACTAGGAATCTGTCAAAGCGAAAAAAGCATAATTATGTTCCGTTAGATATTAAAATAAATTAAAGCAAATGAGAACTACTAAAGTTGTATAGCTCTTAACCTGCAACCCCTATTCTATTACCAAGACAAATGTTCACAATATTTGCATTTTGATTTACGTCATTCACCATTGTTTATATTTTTAAACGTTTACAGAGAAATTCAAAATAATGATTTCACTGTTGATGATGCAGAATACCACTTTACTACTGCTAAATCAAATAAACCGAAACCCAATACCAATCATCAAAACACCGGCTTCAGACTTAGGATAGTTTAGTACATCAACATTTTCTGGAACATTTTCTTATCTGAGTAAAACAAATAAGCTCAACACCTATGCACGCTCTTTCGCTGGGCTGGATTCCCCTGAGAAAATACATGAATACGTATCTAAATGCCACTGAAAAAATGATCAACTACATTCACCCTCTGCCTCTTTGGCTCATTATCCCACCATACCATCAGCCTTTTTAAAACCCAGCCTTCCTAAAGAGCAGGTAATGGCAGAGTGGGGTAAAGGGATAGAGAATTAAGCCGTTTTACACCAAAGGGTAATTTGGTTTGATAAATGTTCCGTCATGGCCAACTAATAATACATATTTTAAGGGGTGGGGGGGAGGAGGGGGATTCGTCGCACTTGGAAAAAGGTGGGGATGTTATTAATGGGGCCGACTGCACTTTGTCTCATGCAGGGTTACAGCACAAGGTCAAAGAATGTTTCACTGAATTAAAAGCCATTTTGAGCTATGGCACTTCTAATCAGCTCAGACCTAGAGGTGCATAGCTCAGGTATAATGAGGCACCAATGAATTTAAATAAACAGGGTGAATATGGTGATTTATAAAGGCAATGTGCTATCCTTATAGCTCATTAGCAATGACGGATACTTTTTAGTCTTTCAAGCTCTTTTACCCATAGGACTTGAGCTTTTAACCAAGTAATATCCGCCTCTATTGTCAAGAGTGTGCATTCCAGGCAAGACATTTATCCTAGTCATTATGAAGAGAGCGGGGACACAATGCAAGAGTAATGGTAATGTATGCCATCTAAATAAACGACTTTCCCTCTTTCTCTTTTCCTTTTTTCTCTTCTGTAGGATTTCACTAGATGTTTTTCACAGCATGTGAATTCATCTTGATATTTTATTCAAGCTCCTTTTACCCATTGAAAAGAGGAATAATCCTTGATTCAGAAAACGTTTTGCATTTCAAGGAAAATCTTAACTAGTCATGGTAATGGTGGGGGTCCTCCACATTCTAGGATGATCACTTATATAAATTATAATATTTTTGCTGAAAAAGTTAGAGCTTAATTTAAAACTGATACAAAGTACATTCAGCAGAGTGTTAACATGCTAATTAGTAACTTTCTTTGAATAATGATGTTTGATGCTCTCTCAGTCGCTCGCTGAGAAGGGGAATTAATTCTAACATTCTAACCGTCTGACAGCAAGGGTAGGGGCTTTTTTGCCCCTCTTAACTCTCTCTCTCCTTTAACAAGTATTGATCTTGCTGAGTGCAATTACCAAGGTCCTTTTAGCTCTGTGTGTTAAATAGCATAGCTTAGGCTAATGACCCTGCTAGCTTAGCCACGGGCATTAGTGATGTCGTGCACTGAGGCGTGCCAGCGGTCGTGACCACCCACTGCTACAGTTGGGACACGCCAGCGTATTAGTGACTTCATCAGGTCTTTTGTTAGGTACTCTGCTTTTTTTGTTGCCCTTGAAGAAGAGACAGGCATAATGTGGCAGAACGTCTTGATGTTATTATTCACAGGGCTGACTGCGTATCAGTGGTTCACATTTTAATCTGTCCTCCCAGTTTAAATCAGAACACAAAAGCGTGTGAGAAATGAATTTATACGAATTAGCCAATAATTGGCTAAAATGTCAAACAATTGCCATCGAATTATAATATTGTCCAACTCAAATCATTACAGGGACAGGAAATACAGCTAACAGGGGGGGGAAACAAAGAAAATGTATTTAAAAGGCAAAATGGGAGAAAGGGACAAGATAAACAAATAAGTCTGGTGAATTTAGTTACGTTATTACAGTAACCACTCTGAATAAACTGTTCTAATAAATGTTCATCCACCATGAACATGCTCTAATGGCGTTAAGAATGAAACAATAAATAACTAAATATTTATGTGCTTGAAAATGTAATTTGTGTTTGTCCTCACCTATTTTACAGAATTGTCCTTGACCCTTTAACACAGCTAGAGTAGGCTCGCACCAACAGTCATATGCCTCAGCCTGGTGTCTCCGATGGAACTGAGCCATTCAGCCAATTAATAAACTCTTCTCTGTACTTTCCTCACCAGTAGGAAATGAGCAAAAGTATTTCATTAGGATCTATCGTCTGTCTGGTTTCTTCAACCGGTTATATTAAGAGGGTGTCACTGTGATCAGATCCTGACTTGGAGAAATGATTTGCACTGGAAGCATCCTTTTACAGCTCAAGAGTGTACCCTGTTTCAGTCCCCTGTAAAATGTCAACGGCGTCATCCCTACATCTTGCCTTTTGCAAATCCACCCTTTAAGTGCTTCAAACCTATCATTTATCCTGGCAGTGTTGGACACACATTCATTTCAGCCAGACACTTGACAGCACTCTGTTGAGACATTCAAGTTCTCACCAAGACTGAATGTCAAAATGAGCAGCGTATCATATCTAATTACTCTACATCAAGAAGTTCTATCGGTCTTTTGAAGAAAAATGACAGATAAAGAGCACTAAAGCATATACAGTCATGTAGTGGCCCTATGTAGTGGATATATTGTCCCGGAGGGTTTACATCCCTAAGGATTTAGGACAAAATGATCCTGACAGTGGTTTGTCAAACAGCAATGAAGAGTACCTCAAAGTTCATTGTTGCTTCAGATCACCTCTTTTATTTGTTAATCCCTTACCAGAGCCAATTCTATGTTACCTTAGGGGGGTTGAAGATTATCCCTCCAGATTTTCCTTTTTGTTGAGCTAGTCATTAGCTGATACCATTGGCAACCTGCACTAGCAACAAACCAACTTTAGACAGACCAGCAATGTCAGTCTTTGACGATATTGAAACCAGCTACTACATTCCAAAACATAGTTTAAGGCAGATTTAACAAATGATCAAAAGACTGTGACTAGAAACCAACCAGCTTCATTAACTAGGTTTTGCTGCTGAATAGCACGGCAAGGCTGGTTCTGGACCATCATGAGATCAGTAATCCCCAGCATAAAAGCCTGGACAATAATGCTGGTCTTTTCAGATGAATTTATTTAGTAAATTTGATGAAAGGTTGAACTAAAGTCGCTCGCGCACACACACAAACACATTTTTGACCTTATTTATTTACTTGCAACCCAGATCTTAAAGCTCATAAACAAGCAGTGGCTATTTGGAGCTGGAGGTCATAGTTTCATTTCTTGCTTTTAGCAGGTCAGGTGCTCCTGAAATGAGGCTTTACCCTCCCCTCCTTTCCCCGCCAGTGTCCAGCACTACTCGCAGGCTAGCTATGATTAATGTCAATGACGTCCAGCCACAACCCTTCCTACAGCAGATAATGCCAGACAGCAAGCACACTTGACACTTTCAATGTATAATTAAGTAGAAAAAGTCAGCACTGGATATGCAAATTTGTCCAAATGATAAATGATACCGGGTGGCGGCAGGGATTGATTTTGTGTAAATGAAACTAATTATGGAAATGTCAAACATAATTAATAAAACAGGTTTAAGCTGCAAAACACTGTCAATTGAATGAATGAGGAGGCATTGGCGCCTATTGTTTGGGCTTTATTTAGGCCACGGTGTTGTGCTTGTTCGGCGCTCCCAAGCGCACTCTCCCCACCCTCACACCCTCTGCCTCCCTGTACCCGAGACGAGGAGAAATAAATTTGCTTGTCTCTCGGTTGACTGTAGAAATTAATTGCTGGAATCTTGTCCCATCCAAGTGCTACAGTCCCGTGCAGGACATTAACATAACTAATTTAAAAGAACCCAAATGACTGCATAATGGAGCACTGTCAGCGTGTATGACACTCGCTGGTCATACCAAATTAGCTCCGTTTCATAATTGAAAAATTTTCCCAGTTCCATTTTTCACCATCTTTCTCATTGGGGTGACGCGATTGTTGTATTTTCTTTTCGTTCACCGTTTAAACAAAGGATATGTGATGCTCAAAAAGATGTGCTTGACCTATAATTAGTGCAATGCAGATAGGGCGGGACGATCGGGCACACACGAGAGGAGTCATCTCCTTCTTTGCGGTAATGATGCTGGAGACCTTGCAGCCTCTGGGGAAGAGCAAGAGTAATGGAATCTGCTATTTTTATGGGACCTGGATAGTAGGGGGCTGGAGAGGCCGATGGAGTCGCACTGCAGGATGAATCAGCGGGGCACTCACCTAGACTGGCAGCCTCAACCCCAGTCATCAGTCCAGTGTGTCAACACACCACACACTCACATACTGTACATACCCACACACCTGCTGCCAGCTTCTTTTCAACATCTGCTAATGTTACACACGCCGTGTTTTTCACACACTCACCGTGTTGTCTCCAACCAAGCAGACAAACCACTAGTAATTCTGCATTCTGCCACAGAATACAGTTTGTTTGTAACACTGTTCATATCCATTCTTGAAGGGTTATATTTTGCAGAGTTTAGTTACAAACCTGCTTCTACACATCTTTTAATGTTTACAAAAAAGTACCGTTCATCGCGAAATGATGCTCATTAGGTGTGTAAATATATTCTTTTAAGCCCCTGGAAAAAAACAACTCGCAAAAATGATACAACTGTTGAAATCCTTAAGGAAGCGTATTACTTAATACTTGTTGAAAATATTTTCTATTATTGTAAACGTTTTTGGGAGTGATCTCGACTTGATGCCAGAATTGTAACCATTGCATATAAAAGGTAAAAAACTTGCATCACATTGTGCAACGTCTCTTTACGATGTTTATTTTTTGTCCTTGCTACATCCTGAACCAGTACAGAAGTGAACAGCAATCATAATCATAATGAGTGTGGTCAAATGAGTTATGTTTTGTGTTAGGCTTAGGGATATAATATTATGTGAATTATAACCATACAAAATTCTCCACGAGCACTTAAAAATTCATCTTGCGCACATTAGAGGTGGTGTATCTCACTCCAGCACTCTTGCCATTTAAATGTTATTGCCTGCTCTTGTTCGGCAGCGAGTGAGTTGCGAGAGTTCTAAGTATACTAGAAACAACTATAAATGCACATAGAGGTAAAATCTATATGCTTATACATCTCAACCAATGCTGAATTCTATAAGCTTAAATATTTAACATTTACTCACTGTCAAAATGTTTCAAAAAATGTTTGAGATGTCAAACGTCTTTGCTCTCGTGACGTTTTTAACACCCCAGTGTATCTCACAAGTATCAGCCTGGTAGAAATGTATGCAATCACTGTAAGTCAGTAAAAAGTCAATAAAATTTAACAAATTCCGACAATGAATCTTTCTTAACATTATATACCTACAGTGCATACAGTATATGATAAACCATAAACACACTATGTAAATCTCTAACTGTTTAAGACTTTCAAAATTTGCAGATAAACCTTTTGTGTGCTTTTGCTTTCCCCTAACATCTGTCAGGTTGTAATTTACCGATAAAGCGTGTGTCTCAGTTTCTCAGTTTGCTTGTTCTTTTTTGTTACCTTTCTTTTGTACTCATCCATTCCTTTTAGTCCTGTAATATTTTTTCCACTTTCAATTGCCATTCTTGTCAGAGGGTTTCTTAAGCTCAGAGCTGCCTCCAAATGTCAGAGGTCATGGGTCAAACATATGCAGCATGTGTTACAATTTATTACTACGCATTTTTCTCCCCTGACATTATAAAGTAAATTATGTTCTCTGCTCTAAAAAAAAGATCAGGCTTACCTTGTCTCTGTATGGACACTCTCAAGTCCACCTTGATTGGCTGGAGGTTATAACAATTCCAGAAGGCTTTATTGTTAGTGCAAGGGACATGACAGCGAAACTCAGCTGTCTCTGTATTTATAGAAAACACATGCAAAAGGGCTATCTATGAATTTGGGAGGGAGCTTTTGACAGTTAAATAGGACTTCAGAACATAATGCTGTAGTACAGAACAACTTTAATCGGTGTACAGAAACTAGCGTTCTCACTTCATTTGAATATGGGGGATGGCAACGTCAAAATATGTACATTTACTCCTCCCAAGCATATTCTTTATTCTTGAAGGCTCATTATTTCTGAGGGTGTACAGTAGGGACCCTAGGCCCTGGACTTCAAACCCGGTTGGTATTAATCACAATTTATAACGGCTGAAGAATTGAATACTGCTTATAAAGGGCCAACACAGAAGACATGACACATAAACTATGAACAAACATTTAATTTAACTTTATTCAACATTTGTGAACCTGGATCACAAAACCAGTCTTAAGTAGCACGGGAACATTTTTAGTAAAAGCCAAAAATACATTGTGTGGGTCAAAATTATAGATTTTTCTTTTATGCCAAAAATCATTAGGATATTAGGTAAAGAACATGTTCCATAAAGATATTTTGTAAATTCTCAACCCAAAATATATAAAAACTTTATTTTTGTGAGTGGATGGCCTGCTACAGTGCCTCGGATTAACAACTTCAAAGGCGATTTTCTCAATATTTTGATGTTTTGCACCCTTTACTTCCAGAGATTTACACTCTTGTATCTCCACCAGATATTGTCCCATCTTAACAACCCATATATCAATAAAAAGCTTAACTATTCAGCTTTCAGTTGATGTAAAAATCTCAATTTCGAAAAATTGACCCATAAGACCCATAAGGTCACATTTGTTAAATTGTTAAATTTATTGATAACATATTTCTAAATAAGTAAGAAACACAATTTCACACAAAAATATGTTTTACACAAGACGTGCTTTTTGGGGCATTCCTTAATAAATCGTGTTGTGTGATTCATTTAAATAGTCTCCTTCCATCAAGTTTCTGTCTGAAGAGGAAACTCCCACAAATGCATATGCAGTAAGGTCAGTCACAAAAACAGCTGTGTCCACGTCCTGTCACTGTCAATTTTCACTGCGTGTCTTTAGTAAATACGACAGTCTTTTTTTATGCCAAAAGAGACGTTTGTGCTGCCGCAAGCTGTTAGTAAATCTGGTCTCTTTATGAGTAAAATATGCCATTTTGTACTCCTTTCTTTTCCTCAGTTTGGTATTCTGAGCTTCATTTGTTTCCGTGAGACAGCCATGCAGACGGTGTCTTCGTCTGGTAAGATGTTCTCTCTCGCTTTACAGTAGGATATATAATGGCAACATAAAGCATCATGAAATGTGATTCACAGGGCCTCAGGCACTTGAAGACGCATGCAAACAAACACATATGCACACAAAGAAGTCGATCTTCCGTCCTGCAGTGCCACTTCGACCCAGTTATGCAGGTTAACATTCTCTAGTGGTGCATTAGATCTCTGACTCCTATAGGCACTGCAACACCCACTTACAGAGCCAAGGGTGAGTGGTTTTAGTTGCATAACACACCCTCAGACATCAAAAATACTGTGTTCATTGGCTGCAGAGGATGGCTTGGGGTGGGGGGTTAGGGGTGCTTTACTCTACGCAAAGACAGCGAGAGGAAAAAAAACACTGTGAATTGAAACTTGCTAACTTTGTAATGGAAATGGTGTTGACCTCTCGGCTGTATTGTTGGGGCTGAAGCATTGTTGCAATCAATATGCGCTCAGGGGAGAGAGTGTGGGGCAAGGACCTTTCGTTCCTGAAAATAATGTGAGACGCTGATTTGTTATTTTCCAGACACGAAGAAAACAAGCAGACGGGTGGCAGTGCACGCAGGTGCCTCATTTTGGGAATACTTCTGAGATATGAAATAAATAGTGAGTGGAAAGAAATGTATCTGCAGACGAGGAATAAACATAAAAAATATTGTACAGTTAGCGCTGGTCTGCTTTAGGCAGTGGCTTTGTGGACAAATGGCATTCATTAGTATTTCATAAATCATTCTTGGAAAGTTATGTTTAAGCTAAAAAAAAAGATCTGCAATGATTATATTTACAGAAAAATAAAGCTAACCCAGAAATGCACATCTTCACAATTCCAAAACATTCCCATGTTCCAGCATCTCTTCTCCAGGCATGGTGCTTGCAAAAAAGTCATTTTGGCTGATGTGAGACTGGTATCATAAGCTTGTTAATAAAGGAGCTATCATTACTCATTCATTTATCGGCGCTGGAATTAATGGGGACAGTTCGAGTGACGGGTTAATCTAAATCACATTTTCTCTAGACTGTGTGTGTATGCACATGAATATTGCCACCTCAAACGGCCCCGGCAGTCAGATGGCAAAAAATAAAGCCAAAATGGGTTGAGGAGAAGATGAGGGTACCCTCATGTGAAGTGCCCTACTTGCTTCAGTATTGGCCACTCATTTAATTGGAAACCCTTTATACTCAAACACACATACACCTGGTTGAAGTGCTGATTTAAAACAGCCTCTTCTCATGTATAGATGCTGCTGCTAAAATGAATCCACAGTATGTAAGAGCTTTCCGAAATGCATTTTACAATACATGCACACAAAGCTACTGGATATTGATGAGGACTACACAAAACGGTTTACGTTATTAGATTTATAGCAAAACGTGGTTTGACCAATGTATGTACTATGAATATTTCTAATATTGCCATAAACAACAGTTCTGCAGTTTTCTTTATTCATTTACTGTCTTTGGAGTATATGTGAGTGTCACACTTAAGCTATACTGATACAGTATATGAATTCCAATATGGCTCATACATATGCGATAAAGGTACCCGGAGAGCTACAGTGTCAAGACAAGAATGATTCTCTTTACAGTTTTTTTCTTCCTCTCAGCTAAACTTTTATCAAACATAAGTGTGAAATTACTCAGACATACGAAATGTAGCATGCTAAAAACCCAACGCCATTAGTTTTCTCCTGCAGCTCATCACAAATACACAGCACTCCACAGCCTTAAAAAGCATTAAAATTGATACAGGTGTTTTCAGCTCGGCTATACAACATGGAATACTTCCTGAATTCTGTAAGATCTGAGTCTTTTATTACTCCATACGACCACCTGGAAAACCACCCCGTTCCAAAACAAATGACTCCAGCCTGGGAAAGGGCCCTTGTGACTGTGTGGGTATGTGTAATATGTAGCTTCTTTCATCTTTACTGACATTGACAAGTTTCCCTGTGTGATCCACAGAGTGTGTGTGCATGTGTCTTCTCCTCCCCTCACGTCCATCATGCTGTCACACACTTTCCCACATCTGGCCGTTTGCCCAGATATGTGTGTTACTATGAGTATGTTTGGGTGGGTTTGGGTGTCTTGTTGATCCTAGCTCACCCCTCTCCTGTCAATCTAGAATTACCCAAAGCCTCTACCCCTGACCTGCCTCTGACAAGCATCAAGCTCCTTTCCACGGCCCTCTTTGTTTCTTTCGTCTACACTCAATTTCCTCAGGCTGTCCCTCAGGCTCAATACATGATACTGTTGCTTGTTGTGAGAATGCTTGTTAGTTCTGAGGACTGGCTTTCTGTACTACAGTAACCGGTCAGTGAGACTTGAGTAATTTGAGCCTCTATAACTGTATCCTCTTTATCTAAAGTCTGATAAGGTATAACCTTGCGTTTCGGTTTCCTCTCACACCTGTTTGGCCATTGTTTGGCATTGCTGCTAGTGTTTCAGCTGCTACAGTAGCCCATTATAAACCTTACTATTAAATGGATTGATCAACATTATTTTGATGTCATACTCAACAGCCACGTTGGTTTGTGAACGGACATGAAAGTTAATCTAGTGGCCAGAACAATGGCTTTCGCTATTCATTCTCTATAGTCTCAGGTGGGGCCATATAGGAAAAGAGGTGCTTCTCACATTTGGCCATTGGATGGTATTTGATAGGGACGTTAATTTAGAGAGGCTTTGTTGGGAGCAACATGAAGGGGCAGAAAGGTATGAGAAGGTGGGTATGAAAGTAAGTACATTGAAACACCTTCAATACATGCAAATGTGTGTGTCTATGCGTGTGTGTGTGTGCATTTTGTGAGATAGTGTATGTGTATGCCATTGAAAAGAGAAACAGGAAAGCCAGTCTTTACTTTCCTATAGAATGGAAACAATGGTCAGAAACGTCTTGACAAGAAATGCTCCTACACGTTGCTTAGGAATATTTATGCCGGTGACAAACTTCATTTCATTCCAATCCTCCAATCATTTCCTGTCCACTGTTCCCTGTCGTAAAAAGTGCCAAAAGGCTGAAAATGTAAAAGTAAAAACTGTTCCAAAATGCAAGAAATTCATCCACATAACATACAAGCACCTTCAGTCGCAAGCACACACACACACACACACACACATACTCTATTCGCATCTCTTCCGCCTCTGAGTGGCTTGCTTGGTTCTGGCTGAATAGGCACACTTGTTTGAATGTCATATTTACACCGACGCTTTGTCAAAAAGCGAACTTCCTCGGGCGTGAGCGGCGGAGCCCGAGCATATGGCCGTCAGGCTCTGGGGAGACATGACAGCCTATCGGAGCAGGCGTGCAACGCTGGCCGGGCAGATGCTCTGGGCTTGGCGGCGATTAAGTGGAGATCATCACTGTTTTCTTTGAGCACCACTGTGCCTTGTACTCAGAAGTGTTTGGTTAATCACTGTCTGCATTCGACAGAAGCTGCCAAAACGCTCATTAAGTCGGAATAGTCTCCGACATGTCATGCTTGGAAGATGGAATTTTTTTTCTTGTTTTTTTTTGGCAATGTGTTTTTCTAAGTAGGACGACCAATCACACATCAGTGTGTGGGGATTGTTGCTTATATGACATTGATACACTAAAACGTCTATTTAGAGTTTATGTAGTGTGTGATGTGTGCTTGTGTTGTAGCTCTTCTTTCATGCTTTGTCTCTTGCTTGGTTGTGGTGGGACTGTGTGTGCGTGTTTGTGTGTCTGGCCTGGCCTCTGAGGATGGGTGCTCATTCTTTTCTCATCTGTTCAACTGAGAAGCTTCTGGTTTCTGCATGTTATTAGCAAAACGCTCCGAGTCACAAGTATCCAGCCCCAAATAGCACACAGTGTGTGTTTGTGCGTGTGTGCGTGTTTGTGTGTGGCTGTATGCAGTGGGAGCAACACTTTCTTCTCCTGTGTGTGAAGTGTGTGTATCACACATTTGCTTGTATGTTCATGTAATAGGCTATTTTTCTACAACTTCCACTTGTTCTTTACCACTTTTCTCCCTTTAAGGCGTTCGCCTCGCCTGATCACATCCCACAGCGATACTTTTTTTCCCTAAATGCTGCTTTTTCTGTGCACGAAACATTCTTTGAAGTGTGGAAACATCTAGGCATTGTAAAAGAAGCTACCTCTGCAGGCATTATGTCTGGTTAATCACAACACAAATACAAATAATAATATGATTACTGCATCTCTGTTGTCGTGCAGAGCTGGAAAATAATATTTACCATTCCCCTTTTATGTTAATCATCTTGTTAGCAAATAACAGACTGCTTCTAGTGCCGAGCTAATGCTGCCATTCTTCCAGCTGTGTATTGAAAATATACAAATACATTTATAAAAGCCAAAACAACCTATTTTTAAGACACCCACACATTGATGTTGAATCATGCGATTTGAGGTGCTGTTCTCTGAAATCTAAAGCTTTAGCAGGCTTGGTACCCGTTTGCGCTAAAATATCTGAACGGAATTAGAAAGACTTTGAATGCATTTGCATGGTAAAGCAGACATGCTCACCTTACAAAGACTGGGATCCCCATTATTGCAGTTTGGAGATCCCTTTAGAGGCTTTTTTGCCCCAGTTTGAATAATGCTCTTTATCTTTTTATGTTTATTTTTTTCTGGTTCAAAGCATTGGAGGGCAGATATATAATTTATCGGAAGCTATTCCTGTGGCTAGCATCAAATTTCAGGATACAAATATTTTGAATGACTATATATGCACATAAGCACTGTAACAGAACCACTAAGATGGCAAGAGGTAAGAGCTTTAACAATGTTAATCGCACACACAGAAGATAAACAGGTAAGTAATGAGCATTTGATATAGACTGATGAGTAGGTTACTGTATAATGCTGTCCTTGTGTTTGCAGGAGATCGTGTACAGCGGGCTGTGGAATCGTGAGGAAGACCTTTTTGAATCACCAAGACACAGTTGTCAGACTTTCTTAGCTGAATGAAGGCTTGGTTAGCACTGTGAGAAATACCCATCTCTTCCAAGTTCACTCCATACTCAAGCTCAGAACTATGAAATATTAATAAATAAACAAACCTAAAATACATGATGTACCACATTCTGCTTAGGATAAACATTAAGATCATCTGCATGAAAATATTTGAGACATTTTTTTTATTGGAGTTTCTGAACTATCCATCCATCCATCCATTTTCTTCCGCTTATCCGGGACCGGGTCGCGGGGGCAGCAGTCTAAGCAGAGATGCCCAGACATCCCTCACCCTAGACACTTCCTCCAGCTCTTCCGGGGGGACACCGAGGCGTTCCCAGGCCAGCCGGGAGACATAATCCCACCAGCGTGTCCTAGGTCTTCCCCGGGGTCTCCTCCCGGTCGGACGGGCCCGGAACACCTTCCGAGGAAGGCGTCCAGTAGGCATCCGTAACAGATGCCCAAGCCACCTCAGCTGACCCCTCTCGATGTGGAGGAGCAGCGGCTCTACTCCGAGCTCCTCGCGGGTGACCGAGCTTCTCACCCTATCTCTAAGGGATCGCCCAGCCACCCTGCGGAGGAAGCTCATTTCAGCCGCCTGTATCCGGGATCTTGTCCTTTCGGTCATGACCCAAAGCTCATGACCATAGGTGAGAGTAGGAACGTAGATTGACCGGTAAATTGAGAGCTTCGCCTTGCGGCTCAGCTCTTTCTTCACCACGACGGACCGGTACATCGACCGCATTACTGCAGAAGCTGCACCGATCCGTCTGTCAATCTCCCGTTCCCTCCTCCCCTCACTCGTGAACAAGACCCCGAGATACTTAAACTCCTCCACTTGAGGAAGGAACTCTCCACCAACCTGAAGTGGGCAAGCCACCCTTTTCCGACTGAGGACCATGGCCTCGGATTTGGAGGTACTGATTTTCATTCCAGCCGCTTCACACTCTGCTGTAAACCGTCCCAGTGCATGCTGAAGGTCCTGGTTTGAAGGGGCCAACACGACGACATCATCCGCAAATAGCAGAGACGAGATCGTGTGGTCCCCAAACCTGACACCCTCCGGCCCCTGGCTGCGCCTAGAAATTCTGTCCATAAAAATTACAAACAGAACCGGTGACAAAGGGCAGCCCTGCCGGAGTCCGACATGCACTGGGAACAGGTCCGACTTACTGCCGGCAATACGAACCAAGCTCCTGCTTCGGTCGTACAGGGACCTGACAGCCCTTAGCAAAGGACCACAGACCCCATACTCCCGAAGCACCCTCCACAGGATGCCGCGAGGGACACAGTCGAATGCTTTCTCCAAATCCACAAAACACATGTGGATTGGTTGAGCAAACTCCCATGCACCCTCCAGCACCCTGTAGAGGGTGTAGAGCTGGTCCAGTGTTCCACGGCCTGGACGAAAACCACACTGTTCCTCCTGAATCCGAGGTTCTACTATCGGCCGTATTCTCCTCTCCAGTACCCTGGCATAGACTTTCCCGGGAAGGCTGAGAAGTGTGATCCCCCTGTAGTTGGAACACACCCTCCGGTCCCCCTTCTTAAAAAGAGGGACCACCACCCCGGTCTGCCATCCCAGAGGCACTGTCCCCGACCGCCACGCGATGCTGCAGAGGCGTGTCAGCCAAGACAGCCCCACAACATCCAGAGACTTGAGGTACTCAGGGCGAATCTCATCCACCCCCGGTGCCCTGCCACTGAGGAGTTTCTTGACTACCTCAGTGACTTCGGCTTGGGTGATGGACGAGTCCACCTCTGAGCCCTCAGCCTCTGCTTCCTCAATGGAGGACGTGACGGTGGGATTGAGGAGATCCTCGAAGTACTCCTTCCACCGACCGACGACATCCCCAGTTGAGGTCAACAGCCTCCCACCTCCACTGTAAACAGCGTTGGTAGGGCACTGTTTCCCTCTCCTGAGGCGCCGGACGGTTTGCCAGAATCTCTTCGAGGCCAGTCGATAGTCCTTCTCCATGGCCTCACCAAACTCCTCCCAGGCCCGAGTTTTTGCCTCCACAACCACCCGGGCAGCAGTCCGCTTGGCCTGCCGGTACCTGTCAGCTGCCTCAGGAGTCCCACAAGCCAACCAGGCCCGATAAGACTCCTTCTTCAGCTTGACGGTTTCCCTTACTTCCGGTGTCCACCACCGGGTTCGGGGATTCCCGCCTCGACAGGCACCGGAGACCTTACGGCCACAGCTCCGAGTGGCCGCTTCGACAATGGAGGCGGAAAACATGGTCCACTCGGACTCAATGTCTCCAGCCTCCCTCGGGATCTGGTTGAAGCTCTGCCGGAGGTGGGAGTTAAAGATCTCTCTGACAGGAGACTCCGCCAGGCGTTCCCAGCAGACCCTTACAGTACGTTTGGGTCTGCCGAGTCTGTCCAGCTTCCTCTCCTGCCATCGGATCCAACTCACCACCAGGTGGTGATCAGTTGACAGCTCCGCCCCTCTCTTAACCCGAGTGTCCAAAACATATGGTCGCAGGTCAGATGAAACGACCACAAAGTCGATCATCGACCTGCGGCCTAGGGTGTCCTGGTGCCACGTGCACTGATGGACACCCTTATGCTTGAACATGGTGTTCGTTATAGACAAACTGTGACTAGCACAGAAGTCCAATAACTGAACACCGCTCGGGTTCAGATCAGGGGGGCCGTTCCTCCCAATCACGCCCCTCCAGGTGTCACTGTCGTTGCCGACATGGGCGTTGAAGTCCCCCAGTAGGACGACCGAGTCCCCAGTCGGAGCACTTTCCAGCACCCCTCCCAGAGACTCCAAGAAGGTCGGGTACTCTGCACTGCCGTTCGGCCCGTAGGCACAAACAACAGTGAGAGACCTAACCCCGACCCGTAGGCGCAGGGAAACGACCCTCTCGTTCACCGGGGTAAACTCCAACACATGGCGGGAGAGCTGGGGGGCTATAAGCAGACCCACACCAGCCCGCCGCCTCTCACCATGGGCAACTCCAGAGTGATGAAGTGTCCATCCTCTCTCGAGGAGTGTGGTTCCAGAGCCCAAGCCATGCGTAGAGGTGATCCCGACTATCTCTAGTCGGAACCTCTCAACCTCCCGCACCATCTCAGGCTCCTTCCCCGCCAGCGAGGTGACATTCCACGTCCCTAGAGCTAGCTTCCATGTCCAGGGATCGGGCTGTCGAGGCACTCTCCTCCGACTGCCGCCCGATCCACAATGCACCGACCCCCTATGGTCCCTCCCGCACGTGGTGAGCCCACGGGAAGGCGGCCCCACGTCGCTCCTTCGGGCTGAGCCCGGCCGGACCCCGTGGGGAAAGGCCCGGCCACCAGGCGCTCGCATACGAGCACCGACCCCGGGCCTGGCTCCAGGGTGGTGCCCCGGTTGCGCCATACCGGGCGACGTCACGGTCCTTGTTTTTGTAAACATCATATGGGGTTTTCTGAACTACTGAAAGTAAATAACGATTGATACAATTTCACCTGCTCTATATAAACATGTATACGCTTAACATTTTAGGAAATGCTTGTTGAAATAATTGTTACATTAGATTCCCATACATGATCTTACTACAAAATAAAATTAATAATTGAATAACAAAATATACCATTAAAATCATCCTGAAGCTTACATGTGTGGTGTGGAGGCACCTCAGCAGGACGGTTAAATCCGGACTTTGAAGCAGGACAAACAACCAATCAGGAGGCAGCTTCTAAATAACGGATTTATTCCAAACTGCACTGGGGAGGGTTCTTTGTACCCACCTTTTTCAAAGAACCATTACAGCAGAAAAAGGGTTATTCAGAAGACGTGGCTCTAAATAGAACCTTTAGCATCAACAAAGAACCTTTCAATGACTATATTTTTAAGAGTGTACTGTTTGAACGTAACTCATCAGGAGGAGAGGTAGAAAGAGAGAGAGAAACATGAGAGGCTGTGCAAAAGACTGAAAGCACAGCAGATGCTGCTCCGATTAGCAAATATATTTGTTCATATCAACAATGTTTATTGCACACACGGAAAATAAAAAGGCTGTAAATGAGCATTTGATATAGACTGATGAAAAGGTTACTGTGTTGCAGGAGATCGTGTACAGGGGGCTGTGGAATCCAGAGGATGTGCAGCACGAGGAAGACGACGACCTATGAGGTCAGGTGAGTCACACGGGTAGGTATCCGTTTATGAGTCCGTTTCTATGCCAGACCAGACGAAGGAGTAAGTCTTTTGTAATGAGGCTGATGAGGATGATGATTGTGTGCAGATGGCAGTGATCAGAACTTTGAAGAATTAAAGGCACAACTTTTGCCATAGTTTTGTTGTAAGATCTATTAAGTATGTTTGAAAAGGTATTGTATTTGTAATAACATGACAATGTTAAATATTATTGTATTCAGGTGTAATCACTGTGTTAATTTCCCCCCTGAAATAATTAAGATATTCACTATTAAAATGTAATATTTTCCCTTTCTACAGTACAGCATGGCTGGAAAGTAATCCCATTCTACTTTTCCAGTTTCTACAATTGACTATATTCATCAGGCTCAATAATAAAGTCACACAAATGAATGTTTAAGCCCTGTTTGTGGAAACTGACATGTATGTATTTTTTTCCGCTGTATTATCTAGATTATACACATCACAATGATCTGTATTATTATTTCAATTTCCCCATATGTTGCAGGGAATGAATAATCTCCCACGTTGATTTTTCTTTTCCTCTTTGAGTGTCCTTACGTTTTTGCATCAAGGGGATCTTAATCAGATATGTCAGTAGGGATGACAGCATGAGTAGCATTCTGGTGTTTCAGCGATGGCAAACAGGATATGAGACCTTGATTGAGTAGCGCTGCATACAAGTAAAAGACAGTCTGTCATAGTGTCCTCACAAAGATGTTGAATTCCACTGTGAACACCCTTCAATCATGAGGTCTGTTTAGTTAACGCTTCATTAGCATGGAACACCATGTACAACACGATGGGCAAAAATCAGCACTTTCACTTCAAACTGCAAACCAGTATCACAGTTCTGTGAGGGGCTGCCACAGATATCTTGGTGAAAGCCCACCTGATAAATCCCTGTGTCAGGCTGTACACTCTTAAGACAAATGGTTCTAAATAGTACCACAAAAGGGTTCTTGGGCTTGTAACAATAGCAGAACCCTATATATGTTACTATATAGATCCCTTTTGATAAGGTTCCATAAAGTACCTTATGCTGAAAAGTGCTATATAGAACCTCAGTGGTGCTATGTAGAACCTTTTTATTATCAGAAGACAGAAGGGGTTTTCTTTTGATATTTCTATGAATTATTGTTATTTTAGGAATTTATCTATTTATTATCATTGTTATTTATTCTGTTAGATGTTTTATCTACTTTTCTTTAGCCAGTATTTTAAGATGTTTTACAGTTTGTAACAAGAAATGTAAATGTCATGTAAACCAAATAATCGTTTTATTTCCTACTGCTCAGATATAATGCATTGCAAAATTCCACCGCAAACCATAAGGTTATGTTAACACCATTTTGTAGTGTGTTTTGGCAAGTATTTGAGTATGGTTTAATGGTTTCATCAATAAAACCCAACACATACCAGTAGCAACTTTTGTTTCCATTAACCATTAAATCCAGTAGAATTTGTGTGAATGGTTTCTATATGCATTTCATAAGGCTAAAATATAGTTTAGTGCTGCTCACTGTACATCCAGTGGGGGGAGATGTCTTAATGCATAAGGAGTGTGCTCATCAATGTCACTTTTTCCCATCACAGCCCAGGAGGCGTCAACCAATCGCCACATACGTGTAGGCTACAACATTGTTTGTCTACAGTGCCTAAAAACAATGCAGGAATTATATTTTGGGATTCGGTTGTCAATGTCTGTGTCAGATAATATCCCTGGACTACCACAATATAAAAAAATTTAATTAAAAAACTATCTGCGAAACTAATTCTAGCTTGACAATACTAGCAAACTATGCTCCTCAATGCATTGTCAAGCGCCAACAGATGCATTTTCAGATGCATTTAAATACTCGAGTGAACAAAATTGAGAGGCAAAGAGAATTAAGGCCCATGGCGCAAAATAAGTAACAAATCGCTGTGAAAAACGCAAAAATAGACAAACAAACGATCATCTGGTGAATTATGGTAGAAGTAGAGCCCGCTATAATGCAAACTATAGCCTGATGAAACTCAGAACCGCTTTAATAACTTTTGTTTCTATTATTTTGTAGAATCCGTTGCAGTCATCTTAACCAGTGGATTCCATTTACAGGACAGTATAATATTCATGGAGGGGATATACGTTGTAACAGGTATAATATTACCCAAATTTGATATGTAGCCTAATGAGTTATACTACTGCGTTACAGCAAAAACAAATATATTGCTGTAATATCGCTACTTTTGTAATGCGTTACTCCCAACACTGTTAGCCCTAATCAAAGACATAAGCAAAATAAATATGTTTTGGCACATTTAAGCTCAAAAGCAGTAGAAATGTAAGTAAGTAAAGGTTAAAAATTTTACTTATATAGTCAATTATTTATGTATATATATATATATATATATATATATATATATATATATATATATAGTTATAACTTAAAAATGTAATGTATTTTTATTTAGTTTAAGTTACAAGTTTATATAGCAAGCAATCCAACCAGGCAGTCAGGCAGGCAGTAAAATGATGACATTGTGTATTGTTTGCCGTGTTATGTGGCAGGTACATGCATTGTTTTTGTGTGTGATTATGATGTTGAGTTTCTGGTTAAATAGAAGTATGAGTATTAGGCCAAGCCAGAACTGTGTATGTCAGTCAGGTGTTTTCAGGAGCCTAGAAGAGACATAGGGACAAAACAAGCTGATTTTAGTGTAGATGCCACTCACGTATGGAAGAATTATGACATGACAGAAGTTTGGTTGAGCTGACTCATGCTGTATGGACATGTTTATGCAGGTAATAAAGATAATGCTTGGCTAAAGATTTATTCATAAATTGTGTTGACTTACTTGTGAATTTCTCTAAATTTGCCTCTACCATTATGCCAAAGTCAGACCTGCAGCAATCCAGCTGTGAGTTTTTCTTATGATTCACCTAAAATAGAGACTAGTACATGCGCTATTAGAACACACACAACTTCCATTTCCAAAATGCCTTAACAGTAAATTACTATAAAATGTATGAAGGAATGCCATCAACTTTAAAATAAACATGAACAAATCACCTTTTTAAAACAACAAGACACAGTTGTCAGACTTCTTAGCTGAATGAAGGCTAGGTTAGCACTGGGAGAGATACCCATCTCTTCCAAGCTCACTCGGAGTCTGAAATGTTAATAAATAAACAAATCTAAAATAAATGTTGCACCACAATCTGTTTAGGATAAACATTAAGATAATCTGCATGAAAATATTTGCGAACAATGGTTTATTGGAGTTTCTTAACCAGTTGAAGTAAATAATGATTGATACAATTTCACCTGATATATATATACAATCAGTCATATAAAGGATTATTAGGAACGCCTGTTCAATTTCTCATTAATGCATTTATCTAATCAACCAATCACATGGCAGTTGCTTCATTGCATTTAGGGGTGTGGTCCTGGTCAAGACAATCTCCTGAAATCCAAACTGAATGTCAGAATGGGAAAGAAGGGGATTTAAGCAAGTTTGAGCGTGGCATGGTTGTTGGTACCAGACGGGACGGTCTGAGTATTTCACAATCTGCTCAGTTACTGGGATTTTCACACACAACCATTTCTAGGGTTTACAAAGAATGGTGTGAAAAGAAAATGCCTTGTTCATGCTAGAGGTCAGAGGAGAATGGGCCGACTGATTCAACCTGATAGAAGAGCAACTTTGACTGAAATATCCACTTGTTACAACCGAGGTATGCAGCAAAGCATTTGTGAAGCCACAACACGCACAACCTTGTGGCGGATGGGCTACAACGGCAGAAGACCCCACCGGGTACCACTAATCTCCGCTACAAATAGGAAAAAGAGGCTACAATTTGCACGAGCTCACCAAGATTGGACAGTTGAAGACTGGAAAATGTTGCCTGGTCTGATGAGTCTCGATTTCTGTAGAGTCAGAATTTGGCGTAAACAGAATGAGAACATGGATCCATCACGCCTTGTTACCACTGTGCAGGCTGGTGGTGGTGGTGTAATGGTGTGTGGGATGTTTTGTTGGCACACTTTAGGCCCCTAAGTGCCAATTGGGCATCGTTTAAATGCCACGGCCTACCTGAGCATTGTTTCTGACCATGTTCATCCCTTTATGACCACCGTGTACCCATCCTCTGATGGCTACCTCCAGCAGGATAATGCACCATGTCACAAAGCTCGGATCATTTCAAAGTGGTTTCTTGAACATGGCAATGAGTTCACTGTACTAAAATGGCCTCCACAGTCACCAGATCTCAACACAATAGAGCATCTTTGGGATGTGGTGAAACGGGAGCTTCATGCCCTGGATGTGCATCCCATAAATCTCCATCATCTGCAAGATGCTATCCTATCAATATGGGCCAACATTTCTAAAGAATGCTTTCAGCACCTTGTTGAATCAATGCCACGTAAAATTAAGGCAGTTCTGAAGGCGAAAGATGGTCAAACACATTATTAGTCTGGTGTTCCTAATAATCCTTTAGGTGAGTGTACATATATATGCTCGGCTTGACATTTTAACACATATTTTATTCTAAATAATTGTTACATTAGATTCCCATAAATTATCTTACCATAAAATAACCATAAAATAAAATTAATAATTGAATAACGATAAAATACAGGTTCAAAAACAGCCTAAAGTCAATTCAAGTCAGCTGTATTAAGGACTGTTAAATACGAACCCTGAAGCAGGACAAACAACCAATCAGGAGGCAGCTTCTAAATAACTGATTTAATTTAAACTGAAAAAGGCGGGAACAAAGAACCCTTCCCAATTCAAAGAACCATTACAGCAGAAAAAGGGTTATTCAGAAGACGTGGCTCTAAATAGAAGCTTTAGCATCAACAAAGAACCTTTGAAGAACTATATATTTTTAGGGTGTACTGTTTGAACGGAACTCATCAGGAGGAGAGGTAGAAAGAGAGAGAGAAACCTGGGAGGCTGTGCAAAAGAGGGAACGCACAGCAGATGCTGCTCCGATTAGCTGGATTAGTTCCACTGCATTTTCAGCAATAAAGTTGCAAGTCATTTGGCTGAGAGCGAATGAGGGGCACAGATGAAACTCTGTCAAAGTGTTAGCAACAGAATAAGCAGGTTTTGTTAACTCTCCTGACATCTCCTGGCTTTATTGTGACCTAAATGTAAATCAAGCAATCTGAATATAGCCAGCTGTCCAGGCCACGTTTGATTTTTTATGCTTAAACAGAATGTGTTGATATTATGAAATGTGGTTGTGAGATTTAACGAGGATGTATTCGTTAATGTCTATAACGGATGATATTCTCTTGGCTCTGCTTAACAAATACCTTTATCTGGAATGGGTTCCTGTGCTAACTAGCCATGAAAGTGTGCAGCTTAGACGTCTCTGATTCTGCAAATTGCAATGAGGAAGGAAATAATTGTGCTAATAGGATTTCGTCTATGTGATTTTGTTAATGGTCTGAAAATATCCCATTTCAGTTCATTTAGTGGAGTAGAATGTGTCTTATTGGAGTGCTTATCTATGCTTGTTTTCCTGATTATTCAGTATTTTTTAGCTACAGCCAATTTTCACCCTATTAAAGCATGATATTGGAGCTCAGAGGATAAATGAATATGAAAACATTACATGAGACCTCAATATTTCCTGCCTATGATTAGAATGATAATTGTTAAGTGTACAGTCTTATTTCTTAACTTGGTGAATGCTAGTCATTCCAAATGTACAGTATTGAAGTGTTCCTGTCTAGTTATGTGTAGTTATTGTATACTTATATGCTATTTAGGGCAAAGTAGTTGACATGTACAATAATGTATGCACAAGGACAATGTATGTATGCTTACATCACATTGACAGTACATGCCTGTTCATGAGCCACCCATAAAGTGCTTTCTAACTAGATTTACTTTTATACACAAAAAACTCCAGTTCTGCCAGTTGGCTCAAAGTTAGAGGGGAGCTGTCGGAGTAAATGGCAGCAGCTGCTCGCAGTTCTAAAGAGCATGTCCCAGTCAGCGCGGGAAAAGTCATGGCATCTACATTAATACTACCTTAATGGCCCATCTGCCGCTCCGTAGGGTCCTCGCACCACTCTATGGAGTCATAGGCGTTTGACAGGCAGTCTTCAGCATGCCAGACGCCCACCGCATGCCAAATGGCCCAGAGACGGCCTGACATCGCCTGGATCTGTCAAACTCTTTCCTCACCGCTCGTCAAAAAATGTCCCCGGTGAAAGTTACGGCAGCTTTTCACACGTGAGCGCTTCTGGATGTGCAGGGAGGACATCAGATGAGTTGACGGTTAGCAATTGACACCTCTTTCCCGTTCTTTTTCTATTATCTATCTCTCCATTCTTCGTTTAGACACACTTTTGCATTAGTGATGGTGTTAATGGGTTTAAGGAAAAAGCACTAATTTGCTGGTTTTGTAAGAATATTTGGATAATAAAACATCAACAAACATTTTCGATTGCATTTTCCTAAAAAAAAATATATATAATATATATATTTATACATAATATGCCTTTTACTGAACATCAATGTAGTTTATAATTGTTGTTGCTACCCTTTACAGGTATTATTGTATTTAAGATTTATTATTGTATAAGATACACCTCTCAATTAAAATTAAGGTAACCCGCAGCCCAGATTTTTATATACAAACAACTTTGAACATTTGTTTAAAACCATGTCTTCCCCTTCATTGTTAGACTTTGTTTGAATCACAGCTTGATTTTGTTAAGCGTTCATTTTCCTGTTACTAATGCTGTTTTGTGACCTATCTGTGCAACTGACAGTGTGTGTGGGGGCTACCAAAGGTTTAGTGTTATTCAGCGTTTGGAAGTGGCAGGCATTTCTGTTTTTCCATATATCATAATAACATGTAGATAGGCGGGATAAGGCATGGTATCATTTATTATTTAAAAACCAAACAAGCCAAAGAAGAAAACATGTGATCTTTTCCAGAGGGGAGAGAGAGTCAGGGAAAGGCCATCGAGGAAACAGTTGGTTAGTTATCTGGAAGGGAAAATATGCATGTGTGTGTGTTTTGCCACCAGCTCTTCAAACGCTAGCACTCTGCTGAAACACAGCTGGGAACAGCAGGGAAAGTTGAAGAGTGTCTTCCTCATCTCATCCTCCTCCTTTCTGCTGATGTGTAATGTTTTCTCTGTCTCTCTCTCTCTTTATCAATGTTTCGTCTTGCCTTTCGCCCCCTCACTCCCTTACTCTTCTGCGTCTCTCTGGGCATCTCTGCTCGTCTGTGGCAGTCCCAGCCAGAGGGAGAAAGGGGAGGAAGATGAGGAGAAGGCAGATGAAGAGAGGGTGTGTTTTCAATGATACAGCCTCTGAACTCGGCACAACATTCTGTTTCCATCAAATTACTCCCAAATGGCCTCCATTTACCCTCACTGCTTTTTTTTTTGTTTTTAACCAAAACTAAATTAAAAGTGTATGTATCACACTAACATAAACTATTACCAGTGCTTAAAATTGAATAAAGCAAGACGTGTATTTTGACATGATGTTGGCTTTGTGAAAATCATACCTTCTTAGTAGATAAGGAATTTGGTAAGTACAAAAAACTCAACGATGTCATGGTATAATTTATTCTTCACAGACACTCAACACATCTTTCATGAGTCTTGCACTCAGATTCACCCTAAACATGTCATCTATCTAACATTTTTCTTTTTGATTGAGAACTCAAGTAAATCCCTGTGCTGCTCTTATCGGGGGTCAAAAGTTAAGATGCGCAACACTGTAAAAATGATCCAGGGCTCAGTGTGGGTTTGATGGCTTTGTTCCTTGTGTTGTGGAGCGAGTGATTTTCTTTCAAACAGGGAAGTTCTTCTTGTAATTAACCCTGAAGCCTACCCACACCCCTGTTTTAATTTAAGTTGTGTGCTTCACTGCGGGGTGTTTCATTTTCTTGTGGCTAACATAGATCATGGTGTTTGGAGAAGTCTTGAGGGTGTTCTATACTTACCTGACACCCCTGTGTTGACGGACAGGCCTGTAGCCATGCAGACCTCACTGTAATGTGTTAACCTGGAAAAGCGGTATGTAAATATGGCTGCTGTGCTGGTTTAACTCCAAAATATTTTAAAGACAGGGGAACCACATATATTACTACCTAGTGAATATGGTCTGTAGAGTAATTATTTGCACCCTAAATTGCACTTAAATACACAAAAAAAAATCTTTAAGATGTTGAGTAATTTATTATTTGGTCTGTCTTCATATTTGCCTTATTTTGTTCTGGTTGTACATGAAGATGTTAATGTCTGTCCAGCAGAGGGAGTGTGCAATAACTCATTTTCTGCTGAAACTATAACAGTAAATTGTGAGAAACCAAATCCTTCTTAAATACAAAGAGTATAATTTGAGTAAACTAACTCCGTAACTTTGTAAACACATATACATAAAGTGTGTATGTTCTGCTATTTGGGATGTATCACTGCAGTTTATTTGCACTGGCAGAACTGATTTTCAGCCATGCCATTGTGATTTTTATGTCAGTTACTACAATAAAAACAAACAAGTATATTTTGCAATACAATGCCAGCAGTACTAAAGAGCACGGGTACAGCTCTGATTCAGAATAACTGTGGAGGCGATAATTCTGCCTAGATGAGATGTACTGGTATAGTGTCAATCGCATTGAACAAGCACAGACTTGTAGCCAATAACACAGACCTTTTCTCAGATTCTTAGTAAAAAAAAGTGTGATATTAACTACATTATTCATTGCTTAGGAAAGCTACCTTTCAGTCTTTGGATCTCTTCATAGCACCCCATGTTTGTAATACATGCATCCACCAGATTCACATTGCGGTCATCTGTGAATTTTACCTACTTACATATTACCTATTTTTACCAGTGTTCTTCAACCATACATTTTCATTAATCTGGATGGAAATATGTTATGGTATGATTATGTTTTTTACATTTCATTTTAGGAAGCTAACTTATTTACTTTGTTAACAACCATGATCCTTAAGAAATCTTTCAGACGAGAACTTGAATCTGACAACAAATGAATGTGACAACCTATTTCACAAGAATATTTTCAGACAACAAACAGATATCATTGCGGGTTGTAAGATGCGATAATCACAGCCTTCTCCTTATATTGTACCTGCAGCTACATTTTTAGAACTGAGATCAATCGTTCTTCACGTTGTGTCTGTATGCCGTTTTGCGTTGTCTCACTTGGTCCAAAGTTGCTTGATTGATCCAGAGAGAGATGTGGTGCGGCAGATGCCGCTCTAATTATACAGTTGTTTTAAGGTTGTCAGGTTGCGACAAGGAGGAAATCATCAAGGGAGGGTTTTTGATGGACGGAGAATGTTTTTCAAGCATCTGGCAACCGTGGCAGCTGCAGTACCATATCCCTGCTGCCAGCTTTCTGGCTAAATAAATATCGCCTCAATCCATCGTGTAATGGCAAGTGTAAATTACTGCAGCATGTCAATAACTGGTTTACTATTATGTTTGTCCCCGCCATTTCTACCTGTATATCGATTTCACATAGCTGTTAAATGGCACGGGTACTATATCTCCGGAGTGGGACAAATTTTTTTTGTCATTCTAAGGGTCTTGTGTTGGATTGTGCACGAGGGAAATATAATCTCTTTATTGACCAGCTATTATCTCTGATTGTTTATGGTGAAAAATGAAACAATCTCTGTGTGCACAAAACAGACAGCATCACACAGCTTTTACAAGTTAATCTGTTCATTGCCCTCTTGGGCAATATTATTAGTTATGGATAAAATTGACAAATATAAGGTCAAAATGAAAGGGGTCAAATTACTTTACAGTGTACATTCTGATAGTGTCAGGAGAGTAACTTCTCATCTGACAACTAATTCAAAATAAGCTTTTATGCTACCAATAGCTACACAGTTGCACGTACATATATTATTTTCTGTGCCTTCTTTCCTTATTTTATTAGCCCCTAACCTGATTCTGTTTACTTGATTATGTTCCCCTGTGTATTTAAGCCTGTCTGTTCTTTGAGTTCATTGTCCGCTTTTAAGTTGTTAAATTTGGTTGTGGCTACTCTGTTTTCTTTCTGATTAAAGGTCTTTTTGGAATATACTCCTTGCGGTGCTCTTGATACACACCATTTCGTCATTTGGAACCCTCAAGAAAGTCAAGTGTGGATATTGCACAGGATTAAATAGCTGTTTTCAACTAATAACACATGTTTAGGTCCCACTGGTACCCCTTTATGTTTGCAACATGTCTTCAAAACAGAAAGTCATTGACCATACCAGCACTAGATAACTCACAGTATAATTACAATGCATTGATATACAATGTGTCAGTCACGTTTTATACTTTCTTTCTTTCTTTCTTTCTTTCTTTCTTTCTTTCTTTCTTTCTTTCTTTCTTTTCTCTGTCTTGCTTTTTCTCAGCCGTGTGATGTGTCTGTAAAGCGGACCCTCTTTATGTGTTCTTACTTTGACAGCCAGGGGATGTTCTGTGCTGTTAAGGGCCATGTGGGCCTGACTGCAGCTGCTCCACTTTCCTTGGCCACTCAGCAGGCATGTGGCCTTTGAGCCCACTTGCCATTCAGCCTAGCACCCGTTAGCACAATCACAAATGTCCTCTCACACACTCATGTGCTCATTTTAGATAAAAGATCATGTGCCTTTGGGTCTATGACAAACTAAAGACATTTTGATATTGGTACAATAAGTATTCAATAAAATATTTAATACAAATGATAAAACAGCAAAAGTACTTAAAAAACGGTCACCCTTTGCAATTTATTTGATAATTTTCCACAAAATATCAAAATGATCTTTAATTCAGACGCTACACTAAAGTAGGACCCTTGTAAAATGCAAATCTACAGTATGTTGTGCGTGAGTATGCGTTTCCCCTGAAAGAAATTGTAGCAGCCCGTGCATCCTAGCTTGCCATCTCAGTTTTTTCTTCTACTAGGTGAACAGATGTAGGGCCAGCAGTGAAAATCAGCGAGGAAACCCTACACCATTCCATGTGATTTTAATCAACCTCTCTCTTTCTGACCCATTTTATTTCTGCTCAGAACTGATTGCATTGTCTTACGCTGACAAGCCTGACCCATGACACACCATAATTACCCATCACATCATATATGTCCTACAACCATCACAGAGCTTCTCATAATCTCAAAATGACTGTACTTTGGGCAAAGAGGATGGCTCTTTCAGTCAAATCAAACTTTCAGGGCTGTTATTGTCACATTTCCCGTCCCTCGTGTATCATCAGCAGGACCTGTTTTATTCACCACTGCCAGCAGCTGTCATTTTCTTTGGGTCTATGGTGTCTGTAGTGGGAATCAATATGCAGATATGCATGGAAAATTGTACCGGTCTGGTTGATAATGAGATTTTACTGTGAAGACAATGCCCCTGGGTGCAGTGATTGGTATCTGTTAACAGTCCACACTGTCCCTAAGCTCTTATTCTTTTGAGACCGCCCCGTGTAAACTTGTCCTCTGTTTTAACCGCATAAAGCTGCACAAAAGTGCAGATAAACACCTTTTACACTTTAAAATAATATACGTGTCGGTCTTTGTGGTAATAAGATAGAAATACCTTTTGTAAATAACATATTATGGTTGTTTTTATTCGTCCAGTTTTACAATGAAGATATATTTTCTTTTATTTAATATTTGGTTTATGCTTTCTTCCTATTGTATATATGATTTGCTTAAAAGAGAAATCTTTTTCTACTGGTACTCGTCTTCCTGTCAGAGTTCTGTTTTCTGGAAAAAAATAAAAGTCATTAAAGCAGTTATTTATTGGCCTTTGGAAGGTTGCTCATATACCATATTATTAAATGAGTGAAAAATGTTACCTGCTCTGTATTGTTTATTTTTATGTTTGATCATATTTGAAAGGTAAACATAATTTTAATTGAAAGATTAATTACCTGTGATCTGGTTTAGTATTTATATGTCAAATTCAATAAAAGTATTATTTTAAGAGGTCAGATTTTCCAAATCTATTAGCTGTGCTTGAATTGGACTGCAGTACAGCTCAGCAGTGCATTGGGCGATCCATATACTTGTCCAAGTCTGTCTCTTCCTGGGTGATCCAGATTTAACAAGCCCAGACTAGAACCGGTTCCTAGTTTCATTACCATGTTTCCTGATGGTAAGGTAACTTCTGTGCACCAGTGACGTGCATAAAACATATTTTGTAGTTTTTCATCCCTCTAGTTTTACACTACATATCTTTGTTATTTTATATAATAGTATTTAACATGTTTTAAGGTTTGATTTATGTTTTATTATTATTTATTTTATTTGTACATGTGTTTGCATGTTCTCTCAATTTGTAGATTAAAATTCACCATTTAATAACAGTAAATGTCATTTTAATTAAATACCAATTTTTTTATATTTCATTAATATATTTAATTTTGCTCAATGACAACGTCAATACAGTGAAACCTTAGCAGGTACTGGTCTAAAGGTTTCAGTCAGAGTGTTGTTTTCTGCTTTACTCTCAGTAGATGTGCCCTCAGCTGTTCGTGGTGCCATTACTGCTCCCTGCACTTTTTATCTTTTACCTTTGAGACCCCAAACTGCCAAACAAGGTGAATTATGGCCAGTTATATGGAGTGGACTCTGAGCCATGGGGGATAGGACATAGTCAGAAGAACTAACCACATATCTGACCATTAGAAGCAAGCCTGACACTGGCCCTTCATCTTGTTTCCTCCATGAGACGAGTTCTCCCAACCTTTGTTTCCCCCGAGAAGAGACAGAACTGAGAGAAGCGAGCCCCCTCAGCCCAGACATGCTTTCTCCTATCATTATGAGTTAAGCTTTTCACCTCTACTCTCTCTCTCTCCCTCTGCCTTTATCACGGAGTGGTTTTTCTGGTTTATTTTTGTTACTGTTTTTCATCCCAACAAGGTTAATAGCATTAGCTAAAATAAGCCTGTCTTGTTGGTTGCTTATGAAGGGCACAGTGAGGCATATGACCCTCACCAATCTGCTCTGGCCACCCACCATCACAGCTATGATGATAGTGCTGCTGATGAGGCTTCAGTTGGTGTCCTGGTCAGCTGGGCATCCCGAAATAACAATGAAGAAGTGATTTAGAGGTTTGATGTGGGAGCTTATTGCTGTTATGCTATGATCGCTTATACTGTACTGTAAATATTGCTGCAAATAGGCCAACTTTGTTTCTCCACCAATATTTGTAAATTTGTTTTATAAATATTATCCTCATCTTAATTTATCTAATGCTCTTTTATCCTATTTGATTTTATTCTATATTTCTAATTGTATAAGCAGTTCAATGTACTAACTGTCACTGACATTTGTAAACATGACTAATCAACTTGAAACTTGATCTCTAGTGGCTTGGGAAATTTGGCAACCATTGATAGTCCCTCTAGTAATTGAAAATGCTGGAAGGAAATCTGTCAAAAGCTACATTTTTGTATTCGTTTTAATGTCAGCCGTACCTGCAAATGGAACCACCTGTCCCGATCGTTTTTTTCTGAAGTTGTATATGACCTGCAAAACCTTGTTATGTGTTTACACTTTTTAAGCATAACTGGAGTAAGATGTCTAAATGCCTAAAAATGTCCTAAACTGTTGTCAAGCTTCTGTTAAGTTTCTCTTTACTGTAATGTTGATGTTTACATTTACTTTTTTTAAACATACATTTTAGATTACAATATATTTTAACATTTTCAGTTTGACAGCACCTAAATCTAAATCCAATGAATTCAATCTCCCCCTCCTTGACTCTGGTATTGTAAAAAAATCACCATTAATAACATTAGATATGTAATCTATCATCTGCTTGTTTGTAGGGTCTGCATACATCTGGGCAGTTAGTTTTAGTCTTTAGTCTGCTTTAATTGAGGTCAGTGAAAGAGTGTATGGGCTTTGGCCCTGACACATGCAGTACATGCTTACTCCTTGCCCTGGACTCTTTGCTGCTCTGCTTCTTATGGGAATTAAAAAGTGCTGGTCCGAGGAACCTCTAGATCCAGTCAGGTCAGGCTAGCAAGCACAGCAAGACTAACTTCAACTGCTACACTCCAGCAGGGCCACAGCTGGACAACCTGGGCCATTGTGTCGAGGTCAGAGTAAGCAGAGACCAGATTGTTATAGCGACCAATAGTCATTTATTATGTTAGGCTGAAGAGTCAGCCGTTGTTTTTTGGCTTTTATCTGGCCTGGCAAGAAGTTCTTAATTTATAAGACCTACATTCTATTTTCCAATTGTGCCACAGATATATCAATACGAAGAAATAGGGCAGCAATTTTCCAAAGGACTTCGGGTTTTTTTTTAGTTCGGGCAGCATAGTGGCATCAAATTAATCAAGTCTGAGACACCCTTTTATAAATCATATACCTCTGTTCTGCAGGAAACTTTTGAACCAAATTACTTTAGCCCAATCGCCGATCAATATTTCTCAGTTGATTGTTTATCATGATAGGTGCTTTAAAATATGTGTACAATACAAAATGTTGTGCACTTACATCTGAAATTGTTTATATACCTGTGGATAATTAAACTGTGCTGTAATATTGGTATTATAACACATAGTCCTACTGAGTCAATCTGTGTACTGTATGTAACCCATCATGCAAAATAGAAAAGAAAATGTAACAAATACAAACAGGAGTGGCTATTTTCTTCTCAAATGTAAACATCTGGCAGGATCTCATGCTTGCCAAATTAATGGGCACGTAATTGGCAATAATCATTTTTTACCTCAACACAGAGAACATAGTTTTGCTGGAAGAGCCAGCTGTTTCAATTGTTTGTGTTTTCTCTTAGAAGGTACAGCAAGCAAATTATGCATAAGTAATAGCATTTAAATGCTTTCCTGGTAAACTATATATCCTATTGCTTCTTTTATATAATCTGGTATTTGGAATGGCTCAAGTCTGTATTTTAAACTTTTGGGCCTGTTTTGGTGATTCATTAATAGAATAGAATATGTCAAAAGATGAACAACTGATGAACAAATGTATTCACCATGGTGCATGCTGACTGACACAAACTCCATAGATCCCTTTCTTCTGATACATGTTCATTTGCCTTAGCTCTTGGTTAAACTGAAATTTGAAAACTGTGTGGGCTGCACTACGGCAATGTCAAATAGGCATTGTGAAGGGGTGGAATGGATTTAAAGCCATTGTTCAGTCTGACTGTCTTCTCCTGCAGTAAAGACAGGGTTGTGGAGGTTTGTGACAGTTAGACGCCTGTGTGCTTATCTTCCCCGCAATAGTGTTTTAATCTTTTGGGTTAGCACATGCCTGTAAACAAATCTGTCAGCCGCACAATGGCGGTGGCACCTTTAGTTCATAGCGGATTACCACATTTTTGAACAGTATCAGAAAGAACACCCCCTACTATGCACATCCCCAGAAAAGATTTGATTAAATATCCATGGATAAATAATTAGTGAAAATAATGTGGCTTTTTGTAATATTAGCATGTTAAAGGCATGTCTGCACACCTTCAGATGGAAGTCTTTGTGTGTTATTGTAGAGGTTTCTAATTCTTGATATGGAATTTAAACCGCATTTTACCCTAATCCGGCGTTTGGGCTGGAGAAAGCCTTTCATGTGGGTGGTTTCAATTAGTTTCACTTAACCTTGTAAACATTTTACGATATTGAAGAGCTACACAAGCTTTTGGGTGAGATGTAGTTTTCCTTGCCACACTCTCGTCCTATTTTATGTATGTTAAAAAAATAACGAATTATAGAGAGGAAATTTAGGATAACATTTGCGGATATACAGAATACTATGTAGGATCATTTCTCCTGCTGCACAGTGAATCTGTGTTTATGTAACTTTAACACTTGCGTTGACTACTAAAATTCATGTTTACGGGAGCATGTTTGATTTCTTTGCCCTCAACTCACCACAACTGTTGTTTGAAAGTAAGAGGATTAAGCCTCGTGTTCATCTGCAATGACCTTCAAGTGCTGGCCTTGACTCTTACTCTTCCGAACGATTTTCTCCTGTTGTCAAACTGTCAGTGTTGTCCCACTTTCGATGGACGCTACAAATACACAGACTATCCTGGGCTCTTTGCTTTTGGCCATGTAACCTGTAACAACACAAACAGAGTAAGGCCTTCATTAACTCCCGATGTATACAATAAGAAAGGCTTTTAAAGCTAATCAGCGGTGCATGCTAGCTCTATTTACAAGTGAAGAAAGATGGCAAGAATACAGTACGAGGCAGTTAATTCAGCAAAGCTGAAGTAGGAAAGGACGTTATTGACCTGCGCCGGCAGCCATGTGTGTCAGTTATTAACTAGCCGCCGTTTGTCAATGAGGCCAAGCGGTGTAGAGGGGACATGAGATTCAGGCCCGAGTTAGGGTTGTCCTTCATCAGTTTTCATGTGTTTTGAATTACCCAATTTAAACTTCAAGCAACAACGCCCTAGACTAAGCCCATGACATATGATACAATTAAATGTCATTTGAAAGCCTTTGCATATTTCATCCCTCAATAAGAAAGAAAAATGCATCTGTCATCTTGTGGTGCTAATTTTGAAATGTATGCATTTTACACGTTACTTCAGTTCAGGCATTTGACTATTTTCAAAAATGTTTGATAAGACCAAATCAACCTAAATACATTACAGTAGGTAACATCAACAACAGGATTTTAATGGTGAGATCAAGAAGAAACAGCTCAGAGTCTGTCAGTAAAAAAAAACGTCTAAACTGTGCATGATTTTGCATTGTTTTGTTATTCAAATGCTGTAGATACAGCTAAATGTCTGTTAACACATTGTTAAACAAACTGTTCAGATAAGACGTCTGCCTTTAGATACCTTATGACAGATGTCTTCCTGCCTTTATATGTAAATTATGATCAAGCAAAGGCTATTAATTCTAATAGAGTCCAATTTATGCTGGATTTGAGCAGCTGGAAGAGACTGCCGTGTCGTGCCCATTCACTCATGCGTTTAGGCTCTTGCCTTTCCTCCAGGTGTTACCAAAGTATTTGTCAGATAAAAGCAATGCCGCTTGACCTTTGACCTTTCTGCACCTGGACTCTCTGCAGCCCATTGCTAACTTTCTTTTATTCTGCAGGATTCTTACTGTATTCCTCCCAAATCACAATCATTGACATCTGATGGAGAAATGGCAGTAAAATTGTGCTTTACATTAAGCATGTAACATGCACCAATTATTTTAATTGCAAATGCACAGATGGCTGAGTGTTGATTACAGCATAACCATGGAGTAATTTGGGGGGGTGAGATAAATACACTGGTATTACATTTTGTGTTCACTTCGACTGACAGTCGTAATTATTTGTCAGTAAAATATTGCTAGACTGAGTATTACAATGATGGTAAAAGAACCAACACAATTTTAGAGAGCACCAGGGGACAGAATGCTTTAGATTCAGACTTATTTCATTTGTTTCCCTGTATTTTAACCACAATAACATTTATTTGTATCTTTAATCAGTAAAAGTTAGCAAAAATGTACAAAGTTTTAATTAGCCTTCGAGCTTATGCAAAAGAGAGGGCGTGTCTGGATATGCATTAGCATAACAATTCACCCATAACCGACACCATTTTACAAATGGGGGAGTAAACATCTGTTCCAGATGTCCTATTATCTAGTCAGGCTGCTTAGCTCAGAGACTTCTAGCTTCAATCAAGGCTTTTGTCAGCCTCAAAATCAGACATTGAAAGGCCTGGAAGCACTGTTCTTTACTTTGAAAGCGCCACTGGCATGGACATACTTAACAGACCCTGAAACAAGCTGTCCTTTCTGCTTTTGAGTGATGTGGGTCTGTCGCATTCATTCTCTGGTGCTATCATCTGATGTTCCTCACAGACAGATTTCCCTCTTTCATGATCTTTGGATACATAGAGGCTGTTCTGCCTTCAGCAATCTGGCCGCAGGGTCTACAAAACCCACTTCAAATGCCATTCCTCACCGGGAAGGGTGACATTTTGTATAAGCCAAAAAATATAGTGCATCGGGAAAAGCCAGCCTGGTGGAAGATACAACTTCATTAGCGATTCACTCCTCGGGTCAGATGGCACAGTATTTATTGTATTTATGCCAAATTTGAATATCATTAATTAAGGTACTATGCTACATTTAAAAGGCACTGTAGGGCCTGCAACCCATCTTGGCTTGATGCCCCATATAAGAGAAGAAGATGGGGTAAAGGGAGGAGGTGATTACATTGAGAATTAACAGCATTTTTAGAGCTGACCTGCAAATGTTGTGCGCATATTAAAAGAAATGTCAATTTAATATTCCTGATAGGTAGTTAGGATGCAAAGAGCAGACATTCTGCAGTATAGGACTATGTGGCCTTTTATTTTCTGATAATGTCTGGGATTGAAGAACAGAACAGAATTTAATATATTTACGGTCATTGTTTTCAGGTTAAAAGATATACAGTAAACAAAAGATGAACAATGTAAAATGGCAAAGACATAAATGCAAAATGAAAGAAAACAGAAGACAAATATAAAACATAAAAAAGGATAAACACAGTGATTTATAAACAAATGATGCAGTGTCATAAAAGATGGTTTCCTTTTTGTGCATAGAGCCGTTTTAACACCTAATAGAATAATAAAATATTACGTGAAATTTAGTGGCAATTTTACTCAAACTTTATAACTACCTTTTACATAGGCCTATATATTGACAAACATTGCATTTACTTATGTATATTATATGTATATTAATATATACATTTGTCACTGAAATAATGACAGCATTTAATAAAAAGGTGTTGCGTGTATGGTCAGGTCCCTGCTCTCTCATGCATAAAACACTGCAGTACTTTAAGTCTGTGCTGGTATTTTAGTCTCCTCATACCCTCTGTGACTTGTGTTCGGTGGTTAAATGTCTGCAACTTACCTGTGTGTAAGGAGAAACGGTTGAAACGCTCATCAGCCATTGCTTTCTCAGATCGGGTTGTGCTGCATTACAGCTTTGGATTTGTTTTTCTTTTAAAGACGATGCACCTAGTGGTGTTCGTTATAAACATGTTGCTGATATTTTATATTCTTACGAATCTTTTTATATAATACATATATACAAATATATTTGCATTTTACACGTTACTTCATTTCAGGCATTTGAATATTTTCAAAAATGTTTGATAAGACCAAATCAACCTAAATACATTACAGTAGGTAACATCAACAACAGGATTTTAATGGTGAGATCAAGAAGAAACAGCTCAGAGTCTGTCTTTAAAAAAAACGTCTAAACTGTGCATGATTTTGCATTGTTTTGTTATTCAAATGCTGTTGATACAGCTAAATGTCTGTTAACACATTGTTAAACAAACTGTTCAGATAAGACGTCTGCCTTTAGATACCTTATGACAGATGTCTTCCTGCCTTTATATGTAAATTATGATCAAGCAAAGGCTATTAATTCTAATGGATTCCTATTTTTTGCTTTCTCAGATCGTTTTTTTGCTGCATTACAACATTAGAATTGTTTTTCTTTTAAAGACGATGCACCTAGTGGTGTTATTAACATGTTGCTGATATTTTATGTTCTTAAAAATCTTTTTTCAAATAGTTTGGGTGTCAAAGGCAGCAAAAGCCCATTGTCAATACATACAGGAAAATACATTGAATATCATGAACAAGTTTCTTTTCTTTTGTAATTTAATAAAAAAATTGCAAACTTTCTAATATTCATTACACACAAAGTGGCTACGACATACAGCAAAAAAAAATGTCTCTCTCAAAAATAAAAAGATGAAAATGCTTTTCAAAATGCTTAACAAAACAGAAATGCTTAAGATCTCCAAAGTATGTTAAATTATGCACTTATTACTATACTTGGTTGGGGCTCCTTTTTGCACGAATTACTGCTTTCATGTGCATTTGCATGTAGACGATCAGCCTGTGGCACTGCTGTGGGGTTTTTAAAGCCCAGGTTGCTTTAATAGTGGCCTTCAGTTCTTCTGTATTGTTAGATCGGATGTTTCTTAACTTCTTTTGACAAAAGCTCATAGATTCTCTAAAGGGTTCAGGTCAGATGACTTGGCTGGCCGATAAAGCAGATTTGGCACTTTGGGCAGGTGCTGTTTGGCATCTCCAAAAACCTTGTCAGCAGACAGAAGCGTGGAGTACTCTAAAATCCCCTGGTAGATGGCTGCATTGACTTTGGACTTGATAAAGCACAGTTGACCAACACCAGCAGATGACATGGCACCCCAAATCATCAGAGACTATGGAAACTTTACACTGGACTTCAAACAACGTGGATTCTGTGCCTATCTACTTTTCATCCAGAGTCTGAGACTTTGATTTTCAAATGAATTGCAAAATTTACTTTCATCTGAAAAGTGGACTTGGACCACTAAGCAAGTCCAGTCCAGCTCTTTTTCTCTTTAGCCCAGGTGAGATGCTTTTGACATTGTTTCTGGTTTAGGGGTGGCTTGGTTCTAGGAATGTGCAAGCTGTATCCCATTTCCTTAAGACGTCTTTTATTTTGAAAATCTTGATTTTAAAATGTTTTCATCAGTCATTGCCATCAGAATTAAAACGAAAAAAACCCTCTTTAAATATTTTACTTCGTGAGAAATTAAGTTTGCTTTTTGGAGTAAAATTACAAAAGAAAACGTTTACAGTGGACGAGCTTGGTCGGCCTGACTTTCCTCGACTCTGTCAGGTGGCAGACGTCCGCAAATTTTTCCCATGAGTCCTCCCCTGCGGGCGAGACCAAGTTGGTGTCTCCACTAAAATTCCCCCTTACGGTGTCGGGTGGCCATCTTGCTTCTAGAGTAACAAGGCTACCACCTATACGGCCTATAGTAAGAGCCTCTCGTTGTGATCACAAAAATTGATGCTACACCACTGGATGATTACGATTTGTGGGGGTGCTCACTTTTGACGCTCACTAGGCCAGTAAGTGTCGTTTCGCTGGAAATCGTGTTGTGGCGCAGCACCGTAGCATTTTTGATTGGAACGTCTTGATTACGGATGTAACCTTGGTTCCCTGATGGAGGGAACGAGATGTTGAGTCCATCATGCCACAGCTGTGCGCCGGCCCATAGCAGCAGACGAGAGTGCCTCTCAGTTTCCTCTGCCCAAAAAGGTGAATGAATGGGCACTGACGTATAAGTATAATCGGAGATGATAGGTTCTCAAGTCAAACCCCATTCTGTCAGTCTCAACACAACTTCTCGTTCCCTCCATCTAGGAACCGAGGTTACATCCGTAACCAAGACGTTCTCCAATCTATTGAAATCATCTGTTAAATTGATCCACCATTCACACACAGTTATACTGTATGCTTTATACAACTGTAAAGTTTTGTCTCCTTCAGTTTAATTTGCTGACATTTCTTTCTTCTTCAGTTTGATTGGCTGAACTGCTTGGCCTCTGTTATTTGAATGGCTGGAATTCTGTTAACCTTATTTGATTGGTTGCGCTAATCTCACTGACTGGAAGAATCTTGGGCGTGACTTAAAATGACACGTCTTTCTGAGTTTGTGGTTGATCGATCTGAGAGTTCAGACGTCTCATGTCAGACTTTGAATGCTGTTTCAGACAATTATTTCTGGGTTTGAAGAATATCCAAAATCCCAGTTGTCTGGAACTCGGCATAAGTGCTACCTCCCTGTAGTGCGATGTTATTGGTAGTAGTCACCCATACAATGACACTTTATCACTGAGCAAAGTACTGGCAACATGTGAGAAGTGCCGGTACGTAAAGTACTCTAAAGATTAAATTTGAGAAAAGCCGGTACTGCATACCAGCCCACTTAAAAAGTTTTTACTTATGTTTTATAATAACCCTAAAGAAAATCCATACCTAATGTTGTGTATTTCGCTAAAATCCAGGCATATATTTTGCATCCCAAATATATACACAGTATTGAGAAAATTCTAATTTTCATTTAATAATAAATGTTATAAAATAAGACGTAAGAAGACGATGTTAGAGTGGCGCAGCTCCTTTGACAGGACTTAACTGTCTTTATTTTACAAAGCACAGGGCAGCTCATTAGTCCTTATGTAAAGAAAATTTTAGATTCCATAAAAAGACTGGTCCTCTTATTGTTTTTTGTGTGTATGTCTTTAATTTTACCTGGTCATCCTTGGCAGAAACCATTATAAAGGAGACAGCATGGCAAGTGGTGAGCTTGCCTAAGCTCATCAAACGGCTGGACTGAGGAGTTTCAGTTATCGTTGAATTGCCTTTCCAGCACAACAAACAAAGACTTTGGAATACACTTTATTTGGATATATATATATATATACACACCTGTGGACACATCACATTTGGGCTTTTAACCCACTTGGGCTTTTAGCTTGTTTTAAGCTGTTGGTAACGTACTCCATGCTCTTACAGTCTTGGGTTTTAAGTCTTTTGTATACATTGTAAATACACTTTAAAACAGTTAAAAGGATGAGACAAACAAGTGATATAATCTCACACAGTCTAATCTGACCCCATTTTTACTTTTGTAATTTAGTTCATAAAGCTGATTGTTACAACTCATTGAACGGTGCAGGCAGGCCAGTCGCAGTCTGACCTTTTAAAAGGTAGGGTTAGTATTTTTTTTTAAACACTTTAGAAAACTGAGTCGGGGCTGAGCACCATAGCAAACTTGTAGCCAATCAGCAGTAACGGACGTTAGGGCATTAGAAATACATTAGAAATAGCAATGACTTACTTATCACATAAAAGTAAAGGGTCTTTTAAAAGAAGGATACAGTCAGGCAGGAGCTAGGACCCCGAGGAGGTTGCTTTGATTTAGATCAGTAAGTGAGTAAAATTGGTTTTGCTGTTTGCCTGTGTTGTTCCCCATTTTGTTGTCCGCTATTGTCAATGTTATTTAAATTGTGGTTCATTGATTTTTGTGGATTTATTTAATACACTGTTTTGACTATTCCTTTGTCATGTGCTTTAATTATATTGAATACCGTGCTGAGAACATTTTGTTTTTGCTGCATTTCTTTTTCTCTGCTACATGGAGTGCCTGCCTGAGCCCACTCAAGACGCAGAGCCTAAGCCCACCACGAGCAATGAGCCATTGCCCATGCGTGCGACAGCACTGAACATTAACCCCGAGCCTCATCATGCATCTGTGAGCCGGCAACATCGCTCATCCCAGGGGGGTTCTGGTGGAGATTGAGGGCTTAGATGGAAGCCCTACTCACACTTCCGCAGCTGAGGGTGAGCTGCAGCCGGCCTCTGACATTTTTGACTGGCTCAACGAGGATGATTTCTGCAGCCTTCCTCCTCATCTGGTTCCTGCCCAGGTGTCCTTCGCTCCCTTGTCCCTCCAGCTCCGACTTGGTCATCGTCGACCATCCGCCGACTCGGTAGTCTAATCCTTCGACTGTGCCTCGTCACTACACCCCTATGGCTCTGTCAGGCCCCTCCTTCCCTCTGCCTCCAAATTCATCCTCGGTTGCTACGGCTTGCCGTGGTCTTCCAGGTCCCCGCTTCGGCGGCTGTCGATTCAGCTGCCTGCTTCACCTTGGTCCTCCGGTACCACTGTGTCACCCCGGCTCTCTGTTTGCTCATTGCCACCCTGGGCTCCTCTTCCACTGGTTCTGTCAGTCATCTCCTTGGTGTCGTGAACCCTGGCTCTTCCCACCATCCTCACCACCCTGGCTCCATGGCTGTTCCCTTTCCCTGTTGCCCTCCCCTCGTCTACCTCCTGTACCCGAAATGTCATGGTTCTGTTATGTTTTGGTCCCTGTTTGCCTGTGTTTCTTCATTTGTTTCTATGGTTGTTAATTGCCTCAAGCCTGTTTCACTTGATTTTGTTTGCCCGGTTATTTAAGTTCTGTGTTGTTCCCCGTTCGGTTGTCCGATATTGTTAGTGTTCTACCTGTTGTGTATTATTGTGTCTTCTGGATTTATTAAATACCTTGTTTTGACTACTCCTTTGTCTTGCTTTTTGTGAATGTTGTATACACATGACATACTTATTGTCACATAACATTTCTAAAATTCTATTACAGCATTTTGGAGTCAACCACTTTATTTTCTTAATTTGCCAGAGATCAAATTATATATTAATAAATTGCACTTGATTGCTTTTTTAATCATTTTAGACCTGAAAGTTTAGCCAGCTTCCAATTGTCAAGACACTAGTTTCCTCATCCACGCATGTAATGCACCTTTGATTTATAGAGTGTAAGTGCTGTTATGAGAGCAATATCACAAATGCTGTGTGTATAGGTAATTCTTTCATGTGACACCACCATTTATTTATGTTCAAGCCCCTTTTTCTCGGCCAAACTATTTTTGTGACATTTAAGGTATTAAAATGGATCTGATGCGCTAAAACAAATGGAAAAAGATTGTTTCGACATTTGAGATTTTTAAATGGCATTTCCATCAGCTCTATATTTGTATATTGTTAAACATTTTAAAGCACAAACAAAAGCCATGGTTGGAAACATTGCTCGTATGTTTCTCATTAAAGGGAAAACTACCTATTTTAGAAGAACTGTTTCTTCTGAAAAAACTTGTCATTCTGCACCTGGTTTTGCATTTGAATAGTTTTAGTAATTTTGTATGTAAGTATTTTAATTATTTGAAAACACGTACAATTTATAATCCAATATCCTAGTAAATAAAACATAACCCAATGGTACATAATGGTACTAGCCAATTACTCTCAATTGCTCACAACATAACTGAGCTGCTATTGGCACTGCAAGTCATGTCCCACATTTACCTTGGGAGCCAGATGCAATAACTTCCTCCCCAATCAGCCAGGTTGGGTACAACAATAATTTCAAGTGCTGCTAATTGACTTTAGCCTTTCAATATGAGAGAGAGAGATTTCTCATTTTATCTGTCCTTTTAATAATTACATTATCATTTTACGCCTCTATTCCTTTAGAGTAGCTGACCATTTGCATGGTACTGAAGGCTCATTATTAGCCTTGAATTATGTGCAGTTTATTGATCCCTGTGGTGGATTATGGTGCTCTAAGTTGGTCTAGACAGAATGGTTAGCAAGATGACAAAGCAGGGAAACATATCGGACCCAGGGGAGAGATTAGCTCAACTCGCTGAGCAATAACGCCTGCTAGGTAATGGAATTTAAGTTTACACTAATTCTACAAATGCGCTGACATTTGAAGTGCCTAGTAAAATAGCATTAGGCTAATTAGTTGAGCTGAGGAGGTGACTTCACAAATGTTTATGCGTAGGCTACATCTCCGTTTATCAGTTTAGTGCTGAAAGAAGATTCTTTTTAAAGTGCACTTTAAAGATTTGTCCCAAACTTACAACCCAGGATAATTACTCTTAAGTAGGTTGATACGTACAGTATATGATTTTGCTTTTGTTTTTGCTGCAGGTGTTGAAAGTTGGAATGTGCACTCTGTGCATGAGGTTTCATTTGTCTTTGTGTTGTTGTGGTGGCCATAGTTACTGGCCATACATCATTATTTTGATGAGCAGGCTAATTACGCAGCCCACTTGTTAGCGGGGGCCGGGAATCGTCCTTGAGTGGGTGCATGAAGGGTTGTTGGCAGTATTAAACACACCATGAAGTGGGTTTAGTGTGTGTGTGTTTGCACATGGTTCCTCCCTATATCCAAGGACTTCTCAGTGGGCAGTTTGCCAGCTGTGGGACCTTTTTAAAGGCCCTTTTAAAGGCTGGATTTAATCAGCAGATTGCATGATTAACACACACTGTTGCACCTGGCTTTACAGGGCTAATCCTTTTCATAGGCATTTGACCAGCTAGTGAAAGCTGGACCCCCCTGTTTGATTCATATGAGCACACTTTAAAGATATTCAGTAATCATCATATCCTTTTATATGAAACAGCAAATGTAATGTAACAATTAAAATGCTATATGACAATTAAAGTCATAAACAGAAAACAGAGTTATTAACTAAATTATCATTTCCATGCATTTGTCACCTTTTCACTTTCATTACAGAACTATTTCTATTTTTAAATAATTTCCCAATTAAAACGTTGTTCATTACAAAATGTGAACCTGCTTGTGAAAACCCAGCAAGAGTCCTTCATAAAATCATTATTTTCTATTAAAATATTGAATATATCGCTTTAACGTTATTCAGTATTCATCATATCCTTTTATTTTATTCTATAATCATGCTGTTAATAGTGGATGACTGCAAATAACACACTTCGACTTTCTTTGCCATCATCGACTGCCAACTTTAAAGTGCTACCTCATTCACTGTAAGACTAAGATGACTGTGACATTGTTAGCAGTAACGTAAAAGGTCACTTTAAAAAGTGCCTTTAAAAACATTGAATCCTAAAAATGTAGAAAAAGCGCTAAAAGAAAGCTGAGGTTAGCTATCCTGCAGAGATCCAAAAGTGTTCATGACCTTGCGATCCAATGTTCCTTAATGTCCAGTGATCTCTCTGAGTAGCAATGATACAATGCTTTCTCTAATTCTCCCTCCACTCTTGCTCTCTCTCTCTCTCTCTCTTAAGGTCTAAAAGACTCAGTCAGCAGTTCAGTTCACAGTATAGCAAATGAGCTGTCTATTGAAATAGAAAGAAGAGTGTTCAGTGTTGCAGAAAATGCTGCCACGGCAAGCCACACTGGAAAAGGGGAGTGGGGAAATTACTTGCTTGGACAAAGAAACATGAGAATGTCTTTTCACCAAAAATGTAACAATTTAGACTCATGTTGGGTAGATTACAACCCTTTCTCTCCCTCCGCATTCATTATCATCTGTAGATTACCTCTCCTCACCTGTGCTGGAAAAAGCAAGAAAATAACTTACACTGTAATTTCTACAATGGGCAATATATTTACATACTGTAGATCTAATAACTCAAACAAGAACAGCATTGTTTCTCATTTCATTTCATAATAATATAGACCTTTTCACCTTTTTAATTTCATATCAGCATTCCTAGATGTCTTGTGGTCACTCCAGTCCAGTGTTTGTTGAATTTCAATAAAATCAAATCTCGTCCGTGACAAAGTCATCCGACAAAAATGTGAAAGCCTGATAGCATGACAAGACACATGAAAACAGTGCTAAAATCAAGTTTAACATATTTACTTTTCCTGAATATATGTACAAATATTAAAATTGATTATAACACCAGTCCTTTGCTTCTCGAATCTGATTGCCTTGAGAGCCATGGGAACCACTTCACCACGGGAACCGCTTCACTAACTGTTTGTATCACTCTGCCACTATGCAAATTCGGACAATACTGTCCTCGGAACTGCATCACTCTAAAGAAGCTAGACAGCTAACACACATCGAGTTGATCCTTTCCAGAATGTAATCATACTCTAGATTTAATACTGTCACACGGTATAAATGTGGACGACGTTAAAATTCTTCAGCAGAGCGAAGATATTTCAGATCATTATCTAGTTCTGTGCATACTGCACATGCCTATAGCTGCAAATCAACAGCCATGTTACAAATACGGTAGAACAATAACTCCAGACCCGTTTCTCGATGTTCTGCCTGAATTTTCTCAATTCTCCAGCATTTCTGATAACCTAGAAGATCTTGATACTATCACTGAAAATATAAACTCAGTCTTCTCCGAAACGCTAAAGCTCCCATGTAAACCTAAAGAAAATTAAAGATAGCAGTCCAACAAGGTGGTATAAGGAGCACATGCACACTCTTAAAAGAGCAGCCTGGAAAATGGAGCTTAACTTTAATAAATCATCAGCGTCTTTAGATATTGGATATCAGCAACATTTGTAGTGACGACTTTATGAATTTCTTTGTAAGTGAAATGTATATAATTAGAGAAAAGACCCAGCTTACAGCTACACAACAAGAGGCGACACTTGCTGATCAGACTATACATTTGCAATTATTCTCTACAGTAGGTCAGGATGAATTGTCTAAAATCATTAGATCATCTAAATCAGAGATATTCAATTAAAGTTCCAAGAGGTCTGGTCTTTATATTTTCTTCCAAACGGAGGTCCGAACAATATATATATATTTTAAATAAACTTATATTTAATCCATTTAGCCCTTTTGGATATACTGTGTGAAAGATATGATCTTTCATCAGGTCATTTATTTTATAATTTGATATATGTATAGGCTCTTTGGTTTAAGGGAATAGAAGTCTTAATAGAAGTCTGATAATTAATATTTGTAAACAAAAAAATACTGACAACATGCAAAAAGAAAATGTTATATAACAATTAAAATCATAAACAGAAAACAGAGTTACTAACTAAATTAGACTTTTCATGCCATTGTTTTAAAAAAATTCCCTTTCAAAACATTGTTCATTACAAAATGTGAACCTGCTTGTGAAAACCCAGCAAAAGTCCTTCATAAAATCATAATTTTCTGTGAAAATATAACAATATCTTATCAATGTTGACTGAATAATGCCAAAATCTTAGTGAAATCAATGCTTAAAATTAATCATTGATGCTTGTTAAAATAATCAATTTGATTGTGAGATTTTATAATTTGAGGATTAAAATGAAGCGGGTTTGGTGCCAACTAAAAATATTAGAGGATATAGCGGTAAAAGATAAATTACATAAATGTTCCACACAGCGCGTGTGATGTGATTCTCTGTTGTTAAGAAGCGCGGCTCAATTTAAACAACCAAAGTCAAAAGTTTTATATGGTTTACTAGGCTAAGTCTGGCGGTCCGGATGGAATGAAGCAAAGGACCGCGGTCCGCCTATTGATGATGACTGATCTTATTCAACAAGAATTCTAGATCTTTTACCTACTAGTTTATTGAAAGAGATGCTCCCTGAAACCATTTATGCTCTGCTTATTATTATTATTAACTAATCTCTGTCATTAGGATATGTCCCTAAAGCATATAAGGTGGCTGTTATTAGGCCCCTTGTCAAAAAACCTCAACTGGACCCTAGGGACTTAGACCTACGGTATATCGAATCTACCTTTCATTTCTGAAGGTTGTTTCATCACAGCTACGTTCCTTCCTCCAAAGGAATGACATCTGTGAAGAATTCCAGTCAGGATTTAGAGCACATCACAGTACAGAGACTGCTAGGATCAGAGTAACAAATTATTTGCTTTTGGCATCTGATCGTGGCTGCATCTTGTTACTTATGCCATTAGATCTTAGAACGCTGACAAAACAGAAGTGTTACTTACTGCAGGGGTTCCGAAACTTTTTCATTCAGGGACCCACCTAGACAAGTACAATCAATCTCAAGACCCACCATAATATTTTTAAATGGAAAAAAACGCATCCTGATTTACAAGAGAGCCGTTTTTATTAAATTGTTCATATGAATGATATATACCCACACACTTTTCCTACTGCAAGCCGTTATGTAGTCAAAAATGTCAGCAAAACTTAATATAATCTTAATCACATTGACAAAATAAACAGGTAGGATGATTTTATAATCCAAAATACCTTGTCAGATAGTCCTACCACCTTAAAATAAACTGATAAAATAAATTAACAGCGTAAATACTCTGTCAGATTATCCTACCAGCATAAAAAACATCATGTTGGATTCATTTACAGCGCAATACCCTATCAAATTGTACTACCAGTATAAAATAAACATGTGGTAGGATGACATTTTGGAACACCGGCATAAGAAGCTCCTCTCCAATGGTGTGTGGCCTTTTGGATTTTCCGATTCGATATGCAGCTAAAAATGGGGCTTGTAGTGCTTTTCCTGGGATGCTGGTTGTGTGTTTGATCGTCTTTGCGGACGAAGATACTCTTCTTGTGCGCTGCCTGAATGCTGTAGTGCATCGTACGTTACTAACGAAACACAAATTACTCTGATGATGTATTCAATGAGTCCTGTGTTGATTCAGACTTCTGATTCTTGTGTGTGTGTAAATGTGTTTTAAGTTAAATGATAAATTTGAAAATATAATCGTCTCTTAATGGTTGTTTGCTCATTATCTGGTTTTGTTTCTTTCACCGTAATTTTAGCGGCAGCCAAGTTACTATGTGCGACCCACAGTTTTTTTAAACCACTGCTTTATTGGACCTAAAACCACCATACGTAACCACCAAGAATACTGCTTAACTATTGATGGATGCTCAATTAAACCCTCATCATCTGCTAGGAATCTGGGCAGTTTATTCCATAGTAATCTGTGATTTGAAAACTATGTTGTGTGATTTACAAAACATATTTTCACCGGTTATAAACTCAGAGACTTCGGACGGCAATTAAATTACACACAACATTGGTGATTGTCTAAATCAGTAGGTAATTTAGCCAGGGATTTTCCCGCAAAGGTGGGAGAAAAGCACTGACATTTTGGATGGCAATAAAATCACCAATTTACCCCTATAAATGGGGAAAATGTCTCACGTCCCTATGAGAAACAATTACTGTCCGAATAGGGCTTATATGTGTCTGGGCTACCATGCCAACCATTTTAACACTAGTGGCTATGACTATGTGTGCCTTGGCTACCATGCCGATCGACTCTAATAGACACGCACTGAGTATAATGTTGATAAACAATGGATACATTGCAATCTGATAGATAAAATCCAAGGCCGCCTGAGTAAAATACATAACGTAGGTCATTAGATAACTGTCATTGATAAACTCTCAAGCCAATATGAGCAATACAGTGTGTGCTTCTGACACTGCGAGGAGCTGAAACTATCACTGCTGAAGAAAATAGAATAAACCTTAGAATAAACAAACGTGAATATGGGATTATTCCGCTGAATATGGCAAATCCCAGTATGCAAACGAGAATGCTTATTCATTTAACATGTTCTCATGTCGGTTATTATTGGCGCGTCTGAGAAATAACATACTCTAGACTGTGTGTAGCTCCAGCTGTATAAACACAGATGCGTAAATGCTACTGCTAATATGCTTTAAATTTCGTTCCCGCATACGAATGCAAGACTGCTAACATGAAACTTAGTTAAACATAGTACATGGTTGCAAATTTTTCGAATTGATTAGGCAGACCACAAATATTCACAGTGATATGGAGGAAAAGAGCAATCACTTATCTTAGATTTAGATGCTTTCTGAAGTACGCTGCACTGCTACAGCAAGCACTAGCCAACATTTAAATGTTAAGCAGCCAGCTCATTGGCTGCTGATGCATAAGGAACCGATGTTTAATGTAAATGTTATTATGTCAGATTGAAATAGACCTATAGGACTGCCCCATATAGAGTTGCAAGACAGAACTTTATATTGAAGCAGCACAGAGCAAATTAAAAAAGGGACGGTTTGGAATTAGTAACGGAGGTTTGTTTAACTGTATGCTGGGTTGTAATTCGTGGCAGAAGAAAGTAGTTGCCCAGTTCCTTTAAAAAACGTAGGGTTTTAAAGACACTCTGTGCGGGTTTGTTTCTGATTTATCTGTTGTATAAACTGTTGTTGGCCTGTGGACTCATGCCTTAATATATTAATTTTGCGTTAATATGAACTTCTTTTCATTCCAGCATTTGAGTTCTGAAAAAATACAGAAGATCCTTTTTGTTATTTTGACCTGTTTCTCCAGTTATCATTTTCTGAAAATACATGCAAATAGAAACAATATGTTAATTTGAAATTCTGTAAAAAATATCAAAATTAAATATGAGATGATACTGATACTCCCAGCCCTTCATATCAAAATGTATAGGTGTTCATTATTTTTAATTCACCTTAAGTAAAGTTTTGTCTACAACTGATGCCATATATAGGTCCCGAAGTCTTAGAGCACAAGCGGAAATTATGTTAGTACTAATTCTATATGTTTTCAGTAGTTTTATGTAATTGTTACATCAATTCAAATAGAATATTAGCATTAAAGTTTGAGGCAAACATTGAATTAAAAAAAAAGATTTATGTATTGTTTGGTATACATTTCAGCTGGATGAATCCGCCCATGTTCAAATCTGACCATTTATGAACATATTTTATTTCAACACATTTTAATTTTGTACAACTTTTTTGAGACAAGAACAGATTGAATAATCCCTGGGTATTACTGATGAATGCAACACCTAAATTGACCCCTCGGGTGGTGAAGGGGCCCGGGGCTGTTCTGCCAAATCTCTTGTGTGGTCCTGCTTAAAGTCCTCATTACCAGATCTTGTCATATGAGAGGCGGCATGGTGCATGGGAGAATCTGAATCTGCCTTATTTGAATTCATAATTGTGCGCAGTTGAAGGGGATTTTTGTGAACCAAGTCAGGGTTCATTGTTCGAGCTGTGTGAGTCCAGTCGAGGGTGTAAGGGAGCTCAAAGCCAATGTAATCTTAGCTGTTATAGAGAGTAAATTGGGAAGGAGGGGTAAAGTGAAAAAGGAGAAGTGGGTGTTTGAGAGACTTCTTTGAAATATGACTGCAATTGAAGTGTTGACAAAATTTTATAAGATATAAAAGAGAAAGTCTATTTTATGTACTGGTGTCTAACTACAATAAGTTGTGAGTCTTATGTAAGAGTTGTATTTTAAGCACCATCAAATTGTAAATATATTAGATGCTTTTTAGATAGTCCAAGCTTGTAAACTGTCACAAGGCAGCTACAACTAAATAAGCAGCTCATCATGCCAATTTATAGGCTATCGACCTTCCTTTTTAGAACATAGGTGGCTAGTCTAATATGACAAAATACCAGAAGACTAGTCTGAAGTGTATGCCACAGCTGTTTTGTCATTGTGTATATTTCAGTCCTAAAGGTTTTTTTGCTAAAATCTTCAATGTAGAAGGGAATTAAAAAGTTGGCCAATGGGCCATCTACGTACAGATCACATTCATGTTGTAATAAGATTAAATGAAAACAATGCATGTCTACATTGTGAGCTTCAACATTCTTTGTCTTTGTCACAGGCTTGTTAAAGGCATTAATACCAAAGAGTCAAAGTTTGTCTGGTTAGCCCCTGATGACAGAGACTCAGTAGATGCTAAAGAAAAACCCTATAACCAGAACTGAGTGTCTGTAAGAAAAGATTGCAGAATTTTAACTCCAGGGATCACATGCAACCAAGAAACTGTGTTTAAGATGAATGGTAATGGTAGTGTTTTTCAGACTGTAGATATTATACATATCAATGTTTTCTTATTTCCTAAAAAGACCTGATTCATCTACATGACTTATTCTTCTCTTGTGCTACAAAACATCTTTGAGATTGTATGAAAACATATACTTCACTTTCAATTGTAAATTAATATAAAACCTAACTATAGAGATATTAAGCAACTTTTGGGCCATACTCTGTCTTTGCAGCACTGTAAGTACTGTGTCAGTTATTAATTAACTGTAATAATTTAAGTCACCTGAAGAGTATCTATTTTTGCTTAGTTTTATTTTCGTTTAGATTTTCTCCTTACCCTGGAGCCAGGCAGTTGGCAGCAGAAACCCCACAAGCCCCAAAGACTTATTCCCTCAATTTAACGGCGGACTGAGGTGTTTCTCCAGCATCATCGGATCAATGAAAAGTAAATAGCCTCCACTTCTTGTTTCACAGTGCTGTATTGATCTTTCCTCAGCTTTGGGTTTCCCTGCCGTCTTATGTATTTCAGCCCCAGGGACGATGCTGATTGCCCAAGATCGGACAAGCTAACAAGCTCATGATGAGGAACCAGTTGGTTCTACTTGCTTTCTCTCAGTTTTCGGCGGTCTTTCGGACAAACACACACACACAACAGAGAGGCTGATCCGTGGATATATGCTGCCATTCTTTCAGGAAGCTGCTTTTTCTTCCAAGTCTTGACTAGGAGTAGGTTTTAAATCAGTTCGGACAGGGTGCATTCGAGGATCTTGTTGGGTCCAAAACTGAATGGAATACTGAGAAATCAACGGAATAATATATTACTGGATCGGAGCTGGTGGAGCAGATTTCTGTTTTAAGAGCATTTGCTTTGGTCTTTCATTTCCGAAAATGTGCCAGGGGGCCTGTGGAGACTAATGACACTTAACATGTGGGTAAGTCTAAACATTTTCACCTTATTCTATATTTGATTACCCATTGGTGAGAAACACAAAGAGGGAGGGACAAACTCAAACACTCCGATACACCCTCTATACTAGTATGTAGAATGAGATTGGTAATCTGGTGAAAAAGAGTTGTATTTATCAGATTTGATTAGTTTTGGATATTTTTCTAAAGTTGTATTGTAAGAATGTGTTCCAACAGAAATATCAGCACATTTTTGTCCTAAATTACCTGTGTGTGAGTAAGCATTTCTTTTCTCTTCTGCATTTCATATTTAAGGGTTCTCAGTGCCAGATGATAGTTGTAAGTATCCCTATTAGATAACCCCCAGGGTGCCCTTAGTCTTGATTTGAGCACAATTAATTTTCTATTATAGAGTGCTAAAGATGTTCTGCACTGCTCTGGCTCACCTACAATATTGAGTAGCCAGCCAGTTGTGGACTTAGTCAGGCCTTGTAGTGGGGTTTGGAGCTCCCCACTGGGATCTCATTTATTATTTGCAGATATTGATTTGACAGAAAGGGCAAGGCAAACTACTCTGGTGTTGACTTAGTCCTGGCCTCTGGCTGTTAACATTGCTCTCTGCTGACCAATGCTGGGAGCTATGGTGTTTGCCTTTTTGATCCATGGTTCTTTTGAGGTTCTTTTTTACTGTACAGAACACCACCCATTACATCTTGGACTACCTGGTGATGCTTGTTTTTCATTTTAAATTGTGGGGCAAGTTGCTAAAGACAGGATGTTTTGGAATGGTGATTCTAAACATTTCTTACACACTGCTTTGTTTGTAGAAGCCAAAGAATAGTGTAACAAAAAAATTGAACTGACTGTTGTATTGATATACAATATAATACAGTAATTGTATTGATATCGTATCACATTTGTTTCGCATCAATTTAAGCACTTTACCACACTGTGTGTGTATGGAGGGGGCAGGCAATGTGTTTCTTGACCTCATGAATCTTTAGCCCAGAGTCCAGGGACCAATAAGCACCTTCCCACAGGCCTGCTCTGAGCTTTGGCTCAACCACAGCTTCTGTTAGAGCAATCCAACCCTAATTGGCATTTAATCTGATGTTTGGGCCTGGGGTAGAGGAGGGCAGGAGGAAGGAGCCAAACAAGCACTCAGGTTGAAACATTCATGATTTATAACATTTGGGACCTGGGGCCCGTTCTTCGTACCTCGCTAACTCAGTTAGCTAGACTTGATTGTTGACGATTTCGCATGATCTTGGATTGTTCGGTTCTTCGACGCTCATCCTGGACCTGTTGTTTTAGCAACAGGTCTGTAAACTTAAACCTGCTCAGGAGCAGGTTTATTTCATGTAAACAGGATTAGATCGCGGCCATGACGCAGTCAAGTCGGCTTCATTTAAACAAAAGCACGAACATACAAGGTACATGATTAATAGAAAGAGCTTTGCGAATTTAACACGTAATTAACAGGATGTTTTGCTTTTAGAACAATATTTATTTTAATATAATAGACAATATATACATATAAAAAATGCAGTTTGTCCTGGCATTTGCAAATTTGTGGTATTTCAGTCTCTAAAGACCGCAGCTTAATAAATATTATATAAGGGAACTAAATATTATGCAGTCGTGATCATGTCGATGAGCATTGTATGTGTCTTGATTGATGTCATAGACTGCATCATAAGCCTCTAAGGCCTCAGGTTATTTTTCTGAAAATAAATTATAATATTTCAGGTACTATTCATTTTTAAATTAGTAATAGTATTTAGCAAAAAGGAATTGACCCAATAAGGAAGCTGACTGATTAAAGCTCTTAGATGGTGACCTAATGCGCACCAGTATCACCAGCACTGAAGCAAAATGACCTGAATCTGCATGAGTCACTAGTTTTCAATACCTGTTGAGAGAAAGAGAAAGGGTTCATTTTTTCATTTGTCTGTCATGAGGGTACTGTGAAGTAGTTAGGGATACTGTAAAAACACCATTTCCTGACCCAAACCTGTAACACTGCAGCTCTAGCCAGGACAGGATCATGAAATGACATTTGGGCAACTGAAAGGAATGAAGGACTTCAGTGTATAAAAATTCTAAGGAATGAACCTGACAGGGCCTGTACTGTTGCATGTGCTACACATCATCCGAAAATGTGTATATCCAATCTTTAAAGACTTTAAAAAGTGGAGAGAAATCAATAATTTACAATACATTAATAGCAATAAAGTAGCACAATCATATATTCCTCATCTCTGTACCACATGTCTGTTCTTACTCAGCAGATGTATGCCTTTCAGATGATGTGGACTCCTGCATCTGCTACTGTGTTGATCCAATTTAAGAAATGTTATTGAAATCGACAGTCCTCCAGACACTTTTCTCAGTATCCTATTCAGTGAACACTAAATATTTTGTGGTGAAAATACACCATCTCATTGCAATTAACCACAAAAAAAGAGAATTTATTAAAAAAATAACAAAGTTAATTTATCAAAATAAACAACTTCAGTTTGCACTGCCTTAAAATGTAATAAAAAGATCTGAAAGTAGTCTGGCATTTCAATAAGGTTTTAGAATTTGGCAAAATCTTCAAGAAGCGGTAAAAAATATGGATGACAGTTACTACGTCTTATGATGCAACAACCAGCCAATAGCAGCGCTGCTGACCACTAGTTCTTCTATGAGTTTGTGATGATGAGCACCTTCCAAATTTCTTTGCAGCAGGTGCCTTTTCGGTCCAAATTCTATCGGATATCTCTTCATTGGCTAATAAAATGTAGCTCAAAGGTTTGAATGTTTATTCAAATTGTACTCAGTGGCGAGTGTGATTTTAAAAGTAGCGAAGTAGATTATAGTAACTTATTATATCTGTAGTCTTCTTTTTTATCACACTTGTAATTATACGACTGTATCTTCTACTAAATTGCTTTTAAAAATGACAAGAATATATACAGAGTTTGGTAAAAATGCCTACTCTTTTAATGCACATATTTTGTGGAATGAACTGCAGAGCATCATAATGTTAGAACACCCTTCCCTGAATGTTTTAAACTATATTTTATGGACCAAGTTAAGGGAAACATTTTTAATTAACTTTTTTTGATATCATTTATGCACTAATTGTTTGATGTGTCTGAACTTGTTTTATGTTTAACGTTTTGTGCTGCCATTTTGGCCAGGACTCCCTGGAAGAAGAGATTTATATCTCAAGGGGACTATCCTGGTAAAATAACAATACAATAAAAATAAAATAAATGTGTAACATAGTAAACGAAGAATAACAGACTTAAAAATATATTCATAAAATAACAAGCACCAAAAAAATACTTAATTACTGTAACATGAGTACATGTAATTTATTACTTCCAACCCTGGTAATAACAGTAAATTATGCTTAATTACATGCAACTAACCCTAGTAATAAATATTACTAAATATATCCTTAAAAGTACATTTTGCACTTTAACAAACACCTTAAAATAAAGTGTAACCCTTTCATATGTTTTATTATCGGAGTAGTGTTTAAAACGTTGATTTCCCTATTTAGTAATCCTGGTTCCCAGATAGCTCGGGTACATCTGTAAGATGTCTTCCAAAAGATTTAGAGATCCTGAAAACATCTGCTGTGTAAATACATCTGCTAAACATCTTAGAAAGAGCTGTTATACATCCATTCTAAATCAAACACATCTCACAGACATCTTCTAGAGGTCTATATGACTTCTGACAGCAGATGTCTCAGAGATGTAGGGCAGATGAGCAAACAGCATCTGCAGATGAAAATGCAGATATCAAATAGATGTCTGCCAGATGTAAGTGTGCTATCAGGGTTTGGACTGTATTTTCTGTTTTATGGCAGAAAATAAATAGTATCAGTACACTCCTAATTAAAGAACCTTTGAGTACACTTGTGTATTAAAGGAGTCACATCTAAACAAAAAATCCTTGTTTTCTCTCTGCAGAGTATATTTGTGCTTCTTATAAAAAGTGCTGACATATCCTCACCAATATAAAAGCAGAAGGTTGCAGACTTCACTTTTGGCGTAAAAAATAATTCTCCCCCTCAGTTTTGTCTGACTTTGTTGCCAGAACCGCTTGATACACTTCAAAAAGACTGTAACTATAAACCAAAACAGTGACTAAATTGAAATTTGGCACATCACGTTGTTATAACACCTACTGTCTGAGTCTCCAATAACATGCTTTTTCCTTTCAGCAAAGTCCAAATCCTACACCATACCACACACGACTGGCAATTTGATACACCTCGCAAATAAGATTATTTTTGGTGTTTTAGGCCACATAGCCTTCAAGTGTCAGCCAGTCACCATAACATTTGCTCATTCTTATCAATGCTGAAGCCAAGCTGTTTTGCCCGTTAGCATCAATGCATGCATCGAAATGTCTCTTTTCAACTTTCACGCTAGTTTCGAAAGGGAAAACAAATCAGGATGCGTTAGCAGATTTGATGGAGGATGTGTGTAACTGCAGTGACAACTGTTTGGACGCTCTGTGCCGGTTACCAGCAGTTCGCATTAAGTTACGCAAACACTAATTGGAGAGTACCTGGCTTCACATCACTGAGTGTTATTTGGCAGCGTCTCAACAGCGAGCTCACTGCTGTTTCACTTGATTAGCCCCAAATGGGAAAAAAAACTGGCTCATTTTGAAAATGTCAGAAAAAGAGAAGAACCTTCAACTCAGACATGCATATGGCCTGCTGGCACTGTATTTGCTTTTGATTTCCGGATGTCCCGAAAATTGATTTGTACGCAATTGAGCCGTGATTGCGTATATTGAGGCTAATCAAAGGTTTTAAATAATTGCTGTGGTACATGAATCCACAGTGCGGTGCATTGAGTTTTTTTTGGCAGAAACATTTGCTAAAGATGACCTCACAACATACCTTTCAAATGGTTCCCAGTTGTTAGCATTATGCCATATTTCCTTTTGATTGACTTAATTAACATGCATTGAATTTTCAGCCCACATGGAATGCAGGATTCCAACTCGTACTTCATACATCTATACTTCTTCATCCGGCCATGCTTGATGTCTGTTTAACACATCTTTACTTTACACCTTCACACCACATTTGTCTCACTTCTTATGATGTTCTCCTGTGAACAGGAGCTGTGCGGTGATAGACAGCATTTTCGCCCTGTTACAGTGTAATAAAACGAGTGCACCATTACCACCACGGTGCTTCCTACTCCATTTGGCAGGAGGAAGAAAATAATAAATTGGTATGAATTATAGTGCATACTTATCCCTCTGAGTCAAATTGTTCAGTAATGTTCATAACAACCAGAAGAAGCTTTTTAGTCATAATGCATGGCTGCTTTTTGCAAGGAAGACATCTCCTCCTGAGCCTCGCCTTTGTGCCCTGGTGAAATGTGGTCTTTCGTTTAGCGCTATAATGCATTACACTGTTTGTGGAGGAAGAAGCAGATTGATTGTGGAGGGCTGGGAGATTAATAACACACACCTTTCGGTTATGACAGCCATTGTTTCATAGATGCCCTGCAGAAGTCTGATCCAAAAAATGCATCAGTGTGTAAAATATTGAGCCCGCAGCTTTTCATTACTCTCAGTGCCACGCAAGGATACAGCTAAACAGTAATAAACTGTTTTCGCCTTTTTCATCGAAAAATGCTAGTGAGGAGAAAATGGCACGTCAAATTTGCCCCTAAAACAACTATCTTGTTTGGCGGCACAGGTGACATGGAGGTTGCGTTGCTTAATAAAAGTGTCAGGTCCCAGACAGAGCTAAGGAGTCTTTCCTCCTGACAGGTAACGCAGAAAAATGAGCAACCCATGGTCGCGTACGCAGCAGGGTAGTCTTGCAGGCTGTAACCTTGAAAGGAGGAAGCCCCCTCCCAACAAGTTTGCATGTGTACTGGGTGTGTATGGCCTTCGGTGAAGCCAGCTCTGCTGCAACCTCCACACAGTTTACCTAACCAGGAACCCCTGCGAATCCGAGAATGGATGGGATGAGTTTGTAGATGTCAAACATATATAAACATGATGGAGAAGTTTTTAATATATGTTTTGGTAACATTAAACATTTAAATTAGTGTTATTTTTAATATAATTTCTTATTAAGGCCATTATTAACAGATACAAACATTTAATGCCATTAGTTTTGTTGTTCAAGATTCCCCACAAACACTTGAGGTAATATGCTCAGTCAAAAAGAAATTCTGGGCTCTGTAAAACTGAACCATACTGCCTCTGTGTAATATTATAAACATATAATAAGTTCTGCATTATCACCATTGTAATACAGAACAATTAAAACCAATTCCTGTCACAAGTAACAACAACCAGACAACAGGTTCTCAACCAGTGCTGCAAAGACTGATCAGCGTAGGACATCAAGGTAAGAGCAATCATTTAGCGATAAGGCTGCGCAGTGCAACATGACTTCAAACACCCAATTTCTTCCACTTTCCAGCATTACGACCTCGAGTGAGGCTCGAAGGACGTAAAGCTGTACTATGTCCCGTGAATTCACTTGCCATGATTATTCATCTTTTCAGTGGAATAAGGGCTCGTTCTTTTGACAGAGTAAGAACATTTTGACAGAAATGTGATCTTCCCCATTCTATTTAAATGATCTAAAAGCCGTTGTCCCTCTGATCAATTGTCTTAGACAAATTACACGATTATTGTTCTTGAGGTTAAAGAACAGCAATGTATAACAGGAATGATATGGTTTTGGTTGCATTTAATATTGTGAGTTCCCTTAAATGTTGACATTTTATTGAAACTATCGTTATTGTTTGGGGGGTTTCGAGGATTCACCTGCATTCTCTCTTTTAAACAATGGAGTCGCATTCTAAATCCTAGCCATTGCCCGAGAGTTGTGTGTATGATGGTGTGCCTATATTAATTCTGCTAGGACCTGGAACTGATTGTGTATCACAGGATTCCTCACGGTGCTGTAGAGAGCACGGATTAAACAGCAAATATGACAGATGAAGTTGCAGGTGTTGTTATACTGTATGTCCTTAGTGTATATCTTTATGTTGTGGCGAGTCTTAGACTCATTTAGATAATAGCTTTTCCCCAATTTGGTCTGACACAGTAATTTCTATAATGACCCAATGAAACATCCTCCAGATGATAAGGTGACACCCAACCCATCTACACCCCCTCTTTCCTATAATTTCCCTGCTCTTTCCCTTATGGTAGTAAGAGTCCAGTTGCTGTCAAATGTGTAGGTAATGCTCTTTAAAGAGGATGAAATAGTTGCTAGGCCACTCTGTACCATTTTTGCTTGGTCAGACACTGATCATTTCCCCTAATAGTATCATAGGAAACAAGAACAAGGCTGTGTGCGTGGATGTGTGCAAGAGTGCACGTTTGCTTGTGTATGTATGCACTATACTATATAAACCATAGTGTAAATTGAAATAATAATATTTTCACATTATATACATTTCCTCGCCACCGTTTGCATACTGTTTGCCTGACCGGGGGGCTGCTGACCTCAGCTTTAGTATTTAACATTTTTGTATTTATTGATATCACTTTAAATGTAACATTCTGCTTTATAACATATAGTCTGCATAACATTTGACCTGTGTTTCTCTCTCCTTTGTGATGAGAAATGTGTGCTTCTCTGTGATAACCACACTGTGTGTGTCTGTACGTGTGTCCATGTTTTATGCATGTGGATGTGTTTGAACCTGTGTGCGTGTCTGTACGTTTTTGTTTTTACTTATAACCTTATAGTTGTTACGGAACGGGAGTATATGAACCAAGTGCACAACGAAAAAGTATACTCCAATAGGGTTTAATGATTCCACACGGAAGACAGGCGCAAACACATATGTAACATATATCAAATCCAGACGTAGAACTCAGGAAAACACAGGGCTTAAATACATAGAGCAAACAAAGGGACCAATGAGATAATGGATGAAACACAGGTGAAACTGATGAACTAATTAAATGAACAGAAACTAGGTCAAACAAGACAGGGCAAACAGAACCAACAACAAGTCCATACGGTTACAATAGTCAGTATGTTTCATTTAAGGCTGCTTTGTAACAATGAAAATTGTACAAAATGCTCTATAAATCTCTATAAAAGAGTTGAGTTAAAAAGTCTATGGAATTGCCCTTTTAACAGCCCCTGCTATATAAAAAAGCTTATTTTAGATTATGACCTCTATGTGTAAGCCTTTGTACATGCTCTCAAGAACAGCTTTCAGATCACAGCATGTCTTCGTCCACTTACGCTGTCAAAATGCACAGTTTACCCTCTATGTTATAGCATGTGACATGTTTTTCAATTACATTGTAGTCACACAGCGCTCACAGCCCTGCATCACTGTTAAACTGTTTTATTTCATTCTAGCTTTATTACAGAACCATAGCATGTCAACACGTTTGCCCAATGCTAATACTTTTTACTTTAGGTGATCGTTAAATGCTGTTGACCAAATAGAATCCTGCCAATGGCAGGATTGAATGTGATATGGCAGCTTGGGCTGTCATATCACATTCAACACACTGGAAAGGTTTGTGTTGCTTCCAAATGCTGTTTTCCTCAGTGTCAGGTCTGATTCGATACATTGCTCTCACAGTGTGCTAAACCAAGAGCATTTCCAACAATTGCGCAATGATTTTCTGAATCTTACTGATTTGACATGTTGACAAAGTCAGGGCAGTATGGCCTTGCTATAAATGCTTTTTTATCAGCAAAATATTCTGGTTGGGTTCAGGTGTAACCCCAACTCGGCTAAAACAGGCAACGAGTCATTCAGGTAGCCAACTGAGAGTCAAAAGGCTAAATTGGATACCTTTTTTAGCCTCCATCCCGATTATACATATTTCAGTCTTGGCAATATAGTGTGATTTTAGAGAATGAGAAAGAACGAACGAATGAAAAAAAAGAGATAGCAGAGAAGGATTAGAATCAGGGGACTGCTTTTCCAGCAGGGTGGCGTGAGGTGAAAATAAGGAAGGGAGAATTTCATTTGCATACCCAGCATGCCACCCGGACCTTTCCGGAGAGTCATGTGTATCCACCACTGAGCCTGGCAAGTACGTGCTCATTTTACAGGAATAGATTTATGAAACTGGTGCAGGGGTGGGGGTAGAATTGGTGGGAGCTTTGTGGAGGGTGTCTGTAGGGCAAGAGGGTGGCATCAGACCCCATTTACATGTTTGCGCTGTGCCAGAGGTGCTCTGTTAAAAGAGATTGCAATCCTTGACACAACACGCACCCTTAGGAATTAGCCCAATTCACGAACTAGACAAGATGGCTGCTTTGCCGAGCAAGGTCTTGCGGGGTAATTTTCACTGAACAAACAAGCGATCTCATTATCCTTCTGCACCTGAGATGTCCATGCTCCCCCACTCTCTCCTATCCCCCTGTTGATACATTCTTCTATCCATCCCCCTCTTTGCACTGTCCTTGCCCATTCCAGGCTTTATTAGAGCACATCTTTTCCATTGGCTGTGCTTGCCCTTTTGTCAGGGTCAAGACAAGGGCACGCAGCCTTGATTGGAATCATTTGTCACATGGTGCAGCTGCAGAGCTGAAATCAGCACAGTGGCAAGGCATGTTCCGCCCATCCGCTTTAGCACCTCTGACATTAGATACCTCCAGAACTACGTGTATGGCCACTGGGGCACTTTATGGTGGCCAAGCTAGCTGGCTAACAGCCAACCCCCCCTCTCCTCAAACACCCACAACAGCACATCAGCCACGGAGAGAAAAGCATTGTTGGGTGACGTATATTCTGAAGTGTTGTGAGCAGTTCCTGGTCTCGCTTTGACAATGGGCAAATTGCCCATCGAGTGACCGCAATAATCGGTGTGCTTTTCACAGCTGAAAGTGACAAAACTAAATAACAGAAAAGTTACAAATTTGTTAAAGTGACTGCTTGATTCTGAGCTGTTTTAATGGTGTAAAGTGCTGCAATTTAGCTGAAAGCATTTATTTTCTACCTAATCTTCCCATCTCTTTGTCTCTCTTTGTTTTTCCTATGGTCAGCAGGAGCTTGAGTGAACAATGGGAGGTGCTGAGGAAGCATGTAGAAATTTACTTTAATACACTATACACCATCCTTTGGTCAATTCGGGTATTTTGTCATATAAGTTTTCGGTACTGACAATAATTGCTTTTTATGAACCATGTTTACAGAGATCGTATAAATACTCGGTTCATCATGCTTTTGTAAATAACCCACCGTAATTAACACTATTATTTTAAATCGTGATGTCTAATAATGCATCAATACTCCGCACACAAAATTGTAAATAACCTAGAAGCACTAATGCTGATGTAAACTGTTATTACCAATATAAATGTAAATCCTGTAAATCATTTGCACATTTTAATATTGAAAATAATAATAGTATTTATTTCAATTTCATCAGTGTACATTGCACTGAGAAAAACGGTTACGTATGTTGACGTGCAGGGAATTCGATTGCTTAAGTTGTTCACTTTAGGCATTTAATTCTTCCCATTTATTTTGGGATCTATAATTTCATGAATATTTATGAATTTACTAATATTTTGGAATCCATAACCCAAGCCTAAACCTGATCACTTCTCAATCATACAAAACGCAACACAAAAATAAAAGTAGTCGGTGAGACGGAAAAAATACAAAATAGAAGTGAAAGTTAGTCGCAGGTATTTATTGTATACCGTACATTGATCCAAAAACAGTATATTACAAAACAGCTTGTGTTGCAATCCTTCTAAAGTAAAGCCATACGTTTAAACAATCAGATTTTAAGCGTTGAGATGTCATGGCGCAAACGGTCACAAGAGCTGGTGCAATTTCACAAGTAAACCTGAAGAATCACTTTGTTTGGCTGTAGTTTTAGAAGTATGTTTTACCAGAAAGTTCACCAGATTTTAAGATTTACTGTGAATGCTGCTACCTTTAGGATCTTTTCCAAACAATTCTTTGACCTGTAATTAACATATTTTTTATGTTTTGAAGAACAATTGCTGTGTTATATATATATATATATATATACATATGTAATATAAAAATAAATAGGTTACGATACATGCTCAAAATGCGTGAATGGCGTAATGTAAATACAGTTAATCCTGATGGTTTAAAATTAAAATCACACTCCAATACGTGGAGGAAAATTATATGTCATTTCATAATGACGGTAGACAAAAGCATCCCCTCCTGCCAATAGATGTGCTATTTCAGTAATCGGTCAAGTGCGTGGTATCTGAGGTAAGAAACAAATGACTTTTCTTGTCATATGTGTGTCATACTTGTCATACTTTTCTTGACTGTATTACCAAAACCACAACCATGATCCATTTCTACACTGTCAGAATGTACATATCAATATCAAGTATACACTGGCCAAACAAACTCAGTGTTTCACACGGCCTGACTATAATTGCCTCAGACAGTGCTCTCATAGGCCGGGTCAGGCTGCTTATTATAACTGCTGACCTTATCAACCAGCTGGGCGTGACCCGGTCAGCTGAACCTGACCATACCATAACCTCAGGGTCACGCTCAACAGCTGCAAAGGTCACAGTGTCAATCATGTTGACTGTGCTCACCCCGCTCAGTTCAACTCTTCTACCGTAATAACGAGAAAGGACAAGGTTGGGGACTCAGGGAGAAATCTGGATTCTCCTCATTAGCCGGGGTTTATTCTTTTATCACAGTTTTTGTGGTCCTTAAAAAATGTCAGAGCATGCATTTTATGGAGTCATCTTATTTAGGACAACAATTGATGTGTTTAATCATTTCCATGACCGCAAATCTCAATGCTACAGCATGATATTGTAAAGACTTTTGTGCTTACAGTATAATTTTATGGCAACAGTTGGGTTAGGGCTATTTTCTATTTCAACATGACAATTCCCCATGCACAAAGCAAGGTTAAAAAAGAAATGATTGATTCAGTCTAGTGTGAAAGACCTTCACTGGTCTGCATAATGCTCAGACCTAAACCCAGCGTAACACCTTTGGTATGACTTGCAGGCTTTGAGCCAAACACTTATCAGCCAAACCTATCAATGACTTGGAACAGAAAAAGCCTCTTCCAAAACAGTTTTTAAGACAGAAAACAATCTTTAATGTGGTATTGTGTGGTACAGTATTAATATATAGAATTACTGTATAACGTAACTGTATATACTGTATACTTTCTGAATTGCTTTTTTAACGTAACTATATGTCCATCTCTTTTTCAGATGCTTCTGTTTCTTTCTCTTTTGACTGAGATAAACTTATTTGACTGTGAAAATTGGATAGTCTCTTATGCAACTTCACAAGAAGCAGATTAAAAAGAGCGTTTCCTGTCTAACTCCACCGATCATCAGATTTCTTCACTCACCCTCTTCAAAGTCAGTAAGCTTGTATCACTGCTTGTTAAGCCTGGAACAAACTTGTCTTGTTCGCTGACACCAAACTCCAGCCACTTACAAATCTCCCTCACAGCCTGGCCACTTCTTCTTCACGGGTGGTTTTGGGTTTCTTTCCATATTGAATCAAGTGCTATTGAGTTCACACATGCACACCCATACAATCTACTTCTATTCAAATCCACTCTGTCATTTATTTTCTCTCTAAGAGCCGCAGAGTGGGCCTGTAATGAACAGAGGATTACTTGCTGCCCAACCTGTAAACTGACCTCATTAAACCTCTTTGACATGCTCAGTGGGGTCACCTCTCAATGACTATGCTATATTCACAATACTTTTTAGACCCCCCAAGTAGCTCAGTTTTCCTGCATAAAACAATAAAATTTATTTTCCATCCAAAGCCAGACTATTAAATATGGTTCATAAGGAGGATTTTGTTGATCTCCAGAGTAAAGGCTGTAGCTGGTCTTAAATCGCACTTTTGGCTTTGTTCGATCGGTCGGATAATGAATGAAAAAGGCTGTGCTATTCTTAGATCTGCCTGTATTAAATAGTTTGGTTTTAAAACCTATAAATGCAGCCTCACTGGTCTTAGTGATTTCCTTCAATTGGTTGTGGATCGCTAGCAATTGTCTAATGGCTTTGTTTGTTTAACGACTTTTCTAAGGCTTTTTAATAGCCAAACATTTGTTTTGTTCAGTTGGAAAGTTTTATGAGTTGACCGATTTTTACCAGATTAGTAACATGTATGAAATTAATAATTTTAAATATGTATTTTTATGAAAATTTAAAGTGTAATTTATGACAAAGCTCATTTACAGTCTGACCATTTAACCTGTGTGTTAATCCCATACATCATGCTGTGAAACAAGCCGATGACAAGACACTGTTACGGCCGCCATGGTGCAATTCTGGAAAAAAACAGAGGTTGTGTAGGGGCCATGACATCACCCCCATCGGGTCTAATTGGAATGCCTGAGTGGGGTGGCCCATATGCCTTTAATACAATCGCAGATGTGGAGAGACATTCAATTTCTTCATCCCCATTTTCTGCCCTCTCATCTGCTTCTTACACCCTACTCCCCTCTCACTGTCAATTGTATCATCCCAATTTATGCTTCTTGCCCACTAGCAAGGAACGAAAATGTCTGATGCATCAAATACAGTAAATCTCAGATGTCTGGGTAGAGATGATCTGTATTTCAGGTGGCTTTATTCCAGGACCTGAGTGTGTGGTGGGGGGAAGGTGGGAGGAGGGTATTGGCAGAAGGATCCATAAACTGTACCCAAAGCCTTGGCAAAATAAATGTGTCAGGTTCATCCTTATTTGAAAGCCTACATTTTATAAATACTGTGTTTTCAGTTGATCGTCTGTCTGACTAAAAATCTCACAGCTGGTGCATCATTTTCCATAAAGAGATGACAGCTGAAGTACAGCAGTATTAACCTATAATTTATTTGGATAGAAGCCTCCAAGGCCACTTTGGTAACGCCAGAACAGTTTGGGCCCTATCGTACACATGGCGCAATGCAGCGCAAGTGTTTTTGCTATTTTCAGCCCAATGAGTTCTCACTTTCCCATCCTTTTCCATGTTGTTTAAAAGGCAAATGCATCTGTGCCCATGGGCACGCTGGTCTAAAAAAGAGGTGTGTTCAGGATCATTGTTGGAGCATTGCTATTTAGAGGAACTGAAATAAGACTGTGCCATAAATCAATTCAAACCTGGTCTAAAGTCAAGGTTATTTTGTTATTTAAAGAGCGCGTTAGTAGAAAATGCGCCTCTGGGCGGGTCCACAACGCGCAATTGTTTTTCTTATTTATAATAAAAATAAACTTTTAATAAATAATAATAAAAAATATAATAATAATATAAACAATTTGAAACTGGAAACCTCAGTTTCGCAGGCGGGAAGCACAAGGGCGGGATTGGGCCACGGGAGGGTTCAGGGGCAGAAGAGATCGGGTGGACAGAGAAGAGTTATTGCATGAGATGTTGAACGCATAATGCGCTCAACAGCATCAGCGAGCCTTCCCACACTGTGTGCGATGCATCCGAGGGGCAGCAGCAACATCACCAAGTGGCTCAAGCGGATGTTTACTTGCTGCATGCACTGATAAAATCTACCCAGTTCCCTCTCGAGAATATTGAAGCCGGCCTGCTGGAGTGTCAAGAATGGGTGGTCTTCGTGGCTGACATTCTCCATCGTAAAATATTTTATGCGTCTGAATGTTTTGTACACATAATTGTTCCCATTATCATTGCATTACCTTGGACGCCCACCTCTAAGCCCACTCCCATTCTGGGCATGACTTTCCTGTTTTCCACACCCATCTTATGTGAGACCTTCGGAACACAATCGTGAACAGATTGAGCGTGAAGCGGCTGTGAACCGACCGACATGGACCAGAATGTGTTCGCAAATGGAATTCTGCTTTCACCTTTTTGCTGATTAGACTTTTTTAGTCATGGCAATTTTTTATCTGCTCTTTCTATTTGTCTGTCCTTTGCAAGTGTCGCTTGCAAACTTGCACACATTCAACAAGGGGAAAAGTAAGGTTCCAGCCGTTTACCTGGCATTTTCCTGCTGTGTCTGCACAGTTAATATGACCACGCAGTTGACATATGGTATCAGATTTCCAACCAGCATGACAACATTTTTTTCTGGACAGGATCACCTCTTCTGCATTTAATATGAGCTGGAACAAGGCAGATCTGTCACCAATTTTTATCTCATATCTGCTTTTTATAAGAAATTAGTGCTATGACTTATACATGGAAAATCAAGAATAATGATAATATCCCCACAAATAATGCATTTTTTCGTTTTTTTAATCTAATGCAGTCTCGCTCTCTCTCTTTCAATATGTATGTATATATTTACAAATAAATAGCTTTTTTTATTGGTCTCAAGTGTAATTCCTTTGCCAAGAGTACATTAACATTTCATGTAGCCTCTCAAGATGGCTGATACCGTTGTACCTCCCAGTCCAGTGTGTGCCCAATTACACTGAACAGAGGGATGTTTGCTGGCAGCCCTTTTTTTTGTGTGTGTTGTGGCTTGGAATGACTCCATTGCTGCCAACACACTTAGCCCAAAAATCAGCAGAGCTGCAGCACAAACCATAGCTTTGGATTTTTTTCTTTGTGGATTATGAATTCCCCTTATTGCGTCGGACAAGACCTCACAGTCTGACATACTTGGATAAGGTCACTCTACTGTAGGGGTGTGCGAGATATATTGTGTGGAATAATATCATAAATCTGGTTTTAACATTGTGCGAAATCATATTATCGAGTATGTCATGCGTTTTTTTAACTCCAATAAAAACAACACTCACACATTCACAGCGCGGTTAGCATTTTAGCATCTGTCACCTCTGTCTGCTCTGAAATGGTGTGGGGTCATAGAAGTGTCCACACGCACTTGTTACTCGAGGAGTTAACTAGTGTTTTCCTGACTGTTCGAAAGAAAAATTCCAAATAGCACTCATTTTAAAGCCGCTATGCAAAGCTCTGAAGTGAGAGCAAGAGGTCAATTCCAAATGAGAGCATGCGTGAACGAGCCGTTCCTATTAAAAGAGCATTACAACTAACTAGTTCTGTCAATCGATTAAGCAATTTTATCTGATTAATCACAATTAATCGCACATAACATTTATGTTTTTAAATATACTTTTACATTCGAATATTTTCACATTTAATCTCCAAATAAATGTAGAAACAACACATTTCTTTACCAGCATCATTTTATGAATAAAAGCCAACATTCTGATATTAGTAATGCAACTGACGTCTCTATATTAAAGTTATTGTTTTTTTATTTATTTTAACATCAATTATAGCCATTCAAGAGTATAATTGACAGCTGTCATGTCTAACAGTTAGGAAATATACATACATTTATGGAAGTTCTCAAATGCTTTACAGTCTTTAATGCTAAATTCTAAATTAAATACACAAAAATTCTCATCAAAGATACAAAAGAAAATACATTGAATTTATCTTTTATTTCGTTCTTTGATTAACATTAGTGACTTTAAAGGAATAGTTCACACAAAAATGAAAATTCTGTCCTCATTGACTCGCCCTCAGGTTGTTTCAAAGCTGTAAAAATGTATTTGTTTAGTTGAACACAAAGAAAGATATTTGGACGAATGTTAGCAATTTTCAATTCTGTGACATCATCTACTACCATAGTAAAGAAATTAATATTTTTTTGTACTGTTTTACACAAAATTCAATATTTTGAAGAATATTTTTGAAGAAACAGTTTTGGGGCACCTTTAATTTTTCCTATGGTAGTCAATGAGGTTCCAGAACTGAAAATTACTTACATTCTTCCAAATATATTTCTCTGTGTTCATCAGAACAAAGTCATTTATACAGGTATGAAATAACATAAGGGTGAGTAAATGATGACAGAATTTTCATTTTTTAACTATTCCTTTAAAGCTGTTTCTACGCAGATCTGACGCCTCTCCCATTTTCACAACTCTTTGCATTCAGTTAAGATTTTATTAAACACGTCTGTGTTTACGAAAATGCTAGACAAAATAGACTTTATGGCACAGGCTCATCTTGTCTGGTTTTGTTCATTCAAGCACGAAAGAGAACGTAATACTGGTGCGCTGTCTGACCGAGATTCACTAATGCCACCTTTAGCCTGTGATGTAAACCAGACTGGACCGCTGTCGTGTAGCATTGTGCCGCGTCCCACAGCTAGAAGATGTCCAACGCGTAAAAGCATCTGTTTCAAATCGTGTGGTTTAAAAGGCTATACATGAATAATAGCCAGATTTATATATTGTAACGCTATACAAAGGATCATAGCCGCAGGGACGTATTTTCAGCAGGGGATGCTTTTTTTGCCAGGGCTGAAATTATTACAACCGTGCCATGGGCACGTCTCATCGCGACTCAACAAAGACAATAAACCCCAATATAAACATGACATTTGTTGCCTCCAGTTGGAACATTATTATTGGATATGTTGTCTTTTTTCACGTTTACAAACACACAACAAACTCAACTCGCGTTAGTCAGTAACAAAGTCTTTTACAATGAAAATATTCGTACAGGCTGCGAATCTTAAGTGCCAGACTATCTCTGCGAAGTTGTAATGGTTTTTAACAAAAGCTTTAGTGCACAGCCGGCACTTATAAAAAAAAAAAAACACTTGTTCTTGAAACAGAATAAAAAAACGAACAGCTTGGCAGTTTCTCCCAGGTTCGTGAAGCAATCATCAGTGAAATGCGCTGCACACACTTGAATATTCGTATTGTACTTTTCTGGAACTGTATTGTAAATAAAATGTAACCATTAGTTTTTAGTTGTCTCATCTTCTGGAAGGGAAAAAAAAGAGACTTACTTTTCGCACATGGCTGCGGCGGCGATGATACAATGAGATTTAAATGGACGCCCAACTAACTTGCATATAGATTTAGGCAGTCTTTGACAAATCATACCCCTAAATGACGTACATTTGTGGGGGTGTGGTTACACAAGGTGTTTCAGGCAGGTCTGGGTGAGAATTCATCTTTTGTTCCGCACCAAAGACACAGAAAAACACGTATTCGCGCCATATAACCCCTTAAATAAATAACGGAAGCTAAAAGTCGCGTCAGCCCTATAACTAACTGTTCATTGAAATTCAATTTATTCTAACATTGTTTATTTACCCTCATGTTGATGACAACCTGTATATTACTCTTCTTTAAAACACAAAAGAAGAGATTTTGAGAAATGTCAGTGGAAGTCAGTAGGGTTCAGTGTTGCTTAGTCTACATCGTTCTTTAAAATATCTTCTTTTAAGTTCTGCATAAGTAATAGTCACAAAGGTTTACATGAGATTGAGTGAATGATGACAGGATTTTATGAGAAAATCTTTCTCATTCTCTATTAATGATATCAACAATAAATATTCTGGTTAAATGTAAGCTGTAGCTAGTACAACATAAGGATTATAGGATGCAAAATAGCACACCCCTTCTCTACAGTATGTGTGTGTGTGGTGCGTGCATGTGTATATGTAGGAAGAAGGTTAATATAAAGTCATCAGGCATCTGCTCCAGTGTTGCCTTCCAATAATCTTTGTCTGCGATCTGTTGCCAGCAGTTTATTAAAATAATTTTTCTCTTCCTCTTGCCTTACTTTATGCCTCAATCCCTAAAGACCCATTCTTCCCCAGCTCCCCACTGCTCATGGAAGAGTTTTTCAGTTTGGGTAGTCATTTGTGATGGACTTTGTATGGCTAGAGTAATGAGAATCGGGCCCTGTTGAACAAGTTGCTACTTTTATCCTGGTTAAGATGAAATAGTAATAGAACCTGGATATCCTGTTCTTCTTCATGCCTGGGCTAAACAAAAGTCTAAGACCCTGTGACTGTCTCTATTACATTGGCTTTTGTCCCAATCTTGACCTATCGCTGGGTCATCACCTTCTGTTTATACCCTTATCTTACCATTGGCTTTTAACTTCAGCAATCTCTCGCTCTCTCTTAAGATTGTAACTAGGAGTATCTTGTGTGCTTGCTACGAAGGAAGCATGGATACTGTATATTATTTTGTCTAATGCATTTATTTGACTTTTTATATTCATATAGAATATATGTACTACATCACAGCCCGGTCAAATTGGCCTTCCTGTGGAGTCCATAACCTTTTCAGAACACCCATCATTCCTACCATCAACATTCCCTGTGAGCCTGTCCACACACAAATTGCCCAATGTGGTAGTCATTATCAGTTTTCACTTTTAAAATATAAATGAGGTCCAATCGTTTCCACATTTCTTAAGATAACATTATGAAAGGCAAAGAGCTTAGAGTGCTGTAGCAATCAGGTTTGTTGGAGCAGGCAACTGAGATTGAAGTAATGGGGTCAGAGGAGAAGAAGTTTGATGTTTTAGTTCAAAGTTTGGGGTCAAATGTGGGACAGTGGCACTGCTGTGTGAATTAACAGGTCTGGAACATTGCAAAATTTCAACAGTGGTTGAATTGCAAGAGCCTGAGCATTTGTGGGCAATTCCTCAAAGGCCCACATAAAGGTGAAAATTTTACAAAATAACTCTTCTAACATAAATCTCTATACTTTATAAGGGTTTTTATATATTGCCTGACATCAAAATCTAAGGCTAATAGATTACTCCACAAGCATATACAGGACACTATTTAAAGTTATTAATTTCATTATATATACATACTGTATTAGATTGGTGTTCCAGACAGGGGTTATCTTAAATCAGGACTAGGCCTTAGTCCAATTAGGACATTTACATAGTTTTTACAAACATGTCTTACTAAAAAAATGACATTGGCACTGCTGTTGTTTTAGGATATATCAGTGCAAGCTGTTTTCAGTTTGGACACCTCTGACATTTATGTTAGTCTAGGACTGGTATTAATCCCTGTCCAGGAAACTGCTCTCTTTTTATTTTTTGGAACAAAGTCAGATGAATTTAGTTTCACTACTTAAAGTAGAGGGTTTTAAAGTCAATCCAATGTTGTTTCTTATTTGTCCACACACTTGTGACGTTGAACAGTTATAAATGCAATATCACTCTCGTAGACATGTGATAGTGCTCTATATCAGCGGCTGTGCTTTCCTGTTAACAACGCAAGGTTGTGGGTTGGATCCCAGGGGATTGCAGATACCTATGTAAAATGTATAGGATAATGCTATGTAAGTCGCTTTGGATAAAAGCTTCTGCCAAATGCCTAAATGTAAATGTGATAGTCTCCGATGTAACCACAGCCATGCTGATATAGAGCTCTATCACACTCCTCATCACGTGATTTTGAATTAGTAATTTTAAATTAGCTTTGAAATTGCTTAGATCTTATTTATGCAACCATTTTCAATATGTAGCAATAAACAATGAGGTATCACGCAAATCGCAAGTCCAGTACGGTGTACCACAGGGCTCAGTCTTAGGGTCTATGCTCTTCGCATTATACATGCTACCTCTAAGAGATATAATAAAGCGACACGGAATTAGCTTTCACTGTTATGCTGATGATACGCAACCTTTCACAGCAATTCCATCGAATAGTGGAATGCATAGTCGATATAAAAAGTGGATGGGGTCAGTTGTGGCCTGGTGGTTAGATCGTTGGGCTTGTGATCAGAAGGTTGCCTGTTCTAATCTCAGTGCCAGCAGGTCATGACTGAAGTGCCCTTGAGCAAGGTACTTACCCCTGATTGCTCTGCAGTAATGTGCCACTGTAAGAAAACTACTTGTAAGTCGCTTTGGATAAAAGCGTCTGCCAAATGAATAAATGTAAATGTAAATGTAAATGGATGAGTAATAATTTCTTATTACTGAACTCGGACAAAACTGAAGTGTCACTTATTGGACCAAAAACCGCCATACGTAACAACCAAGAATACTGCTTAACTATTAATGGATGTTCCATAAAACCCTCATCTTCAGCAAAGAATCTTGGCGTTTTATTCCATAGTACTCTGTCATTTGAGAACCAGATCGCCAAGACCTGCAAAATTGCATTTTTCCATCTTAAAAAAATATCTAAACCATTTCATATTCTGTGACCATCAGATGCAGAGAAGCTAATTCATGCCTTTATGACATCAAGACTAGATTACTGTAATGCACTATTAGGTGTTTGCCCTGCAGGCCTATTACAAAAACTCCAACTGGTCCAAAATGCGGCAGCTCGAGTTCTTATACGTACAAAAAGGTATGAGTATATTAGCCCGGTTCTGTCAACCTTGCACTGGTTACCTATAAAGCATAGCATTAACTTTAAAATCTTGCTTACTGTCTATAAAGCCCTGCATGGTTTAGCTCCTCATTACTTGAGTGAACTACTCACGTATTACAGTCCTTCACGTGCACTACGCTTTCAGGCATCAGGTCAGTTGGAAATACCTAGAATTTCCAAATCAATAGCAGGCGGCAGATCCTTTTCCTATTTAGCGCCTACACTTTGGAACAGTCTTCCCTGCACTGTCCGGGAGGCAGACACACTCTGTCAGTTTAAATCTAGACTAAAGACGCATCTTCTTAATCTTGCATACACTACACTATCATAATATATATATTCCAAAGATTTAGGCTGCACTAGTTAGATCAACCAGAACCAGGAACACTTCCAATAACAACTGATGCATTTGTTGCATCAAAGAGTGCAGAACAGTACTCTACTCTCAGCCAGTCTTGTTTCATTGTTCCAAGGTTACTAGAGCAGGCAGGACGCAGTCCAAAGTTACCGGACAAATGTTGTGATGATAGAGCTGGACAAAGGACGTGGTGACTCTACAAAACTTCAGCCGCTATTAGATTATTAATGATAATCTTAAAGCTAACTTTTTTAATTTCGCCTTGTTGTGCAAGCACTGTCGAGCTTGTGCAGAGGCTGCATCTTTTCCCAGAGGGGAAATGGAATCTACTGGTAACCCAAAATAATACTGGCTAGACATACTTTTAACTTGCTAGCTACTGTAATTTACTTGTTATTTTGGGTCACAAAAGCGTGCATGTGCACTCACATTTAAATTGCTGCTTTGAACCGTTATAAAATTAACCGTTAAAAAAACGTTATTTTAGAATCAGATTCTGAATCATGCTTGGTAGACCAAACAGCAACAAAACAGCTACAGGCAATTTAGGATATAGCCAATACTGTGACATGACATCCAGTTCATAAAAAGCCTAGACCAGCAAATTCAGTTAAATTTTATATAGCACTTTGCAAAGCATGAGTTGAAAAACGTCTCAGTCACAACTGTAACTTCCGTTCCCTGATGGACAACACTTTGTGTTGAGACACTGGTTTGATCTTGAGAACCTATCATCTCCGAGAGGAATTTCAAAACGCCAATGGGCTTGGCGAATGGCACACGCACGCCAGTCTTCACATCTTACATACGGGTATAAAAGGAAGATGGTGGTGGACATTCATTCGCCCTTTGGGTTGAGGAACCTGAGAGGTATCTCCCGGTCGCACCAGTGGTTCGGCGATGCGTGTGGCATGTGACTAGTCTTCATTGTCAGATGAGGAAGACTGGCATCTCTGAGGGGCTCAAATGAGGCCCTGTAAGACCACATTAAGGTCCTAAGAGGGTATGGAGTGCGGTCGAGGTGGATTCACCCTTCTCACGCCCCTGAGAAACCTGGTGATCAGGTTGTGCTGACCGAGAGACTTACCCTCCACGAGATCGTGATGAGCGGCAATAGCGGCTACATACACTCTCAACGTGGACGGGGAGAGATTATTCTCTAGTCTCTGCTATAAAAAGGTCAACACTGACCTGATCGCACAATTCCATGGGTTCACCAAGAACACCAGGATGAGAAGAGGCACCACTTATAAGCATACAAACACCTAGTGGCAGGGGCTCTAGCCTGCAAGACGGTCTCCCTGACTGCCGGCGGCAAGCTACTCAAGGTTTCCTTGTCCAGTCCAGGCATAGAGATCCAAGAGGTCCGGATTGGGGTGCCAAACCGTGCCCCTCCCATTGAAAGAAGGTCGTCAGGTGAATTGGCCAGGGGGGAGCTGTCGTCAGATGGGTAATGGGTGGAGTTCGGGGAGGTTGACAGCTCTGTTGACTTACCTGCTTGTCGCTGACCGACACAACCTCCAGTGGAGGTTGCGGTCGGCAGCTCGATCTGTCCCAGACACTGTCCAGACAAGAGTGCTGTGGAGGAAAACCCAGTGAAAGATTGAAACGCAGCAGGCAGCGTCCCTCTCCGACCCAGCTAAGAGGTCCTCTTAGCAGCTTGATGACGGGGGACAGATGCCTTCCTCTGCTGGGTTCTGCGTCTCGGGTGGGCCGTCCTCTGAGAGGGCTCTAAAACCGGAGTAGACGCCGCAGGCGGAGGGGCTGCTGGAAAGCAGACAGCGCTCAGATCCATGACGACCTATCGGTGGCTACATCACGGCGCGGCAGGATCTGCTTGATCGCCTCAGTGTGCTTCTGAACCCATCTGCACAAGGTTAAGCCACACATGCACATGCCTCTCTTTGAACACCATAGTGGACATCGACTGACCCAGGCCGTGACGTGGCCTTCGTAGCCCAGAGTGCGAGGTCAGTGGCAGTGAATAACTCGCTCATGCGAGGAGGGTCTGACTTCCCGCCGTCCAGGTCCTTCAGGACTTTAGCCTGAAAAAACCTGGAGGACTGCATAGCATGGAGAGCAGCCCGTCCAGCGGCATTGTAAGCTTTGGTATATGGTAGTGAAATAGGTATTGAAAGTTTTCTCTATGCAATGTACATTGATGAAACTTAACTGAAATAAATACTATTTTGGATTGTTAGAAACTGTAAATTGTTGAAATTAAGTATATTAAAGAAGCAAGCAGCAGGGGGTTACAGTGCATTTATAACAGCTAAAGGGCGTTGTTAGGCATGACGCAAAGCGAATAACTGTTTTACTGTTATAAAATGCCCTTCACTGGCTTATTGCTTTCATAAAAAAAAACATATGTATTGCAAGGCCAAGCAACACAGATGCAACAACAGTGGCACAGTGATACTTGGGCTATGCAATGCGGTCAGCAGCTACAAATTTTATAAAAGGATAATAATGCGGCTCAACCAATCTTAATTCAAGGTGCTGAACTGATCATTTTATAATATTGAATTGAAGTATGTTATTTTCAATATTATCAGTACTGGAAACTTAAATGATAATATAGCAGAACAATTTGCAATAATACCCTAACATGCAAATAGAATGTGCATGTAAAAGTTAAATGCACTGGTTAAATATAAGATGTTTATGTTTATGGAATATAAAAATAAACAACTTAAATCCTGTAAAGTGATCACCTGTTTCAAAAGACAGCTACCAACTGAATCTAGTTTTCAAGCAAGGTACTGCAAGTCTTGCTTTTTTCTTAATGATTCAGTGTTACCACTGATAATCCAAAATTCTAACACATCCAGAAACTGAAACAGTTCTGGTTTACTACTCTTTTTTTTCTCACAAAATACTCATACCACCTGACGAAGTAACACCTGTCAAACTTGTGAAATTGTCTTCTGTCTCCTGCCACACATTCCATGTGAAAGATATGTTCTGTCAGGAGATAAGTGGGAAGATGAAGTCTAACGACCCGTGTCAGTGTTTTTTTCACTGTTGTGCACGTATATTTGTGTGTCCGATTGTGCTGAGGGGCATATTGACTTCAAGGTGTCCCATGCCAGGACTGACAGAATGTACAAGGGCAGGTTGAATTTACTACTGAGCTCAGCCCAGTCAAGCTGAACGCCAGCTCTCATCCCCACATGTCTACTGTACATCCAAAGTTTAATGGAGTAGGGATCATCAGGGTCAGAACTCTAATAAGTGGATAATGGCTCTCTGTTAGGTCCAACCTCATGTCTACTCATTAACATGTAAGACGTTAAAGTGACATTAAGAAATGAGGAGGGCTGGATTGCTTAGACACTTAAAATTGAATTGAGAATGGTCCCTCATTCTTAGTGTGATTGAATTACTCATTTATTTCCTGTTCCAACGTGGTTTCATAGACGTGTGCTTTGACTTCACGAATTTAACTCTTTAGTACACTCTAAAAAAGTTGGGTTATTTATTTTTGTGACCCAATAGTTGGGTATGAGATATTGGTTCGTGTTGTTGGGATATTTCTGTAACAACCCAGCCTGTTGGGTTAAAATTGAGCTTGCGTGAGCGGTTATTTTATATTTCAACGACCGGCGCCACTGCGGTCAGATGAGAGGTAGTTAATATAAAAAAATACTTGTGTGTGTATATAATATACATGTTTGTATGCTGTGTTATTTCATAGAAACACAAACGTATATCTCTGTCGACTGGTTTTATATTCTGCATGACTGTCAACCCCAACACTTACTTTTATAAACAACCTATATCAAACATATATAAAAATAATTGTTTTGGATATTTGGCGGCCCACTTGGGTTTTTGGACAAATTTGCAGGTAAGATATAATGTCTGATAACTTCCTGTTAGTAAAGTCATGTGAAGAAAGACCTAAACATTTTTCAATTTTGACATTTAAACAAATATGTTATAAAACGTGCACATAATAATAAATTAATATATGAAACTAACATTGTGTAGTCCATTTTCACACTTAAAGTCAATAGGAAAAGTGTGACCCCAGGTCACCAGGCTAAGATGTAAAGACCTATGAATTCTTCATATTGAAGTGTACTTGTACCTTCTTCCACATGACTGTACATAATTGTTGACGATACAGTCTTAATTATAAATAATTATTGTAATAACACTGTGTATGTGTGGCATTTTACAAGGGAATATCTGTTTATAGGTTGAAACATTATTCAGTATCAGGAGGAGCAATGGAAGACCTTCATGTTCTGCAGCTTGGGGATAAAACCAGTTCCGCTTAAGTTTCATTATTGTGGGAAGCATGATGCTGGAGGAAGACTGTATTTGAGCAGTCGATCGTGAAGTTTATTTACATTTTGGAGTATGCCAAGCCTGGTGGTGCTGCTGTTTGGTATAGCTTTTGCTTTATAATTGTATAAGCCAGACTAGCCTCTGTTCTGTTTATTTTTTATTTGATTATTGTAAAACTTTTACTAAATTGCTCACTTTATGTATTAAGTACATTAGTAAAACAACTGCAACCAAAATCTATTGTATTGGATATAAAGAATTATAAAGTTATTTATATTTTGTGCATTATTTGTTTACACTGCAATGAAATAATAAACAACAAATATAACAATAATAGTAAAATAATAAAATAATGCATAACAACAAATTTGTTATTTCATAACCCAACAGTTCGGTTAAACTTGTAAGCCAATATATTGGGTATATATAATAAATACAAAGAAAACAACAATGTGTCGGTGCTATAGTAATCCAGCATTAAGTTATTTGTTGGATCAATTTGAACCCAACTGTTTTTAGTGAGTAATGCCAGCCTGACATACCACAAATATATTTGTCAGAGTTTTCGGTCAGCAGTGAAGCGCCCAGTTCTAGTAGGGATCAGCCTGGGGAAAAGACTTTCAGGACCTGGGACTCAGCTCACATCACAACTCCGTTATGCTATCTCCCTAAACCTTCTCAAGCCGTGCCTGACTGATTTGATGCTGGCAATTTAGTATTGTTTACTTCCTCTAGAATAGATCCTGCACACTCATCTTCACGCAGATCTGGGTTATTTCGGATGCTGATCCAGGCACAGAGATCGGATGCATGAAGGTGTTTTTTATCACCAGGGCTGGACTGGATAAAAAAAGGGCCCTGGCATTTTTGCTCAGACCGGCCCACCACAATCGGTCGGACACAACCAACCAGTACCCCATCCTTGCGGTCCCTGTAGATATGCATATCTACTTTTCCATTCCCCAAAACCCCTACAAAGCTGAGAACTAAGTGCCATGGACCAGTGTACTCACTCTCTCTTGACTGACTCCGTGGTGACCAAAGGTGGCAGTGGAGTAGGTCCTACACAAAGTGAGGGCAGAGAGAGAGAGAGAGAGAGAGAGAGAGAGAGAGAGAGAGAGAGAGAGAGAGAGAGAGAGAGAGAGAGAGAGAGAGAGAGAGAGAGAGAGAGAGAGAAAGAGAGAGAGAGAGAGCGAGCGCGAGAGCGAGAGCGAGAGCGAGAGCGAGAGCGAGAGCGAGAGCGAGAGCGAGAGCGAGAGCGAGAGAGAGAGAGAGAGAGAGAGAGAGAGAGAGAGAGAGAGAGAGAGAGAGAGAGAGAGAGAGAGAGAGAGAGAGAGAGAGAGAGAGAGACGAGAATGATAACTGAATGAGAAAAATGATCCCCATACAAGTATCTTTAATATATAACAATGTAGAGAGATGGTTGCACATATTTTATACTTACTTAGTGGAAATGGCTCCATGGTGAACATCATGTCTCTGAACATCAAAGACAACGAACTACAAACGTAAGGGCATCCTGAGATAGAGAGAGAGAGAGAGAGAGAGGGGGAATAACGAGTCACATTTCAGTCTACAATATTATGAATATTTTTATAATAATATCAATAATCTCAACTCACCTTACAATAACAGCAGTTTCCTCAGTAGCTTGCTCTTCTCTGCAACTCTGTCAATTACAATGTGCTCCATGTTATAAAAGCTAGTTAACATTAGAATAATCAGCCGAAGTTGCAATTGAATAAGTTAACTCTGCTAACCTAGCTACAAAAACAATGCAAAATAGCTTATGCTGTGTTATTTGACTTTAGCTGACTGAGTGGCTAGTGCAGTAGGTGACAATCTGACAGACATTATAATAGCGACAACGATTATGTTGTCTTTCTATAATATTCATTAATTTAGGTAAATCATCATCTTCGTAGTGGCCCAACCAGGCCCACACACTGTGATGTCACCGTCCGGAGCAGAAGGTGGCAGTAATGCATCAAAAAGCTGTTTACCGTAAAACACGAAGAAGTCACCGGCCGGTCCCTGTATGGTGGTGGCGTCACTTACTGGATCAGGATCGGTGATCCTTAGCTGTTGTGTTTCCGATATGAGCTTGTTCTTCAGAAATGTTTGGTAATATGTAACGTTAGCTTGTGTGGACGCTACCGCACTACTTGATCAACAAAAGAGCTTCGCTACGGAAAAGCTATTTAATTCAGAAAACAGCGATGTCACCACCACGCTACTGAAAAATGTAGTTAAGCTAGTAGCGTCACTGCTTGTAGCGACGCTACTGCCCAACACTGCTTACAGTTTCAAGTACACTCTCCTACTCACTCTGTCTCTCCTTGACTTCACTATCAGACACCTACTCCTCTGCCTGGGTGCCGCCATGGCTAGTCACCTCTCCTCCATGTGCTAGGTTCACCTGTTTTTGCAAAATTTCGTCAGGTAAGCTACTATAGGCTTGGAAACTGAAGCTACAGCACTTAACATGTCGGTTATTTTTGCACATGTTGAGGCATCAACCTCTAGAATTTGTATTTGTTTGGCCCGCAACTTCTCCGCACCCCCCTTGCCCTTGCGCTTGCGCTTTTGTTTCTCCATCCTAAATCCACAGATTTCTGGCTCTGACCCACTGACTGCATTTGACACAGGAAACCGAGGGGGAGGAGCCCTAACCATAAGAGATGATTGGGCCAGCCCAGTGTCAGTCTGGATAATGAACCAATGGGCCGCTGTCCCTGCTTTATGGGCCGGTCGTTGGCAAATAAAAAAAAATAATTTTATATTAACCGGCCCCCAAGTGCGTCGGCCCACCGGGCATTTGCCCGGTATGCCAGATTACCAGTCCAGCCCTGTTTATCACCATTGTCTTGCATGGAAGCTTTCTTTCATAACTGCCTTTTCAACACAGTAATTCCTGTTCGCAGAACCTCAAAGGGGGAATCAAGAATATCATCTGTCTCATAATTCCAAAAATATCCTTGGCCAGTGAAATGGTAATTCCCACAGAATATGTCACAAGAAGCATTTAGATTTCATTTAAATTGTTTATTTGAATTTTTAATTATAAAATGTTTTGAGTTCACATAACAAGAGACTTCAAAACGTTCAATCCAATACTCTATGCATTTTTATTCGTTTTTTCCTTCAAAATGTAATTAGAAAAATTTAGAGGACTAAATATTTGTATAGTAACATTTAATTCACGTATGCAAATCTTTAATTCAGTTTATATTGAGTGTATTTCTTGAGGAAGTTACTTTCTTTTCCTCTAATGCCAAAAATATAAAGGTTCTTTAAGCATGGGGGCTGGCAGAAGCCCACCTCTCCTACTGCTATAAGTACTACTTAGGTCATTAGCCCAGACAGACAGAAACATTACCAGACACGACACACAGTGATGTATTGATCTACTGTTAGGACTCTAGGCAGGAAGAAGAACTATTTGCTTTAAAGTTCAATGGATCTCCACTACTGTTAGTGTTGTAACCGCCGGAGCAATCGATATCAGGAGAAACCCAGTGTCACCAGACATATTCACCCACTCACAGACATCATAATGCTGTCCAGACCCTGACTGTTGTTTTCACTGCAGTTTAAGCTTCTTTTACTCATTTTCTGGAGAATCGTCTTCTCTTTTGGCATGGTTTAGCACTTTAGTTTCTGTGAATTGTAATTGCACTGGATATCCATTTCTTGCAGGCTGTAATAGAAGGAACTCAAACGACGGGGGTGTAATAATACAAATTATTTGGTAGGCAAGGAGAAAAAATATGTCCTTATCAGTCAGACATGTAGCTTTGGTCTATATTGAAAAGTAAGAACAATTTGTTTTCTGTATAAGAAAGAAAGATTGTTTGTCTCTGGTGTTTGTAGGTAGGTGGTTATCATTGGGGGTTTGTTTGAAGATATTTTCTCCAAATGTAGGGATGGGGCAATTTCATTGTCCATTGAATCAGCAAGGGCAGGCTGTCCTTTTCAAAGTTGTCAAAACCAACCCCTGTCAAGTGACATTTCACTCCTTTAGGTTGCAAGGAATACAATAAGTTATATTTACATGTCACAATTACTTTCTTACAATCATTTGGAAAAATATAATCAAACATCATCAACATGGTATCGAACAGAACAACACATTTACTTTGTTTGGTTTCTAGATGACCAAGTTCTAAAGTATATACAATATACAACTTCATTCCAAAGCCTTGCAATATCTTAGTCTCGTTTATCGCTGGGCTATTTGTATTTTACCAGACTAGTTACTCATCTCTGCACTCCGTTAATTCAGTAAACATTATGATGCATAATCCAACAATGTTTTCCTTGCATTGCTAAAATATTGTCCAAATGTTTGCCCCTCTTTGAACCCTTCTCAGTAGTTGAAGCCAGCCTAGCGGTAATCCCACCCTCCCTTTTCATACTTTATGTCTCTGCATGTATTTGCATCTCAATTCCTTGCTATCCGCAGCACACTGACTTGAAGAACCCTCCCCGTTGCCTCAGAATGAACCTGTTTACATTCTTACATTTTCACTGGCGTTTGAACTTGGCCCATCGGTTTGTTTACGGTCTGTGTTAAAGCACAGTTCTTTTAAGGACCTCACCATACAACGTCTAAATATTTGAGTTAGAGGACATCTGCGAGCTAGAGAAACAGCCTGTAAATGTAGATTGGGCAGGTAAAGGCAGGAGAGGTTCCTAGTACTTCCATATTTCTGGCAGGAATAAGGCAACAGAGGAAAAAGAAAGAGAGAGTGAGTGTGTGTGTCACAAGAATGTTGTGTGCAGTGCCGTGCATCATACAGTTTTTACTTTGCTCACAAGAGGGAGCTGCTTGCCATCCATTCATGTGTATTCCTGAGTATGAAAATAACAATCCTCAACATAATAGGCCTATAACTCGAAAAGACACAAGTACATGTTTAAATTTACTTTCACAATTTAAGATGAATATATATTACTGTCATTGTGACTGCATTAGTTTCTAAACATTGGATGATTTTCTTGAATTGTGAAATTGTTTTAAATTTTTGGTTGCAATATGGTACAGTTGTGAAAGATTACAATAATTCAAATGAATCTTAAAATATTAGTGTAATATTATAATCTTTGTAAATTGTCACGTGACATGAATATCTGGCATATTCCATGGATAATAAGAGAGCTTCTTAATAAACAAAAATCTACCATTAAATTCCCTTCAGGATTATGCATCTGAGATCTGAAACACTCCTCTGCATCAGTGACATTTAAGAAACACTTAAGTCTAGCGGAGCAAAATCCACTTGTTATTTGATGCTAGTTAAATATATGTCATTACTAAACCTTTTACACGTTGTGCTTTCTCTGAAAATGCAATGTTGTCTGTCTATTTTGCTGTCTCTAGCTCACTTTCTTTTGTTTAACATGATGTAGTTTGTGAAGGGAAAGAGAAAGCGTGCTTGAGGCATTTTTTTGTCACTGATTTGTAGTTGAAATACAAAGATGTTAAACTGCTTAACTTACTCAACAAAGCTCTTGCGCAGATGTCTTTCTTTCTTTTTTCTCTTTCTTTCTTTCTTTCTTTCTTCTTATTTACGTTATTATTGAAAATGACTAGCCTTGCTGTATTACCACTGTGTTATATGATTCACACTGGCAGATAATGTATATTCTTCTCCAGGGAATAATGCATTATATAATATATAAATAGAGGCTTTTAAATAATACATTACCTGAACCATGAGCATTCCTAGAGGTATCCACACAACAGCATATTCAAGCCTACTGCTTAGCTAAAATCTTCTAAACATGTGAATAAATAGGAGGTAATAAATAGGTAAATGGGAGTTAAGGAGCAGCGGTTTTATCAGACAGTTTTGTAATAGCCAGGCTACATTTTCCTCATTGTATCTGAAGAAAATAAGCATGAAACCACCTCATCGAATGCTGTCGACAAATTCACAGTGCAATGGAGACCTACAGAATAAATTTAGAAGCCACTGTTTTATTAAAGATTCTGTCATACCTGGAGTGTTACAGAACACAAAAGCACTACTGGTTTATGATTATAATTTACAGCTATTTATGTTAAAATTATAATCTAACTGTAATCAAAGGTTTATAGTTATTATGAATTATTTTAATATTGCTCATATGTATTTTTATCTTAAATTTGTAATTGACAGTATGCAGTTGGGTAATACATTTATGTTTTTCTTCCCTTTTTCAATGAAATATTATCCATTTAGGTAATATTTCATCAAGTTACTTTAATTTATGGATACGCAATTTACATGACCAAGCTGCACAATAAACATTGTTTATCAAAATACATTAGAATAATGAAGCTGCGTATGAAAGGGTCTAAAAACAGGTTAACCCAGCTAGGTGTGATTGTTCCATCGCTGGGATAATTAATGGCTAAATAGTGGCTTTCTTGGCAAACGCTGTTGAGAAATAGGGACAAGCCCTATAAAAGTGTACACTATAAATACAACAATAGGTAAGATTAACCTTCTGTGATGAACAAGTGCATTGCATTGCCTTACACAATAATGCAGAGTACAATTACATTTCAAATGAAAAGCTGAAGCCAGGAAATGTCTTTTTTTGTAGTTGTCTATTTTATTTGTGAGAAACAGCTAGTGAAACTTGGCGAGTGTTTAACAACAAAAGAAAACAAGTCCTAATGAGCTATTTGTATGTTTTATTCATTAAGTAAATACAAAAATAAACCAACATATAATTAAAATGTCGGAACCAGTGCAGTTTAAGAAGTTATTCAGTTTGCTGTTTCTTTTTTATAATGAAATGCATTCAGGTTTACAAACTGCTTTAGTTTATTACAATATTTTGAATTATTATTATTATCAAAACAATGTGACTGCCAAGCCCAATAAATCTTTTGTTCCTGTAATACACTCAACACACATTTGAAGTAGTCTAATATTCCTCCATGTTTTCAGTACAGCTTACACTGTCTGCTCGGCCCGCATCAGCCATGAGGAATCATGCCTGAGTGTGCCATTTGTTAATCAAGGCCAAAGTGGCAGATTATAAATAAAGCAGGAGAAAAATGACACGTGTAAGTGATCTCATTTAAGAGCATTACATTTTGCATTTATCGGGGTACTTAGAGGGGACGGAAGGGGTTGTGACTCTAGGGTGGTGGTTTCATGCAAATGAGAAACATTACGGTAAAGCTATGTGTCTTCGTCTTCACTTAATTCTCTTAAAGAAATGCTCCATTACTGTCTACTATTTGGGCCACAGGAGCCTATATCCCAGTATTAGCCCAGGGTGTGTCAGTGTAGTGCCTGCAGTCTAAAATTGCTCATCCTCAGCCCTTCAGTATACCATAATGTGACGCCATAACTTCTGTAACTTACACAAATCATTATGATGTCAGAGTTTTTGTTTAGCTGCATACTTTATAATTGTTCAAATTCATAAATAACAATGAGTTACTTCACTAGTGACTGGTAGATTAAATGCAAATGAAACAAATTTCTGTTTTCAAGGATAGATTTCTAGTTTTTTACAATTATAAACAGTCTATCATAAACTGAACATTCAAACACATTCAGATGTAAAAAGTGTAAATATGTGATGCAAAACCTGAAGCGTATTCAGTATATACGATTTAAAAACGTGGTCTAGGAAGGAAAAATACATTTGAAAAGCATGCCTATTCTGGAAGTAATTTGTAAAGTTTCTTTCAGTTAACAATAATTGTATTGTAAAGAATGTGGATGCAATATATTTTGTGCATATGAAACAGTAGATAAACTATTTTGTGTGCTTTTCCTTGATTTTCACTAGAAGGTACACCGCAGAAAAAACACAATGATTTAAACATCTGTTTGTCAACAGATCGCGTTTTTTTGTCAATGGATGTTGACAGAAAATCAAAAGCACCACAGTGGCAACAACCCATAATGCCGTAAACCAGCCCTAAGCTCTGATTTACACATCTCTTATAAAGATCAACAATCTGCTTAACAATCAATCTTCTCACAAGAGCATGTTATTTTGTTTCATAATAACTGTTACCGCTTTTCAAAGTCACTCTTCAAAAACACTGGTTTTGTTATATATGTTATCATATTGTTTTGTCTTGCTTTAAAATCGCAGAAGGCCCTGATATGTCGGGATTTTTGCATTTGTTAGACTCTAGATGCCACGTTTTGAAGATGTCTAAGTTTTCACGAACCAAAGACGGCCCTGCCAAAAGTGGAGGTAGAACAGCTCTGTGGAAGGAAGCTCCACCAACAGAAACTACACAGTTTTAGAGGTGGGTAGGTCTTATGTGTCATTGTGCAGGGCCTAGCTTGAGGCTTAGCCTCTAACAGCCCTGTTATGCATTTTTGCCAGACAATTGACCATTTAAACATCTTTACTGTCTTTTTAGGTCCTTGACGCCTCGGCTGTTATTACGGCATTGTTTCACCTCCCACCATGGGTGATGTGTGAGTTGCTCTCACCCATGTGTAGCACTTTTCCGTGGGCTGTTCATCTGTGAGGGCGATTACCCTCCCCCTTTCTTCTACTGCAGAAAACCGGCTCTGCTTTGCTGGAAAGTCAGATACATACACATGTTGCCATGGCAAAGCTTAGAATATATATTTATATATTAAATGCATTTTTTTTTCTTTTGGCCTCGATTGCTTTATCTCAGCGGTGTAGAGTCTGTTGCCCTCCGGGCCAGATTTAGATGTGTGTGGGTCTTCAAGGGTTTTACCAGAGAATAGCTGTTTGGATTGGGGCTGCTACGCCATGCAAGTGCGACCGAAATGTGTCATTTCTGGTTCTCTACATTATGCTGCAACCAAAGGAAAGTCCAAAAGAAAAGCAAAAAATACAAGACAAAAGCTCATGAAAACAGGCTCGATTGGATTATGTTAGATCTGGCACGTTTCTAGTTTTGAAAAAAGTCTTGGATTCTGTTTTATCAGCTCTTGCCTACCAGCTATATAAATTTAACAGGCGGAACCAAATTATTGTCTTTGCTTTAAGTTTGTAGCATCGATTATTTAACCGGTAGCTAAAAAGTATATTTATCAGATTTCACCTTTCAGGTAGAGAGATCTGAGATAATACTATGGTAAGTCATGATAATAATGATAACAGTTTCATAAACATATTTGCAGATGCTAAAGAATATAGAAATTGCTCCATTCAAACAAAACACCTGTAAATATTGCGGAAGGAATTGCACTACATTGCATCATGATTATTAATTCAGAAATTAGTCGTTCAGTTAAAACCCGGATCAGTTCCTCTGTCCCATCTCTCTCTCCAAAAGGGCATGAGAGTTTCTCTTCATAGCCAACAGGCAATCATGTCTGATTAGCAGTTTAACACGCTACTAATTATATTTGGTTAGAAAGCATCATTTATCCACATTTACTTCATATAAAAATGTGCTTTAAGAAATAAAGGATGTATTTTATGCAGCCATTTTATTGAACTTTTTCCATGTAATTATAACATTGCAAATTGTTTAAATAATAAATATTTTATAAATAAATCACTTCAAAGTCATGGTCATAAAATATTTGTTTTATTCATCCCCTTACCGGACACATTTTAATTTGACAGTGTTCACATTAAAATTTACAGGCACTTATGAACATGCCTGACTCGATATTTATAAACACAACTTCAAAAGAAGTCAGCACCTGCTATCAGGTCTGAAAGCTTCTCTGCTTGTAAATAAATACACATACGCCATTTTTATAGACACTAGCCTTTTAATGTAGTAGAACTAACCGAATTCTACCACACACATGAATATTTTATGGGACATTGAATATTAGGCTACTACATTGGAGTTGAAGGGTTTATTGCCTATTTGTTATAACTTTAAAGCACTTTAACTCATCTAAAGTAAGTTCATATCACGAGAACAACTGGCGCTACCTGCACTCTACATTAAAGGACTTTCTAAATATAAATCTATTATATTTTCTAAAATGTTCCAAAATGGTTTAGTGTTCATCCTCCAAATTTGAAAGAAAGTCCTTTTTCCAGAGAAAAAAATATATATTTACAAATACTAAAATGCTAGACAGGTGGACTATAAAAATATGAAGATGTACTTGCCATGGAACATCTAAAAGCATTTTTTAACCAAATTAATTATCCGTGTTTCTCCTACTGTAAATTGTTATTGAATAGAACACCAAATAATTTTAATTACCAAAAAGATTTAGCAAATTTTGCTGAGAAAGGAAAAAACTGTTCTAGAATCAGTTTTTACATCTTAAAAATACAGATGGTACAAGCTGTACATTTTGGATCTGTTTGTTAACTTGTCGTTCTCCTGCAGAGAGGATTCATACCGAACCTGCTTTTCACTTTAGGTCATGTCATGGCACTTTGCCATGGCTTATTCAGCTAACAAACGACACTGATGGTATAATATGACTTTACAGCTCTGGAACAAGATGTGAGGAAAAAATAAAACACCCTACTCTCATTAAGTCAGACCATTCTGTCCTTTCTTGACAGCTTTGGTTTTCATCTGATGCTTGTTCCTGTGAAAAAAAAAAAAAAAGAGAGTGAAAGAAAGCCATGGGTGTGAAAGGGCCACCTTTACATTCCTTATTGAGCACAGCTACTTGGGGAGCTGGGAGCCCTTGAGATGTGAAGTTCTATTCAGTCCACACCAAGAGCCATGAGCTCCTAATTGTCTCTAATAGATAGGGAGGTGTTGAAGCTTATTCTGCCAATCTGGAAGGAGAGAAAGAAGGAGAAGAGGAGGAGGAGAAAGGAAGGAGAATGAGGTATTAAGAGCATATAAAAGGATGGTTGAGAGCGGTTGCAGGCCTTGATTTGTAATGACTCATTAAGTTTTCCCGTTTTTGTGCTGGCTGGCTCATTATAACCCACAGAGTAAAGGGAAATAGAGGAGTGGGGGTGGGAGGTGAGTTTAAATTGCCTGCGCCCAATACTTGGCCACAAAGCATAGACAAATAGTTGAATAGAAGGATGAACAGATGCAGGTAGCAGATGCAACCTTGCTGGGTAAATTGCCAAGCTTATTCAGATATATGCCATTTATTTTTTCAGGAAAGGCTGAAAAGGCAGTTACTTATGGCAAATTTTCTGTGATGACTCAGTAACAATATAAAATCTACTTCAAACTTTTTAAAGCGGTTACTGACATATAATGAACACTTAATGCATGATAATTGCATCTATATGTTAATAATGATAGATAAATTAGGCCTGTAAAAAACGTATTTTATCTGTATAAAATTTATAATCTGTTCCCACATAATTTTGAAAGAAAAACTCATCGGGTGTCCACACAACTGGAAAGTTTCCGCCGCCCGTGATTATTTATCATTCAAAATAAATCTACTATGCTTTTTTTGAAACCTGTCATATCCCAAAATTAAGATACAAAATATGTGTCTCGAAATCCACAGATTTTATGTGAGCCTTATGAGTAATATTCTGACTTTTTTTTTTACAGAGTACTAGAATTAGGAAGACTGGAATTGCCAGAATTGTTAAAATCAGAAATAAAGTTAACAATGGTATAAAATGTTACATGAAAAATTCTTTTTTTGGCAAACAGGCGGCTAAAGCGCTTTATTTAGCATTTTTTTTCTTTTCGTAGAAGTATATTTTTTCTGTAATGTCTATGATAATAGTCAGACCAATTCTTGCCATCTATTATACTGTACCATCATAGAAAGAGAGAGACTGGAAAATAGATGTATAGAAAGAAAGGTGCAATGGCCCTGGCTTGGCTGATCCATAACAGTCATTGGCTGTTACATACATTTCAAGATCCATTCAGGCTCTGGAGATAATCGAGCTGGCCGACAGTTTGCCCCATCCCCCGCCCCGGCGGCCCAATGGATTTATGATAGCACTGTCAAGAAAATGAGCCAGAATGACACAGTAGCTGACTTTAGCTGCAAATAATGTGATAGGCTGTACAGTGGCTGTGCAGCAGCTGCTGTCATCGCAGGTAATAGGCTATAAAGAAGCCTGATAGCAATACCTGTCATTGCTTAATGGCTGACTTCACTGAAGAGCTTTTGTGGCCTTTAACATGGAGATAATAGAAGATACAACAAATTTTACAGCTTCCCGCCTTGCATTCGTAATTTATCGCGACAGGAAACCACACAACAGGGACAACAGTAAAGAAATAGAATGAGATGGAAGTTTGACAAGGAAGACAGTCCGGACAGAATGTGATAGGTACAACATAAAACCTAAAACCATTCTTTTTCACAACTTACTTGCAGAGATACAATTGAAAGATTAGGAACTTGAGTGATGGATCATATGCAACTCTACAACTGTAAGGTAATCCACTCCCCTTAGTTTCATTAGGGCCCAAGCACCGAATTGCAGGCTGAAGACCCTATTTTAATTATTTGATTAATTATTTTTTTCAATGTTTCAGGTCTTCTGGGGTTCTTAACATGCTCAAAAACTCCTAAAACTTGGAATACAACTTACATTTGTCTGCCATTAGACCGAGTAAAGTTTGGCACAAGAGCTCTAGAGCGCCCCTAGAACAGTCTGCAAACATTTTTTTTTGCATATGTATAAAACTTACAAGTATGTACATAGATTGACCCAAAGAACTTTCACCATGACACCCATTGGTTTCCCCCAGCAGGAAGTCAGCCATTTTGGATTTTAAAGTACATGCAATGGCATTTAAATACTCCTAGGGGATTCACGAGACTGAATATTCGAAATAGCAAAGGGCTTTCTGATACCCCGAACAGACTTTCAATACATTTATGGCGAAATCTGGAAAACAAGAAGTGTTTCATATTGTTAGACCCTCCTATGAATCGTAACCATCTAGGGTTTTTAGGAGGGGAACATATGTAACCACCTCCGACACACATCAACATGTAACACTGAGTGAGGTGAGGAAACACGAGGGACCATTGAATAAAGTGAATATGAGTTTAATGAATATAATGAAAGTATATATATATATATATATATATATATATATATATATATATATATATATATATATATATATATATATATATATATATATATATATATATATATATATATATAAACAAAACCCAACCACAAAGGAAAGGAGAAAACGGATTGTGCCAAACAAACAAAAGTAATATAAGCAAAAACAGTTATCTAACACATTTAACTTCTAATACTAAACTAAAAAGAAAAGATCAAAAGAAAAGACTTCAACGTCTGTGACGTCGTAACTAAACTACACTAACTAATAAACATAAATACAGCGGGTGGCACAAATTCCTAACTAGTGTTTTAATACAACAAATTTACTATGTGTGTACAATGTACGTCACGTGACATCTTACCTATCCCTTCTCCTTTGTGGACTGCAACATTCACAAGTGAAAAGGGTTTGGACACAGCCACAGCAAGGAACGATGTACACACATGAGAACAACGTAATAAAACATACAAACAGTTCTCACTCTCTCTCTCTCTACACAAACAAAGGTTCTCAATACAAAGCTCTCTAGTAAAGGTTCTCTGTCAAACTGGCAGCAGCACGGTCTTTAAGTATCTGCTTCACCAGGTGTCACTCATCATGCTGATGCCGCTCCCGCCTCCCAAGGCGTGGCCACTCATCTCATTAGTCTTAACTGACAGGCAAGATAGCCAATCAGCAACAACCTAAGAAATTGAAAGTAAGAGAAACAGACAGGATGGAAAAACAATACAACACGCCCACACAATACTATAAACGTCCTTACGGACTTACCACATATCTATGGTATTGATACAGTTTCCTCTACCTTGCACTTCCTTTATGCATTTATTGCTGCGTCTTTTTTTCACCAGAGGGCTACTACACCCTTCCAGGGTCGAGAATGCCGGACTCCCTTCCAGAGTTGGGGCCACCGGACTCCCTTCCAGGGTCGAGACTGCCGGATTCCCGCTCAGGGCCGAGGCCGCCGGACTTCCTTTCATGGTTGAGACTGCCGGTATTCCCTCCAGGTTTGAAGCCGCCAGAATCCTGCTGTCCGTGACAGATCCCCAGCCGGGCATTGCAGGTAGGTGCAAACGGGCATTCCAGCCCGATGCATGCGGCCATTCCAGCCCGGTGCATGAGGTCGTGTCTGCCGGCTATCCTGTTCATGTCTGCCGGCTATCCTGTTCGTGTCTGCTGGCTGTCATGCTGGCAATCCATGTCATGCCGTCTATCGTGTCCGTGTCAGCCCTTGTTTGGACTTCCCCTCTTTGGACTTGTGTGTTCCCTTTCCCTTGGACTCTTGTTGTTCCCCATTTTGGTTTATTGTTTTATGATTTTGATTTGTTTTTGCCAGTGTCATAGTCTGTCTTGTCTTGTTTGTGCCTTGAGGAGCATCAGGTTGCTGCTCCATAAGGAGGGGTTTCTGTCATGATTCTGCAGCATCATGTCATGTTTCTCTTGGTTTAGTGGCAGGATCATGACAGAACCTCATGTTTAATGTGGACAGAGGCAATTATTGTTGATTTGGCTCGCCATACACTCTCTCCAGTCTCGTCTATGTTCCCTCCCTCTCGTCTCCTCGTTATTGATTCATGCTCTTCACCTGTTCCTCTCTTGATTTGGTCCCTAATTTAATGCCCTTGTGTCTTCTGTCTTGTGCTGGTTCAGTGTGGTTGTTGGGTGAGTTCTTGTCTTGTTAGTTTAGTGTAGGTTGTATTAAAAGTTAATGTTAGTTTAGTGTCAAACTAAGACTGGATGTTGATAACTGAAAGATGAGGAAAATACACTGATGCGGTAAGAAACTAGCAGACCAAACCAAAATATGGGAGTGGCGACAGTGACGACATAAATACAATCTGGGAACAGCAGAGGAAGGCCTATGTCGGTGCTGCAGGTTACAGGAAAGGGAAGAGTGAACCATGCGAACTGACAAGGCCACAGGGATAGACTAATGTACAGCTGAGTTGATTAAGGCAGACCTGGAGGACTCTTCTAAGGAGCTGAAATTTTTTTCTAACCATATCTGGCAGGAGGAAAGATTACGGGACCAATGTAAACAGGGACGGGTCGGCAAGATCCCCCAAAAAAGGAAACCTTCAAGACTGCGTGAATTGGAGAAGGGTCCCTCTTACCGATCCTTTTCTTGATAATAGAAGATAAAACAAAAGACAGCATTAGATGGAACTTCACCACAGTACTTGAGGACCTAGACTTTGCCAATGACATAGCCCCACTGCCATCGACATACGACAAGTCTGGAAGAAAATGCAGGAAGGGTAGGACTTAAAATGAATGTGTTTTTTCCCACACAGTTAATGACTGTAAAAAAAGGTGGAAGGTGCTAAGGGATGCATTTGTTAGACACAGGAAGCAAAACATCTTCCTAGTGGCTCTGCAGGTGGAAGCAGTATGAGCAAGTATTATGAGCAATTATGAGCAATCAGGGATGCATTTGCGTTCACACGGCAAATATTATGGGATCAGTTGTCCGTGTGATATGGTGTTCAAGGAGGCCAAATGATGCAAATGCAACAGAGCAACAGCTATTGGACATTCTAACTTCTGGAAGGTGAGAAATATTTGGGTCAAATATGCCTTTAAATTCTGATGAGAGCTTAGTGAAGAGTTAGGGAAGCATGGGGTACACACATAATTTTTCCATCCTTTTAGAACAAAAAAACCCATCTACAATTCTGAACATCTCAACATCTACTGAGCCCTAAGAGAGACAATTAGGAAACAAATGTGGAAAGACTTTAAAAAGTGAAAAATGCTGAGTTGAAGAGAAAGGGAATGAGAATAAGAGGGAAAAGATTGTGTTTAATTTTGAGAATTTAAGCTTTCAGAAATCTGTTCGTCTGACAAATTGCTGTATGTGTTAATCATGATTTAATGATTTCTGTGATGCTATTATTTGTAAGTATTAGATTAGAGCATAATATAAATTATTTGGTTTAAAACATAAACAAGAAGGGGTCATCTGACAAAATGGTCAATACACAATTTTTGTATGGGGCAAGTCAATCTGAAATAAATACTACAGCAGTAATAGGCTAGCATGTAGCATGCACAACTTTTTATAAACTCTAGTCCAAGCAGATAGCACTGCAGAAATTTGTATGTTAAGACTAGAAACCATAGAAGCCATCATCTGTGCTCAGAATCTCACCATCAATCCGACCTATTACATTACATGACTCCCTTGACCTTGAAAATTCTTTTTAAAAACTGAAAATCATTCAAAGATAAATACTGTATTTAGGTAATGGATTATTTTTAAAACAAAGTATAAGAAAATGTATTTTCAGTGGAGAAATTCAGAAAAATTTTCAAATTTTTACATAGTTTAATATGTCCAGTTATTCCATGCAGACATAACTCTTACAAATGGGAAGATACCAGATTAAATTAAATATATTTACCATACTGGCTACTAACTCTCCTTAAATTTCCCACAGTCTGATAAAAGCAAGTGGAACCTTGACTCCTGGAAGTAACTGGAATTGATGAATGTTGTCTTGTTTTGATATTTAACATTATACCATGAATTGGACGCAGGTGCAAAGTTATTTTTTATGTGAAATTTAATTCCAGAAAGCAAACTTTCTTATATTCTAGATTCATTACGAACAAAGGGACATTTTTTTATTCTGATGGCTGCTGTCACAGGCTGCCATGGACCGTGAAGGAACGTGGGTATTGTAGTCCAGAGGGGAAGACTCGGGGAGAACAGAGGGGAGCTGCGTGACAGCTACAACTTACAGTTGAAAAAAAATACCGTTTCTCAATAAATTTGAAGTTTTCTCAAAGAAGAATAAAAAAAGGATTTACGAACAAAACAGAAATGTTCAAGACAGTCTGAAGCGGTTACGATTATGTTTCCACGTGAGCCTGGTTCGACACGGCACGATTACATACTGTTCTCGGCTCGATCAGACAACCGTGCCGAATCATGCTTATAGCTTTATAGCTATAGGTTATAGCTCAGTCTCTTGTGTTACCAAGGCAGCGTGTGACGTGTTTGTGTTTACCTCTACTAAAATTGTACATTATCAGCCCTGTGGTGGAAAATGAAACCATTTACGTACCGGCTGTCATGGATCAGCACGGAGTGGAACGATTAAGCAACAAGAACGATTCAGCGCGAAGGTGAAAAAGCGCTCTAGAATATAAGAACGTTTTTTGAATAAAATTTGAAAATAAAAAAACTAGTCCATAATATTCTAATTTCTAAATCTAAATTATTTACAAGATAATTATTCACAATAAACATGAAACGTATATTATTTTGGTGTTTCCAAATTTTTTTCATGGGTTTGAATAACACTCACATTACTTTAATACGCTTAACCTCCCATGCAGCCATCATTAACTCTGTCATCATGGCCGATAGTCTGAGAAGGCCATTACTTGCATTGTAGCTGCTTGTCCTGGCTCTGCACTAATGCTTTATCAGGCTGAGGTACATCACCTCTGGATTGCTTTGTCAATAAGCTGACCGGGCCTGACCTGGATTCGGCATCTCTAACCAGACAGAATGAGTGAAAGATGGCTGATAATTCACAGAAATTGGAAGTGTGAAATCTTTAAGGGCCACTTCTCACAGCTGCCAAATGCCAGGGTATCTCTCCATCAGTGTACTGCTCTCACAATCCCAGGCATTGTTAATGGTGGCCTGTCTGTCCATCAAGACCCTGCTTCTGCTGGGATTTATCCCCTGTTGCTTCCTTATCTCTGCCGGCTCCTTGCACTCTCCTGGCCAAACGAAACAGGGCTGGTAGGTACTTGTATGTGTGACTGTGTGGTTGAACTGGAAAGAAATAAGCTACAGTACAAGTGTGGCTTTATCTTTTCTTCTTTGACATAGTGGTAGGGTAGCTCTTCTTTAACATTTATTGTCATTGTTTGATCATTTATTGATTGCTTTCAGAGACAAACGTTTTACAAGTAGTACCACTTTATACATATAAACTGTTTTATTGATTATTTTACACTTCACCAGTCTCTCATTGTTTGACAAGAAAAATCTCATACCCAAACTGACACCATTGAGTGAGCATTGCCACATTGTCATAAGGTTTACCAAAAAAACATGAAAGTATTTTTTAAGTAAAAAAAATAACAAATTACAAAAAAATGTAATGAATGTCTTCTATTTATCTTCTATCTTCAATTACCGTACCGTTACCATTAAGAAATAAGTACATTTTTAGGCTTTTGTATTGCTTTGAAACACTTAAGGCACTTTAAAATAGCCAAATGTATTAAGATTATATAGCTTTATGATTTAGAAGATACGAGAAGAAATACAATTTTGCCTGCTAAACTGGTCACTGATCTCGTTCCAAAATACAATTAAAATCACATATTCACATCAATTTGACATTTGCTATTAACATCGTAATCTTTTGGACTGGCAACCCTTGCCTGTAAACATCATGTTTAGTAATTAAACATGTTTTATTGTAAAATACATATTTTGTTATAAAAAATGAAAGATAATAATGTGACTTGCTCCATACACCAGAAATAAAATAATGAGGACCATGTTGAAACCGGACTGTCAGTTGCTTATAGCAGAGAAAGCAGCTACCTCAATGTGACACAAGTGCTCAGAGCTGTGAACTGAATGTTGAACTGCACTAAACAACGCAACCTCACACTGTCATTCTTTCTACTTACACCAAGTGCAAACCAGAGAGTTCCCACACACCCACGAATGGAAACTTTCTCAAAACTGGAACTAAAAGAGGTGAGAGAGATGCTGGAGATGGAGTGGGTGATGGTAAAAAGAAACAGGAAGTGAGGGGGAGATATTGAGAGAGAAAGACACTCTACATCTGTTAATCCAAAGAAGCTTAGTTAGAGGCTAGAGAGTTTGTCCTGTGTTTGTTTGTAGGAGGGAAAGCTGTGGGACGAGGGAGACAGAGAATGTGATATTGAGAGAAAGAATTAGAGAGAGAGAGAGAGAGAGAGAGAGAGAGAGAGAGAGAGAGAGAGAGAAAGACACTTCCATATTTAGCTACTGCAGGGTTTAAAATCTCAGCCAGACTTTACAGTCACAGAAAAGTGAGTTCCCAGGCTGACACATTACAAGCTGTTCAAATATCCATTAGGATGTGTTGTTTCCCGTGCACACTGACAAAAAAAAAGAAAAGACAAAATAGAGGAAATGTAAAAGAGGGTATGCTGATTGAAATGTATACTTAATGATCCTTGTATGCGGACAGAAAGACCACAGTCTGATTCGCCTCTGCCAAATACCGACCCCCTAACTTAATTTCCCGCCCAATTGCTGTTTTATAGTGCATAGTACAGTGATACCATCTAGTAATATAGAAAACAGATTGCCTGTGCAGCCATGTGGATCAGACTGTTAGAGGACTGGGGAGAACCTGCAGTCTCTGCGGGGGTGGGGGGGGGGGGGGTCTGTCGGTGGGCTTCACTAAACCAACAAACTCAGGCGCTTTCCTCATCCCTGACTGGCAGCAGCTGGCTGGATTCTGAAGACATTGTGATTCCAGAGCTGGATGTGTGTCAGATTTGTACTTTGAGGATTCATTTGAATGTTGTGTAGACAGTTCTGTCACTGCTACAGTTCTGACACTGTTATCACAAAACAAAAAAGTTTGTAACTTTCTCCACATAATGTGATGCATTATATTCATTTCAGGCCTGGTAGTGAATTTATTAAATACATTCAGTACATCGCTATATAATGCTGCTGTTTATTACTGATGAACAGCTTACTAAATTAAATGAATAAAACATTCACTTTTCTTTCACATTTATACATTTAAAATACTGATTTGGATTTTGAAATAATATTTAAAGTCTTTTAAGTAAATTATAATATTTACTCCCTGCAGTTATGCTGACATTTTTCAGCATGGAAAATGGATTGTATTGTACGATATTTATTTACCATAATTAAAAATCTTCTATCAATTATTTTTAATCACTAGGATATGAACATATTTAAAGCTGCTGTAAACAGCTCCAAATTAGTGTAATGATGATCGTTTTCCTTCAAATTCTTTGCAGGCTTGTCATGTGACTAATTCAGTCCTTACGTTATGAATATTCCTTTAAGCCTATTACTGGTAAATCTCAGCAGTAGGAAACTATAATTTTCTTAATTTACATTCAAGTTTTTAGCAAACACTTTATCTAAAGCGACTTACAAGAAACAGTAAGATATATCATCAGCAGTTATAGCAAATAATACATTAAGTGCTTACACCAAGTTACAGGTTTTCACAATGCTGGAACAACATCTGTTGGAAGAGAGGTTTTTAAAAAAATGGAAGAGCAGTCAACATGTTCCTGTCAAGTATTCACGGAAAAAGATACAGTGGCTTTCGAAAGTATTCATACCCCTTATTTTTTTCCACATTTTATGATGTTGCTGCACTGTGTTAAACATTTTTCAATATACTTTTAACATGAATCTACAGTACATACACCACAATGACAAAACAAAAAACTTATTTGTGACAACTTGGAAAATTTAAACAATGAAAAACTGTAATAATGACATTGCATAAGTATTCATATCCTTATATAAAAAAGCATATTCCGTCACAGTCAGTGGCATACCGCAAATCCGTGAGGCGCCCCCCCTGCAAAGTACGAGATGGGGCCCCTCCCACCAGCAGTGTCCACCTGCAACGTTTCTGTATGCACTACTTGACGAGAAATGGACGTACAGTATAGCCTATTGTTTACCGTTACGCAGACAGTGACATAGGCTATTTATGTACATATTGATAGAAGATAGAGATACATACAGGCTGTCATCAGTGCTTTGGATCAAGTTCTTGATGAAATGGATGCACGTTTCGGTGAAGAAATTCAAAGTAAGAGTGTTATAACTCTTAGTGTTGTTATAATGATGCGATGGCTTTGCAGTAGGACACAAAGCTCTACTGCAGAACAGTCACTTTTCTTTAAAGCCTGCTTTTAACACACCTGTCTAAATTAATCATCTTCATTTTTGAACTTCCACTGAATTTTATTTATGATTTATGTATTTCCATTTTTTTCTTTTGTCAAAACGTCAAACATTTGCTTTCCTACAAATTGATATTAATAAGCATTAAAATTACCCTTTCAGTTTAAGTGTCTTTCAGATGAGTTAGATGAACTTAGATGAGTTCAAATTATTAGCTTTAAAAATAACTTTGCGAATTATGCAATGCTGTCTTACAAAATTGTTAAACTTGGGATTACAAAGCGGCAGTATGCACCGGACTAGAAGCAAAGGATCGACAACTTTGCGTACCGGACGTGTATCAAGCATGCCTGAATGCCAAAGTCACCCCCGATGGACGATAGGGAGTATTTGACTTTTTTTATTTTTACTAAGTGTTGTAGATTAAACATTGAATAGGCAGTGTGTGACTGATGCGCGTAGAGATGAATCTCTTTGCGCACTTAATTGTGAATGTGCAACTTTTACCAGCATGATTGGGTTACTATGTTGCATATCAGTTTCCCGCAATTAACAATGTAAGTCATTACACTGATTATAAAGCTTAAACAATACTGGGGCACCACGGAGTGCCACTTCTCAACACCAGAAAAGGCCGTCAGCCTATGTGCCATGCCTCAGCCTCGGACGGCACTGGCCCTTGCCCCACACTATGTTTAGTGTGTACCTCCACTTACTGCACCCTGTTGCCGACTCTGAATATACTTATACCTGAAAAAACTATAAATAGGTACATTTGCAATGAGGCCCATCAAAAGGGCAGGGCCATTTGAAATCGTATTCATTCAGTTGAATTTGCCACAGGTTGACTCTCACAGCTTTAGCTCAGCAATGCACTACAGAATTAATATTTCAATCTGCATGACTACTTTTGCTTGATTCATTTTTCACAATTCTTTTATTGTGAATTTTGTATATTATTTTATATTTACATTTAGTCATTTAGCAGACGCTTATTTCCAAAGTCACTTACAAAGAGTTTAGGGAGCAATAAGCAATATTATTGCAATCCTTAAAAATATCAGTATGCTAAAATAATACCAATATTTAATTAATAGTTAAATCTGTTATTAATGCCTTTTGTAATAAGCAATTCTTCTGCCACGTTAAAGTTTCTATGTTTGTCACAGCTGTAGGCTGTTTACAGTTCCTTTGCAATGGAACAATTTAGATCATTAACATAAAATATGCATTCAGTTTACTTTTATAGTGATTTGACTTTATAAAAACTATTTTAATTTGGATCCAATAAGAATTTGATTTAATTGCCATTCAGATTTTGATCATTTAGTTTATTGCACAAACATACTTTTCACTCTCTCTAGCATGAAGCTTAGGCCAATAAAGAATTTTTGTTCTCTCAGAGGTACACAAATTGACATGAGCTCATAAATTGTGGATCTACTGCTTAAGTGGACAACATTTGTGTTGTGGTTTGGAACTGATCATTAAGCCTTTTTATTAAAAATGTTTTTTATTAAACATTGCCTCTCTTATAGCAATAATTTGACATTACTGTTTTCCTAGAGTCTGTCCATTGGTAAATGTTTCAAATGAAAACACTAGTGCTCTTCATATTTGCATGCATCCACAGACAGAACCCTGGCAGTTTTTGCAAACTTCTTCTTCAGCACTCTGCTCTCTACAAACACACTTTTCTGTCTCTCATTTCACTTTTTCCCTTCAGTGGATTTGTACGTGGAGAGTGATTCGAAAATCAGTCCTGAACGTCAAGCAAAGGTTAATGCGATTCACTGTTGTTTTTGTTCTCCTCCTCTCTTTCTCTTCTTATTTTCTTGTGGGCCGAATCACCCACTTGGCTTAAGGTCAAAAGCTAAGGATAATACTGCATGAAAGGGACTGCCCACAAACTTTCTATCCCTATGATTAGACATCCTGCTGGACTAAAAGTCATACCAGCTCACTTGCCGAGTCAAATAACACTTTTAGCAAAGAAGATTTAAGTGGCCAGCGTTGGCGTTGCTAGGCCCTTTTTAGGTGTGCTTTAGCCACTCTATATTTGAAGTTAAGCTGCCCTAAAACTTTTATTTGTACAGGTATTCAAGATCGCTTTTGTCCTCTTTAAAACTCTTATTATGAAAACAGCGGCAGGTTGCGTTATTTACCGCATTCTTCAGTTCACAGCAACACAGAGTGCAGTGAACGTCATAAGCAAAGTACATAGTGTGTGCATTAACATGACATCTGCATCTTTGCCATTCTTTGTATTAAATGCAGCTTACATTATATGATGCAGGAGCGATACAAGACCCTTTCCCGTCCACGACATTGTCTGTGTTTACCCCTCCTCACACTTCACACCAATGACGGCATAGTCTAGAAATAATCATGATGATATTGTAGCGCACAGAAATGTGTCATTCATGATAAAGTGCTGTTTTATATTCTTCACATAGTTATAGAGAGCTGACGGTAGTTTTCCGTGCCGGAAAGACGACAGGGCAGATAGAGTTAGTTCAGGCTGGTGCATTTTGAGTTCAGAGTAAACAAAAGTGTACCTAGAAGCTCTTTGTCGTTTTACAGACGCTTCAGTGTTTCTATTATTCATTAAAAACATATTGTGGATGTGATAGACGCAGTTATGCACAGGAGTCACAGCACTTGTGCTAATCAGAATGAAAGCTTATTCCTTCTACTAAATAATACCTTAGCAGTTGATTGCGACATCTATAATATGGATTTGTGGCTGTTGTATACAATAACTTGTGTTTATTCTGCATATTCATTCTTTATTATCTATTTTAGTAATGTATACAGTATATGGTACAATATATATATATATATATATATATATATATATATATATTAGGGCTGTAAAAATTAACGCGTTAACGCGAGATGATTAATTTCTGTTATTAACAGTGATCATTTTTTTTAACAAATTAACTCATTCTCGCCATGTTTTACGCACAATTCAATCCCCGCTGCATTCATTCCTCGTCGCGTAAACAGCATGGCTGACATGAGCGAGATGGAGGTGTCCAAAGAACCTGTTGGCTCTCTGGATGGACACTTCGAGTATAAAAAGAACAAAGGTGGAACAGTAAACAAAGATGTTGTGGATCGCTCACACTGCAGGAAGGACTCGAGGCTCAAGTATCATCTTAATGCCAAGCATTCATTTGTTGCGGCTTCAACTTCAGGTGTTAAGCCTGGCATGCATCAGACCATCCTCACCATACGCAGGGCATTAAATAAGTGTACGTCTGAGAAGCTGACAGACACAATTGCCAGATGGATAGCCAAGGACTGTAGACCGATTAATATTGTCGAGGACACAGGCCTCGCAGAAGTTTTGAAAGTGGCAACTTTAGAGGCATTCTACAAGTCATCGTCGAGAGGCACAGTGATGACTTAAATCAACAAGCTATATGACGCTAAAAAGAAAACGAAGGAAGAGGATTTGGCTTCAGCGGAATATGTTGCTTTGAAAGGAGACCACTGGATCTCCGTAAGTAACAACAATTATCTGGGTGTGACGGCGCATTACATCACTAAAACCTGGAAACTGAAGTCCTTTGCTTTAACCGTAATGAAAACAGAAGAGAGTCACTTTGCAGAGGTATGTGCTCAACAGTTTCAAAGCATGGCACACAAGTGGAAAATTGAAGGAAAAATCCCAACTATAGCGATGGACAGTGCACGCAATATGACCGCTGCGGCTAAACTTCTGCCATAGGAGCACATCACGTGCTACAGAGAAGCATAAACGTGAGCCTCTCTTATAGTGGATTTGCGAATGTGTTGGCCAAGTGTCGCAAAATTGTCAGTCACTTCAGACACAGCGCACCAAACACCATGGAGCTTCAAGCACAGCAAGGGGCCCTGGGACAGCAGCAGGAGCCACTGATCCAAGACGTGCCAACGCGGTGGAATTCCACAGTGGAAATGATCAAGCGCCTGAACCGCAGTCAAGCAGCACTAAAAGCAACCCTGGACCAATAACACCACAAACTGGTTATGCTGACGCCACCAGAATGGGACAAACTGCAGAGACTGAGCACTCTCCTAGAGCCCTGCAGGTAAGGAATGCACAAATAATGTGCAGATTAAAAAAATGTATTGAACTGATCAAGCTCAAATTTGATGTTTAACTATTTTGCCAGCATACCAACTGGTGTATAACACAAATAAATTGTGTGTGTGTGTGTTATTCTACTGCGGGTATGTAACTGAGATTCTGGGTGGAGAGGCCTATATCTCCTGCTCAGTGGTACTGCCTGCCCTCTGCCACCTGCGTCAAGTGATGAAGGTCTGTGAAGAAGACCCTGCATTTGTGGGGAGATTTAAGACAATATTCATGGTAGAAATAGCCTCCTGCCAAGAAAATACTAACAATGCATGGCTCAAGCTAGCAACGGCGCTGGATCCACGTTTCAAAGACTTGAAGAGTCTGCCAAGAGTGAAAGGGAAGAGGTGTGGACCTCAAGTGGAGGCATGCTTTATGAACAATGACCCAGAAGGTCTTTGCTGACTTCTCAAGATGGACTACCCGGGAAAAGAGCTCACCTTCTACAGATGGGCTCAGATGAAGAGGTACAACCTGACAGAGACATACACAGGTACAGAGCAGAGCCAAGCATAAGTATGGAGGACTGCCCCATGCAGTGGTGGGCTGCTCATTCAGGAGCACATGACAAGCTGGCCCGGCTTGCCAGCAAATATCTAGCGACTCTTGCATCCACGGTTCCATGCGAACGACTCTTCTCAGTCGCAGCCTATATTGTTCAGAAGAAACGATCCGCTATACATTCAGAAAATGTTAACCAATTAGTTTGCCTTAGCAACTGGCTACAATATGAATGAATAAAAGATAAAAGGGCCACATGCAATTGTGTGAAAGTCGAGTTGTTTGTTCAAAAAGAAAAACCTTCCATTGACCTATCCTGTATTTGCTAAGAGTAATGGCTAAGTTGCCAAAATTGTTTAGAATTAAAATTATTTTTGGGATTTTGGCGGCCAGGACAATACACTCAAATCTCCCCTCTTTTTTTCAATGATTTATTTGAATCATTCTGTGACCGCCTGCGACTGTCAGTGGGTGTTTTCGTCACTTGTTGTGAGGTAATTTAAAGATTTACCTAGCAGAGCTGTTAAAAGCAGAGTTGTGACACTCCCATTGAAACATCTGTTGGAAGAATGGAATTTGGAAGTAACGTGTGTTATATAGATCCTTATACAGTTGTTCCAAACATTGCACTGATCATTTCAGTGTTTCCAAAACATAGCAAAATTTGGAAAACAAACTGTTATAACATTGTTTCATTGTAACAAAGATCCATAAAAGGGAGGAAAGGAGGCGGGAACCGGCGAACATAAAATACTTTGAATTAAATAAAACAAACATTCATTCATTCATTCATTTTCTTCCGCTTATCCGGGGCCGGGTCGCGGGGGCAGCAGTCTAAGCAGAGATGCCCAGACATCCCTCACCCTAGACACTTCCTCCAGCTCTTCCTGGGGGACACCGAGGCGTTCCCAGGCCAGCCGGGAGACATAGTCCCACCAGCCTGTCCTAGGTCTTCCCCGGGGTCTCCTCCCGGTCGGACGGGCCCGGAGCACCTTCCGGGGAAGGCGTCCAGTAGGCATCCGTAACAGATGCCCAAGCCACCTCAGCTGACCCCTCTCGATGTGGAGGAGCAGCGGCTCTACTCCGAGCTCCTCCCGGGTGACCGAGCTTCTCACCCTATCTCTAAGGGATCGCCCAGCCACCCTGCGGAGGAAGCTCATTTCAGCCGCCTGTATCCGGGATCTTGTCCGTTCGGTCATGACCCAAAGCTCATGACCATAGGTGAGAGTAGGAACGTAGATTGACCGGTAAATTGACCACGACGGACCGGTACATCGACCGCATTACTGCAGAAGCTGCACCGATCCGTCTGTCAATCTCCCGTTCCATCCTTCCCTCACTCGTGAACAAGACCCCGAGATACTTAAACTCCTCCACTTGAGGAAGGAACTCTCCACCAACCTGAAGTGGGCAAGCCACCCTTTTCCGACTGAGGACCATGGCCTCGGATTTGGAGGTACTGATTTTCATTCCAGCCGCTTCACACTCTGCTGTAAACCGTCCCAGTGCATGCTGAAGGTCCTGGTTTGAAGGGGCCAACACGACAACATCATCCGCAAATAGCAGAGACGAGATCGTGTGGTCCCCAAACCTGACACCCTCCGGCCCCTGGCTGCGCCTAGAAATTCTGTCCATAAAAATTACGAACAGAACCGGTGACAAAGGGCAGCCCTGCCGGAGTCCAACATGCACTGGGAACAAGCCCGACTTACTGCCGGCAATGCGAACCAAGCTCCTGCTTCGGCCGTACAGGGACCTGACAGCCCTTAGTAAAGGACCACAGACCCCATACTCCCGAAGCACCCTCCACAGGATGCCACGAGGGACACAGTCGAATGCCTTCTCCAAATCCACAAAACACATGTGGATTGGTTGAGCAAACTCCCATGAACCCTCCAGCACTCTGTAGAGGGTATAGAGCTGGTCCAGCGTTCCACGACCCGGAAGAAAACCACACTGTTCCTCCTGAATCCGAGGTTCTACTATCGGCCATATTCTCCTCTCCAGTACCCTGGCATAGACTTTCCCGAGAAGGCTGAGAAGTGTGATCCCCCTGTAGTTGGAACACACCGTCCGGTCCCCCTTCTTAAAAAGAGGGACCACCACCCCGGTCTGCCATCCCAGAGGCACTGTCCCCGACCGCCACGCGATGCTGCAGAGGCGTGTCAGCCAAGACAGCCCCACAACATCCAGAGACTTGAGGTACTCAGGGCGAATCTCATCCACCCCCGGTGCCTTGCCACTGAGGAGTTTCTTGACTACCTCAGTGACTTCGGCTTGGGTGATGGACGAGTCCACCTCTGAGCCCTCAACCTCTGCTTCCTCAATGGAGGACGTGACGGTGGGATTGAGGATATCCTCGAAGTACTCCTTCCACCGTCCGACGACATCCCCAGTTGAGGTCAACAGCCTCCCACCTCCACTGTAAACAGCATTGGTAGGGCACTGTTTCCCTCTCCTGAGGCGCCGGATGGTTTGCCAGAATCTCTTCGAGGCCAGTCGATAGTCCTTCTCCTTGGCCTCACCAAACTCCTCCCAGGCCCGAGTTTTTGCCTCCACAACCACCCGGGCAGCAGTCCGCCTGGCCTGCCGGTACCTGTCAGATGCCTCAGGAGTCCCACAAGCCAACCAGGCCCGATAAGACTCCTTCTTCAGCTTGACGGTTTCCCTTACTTCCGGTGTCCACCACCGGGTTCGGGGATTCCCGCCTCGACAGGCACCGGAGACCTTACGGCCACAGCTCCGAGTGGCCGCTTCGACAATGGAGGCGGAGAACATGGTCCACTCGGACTCAATGTCTCCAGCCTCCCTCGGGATCTGGTTGAAGCTCTGTCGGAGGTGGGAGTTAAAGATCTCTCTGACAGGAGACTCGGCCAGGCGTTCCCAGCAGACCCTTACAGTATGTTTGGGTCTGCCGAGTCTGTCCAGCTTCCTCTCCTGCCATCGGATCCAACTCACCACCAGGTGGTGATCAGTTGACAGCTCCGCCCCTCTCTTAACCCGAGTGTCCAAAACGTATGGTCGCTGGTCAGATGAAACGACCACAAAGTCGATCATCGACCTGCGGCCTAGGGTGTCCTGGTGCCACGTGCACTGATGGACACCCTTATGCTTGAACATGGTGTTCGTTATAGACAAACTGTGGCTAGCACAGAAGTCCAATAACTGAACACCGCTCGGGTTCAGATCAGGGGGGCCGTTCCTCCCAATCACGCCCCTCCAGGTGTCACTGTCGTTGCCGACATGGGCGTTGAAGTCCCCCAGTAGGACGACGGAGTGATGAAGTGTCCATCCTCTCTCGAGGAGTGTGGTTCCAGAGCCCAAGCCATATGTATAGGTGATCCCGACTATCTCTAGTCGGAACCTATCAACCTCACGCATCTCAGGCTCCTTCCCCGCCAGCGAGGTGACGTTCCACGTCCCTAGAGCTAGCTTCCGTGTCCAGGGATCGGGCTGTCGAGGCAAATCCTCTACGCACCGACCCCCTATGGTCCCTCCCGCACGTGGTATGCCCACAGGAAGGCGGCCCCACGTTGCTCCTTCGGGCTGAGCCCGGCCGGACCCCGTGGGGAAAGGCCCGGCCACCAGAGGCTCGCATACGAGCACCGACCCCGGGCCTGGCTCCAGGGTGGTGCCCCGGTTGCGCCATACCGGGCGACGTCACGGTCCTTGTTATTTTGAACATCATAAAGGGTTTTTGAACCACTCTTAGTCTGACCCGTCGCCTAGGACCTGTTTGCCTTGGGAGACCCTACCAGGGGCATATAGCCCCCGACAACATAGCTCCTAGGGTCACTCGGGTACTCAAACCCCTCCACCACGTTAAGGTGGCGGTTCAAGGAAGGGATAAAACAAACAATAATACGGAAGTAAAGAACATAAATACAAACTTAACACATGTTCGGGCCCGGTCCTCTCTCGTCAACAGTCCTGCCGTTCGTCCTCGTAAGCTCCTGATCTCCTCCGTGAGATATGCGGGACCGGTGCGCGCACAGCTGATTCCAGCTTTCACTCAAGGCCCTCTTCCCGCCTTCTTCACCACATACCCCCATTGCACCTTACAGGCCTGGGGGCACCACCAAGACTGTACCTACTCCCCCCGGGGAGCCAGTCTCGGCATCGGCAGCGCCTGGGGGTATGCTCCGACGAGAGAATGGAGATGGGAGCACCAGGAAAAAAATTATAATAATTGGTCCGGGCCCGGTTATAATAATAATAAACTGGTTCTCTCTCGTCAACAGTCCTGCCGCTCGTCCTCTTAAGCTCCTGATCTCCACCGGCCCCGCCTCACGGCTCTCGTCCCGCCTTCCTCACCACATTCATATTATTCATATTTATCATATAAAAACACAAGTGGGAAGACATAAAAAAATGGCACTGCACAAGTGCCTGGACAACACATCTCTCTTTTTATAAATAATAAACATTAAACAGACAATCTTTTTTTATTGACAACCAGGCTACTAGAATAATTAATGTTTTAATGTCTTAAATGTTTTGCATAGACAGACACTCCAAAGAGTGTTTAGAAAACACAGCAGGTTGAGCAAACATAGTTTTAGTCTATTGTTGTCTTATATCCTTTTATACAGAGCATTTGTGAATAGAACGCTTGAATAATTACACACTTTTTCACGAGAATTATTAGCTAAACTATTTAAGAGCAATGGTTAAGTCTGATTTCAACTTTGTCCATACAGTACCCCCTCTCAAAAGCCAAAACTAAAACTGAAGAGAATCATTTGCCATACGATAAATATATACAAAAGTTCATATGTTGACATTTTACATTTAGTACACTGTGTGTGTGTGTGGTCTTAGAATTGCTTTATTCTGTGGTTTTTGTGATGGCCACCAAACAATTGAACAAACTCATTCATTTCAAGCGACTTGGCTCTCTGTGACTACACTGAGCACTCCCAGGTCAATAAATCTCTCATCAGACATGGTTGTCCATGGGTGATTTTTGATTAATTTCAGTTTGGAAAAACTTCCTTCACAAGCAGCGTTGCTTACTGATGTTTTATGTTTTTTTATTGTGCATTCCAATTTAATATCAATCAAACTGCAGTTGGTTGTTTTTTATTTAAGCCATAATAACAACTAACACAATAAAACACAAGAAAAACATGATAACATTGAAAGGTCTTTATAATGGAGTTATCTCATTTTGGAACCAAACTCTTCACTTCTTTGAAAGGCTACAGAAACACAGTGAACTCCAATAGGCTGATGGGAATTTGCATTCCTCCCTTCTTTTTCCTCTCCAAAATCCTTTTGGCTTGGTGCAGCTTTAGATCATATAAATCTGACTCGTAGATCTCAGCAGACGAGAAAAGAGGTGCCTCGTCTAAAAAGTTGCTGCTGTTGGGATGAAGTGATTGAACACCTCTCATTATGTTGCATTTGGGCTCGGAGAAGCGTTTCTGTAATTCCCCAATCACAGAATGACTGCATAAAATATATTCCGTCTAAAATCTTCCTGCACATCTTGGTCAATCCTACGCTCACCAAGAGTAGATGTCACCACTGATCCTTCAAGTCTAGAGCTGGTCTTTAGTTATCTATTATTCACCCTTTCAGTGCTGCTATTGCATTTTTGGGCCGTGTTTAAAACTTCTCTCCATAGCTCATCACAAAACGTTTCTTCTCTGTAATTTCGTCATATGCGTTCTGAAGTGCTTCAATAAGCTCAAAAGCTCTTGCTAGGTCTTGTTATGGTGACTGAAGCATATCCGATAGAAGCTTGATGTCCCTCAGCAATTTGAGGAATGTTGCTAGGAGCTTAATGAAAATCAGATCAATTTGGGGCAAGCAGACCGCATGCCATCATATTAAGGCAGGCAAAGTGCCTGCACGCCCATCTTGTGTCAATAAGCTTCTGAAGCTCTCTAGGCTGACCTTCATACATTTCTTGCTGAACCTCTAGCCATTTGTGGTGAAGGTATGAGCCTGACATAAAGACATATAAGTTCTCTAGTAAAGAAAAGAAGCATAATGCCTCAGGTACAGGCAACAGTATCAACTAGTACTAAGTTTAGAAAATGGCTGTGGCAATGCACATAGAATGCATGTTTTGCCACTGCCTTTATGCGTGCAGAAACACCCTTAGGACACCCCGTCATATCCATGGCCTACAAGATTGGTTTTGAAATCCAGCCCATATCTCTCTAGACAACTGATGATCTTCTCTGTTAGGCCTGCAGCATCTTAACTATCAGCTTTTTGAAAATCTGAAAAACTCGCAAGCACTGCCCCCCTATAATAATATCTCAGGACCAGTGACATTTTGTTCCTTTTTTTACATGTCTTAAGTTTCATCTACCAGAACACTTTCTTTGACCTCTTCTATGATATTATTTTGAAGCTTTTCTGAGAAACACTTAAGGATTTATTGTGGTATTACTTGTGTATTTTGCATTTCCACTGGACAGTTCTTTCTTCACTATTGGGTCATGTTTTGCTATTTGTTCCATAATGGCCAGAAAGTTTTCCCTGTTTTCAGAATCATATGACTCACGATGGCCTCTTTGGGGAATATTTTGTGTAGCAGTAAGCAGGAGAACATCTGCCACAGTTTTTATATAGTCCTGATTCTCTTTTTTTGGTATTCTTTATCGATTAATTTAAATGCATTACTCTCATCCTCTTTTTGTATTCTGACCATGCCAATATGACATTTACATGACCCTCTGATATGGAATGCACTGCGAACCCACTGTCCTTTTACAGTCCTTTTTTCCAGTTTGAAAAATACAGAAGCTGGAAGTAAAAGGTAGACTGAGGTGCAGAGGGGAGCGAAAAATGTCTGGATGCAAAACAAGCCTGACTCTGACTTTGGGAAATATTCTATCCATTGGATAATCCTTATACCACAAAGAATTAAATGCCCTACTTTTGTTTCCTTGCTGTGTTCTAGGGAACATCTTCAAGTTAGGCAGCACAGGACCCACTGCTCTGGATTGTGAAATACCTAAATATAATAATACACAATAATAAGTTTAGTCTCTAATATTTTTTCATCAACAGAGTTCATAATGAGTTAAATGCTGCAAGATAACATTTGTAAACATAACTTGAGGTCCAAAAGGAATAGCAAATTCTGATCTAGATGGAACTAGACAGTACTTTCTGTCATTCTTCAGAATCTGAACCACTGCTGCAAATGCCTGGTAAAAGACTGCTCTCAGAGGTCTTGTGGAAGTTTCCATCACTTGTGTGGCGAGGGGGGCGTGGTTTAGCGAGGTCTGCAGCAGGAGAGAAAGCCGGGAGATGAGCGGTTAGTGAGTGGGGCACCTGTAGACAATCAACATTTGTATCTCGTTCCAGTAAGGGTGCGGAGTGACTGGATATAAGGGTAACCCTATGGTGGGACATTTAGGACAAACAACGACACTAAATCGCCTAATGAATCGTTTTAATTTGGCCGGGCAATCACAAGAACCTGTGCAGGTGGTGCGCCTCATGTCGTGAATGTCAGTTGGTAAACCCACCGGCCTCCCCAAAAGCACTGTTGCGTCCATTACCGTTAATGCAGGTCACAATCACTCGCTCTGGCTCCAGGGGGAGATCACCTCTCACCCTCAGCTCACTGATGTGGCCAAGTTGCAGGTCAGGTTCTGGGAGGATTACCGTAAATTGAATGCAGTGTCGAAATTCGACGCCTATCCAATGCCTCGGGTCGAAGAATTGCTTGATCGGCTAGCCACGGCTCGTTTTAATTCGACATTGGACTTAACGAAAGGATATTGGCAGATCCCCTTATCGCCTAGAGAGAGCCGGGAGACGAGAGGTCAGCTAATTTAGACTAATTACTTATAAAGCATTCAGTGGTTTAGCTCCCGCTTATCTAACAGACCTTCTATCACACTACTCTGGACTTCTGATAGTACCTAGAACAACCAAATCCACCAATGGGTGTAAAGCTTTTTCATACATAGCACCTTAACTCTGGAATAGCCTTCCTGATACTATTCGAGGGTCAGACACACTCTCCCAGTTTAAATCTACGCTGAACTAAATTATAAAGGAAACACTTTTGTTTTTCCCCCCATTTTTCATGAGCTGAACTCAAAGATCTAACACTTTTCTATTTACACAAAATGGCTATTTCTGTGTTAGTGAGCACTTCTTCCTTTACCGATATAATCAATCCACCTCCAGTGTGGTGTCTTCCAAGAACGCTCGACTTAGCGTATCTGCCAACAGCATCTCCTTTCATGGACCATTAGTAATGACAAAATCATATTTCTGGAGTCTTATTAACATCCTTTGAAGTCCCTTTGGTGCATGCAATTAAGGCTTTTGGACAAACCTTGCTTCTGTATGAGTATTGATGGAATTTCACCACAATGTAAACAATGGCTAGACATTCTTTTTCGATTTGGGCATAGCTCAAACTGTGATAAAAGCGACAGGCACCCCGCCCTGCAAGAGGCCTCCGACCAGACACGAGTGGCGAGGTTGTTGGAGTCGTCAGCGAAGAGCGGGTTGTAGGAGAGCTTAGACCTGTGGGCATCGGAGATGCAGGTAGGGTGAGAGGGTTGGGTATGGATGGATGGGACACTGTAGGTTGGAGAATTGGATGCTTTGACCTCATTTCATTGATTGGTCTTGCTGTGCCTGATGAAATTGATGTGGTGTCGAAGATTTTTGGGTTGAAGCTGGAAGTGGCGGAGAGACCAGAGCATCTTAACCTGTAGGCATCTGTGATGCGGGTAGGCTGAGAAGGTTGAATGGGACACTGTAGGTTAAAGATTTGGATGAAGTGTCCTCTTTTTGTTGATTGGTGTTGCTATGCTTGATGAAATAGGTGAACAATTTGGTGTCTACAACTGAAAAGTCTGAGATGGTTGGGTGGACTTTTTGGGTTGAAGCTAGTTCTGAAACTGAGCATCTGAGGAAGCTGAAGATGGCTAGTGTGAACATGGCAACGAGCATGCGGATTGAATGGTAGCCTTGCAGTGTAAATGCATTTAGTTAATAACCCCAGGGTGATTGGTTTTCTGGGGTCTGGGCTGGGGTCTTTCAATGCCTTTGATGGGTATCAATGTCTTAGTTCTGGCTATTGAGGGTGAGACATAGATGAGTTTGTGAATTTTTTTATTTCCGCTTCGGTACACTTAAATGGAGCTGCCTGGAGGTTTTAAGTGGTGCTGAGGTCCAGAGCCAGGGTGTTTGGTGGGATGTCATCGGAGTGGCAGATGCCAGCTTGAAGGGAAGGGCAGGCCTGAGGAAGAGAGAGGAGGAAGGGAGGTGGCCACCGGAGCCAAGAACGGAGGCAGCTTCACACTTGGGTTGGCTCCTTGGGAAACGGCAAATGCAAGGTCTGGAGGGGAAGCAGCCAGGGCCTGCGCCATCCAATGGAGGCAGCCTCATGCTAGAGTTTGACAGAGGGGCAGCAGGCCATGGGTGGGGGATTAAAGGAGGAGGAAAGAAGGTGGCCATCCGGAGTCGAGAACGGAGGCAGCCTCATGCTTGGGTAGGCTCCTTGGGCAAGGGCAAATGGAAGGTCTGGAGGGGAAGCAGCCAGGGCCTACTTCGCAAACGGAGGGAGCCTCAAGCCAGAATTCGACGGATTTGTATGCACGAGTAGAGAGACACGTAGAGTGAGCATGTTACCGTCACCCAAACGTTCTCAATAAAAATGCTGTTATATCTTCAAATTGCTGAGTGCATCTGTATGAGTGAAATCATTAACTCAATTGTTTTATTTGTGTTGGCAGATGAGAGATGAGGGAGATCTTGCTGATAAGCACCAGTCGAATATACTGATGCATACTCCTGTATGTGTTGATTTGAAAGTAACAGCTGCATGCATTATTTTGGGCAAGAAAAAATGTATATATTGTTTTTAGAGATAAAATATCAAATTTAGGTGAGTTTGTGCTTAAAACAAGCAAAATGCAAATGGGGGTAAGAACAAAGCCTTGAATTTGATATTTTTGAGTCATATAAAATATAATACAAAATATCATATTATATTCTGGCTGAGTTTTACAGCTTTCTATTTGCGTAAATGTAATTGTAACACGATTACAGGCAACATTTCATTAGACCAAAGTCACAGGTAAATTGTAGGATTACAGCTGCTGTTAATTTCAGCAGATAATAGCTTGGGTAAATCCAGTTTGGTGATTTACTATTAAAACAATAGTTTTTCAGTTTACTATTAAAAGCAGTCGTTTTCCAATGTTTTGCCACGGACTGAGGGGCACGGACTCTGATTAAAAATGTAACGTCGACCATTCGATTAATTGCAGTTTAAGTCACATCTTTGTTGGTGTCCCGAGAAAGACCGCAAGATTGCTGCTTGATAAAAAAACACAACATTTCAAAAGTTCACCACTGGTCTGAAAAAAAGATACAAATGTACAACTCAAACAAAGTAAAGGCTGGCTCATTGTACCCTTCTCCCCACTCTTCTCTGCCAATTTCCACATTAGTTTTTATACAAGGTACAAACAGTTAATACTCATTTGTGATTTCAAAATTAGGTTGCATTAAATATAAAAACATAGCAATGGCAAATACAGTATACAGCTCTCCTTGAACAGATAAGATTGGAATATAAAGAATACTTTCAACCTGAACTCTGGCAGCTCTCATTTGCCTATAAAAACCCAGGGAGACTAGCCACTTCAGTGTTAACAGGACAGTGCAGCTAAGCATTATGTAGGAAACATTGGTAACGCCCATGCATTGGTGCAGGCATCTAATGAGGGTCTAATTAGTGTTCTTGATTTTGATGACATCAGCCTGTTTTTGATGAGCAGCTTGTATTTGTACTTATGTTCGTGATGACAGCCTAATGAATCACCATTGCAGCTGAGACAGTTTGTGATGTTTAATTAATATATGAGACATACTGTATCACAGATAAGGTATTTGTGTAAAGACAATGATGGTGATACTGTAATAAAGTCATGCAGTGTCACAGGAACCTTACATTTAACTTGCTTTTGACAAAAGTTAGCTTTTTTATTTACAATTGGTTATGCTGACATTGAATGACTGTAAACTGCATGAAGGGGACAAAACTATGCTGGAAGACGCCCCAGCTAATTTTCGGCTAGAGTCCCTATAGTGCCATTGTGGCAGATCAACAGCTAATTTGTGGCACAGTTGCAAGAGTGAAGCTGTGTCCAAAATGACATACTATACACTGCATTTGCACTGTGCACTCAACCATGTAGTGTATGAATTTTAGAAGGGTAGTAACGTCCCAAATTAAATACTAAATGGTTTTATACTAACCTGAAGTATATTAGTTTCCCAGATGAGCGTAAATGACTTAAAAGGCATTGCACAAAGCGTGTGAATAAAAATCTATGTGTGCAATCTACATTTAATGTAGTTTTAATCTGTTACTTACTTTAAGTATAATGTAATTTAGTCATTATCTAATTGAAGCGTTATCACTCTGCAGGATAGTTTTGGCCGAGCAGTGTCTGATACCCCCGCCTCCCTTCCGCTACGTATGTGAAACTGCAATCGTTGAGTGCGTGAAGTGTCCACAGTTACACACTTCATATTTTCGGTTGAAAAAATGTATCATCCTGGTACTAAAAAATTGCACTGCTTTTTAAGGGAATTTTCAATGTGAATGCACTGTTTATACTTCAAAACGGCTTAGAATTGTGCATTGAGTATCAGAGAGTGGCTGTGTGTTTGCTGGCAGTTACAAGGGCGAGAGATCAGTAAAAGCAGCCCAGATCAGGGTACTGCATGCAGGGAACTGCTGGTTTGAGCACTCTGGAAAATGTCCAGGCAACCCACCACCTCCCTCTCTCACATTGCATTTGATCTTGCTTGGATTTTATTATGTTTTTGATGGAAATAAATGATAGAGAAGGTCCTAAGAAAGGGGGGAATGTTTGGTTAGACATGGTAATGTATATTTGAGTTTACGGATGTGGATAAAGACAAATCAAGTAAATTATGTGTTAGTTCCCTACTGTAAATGTTCTTTTATTTATGTACACAATAAAATATTGCTGGATTAGTTAGAATTTATAAAGGGCATTTGGGGAAAATAATACAGACTTTGCTTCACATTTTCAGCTTCTTTTACACAAGGTCAGGCAAAATAGCAGATGTTACATTATAGCACCCTGTTAGATTAAACCTTCTAAATTGACAGGAAGTTAAATTGTATGAACTTCCTTCCTCTGGTTAAACTTTATTTTACAGTGGCCGTCTAAGAGTGTAGTTATACAGTTAAGGACTGAGTACTACAAAGTAACTACATGTACTAACTATATGGTTAGGGTCGGGATTAGGGTTTTGTTTAGGGTTAGTTACATGTTACTATGCATAATTTATAGTAATTACTAGTTAATACATGTAACATGTGTAACTAGGGCACCGTAAAGTGTTACCCTCCCTCTTTCTAGAGTTTTAATGCTGCAGAACTTTGTCATAATAGTTACGACATTTAAAGTTGTTAAGATAAATTAAGAAAACCCTGTTTTATAGATTTAAGGGCTATTCACACTATGGCGATAACAACAATGATAAAGAGTTAGTCGAATATCAAAAATAATGTTATGTTATTTCTAACGGATTAGCCGTTACTTTATTAAGAGAGATCATCTTATTTCTTGTAAAAGTTTGTCACTAGGACAACTTTTACCCATAATTACTATATCTAGTTTCAGGGGAGTTTCTGTTCTAGTTAATTGAGCTGTCCATAAAATATGTAAATAAATACAATTTAAAAATAAAATCTTTACATTGTTTTATTCTTATTAGCATAGTACTAATGTCGGAATCCGTTTTGTTTTTGTTTAACTGTTGCTGTCCTACCAAGATGTTACTGAGAGAATAAGTTAATAATATAACTGTACTAAAAATTAAAATACATCTGAATATATGAATGTAAGTTCACAAAATGTACACAGAGGAATTCAAACTAAATTGTGCTATTCTATTTTTGAATAGGGACGAGAGGCTAAATCGAGTCGTACAGACCCCGTTTATCAATGCAAAAGAGGGATTTGTATATCTTGGTGTTAAAATTACTCCAGACATTAAAACCATTGTACCAATGAATTATGATCCTTTGGTTAGTGAAGTAAAGGAATCTTTAAATAAATGGATGGTAATGCCTGTGTCAATGATTGGCAGAATAAACATTATCAAAATGAGCATATTACCAAAAATGTTATATCTGTTCCAGGCAGTCCCTTTGCCTCTCTCAAATTTTTTTTTGATGAATTAAACACTGTCCTTAATAGATTCATTTGGAATAATAAAAAACCTAGACTAAGGCTTCGCCTGCTGTACCTGCCATATGAGAGAGGGGGGTTACAACTCCCTAATTTTAAATTATATTATTGGTCTGCACAGCTGCGCTCAGCCATATTCTACTTTGCAACTGAGACACCCCCAGCATGGATAAATATTGAACAATTAGAAACAAAACTTAAATTGAATTTGTATTTATATTCCGCATGCCCCAAAAAATTGGGAAAAATGACAAAAAAAAACTTTTTAAAAAACACAATTGATATTTGGTATAGGGCCCATCAGTATATGGGAGGTATTCCTCCCATCTCTCCTTTCTCGCCTATTTGGGGCAACACAGGTTTTAAGGCAGGACGAGCTGATGGGGGTTTTAAAATCTGGGCGGATAAAGGTGTACGGAGGTGTACATCCTTCTTACATTTGAGCAGTTATGCCAAACATATAACATTCCAAAAAAGCATTTTTATAAACATTTACAAATTATACATTTCTTTAGGTCGAAATATTAACAGATTGAATCTGAACCAACACTGTCAAACCTAGAGAATATTATATTGCAAAATCTTGAAGGGAGAGGTCATTTTTCTTTATTTTATGCAGCTTTACTAACATATGATGAGGAATCCTCCGCTGATAAGCTGGATGCATGGAGATCTGACATTCAAGAGGAGATAAAGGTGGCAGATTGGGAAGCTGCATGTTTAAAAGCCCAAAAGCAGTCAATTAGTACCAGGATGAAACTCCTCCAATATAAATGGTCGATGAGAACCTACATAACTCCGGTCAAACAGAACCGTTGGTCACCTAATATCCCAGATAGCTGTAGTAATTGTTTAGATGGAAAGGGTACTCTTTTTCACTGTGTATGGGATTGTCCAAAATTACATCAGTACTGGAAGTCAGTCATGCAGACTTTGTCAAAGATTGCTGGAGTAAACATACCTGCTGAGGCAAAAATATGTGTGTTGGGTATATACCCAGAGAACTGTATTTTTAGCTCCAGACAAATAAAACTGATTGACTTTGGACTCCTGCAGGCCAGGCGGTTAATATCTCTGTACTGGAAGAAAATGGATGTACCCTCAAATCATATGTGGGTGAAGGAGGTGGCATCATGTATTGTATTGGAACGACTCACTTACATTGTTAGAGGAAAGGGAGGAAATTTTGAAGAAATATGGTCACCATTAACTGAGTTTTTGAGACATTATGAAGGAATTTAAGAAGGTAGGGCTGACTGCCGAGTTTTGGGGGAAAAAAAAGGGAAAAAAAGGAGGAAAAAAAGGGAAGGAGGAAAGGGATAACTTTTAATTTTTTTATTTTTTTTATTTTAATTATCATTGTCACTTTGTTTCATAACTGTCCATTAACCAAGAGAGAGATTGCACCCCTGTTCCAAAATGGCTTCTATGCAGTAATTGCTGCCACTGGTGCCTTAATTGAATTCATGGCAGTGCCAAAGTTACATTGCATGACTGCATACATTTGTGAGCTCATAGTAGAAAATTCTGTGTATTTTTAAGAAGAAATTTGCAGGGATTTTTTTTATATCTCTACTTAACAGAAACATGTTCTCTATCACTGCTCTGAATTATTGTTGTGTAGCTTGAGGCTTGTATTTGAAATCACTGAATAATTTCAATATAATTACAATGTGTGCCAGAACAGTAATTACAGGTTGGAATCATTTAAACCGCCCTGGAAGTCAGGTGATTCTGGGCATATTAAAAGTTTATGTCCAAGATAAAATTAATGAAGAGGAAGCAATCTTTGAAGTGCTTAGACGAATTTCACATCTGCTGCTAAACATGTGATGTAAGCAATGTGGAGAAACTTTAACCCTATATAGTGCAGCTTGTTTCCATTCGTGACCAAAATTAAATAAAATTTCACTTGATTTTCAACAAATTTTCACCTGGTTCTGTTTCACTGCAAATCTTAGGTAAATTCAAGTGCCACCAAGCCAGTTAGTAACATGCAAATTCAAATTATGAGATATATGTGATAAACCCGTTTTCCCATATCTGCATCTTCGTTTCACAAATAATAAATGTAGTGAGAGCCATTTGAAAGATGATCTGGAAGAAAATAAACTTGCACATATCTATGTGTGTGTTGAGTGCAGGGAAACTTCACAACGCATAATTCAGAATAACTAATCATGATTGTCGCTGCCAACTCAGGAGCTTCTCTGACAATCTCAACAAAGCTGTATTTTAATAAATCCATAATAAACGAGAGAACACTGAGAAGAGGAAACAGGGCCAGATGTAGTTTTGCTATGTACCTGGGAAGTGCTGCTTCTCAGCTGGGCACTTTTCCACATCCATCTCCCCGTATAATCCTCCATTCACAGCTGTGGTGGAAAGCTGGCTTCTGGGCCTGGTGCCTTCCCATCGTGCAGCTTGCACCCTGCAAAAAGCAAGCCAGGAACCAGCCAACAAAAGGCAGCAGGAATTTACAGTAATAGTCACCAAGAAATAAGCAGCACATATGTGATATTGGGGCTTACAAAAAATGGTCGTAATGGCTTTCATCACCATTTCTGATGCTTCATGCCTCACTTGCAGGTATTGTGAGAAAAGCAGGTCATGTCTTAATCTGTTTGCCGAACCTGTATCAGGGCATAAATTCAAATGCACTTCTATTGAGGTAAATTTGCATATATTGGGAGGAATGAGTGTGTGATATACCATTGAACAGGCATATTTTAGTATCAACTATCAATATAGTTGTACTGTTCCTTTAAGGTTTATTGCGTTATTTTTTTTCCCAATACGTGCTCACATTGTAAGTGAGAGGAGGGAGAGAGATACATTTAAAAGGAGCGAGTGGTTAAATGGCAAATCGTTCTGTGATGTAAATGGGATTTCTGCATGTTAATCCTAAAAAGAATCATTCGTAGGTTTGTGGCAAGAAAAGTTCCTCTGACAAGGGGGGAAGATCATGGCAACAGTAGATGGCACTCTGGGTGACTGGAAAAGTCTGAAGTTATCCTTAACTTTACAATTCTTAGCATAGCAGTAAAATAGTAAATTACACTCAACTGGTGAATTTTTTTACTCTTATTAAGACCTCTGAAAACGTTTTAGGGGTCTGGTGTGTGTTTGAGTGTGTTGAATGAAGAGTTGAGTATGTTGTGCATATAGGGCCCTGTCATTTGTTTAAATAGTGAATTCACTAATAAAAGTAATAATAGATTTGATTTGTTGGCGTCTTTCAAGACCTTACAGCATGGACTTTGAAAACTATTAGGCCTAATATAAGTCTACAGTTTTCAAAAGTCAGTAGTACAATAAAATAGCAAATAAAAACTATGGCATGAGCAGAACACATTTTTGTGTAAATCCTCCGTAAAGTATTCTGACTGCGTACATTTTTGGACTCAATCACAGTGGAAGAGGGGCGGGACAAACTCTACATTGTCCAACCATCACACAGAACAGTGGAGAAGTTAATATTGCTGGTTCCTGCATTTTCATATTTAGGAATATTTTTCAAAAAATATGTTACTGTCGTAGATATTCCAAAACACAGCAACCAACGCGTCTCCGGAAAAAACGCATTGCCTCTAAAGCACTCAAGCGCCACCGGCTGGCCGTTTTCATAAGAATTATTTCATTATTTCACTTGGCTACAAATGTTTTGGTGGACACATATAAATCATTAATCTATTGTTATGCATATAGTGTTTTATATAAGACATTTATGAAGTATTGGTGAATCCGGAGGAGAGTTTTCGGGAAGGTCAGTTTTAGACGCAAATGACTCAAATTTGACTATTTACGAATGTTTCATGAATGAGGCCCAAGGTATTTAACTAGAAGAAACCATTTTAAACATAAGAAACAAGCTGAATGTGGTGAGATTTATGTAAGGTATGCCAATCTAAACATACCGTATATACGTCTAAATTGAGATTTGAATTAACAGGGAGAGACTAGTTGAAGGATGTTTGAAGGGAGAGAAGACACCAAAAAAGTAGGGCAGAGCAGCTAAAGGCTCTGGCTCCCATGGTGCTAAGGTTGAATGTTGGTACAGTTAAAAGTGCAGCCTTAGAGGAACAAAGTGACTGGGGAGGAGTGTAGGGAAGAAGTAGGTCTGAGAGGTATGGGGGAGCTGGGTTATGAAGGTCTTTGAAGGTTAAGAATTTTGTAGTTGATCCAATGTGGAACAGGAAGCCAATGGAGCTGAATAAGGAGGGGTGTGATGTGGTCCTTTGATCTGGTGTGGGTGATGATCCAAGCTGCCGAATTCTGAATGGATTTGAGGCGTTGAAGAGGTTTATTTGTGATGCATTGCAGTCGTCAATGAGGGAAGTGGCCAGAGCATGAATAAGGACCTGAGTATTGTGTTGGAAGAGGGAGGGCCAATGTCAGGAGATATTTCAGAGGTGAAAATATGCATTGCGAGTCATATTGCTGATGTGGGGGCAAAAGAAAGTGCACTATGCAAGATGATGTCGGGACTTTTGAGGAGGTGGGAATCGGAGAGCCATCAACTGTTATGGTAAAAGACAGATGAATGAAAACGCTGTATTATGTATGCCAGGTCAGTGGATGATGATGTTGCATTGTAAAGAAATACTACCTGCCTTTGCACATATTATATCCTTAACTTTACAATTCTTAGCATAGCAGTAAAATAGTTAATTACTACATATGCATACCCTGTTTTAAGATTAAAGTACTTTTAATTCAATTTGATTTGTATAGAGCTTTTCACAATGTGCATTGTTCCAAAGCAGCTTTACAGGGGAAAATAAAACAAACACAAAAAAGGTAAAACACAGTACATGGTGTTTATATAACAAGTTACATTATTCTAGTAAATAATATCTAATAACTGCAGTCTCCCGGTCGTTTATTTAAGCATATGTTGCATAAAGTGAATGCTTGGCTGAAAAGATGCGTCTTTAATCTAGATTTAAATTGGGAGAGTGTGTCTGATCCTCGAATAGTGTCAGGAAGGCTATTCCAGAGATAAGGTGCTAAGTATGAAAAAGCTCGACCCCCTTTGGTGGATTTAGTTATTCTAGGTGTTATCAAAAGTCCTGAGTTTTGAAATGTTAGAGAGCGTTGTGTACAGTATGTGATCCTATTTTCTGGACCCGGTCAGAACTCTGGCAGCTGCATTCTGAACTAACTGTAGTTTGTTTATTGATGATGCAGGACAAACACTAAGTAGTGCATTACAGTAGTCAAGTCTTGAGGTCATAAGTCTTGAGAAGCACAAACGACTCCTTCTTGTTCACCAATTCATCTGTGGGTCAGGAGGCACAAAACTCACAGGGACAGTGGAGGCTGCTTGGGGACAGTGGTTACCCACTGAGGCCATATCTCTTTACCCCTGTGGCTAATCCTACGAATGACATGGACACAGATTTCAACGAAGCACACCGTGTTGCACGTAGTATTGTGGAACGCACAATAGGGAGGTGGAAGCTGCGCTTTTGGGCTATTCACCAGTTCAGCGGTGGTTTTCTGTTTGCTCCACAAAAGTGCTGTGCAGTAATAATAGTAACAGCTATGCACAACATTGCGGTGCAGATGAGACTGCCCTTACTTAACAGGGAAGAAGATGAAGAGGTGGTTGAGGAGGAGGAGGACGACGAGAAAGATGGCATGGGACCCAGGGCTGGACTGGGATAAAAAAAGGGCCCTGGCATTTTTGCTCAGACCAGCCCACCACAATCGGTCAGACACAACCAACCAGTACACCATCCTTGCGGTCCCTGTAGATATGCATATCTACTTTTCCATTCCCAAAAACCCCTACAAAGCTGAGAACTAAGTGCCATGGACCAGTGTACTCACTCTCTCTTGACTGACTCCGTGGTGACCAAAGGTGGCAGTGGAGTAGGGCCTAGACAAAGTGAGGGCAGCCTGAGAGAGAGAGAGAGAGGGGGAGAGAGAGAGAGAGAGAGAGAGAGAGAGAGAGAGAGAGAGACAGAGAATGATAACTGAATGAGAAAAATGATCCCCATATAAGTGTCTTTAATATATAACAATGTAGAGAGATGGTTGCACATATTTTATACTTACTTAGTGGAAATGGCTCCATGGTGCTCTGAACATCAAAAACAACGAACTACAAACGTGAGGGCATCCTGAGAGAGAGAGAGAGAGAGAGAGAGAGAGAGAGAGAGAATAACGAGTCACATTTTCAGTCTACAATATTATGAATATTTTTATAATAATATCAATAATCTCAACTCACCTTACAATAACAGCAGTTTCCTCAGTAGCTTGCTCTTCTCTGCAACTCTGTCAATTACAATGTGCTCCATGTTATTAAAATTAGAATAATCAGCCGAAGTTGCAATTGAATAAGTTAACTCTGCTAACCTAGCTACAAAAACAATGCAAAATAGCTTATGCGGTGTTATTTGACTTTAGCTGACTGAGTGGCTAGTGCAGTAGGTGACAATCTGACAGACATTATAATAGCGACAACGATTATGTTGTCTTACTAGAATATTCATTAATTTAGGTAAATCATCATCTTCGTCGTGGCCCAACCAGGCCAACACACTGTGATGTCACCGTCCGGAGCAGAAGGTGGTAGTAATGCACCAAAAAGCTGTTTACCGTAAAACACGAAGAAGTCACCGGCCGGTCCCTGTATGGTGATGGCGTCACTTACTGGACCAGGATCGGTGATCCTTAGCAGTTGTGTTTCCGATATGAGCTTGTTCTTCAGAAATGTTTGGTAATATGTAACGTTAGCTTGTGTGGACGCTACCGCACTACTTGATCAACAAAAGAGCTTCGCTACTGAAAAGCTATTTGATTCAGAAAACAGCAACGTTACCACCACGCTACTGAAAAATGTAGTTAAGCTAGTAGCGTCACTGCTTGTAGCGACGCTACTGCCCAACACTGCTTACCGTTTCAAGTACACTCTCCTACTCACTGTCTCTCCTTGACTTCACTATCAGACACCTACTCCTCTGCCTGGGTGCCGCCATGGCTTGTCACCTCTCCTGCATGTGATATGTTCACCTGTTTTTGCAAAATTTCGTCAGGTAAGCTACTATAGGCTTGGAAACTGAAGCTACAGCACTTAACATGTCGGTTATGACACAAGAAACCGAGGGGGAGGGGTGGAGCCCTAACCCTAAGAGATGATTGGGCCAGCCCAGTGTCAGTATGGATAATGAACCAATGGGCCGCTGTCCCTGCTTTATGGGTCGGTCGTTGGCAAATAAAAAAAAACATTTTATATCAACCGGCCCCCAAGTGCGTCGGCCCACCGGGCATTTGCCCGGTATGCCAGATTACCAGCCCAGCCCTGATGGGACCACATGCTGGCCAACCAAGAAATGCCCAATACATGGTTGGTTTTCATGCACGTCAGCAAGTCATTGACAGATTTTTTTTTAATTTATCTCTATTTTTCCAACTCTTTGAAGTATTTCCTACATTTACATTTTACATTTAGTCATTTAGCAGACACTTTTTTCCAAAGCGATAAAAGCGCTTTGGTACATTACTTATTTGTTTTGCTGTCATTTCATTTAGAAGTGTATTTGTAATTTTTTTGTTTGTTAACCGCCCTCATCAAAAAAAAGTACAATAAAGTACAATCAAAACCTTATATTATCACAATGCACTTGAATAAAGTTAAAGGCGTAATCTGCCGGTTGTCCTGTTGGTGACCTCATAACTCTGTCTTCTTACGATACACTTACAGCTTTACGATTACTCCAGAGCACTCGTAGATCTACGATCATTTTCAAGTGTTACTAAATTACGATGCTTTTGGGCAACATACCTTAATATTAAGTTTTTACGATCAATTTAGACTTACGATGCTTTTGGGAAACGCAGCCCTGGTCAGGTGATGTCTGTTTATTTGTTAATTTAGCAACCTTGGATTGTTTTTGTTAGTTTCTATAAGGTTACTGAGATGCTCAGCCTTTGCTGCTTTTAGTGCCATTTTATAACAGTTTGCACTCTCTTTCCACACAATTTTACAGACCTCTGATTGGGTTTGTTTCCATTTGGGCTCCAGTTTACGTGTTTCTCTTTTAATGGCGCGAGTGGTGCTATGATACCATGGTGCTATGTTTTTCTCATTAATATTTTTTTACTTCATAGGTGCGACAGCTTCTAATGTATTAGAGAAAATAGCGCCCAATTTGCTGGTCAACCCATTGAGCGACTCTGTATTTATTGGTATGGTTATTATGGAGTCAGATCTGGCAGGCTCTTTGCAAAACTATCTTTAGTAGCCAAGGTAATTGTTCTACCCTGTCGATAAAGAGTTAAATGGCTGATTCCTGCAGTGCGCAGTGTACATGTCATAAGATATTGATCGGTGACATCATCGCTTTGAGGTATAATATCTATATTGGTTAGATCAGCTCCGTGATATATCAAGTCTAGTGTATCATTAAATCGATGAGTGGGTCCTTTGATGTTTTTTTTTACTCCAAAAGAGTGTAGTAGTTCTGTAAACGCCACAGTTAATGCAGTGTTATCTACATAGATATTAAAATCTCCGACAATTAGTACTTTATCAACGTTAATCAATGGGTCCGATAAGAAGTCTCTCTCTTTCAGAAAATCAGTGTAGGGACCAGTGTATACACAATAGCCAATGTTAATGAGAGCAATGTTTTGTTACTTTTATTTGGAACATTTATGTTCATCGCAAGCACTTCAAATTATTTAAATGTATGCTCTGTTCTTTATAGTAATCTAAGTAGAAGATCTCTAAAGATTGTTGTGACACCACCACCTCGACCAATCGGACGTGGCTCATGCATATAACAGTAGCATGGTGGGGTACACTCATTTAGACTGAAATAATAATTTGGTTTAAGCCAGGTTTCAGTAAGACAAAGTCTATAAAAACTGTTGTCCGTGATAATTTCATATACAATAACTGCCTTTGAATTTAGTGATCTAATATTAAGTTGGCCGAACTTTATGAATTGGTTTTGGTTGTTTATAACATTAAATTACATTACACTTTTGATACCATTTGTTGGTGTGTATGTGTGTTTATAGTTTGTGTATATACATATTATGTCTCCCCTGGTCGCGATGGTGCAGTAAATCTACTTTTTGCTGGATAAATGTTAATAAATATGTCAATGAGCACAAACACACACCATGGAGGTCATTGGGAATACTCACACTTGCCTACAGACTGAATGCTTAATACGCGTGTATCGGAAACCGCTGCCTTTAGAGTTTACTCAGATACTAATTTATTGCCACATTTTTTGAAAATGCTGTTGCACTTTAAGACCCATTTTCAAACGTTTGTGTTTTCAGTCCCCCAAACGCATTGGTGTGTAAATAAACAGCCTAACCACCTAACAAGTTTTCTAGTGTTAACAGGCTTTTAGACTCTTTAAAAAGGAGCATTACAATGCCATTGAAAAACCTCAGAAGAAATTTTTGACTAAATGGTTCCATAAAAAAACATTAAATATTCCATGAACTTTTAGTTACCAGTAGTAATAGGGGAGAAATTAGCCTTGTGAAGCACTGAGGCTTTTTTTGTGTGTGTGTGTGTGTGTGTGCGTAGTTTACAAATGCATGCGTGCATGAATTGGTCAATATAAAACGTAGTTTACACATTAAGGTGTGACAATAAATTCCAGTATACTGAAAAAAGGTTGGAATTTCTCAATTTAATGATGTACATTGGTTCCACACGATTTAAATAATATTTTAAACAACCTTCTTGAAATTTGAAAAAGTTATGTTAAAAAATATTAAATCATCTGAAACTGATGTACATGATTAAATCTACTATTTACTAAAAGAGTACTTGTCAAGTGTAGTTCTACAAAAGCACACAACAAAGTAGTAGAATATCCATAAGCAAACAGGAGCAAACACAGGAGAATAAACTACACAAAACCATAAACAATACCGGACAACCAAATGGGGACCAACACAGGGTTTAGATACCTGTGCAAATGTAATCAGGAGAAATTGAAAAATGTTTAACAACCATACAAATGAAGGAACACAGAACAAGAACAAAACCAAAACATAACATAACTGTGACAATAATTCCAACAAACCTATAATTGACATGTTAACATGTTGAAAAACTGAAATGTGTTGTCAGAATGATCTGCCTTCACACAGATTAATATAAAACCCTGTAATATGTAATATGCCAGGCCAGTGAATGGCCCTGTTACTTTGTAAATAGCACGATGTGCCAGTGTACATACCTAATTTTTAGTCAAAAGTGCCCACGGTATATGTCAACTTAGAGTCTTGTGAATGTAAATAATGTGTCTCTGATGGTCTTAGTGTCGCAGAATTTTTTTTTTATTCTGATTTTAAATGCATAGATATTTTAAGTATGTTCAGAAATTTTGAGATATTGATTTTCACGCTTCCCACCAACACCAAATAGATGCAGTTTTATGTTTATTTGTTGTGGTGTAGATAACTATTTTACGTATTTTTATTTGACTGGAAGTTGCTTTTTCGTCACTGCTGATGGTAGAACCCATATTCTAAATATGCAGTTGGAAATAGTCTATCAACTTGAATGAATTGAATGGTGTTTTTTGAAGGGCCCATACTGTCTTTCAAATGCTTAAGATAAAGCTGGCAGGTTATTACACTTTCAATTCCAGAGTCAAATATAAAAATTTCTATTATAAGGACAATTAATTACCTTGCAAAATGGCAAATGTGCATCCTTGTCAGGTGGAGTGTACTCTGATGGCCTTTTCTCAAACAGTGGACGGGCAGATTTGATCTCTCCTAATGGTTCTTCTGGAAAGGGTAATTACGCCATGGTCAAAGCTAATTTGCTCTCTGTCAGATGAACTGTTGTATTTTATTGTAGGCTGACATTTGAAAGTAATTATGGTACTGTTGACCCTAGACCATTTCAGTTTGTAGCACTGTCGTTGGTGGTCTCTCTCTCTCTCTCTCTCTCTACAGTTCCTTGGCTGGTAGTCAGAACTCTAACAAGCTAATGACATGGACCAGGAACACCATATGGGCTCCGGTGAGCATCCCTAAATGCACTTGCTCCAACTTCATCAACACCCGCCATTGAACATGAAGCAAGTGATGCATGATTGTCATCCCTGTCTCCTTTCTAATCATTTGCTGCTTTGTGTAGATCCATGTATCGTAAGTGTGCCATTATGTGCATCAGTGATCATCTCAATGTGCCCTTATTGCTGGGGAATTAAAACTGCAAGAGGTCACACTATAGGTTTCCTTCCCAAAATGGCTTAGTCTTAATGAGAGCAATTATCTCACTTTTGAGTGTGATTTCAGGCAATATAGTACTGATACATATATTGATATATTACTGTAGAAGTTTGACAAATATTACGTAAAACAGGGTAAGCCTGCCATGTTTTCTTTATTTGTGGTACATTAGGTGTCTTATGCTGGAGTGGGGCCATAATAATCGGTTTCTATATGTCTCATGTTCTTCTATTCCATCTATCTCTCACTGGCCATCCTCGCCATGGATGTAATGAAGACTGACACTTGTGGCGCTTCAAACATGTAGCCACCAAACGGCTCTCTGACAACAAAAGAAGTTCTCGGAGCAACACAAATTAATAGTGGGGAAGAGAGGGGGGCTTGCTTGGGTCAGCTCAGCAGGTGTGCTCCCACATCTCTCCACCTCTTAACACCCCCCTTTCATTCTGCATGACACATCAGACAATAGCACAAAAAGCCTTTTACTGATATCAACACAATGAGCCAAGCGCAGAGACAGACCAATCTTTTTTGGGGCTGCTGTTGTTTGCTGGAATACAGCGGGGTAAACATACTCTGTTGTGGGCTGCCTGCACTCTAGAACATGATTAAAGTAGACATTTCAAAGGCCTGCTGTTGAGACCATGGCTGGGTTTGACACATTTTACCTGTGAGACTGATGAGTACCTTAGTGTGCATAATGTTCCGTTTGGGCTTTGCACTTTGGAACCTTTATGTATTAGCATAATTAATTTGATCACAGATTAGTGGTTGTCTTTACAATTATAACATGTACACCCATATTTTACCTTATTTAAATGTATTCTAAAAAATGTAATCTGGTAGCCACTTATTTGATTTGTGCAGCACAAAACAATTAGATTTGTAGATTAAAGCCATGTTCAATTCTTTAAGCAATGGCGGTGTAAGTGAATACGAAGGCCCACTGAGCATTAAATATCTCTCGATTCTCTCTATGCTTTTAATTCCATACAGCCACTTCTAATACACCAGAGAGAGAGCTGATCATATGGTGACAAATAAAACAATAATAATACAATGACCAATCATAAAGCCACATGATTTTGAGGCATGCTGGATGTTGTCATTTAAACCCCTCTTAATCACTACAGTTAATTCACATACAATGTATGCAACTGATACACATAAAATGCACAAATGAATAGTGAGGCATTTCTTTATGCTACTTATATGTGGCCCTAGCCTCAATCATTAAAGAGTCCTTATTTTATTGATACAACATCCGTAATTCTGTTATTTGGGTCTTAAACAAGAGTTGCACTGTTAAATAAATAATGTACAGTAGTAAACACCATGTTATGCTTCAAGTTAAAGACACATAGTACATACAGATCAATCATATTTGCTTTAATTAATGATATTAGTCTTTTATCAAGAGATGAAACATTACCAGTGATAGGTAGGAAGTAGGAACTGCCCCAACCTTTAGGATTAGGTTTTGTACAATTCCTGTTTCAAACTTGCTGTGATTCACGAAGCAGTCATTGCTAATTCTGGGTATAGTGCGCCGGAATCATATTAAACATTACATTGACATTTAGTTATTTAGCAGACGCTTTTATCCAACGTGACTTACAAATAGTTCAGCGAGCAATAAGGCATATGTCATAAAAGAGCAATAGTACGATAAGTGCTAAAACAAAGCTACTAGTTTCAACAAATACAAGACCACTATCTGTTGAGAGAAGAGAGAGGTTTAGTTTTTTTCTTTTGTCTGTCAAGTATTGACAGAAGAGATGGATTTTAAGTCGTTTTTTGAAGGTTGTGAGAGATGTGGTTGACCGGACCACGTTAGGAAGAATGTTCCACCAGGAAGCAGTTGTGAAGGAGAATGAGCGGGAAAGCGAATTAATGCCCTTATGAGCAGGCATAAATTCTAACCACAGTTTTTTAACATCCTTAGCCTTAGACATGTTTGAATCACTCAACAACAGTTTGCAAACTCACTCTGAACAGTTTGTTCAGTACTCCTCCGTTTCCTTCAGTCCACTCAGTGAAACGTCATATCTTCGAGGATGTAGCAAACAACCAGGGGGGCAGACATTATGCATATGTGTTACGTGTCGACATCGACTCGTTACAGAAGTTACTGGATGACCTCAATTCTGGCGTTACTGTAGGCCAGGAAAAGGGATGTGCTAGAGATGCTAACTCGCTTTACCGTGGACTTTCGGATTTGTAATATTGCAGATTGTTTACACGTACTAACACAAACTTACAAACCAAAGGAGAAATGGGGCTTGAAAACACTGATTTATTTGACATGCCACAGCTCGAAGGATTAAAAAAATGAGTAAATACACAGAGTTTTTTCCAAGGAATAATCAGAGAGTGTTGATGAATAGTAAACTGAAGAACTGCATTCTAAAATAATAGTTGGCTGGTTGAATGGAAGAGACCAAGGGAAGTCAGAGGTTGAAGGAATTAAGATTTGGTTTCCTGTTCCCCACGCTGGGTCTGTTTTGCATCCAGGAGCACTCCCTGGACCCCTACTGCAGTTTGAGTTACCTTACAATGGCCTTGGTCCGAGCAGTCCAATAAACATAAGCAGTTGTTCTAAAGATTTGACATTACATAGATTATTATCTTCATGTTCTTCAGTGTAGCATTTATGGCCCTGATTCAAAAACGAATCTGCCATGAGGGGATAGCCCTCTTGTGGAGCATAAGGGCACTCCAGCTAATGACTGTGACATAGCCCCCTCCTGTTAAAGTGTGTATTCCCGACGCTCTAATACCAATAACAGTCAAGGAGGGAGGTGGAGTGGAGGTGGAACAGGGGGCGGGATGGAGAGCCAGGCCCGTAAAGGGGAACAGGACCTGGGTCCTGACAAGGATTGTTAAGCAGAGGCAGCCATGGGGCAGAGACAGAGTACAGGTGGCATCAATGAAGCAGAAGGTGGTATGGGCCGAATAAGTGGAGCCCCTGGTGGCTTCAGCTTGAACAAACTCTTGGACCTGACCTGGCTCAGGAATGGACTCCTGGGCTTGACCTAGCTGAGGAACGGGACTCCTGGGCTTGACCGGGCTCAAGAGCAGACTCTTGGACCTGACCGGGCTCAGGAGCAGACTCTTGGACCTGACCAGGCATAGTAGCGGACTCTTGGACCTGACCGGGCTCAGGAGCAGACTCTTGGACCTGACCGGGCTCAGGAGCAGACTCTAGGACCTGACCCAGCTCAGGAACAGACCCTTGGACCTGACCCGACTCAAGAACAGACCCTGGGACTTGACCCGGCTCAGGAACAGACCCTTGCACCTGACCAGGCTCAGGAACAGACCCTTGGACTTGACCCGGCTCAGGAACAGACCCTTGGACTTGACTGGCTGGCAGCCAGTCTGGGCGGGCTCTGGGCTGGCGGCCGTCTCCTTGGCCCACTTTCTGATAGTAAAGTGTGAGCCACAAAACTGTAACACACATCGGGTAAATTGAGACTAAACTACTGATGAAGTCCAGGCCAAACACACTCCTTTAACATCCCATCATCAACAGACACATATTGGCTATGCGACAGGAATTCTTCCACAAACATCTCACAGTTTGTTCAAGGGATTACCATAAGTACGTGCTGAGATCTTCCTGTGGTTGGGTCCGGCTGCTAGATCTATCATTGGCGGAGTCTTCTGTTACGAACTGCTTCGAGACTGAAGGGGTTGAGGAACTAAATGCAGCTTTATTGAGACAAACAGGCAGCAAACAAGGTCACAGGTGATTGCTGGGGCAGGCAGCAGAGGTTCACAAAACAATAAGCAAGTCCAAAAATCAAAACACAAGTAATACAATAGATAAATGCTCAGAAATGCAGTTATAACACTTAACAAGACTTCACAATGATTGAGTGAAATAACCAGATATAAATAGACCGATAAATAACAAGTCACAGGTGTAAACAAAAAAGGGAAATGAGTCATGGGAACTTTAGTGAAAACTGAAAGTCCGGGTAACAAGGGGAAAGTCAACCACGTTTACCATGTAGGGCATGTTTCAGCCTCTAATCCACTGCAACTCTCCTTATAAGAAACATGCACATGCAAGCTGTAAAGGTATATGTGGCAAAAAATTCATATAATATTAACTAATCTATTTAATGCAAGCATGTTGAACAGCTTACAAATGACTTTAATTTGCTGTCTTGGATCACTAAAAACAATGTGAAATTTGTTTTATTTCTGTATGTACAATACACACTACCATATTTCCTTGTCTCCTCTGCTCACTACTTACCCCTTGAAGAATGAAAATCCATTACAAAGGAGTGACACTCAAAGTAAAATGCTCTTAAAGCTTGGGATGTGTTTTTGAAGTCTCTATTCAGCTATCAGCAAGAACTGTGGCAGTCTTTTCACCTGCCCAAATCCCACCGCATTACAGGTCTTACATCCGGGTACCTCTGCCACTGACCTGAATTGACAATGCAGTAACTGGAGAAAAAATTATACCGTAGGCGTAGGGTACATTTATGCCTTAACTTACCATATTATAATAATGTATAGTTTTGGCGTGCTTTCCTCTATAGGCAGGGCCTCAATGATTTTAACTCTAGTATGTCCCCACCAGACTACTACTGAACATGATATAGTTGGAATACAGTGTACAGATAAGAGGACGATGGATGCTGGGAGAACAGTTAAATAATGGCTAATTCACAAAAAAAATTATTTGAATCCATATTTGCTTTACCTGTTTTGTTTTTTACCATGGCCCTTATCAAAGCAGCACATTTTTCTTTAAAGAGAAATGTTTGTTTGCATTTTCTATTGATCTTGGCAGCATAAATTTGCTAATGTGCAAATAAGCAGGACTGTCAGAGAGTGAAATTTGCTATTCTATTATGCCACTGTAGAAACAAATCTTTCTTGACCTCTCTGCCTTTACTTCGTTTTTTGGGGTTAACTGTAAAATGCAATCTAGTTGAAGAAATTGCCTCTGTGTGTGTTTTGTGTTGCTCTGTAATTGTACTGTCTGTATGTCTCGATGACTTGAAAATACTACAATAAAACCAATATGCATTTAACTTTCAAAAATAATACAGGGAAACACACACAGGCTGAGAATTCATCAATACTTTATACTTAGGGTCTCTTAAATTAAGAAATTTTAGCTTCATGACTTTGCAGAAAAATGGTTGATGAATGGTGACTAGGTACAGTTTAAGGCTGTTTTATTTAAATCCAATGTTATAATTGAAGCATGCAGCATCGAGTGACCAGGCAGAGTAGGCTACTGAGTGACTGGAGGTACACGACTCAATTTTAATCTGATTAATCTGCTCCCCTGTAAAACAGACCCACACAAAGCCAGGATATGCCAAACCTAGCAACAAAATGCATTTATGAAGAAATTCTTAAATAGAACGATAACAAAGACTATAAAGAGAAAACAAAATATAGGTAAGGTGTCTCACAGATCACCATTCTTATTTTTTAATTGACAGATTAAATAATCTCCAAAAATGACACAAATAACACTAAGCGAAAATATAAATCTCTAACATTTATGCATTGTTAAAGAGACATACATTTTCACGGATGACTTAATTTTCTGTGGGAAAGCTGGAAGCTACTCTGAAGTGTTGCCTCTCCCCCTGTTCCTCTGGGCTGCAGGGTGACCTTCATCGCCACTCCACCTACAGGAAGCCATGTTTGATTCTCTGTCCACCGAGACGCCTGCTTGACAGCAGAATGGTATCATAGGACCCGAGTGCAGGAATTTCTCTTTCTCTGTCATCATTAAGGGGCGTACCCCCACAGTGAGGGGAATGAAAAGTACGATTTAATGTTCTCATGAGAGTGGCAGGAGAAGAAAGGCTCAAAGCCTTGCACGCTGCTTTCTGAGTGGGTCACACTAGCCCTTGTAGCGAATGGGTTGTCCCTGTGGAATTTGCCATAGACTTGCCTGAAAAGAAAGGGATTAAGACGCTTTTAAGGATGGAAATGTAACAAAAGAGCACTTTTATGATGTAGCAGCATAAATTGAGGCCCTCCATTGAGGCACTGATTGCGAAAAATCTTTGAAATGAGGTGGCTTGCGATGTGTTCCCTTGTCCCCTGCTGGTATTAGTAGTTTGTACAAACTGACTTGTCTACATTAGAGGCACCGTGGCTTGCCTTTAAGAGACAAAGTACAAGATTATTGGTTTGTTTTTTTCCTATCTTTCCATTCTGTTTCTCTCGCTCTTCGTCTCAACCTCCGTGCTACCCCTTCATTTAGAGCAGTGGATAAAGGTTGGGTTCCAGTTAAAGTTGGTTAATTTGGGGACAGTGAATAATTAGCATCCCCTACAGGCAAGCCCTCCTCCATTTCACCACTTGTGTCCATTTCTATAAAGCTGCATACCTCGCATCCATGAGAAATAATGCAGAAAGGCAGCAGACAGTAAAACGGTTTTGTTCCAAGAAATTTTCTTTCTGTATAGGAATTTTACAGATGAATAAATTAAACTTTGACTTAGACTGTAGTTATACATTTTTTGCTATACCAATGGGAATTTTAATGCTATTGTTACTACAATACTGCATTGTGGAATTTAACCTGTCACCATTGTTTTCAATATTGAGGCAGCATGTAAAAATCTTATTGCATTGGACAGACCTTAGAAGAAATGGAAAGTGCACCAGCTACTGTTTAACATGGTTAAACTGCATTACAACTGGAAGCAGCAACCCCTGGTGCCTGGTATAGATTCAGTGTAAAGAAAATAGGTGATATTTGAGGTAAAACAGTTAAACTCACATAATGGTTTTAGTAACTTAAAGGAATACAAATATGTGAACGCTAGAGGGGGGAGCTTAGCCGTCATGGACGCAAAATCGCTCTGGGTCTGTCTGGCTCTTCCTTACAGACCCCATCGGATCAACCCCAAACAGGACAAGAGGGACTGAGGGAGTCAAAGGTCACAGAAGCGCAAGCAATGGCCTGATCTTTTTGTCATTATCGCAGGATGCATTTGCTAAGATTGTGTGGGCTGGTGATATAGATTGAGGGAATATGTGCACATGCTTATGTTTTTATCAGCTCACTGTGTGAGAGACTCTTATATTGAGTAATAAAGAGTAGAGAGGAACATAGTGACATTTTAGCGCCGCTTACACAGAGATACACAGCTTTTAAAGCCCTCTGGGGATATTCTAACATCAGGGGAGGGATTGCCACAGCCCTCCACTTTTTACCTATCTATCTCCACATTCGTCTGTTCTTCTACTCTTCTATTCTGCTATCATTTAAATGCCTTAGGAATAATTGAACAAATTACCATAAAATTTTGACAAATTCATTGACTTTGCAGCAGCAAGTAAGTGCACGCGTTTCCTTTCATTTTAGCCGTGCATGACATGACATTTGAAATTAGTTTATATGCGGGCAAGACCTTTTACTGTTTCAGTGGTGGTCTGAAGAACAAAAAGATCTAAGGGCAGAAAAGTAACATTGCAAGATGATTAGACTACAGCAAACCAAACTGAATTTTTTAAGGCTTAGATGTTAAAATATGGTGGATTTTTCTTTGCCCATTTATTTAGAGATTCCTTAAAGATGTAATTTTAAGATTTTACTATATATATATATATATATATATATATATATATATATATATATATATATATATATATATATATATATATATACATATACACACAGTGGGTACGGAAAGTATTCACACCCCCTTAAATTTTTCACTCTTTGTTATATTGCAGCCATTTGCTAAAGTCATTTAAATTCATTTTTTATTTTAAGTTAATTTTCTTATTAATGTACACACAGCACCCCATATTGACAGAAATACACATAATTGTTGACACTTTTGCAGATTTATTAAAAAGAAAAACTGAAATATCACATGGTCCTAAGTATTCAGACCCTCTGCTGTGACACTCATATTTAACTCAGGTGCTGTCCATTTCTTCTGATCATCCTTGAGATGGTTCTACTCATTCATTAGAGTCCAGCTGTGTTTGATTGTACTGATTGGACTTGATTAGGAAAGCCACACTCAGAGCTCAGAGACAGAATTGTGGCAAGGCACAAATCTTGCCAAGGTTACAAAAACATTTCTGCTGCACTTAAGGTTCCTAAGAGCACAGTGGCCTCCATAATCCTTAAATGGAAGACGTTTGGGATGACCAGAACCCCTTCCTAGAGCTGGCCGTACGGCCAAACTGAGCTATCAGGGGAGAAGAGCCTTGGTGAGAGAAGAGCCTTGGTGAGAGAGGTAAAGAAGAACCCAAAGATCACTGTGGCTGAGCTCCAGAGATGCAGTCGGGAGATGGGAGAAAGTTGTAGAAAGTCAACCATCACTGCAGCCCTCCACCAGTCAGGGCTTCGAGCCTTCACAAGCCACTGCTAAGTACAAGACACATGAAAGCCTGCATGGAGTTTGCTAAAAAACACCTGAAGGACTCCAAGATGGTGAGAAATAAGGTTCTCTGGTCTGATGAGACCAAGATATAACTTTATGGTCTTAATTCTAACTGGTATGTGTGGAGAACCAGGCACTGCTCATCACCTGTCCAATACAGTCCCAATAGTGAAGCATGGCGGTGGCAGCATCATGCTGTGGGGGTGTTTTTCAGCTGCAAGGACAGGACGACTGGTTGCAATCGAGGGAAAGATGAATGTGGCCAAGTACAGGGATATCCTGGATGTGTGCTCAAGACCTCAGACTGGGCCGAAGGTTCACCTTCCAACAAGACCATGACCCTAAGCACACAGCTAAAATAACGAAGCTGCTTCACAACAACTCCGTGACTGTTCTTGAATGGCACAGCCAAAGCCCTGACTTTGCCATTTTCAGGCCTCTCCAGAGATGGGCTCTGAGGATCTGCAAGGAGGAATGGCAGAGGATCCTCAATTCCAGGTGTGAAAAACTTGTTCCATCTTTCCCAAAAAGACTCATGGCTGTATTAGATCAAAATGGTGCTTCTACTAAAAACTGATCAAAGGGTCTGAATACTTAGGACCATGTGATATTTAAGTTTTTCCTTTTTGATAAATCTGCAAAAATGTCAACAATTCTGTGTCTTTCTGTCAATATGGGGTGATGTGTACATTAATGAGAAAAAAAGTTAAATCTTAGCAAGAGGCTGCAATATAACAGTGAAAAATTTAAGGGTGTCTGAATACTTTCCGTACCCACTGTATATATATATATATATATATATATATATATGTTTATGTTATTATATCTTTTCATGTGACAACACTGAAAAAATACACTTTGCAACAATGTAAAGTAGTTAGTGTACAGCTTGTATATTCGTGTCAATTTGCTGTCCCCTCAAAATAACTCGAAACACAGCCATTATGTCTAAACCGCTGGCAACAAAAGTTAGTACACCCCTAAGTGATAATGTCTAAATTGGGCCGAAAGTGTCAATATTTTATGTGGCCACCATTATTTTCCAGCACTGCCTTTAACCCTCTTGGGCACGGAGTTCACCAGAGCTTCACAGGTTGCCACAGGAGATCTCTTCCACTCCTCCATGACGACATCACGGAGCTGGTGGATGTTAGAGATCTTGCACTCCCTACTTTCCATTTGAGGATGCCCCACAGATGCTAAATAGGGTTTATGTCTGGAGACATGCTTGCCCAGTCCATCACCTTTACCCTCAGCTCCTTTAGGTGTGTTTGGGGTTGTTATAATTTTGGAAAACTGCCCTGCGGCCCAGTCTCCGAAGGGAGGGGATCATGCTCTGCTTCAGTATGTCACAGTACATATTGGCATTAATGGTACCCTCAATGAACGGTAGCTCCCCAGTGCTGGTAGCACTCATGCAGCCCCAGACCATGACACTCCCACCACCATGTTGATCTTCTTCCTCCGCCATTTCATCTATGGCAGCCCATAGAACCCTAAATAGGAACGTTATGAAATTTAGCACACAGATAAAGAACAGTGTCATATGTTACTGTAGCAAATTTGGAATATCTAACTAAAACCCTCTAGCGCCACCAACAGTTTCACAAATTATTTTCTGAACTCTTTACAATTAGAATGAACCCTATGGAGTCATTTTCCATCATGAACATTTTCCCACCATTTTAACTTAATCGTAAAATATACTTTTTCAAACTCGTCCCAGAGCTTTTTACCTCAGGTGACCCACCCAGTTTCAGCACAGCGCCACCTACTGGTCATAAAATATATAAAAACAAAAGATTTTCATCTAAAATCATGAGAGATGTCTTGTTTGTTTCCTTAAGTCATGCCGAGTCAAACCATATCAAATGTTCCTCAGTCGACCATTTGGGGCCCACTCATTTAAAACCCACGTCATAAAACATATAACATTGATTTACGAATGCAATGGTGTATTGCTACGAAACTTGTTGTGATTCATCAAGAACATATTCGGGGAGGACCTATGAACTTAAGGCCAGTGCCCCATAGTGGTCAAGAGATAAAAAACTATTTATGAAACTGCTTGTAACATATGAAGAATGTAACATGTCATTTTATTCATATTGATAATTTTTTAGCTTGAAACGAGACATTTGATACCAAATTTGTCATATTCCACCATACTTCCTGTCTGCCATATGGCAGTTTTTATAAAATACTTTTACAATCTCTTCCTACAAAATTGGTCAAATTTGCACGACATCTACTACGTAGCATCTTGAAAAAAAGTTAGTAGCTTTTTGATTTATCAAATGGTTCTCAAATAAAGCCTCAATTCATTAAAGGCGAGCACACCAAAGAGTAACGTGACTGTATCTTCGCAAAACTTTTGTGTTATGATACAACTTGGTATGCATCATCTGCCTCATACAAATTTGTTGACAGTGTCGCCTAGTGGTCAAAGTTAATAAACAATTTCTTGTGTTCTAACTGCCTTTCCCTGTGTTTTAAAACTTGTTTTTCAAAATGTGATAATTTGGCATGTCCAAAATATTTCTTCAGCAGTCCATTGTGGGTGTTGCCCATTTTGAATTTTGCTGTAAAATGCAGTTTTTTTCGTGTCACTCAGCCCGACTTTCAGTACACAGACCATGTGTGAATGTACATGTATATACTTATAACCTGATATCAAAAGAAGTTGTACATATTTTAGGAGGTGGCTAATTAACACATTACCTCACCCCAAACCCTAAAATTACAACCGCAAAGCCAAATTTAGTTGCAAAGCAATAATAAATGGCTACCCTAACCCTGCCCCTTAACCTAACATCACAGGGGAAAAGTCAAATCAGAATAAAACATACAAATGAGATTGTAGGAAATAGGAATTCATACCAATGAGCCACCTTGGAAAATAGGAATGAATTCCCATCAGTTTTATTTGATAAATATTTATAGGCCTACATGAAATATATTGCATATTATATCCATGAACAACAATTCATCGATTACAGTTTGTGACAATATCATTAATTCCTGTGAGACTGAGGTGTTTTTTTCACATTCAACACTCCTAACTTAGAAGTTACTAGTACTACAAAGTAAGCACTTTAAACAGTTGCTGAAGCAAATCAGCAACTTCCATGTTACTATGATCATATGTTTGTGCGATAATTCCCTTTGGAAATTATGTTTACATTTAAGCCGCCAGTTTGCAGTCAGTTGTTCAATGTGAGTTTAGGCAGTGATATGTAGACTAATGTGCCAATAAAAATGAATGCAAACTTGTAACATAAGAGAAAAATATAGCTGCAAGCAGCATTTAGGGGTCTAGCCCTGCAAGGGCACAGAGGGAAATACATGTGGACATTTCGGAGAGAGTTAAGATCACAGTTTCTCATGCTTCACAGTGATCAATGTTACAGTAAGCCCGACATAGTCATACACGTGTAAGGTCAGCTGTCACCTGGCTCTCCCTTTGACATCGCAATGATTCTTGTTAGGGGCACTTAGCTCCCCTGGAGGAATGTTTTTTGTTGAGCTTAGGCTCAAGGAGACAAGGGTGTGGCTGATGAACTAGTAGCTGAGATAAAATGGGTCATTTATTTTCTCCCATTTTCTCTAGTTTAGTGGCATCTAAGGACAAATAAAGCCTGCCATGCTGCTTTCTCTTACTTAAGGAATGTAGTAAAGCCTAAGCTTATTATGGAGTGAGACAAATCTGCCTGGTTGGAAGCATTACTTCTAGATATTGAGATCTGTATATGCCCAGTTAGTTTGACATTTGTTCATATTAATAGTTTAATGCCTCCATTTTACCGGCATTATTATCCTGGAAATCTCTAAATGATTCTCAACCGATTCAGACCCAGCACAGCTTTAATTAATGTATCTTTATGTTCTTCAATCATCTGAAAACACATCTCTTCCGTCAACACCTGACCGATCAGTTCTGACTTCTATCTCTTTTCTACTCTTTCCAAAAAATGTTTTTACTACTTAGGTCTGTATACTGTTGTAGGCTCTACTGCGTCTAGGTTTTTGATTGCACTTCTGTTTTTTGTTGTCCTTTTGCTGTTCCAATTGCTTCCATTGTTTACCTCATCTGTTAGTTGCTTTGGATAAATGCGTCTGCTAAATTACTAAATGTAATATAAAAATCGTCTCAATCTATTATTGTCTGTAATGTATAGGCGAATTACTCTTATTGTTACAGTATTAAATATAAGACTTGCTGAATGAGTACAAAGGAACTGTATAATATTTAGGATATGCTAAAGCTGCATACAAACAAGACGAAACAGAGATGGTAAATTATGTAAATGTTCAAAAAAATCACCTTTCTCTGGTAAAAAGCAAATTTTTTGCACTGACATTAGAAAGTTGTTGTGTATTTTGACAAAGCAAAATTAATGTAATTAGTTAAAAACAGATGAAGTATACAGGTTAAATTATATGGAATGATCCTTCATATAAGTGATTTAAATCGAACCATTTACTAAATAACATTTGTAAAAATCTATATCATTGTTTGATTGTTATTTTTTTATCATTGTTATTTTCTGCCATTGTTTTGGCAGAAAATCTGGTTCAAGTTATTAACCGTTATATCGTGTTCGGGTTTTCATTTTTTATCAAAATAAAAATGATTTAAATAAATTTATTTCAAATTCAGACTCATTGACCCTTGCTTATTTTCTGTGAAGAACATATATAAGGTAAAATTTTCAATGAACACACACTGAGTGTTTGTGAGAGAGAGAGTTTTCTGTTTCTGCCCCTGCCATTCGCACAAAAAAAAATGAGCACTTCAATTAATACACGTGATCTTACAAAGGTACAGGGAAAATATTAACCATATATGCTGTTTATATTGCTTGTAATTGGGATGAAGTAAACATCTATGAAGTACTTTAACATAAATAGTTTGATTGTGTTGAATTGAAAACCCAAAACTGCAGTGGGTCCACGAGACCCAGGAACACTGGCTGAGTAACAAAAATTGGAACTCTGCACATGGGGTTATTCATTAGAGTAGATGTTAGAGTAGGGCCAACATTTCTAAAGAATGCTTTCAGCACCTTGTTGAATCAATGCCACGTAGAATTAAGGCAGTTCTGAAGGCGAAAGGGGGTCAAACACATTATTAGTCTGGTGTTCCTAATAATCCTTTAGGTGAGTGTATAACTTCAAAGGTCTTTTCAGGGAAAGGCAGTTAGAACACAAGAAAATTGCTTTAAAATTGACCATTAGGTGGTGCTTTACCCAAATTTCTATTGTGCCAATGATGATACGTACAAACAAAGTTTTGCATTGTCAATTTTGAAGTCAATCAGAACCTATTTAACATTTTTTGTTTAATTAATTAATTTGTTTAATTAAACAATTTTCATTGTTACAAAGCAGCTGTACAAGAAAACATATTGACTATAAGCAAAACATATAAGGTTATGCAAGTCAAAACACAGGTCAAAAATCAGACAGACTATAAATTCCTATATGCTGTGTAAATTAAATAAAACTATAAAATTCTAAAAAGTAAAAATTACTCCTATCAAACTTAGTCCTCTTTAGGACACTTTAGTCCTCCATGATTAAACTTAATTGGCGGCAAGTTTTCTATGCGCGATTTGAGTGGACGGGGTCACTTGACAGGCCAGATTATCCTCCTTAGTCAATCACATAAATATATAAAGTAATGATGACAATGTGAGGGAAAATAGTGCAGTAAAAGTAACGATACAGCACTAAAAATGTACTCAAGTACAGTATCTTGAGTATTTTTAATTTGTTACTTTACACCACTAAGCCCTCAGAAAAGCAAAAAAATGCTCGAGCTGTATTGTTTTTGCATTTTCTTCCACTTACCATGGGAATTTTTACATTCCTATGCTGGGTTCATCTCAATCTGAGAAACGATTCTAAAGTTATGCGCAATAGTTTTTTTTGTGCTACATCACACTACAGGCCAGACTGTAGGGCGAAACCTGTCAGGTTTGGTATCGTTGGACTCGGCAAGTATTCAGAAATGTAAGAACATGACTAGAAATGCAACACACGGAAATCAACCGCAGACAAAGTTAGAGGCCTGTAAATATATTCCTCACCTCTAAGTGGCACTGGTCCTTAACTTTACGGCTATCTCAGGGCATGGTGCTGATGACTCATATCGAATTTCATAACGATATACTAATGCACTCTAAAAAAATACAACATTTTGCTACATTATTCAATATGGCCAACATGGAAAAACTGGATATTGTTTGACTCGGCATGACACCCCACATCTAACGAGATTATGATCTTTGGACAAACCGTTCGGTTTATAAGCAAAAATAGCAATTTTCCGTAACTTCGGACCACTAGGTGGCGCTGCGCCGAAACACAGTATTTTACCTTCGGTGGGGCTTCTGATGACACCTACCAAGTTTTGTGTCGATATGTGAAATTTCAGTGAAGATGCATCATCCCATCCATTTTGGCTAGCTCTCCGTCAAATTTGTTGAATATCTTTTAACAACTCTATGTCAGCACTGTCTCTAGATACTCCAACCAGTTTGAAAATGTTTTTTGAAGAATTCAAAATGGCAGGAAGATATTCATGATGGAAATTAAATAATAGGCGTGCATTCCAATTGGCGTGAGCTCGGGATTCAGATGAAAATAATTGTTTCTACAGCGTACGGTTCAGAAGTTATGGGTAAACATTTATATGGAATTTTCGACTGTTGGTGGCGCTAGAGGGATTGAGATAGAAACTCTTAACTTGCTCTAGATAATGTCGGGACTGTCCAGTATCTGTGTGGAAAATGTAACAACTTTCAGTGCATGTGTGTCAAAATCATCTAATAATACAGTGACATGTAATAGGCAGAATGATGTATGGACCACAAAGTATAAAAGGGAATCTGGGAAAAGCATTGTTAGCTCTTGTTTTTTTAGCAAACAGATATGTACGTATGTGTCGAGTCAACCAATTCTCACTCCCCACTCATCATACATTTAAGCTCGGTCAGTGCACAATTTAACCATTGGCTTTCACAATGCAATAGAAATAATAATCTGGGTTTGGGTGGTTGGAGGAGAGTGTTTGAAAAATGGGTTGCACCTACCTCCAATCAGGGCATACATGGATGACATGATAACGATCAAAACAACCAAATCATGTACAAAGCAGCTGCTGGATAAGCACCAGGAGAATATTAGTTTGGCACAAATGGAGATCAAACCCAGCAAATCCTGAAGCATGTCTATTGTCCAATTACCAATGACAGGTTCTGTATAAAGGGCGAGCTCATACCAACGGGCACGGAAAAGCCCATCAAAAGCCTCGGGCAGTGGTACACGGCAGACCTTAAAAACTCTGAACAGGTGGAACAACAAAGTCAGTGGACTCTCTGGATTATTGAAAATCAATAATACAGCTCTTCCTGGGAAGCTGAAACTCTGGTGTTTCCAATTTGGCTTGTTGTCAAACCTGATGGGCCCAATTTAAATGTATGAGCTCACGGTGTCTCATGCCAAGAAATTATGTATAATTAGAAGTTCGGGAGGAGCTGGAGCATATAATCAAGCCCAGCTGATCAGCCATCAGCAATCAATGCATCCATCCTATCAGCTCAAGGGAGCTCTCCCATAAATAATCAGACTGTCTTACCTGCTTCATCGCTGCAGCTTCAGCATTGACATACCCTGTTGCTGCCATGTCTGAGATTCCCTTTGCTAATGACGTTCCAGCCGCCCAGAATCTTCCGGCACCTTCAAGCACGTCACAACATTCCAGCCCCGCCAGCCTCGCTGCTCTGTCCCCGCGCACCAATGCACCAAAGCTTGCCGTCGCTTTGCCCGCAGGGCATCCTCCTTCTTCTTCAGCATTCTCGTACGCTTCAGTGCTCCACGACATCCCTTCCGTCGAGAAATGGATCGTCCTGGGCCTACGACATGTCTTCTCCAACACGGACGTCCACTTCAGCAGGTGGATGAACAAGACGGAGCTGTATGGCCTCTACGCCTAGCTCCAGGCAGAGTCTACCTCACTGAGGTCATCTCCACTGCTGAGAGCCACTGACAAGCCAGGTCAAGCAAGCGGCTTGCCATACTCCAGGACTGGTAAATCCATCCCGCCACTCAACCTGGCCCTCTATCCTCGCGCCATCACCGCAGGCCATCAGCGAGTCTTGGCCGGGCTCCGGCCAAGACTCCCCCTTGTTGAGTTCCAGTTCGTAGGTCCCGCTGCTGCTTCCGCTAAAAACTATGCAATCCCCTACCTCATTCACCTATTAGACATGTTTTTTATCATCTTGCGAAGCCCCTAGCCCAAGACAAAACCTCAAGACCGAGCACGTCCATCAAATTTTAAGGCACTCGTTGAATATCCAGGGTTCTTACCAAAGGAAAAAAAATCGATAGAACGATTCTGGTCACTTTTTCCCAAACGCAAGCTTTTGTGCATCTTGGTCACTTGAATTTCATGATGCGTATCATCCTGCATCCAGAAGGTAGCCAGTTCGATTCTCAGGGCAGGCGGGAAACGACTGAGGTGCCCTTGAGGAAGGCACCTTACCCCCACCTGCTCCACGGGCAGTGATAGCTGCTCTGGTTGTATGTGTGTTCATAACTTGCTGTGTGTGTGTGTGTTCACTCCTTTTTTTGTCCCACTCCCAAAAAAGCCCAATCCATTCCCTTGACCCCTATTGTTATGAAGTGTTTTGAGCAGCTATTGATGAGTTATATTATTTCTTCTCTTCCAACAAATCTGGACCTGCTTCATTTCGTGTATAGAGAAAACCCCTCGACTGAGGATGCAATATCCACCTTGCTCCACCTCACGTTGACATCTTTAGAATAAGAACACCTATGCCTGGATCTTATTAATAGATTTCTGTTCAGCATTTAATACAATTTTGCCTCAACAACTGGTGGAAAAATGTTTGCTGCTGGGTCTGGATTCAGAAATGTGCAAGTGGATTATGAACTTTCTGACAGAGAGACGACAGACTGTCAGAGCTGGCAGTTTAACATCTAAAACAATAACTGTAAGCACACGTTCACCGCAAGGGTGTGTTCTAAGTCCTTTATTGTTCACACATCTGACATATGACTGTACTGCCAGTTTTAACACCAATCATGTCATTCAACTCGCAGATGATACAACTGTTGTCACCCTTATTACGAACAATGATGAGTCTGCATACAGGAAAAAGGAAGCGAAACTCAAAGCCTGGTGCACAATGCACAATTTTGTCCTCAACACCAATAAGACAAAGGAGATGGTTTTGGACTTCAGGAGGTCTGGTTGATATCACCATCTCCCTTAAATTATTTAGGTGGAGAGGGTCCAAAGCAACAAGTTCCTGAAAATCCATTTGACAGACAAGCTGATTAGTAGACTTTTATTGTGGATAATATGTGTATTCAATAATTTCTTAGTATTTTAAGTAATTTGATTACTTACTAATTTGAGTTTTTATATTGCATGTAACTGTTAGCTGTGGACGTGTGAAACACAACTTTGTTTCTATGCGACAAAAATGAAAAAATAAAGAAATAACAATTAACAAAATCTCAGTCTGGGATAGAATATGGAAATAGCCTAGACATAGTTCGTGTTTTTGACAGCATAATTTGTGGAAATACATACAGTAACTGGTTTTCTTACTGATCACTCTTACCAGGTTCTGTGTACATTACCCTCTTTTCAGACACAAACACATAAGTCTGATTGATGGACAGATCAGATTAGACACTGCTGACAAGAGTGTCCCATCTAATGTTTGGAGGTGCTGTTTGTTCCAAATGACAAGGATATAAAGTGTTCTCTCCAGTTGCCTCTAGTGCTGATATGTGCCACATCCACAGTCTTGCTCCGATTAGCATCAGGTCTCACTGAGGTGTAGCTTCAAAGTCTGTCATTGACTGTCATTTGTTTGTCAAGCCCCTGCACAACGACCCTTCACCACAAGTGTTTGTTTTGGGAATCCACAGTATGGCATATCTTCCTCTTCTCCTGCCTTCCTGTGGTGATTTGGGCCTGACACTCTTTGACAGCATGTAGATGGGCTTACTACAGAAAGTATAATAAATAAGGAGATACATGTGCTGCTGGAGATATATGCTCCAGTTCTTAGTGAGCTGCCTACTGAGGCAGCCGTTTAAGGCATCATATAAGAGAAACAAACATGTTCCTCTCCCATAACACTATGATATTACTTCGCCAGACAATGAGGTAACATTGCATCTTAAATGGAGAAAGAGTGGTGTTGATTATAAATAAACATATATTTAATTCATTTGAAAAGTAATAACTAAAAATTATTATTATTAATATTTTTTAAACAAGTAAAGAGTATTATTATGTCCATTGTTTTGCCACACAGAATCTGTATAAAGCTCTGTTTATTTTTGCTTTATTTTAAAGTTTTGGTCATTTGAAACTTGTAAATACTGGGAAATTTTACAGCAATTTTATTTTGACAAACTTTAAAACCGGCAGCTAGTTAAGAGCACTGATCCCCTACTAAGCCAAATAAAAGTCAACTCTGCATAAGCCAACAGTTTTGTTAATGTTTTTTTATGTTGGCTTGACAAAGGCAACATAGTGATCTGCTTTATAAACTTCTTCTTTTGAGACCAATATTTGTGTATCTTATTCCTGGTCCTTGAGCTTCCAAGCTACATACACCAAACTTTTCACAAACCTTCAGACTGGTCCAATTCATATATTTTCTGACTGATCCGGTTTTCGAAAACCAGAGCATGATGCCCCTAGCAACCGATCCCATAGACTACCATTGTGAAAGATCCATGTGGATATGTTCGCAGCACAATGTCATAGAGACAAGGGGTGGGCTCAATTAACTCAGACAACAACCAGTCTCCCAGGATCTTCATGAAGCTATGAATGGCCCAAAAAACAAAACAGATTCATTTAGCAACAAAACAGATTAAATTAACAACCGTTTCACAAAAACTATATCTCTGCATCAAAACATTGTAGAGACATGAGATTTGGTTTGTTTAAATTGTGGCTCAGATCATCATCATCAATTGGTATGTGCCAAGCCACGCCCATAGTAACAAAAGAGATTAGTTTAGCAACCATTTCACTAGACCTGTATCTACAATTACATTTAGTCATTTAGCACAACCTTTATCCAAAGCAATTTACAAATGTGGGAAACAATCAAAAAAATTGGAACAAAATTAGGACAACAAAAAGCATAAGTGCAATGACATTAGTCTCATATAAGTGTTTTTTTTAGAAAGAGTAGAAAAGAGATAAAAGTCAGAACTGATCGATCAGGTGCTGATGGAAGAGATGTGGTTTCAGCCGATTCTTAAAGATGGCTACAGAATCTGCTGATCTTATAGCAGCAGGCAGATCATTTAACAAATACGGAACCGATCCAAAGAAGGTACGTGAGAGCGATATTATTTTACCTTTTTGGGATGGCACCACAAGATGTCGTTCGTTTGCAGAGCGTAGGAATCAAGTGGGTAAATAAGTTTTCATTAGCAAATGAAGATAAGGGGGTGCCGAACCAGTCTTTAATTTGATGCGAGCAACTATAGGGAGCCAATGTAACTTAATGAAGAGAGGAGTGACCTGTGCTCTCTTCCGCTGCATTCTGGATCTGTAGAGGTTTTATTGTGCAAGCAGGAAGACTAGCTAGTACTGCATTGCAATAGTCCAGTCTGGACAGAACAAGTGCCTGGACTAGGACTCGTGTAGCAACCTCGGATTGGAAAGGTCTAATTATCCTAATATTGTAGAGGATGATTCTACAGAACCGGGTGGTGCTGGCAACCTGATCTGTGAAGTTTAGCTGATCCTTGATCACCACTGCAAGCTTTCTGGCTGTTCTGGGAGATGTGATGGTTGATGAGCCCAGTTGAATGGAGAAGTTCTGATGATTCTTTGTGTCGGCTGGGGTTACAAGCAGCTCTGTTTTTGCAAGGTTCAGCTGCAAGTGATGGTCTTTCATCCTGAGCGAAATGTTGCCCAGGCAAGCTGAAATGACGGTTGTGTATCATCCGCATAGCAGTTATAGGAAAAGCTATGTTTCCGACTGACAGAGCCAAGGATGTCATGTATACCGAAAAGTGTATATACTGTATATCTACATCAAAACATCGTAGAGACCTAGGGGTTGGTTTATTTCACTCGTGACGTGGTGTTTCATGCTAGCAACATGCTAATCATATTAGCATTAGTCTAGCAATATGCCAATCATATTAGCATCATACTTTTAATCATGCTAACCGTGTTAACATGCTGGTAACATAACATGTAAGCATCGCGTTAGCATCATGCTAATCATGTTAGCATTGCTCTAACAACATGTTAATCATGCTAGCAACATGCTTATGTTAAAATCATGCTAACAAGATGTTAATTAAAGCCAACAACATACTAAGCCTGGTTTTCTTTAGACTTTAGCCCAGTTATTACAGACTGGGGTCACATTATTTAATTCTATCATGTTGGAAAATGTTTAACCTAAAACCTTTCAAACTATTTTAAACTCTTCAGGCCAGGCTTTGTCAAGACAATTTGTTTGTTCTCAACCTTCTGTCATGATTCTGCTCATCATGTCAGGTTTTTTTATCTTGGGGCAGAATCAGGCAGGATTCCTTGTTTTGTGTGGAGAGAAACATATTATTGTCAGTCATGACATAATATGCGTTCTCTCTGGTCTCGTCTCGTGCCCTGCCCCTCTCGTTTCCTCGTTAGCTTCCATTAGTGTTTCATTCCCCACACCTGCTTTGTGTTAATTAGCCCTTGTTAGTTTCCCCTATTTAATGCCCTTGTGTTTGCTGTCCTGTGATTCACCTTATGGTCAATGTCTTGATGTTTAATGAATGCTCTTGTCTTTTTGTTTTGTTTTCTGTATCTGGTAGTTGTGTTTTTGTCATTTGAAGAATTTATTTATCTTGCCTGGTTTTGCCCCCTCGTGGGAAGTTTTTGTTTCTAGTTTTAGTGTGTTCATGTTTTCCCCCATTGTGGGTTTTTATTTTGTAAATAAAATCATCTCTGTTCTCCATTGCTGCCTGCACTTGGGTTCTTCCACCCTCTGTCACACCCCCGTGGTCGTGACAGTTTCATGAAAACTTCACTATCTAGTTATTTTTTAGGTTAAAATTTACAAAGAGAAGCAACATACTGGCACTGAAAAAAATCTAGATTTTTTAGGAATAAAAAGCATGCAAAAAATTTAATCTCAGTGCTCATGATATTTCTAGCAAACACAAAATGAATTAAAGCTAAAAGAAGTGATTATCGTGTCCTCACACCACTGGTTGGCTTAAGGAACAGAAAATGGTGGGCAACATGTATATATTCAGGTGTCATACTTTAACAAACTACTCATGGAGCTCAACAGGTTAACCACTTACCTCTCAGCTCATTGCGAAATCTTGTTTTACCGCTGTGAACGTTTCTGCGCGTTATCTACTAATCGGACTGTCTGTTAACGATCCCATCTCATATTCATTACTGACCCATTGCTGTCCTGACCTTCTGCCTGCCTACTGTTTACGAGTCTGCCTGCTCCTGTTACACCTGTTTACCCCTGTCTGACCCTGCCTGTACGACTATTCTTAATGAAGCATGCAAATGGATCCCTGCCTTCGCCATTCCAAGATTCAGCTGCTTTCTCTCACCAATGTGCTTCTATGTCAGTTTAAGCCAATCAACTGGCTGCCCACCAACACCAGCTCAAACGCCTCACAAGTCTCACAGATGAACTGGTAAACGCGCTACAAGGTATTCATTTACCTGAGCCCACAGCGTCTTCACCACCTGCCCCAGCCCCACACCACCACCGATGAATCCATGTCTCTCTCTGCCAGAGAAGTTCGATGGCGATCCTACGAAGTGTAAAGGTTTCATTCTCCAATGTTCCATCTTCATTAATCAGCAACCTACTATGTACTTCACGGATGCAGGTAAGATCGCTCTAGTTTGCTCTCTGTTCACGGGAAGGGCGTTTTACAGCGGTGTGGAATAACGATGGAACTATATTTCCCATATATGATTATTTTCTGCAGAAGTTCTGTACACTAGCGGCTCAAACCAACTTTGTGAGAGAAACTTTGAAGACTTGCTTCAGGAGAGGACTAACTCATGATTTACAGACGGAACTAGCTTGTCGTGATGATGGTAAAAGCTTGGAGCAATTCGTTGAACTCACTATACAGGTTGATAACCTTATGCGCTAATGCAAGGCAGGACAGAGGCGCGCTGATCGCACACAATCACCTGCAGACCCTGATCGTTCTGAACCCATGCAAGTGTATGCTTACCGTTTGTCTGAAGAGGAGAGAAGTCGTCGATTAACACACCATCTGTGTTTGTACTGTGGTAGTCCCGGTCATGTGAGAAATAACTGTCCAGTTCGTACCCGTCCCGAAAAACCCTGGCCGGTGAGTGATGCCAATACGTATTATAGCTCTGATATGTGTGTATCTGTACCCATAACATTAGTACCCAGGTGGCCGTGATCATCGTTAGCTGCGCGCCGCTGATTTAAACTTGTACCCCACTCCCCGCCACACAGAGTAAATTACCTGTTGGCTGATACATTTTTGTAGGTATTATAGTAAGTTTGTGAATCTCTCTATGCATGTCAAATGCAGCATTGGTGGGAAACTTCATTGACCATTTGTAGGGGCGCTATCGAGCCAATTTGTCAAACCTGATTTTGAAACCCCTGTGTAGTGAGGTAGGCAAGCGAGAGCCGGGAGCCGAGGGGTGTAAGTGAAAGTGAGCGTCAACTGTACACGCACCGGTTTCGTATCACAAAGGAGATCGGGAGCAGGGAGAGGATGAGCGACCGGACCGTCAGTGAGAGAGGACCAGGCCTAGCTCTTAGTTATGGTTTGAGTATCGCCGACAGTCGCCCGTGAGGGGGCTGCTGGCTGTCGATTTACGTTTATATTTATTAATTAAAGATGTTTAAATGTTTGACAGTTCCCGTCTCCTTCCTTCATTTTATTGAACCTTGTTACACCATATTAGACTTGAAGACTTAGGGGTGGAAGACGCGCACTGGGTCCTGGCTCAAGATTGCCTGGCTCTGTGTGGCAGGCTCTAGGCCGGTTTGTGAGCACCCGGAGCAGAAAACCACTAGTTCTAGTCTCTGACAAACTATTCTGAAGGAGAAAAATTAAGCACATTTTAAGACGATCAGAAAGTGAATGGAGAGATGCATGAAATTTTCTAGACCCATAGAATCCATTGCAATCTTCCGCCAGACCAGCGAACGGCGCTGGTGAGACCATGGGACTGGCGTCAATGCTAGATGAGGTGAAGATGTTGACATTGGGAGTAACAGGTGATGGTGCAGTGTGCTGTGTTAAAGCCTGTTTGAGTGCATCCATGATCTCATAAAAGGGATCCAGTGCACTCATCGTGTAGCGGTCTGGAATTTTGTAAGAGAATGCTTCCAGAGACAGATAGACACTTTATTAGAGCACACAGATGAAACAGGTGAGTGTAGAACAAAATGACAACTTGAGAGAAGATGAAATGGTTAATACTGTCCTTGAGATGGTTGCAGGAGATCGTGGATGACGGGCTATGATCCGGGAGGTGAAGGAGGACTGCAGGAGTGACAATGGAGACTTTTATGAATACTTGGACGAATACTCAGATTAGGGCTGGGCGATACATATTTTATGCACAGCTCCTCCGTGAACTACAGCTCTTTGATCAGTAGGAAGTACTGCTCGATCGAATATCACTACGAGTCGTTTATAACAAACATTTGAAAAAGCAACACTCGTCAAACATCTTCACTATAAATATTCTTAATTATCGTGAAAATACCTGAAAAGGTTTGAAGAACAGCGATAGAATATGACCACTGGAATTTCCTGGAACTAATTGTTCTTCTTGTTTCCCGTATTCTGAGTTTGTGCACAAGAATGCCCTCTTGTTTTTTGATGTGGCAGCATTTACACGAATGTCATTGAGAAACTGAGAGCATAAGAATCACAATATATTTGTCCAGCCCTAACTCGGATGTAGACAACTGACTTTCACTTAGGGAATGATAGAGGTAAGTACTACAGGTAGGTAATCCGATTGAGAGTCTGCTTTAATTTGAGACCAGACGATGAGCGAGTGAGTGAATAGTGAGTGTCTTTATAAAGTTGGTGATGAGGGTGATGATGAGGAGCAGGTGCGGGTCATTAGAATTCCGGGGAGCGTGTTCGTGTTCTGTTTTGGTGTCTTTTACTAACTCCAAGTCAAATCTGAGGTGTACTATTGCCAACCTTGCACTTTGAAAGTATATTAAACCTGCGCAAATTAGGTGTATTTGCATTTAATTAATTTTACCATAAAAAAACTGAACAAAATAGCAGATAATCTACACAATATGAGGCTTATATTTATTTTTACTTTTAAGGCTTGAATTTCTGCGACGGGACTGATACATGCCAGTTCATGGCTTGTGTGAGAAATCAGTACAACAGGTTAAATTAACACAAAGGTTACAGGTTCAGTTCCTAACAGTGGTGATCCAGGACCTGGACAGTTACCAAGATCACATTCTTGTGCTATCATTGCATTGCCCTTGAGGTTGCTCAAGCAGTTTGTCCCTGAATCAATGCACTATAAGTTATTACCTGTGTGTGCGCACGCGTGTGTGTTTGAATGTGTAGTGTTTGAGACAAACGCAACATCAACGTTCTTTGTCACACAACTGACATCACATGCTGTTTACAGCAGTGTCTAAAAGTCAGAATATTTACTGAACAGCAGCACCTTCTGCTGATATCACAAAGCATGCACCTTAAAATTCCCATAAACAGAGTTTAGATTAGAAAGTGTGTGTGTGTGTGTGTGTTTGGGGGGTTTGGAGGTGTTGGGGAAGGGCGCTGAGAGCATCGAAAAAAAGAGAGAGAGAAACTAAATCAAAGAGAATACAAACTAAGACAGTTGACAGTGTATAGGTCATACGTTTCTTTGACGTTTGACAGCTAGATGGATTGCTTTCATTTGGAGAAAAGGAAAATATTTAAAAAAATAAACGCATTAATATTCATGCACCTCAGGAAGAATAAGTGTCTTGCATCTTCTGTATAAGAGAGGATAACTAATCTCGACTATGAGAGGCATGCAGTTTGATCAGGTGAAAACTGAAGTGCTATAATGAAAACACACTGTACTATGCAGTTATAATAATAACTTTGGTGGTCTCCTCAGACCATGGTTAAGAGAAGGTAAAATATATGGCAATTTTTTTTTAGGTTAAAGCAATAAAATTATAAACCTGTCAACATTTTAATGTATAGCCATGTGATAATATGTATATTATATTGTTTATGTGAACTGTATGTTGAGGACTCACACACACACTATATGGTTTACAAGGCTTCTCTATAGACATGATGATTTTTATACTGTACATCTATATTCTGTTTGGTGTAGAAGGACAAAGGAAGTAATGCCATAAACTGTGTTTACAGTTTATTCACTTAATGCAACATATGCTAAATTAACCACCAGGAGATGCTGACATTAGATATTATTTACTAGAATAATTTAATGTATTATATAAAACACCATGTAGCATGTTTTACCCTTTTTTGGGTTTTTTATTTTATTTATTTTTCCCCTGTAAAGCTGCTTTGGAACAATGCAAATTGTGAAAAGCACTACATAAATAAAGTTGAATTGAATTGAATTTACGTTGTTATATGTTATAAAAAAGTATCCTCCTAAATCATATAGGCCTACAAGCCCACACACAAACATTTGTTTTTATACATTGTGGGAACTTTCCATGAAAAAAATTACTTTTATCATTAAATATGTTTAATAATATATTTGAATCATGGTTAGGCCTTTTAAAGTCATTTTGTGGACATTTAGTAGGACACACATTTTAATTTATTGCCAACCATTCAGAGTCTTTTAAACTCATCTTGACCTGATTTAACATGGAGCTCTATCTACTTTGGGGACAACATGTCATTAGAGTAAGTATAATCCTTATATACAAAAAGAGCAGATGATGAAGACTTGTGACAATGGTATTATCACTGTTCTTCTCTTGCTCCTTTCTTGACAGGCAGGGCTTTAATTCTGTAATCCACGCAGACAAGAGGTGATAAAACAGCCATGGAACCTGCTCCCTAATCGCTCATTAATGATTCTGACAAAGACCCGCTTCTCTAACACATACACACTGCACACTAGAGCAAATAAGTAAATAATTAGCTCAGTCATTACGAGAGTATTAGGAGAAAGGCACAAAGGGGTATCGAAAAGAAAAGTCTGTGGTATTATATAACTTGAATATGTTATTGATGACTAAATCAGGTGGACTGGAGGCTTATTGGTCTGCGGATTGTGCGGAACGATTGTGGACATCCCTAGCATTTAGCCATTATAAACGCTATAAAAGCCAACAAAAACAATGTGAAAGCAAGTTACTGTTAAAATCTGAACAAATAAAATAAAAGCTATTTGTTACTAACATATTTATGCCCACCTCAGGTGTATTGTTGTAAAATAACCCATTGTGATGTTCAAATATAATTTTAAATGAAACCATATGGTAAAATGCAGGAGTGAAATAAGTTATGTTACTGTATTTGAATTGTAATGAATTTCACTACTTTTGCATTAATTTTGCATCAAAATAACCACAAAACAATGACTACCCGCTGAAAAAAACAGCACAGCAATTCTAATGGTTTCCATTAAAGGATCATTATGTAATTTTTAGCGTTAATGTTACGAATTGCAATCAATCCATCGCTCCACCCCCACTTTCAAAGCACTACGGAGATTGAGACGTGACTTAATCCTATTTTAACGTCTTTCCTGAATGAGATAACATATTTGGGTGTTTCTGCACCTACTGGCGCCTTTAAGACACAGCAGTGAAATTTCTGATTTATGTCAAAAATTGTCATATGATGCTTTATTAATATATTCACAGTGTCACTACACACCTTGACAAAAAAATTAATTAATTATTAATGTAATTTAATATAAAATTATGAAGCCAACAACTCTGGTCAAAATGTTAAGATATGAAAATAAGCGAACTGAATAAAAAAAGTCCCTTTTTGACAAATGTGGTATATTTTTTCCAAGCTGTGCTAATATGATCCTTGGATAGAGCCGTACACACATGGTCGAACTGATTCTTTATTTCTGGGGAAATTTTTCGAGAAATACCTCTTAAAAGTTGACTATACTTATGACGTTGTCTCTTTCTCGTATTAAAATTTTCTAATCGAATTGTGCAGCCATTAATATCTAAACCAATGGCAACAAAAGTGAGTAAACCCCTAAGTGAAAATGTCCAAATTGGGCCAAATTAGCAGTTTTCCCTCCCCTGTGTCATGTGATTAGTTAGTGTTACAGGGAGACATAGGTCTCGGTGTGAATGGGGAGCAGGTGTTTTAAATGTGGTGTTATTGCTCTCACTCTCTCATACTGGTCAGTTCAACATGGCACCTCATGGCAAATAACTCTCTAGGGATCTGAAAAGTAGACTTGTTGCACTACATAAAGATGGCCTAGGTTATAAGAAGATTGCCCAAGACCCTGAAACTGAGCTGAAGCATGGTGGCCAAGACCATAGAGCGGTTTAACAGGACAGGTTCCACTAAGAACAGGCCTTGCCATGGTCAACCAAATAAGTTTAGTGCACATGCTCAGTGTCATATCCAGAGGTTATCTTTGGGAAATAGACGTATGAGTGCTGCCAGCATTGCTGCAGAGGTTGAAGGGGTGGGGGGTGGAAGCCTCTTCTAAAGATGATATGAAAGAAAGAAAGTCCGCAAACAGTTTGCTGAAGACAAGCAGACTAAGCACATGGATTACTGGAACCAGGTGCTGTGGTCTGATGAGACCAAGATACACTTATTTGGTTCAGATGGTGTCAAGCGTGTGTGGCGCAAACAATGAGGAGTACAAAGACAAGTGTGTCTTGCCTACAGTCAAGCATGGTGGAGGGAGTGTCATGGTCTGGGGCTGCATGAGTGCTGCCAGCACAGTTCATTGAGGGAACCATGAATGTCAACATGTACTGTGACATACTGAAGCAGAGCATGATCCCCTCCCTTTGGAGACTGGGCCATATTCCAACATGATAACGATCCCAAACACACCTAAAGAAGCTGAGGATAAAGGTGAAGGTCTGGACAAGCATGTATCCAGATCTAAACCTTATTGAGCATCTGTGGGGCATCCTCAAATGGAAGGTGGATGAGCGGAAGGTCTCTAACATCCATCAGCTCTGTGATGTCATCATGGTGGAGTGGAAGAGGACTCCAGTGGCAACCTATGAAGCTTTGGTGGACGCCACACAAAATATTGACACTTTGGGCCTAATTTCACATTTTCATAAGAACTTGCCACTGCTGAGAGAAGCAGCCACTTGCTGTGGTTGAAATGGATGGACACAGTATGGGCTGCCAAATAACCATTTAATTAAGTAGTGTCTTGGTGTTGTAATGTTATGCCATACGGAACCAAAAGCACTGAGCATGCATTAACAGTGGGGCCAGGACAGCCTTACCCATTAGATTGGTGTAGATAGTTGCATGGTGTGTGTGATGCCATCGAGCTACCAGCAAAGTAAGTGGGTAATTGATAAAGGAAGTGGGGATCAGAGGACAGGTTCAGTGGAGGATAAGCACCTCACAGCATCTTTCGACCAGGATAATAGATGTGGTAAAAGTGGCATAATGGGTGTGATGTAAGTATACCGATATAGGTGTCTCACTGATAATATAAAACGGTTAACTATAAATATATATATAATGTATTGTATAATCATATATCCCCAAAACACAGAGGATGCCTACCTGATGAACCCAGTGAAGCCTTGGACCTCCTTTCCTCTATCCATACTAATAGGATTACTGCTCCCCTGTCATGTATAAAGCACGGGAAATGTCATATTTGGCAATTTAACTGTTCTGAAATATTGGAATTATAACATCTAGTCCTACTTAGCGAATTTGATGACAATAGGAGAACACTTCAGTTTATTTTGACAATTAGAGACATTCAGTTTTTCCATTAGATTGTATTTTCTGATAAAGCAGCGGTTTAAATTTGCAACCCCAAAAGTTGTTGTAGCTTCTTTATAGTAGCAAGCTGATGCAAGTCGAGAAAATCTTTGACCTTTTTCTCATCCATAGCAACGCCCTCTTGACTGATGATGTAGAGGTTTAATGAAATTCACAATTCTCAGCCTTCGCATATACATAACTGATGGTAAATTAGTCATTGTAGTACAGTTCTCACGCGCTGAATGTGTACCGATGTTTCATACGAGCTTTCTCTTCTCTAGCCAGCCCCCTGACCGACCTGAACAAGAAGGGGCAGTCGGAGAAGATCCAGTGCACCCCGGAGGCAGAAACGGCATTCCAGACACTGAAGCAGGCGTTGTCGGCTACACCCGTGCTTCATGCCCCAGACTACGGCTGTCCCTTCACCCTCCAGACGGATGCTTCCGACACAGGGCTGGGAGCAGTCCAAGGACGGAGAAGAGCACCCAGTAGTGTACATCAGTCGGAAGCTCACCCATGCTGAGACCTCATATGCTACGGTGGAAAAGGAGGCCCTCGCCATCAAGTGGGCAGTCCTGGAGCTCCGCTAGTACCTAATGGGAAGGACCTTTACCCTCGTCACGGACCACGCCTCATTGACCTGGATGGCCAAGGCGAAGGATACAAACGCCAGGGTAACCAGGTGGTTTCTGGCCCTCCATCAGGTGTTCTCCTAGTCTTGGTATGACTAACTATATACTGTTCATGTGGTTACAGAGACTGGAGATCCGAGACCAGCGGCCAACGATCAACAGGCACCACATGTGAGGGAGATGTTCAGAAGCTTCAGATGTGGGAGGAAGTGCAAGTTCATCCTGGATAGTGGAGAGCTGTCAGTAAGCCATTTGGCTAGACATGATGGATATCATTGAGTGATTTGGCCCTCTTTCAACAAGATGAGAGGGCAGTCCAATAATTATTGGGTTATGAGGTGAGGTAATGATGTAGAAACATTAGCTTTTGGTGTGAAGAGTCCCACTTTGCAGTTGTAAATCGATGGTGGTGTACGTGACTCTTTCCTCGTCAAGGGGGTGTCAATCTATTGCAAGGATCTCCAACCCTGCTCCTGCAGAGCTACCATCCTGAAGATTTGAGCTCCAACCCATTAAACACACCTGAAAATAATAGTTCAGGGTTGCTTGATAATTACAAACAGGTCTGCAGGATGGTAGTTATCCATGAGCAGGGTTGGATATCACTGGTCTAGCGCTTCCACTGCCAAATTTGTCAGAATGAGAGTCGTAGATCCAATTGCAAGCAAACAGTTTATTGGCGACAGGTTGAATAGTCACAGTGACGTTACTCAAACACCCCGTCTAGCAGGCGAGCGATCTGAAAGTAACAGTCCCAGGAAAACGGTGACACGAACCTCTGAAGCCTGGATTCCCAGACGAGAAAGAAGCTCTCCACAAGGAACACAACACAGGAACTAGGTGAGAGAACACAGACAAGAGTGACGAACTGACACCAAACACAATAACCTCCCGCTAGATATAGGCAGCTAACGAGCAGTAGTGATCAGCCGCAGCTGACGGCTGATTAAGTGATCAACTGGTTCCTAGGCAACAACAAACACTACGCACCAACAGATACACCAAATGAACACCCGGATCGATGAACCGTGACAGTACCCCCTCCCTTAAGAGTGCCTCCTGGCACTCCCAGGAGCACCTACCTGACGATTGTAATCATCGATAAGGGAGTGATCCAGTATGTCCCTTGCAGGAACCCAACTTCTCTCCTCCGGACCGTAACCTTCCCAGTCCACCAGGTACTGAAAACCACGTCCCCTCCTTCTCGAGTCCAGAATGCGATTGACCGAATACGTGGGCTCCCCATCTACGAGTCGCGGCGGAGGGGGAACCGGGGCTGGCGGATTAATGTGTGAATGAAACACAGGTTTTAATTTGGATACATGAAAGGCGGGATGAATTCTCCTGTACGCTGGAGGTAGTTTGAGGCGGACTGCCACCGGATTAAGAATCTTGGCGACAGTGAACGGGCCAATGAATCTGGGGGCTAACTTGTTACATATGGAGCGGAGAGGAATATTCTTGGAAGAAAGCCACATCTTTTGACCCACGACGTAAACGGGAGGCTTTGACCGGTGGCGATCGGCCTGAGCCTTTGTGCACGCTCCCACTCGGAGGAGAGTCTCGCGGGCTCTACTCCAAGTGCGGCGACACCTCTGGACGAACGCGTGAGCGGAGGGGACCGCGACTTCGGCTTCCAGACTGGGAAAAATAGGTGGCTGGTACCCTACACTACACTCAAAAGGAGATAGGCCCGTGGATGACACTGGCAACGAGTTATGTGCGTACTCAACCCATGAGAGTTTCTGGCTCCAGGAGGAAGGATTCTGGGAAACCAAACATCGCAACACTCTCTCTAAGTCCTGGTTGGCACGCTCGGTCTGGCCGTTGCTCTGCGGATGAAACCCAGAAGAAAGACTGACACTCGCCCCCAACAAACGACAAAACTCTCTCCAAAATTTGGAGAGTGACAAAATCTAGCGCGATGTGGGACCAGGGTCTCGAAGGGACAGACAGCGGTTTTGAGCAACCCATCCGGTGGGCGATTGGAAGTCTTACCACGAGCGCAGACCGAACATGCCAAAACAAAACTTCGAATATCACGAGCCATGGAGGGCCACCAGAATCGTTGTTTGACCAAAAAACTGGTGCGATGGACTCCTGGATGACATGCCACGTTGGAAGCATGACCCCACCGAATAACGTCGGACCGTCATCCCTCCGGTACGAATAAACGGCTCGGTGGACACTCGGGCGGAGGCGTTACCCCTTCTAAGGCCGAACGGACCTTCGAATCGATCTCCCATACGAGTGTGGAGACAATGAGTCTCTCAGGAAAAATGCACTCGGGAGTGGATGGGCGCACGGAACGGTCAAAAATGCGAGATAAAGCATCGGGCTTGATATTCTTGGAGCCCGGACGATACGACAATAAAAATTCAAAACGACCGAAAAAAAGTGCCCACCGAGCCTGCCTGGAGTTGAGTCGTTTAGCTGATCTGATATATTCAAGGTTCTTATGATCGGTCCAGACGATAAAGGGTACCCCCGAACCCTCTAACCAATGACGCCACTCCTCCAACGCTAACTTGACTGCCAGCAACTCTCTGTTACCAATGTCATAATTACACTCAGCAGGAGATAAACGATGAGAAAAAAACGCGCAGGGATGCATCTTGTCATCCGTGGGCGAGCGCTGGGAAAGAACCGCTCCTACCCCCACCTCTGACGCGTCGACCTCCACCACAAACTGACGTAAGGGATCAGGGGCTACAAGAATGGGAGCTGAAACGAAGCGGCTCTTGAGGTTGGTAAATGCAGCTTCAGCTGCACCAGTCCACCTGAACGTCGTCTTGGTGGAGGTCAAGGCGGTCAGAGGAGCGGCTAGTTGGCTGAAATTGCGAATGAAACGCCGGTAAAAATTGCCGAACCCCAGGAACCTCTGTAGGGCCTTACGGGAATCTGGGGTTGGCCAATCCACCACAGCCTTAACCTTGTCGGGATCCATGCGCATTCCCTCGGAGGAGACGATATACCCCAGAAATGGAAATGACTGTGCATGGAACGAACATTTCTCCGCCTTGACAAAAAGCCCATTCTCCAACAGTCTCTGGAGCACTCGTCTGACGTGTTGAATGTGTTCCTGTAGAGAAGAAGAAAATATCAATATGTCATCCAGGTAGACATATATGAACTGATCTACCATGTCTCTCAGCACGTCATTAACGAGTGCCTGGAAAACTGCAGGGGAGTTAGACAGCCCGAAAGGCATGACCAAATATTCGAAGTGCCCCCTGGGGGTATTAAAGGCAGTTTTCCATTCATCCCCCTTCCTTATGCGATCCAAATGATAAGCGTTACGTAAGTCCAACTTTGTGAAGACAGATGCTCCCTGCACCCGTTCGAAAGCTGAAGACATCAACGGCAAAGGATAAGTATTCTTCACCGTACACTTCAAATACATTTCGTTGCACTGTACTTGTATGTGTGTAATGACAATAAATTGAATCAAATCAAAATCAAATCAATTAAAAGGAAGTCAATGTTCTCAGAATGATTACCTGAAGTGACCAATCTTACAGAGACGGTAGAGTGTGTTACCGAGGGTAAACACTGTCCATTTAATGCAACCACAGAAATGGGCTGAGAGAGCGCCACTATAGGTATCTTAAGTCTGTGTGCCAGATCGACATCTAAAAAATTCCCCTCAGCTCCTGAATCAATAAGAGCATCACAGTCAAAACTCTGAGTCTGAGGACGTATACATACGGGAAGATGAGTAGCAGAAAAGGAGGATTCAGTACGTGTAACCCGACCCGTCAGTAACCTCTTACCTACTAACGGGTGCTGGCTTTTACCGGACACTGCAGCGCAATATGACCGGCGGTCCCACAATATAAACATAATCCCCTCTCTCTTCTTCTTTGCTTTTCTCGCGAAGATAAACGAGAACTGCCCAGTTGCATGGGCTCAGGTTCAGGAAGATATGCTGCAGTCTCGTCGGGAGGATTAAGAGCAGGATTAGAAGCATAAGTGACACCGTCTCGCGCTGATCGACGCCCTCGCCGACGCAGTCTGGTATCCACTTGAACCGCCAAATCGATCAGTTTATCCACCCCGGAGGGTAATTCCAAGAAGTAAATCTCGTCCTTTATGTACTCAGCGAGACCGTATAAAAACATGTCCCATTGAGCTTCGGCATTCCAACCACACTCCGCAGCTAACGTGCGAAATTCAATCGAATAGTCTGTTACTGTACGTTCCCCTTGTCGCAGTTCAGCCAGAAGACGAGCCGCCTCTCTGCCGGAAGCAGCGCGATCAAATACCTTTCTGAGCTCGTTAGAAAAAGCTTGCAAAGATGTGCAGCACGGAAGTCGCTGTTCCCAAACGGTCGTTCCCCAGCTGCCAGCCCTTCCCGTGAGTAAAGTGATTACGAAGGCTACCTTGGATTCCTCCGTGGGAAACACAGAAGGTTGAAGCGAGATGTATAAGGAACACTTAGCCAAAAACGGACGACACAACTGACCCTCACCGGAGTAGAAGGCCGGAGGCGGAAGACGGGGTTCAGTAGAACGAATGGGCTGGATTACTGGAGCCGGTGGATTATCCGCGGCCTGTTGTTGTTGTGAAGCAGCGGCCTCCATACGTAACTGCTGGACCTGTTTTGTCAGCTCCGAGACCTGGGTGACTAGCGCCTGAATAGCACGACCAGTGGCCATCGTCTGTTCCTCCTGTTGCTGAAGACGAACATCGCTCCTGGCCAGTACATCATGCAATTCCGCCGTGCTTGCTGGATCCATCTATGGTCGGTTCGTTCTGTCAGAATGAGAGTCGTAGATCCAATTGCAAGCAAACAGTTTATTGGCGACAGGTTGAATAGTCACAGTGACGTTACTCAAACACCCCGTCTAGCAGGCGAGTGATCTGAAAGTAACAGTCCCAGGAAAACGGTGACAGGAATCACCCAACGACACAGACTGGCGACTAGATGAGAACTCCACACGAACCTCTGAAGCCTGGATTCCCAGACGAGAAAGAAGCTCTCCACAAGGAACACAACACAGGAACTAGGTGAGAGAACACAGACAAGAGTGACGAACCGACACCAAACACAATAACCTCCCGCTAGATATAGGCAGCTAACGAGCAGTAGTGATCAGCCACAGCTGACGGCTGATTAAGTGATCAACTGGTTCCTAGGCAACAACAAACACTACGCACCAAAAGATACACTAAATGAACACCCGGATCGATGAACCGTGACAAAATTAGTCTACCGGTGCTATCGTTTCAACACTGCCCTCCATTGACAGCACTATGGGCACTTTGATACAGGAATTAGAATGCTGCACTTGAATTTGTGTACTCATTGTTGAAGGATTACGTGGATGACCTTGAGCTCTGAATTTCAGAATTTTAGAAAGATATCAAATATGGGAAGGCAGTACCATCCTCTTTCCAAAATGCCATCACACACTCTACAGCTTTGGTCGTGAGAAGCGAACAAGCTAAGAAGATGTTGATGATATCTGTGGAATACATTGCTGGTAGACAAATAATGAGCATTGTAATGGAAATCCCTTATATTTGGTTGGGTTGCCAAATTTTTTTTCCGATAGAGCCAAAAAAGGATTCATGGATGGCAGAGCTTGCAAAGTTGCCTGTTTGTGCATGTTTGGTTGAGAGGGCGCAGGGTCAGAAGGTGCCACACTTAGGGACTGAAGCATCTTGATAAGATCCTCCATTAATGAGGTTAGAAGAGCCATCTGGTTTTGGTAAATGGTGAGTTGGACAACCTGGGTGGACAAGACAATTGTGCCATTGTTGCTGGATCATGGGTTGGCGAAGTCTTCTGTAATGAAGCTAATTAAGTGAGAATCAATTTTCAGCTTTATTTAAGCTTTATTTTTATTAAGAACAACTGTAGAAAATATTTCCCCTCATGATAACAGGAAAAGAAGATCGGCTGAATATTGTATATAGTTTATAGAGTGAAGTATAGTGTATTGACGAAAATCGGAGGAGTTTTGTTCATTGTGCGTAGGCGTGCATTACACCATAAGTAGTAACGTAATTATTGAACATTCTGAACGAACGCTATCCGTGTTTACATTTAATGTTGTTTACTTAAGTATATTCTGGTGCTATGACATTACTGCTATGCTATGCATATTTATTTGTTGTCAGTATTAGTTATATTTATTCCTTATAACCACGAACAGCTTGTGTACAGCGTTAACGCACACACATTTATCCCCACTTATCCAAGTAGTTTATCATAGGGATTGTATACTTTTATATTTGATCTCTATTCGTCAGTTATTTACCAAATAAGCTTTATTGATATTGTTTTTGTTTTATACAAGTTTATATCCATATTTATATCTATATTTGTATTCACAGAATCACACATCTATGCACCTTTAATAAACAACGATTTGGAATTCAACCTGAGTAAGACATCATTGTTCTGATCAGAGAAACTGTAGCATTCATCAAACCTGAATTAGCAAGAAGAGTAAATGGTAATTAGATTTTTCAACAACATCATACAGGCAGAGTCAAACATCAGATTTGTAATACAAGCATAGGTCGAGGCAGGCAGCAAACAATTAAAACCGAGAGAATTGTCCTGGGCGGGCAGCAGAGAATCAAAGGGAGAATAAACAATCCAAGGGTAAGAGAACACAAGAATAAACACGCTTACCGGCACCAAAGAAGACTTCACAAGTACTGAGAGTTTGAGAGCATCTTTAATAGTTCTGCTAATTCAGTTCAAGTGCCAGTGTAAATGGAATCAATATTTGGAAGAAGGAGCCCTTTTGTGGCGAGTGGGGGAAACAGGAGGAGATTCACCCAGTAGGTCACCCAGTAACCCTGGCAGAGGTGGGTAGAGTAGCCAAAATCTGTAATCAAGTAAAAGTACAAGTAAATAGAGAAAATGTTACTCGGGCAAAAGTAAAATTAAAAAAGTATGGAATAAAAAAACACTCAAGTAGCTAATTACTAGTTAAAATGGATCTGATTATATACTATTCATAAAACATATATTTTAATATTATATTCTAATCAATATTTATTATTATTATTATCATAAGCAGATATCCTTGCAATATATACACAGAGACTAAAAAATAGACAAACACAGAAGAGACAAGCATTTCTGTCAATTTCATCTAGTCCCGATATCAATGTAGCAGCCCTACACAACTTATTTAGAATAAGAGACCATGTCAAACTATGCAAATTAACCTGCAGAGTTTTGCTTTTACAATGCATTTAACTAAACTCCGAGCAGTGCTCTCTTATACGAAATACAAACTGATTTTAGACAAAACTCATGTATTCTCATGTTGTGTCACACATGTGTGTGTTGTGAAAAGATCTTGTTAACAGTGACCCTAATGCCCATCAGAAAGTTTTCTTCCTTCTGTTCTTCAAATATACATTGCTGCAAACCCACGTGTTTGTGTCTTACAGGTCGGGCGTATTATGCTTTGTCTGACGAACTGGTCGCGCATATGTTGCTGCGTCTGATGAATAGGTTGCGCGGGCAATTATCATTGCTGGCAAACCATATGACGCATTTGCAGTTTTGGTTTGATAGATATAGATTTATATCCACTTCATTCAGCGCTATTTTGTTCTGCTTGTTCTTAAGTTTCATGCTACAAGGAGGGAGACAGTGAATAACATGCCGCTTCAGACAAATCAGATCGTACTGCAACTGAACAAATCATTTGAACTGATTGGAGAACCTATTCAGACAATAGTCAAAACCAGCCTATTGTTCAATTAATGCTTTCAAAAGAATCGACTCAAAAGAATCAATCACTCAGTAATGCTCCAGTAAAAAGACACGACAACCTTGAAATAAACAAATTACTGAAGGAATGAAGGATGTCACGCAGTGCAATAAAGGAAAAGTACATATTAATTTTACATTAAAAGTACATATTTCCCATATTACTCAAGTAAATGTAACAAAGTAAATCTTGTGCTTTACTACCCACATTTGAACCCTGGCATACCACAATGGTTGAAATAACCATAGCACTTTAATCTAGTTGATCAGTTTGGATCTGAATTTACAATACTGTTATTTGGCAGTGATCCGGTTACAGAACAGGCTTTTTGAAAAAATACTGAGAATAGAGCATGTGGATAATGTGGATAATACAATTACAATGCATTTATGGAGTTGTTTTCCTACAATTGACAGTCATTTACTATGAACTTTCATTGCAGGCAACATGAAGTATCCCTGTTAGGTTGGAGACTATGAGGATTGAAAAATCATTAAAAATGACTACATGAGTTCAATCAATGACCATCACTTTTTGCTAAACCTGACCTTCAAAGACAAAAGCTAAAACATTTCAGTTTTCAGAAGAAACAGAAAACCCTCCTTTAACCCCTAGAGACTTTGCAGAGAAATGGCTTCCTGTGAAGAAGTTTATCAAAGGACATGCAAGATTAACGAGGATGTTTTCATTGGATGCCTCTGTTTCATGCCACGCATACTCAGAGGTGATAAGATCAGATTATTCATTGTGCCTTCCTCTCCAGGTCATTTACTATGTTAATTTTTATGAGCTGCATGTTGTCTTTGTCTGTGGGTTGTATGCTGCTCTTCGTAAACCTCGGGCAAGGGGTAGAAAAAGGGGATTTGTGTATTTAGCACACGCTCTACCAAATTAGTCACCCATGCCGATTATTTCTGCCATTCAGGACTGCTATGGAATGTCTAATTTAAGTTACACTCTGTGAAATTCAATTCTATTAGCAGAGCCAGAAAATGGACCTGTATTTACGGGAACGTGTGGTTTGCATATGAAGAGATAATGAAATGTTACTTGTAACAGATTGGTTTGACTTAGATCCTTTAGGCAGAGGAGTTCTTTGTTTCTTGTATCTAGGTCTTCTCCAAAAAATCATAGATCCCAGAAGAACTGAGCTATTTGGATTAGTCTTCAGAAAGCTTATGATGCAAATTTAATGATCTAAACCTGTAATGAAACAAACAACAAGAATATAATTAAATCATACATTTATAGAGTTATATGTGATGGCACTTTACTATTCATTAAATATTTATAATGATTGTTTTTGGTAATTAAAGGATGTGTTTGCAGTGTTATGAAGTTAGTCCACACCCTCTTTCATTAAAATGAATGTAAATTTAACAGGTGTTTGTAGGAAAACTAGGCAGAATCTGAAAAATAGTTACATGGCTCATGCAGGTGTCAATACTTCAGATCTAGTGCTGTAAGCCTGTTTGAACGGGTTCAAACTTTAATATTTTCTCATGCTATGATCATAATCAAATCTTAATGTTATCTTAAACTTACATTAAGTAATTTACATAAACATGCATATCAAGTAAAAATGAAACCAACTGCCGTCAACAAAATATTTTTTTCTAAAATACATCCAGCAGGAGAGTAGGTTAATGGGAACTCTTCATAGAAACTCAAACTCCAACATAATGCATACATGATTCTATATGCTCTTTTATTTGCCTGTGCATGTGATAGCCTTGGCATTTGATAGGCAATGAGTTCCCTTTAGAGAAACTGCATCCGTCTATTATTAGTAGCCCTGTTCTGGCCGCCCGAGTATGGTTCTCAGACCTCATGTGTCTTCTGGATGGACCTCTGTGGGAGATTTTAGTCAGGAGAGACCTTTTGTCTCAGGTGGAGGTGACAGTTTTCCACCCCTCTCCAGATTGTGGGTCTGGCCCAGATTAGAAAAGGATGGTCTCCCAGCTGATGTGGTAGAAACCATTCATAACTCCACGAGAAAGCTGTATGCCCTTAGTGGACAGTATTCACCTCTTGGTGTTCTGATCATCTGCAGCACCCAGTTAACTTATCTGTTGATGTAGTATTGAGATGTTTGGCCTAACTCCTTCTTCTCTCAAAGGTTTATGTAGCAGCTGTCTCAGTAATATGTCTTTGAAAGGCGGATCACAGGGCAGACACCCTCTAGTCAGTCTCTTCCTTCGTAGTGCTTGCAGGTTGAGGCCTGCGAGTTGCATTAGGGTGCTGACATGGGACCTGGCAGTAGTATTGGAAGGGGTTTAGTGGCTCAATTTGTGCTGCTTGTGGGTCTGACAGTATTCCTTCTATGTATTACCTCGCTTAAGAGAGTTGGAGATCTGCAGTTCAGGTGGGTTTCCATTGAGTTCGATCCGGCATGGGCATTTTGTTACTCTTGCGTTGCCATGGCTGAAAAGCCCCAGTACCAATGCCCTTTCATGTCTTCCTGGTCCCTACATCACCTGCCTATTATCTATAGCTTTGCTGTCGAATGTTTTAACATAAGTGCTTCAAAAGCCCTCACGCTAAGACATTCCCCTAGAGTTGCCATTTCAGACAATATTATATTATAACCTGTCATGATACGCTATCATGTCATGTTAATTCTTGGTCTTGCAGTGGAGTCATGGCATAGCCTTAGGTTTTGTGTGAGAAAGACATCCTCGTGTTCATTGTCCTGTGGTCGTTCATTGTACTTTGTACGCTTACCTTGTCTGTACCGGTTTCTTGGATATCGTACTTTATGTCTCGAATTATTGTTACACTGTTGTTTGGTGTGTCGTGTCCTGTCGTGTCGTGTCGAGTCGCGTCGAGTCGCGTCGTGTCGTGTTGAGTCGTGTCGTGTCATTTATTTTTGCTCAGTCTAGTTAGTCCTAGTCCTGTTGTTGTTATATTTATCTAGTCTTGTTTTACTCCCTTGTGGGTTTATGTTTATTGTTTAATAAATGTATTGTTAACCCCTTCATCCCTGTGTCTGCCTGCATTTGGGTTCTCCCCTGAGATCCTGACAATAACCTGCAGACTTATCACTCCATCAGCTCCAGTAACTCCACTAAAATAGCTCCAATAAAAATGTTCTTCATCACTTCACCACATAGGTAACAGAAATTACAAGATCTGGTCATCACCCTACTCTCCACCTATAAGCAACCCTGTTGAAAAAACATGAATCCATAAGGAAACTTTTAAGAAAAATTTGAAGAAGCAATGAATATCTGTAATAAGCAGAATATTGGCTTATACTAATGATGAGTTATGTGTAGTGTTGTGATGTATCATTTTCTATTATCTAAAAGGACAGAACACAGGGAGCCTGACTTGTGTTACCCAGCTTAAATTGACCACTTTATCTAATAACTCTTAAAATAGGACTTCAGTTTTGTGCTGTTATCTCGTTATGGTTGCTAGTGTTTTGCTCATGTTAGCAAGCTGCAGTTACAAAGAAATACACAAATCCAACTAGATTTTAATTAACAAAAAAATTTTACTCCATGTGACATCATAAATTGCCAACATAATATATTCATTAAAATGACAAGAAATGCACCAATTTTAAAGCATTGGTTGACTTTTCCCTCTAGTCAATAATAGATGTGCAGGTGAGGAATATTTTTTATAAACTTCTGTATTACACCACACGTTGTGTGAAAATATGTTTGTCAATGACATTCACTATAGCATATGAAGTGCTTGTTTTCATTATTGAGGTTTACATCTTTAAAATGCTTGTTTATTCAGGACTTTAAAACAAATGCTTTGTGTTATTAAACATTTTTTAAACACAACTGTTACGACCTCTAGCTCATAGCTCAGAGTTTAGTGGCACACGAGGAACACAAGGAACGTCTCGGGTTAACCCTGTAACCCTGTTCTCTGAAAAAGCAGGAATGAGATGCTGCGTTTCAAAGGCTATGGGAGAACGTCTTTGTTCGACCGGTTGTGAAGCATGTGTGTCAAACACGGCCAAAATTATTTTGGCTTTAAATAACCTCGGCAGGTAATTTGGCTAATTACACCAACACCTGCAGGTTATAAATATGCGTGGCGCGAACGCGTCTTCAGGTTCCAATTTTGTGTGAAAGGATGTGAGGCACAGCATCTCGTTCCCGCTTTTTCAGGGAACAGGGTTTACAGCCAAGTAACCCGAGACGTTCCCTATCAAAAGCTACTCTCGATGCTGCCTTTCAAACACTATGGGAAAGAGAATACCAACGCCCCCGCACTGGAGGTGTCTGGACCCCCAAGGTTGTGTTGTATGTGTGCACAAGCCAAGAGGAGGCATCAGACGTGACTCTGGGATGTAGACTCCAGGACATGTGAGCCTGGAGTAGCGTGGACATCCAGACTATAAAATCTGACAAATGTGTGCGGAGAGGATCAGCCCACCGCATCACACACTTGCTGCAAGGGGACACATCTTGCTAAGGTCTATAACTACCCTTGTTGAATGAGCTTTGACACCTAGAGGTGAAGCTTAACCACGGGCCTCATAGGCCAGAGCGATAGCATCCCTTACCCAATGTGGTTTGACCATCCCAGGGGCAAAAATTAAACAGGATGGCGAGGTCGAGAGTGCCTCCAAATCTCAAATCCTCTTAAGAGAGATTATTGTCATAGGAAAAACCATTTTAAAGTCAGAAACCTGATAGGTGCTGACTCCATAGGTTCAAAAAGAGACGCTAACCAGCCCCTTGAGCACTATTGCTAAGTCGCATGATGGAACAGTCCGTTTAGGAGGCATCAGTCGGCGTGCTTCATCTAGTGGAAGGAGCCCAAGCACTTAAAATAGTTTCTATTACATCAGGTGGAAGCCCCGAACCTCTCAGCCGGTGCCCTTTATGGGCCAGACACGGAGGTTCCACAGCTCTGGACGGGGATGAAACACTGTCCCTTGTGCCTGAGACAAAAGATCTCTCCTGACCGGGATCGCCCATGGTGTGTTGTCGAGGAGGGATATTAAGTCCGAAAACCAGATTCTGATTGGCCAACGGGGAGCTATCAATTAAAGTCAAGACCCCGTTGGCGGACCTTCGCCAGGACTCCTGGGAGCAGAGCTATCGGAGGATATGCATAAAGACGCAGTCTGGGCCACGTATGGGCCATCGCGTCCAGACCCAGGGGAGCTGGATGACTTAGAAAGAAATAGAGGGGACATTGTGCTGTTTCCTGTGTAGCAAAGAGGTCCACTTCTGCTTCGTAAAATCTTTCCCAGATTTGTCTGACTATCTCGGGGTGTTTCCATTCCCCGTTCGTCACAGCTTGTCTGGACAGCAAGTCTGCTCCCACATTCATATGCCCCGGGATGTGAATTGCTCTGAGGGACAGGAATTTTTCCTCTGCCCAGGGCAGGATCTGCTAGGCCAATTTGTTGAGGTGGCGCAACTGCAGCCCACCCTGGCGATTTATGTATGAGACTACTGAAGTGTTGTCCACCCGCACTAGGACATGGTAGCCTCATAACTGCCGGAGGAAGTATTTAAGGGCCTGAAATACAGCCATCATTTCGAGGCAATTGATGTGCCAATTGAGAAGATGACTTCTCCAGACTGCAAGTTTCAGCTCTTTCCATAGATGTTCAATAGGATTGTCATGATTCGGCTATCATGTCATGTTTTTTTCTTGGTCTTGCAGCAGAGTCATGGCATAGCCTTAGGTTTTGTGTGAGAAAGACATGGCTTTGTTTTGATTCTGACTTGCCATGTGCTTTCTCGTGTCTCGTCAGTGTTTCCCGCCATCTTGTTTCCTCGTTAACCTTCCCTGAGTGTTTCAGTACCCGTACCTGACCCTTGTCAATTATCCTGTGTTTGTTTCCCTTTAAAGCCTCCTCGTGTCTATAGTCCTGTGCTCGTTCGTTGTACTTGTATGCTGTTCTTGTTACCCCTGTAGATGATTCCTGCCCTGTATGGTGTGTTACAAGTTCATGGTCCTGTACGTTTATTTCCAAGTTCCTTGTTTGGTTGTTTTTGCCCCCTTGAGGGAAGTGTTTGTTTTCCGATTTTGAGAGTTAGTTTGATTAGTGTTTTCCCCATTGAGGATGTTTGTTTTGTATTTATTTATTAAAGTCTTGTTAACCCCTTCATCCGTGTCTGCCTGCACTTGGGTTCTTCCACCACGTCCATCCCTCCACGTTCACGACAGAACGAACGAGCCATACTGAATATGTCATGATTCCGCTATCATGTCATGTTTATTCTTGGTCTTGCAGCGGAGTCACGGCATAGCCTTAGGTTTTGTGTGAGAAAGACATGGCTTTGTTCTGATTTGACTTGCCATGTGCTTTCTCGTGTCTCGTCAGTGTTTCCCGCCATCTCGTTTCCTCGTTAACCTTCCCTGAGTGTGTCAGTACTTGCACCTGACCCTTGTCAGTTATCCTGTGTTTGTTTCCCTTTAAAGCCTCCTCGTGTCTATAGTCCTGTGCTCGTTCGTTGTCCTTGTATGCTGTTCTTGTTACCCCTGTAGATGATTCCTGCCCTGTATGGTGTGTTACAAGTTCATGGTCCTGTCCGTTTATTTCCAAGTTCCTTGTTTGGTTGTTTTTGCCCCCTTGAGGGATGTGTTTGTTTTCAGTTTTTGAGAGTTAGTTTGGTTAGTGTTTTCCCCGTTGAGGATGTTTGTTTTGTATTTATTTATTAAAGTCTTGTTAACCCCTTCATCCGTGTCTGCCTGCACTTGGGTTCTTCCACCACGTCCATCCCTCCACGTTCACGACAAGGATTCAGATCAGGACTCATAGAAGGACACTTCAGAATAGTCCAATGTTTTGTTCTTATCCATTCTTAGATGATCAAAGCTGTGCATTTTGGGTCATTATCCTGTTGGAGGACACATGGCCTGCGACTGAGACAGAGCTTTCTGACACTGGGAAGTACGTTTCGCTCCAGAATGCCTCGATAGTCTTGAGATTTCATTGTGCCCTGCACAGATTCAAGGCAACCTGTGCCAGATGCAGCAAAGCAGCCCCAAAACATAACCGAGCCTCCTCTATGTTTCACTGTAGGTATGGTGTCCACTTCTTGGAAAGTGAAGATTTTTTCGTCTGTGAACAAAGAGCTGAGTTTTGACTCATCTGTCCACAGAACATTCTCCCAGAAGGATTGTGGCTCGTCAATATGAATTTTAGCAAATTCCAGCCTGTCTCTTTTATGTTTTTCCTCCTGGGTCTTCTTCCATGAAGCCCACTTTAGGGACGGATGGTGAGATCAACAGTGCTTGTACAACAAGGCAAAATACAAAAAAGTTAGATTTAAGATTATCATTAATAATCTAATAGCGGCTCTATCATCACAGCATTTGTCAGGTCTGGGTATAGATTGCGCCCTGCCCACTCCGGTAACCTTGGACTTTGTCCTGCCCGCTCTAGTAACCTTGGAACAATGAGACAAGACTGGCTGAGAGTAGAGTACTGTTCTTCACTCTTTGATGCAACAAAGGCATCAGTTGTTATTGGAAGTGTTCCTGGTTCCGGTTGATCTAACTAGTGCAGCCCAAATCTTTGGAATATATATATATACAGGCCCGGGGTGGGTAATCGGGAGACTCGGGAGAATTCCCGGTGGGCCGCTTCACTTTTGGGCCGGTCGAGAATTTTTTTTTTTCTTTTTTTTCTTCCCTCTCTTCACAATAATGAAATATCATTTATGACAAATAGTTAGTTACATTAGGCTACACACGTTCAACATTCTGACACCGCAGCGCGCAGCCTCTGCATGGGTTGTACCATGTGAGGGAGTTCTCCCCTCCCCCCTCCCATAGAGTTGGTTGAGTCCACAGCGCATCGTACCTGAGAAAACGCAAAAGGTTTTCTCAGGTACGATAGCTGGGCCGGCCCTATCGTAACGGTACGCGAATGGGAGGAAGAGGCCAGGAGGGGCTGAAAAAGCCAGGTTAAAAAACGAAAAGCATTGGAGGAGGATGCTGTCAAATGTGCTAAACTCACGGATTTATTTTCAAGAGGACAACAAACACAAGTGGCAACAGAAGGTAAAGAGAGACAGGCCTATTCATGATTAGCATTAACGTTAGCAACGCTACAACGTAATTATTCGGCTAATACAGTTATATCGTTGTCAACCTATTCACAAAATATAAAATTTAATAAAAACTTTTTTTTGTATCACCCAATACATGGCGACAATGTCTGCTTAGGTTTGATGACAGAGCTACTGTTAGCACATTACAGACTGAGCATTCTAGCCTGGCATACCAGTGGTACAGACTGAAACAGTCCTCTCTTGAAGGTCATACTGTCAGGACATGTAGTGAGGTGACACATGAAGGTCAGGAGGATAGTGGCGGACTGCCATATATGGAAGAACCAGAGATGGAACCTGAAAGCAGGACCTGTTCCTCCTGCAAAAACTGTGCCATTTGTGTCCATTTAATACTCTCACAGTATAATCTCCTCACAGATGCTTATCATGTGATTGGGTTAGCATATAAGTTTCTGTTGACTTTGTCCATCACACAGGTTGCATGTGAGAGACGCTTCTCAACTTTAAAATTTGTGAAGAATAGGCTACTAAGCTCATTGAGTCAGGACAACTTGGAGGCTTTCATGTTAATGTGCACAGAGAAGGAAATCCACATGTCTATTAGCAACGACACCGTTATCGATAAAGTGGCTGAAACCAGTGCACTGCTTAGGCGGCTACTGCTGCTGTTGTAGATGCTGTTGGTGCTATTCGCAATGTAACCATAAACAGTACTGTGACTTGAACTGTAAACATTAGTTCAATATGCCTCTTTGTGGAAGAGTGGGATACATTTCAAATACTTTATTTATTTATTTCTGCTTTTGTTAATTTATCAACCTATCCTCGTGGAATATTTTTTGTTAACTTCTTCTGTGAATTATTATTTAACATTTATATTATTTGTTAACCCATCGTATTAATAAAAAACTACAAATAATAGGAAGAGCTGAACTGTTGCTTCATTTATCCAAATTGGAAAAAATGCTAATTTGGAATTCCACCATGGAAAAAGTGGGCCAGTTTTGGGCCTGAAACTCCCGGGCTGAAAAGTGGCCCCACTCCGGCCCTGTATATATATATATATATATATATATATATTATGATAGTGTAGTAAATGCAAGATTAAAAATATGCGTCTTTGGTCTAGATTAAAACTGACAAGAGTGTGTCTGCCTCCCGGACAGTGCAGGGAAGACTGTTCCAAAGTTTAGGCGCTAGATAGGAAAACGATCTGCCGCCTGCACTTGAGTTTGAAATTGTAGGTATTATTAACTGACCTGATGCCTGAGAGCGTAGTGCACGTGATGGACTGTAATACATGAGAAGTTCACTCAAGTAGTGAGGAGCTAAACCATGCATGGCTTTATAGGTAATAAGCAAGATTTTAAGCAAGATAAGCAAGAAGTTAATGCGATGCTTTATAGGTAAACAGTGCAAGGTCAGGTCAAGTCAGCTTTATTTATATAGCACTTTTTTACAATTTCATTGTTACAGAGCAGCTGTACAAGAAAACATTGACTATAAGTTAAAAAAAATGTTATGCAAGTCAAAAAACAGGTCAAATATCAGACATACAATAAATTCCTATATGCAGTGTTAATTAAATAAGACTATAAAATTCTAGCAGACCCCCGGCCAGGCAAACAAGGTTGACAGAATATGCTCATACTTTTTTGTACGTGTAAGATCTCGAGCTGCCGCATTTTGGACCAGTTGGAGTTTTTGTAATAGGCCTGCAGGGCAACTACCTATTAGTGCATTACAGTAATCTAGTCTTGATGTCATAAAGGCATGTATAAGCTTCTCTGCATCTGATGGTAACAGCATATGACGGGAAAACAGGTGTTGGCGACCTGGTTCTCAAATGACAGAGTACTATTGAATAAAAAGCCAAGATTCTTTGCTGAAGATGAGGGTTTTATGAAACATCCATCAATAGTTAAGCAGTATTATTGGTTGTAACGTATGGCGGTTTTCGGTCCAATAAGTAACACTTAGAGGTACCATGTATAATGCGAAGAGCATAGGCCCTAAGACTGAGCCCTGTGGTACACCGTACTGGACTTGCGATTTGCGTGATACCTGATTGTTTATTGCTACATATTGAAAAAGGTTGCATAAATACGATCTAAGCCATTTCAAAGCTATTTCCTTAATACCGACATAATTTTCGAGTCTATGTAGGAGTGTGCTGTGGTCAATGGTGTCGAATGGTAAAGAAACAAATTAGTTTGAAATATCACTATAATCCAATTATGTATTACATTTTCTAAGTGACATCTGTCAAAGCCATTTTAGAATATCTTTGTAGAATAAGCGATAGTTCATCTCTTTCCACAGCTTCGTTGCTTTATTCTGTGACATACCAAAGGCATGCAGCTTTTAATTTTATCACTCTTCAGGAGAAATGAAGCATTATTTCATTGAGCTATAAGGGTACCAACAAATTTGAGCACGTCTGTATAACAATGCTAAAACCTAACTTCATTACTGAAAACAAGCATTACAAATGTTTAATAAATAATAAAGTGACATCAGATATAAATAGTCCACATAGAACACATTTTGACAGGCCTTCTTGAGGACCGAGAGACAACTGGCCAAAGAACTGGAATGGAATGGTCAATCACCTGGCCGCAATTACAGTTTTTCTCGAGTGCTTAAACGCATTTCTTGAAACTATGCCTCGCATTCTCAAAACAGTAAACACAAATCCATAACGTCTCACACAATTCCTAAAACATTATATTTTTAGGTCAAAATGAAGCTTTACACTCAAAACCATTTACTCTTGCTGAAAAACCAAACGTTTCCCTCACACATCACAACAAGCCATTTACAAGCCTACAACATAGTCTTACACACTGGTGCAATGAATTCAAAACCATATTTCCCAAACTGGTAAGTTATGTTGCTTTTGATTATCCCCTCAAAAACCTTTTCACATGAATACAAAAGACACAACCAACGTATACATTGGCACATTTTTATTCATTCATGTAACATATAATAAATAAAACATATTCCAACTCAGCATCCCGTCTTAGTTCTGGGTCAGGCCAGAGAATCTCATCCACATCACAGGCTGTATTGGCCCTAGCCAGGCAGCGAGGGTAAAATCCTCTTGAATGCCTGATCCACCCCTGGCATGCACCTACTGATATGTCTAGCCGGGCTTCTTCCTTGGCCTGGATAAGGTGAGCACGGATACAAGGTTCTCGGGCATACACTTTCCACCGCCATTCCAAAAAAACTCCTCAACATAGAAAAAGGGTTTAGAAAGGGTATTTGAAAGAGTATTCAGGCAGAAAGAGGTTAGAAACCTCGGGTTATTGGTAAACCAGTCACGAACCAGAGCAGCGTTATGGAAGCTGACGTTATTCCAAACAACTACATAGTGAGGCTACTCTGGCTGTGCTGGTGCCCTGAGGTCCAGCTGGAACATATGCTCTTTTAGACCGTCAAGGAAAGCAAGGAGGAGCATAGTGTTATAGGGTCCTAAAATGGCATGGCGGTGTTAAAATTAAAACAGGACCATTTTTAAAAACATGCAACATTTGCAAAACGTCATCAATGTTCATATTCATGTTTAAACAACACAATCCTGATGACATGTTTTACTTATAAAATGAATATGGCATTGACCTTGTGGGAAAATATTTTGGTCCTCACAGCTTCTAAATCATAGGGTATTTATTTTTAAAATGTAAAAATGCAGAATGGTTTGTGATAGAATTTACAAATTGTAAAGTATAAAATCAATGGTAAAGTCTATGAAAAGTATCTATAAAACATGGAAACCCGTCTTACTGTATGTCTGTGTGTGTTAAAACTTGTTTGAAAGCTTTCTTTAATTACACATGAATAATCCATGAAGTTCTTAATGTTAAAGCTGTCCCTGTCATCAGGAGGTTTGTCTGTTAGAGATGACAGACAGCCTTAGGTTAAGCCTCTCACATCACTCCCAGGTTTTCTGAGGGCTTAAGTGGCACAAAGGGGGCACTTAAGTCTTGATATTTTTTCATAGTTGGTGTCATATTATAAGTGTACACTGAGCAATGTCTACTTTGTCCTGTATATGGGTCATTCTACAGAATTGGTGCAAAACATCTTCAAAACAAATATGTTTTTTGTATAAAAATTCAAGATTAGTAAAGGTACATATTTCTAGTAATTTCGAAGTTAATTTTCCTATTGTAATTTCAGGAAGTTTGCAAAAATTCTTCCTTTCCCCAAATTTGGAGATTACCGAAACATAATAATATATAATTTAATAAGTCATAAAAAATCCCCATGTAAATCAACAACATTTACAATTTTAACAATATTTCAAGTGTCATTTTGTCACGGTTTCTCTCTGTTTCTCCCCTTGTTTTACCCAAGGACTTCACTTCCCAAGATACTTCACGCTCCTGCACCTGTCTCGTCTGCAATCCCCGCACCTGACACTCATCAGTCCCATCACCAGTAGCCTATAGATATTCATTGTGTTTCTTTGTATGGTATAAATATTAGGCTGTAGACGCCTAGCCCATACATTTTGCGACATGGAGAAACATAATCTGTCCAAAAATAGGAACTTTTAAGATTTTGAAATGAATGTTTAACATTGAAAAGAGGACTCAAAGGAAGTAAAAAAAAATCAATAGACATCACTGCTCCCTCGAGTGATAATTTCAGCGATATTCAGTGGTCCAGGGACCCACCACCAGTCCTAAAGTCGTGTAATATTTAGGATCTCTCCGATCCTGTTGGCAAAGAAAGTCTGAAATCTGTAGCTCTCTCGTTGGATAGCACTACTGACTTCCCCGTATGGTCCAGAGGGTTCAATTTGGCTTTAGACTCTACTAGTCTCACTGTTGGACCTTGGTCACAAATATAGGACAGCACCATAGGCATGGCCACCTCCTTCAGGTAAGGTGATTGCATTAGGTTCAACAGAATCATCTGTGAGAGTCAACGCACTGGCAAACGTAACTGTGCCCAGCTGAATATATTCTTCAAAGAGGTCAGTAGCATCTTCTCTAAGTTTTTTTGACAGAGCGAGATCCCATGTATCATTAATGGCACTTCATTTGGGTTTAGCTTCTTGAAATGCCCTTTGGACCAAGATCACACCTCTCTGCTTTACAGGTGTTGTCAGGCCAATCGGGTCATACAGTCAAGCTTGGCGAGGTCTCATCTTTTTCTTCCTGCTTGAAAATTGTATTCTTACCATAATATGTCATCTTCTAAAATATACCCAAGGCCCAGAGCTTTTATGTCCTTATCTTTGAGCTGGTTTGATAGGACCACTGTCTTCGGAGTTGCCTTCCTCTTCCATTTTCCCAGCAGACTCTTTCCTACTTTGGACAGAGACCACCCAATGGCTTCTTCTCAAACCCCCCTGCTTTTAGGATCTGCTCCACACTAGCTGTAATGACTTTTGATGCTGTGATGCTGGTCCAGGTTAGGATATCATCCACATAGTTGTCTACTTGTAGTACCCGACACTCTTCCTTAAAATGGCTAAACTGAGGAAGTCTGGTTGTTTCTCTAATCGCAAGCTGAGCAATACAACCTGCTGACTTGTCTCCAAAATTAACTCTTGTAATATCATATTCAACCAGCTCTTCCTCTTCAGAGTCACAACACCAAAACCTGTTCAAATGTACTTTGTATATTTTCTTGATGTCTCCCAGGGCAGCGAAAACTCCTCTCAGGAACTTGAGAAGCACCGTATGGATTGGATTGAGGAGATCTGGTCCTTTAATGAGGATGTCATTTAGACTCAGGCCTCTGAACTTCTGACTGCTGTTCTAGACGAGTCGTACTGGTAAGAGTGTGGATTTGGAGCAATAAGATGGCTGATGTACTAGACGAGTCCGGACCAAGTAAGTTATGCTTCTTTGGACAACTTACAGTATTTCACAATTGCTAAAACACTAAACCCTATTCTCTGAACTCAATGCTCAGTGGCCTAAACCCATTTTTGTCGAATCAGTCACTTTGTAGGCAAAACCTTGAACAAGTTCAGGTAGTTAAGACACTGTTTGCAAATCTCATTCACTCTTTTTGCAAGACACTAAACGCATTCTTACTCACTGAAACACATTTTGCACTGTGTTGCAAAATGGTAAATACATGTGGCAAAAACACAACTACAACACAGCTGTCATCGTTTACACACATCAACTCAAAATTGTTCACACTTCTTTCTAATGATGTGATCGAATCAGTTGTCTAGAATATAAGCCAGTACAGGGGGCCCAGGTACGTTGAGTGTTGATACTACAATGGATGGAAACAATGTGAGAGGCAGAGGAGGAAGAGGTGGTGGACGAGGAGGAAGAGTACAAGGACAACAAAGAGCAAGATCAAGAATAGTAATTTCAGATCAAATTCTTGCAACTGTGATAGACCATGTTCTTGTTCATGGAATGACAATGAGTGACGCAGGACAAAGAGTACAACCCAATTTGTCCAGATTCTCTGTGGCTACCATAATCAGGACATTCAGGGAAGAGAACAGGTAAATCTATTGTTTTTCAAATTTGTGCGATGTATTTCCATACACTTTTGCAGAAATATGTCTTTCTGTAACACTTACAAAACTATTTACTTATCTCTTTTATATATAGAGGGTGTTTGAAATGGATTCCATGGAAAGGCCCCATGAATATATTTTTGTAGATGAAGCAGGGTTCAATCTGGCGGAGAGGCTGGAACATAATTGGCCAGCGTGCAATTGTGGAAGTCCCTGGCCAGCGTGGTGGCAATGTCACCATATGTGCAGCCATAAGCAATGGGAGGGTTCTCCACCATGCAACCCTGGGGCCATATCCCGAAAACCACCCAGAAATGTAAGAAGATGGTCAGTGTTATGTTTCGTTTGAACGTGAGCAGGATCATCAGCAGGCAGTGCATCCTGTCTATGTTGTGGTTTGGGACAATGTCAGCTTTCACCGCGGTGTCCTAATACGCGAGTGGTTTAACATCAACCAGCGATTCGTGAATGTTTGCCTTCCACCATACAGCCCTTTTCTCAACCCAATGAGTTTTTCTCTGTGTGGCGATGTAAGATCTATGACCGTAACCCATATATAAGAGTAAATCTTTTACAGGCAATGGAATTGGCCTGTGATGACATACTGTAGGTGTGGAGTGTTGTCAAGGCTGGATCTGGCACATGAGAGGGTTCTTCCCCCATTGCCTAGGAAGGGACAACATTGCATGTGATGTGGACGAAGTCCTCTGGCCGGACCCAGCACGAAGACGGGATGCTGAGGACGAGAATGAGTCTCTCATTGACTTTGATTTTGCAATTGAACAATATTTTGTGTTATACGCTTTTCATTTAGAGTTGTCTTTGTTCTTTGGGCTTACTTTATTTTTATGCTGAAAATACAGAAATTCAATACTGTATTACTTGCAGTACTTAGCGTATGCAATATATTTGCTGTACATTTACATTTACATTTACATTTACATTTACATTTACATTTACATTTACATTTATTCATTTGGCAGACGCTTTTATCCAAAGCGACTTACAAGTAGTTTTTTACAGTGGCACATTACTGCAGAGCAATCAGGGGTAAGGTGCCTTGCTCAAGGGCCCTTCACTCATGACCTGCTGGCACTGAGATTAGAACAGGAAACCTTCTGATCACAAGCCCAACGCTCTAACCATTAGGCCACAGCTGACCCCTCCTGTACTGAGTTGTTAATTATTTACGGCAAAATAATTTTCTATATTATTAGAAATATAGTATTAGAGGACCCCTCCTGTACTGAGTTGTTAATTATTTACGGCAAAATAATTTTCTATATGCAATAAAAAAAATTCTCTAACTACATGCCCTGGACGCTGTGTTGTCAATTTGTTTATGTACTGTCTTATGAATGCTGATGAGCGTTTATATATTGACTGGCTGTGTTTATGTTTTGAATGCAGTGTTTGATTTTGAGCACAGATCAAATGGTTTTGAGGCAAGTGTTTGATTTTGCCAGAAGAGTCAGGGGGTTTGTGAATGTAGTTTAAAGACTGGGTTTTGTGATTAAAGTTTTGAGACTATGGGTGAAGCTTTCCAGAAATGTGTTTTAGCAATTGTGAAATACTGTAACTGTCTTTCACTTCTGTGTTCAGAATTTTCTGTGCGGGCCAAAACGGTTACTCGATGACGAAACGGGCGTCCGAGCAATGCATGGCCCTAAGAGTTTAGGTACTATTGCGTATTAGCATTAGGTCCGTGGTTCTCGCGCTCAATTTCGAGTTAGTGTCACTGTTCGTAAATCTACATTTAGCTACCAGGCTATGCCTTCCTTGCTTTTATTGGAGCTGGACAGGAGTTTGTCCTCACGAGGAGACCTCCCGGGTGCTGTGGCGAACATGGTCGGTTCTCCGACTGTGTTTCTCTAAGGTGCTGTGGTGAACACGACCTTTCCCTCCTGGGTGCTATGGTGAATACAGCCTTTCCTCCAGGGTGCGGTGGTGCTCTCCTGAATTCCCTCTTGTCCGTGTGGTGGTGCTGATCGGACCACACGCTGCTCTCTGGAAAGGGGGAAAAGACAAAAATAGTCGTGGGCTCAGGGAGTGAACCTCTCTTTACTCTTCGCGAGTCTGCGGCTTATGAGCTGCTAGTCTGATCCCCTGCAGCTGTGCCCGATCAGCCTGTGACAATGTGAAACAGGTGCTCCTTGTTCGTTTCCAGGGCAACGCTGATCTGCGCTCAGGACGCTCGTCAAACTCCCCCCACCCCCCCAAGCGTTGTCCTCGGCCTGGTGGTAATAAATAGGGTCACTAGAGGGGATACATGGAGTGGGTCGGGAGTGACCCCTGACAGACCTGCGTAAGCTGACCATATCAACCATTGGAGTTGGCCACCCCAGCCATATGCTGTAGTAGGAATTGGAAGTCCTGGAGTGCAAGGAACCACCGTGTCATGCCATGCCATCCACTATAGGGGCGCGTGGTCTGTTGCCCAGGAGGTAGTACCGGAGCTCCAGGACTGCCCACTTGATGGCTAGGGCTTCCTTTTCCACCGTGGCATAGTTCCTCTCGGCTGGGGTCAGCTTCCTGCTGATTAACAGTATCGGATGCTCCTCACCTTCCTGTACCTGGGACAGGACGGCCCCAATTCCTGTGTCTGTCGGAGGCATCAGTTTGCAGCAGGAAGGGGCAGCTGAAGTCCGGGCTTCGTGGGACGGGTTCGGAAGTCAGTGCTGTCTTCACCGTCCGGCTTCGCCTCCTCGGCTTCGGGAGTCCACTTTACGATGTCTGGCTGCCCCTTCCTTGTCAGGTCTGTCAGAGTGGTGGTTACAGAGGAGAATTGAGGGATAAAACAACGTTGATTCCCCGCCAACCCCAGAATGGCTCATACCTTGGTCTTTGTCCAAGGTACCGGATTATTTCGAACCACCTCCACCTTTTCTTCATGGGGCCGAATTAGTCCACGTCCCACCTCGAAACCTAGGTATTTAGCCTCAGATAGACCCAGGTGACATTTCCGGTGGTTGGCAGTAACCCCAGCCCTACGCAGGTCAGCACAGTCTGCAACCGGTCCAGGTGATCTTCCCAATGTTCTGATTGAATGACTACGTCATCTATGTAGGCTGCAGCGTATTACTGATGGGGTCTCAGCAGGATGTCCATCATCCATTGGAAGGTGGCTGGGACCACTAGGAGTGGGAGGGTTCAGTTCTGCCAGTGGCCGCTAGGAGTGCTTAGGCTAGGCTGCCTCCGAAAGCGGCACTTACCAGTAGACCTTAGTGAGATCCAGAGTGGAGATATACTGGGTATTCCCCAGACGATCCAGTAGCTCATCCATCCAAGGCATTGGGTATCCGTCGAACTCTGAGACTTCGTTGAGGCAGATTGCAGAAACGGAGGGTGCCATCTGGTTTCGGAACCATTAGTATAGCGCTGGACCAGGGGCTGCATGATGGTTAAATTACCCCTTACTTCAGCATCTGTTGGATCGCCATCTCAATAGCCTGCCGACGAGCCTCTGGGATCCGGTAGGGCCGTTGGCATACTATAACTGCTGATGCTGTCCGGATCTCGTGCTGTACCACGCGGGTCTGCCCAGGATCTGTGGAGAACACATCCTGGAATTGACCGACAAGGTGCCTCAGCTCGGTCTTCTGCATGGATGAGAGGTGGGGGTCGATATCCACAACGACAGGGTCCGTGGTGGTAAGGGCGACAATTGGTCTCTGGTTCCCTTCCATTTCTTGAGGAGGTGAATATGGTAAAGTTGCTTCCACTTCCTCTTTCCTGGTTGTCTTATCCGGTAAGTCACCGGACCGATTTTTTAGCTCCCAGACTAATGTCATGACCCTGTCAATGTGTTCTCTTATCGCCTTGACATGCTCTATTACAGGGCGGTGAGGAGAAGGTTGCTGTTCCCAGGCTTCCCTTGCGACATCCAATAGTCCCCGGGGTTGCCGTCCAGAGAGGAGCTCAAAGGGAGTCAAACCAGTTGACGCTTGGGGGACCTCAAGTATACCAAACAGGATGTAGGGGAGCATGTGGTCCCAGTCTTGCTTGTCGTCGCATTCCACCCGTCGCAGCATCTGTTTCAGGGTCTTGTTGAAGCGGTCGACCGGGCCATCAGTCTGTGGGTGGTATGCGGAGGTCCTCCGCTGTTTTACTTTCAGGAGCTTACAGAGATCAGCCATTAGCCAGGACATAAACGGGGTCCCCTGGTCGCTCAAGATCTCAGTGGGTATGCCAACCCCACTGGACAAGACAAAACGCTCCTGAGCGATGGCCTTGGCGGTTGCTTTCCGCAGGGGTATTGCTTCTGGGTACCGGGCTGCATAGTTGACAATCACCAGGATGTGTTTGTGACCCCGGGCAACGGCCCTACCAGATCCATCCCGATGCGGTCGTACTATGAGGGGTAGCGGAATCCCATCAGGCTGGGAGGAGGAGTATTGGGACATGTTTTCTGGCAGGTGGGGCAGGCCTGACAGAATCCCTTCACGTCGGCATCCAAACCAGGCCAATGGAACCGATCCCGGATGTGTTGGGTGGTATTGGCGGCTCCAAGGTGACCAGCTAAAGGATGTGAATGCGCCAGCTCCAATACCATCTCCGTTTTGGACCTGGGTAGCACCAGTAATGTTTTTCCTCCCCCCTGTGCTGAGCAACGCAGTATAGCAAGCTGTTTCGGACAATGAAGTGCGGGAGGGGATGGGGGCCAGGTTGCGTTTCTTTCCCGTCAATCATCTTCACTTGGGTCCAACAGTGCTTTAGTCGGTCATCTTCTCGTTGTTCTCTTGGAAATGAGCCTGAATCAGACGGGCGAATGCTTCTTTCATGCAATGGAACTCACAATCCTGTGAGTTCAAATACGCTTTTCATGCGTCTGACTGGGCCCTGACACATTTCCATATTCGCGGGGAAGAGTGAATCGCGACAATGTCCGCAAACTGAACTTTGTAAACCGAAATCGGTCCGTGTCAGGGCAGCCTTTATTGAAGATAACCCTAGTTAATGCAAGGTCTGTCAGTAACAAAACCTTTATTTTAAATTACTTTTTTTTCCAGTCGCGATTTGGACATTTTATTTTTAACGGAGACTCAGTCCATGTGGAGATTTGAATGGATTTAATAGGGGATGCAGACAAAAGAACTCATGGTAGGAACGTACGCTGGCGGCGACGTGGCCAGGAAATATATGAGATATGTATGAAAATGATGTCCATCTAAACTAAGGACATTGTCTTGGAAGACGATTGATCTGAAATGGGTACCTCCCCATATAAGACGTCTGATACACACGTCCTCCCCAGGCGGCTAAGTGTTTTTTATTCAGAATGGAGTAGCATGTTCCTTCTAGCAAGACGAACACAAGACGAACAACAATCAAAACAAATATTTTATTTAGTTTTTTTAATGTTGTGAGAGATGTGGTAGACCGGACTTAGTTAGGAAGAATGTTCCACCAGGAAGGAGTTGTGAATGAGCGGGAAAGTGATTTACTGCCCTCCTGCTTCCAGTCTTTAGTGTGATAGTGTGTATACAACTAATAAACCCCTTTTAACTAAGATTTAATCATCTTAATTATTAAGATAGCATAGCTAGGTAAATTATATTCATTTGTTATCACAGTCTACTGTGTAATATTTGGTCTGTAATCATTTAATGTGTTGTCAACTGTACTGTAATTGTTGAATATCTGGATTTTCTGAAGGCAGTGTTGGATAATACACAACACAATAGCTGAGTTACTGTGCGTTGTTGTGTTTCCAGAGGTATGCACTTACCATGTTATGTATTTGCACTTATTCCTCCTCCTACACTAATTGTAAAGCCTACTGTACAGCCGAGTCCAGTTCAGTGTCTGTTAAATTTCAACAAAATCAAACCTCAGGAGTGACAAAGTCATCCAACAGCAATGTGAAAGATAAAATTCATGACAATACACATGAATTTAGGAACTTTCCCTTTATACATAATACATAAAACGAGAAGTGCTATACAAAGTATTATTGACTTGTTAGGGAGAAAGGATTAGATGATTTTTAATAGCATTTAACATCTGTAAAATGCCTTGTTCTGGTGATGATGGTGTATTTAAATTAATATTTCTCTTTAGTAGGCCATTATATATAGTCTGGCTGTGCAGAATTCCTCCAGGAGCCAGGAGGCTGAACAAGTATTCTTCTCTGGTCTGTATTACTAGAAAACTAGAAAACGTATTTTTACACAATGCCCAATTTACTCATTTTGAAGTGTTTTCGGTTCGGTTTAATTCAGCAGCAGTGACTATGTTTTGTTTTTATCATTTTAGTAAATCACATGTTTTTACCTGCAGCAGATCACCGCTGTTCTTCTCAATAGCAATGTGTCTCTTTCATTGATCATATTTCATATTCCGTGACAATTACATTACAGACTTCAAACGATTCTAATGCATCAATCGTGCATTGTAAATACATATAACTGGAAATTAATATGAGCCACATAATTTCAAGTTAGATGTACATCACTACGCTTAGTGCAAGTATTCCATTGTTATAGTACGGTTACATATTTTACAACTGAGGTGTGAACAACAAAGGGTCAGTTAAAGACAGATGACAAAAAGGTGTTATGTTGACTTGTCTATATTTAGTTTTATCAGTTTAAAGGGTTTTCAAGAAACAGTGTTGATGAAGCATAAAAACCAACGCCAATATTGTAATATGCTGAGAATGTTTTTGTAAAAACTGAACTGGATTTTAAACATATTGTAATAATTTTCACATTTAGAAATTTTAAAATTACAATTCTATAATGATTTTATAATGAGATACTTGAAAACCATTCAAACTTCAAATATAAAAGTTACAAAAAAAAGCTCTGTGTTGTTAGTGTTTGGAGGACAGCTGTTGCCTGTGTTATGATGGAACAAGCTTATTTTGAGACATATTTTGTATGTTAGCCTTCATGACATGGTCATGGAATTTTTTTTATAAAACCTTTAGATACAAATGTTTTAGAGACACCGTCCTGAAACTTAAAATAAAACTAACCAGCTTCATTGTGTTTCTAGAGTTATTACTTCAACAAGATAGTGGAGAAGAATCATCAGTAAGACGATCTTATGGAAATATTACCCTTCTTCTCCCTGATCCACTTCACTTAAATTCTCTGATCACAGGACTAAAATGAGTATGAGCATAACTCAAGTCTGCTGCTCTACCCCTACTGACAATTCCCATTTCTATAAAGAAAAGCAACAAAAGAACCACGTGTCACAGACACATTAAGGACAGACTGTGATCAGCCTTTACCCAGACAAGAGTTAGATTTAGCCAGGACCAAGCCTTAGTTAAATTAAAACATTATAAAGGTTAGGTAAACCAACATAAATATATGTAAGCATGGACCACGAAACATAAACGGAAGGGAATTATAAACATAAGTGTCATTCCTGTTTTATAAAGAAATTTACAATAATGTAATGTTACCTGTTGTTAGTGTTTTTAGGTCTTTTTTTCTAAGTGACAGTGTGTCTTTGTTGGGTGAAAACCTTTAAAAAGTTCAGTGAATTCTGAAATTTCACACCAGCCACATTATGTCGCATTACAGCGGCCAACAGGGGACCAAAGTCAATATGTTCAATGAAGTCACAATTTCATGTTATTTATACACAAGAGTGAATGTTTTATGTGCAATAAAAAGTAAATCATAAATATATACTGTATATATATATATATATATATATATATATATATAGATATATATATATACTTTATTTTTTAAATTAGTATTAATACTACTAATAATAATGCCAAGCAAAACAATATTTGGGTCAATAATCCTGTTGGATAGCTAGACATCGGCCAGGGTTGACGGTCCCCACTTGGCATTTTTTAAATAAAACAAATTAACATTTGCAGTTATATGAAAATAGACCTTAAATGAAAATAGTTTTTGTCAATTTTGTTTCTTTAAAATGACCAGAAACACTGGTGCCCTGGTTGTCAGTGCACAGCGGCAGATCCCCCCCCTTTCCCCCAAGTAAGTCGGGTGTGTGCATGTGTGTGTCTGTGAGCAAGGAAGCCAGTGCATCTGTAAGTGAGAGGGGTCCTATTAAGGTCAACAGCAGGTGAGTGGGGGTCAAATGGAGGTTGCCTTAGCTTCTTGGTGGGTAAATAATGCCCCCGATCAGGATTCACACAGGCCGCACATCAATTTGCCAGCTTTTAAAACAGTAATAAAGGAAAAAAGCAGGTGTAGTGTGGATAAATCGAGATAGTTATAGAGGGGGAATAAAAAAGGATAGGGTTACAGAAAAAAACGCTCTGGCTTCGATGACGTAAATCCTTTTCATGTAAACGTCCCTTTTTGACATCCCTCATACATCCATCTGGCTCTCTTTATCTCACTCACTCACTCTCTCTCTCTCTCTCTCTCTCTCTCTCTGAACCAGGCTAAAGAGAAATGAGGCACTCATTGGGGTTGGCAAAAGGTCAGCTTTGACAGGATGCAGGGTTAAACTGCCAGTGTAAATTACTGTTCATGACCCTCCACAGCCTCGTTCTAAGTACCCCTCTTTTGTGTCACCGTCACATAGCCGGCATCAATATTCTCCGCTCTTAGATTTATAAGACATTGTTTGGCAGGAGGTAAGAGACTTTTTATGCAGAAAAGTCACATCGATCTAACAGCTAATTCAGCACCACTGCCAGTGCAAATCCGAAAAGAACAATGAGTGAATGGCTGGGAGTTACTTGGAAAAGATGACGATGAATGTAGGGGGTGCACACAGTACAGTATCTTGCTTGTCAAAAATGTATGTTACGGGTCCCAGGCACGGAACACGTGGGCAGATTAAAAATACCTGAATTATCAGGAGAAACAAAAGCACACGCAACCTTAAAGTGGCTTTCCGCAGGCACAGCTTGGTAGTGTCTATTTATTAGCATAAGCAATATAGTAACAGCTCAATCACAAATCATGTTTCATGTAATCAACCATACAGTTTTGTACCATTCTACTTTTATTAGTTAACAAAATAAAGTCTGTTAATACTTGTTTCTTGAAAATCACTCATATGAAAATCACTCATATGTATCATTAAACACATCTAATCATACAGCTTGTATATTTGATAAGGATGACACAAAATACACTTCAAAGTGAATACATTATATAACCATTTACAAATGATCTGTTAAACTCATTTGTAATCCTCATACATATGTTATATTTTACTGTAATGGTTAACTGTCACTCTCATTAAAAGATACTGTATAGGGTCTACAATACTATTAATAAACACACATAACCATCAATTTACAAGTAATTGATTTTTTTCAACACATGGGAATTGTGTTTTTATGCAAGTACACACATTTATCACTTTTTATGAAAACATACCTGAATTATCAGGAGAAACAAAAGCACACGCTTTCCGCAGGCACAGCTTGGTAGTGTCTGAAGTAAACACATCGTGCATCACCATGGGAACCACAGTGTGTGCTTTCTCAAGTGGGTAGAGCTGCACTGTTTTACACTCAGGTCTTTAGTGGTGATAATTAATAAATGACTCGGTATACAATAAACTGTTCTTCACAACACAAATAAATAAGTAAATACATGAATACATATTAATGATAAACCAAGCATTACAATTGTGAATACACAATGGTGTATCACATACAGCCTTTATCATACAGGACAGTGAAGCAAACAGGAAATGAATCAAGCCGGTTTCCTGAACACTAGCACCTCAGCATGAAAAATTCAACAGACACATTTTAGAAACTAGACAAAGCTTTTGATATAATACTAATCGTTTTATTTAAAAAGGCTGTATTTAGAAATATTATGTTATTTAAAGTTTATTGTATCTTGAGAAAACTGTGAAAATGAATAATAAATGTCATGTTTATATATTTACTACGGTGTCTGAAGGGCTGATAATATAATTTTTACAAAACATGGAAAAGAGGGAATATTTCTAACAGTGGAGGAACAAACGAGAAGCTAACAGTGATATTAAATACTGGATTATAGACATGATTATTATTGCAATATTCACATACCATGGTAGGCCTACTCAAAAGTGACGATTCTATTTTATTACCATGCCTCATGTCTAAAAATTGGGAAGTATTGCAGTCTATTTTCTATACACGTTATGAAGGTAACAACAAACTGAGGTGTGGACATTTATAGAATTTAGCTATCAAACTAACATTTCAGAGAGCCAATATCCTTTCTATCACAATCTTTATCCAACCTTTACATATGTAAGATGCATTTAAATGCCTATGAACGTTGTAGGCAAATTAAAGCAGCTCTAATTAATGCTATGCAAACAACAGCCATACATTTGTTTTATTTGATTTATCTTTGTTCTACTAAAGAGGGGCCAAGTTGTCTTGCCAATTTTTGCATACTTAAGATTCAGTATGTGTTTAAATGATTTATTAAATAAATAAGTGAATACATTTCCTCACAGCTAAATTGGCTAATGATATAAAAATGAGTAACTGTAGCACCTTTCATTTGCCGGTTTCACTATGCCCATCTATTTTCATCTGCACAAAATTAAAAACACGATTAAAGGACATGACATTTGGCACAGAATTCTCAAATAAAACCTCTCTCTTGTCTATTAGACCATGATCAGCTACCCTGCAGTTACAGTTACAGTGATCATTACCTGCTGTCCCAATCAAGACACTTCCTGTCGGTAGATAAGTTTTCCTGTGTAAAGATCACATGGGTTTGATTCCTGGGGATAATGTATACTTATATAATGTATAGCTTGGATAAATATACAAATACTGGCTTCAATAAAGCAACACTGTAAGTTATATAAAAGCATGTCCAATACTGTATGTCAATTATACAGGATGATATAACGAATGTTAAGCAGTCTACAAATAGCAATACAAACAGTAATCTGTATGAACTTTATTCCACTATTTATGGTTACTTGGTCCCTAGAGGCAATGAGAAAAAGATGATGGGACTTTATAACTAGTGATGAACATTATTCTCTGAGACAGAAATGTTTCAGTGCTTGATTTTGAGTGAATTCCCAACACATAGTAATATATTTCGTTTCCACAATCATGAAGCAGTCATAGATAAAGATGTATTTCCTTAGAAGAAGGGACAATGGAAATTATATTTTATCCAAACACAATGCTGTAATGCAGCTCAATGAACCAGCGATAAATAACTAGTCCGCTTTCCCATTACCCTCCATTTGCAGACCTCTCGACCTTTGAATGTTCCTTTTGCTACTACTTTACAAAAAAACGGGATGAGCTTTCAGGAAATGAAAATTATGGGTAGTGGAGAGGAAGTGTAGGTGTATGTGGGGACATGAAATGATGTTATTACCTATCTTTTTCTGATATCACTACCATATATATATATATATATATATATATATATATATATATATATTTATTTATTTATTTATTTATTTATCAGTACAACAGATAGGTGCGGGATTGTAAGTCAAAGCTGTAAAAAATGGACAGACAAGCTGGAAAAATCGTGTTTAGACAAAAATGGTGTACAGTATACATTTCTATCCAACTTGCTAACGAGATTTAGGCACTGCTCCCTCTTTGGGCATGTAGGTCAGAAGGTGTGCTCTGTATATGGAACGCATTCACAAGTCTAAACTGCAATGTGCCAGCAGCATAGGTATCAAAGACTTTTGAGAACTTGATCTTGAAGACTAGGGAGTTTTCTACAAAAGATTAGAAAATTATTTGGCTCACTCATTCACATGAAACAATATAGTTTTGCTTAATTTACTAGTTATTAAAATGTCCACACAGGTCTTAGTTCTTCCTCTTGTGTCCTTGTTAGCGTTATCCAGGTCACCTGTGCCATGTTTCCCCTAGAATATTAAAGATGTGTTTTCCCCTTATTCCTCACTCTGTTTTTGAGTCTGGACTATGCTTCTCCTGCTGTCTCCCATTGAGTCTGTCACAGTAAGCAAAGTTATCCCAAGTAAGCTGTTCTTAGTTATTTGCTTTTTCGCCCCTCGTGGAGTTATTTTATTTACCTCTTGTGATTTTTTTTTTTTGCAATATCTTTTTTGTTAGTAATTTTCTGAGAAGTTAGTTCTTTCTGAGAAGAACTTTTGTTGGACTTTTTATGGACTTGCAAAGTACCTTTCTTTTTAAATAAATTAACTTAACCTAGAGTATTGCCTTGAGTGTTTCGTTTGGATCGAACACTATCTGCTCTGTGGCTCAGTGGTAGATCTCTCAACCCACCACACCTGAGACCCGAGTTGTGACAGTCTCATGCTGACATATTTAAATTAAGATCTTAAAACACTAAGTTACTAATTCAACAAGTGAGGAGTTAATTTACAAAAACAGAACTCAATTTATTCCATATTCAATTGTGCATTCCAATTAATATCAACGAAACGGTTTTTATTTTAATTGTATTTAATAACAATAACTTTACAGCTGACGTAAAATAAAATACAGCTAACAAATACAATAAAACACAATAAACACATGATAACACAATAAACAAAATGATTTTTTGTTATTTAAAAAAGGAGTTATCTTTTGCAAATAAAGTATATATTCATATAAAGTATATGTTCAGCTAATTTTAAGCATTTAGCTTGTCTCAAAAACAATTAGCAGATATTAGTAGTCTTTATGGTTAAGCTCATTGTCATGAAATCTTTCTTAAATGTTTATGTTTCAAGGTAGACTGCCGCTGTCATTTTTGGATTGTTGAGAATTGGTCTTAGTGACATAGGAGTCCTCTTCACTATGTCTCACCGGTTTAGGAACTAGTTTTAGCGCTAAAACGCTTTCTGAAATACTCTTAGCACAAAAAGTTAGGAGTCCTAAAATTAATTATGTGAACTCATGTGCATCGTGCATGATGTAAAACACCGTGCCTACAGATGCGTCAAAGGGGTTTATGATAAAAGAGAGGCTTGCTTTCAAAAGACACTCACTTATCACTTAACTCTGGTTACACGTGAGACTAAGCGAGAATCTAGCAAACTCAAGGGTCTCTTTTGTCATAAACCAGTTTTCGCATTGTAGTATGGATGTAGAAAACAGAGTGGTTTAAAAAAGATGATGCTTTTTTGTCATGTGATGCTCTCCTGTTTGATAGCATTAATGTCAGTTCATGCATACATTTTCGGAGACAGAACATTTAATTACTCGCAGTTATTGTTTGGCAGTCAAGCGCGAGTTGAATTTCCCCTGTTGAAAGAAACAGCATATGCTGGGTTAGGTATGTTTTGATTCTGGTTTAAGCTGGTCATGTGCTGGTTTATGGTTTAAGCTTAAACCAGCATCAAAACATACCTAACCCAGCATATGCTGTTTTTTTATTTGTGAGGCGGATGGATTATCTCGGCAAAGGAGACGTGCTCACTAACACAGATTTAGACAGATTTGTGAACAATATTTGAGAGAAATAGGCCTTTTGTGTACATAGAAAAAGTCTTTGATCTTTGAGATCAGCTCATGAAAAAATGGGGGCTAAAAACTAAAGTGCTGCGACTGGAAGCTGGAATTTGCTAAAATTCATGTTGACAAGCCACAATCATTCTGGGAGCGTCCTTTGGACAGATTAGTCAAAACTGGAGCTTCTTGGCAAGTCACTTCAGCTATGTTCATAGACAAAAATAAATCAAGCTTGGGTGCCTTGAATCTATGCAGGGCACAATGAAATCTCAAGACTATTGAAGCATTCTGGAGTGAAACGTACTGCCCAGTGTCAGAAAGCTCTGTCACAGTTCATGGGTCCTCCAACAGGATAATGACCCAAAACACACAGCTAAATCACCCAAGAATGGTTAAGAACAAATCATTGGACTGTTCTGAATTGGCCTTTTATGAGTCCTGATCTGAATCCTATCGAACATCTATGGAAAGAGCTGAAACTTGTAATCTGGAGAAGGCCTAACTACCTGTTAACAGGTGCAGAAGTCTCATTGAGAGCTACAGAAAAAATGAGCTTGCAGTGATTGCCTCTAAAGGTTGTGCAACAAAATATTAGGTTGGGGTCACCTCATTTTTGTCCATGACATTTTCATTTGTTTTTTTATTTACAACATGTTCAATAAAAAAAATCAAAAGCAATGACTTTTTTTCTTAAATATGGAATAAACAAATGTGGATGCCAATTACTTTTGTCAGTTTCAAATTATTTCAGAGAAAATTGTGCATTCTTGATTAATTGTGGAAGGGTACAGATAGATAGATAGATAGATAGATAGATAGATAGATAGATAGATAGATAGATAGATAGATAGATAGATAGATAGATAGATAGATAGATAGATAGATAGATAGATAGATAGATAGATAGATAGATAGATAGATAGATAGATAGATAGATAGATAGATAGATAGATAGATAGATAGATAGATAGATAGATGATAGATAGACGTGCTCAAATGAAAAAATATATACATCTACACGTAATAATATATATCTAGAGTATATATATTTTTTTTCATCACATACAGTGAAAGAGTAAGAAAAGCCGCGTTAGACTACAGCTTGAGAGGTTTCTCCAAAAAACTGCGCTTTTACAGCTGGCTAACGAGAACTCCGGAAACTGCGTGTCTGTACATAAGGTGTTTTATTGTTTATGAACTGATTTTGAGGACTGCACACTTGGAATTAATGCGAGAGTGCGTCTGTAGACAGCTTCACATGGGGTTGCATGGAGTGACTTAAGTCACAACAGGCGGTAAAATAAAGTTTTATGCAAATGACTAAACTTGTGCATGTGGCCGCTCATTTAGAAAACTTACAAATTCACTAACATTAGAAGGAGGTTAAGAACAAATTTATATGCATATGCAGAAGTTCAAATGTGGATATAAATACAAACAATCTATGCATTTATTAGCAGTGGGCGTTTACTTCCAAGTTTCAAAACCGTGCGTTTCATGAACAGACCTCACAACCAGGATTACTTACTGATTTTGATGTTTTTGTGTGTTTTAAAAACGAATAGACCTCATACAACAGTATTAAATAATAAAAAACACCAGTTAAGGACACCTTCAAAGCTGTTAACTATTGAAGTGTCACGGTTGTTTTCTGTTTTCTCTAGGTTTTTTTTTCAGTCTTGTTAAGTTTTGTTCTGTTTTGTCTTGGTTTCATTCTGTCTTCCCTCATTTATTTCCATGGTTTTTAATTAGTTCACACCTGTTTCTGGTCTAGATAACGATTGCCATTGTGTATTTAAGACCTGTGTTTTGCAGGGATGCAAACTCATCGGGGTGAAAAAAGGTGAAAATTATGCAAGACCCCCCAACGCTATATACTCTATATATAGTCATAGTTTATATATATAGTTATATATGAACTATTACTATAATTTTTACAATTTGTAATTCATATTATTCAGCGCGCATAATCATAGTCCATGCTCCGCTAAAAGTGTCTAGGATAGACAACTACATGAAAAGCTAATAAGCAAAACCATTTTCATAAATCATGTTTTAATTGTGTTATCGTGTTTTTACTGTGCAACTTCTGTATTTTTTTACTTATTATTACTAACAACCCAACTGTGGGTATTTGGGTATAACCCAAAATGATATTACTTGGAATGCACAATAAAAAACCTAATTTATGAAAATTAAAAAATATATAGTTTTCTGATTTTGCAAGTGAACTCTTCACATTTACTTTACACAACAGCTCACAGCTCTAATCTAAACATGTATGAACTGTCAAACTCGTAATATTATACTATTTGCACAGCATGGCTGTAACCAAAGTGACAGATTAAAGTTTTATTTTCAGAGGTTGCGTTGTAACAAAAAAGTGTGTGATACTTTCTGAAATATTGTACTTAAAACCAAACACAACACTCACATGCGCACAGTATGTTGTAAAATAAATATGACATTGCATTGTGTCTTGTAGACTATCACATTATACTGTAGCACAGCTATTGTGGAGATAGACCGACATTACGAAGCAGTTTGCCATCAGCTCCTAGCACTCATTATCACATTTAAAGTTACCGGGAGCGATGGCTGACGTGACAGACAACTAGTTGTCCAGTACGACTGCTTTTACACATCAGGGCTTCTCCCTTAAGGCGGGCGTACACGGTGCGATTTTTGCTGTCGTACGAGTTCGCATGCGATTTTTTTCAATCGTGTGGAAATCGTGTATGCTCGTATGGTCGCGGCTCGTATCAAGTGCGAGGAATTACGATCCGAGCAGAGTGCCTTAAGAGCACTTCCCGACCTCCCGAACATTTTTAAACATGTCTAAAAAGTTCCTGAGCTATCGGTTTGAATTCGTGACATGTGTGCGGTTGAACGCGCCGATTTGTTGATCTATCTGAAGTTGACCAATCACGAACTAGGAAAACCACAGAAACAGATAGACAAAGATGGCAGCGCCACAGCGAATGTGGACTATTGAAAAAGCGGATAAACTCGCCGAAGTCTGGCAGAAACAGCGAGCGCTGTATGATGTTTCCAGCAGCGTGTACCATGACAGGGTCATCCGTGATGATATTTTACAGTGGATTTAACCATATAACAAAAGGCCTGAAGGCAGTTTTCTGCATCACTTTTCTCCCACAATACAATATGTAGGCTATTCCATATCAAACATTTGGCCTGTAAAAACAGTATGTATACAATTATAATACCTAGACTATCCAGCAATAACATTTGTTCAAAAAATATATAAAAACGACGTTACTATATGCACAAACTTGCATGACACGCTATGGTTATATACTTTGCCATATTCCACGACCACATCAAAGCATGCGCACACAGATACACGGCTGTTTTTGAAGAACTGAAAGTCCATGCTTTTCTCTGCTCTTCAGCCAAACTCTTTGCCATGCGCTTCTTTTTCTTTTCTTTTTTATTCTTTCGCAAGCCATTGCTGCCACAAAAAAGCAAATCTTCCTCTGACTCCATGTTTTTGGCGCGGAACTTTGTGCGATTGCTTCGGAAATCGGCAGGTCGTAAAATCGTGTCGTATATCACCTCGTCCGTATGATTTTCAGATAAACTCACTCGTGACGTGTGCGTGGACATACGATCTTCCGACCATCAGAATTCGCACCGTGTACGCCCGCCTTTAGAGATCAGTGTTTCAGTGTGTTAATGCACTTACCCCATATTATGATTCTTGGGTCTACTCCCTTCTTTTCAAGGCAAACAAACCAGCTCACCTTTACCTGTTGCTTAGTGACGGTTGTGTTGAAGTAAATCAGAAATGCGCAGTCCAGTTGCTGCATAATTCGATTACATCTAATATTGATTCATGAATTTAGTATGTGCACAGCATTCAAAACCTATCCCGCAAACTAGCTTGTAATTTGACATTGTAACCACAACACCTGGACATGATTCTCATAATTTCATTCACAGCAACCCCGTCAAAAGACTCGCAGACCCCCCTTTCCCCCCATTTTCAACAACTCATCGGATCTACGCGAATCACAATAATGACCCATATTAAATCCAAAACGACTTATTTCGCTGAAAGGTGACAAGTTGGCATCCTTGGTTTTGCCCCGTTTTGTTGTCCAGTTTTGTTTATGTTATGTGTGACTTCTGTTGTGCCCTTGTGGATTTATACACCTTATGGAATACTTCATGTACATACTCAGCCTCCGAGACCCGGACTCCACCTTCGAGCCATCGGCTCTACCTTGGCTCCTGGCACCCTTATCTTCACCGTGGCCCGTCATCCCACCAGGCTCCCTCGTCCCTCCGGCTGCACCTCATCTCTCCACCCGTATGGCTCTGTCAGGCTTCTCTTTCCCTCCCGCTCCGCCTTCGTCCTTTATCGCTTTTGCTCTGCCGCAGTCTTCCGGATCACCGCCTCTAAATCGGTCGCCTGAGCCGTCAGCTCCACCTCCGCCCTCCGGAACCTTTGTGTCACAACTGTTTCTGTTCTCCCTGATTTTGTTTGCCATCGTGTATTTAAGCCCTGTGGTTTATCTTGTTTGGTTGTCTGGTATTGATTATGTTACATGTGACTTTTTCTGTGCCCTTGAGGATTTATTCAAACACCCCTTTTGAAATACTTCTCCTTCATTGTGCGCTTTGTTTACTCACTTCGTATGACATATAGTATTAGTGTTATTCACTTTGTACTCTTAATGTTTTTTTTCACTAGTGAACGAGACATGATTGCAGCGGAACTGATCTGACCCAATAGCACATTCATGGTTTTTGTATGAGGTGTGGCTTTGGATAGCGATTCACAAGGAGGGATGGATCATATGGTTTCACTGCTAGGAGGCAAACTTGAGCATTTTCCTAGAGTACAACCTAGAATACTAACTCTCAATGAATGTTCACTAAAGCCTTTGTTGACAGCTTAGAACTTAGGAGTTATAGTTGATAGCAATCTGTCTTTGTAAAACAACATCTCCAGCATTTGTAAAACTTGTTTTATCACCTTCACCTTAAAAATATATCAAAACTATGGCAACTATGTCAATAGCAGATACAAAAGTTGATTCATGCTTTTCAATATGCCTGGCAATGCCTTACATGCCAGTTGGCCTGTTGGCCTAACTGAAAATTTTCAGTTGTTCCAAAATGTAGCAGCCAGTTTTTAAAAGAACAAATAAGTAGCAAAAGCAAAGCATACAATTAAAATGCTATGCCACTGATTCAGACACTTTCTACAATGTGACATTAAGAGAAGAATTACTAATTCTTTCGTTTTTTTTACAAATATTTTTTTATTGACTTCAGTTAAAAGTCAGTAACGTCAGTAACAGAATTGCAAGTATTAATATGATAGTTATTATATTTAGATCAACCTTATTTTCAGAAAATCTTGCAGTTCTGTTTACTGACCATTTGTTTTGAAAATAAGCTGCCACCATGTTGTATTTATGGTAATTACAGTATGGTCTTCAAAATTAATTAGCTAAAAAACAGTATGTGGTTTTAAATGTTAGATGCTCATATTTGGTTTTGCATGCAGTCTCCACTTTGATGAGTTGGTTGTTTTGGGCCAGACACGGCATGCAACATAGGGTATGCGTAAGTGTGTGTGTGGGTGGCGCTCTGCTAATTCTATCATCCCCTCTTGGGTTGCTTCTTTATTTCAATTTGATTAGGAGTGCTAAAGCAATTTTAATAAAAATGAAGGCTTGTTTTAATCCCACAATTTCCATTTAGAATGCAAAGAATTGACCTGAGTAATAAAAGAACCGCTACTGAATAATTACCCTGCAAACACTGGGTTGGGGGATAGGCTTTGAGCAAGAGCACAACTGGGGTTGCTTACAGATGGCTATGGGATCTTGGAGGGGGATGCTTTCTGAGATCCCATAGGGCATGCTTTTAAACTAAAGCATTGGCCATGACTGAGGTGATGAATCAGTTACCCAATCTTTTAGACAATTAACAAGCTGTGACCCCTGTATTAATTTGCTGCCCCTGGAGTGGTCCCTGATCAGATGCGTCAGAGTCAAGGGTTAGAGGTCGAGAGCAGGGGTCAAGCCCACTGATTTGCCCTGGGAAAATCAAGACAGGAAAACAAGCAAGTAACAGCGCATTATAGAGAAATGCATTAACCAAGCCTACCATTTTAGATTGTTGGAAATTAACATTCAGATATGAACCAGAGACCCCTCAAACATGAAGGGGAACATTCTAAGAACCTTTAATTAGTGGTAATCAATCTAGGTGTGTTGTGCTTGAGCATTCAATTAAACATAATCGATGTCTGAGAGGGGGAGCCAGAACAAACAAAGCAGGTGTTCTTAGAAGAGGGATTATAAGTTAACATTTACTTGGAGGAGATATTGTAATGCTTAGCCTACCAGGTGTAATATTAAACCACAAAATCCATCGCCATCCATTACAAGTGTCCATTGATCCCCCCATTGACATTTTGCTTCACCAAGGTGTGTTCTCATTCCATCTTGCCAGCTTTATTGAATGGTACCTGGCTTGTTTTGTTATGCATGTTGTAGAAAGGCTTCTCATTTGCATGCATCATGTTTTCTTTGATCAGTGCACATCAAAAAGTAGTTCTTAACCTGAAACTCCCGTAAAACCTCTTGTTAAGAGATTCATTATTTCATTTGTGTTATGTCACATTCTGCATTTAATGGATGAAGTTCGAGTGGAGTTCAAATCCATTCACACTTGCAATCACTTGTGTTAAAACAGCAGGGTAAAATCCCTGGCACAATTTTTGTTATGAAAACAAAGTTTAGTTTGGCTGAACCCCCAACTAACCCATCTTTTTTCTGTGAGTGGCTTTTTCCAAATAGTGGCAAATATGTGTCTCTATAACTAAAGGGGTCATTTGACATGACTTGTGTTACAGCCCTTACCATAACCCCAAACTTCCAGGACGAGGCCGATTGTCATTTCATCTCTCCTCTGACTCTAACAGTTGCAAAAATGCTAATACGCATTATAATTAATAACTGCAGTGTCAGCTTAAATAATGAAACAAGCAGCTCAAACACAGCACAGCGGAGGCCAGACAGTGTGTCAAAGCCCAGAGCCTGCAACTCTCATGCTGGAACGATTGTCAGTAGATTTGCATCGAATGTATGCTATTTGTAATCACTGGTCCAAGTAAATAAGTACATAAAGAGTACAACAACCATCGATTTTGCCTGCCCTGAAGAGACTGAAACTGACGGATCGACCAGAGGTATGTTTTTATATTGTCGTATGCATTTCCACTTTAACATGGCAGCTGCTACACCACGGCTGTGATATGTGAAGCTATGCTTCTTCTTTGCGTGTACATGCAAACATTACCACAATCTGACGTAGAAATGTGGGGGCATGATTGATCGAGGTATTTTGGGCAGATCTGGATCAGACTTCTCTTTCAGGAAGTATAAATCACTTTGTGCAAAACTTGAGTTATCTCTTACTCTCATTCCACCTTGTTTTCTTTTTTTCACTTTGCACAGAGTTGGGGGCACCTCTTTTACAAAGTAATCAATGTACCGTTGAGCATTTTATGTGAACATTTGTAGGTGTAACACCACACAGTTTACCTCAAGTGTTCTAGCAGATTAACTATAGTAATAGTTTATACCATTAGTGTAAAAAAGGCTCCATGTTGCTATGATTCTAACTGATCTCTCTCTCTTAAATCTCTCCTACGGTTGAGATACGCATACAGAAAGAACACTTCACCTGAGCCAATAAGTGTCCAGAGACCTTAATCAAGTGATCCCTCCACCCCCACAGAGACGATAGTTAAGTACAGTGGGATGCAGACTTGGATGCTGAAGTTTCTGAGACATTTTTTGATTATAGATCGTCTTTGTGCGAAGAGTTGTGGGTGCCTGTGAGGTAATGATTTATGTCTATGCTTGTATTTATAATACACTTGCCTGTAACCCTGTTGTTTATATGCTAATATACATATCTTCATCATTGTGAATACCAACTTTCCTCAATTAAAGGAGGATTGGGTGATTTGGTAAAGGGTTTACTTTAGCCTGCTAGGGCTGAAATCATGATCTTATACAGGACTTGTGTTAAATCTTTTACTCGAGTAGTCTTTTAAATATTTTTTTCACAAAGTTAGTGGTGGCCTGCGTTCTCAATCGCATACTTCCATGCTTAGTAGTAGGCAAAAGGAGTAGGCTAACAAATAGTATGTCCGAATACGTGGAATCCGCTATCCTGCTTTAAGTCTGCAACTCAAATATGTCGCAAAGACCAATTGTCGATTGGGATTTCACCGATTTGGAAGATGATCCACCTCCTTCTTCACCCAAAGCTGTGCGGCATAGCTCACGCATCCAGAACTGGGATCTCCTGTGGGCTCAATGGCCTTCCGAGAAAATGATCAGTACTTTAGCGGAGAAAGGTGTTCCAGTCAATAATGGACTGAAGAGAGAATATCTTATCCTGTTGGCTTCTGGCACCCTGGGTAACTCTGAACGGAAACGTGACAAATTGGTGTAAACCTAACGGTGTGGTAAAGGCTGTTTTTTCTTTGGATAAGGGAGATAAGGGGATCTGCCAATATCCTTTCGTCAAATAAAATGTCAAATAAAAGCAAGCTGAACCTAGTCGATCAAGTAACTCATCAATTTCGTGGCATTAGATAGGCATCGAATTTCAATACAGTATTCACCTTTAGGTAGTCCACGCAGAATCGTACTGAGCCGTCGGTTTTAGGAACTAAGACTATTAGGCTCGCCCAATCACTGCTGGACCTTCTATTACTCCCATGTCCAGCATAGCCTCTAATTCCTTCTGAACCACTATTTTCTTATGTTCAGGTTACCTATACAGTCGACTGCGCACTACCGCACCCGGCTTAGTCTCAATATGGTGCTCTATGAGGTTCGTGCTGCCAGGGAGTGGCGAAAAAACATCCACAAATACGGCTTGCAACTTAGCAACATCCGTGATCTGGGAGGCCAAAAGGTGATCCCCCTGGGGCCAGAGCGAGTGATTGAACTTTGGTGTCCAAATTCATTCTTCCTACTCACTGTCATCGCCAGCATCACAGTGTTTGCCTCACTCCAATTTTTGAGGAGGTTGAGGTGGTAAATCTAATGCGCCCTGCTCCTGTCCGATCCAATTCGCTGTGTGACCTCGAAGGGTCCTTGCCACTTGAGTAACTTAGAACTGGAAGTTGGGAGTAATACAAGCACTTTCCCAGTGCAAATTTATGTAGCCGGGCGCCCCTGTTATACTGTCGGTTTTGTCTATCCTGCGCCTGTAACAAACTCTCCATTGAGAGCTGCCCCAGTGTATGGAGTTTTGTTCTCAGGACATACTAAAATAGGCTTTTGCCTGCGGAAGGTCCGTCTTCCCAAGCTTCCCTTAGGACGTCTAAGACCCTGTGGGGCTGTTAGCCATAGAGGAGCTCAAAGGGGAAAAAACCCTGTGGAGGCTTGGGGTACTTGCAAACCTCAAATAACAGGGGTTCCAGCCACCCAATCCAAATTTTTTGCATCTTCGTAAACAAATTTCTGGATCATTGTTTTCAATGTACGATTAAAATGTTTGACCAGCCCATCTGTTTGTGGGTGGTAGATGCTGATACGTATCGTCTTAATCCCCAATAACCCATACTGTTCATGGAGGGTCCGTGAGAACCTCTTTTGGGATTCCCACGTTGGAGATTAATCAAAACAAAGCATCCGCAACGCTTTTTGCTGAAATATTGCGTAGCGCCACTGCTTCAGGGTATCGCGTTGTGTAGTTCACTATGAATAACGCAAATTGATGCCCTTGTGCCTGATCAGGTCCATACCAATTCGCTCGAAGGGGACCTGCATGGGGGGAAGGGGGCACAATGGTGCTTTTGGGGAGCCCTGTGGATTTACCATCTGACATTCACGACAACACACGCACCTCCTGCGTACGTCCTCATGAATGCCTAATCTGTTCGTTAGGCGATTTAAGGTTGCAGCTTGTCGTAAGTGTCCGGCGATCGGATTACAATGAGCCGCCTGGAAAAGCATTTCACGACGGCTCTTTGGTATGACTAACTGTGTTGTATCCTGTTTTGTGTGAGTGTCTTGGGTCACTCGATACAACCGGTCTTTTAAAATGGCAAAGTACGGGTAGGATAGTGGCTGTGCCTGCGCGATCGCCCTTATACGCCCTTGGTTTGGCCAAGAGACATCCGTGCACAATTGCCCCATAATACCAAGAACATTGGCCAATTCGTCCCCAAGATTAACAGATGTCGGAGGTGCTTGTTAACAGCCACCTCAACACTATGCTTTTGACACCGAAATTGTATGGTCAGTGGCACTAAAGGGTAGTTCACCACCTCCCTGTGCACACACCTTATCTTAACCAAGTGGCCCGTATACACTGCCACAAAATGAGTCAGGCTTTGATGAATTGAGGTTTGGTTACATCCTGAATCCATCAAAGCCTGATACGTGCCCCCCCAACACTCATCAGTATCTGAAACAGCCTGTCTTGACCGAGGGCAGCCTGTGGGTTCGCAGGAATCTGGACCATCATACTGAATGCGATCGATAAAATGGCCGGGGTCCCCACAACGCCAACAGGCCGGCCCAGGATTCCTTGCTGCCCTAGTGGCAGGAAGCAGACCAACGAATTGGTGAGGAGAGTGTGGAGGGACGGAAGAGGCATTGGGGCCGGTGCCCTGGCAACCTCGCGGCTCCTGGCAACCCCATTCCCGGAGACAGGAAAGGGAACAGGTTTGGGGGAGATGTGGTGGATACAGAAGCAGAGAAGAAAGAGAGAAAGATGGCAGAGGTACGCCGACCCCTGAGCACTGCTTGGCCATGTTAATTTAGCTATGAGCATCATTCCAAAAGGCAGGGATTAGATTTTTCACTAAAACCATAACCATAGTTAACTTAAGCTATACTTTGCACCTTGATGAAGGATGTATGTCTTTCACAACGAAATTCCGGAATCATCCGTCGCTTTAGAACTTTTAACAGACGCAGCTCCCGACGTGGGTTTCAGGGGTCCTTTCAAGGTCATTGGTTTTCCGAGAAGTGATCCTTGTAGATTCAAATCGTATCACCCTTAAAGTATATAATTCTGCATGGTCTAGTTTATTTTCCATGCCATACGCTTCCTTCTGAAATGTATTTCTAAGTTACTTCACAAATCACTGATAAACGCCTCCCTATCACTGTTCCCATTTTAAAGAAATTTATTGACACATTGCGCATTCTGCTTATACTAATATACTGCTAGAAGCTATGTTCTTAACTGCTTTCTATAGCCTTGTTCGGCCAGGTGAATTTTCTGTATCCCTAAGTTTCGTGCCCTCCAGAGACTTAACCCTTTCCGATGTAAGCTTCTCACCACATCTCCTCACTGTCTTTCTTAAATATTCAAATACCGATTCTTTAGGTGCAGGTATTACAATTACCCTATCAAGATCTAACAGTAATAATTGCCCTTTTACTTCTATGGTTACCATAAACTATCCCCCCTATTTATACTACCGAACGGTTTTCCAATGACAAAAGAGTGGTTCAGAATGAATCTTGCTGCAGTCCTAGAGGAGATTTGGTTTATATTCCCAACTACACACCGGGCATTAATTTAGGATTGGCGCAGCAACATCTGCAGCAGGATTCTGATCTTGTCTAATAAGTTGCTGGGCAGATGGTCCCCTCTGGTTTTCAAATACTATATAAAACCAATGCTCAGCAGGCGATCTCTACAATCTTTAAGGTATATCTTTCACAATATACTGGTGGTGGCGCAATATACTGGTAGCCTATTTATTCTATGACCTTATTAATGGCTTATGCAGCCTATCTATATCATGGCTATTGCAGCCTCCTGTATCTAGTCTTACACTACGTACGGCTTACGCAGCCTATTTACTCTATGACCTAACACGTTTAATTGATGGCATATGCAGGCCATCTATATCCCTGCTATTGCAGCCTCCTCTTCAGCATAAAATATCCATGTTCTCTGCCCGTTTACTTTAGGAACCTCAGTGAGATACTTCATTTAGTGGGTACATCTCATCTCACATTCTCTTTGGGGTAGACTCCGCCCCGCCATTATCTCCAGGCAGGAACTTTAAGAATCTTTTTTCCCACAGGATTCTTAAATTGGACGGGGCCTCACATACACGTTATTGTTCAATGTCTTATTATTCAATAAATATAATGTATCGTTCTCCTGCCTCCTAAGTCTTTAGAGACTTCAAATAAGCACATTTAATTTATTTAGATTTTACTTTTTTTACTTTACTTAGTTTAACTAAGCAACGACAACTCTAAATTATAGAACGTGGTTAAACTCAACAAATTAATTTATCTGTACTTACAAGTGTAAGCCACATGTATGTATTGTGCACGGTTTGTATCCCTTCTAACCATACCATGTGTTGGTGCTTTTCTACCATGTTTTTTTTATAGGTGAATTGCTTTTTTTGTTCAACGACATAACAGTCATATTAAGTGAGTTCCACATTAACATTAAAATCACTCCTAGACTGTATATCAGCTCCTCAGAAATGCAGCTCGGACAATCAGATTCTAAGATCAGAACAAACTTTGATTTATTCTGAGATGTAATGCCACAAATTCTGAAAGACCCACAAACAATGCTCTGTGAATTCTTCTTATGTAATAAGATTACTATATTTTGTTGTATGGTTTACTGTGCTATTTTTTGTTCTCGTATTCCTAAAATTCAAGACCCATTCAATTTAAGACCCATTTTGTCTCTGTTATTTGTACAGAAAGTGTTCAGTTGCTTCTGATTGTTTAAATGACAATCTACACTTCTTCATATTTCTAATGTAAGTATGATTGCAATATTGTTTGTCTTTGCTCCAGAACTGTGATTACAGATGACTAAAGATAAGACTAATACATTATTAGAAACTGTGATTGATCTACTTTATTTGTGTGTACTCATAATAACAACAAAATGTTGTGCTTTTGTTAAATAATGCAAATACACAGGCTGAGCTTTCAGCCGTCTCCGTCTCTGCGAGCATTCTTCTAAAACACATCATTAAAACAGACTAAAACTCTGTGAATACTCATCATAGAAACATAACACACACGTCTAAAGAAAACCTAAAGTGTCTACTAATATTCTAATTAATTAATTAACAAATACTCTCTGAATATGTACTATGTATAAAAGTAAAGACAGTTACAGAGTCTGCTGTATCAGTTAATTATGTGATCACTGTCTTGCGCAGAGCTCTCCCTTTCATATGATCTGCGCAAGACCCCAAATGGCACACCAAAACAGCAAAATTCTTCGTCAAACATGTTGCTTTTACTGCCACTCAGATGATAAACGGTTTCATTATGAAGTGCAACTGCATCAAGTTGAGCGTATTCTTTCTGATGATTATTGTTTCTTTATTTCCATACTGTTTACCATGGTCAACCTCTACTCAGAGACATTACCATGAACAATTGGAATCAAAACTTTAAATATCATACCTGTGTCTTTATGGTAGCTATGTATTTGTTTGAGATTTGTTATTTTTGTTTACTGACCCATACAACAAAGCAGCACACAACACCATGTTGCTTTAAACCATTTGTAATGTCTCATCTCAAATTCTGATCGGATTTAATATCTTTGACTGAGCCAGATGTTGAGGAACCACCACATCACAGCATGTTAACAAATAAAGGAGGCAGAAAGAAGAAAGCCAGAAGCAAACAAAACAACATATGCTTATACTCTTATGATTTAAAGAGCGGTTCCTGTCTAATACATCCTATCACAGTTGAGTGAGACGCGCTGCAACATTGCAATTCTTCCATCTGCCAGTATTTTAGTTTACAGACTCATTATAAGCTAAAGTGATACAGCGGTATTGCACCAAGGGTGAATTTGCCTGTGTGTGTTTAAGGCAGGCGAGTTGTGGTATAGATTACTTGCATTTACGAACTCACTTCCACACCAACATCTTTCATTGGGATAGGTGATTTTTCAGAAAATGCTTCCCTCATCACACACCCTCCTGTCTCAACTCCGTACAGCTCTCACATTCTCTGTGGTGATGGAAGGTGAGGATATCTGGAGGATCTGTAGAGGAGAATGGGGGTCAGATTTGTACTGGCAAGCTGAAAAGACCTTAAGCCTGGCTCAAGGGGGCTTATGCTGATACCTTGACCTTTCTACCAGGGACTACATTTCACACTGAAATTACCAATACCATGCTCCTTTCCCTTGAGGTCTGCTGTCAAGATTCCTCCTCAGGGGTTAAAAGTCATCATGGAATGTAGCTCATCTTGCATGCTAAGTGACTGAGACATGTGTTAACCACAGGGTGGACTCAAATGTCATCAATTCATAGTGTAATGCTCATGCAAGGCTGTTAAAGTAGGCTTGCCATAGATTGTTGAGTACGAGTTGGTTTTCAATAAAACTACTGTGTTGTTGTCCGTGTCTAGGTTCATGGTGCAAATGTGTCATACAGATGGACAGAAGTCAGTCAGGAAGTTCAGACTTCCTCAGTCCGTTGCCCCTCAACTTGGTCCATCATTTTCACTGTGGCAAGTGGAAATGCTTATGAGGAAATGCAACTCCTTCACTGGTGTGAAATAAGTAGACCTTAGCAGGCAGTGTTCAATTCATATTACATATTAGAGATCTGCATTTCCATACTGAGGCAGATGCGATACACATCTCGATGCATAGCCAACAATACGATACATTAAAGATACATATGAGGCAGGTACAGATGCAATCCGATTCGATTCATCAAAATTTTTATGCAGTGTGATTCAATTCAATACAACACAATGCAATGCAATCCAATATGATGCAATGGAAAATAAATATGATGACATGCAATTCAATATGGTACCCCTGCTGCTTTGCCCAAAACAAAATAGAATATTGTATAGAATTAATGGTTATAATATGAATTATATTGGTTTTAATGGAAACTACAGTGTCTACTGGTATATGAAGGATTCTATTGGTGGGATGTTATCTGGCAGATGGGATCTTTTAGAACACCATAAAATTATATTGCAACAATAACCAAAACACAATAAAAAAGGAATTTTGTAATATTTAACTGACGTGCCTCCTGACTTCTAACACAGGGCACTTTCACAAACAGTTCTTGACATTGAGGTATTGGAAGTCCTCATTCTCTGTAATGCTAAATATGTTAACAAATACAGTAATTGGTTATTGCACTGGAACAAGCAGAGCTGCTAGCCAAAGGGGAGTGAAAAAAGTTGTAATAGTTTGCTAACTTGGCATCATGCTAGCGGTTGTGGAGCCGTTGGCAGCTAACTCCTCTTAATCCTATGGGGGCATAGGCCATCGACAACATTGAATTGAATTAACCTACATATCGATTTTTACTGATGCAAATATGTTAAAAATGATGCAGCGCGACGTAAATGGCAACTTGTATCTGATGTACAACTTTTTTACCGATGCAAATCATTGAATCTTCCCATCCCTATTGTATATGTAGTTGAATGGGAGTCTCACCGTTAGTGTTGAAGCAGACAGGGAGAGCAATAAAACAAATGTTTAATACACTTAAATTTTGCCTTCACTTTCAGCTGCTATTGCTTTACAGTGTTTATTTTATTTTAAATTAGAAAAAAACTTTCAGCAAGGCTAGGTTGTGGACAGTTTAAGGAAAGTTTAGTTGGAAAACTTAGAATTTTTACACCCCACCAAAAAAAGGTCAAACATGTAGAGCACACATTTAATACATAAAATTTAAAAAGATGTTTACTAACAAAGTTAGTAAAGTTTAGATAATCAACCAGTTCGGCACAGGTGGATCCCATTCATATATTTAATTAAATTAGCATTCGAGGATATATAGATTTATATATAGGCCTACCTTTGTTTCCCAACATTCCTTTGGCACCCTAAATCCTCACTCTTTTCTTTTCCTCTGGGTTCGGGCTGAATAATAACTTGAGGCCCCTCTCTCAGACAGCAAGGCAAATATGCATTCTCCATCGTAAATGTTTTGCGTTCTCTGAGAATATTTGCGTTCCCTCGCAAAACTTTTCCAAGGCAGTGCAAAGTATTCTTGGGGGAATGCAAAACTTTTCTGAGAGCAAGCAGAAGTTTTGCGGAGAAACACATTTTTTTCTCTTGGGAACGCAAAACTTTAGCTAGGGAACATAAAATCTTTTAAATGTTTTTTTCCATCACCACCTCAACCATTTTCTATCTTAATAAGTATTAAATTTAAGAATAAGTAGTAAATTAGTGATCAAACGCTGGACCTTGAATTGAACTTAATGTTATAAGATTACTATCACCTCCTTTAATCGTTGTGTCCTTAAAGTGCCCTGTTGTCAAGAGGAGATCCTTTGTCACATCAAGCAGTCAGACCACTGTGCTTGAAACGCGCACATCCAATCAGCGCATGATACCAAAGAACTGCAAAAGTGTTTCAAAATCATAAAGTTCTTTAAAAAATAAAATTTAAATAATTTGAACGTATTTTAATTATGCAGCAAATTTCCATTCTGGTGGTGTAATGGTGTGGGGGATGTTTTCTTGGCACACTTAATGCCCCTTAGTGCCAATTGGACATCGTTTTAACATCGTTTAAATGCCACGGCCTACCTGAGCATTGTTTCTGACCATGTCCATGCCTTTATGACCACCATGTACCCATCCTCTGATGGCTACTTCCAGCAGGATAATGCACCATGTCACAAAGCTCGAATCATTTCAAATTGGTTTCTTGAACATGACAATGAGTTCACTGTACTAAAATGGCCCCCACAGTCACCAGATCTCAACCCAATAGAGCATCTTTGGGATGTGGTGGAACGGAAGCTTCGTGCCCTGTATGTGCATCCCACAAACTCCATCAACTGCAAGATGCTATCCTATCAATATGGGCCAACATTCCTAAAGAATGGTTTCAGCACCTTGTTGAGTCAATGCCATACATTAAGGCAGTTCTGAATGCAAAAGGGGGTCAAACACAGTATTAGTATGGTTAGGTGAGTGTACATGTACATTATAAACATAATCTATTCAATTGTTCAGCAATATTACATAATTTTCACCATTCAAATACTTAAATTATCCATTTCTACTTAGGAACATGAAACCATAAAAGATATCACTCACTACTTTCACTCATACACATGGACACCAGTGCCATTTAGCAAACAGGGATGTCACAAATAGTTATTTGAACACTACATTAATACTACAAAGGTATATACAGTTGTAACGGTTGTCCCCCTCACGTAATTGTGAAATAATTTACATTTTGTTCAGGTGCCAAACAGGGTTATAAACCTGTAGAAGAAATCAATCGAGAGAATAAAACCCCACCAATTACATTTGAGAGCTTGAAAAGGGAAAGAAACAAAACTTTGTCTATAATAAATGGCCAGATATGGTTGACCGATAAACGGTTTCAGTCACCACATAACGCATCAAAAGCTGTGACAATCATGAGTAATAATGTTTGTATATAAAACAATATCTTCAATATCTGAATAATGCCATTTTAAAGATTAAAATCTTAATAAAATTAATTCTTGAGATTAAGCTTTGATGTTTGTAATTAAGAGCAAGGGCAAGCCCCATCTAGTAAGCACTTCTCTCCGTAGGTTTTCAGTAATAGCTGCAGCAGTAGCGTGTCGAAATGGGAAATAACTCTACCCATCGCGAGAAGTAATCAACAAAGAGAAGCAAAATTGTACAGCTTTTTGGTAGTGGGCCCATTTTCTTTACGGCAAGCATTTCGTTATGTGTTCATGTAACAATTTCTTTGGAGTATACCTGCTAGCTACCTATTGTCACTTTTGAGTGTTGGACATTTTATGCAACTCTTGACATCGATCCACATACCATGACAATAAGCAACGTCTGGAATGATAGTAGTGGAGAGCGTTTGGTATGATGCTGCAAGGAATGACAAACCTGTATTGGATTTGACCATCAGCCAGGTGAGAGATGCAATATAACTTGTCTTCTAATACTGCATAATGTTCCTTTGTGTCAAGCTCGTCTCTAGCAACAATCTTGAATTATCTTTGCGATTTCAGTATTACAATGTTGTTCATTGCTAATGCTTTCCAGGGTGATTGGAAAATTGAAATCTTCCTTCTTACTGGAGTAAACATTACACTCAGGTATGTGGTGCATCCAGGACAGAGCATCAGGTGCTACGTTCAACTTCCCTTTCCTTTACTCCAATACAAAATAAAAATTTTGCACCTTATTTTGACCTTTTTTTTCAAGGGGTTATGTGGTATCGCGATCCTTGAACAATTTGGTATGAATCTGTGGTACCATCCAGTTAATCCCAAGAAACGCTGGATTTACATAAGGTTATGAGGAACCGGGTAAGTATGGATAGCTTCCACTTTAATTTGATCTGCAGTGATACCTTTGCTGTTTACTACATGTCCAAAAAAAGTTATCACGGTTTGTGTACAGAACCCAAGTGCGTGCAGACGTGGAATGATTTGATGAGAATCAGCTTGAGTTCTGCCTCACCAAACTCGGTTCCTGCAGCTGCTGTGAAGTCCTGGGAGAAATCGTGAATCATGAACGGGGCGGTTCGTTCTGTCATGGGTTGTATACAGAACCCAAGTGCAGACATGGAAGGGTTAACAAAAGACTTTAATAAAAGAACAAGACAAAGCAAAAACCCACGAGGGGGAAAAATAACAAGATAATAATTGATACACAACATAGAACCCCACTGACTAAACTTGACTACGGAGCTGACTGGCCAGGTGAGGTTTTATATTTTTCAAAATCATCTTTATAAATTCACTCTCTTCTAATGTTCACTTCCATCTCTTGTATAAGAAGGTTCTGTAAGAAAAAGCAAGGTCTCTGATGGGTTCAATGTCTCCTTGAACTCATCGTCATCATCTTCAGAAAGAAAAGCAGAGAGAAAAACTGCTTCAAATTCAGTCCAGGTAGATACAGTGGTACGTGCAACTTCCCACCAGTCACGGGCAGTTTCATACAAGACTGTTCAAAATGTGGAAAAGATCCACATCTCACAAAGGGTACAATGCCACAAAATCCTCAAGTTAAATAGTTCAAAGAATCTGGATCATCAGCTGGCTTTCCAAATGTGGGAAATGTGAGTCGTATATGATCAACTTTAACTGTAGAATTAGATTAAATGGTGGTGGCATGTGGAACTGATCTTGAAGTAGGAATAGTAGTTGAAGTCATTCTGTTGATGAACCGTCATCTCTTTGACTTCGTTAATTTGGGTTTGGACCAGACAGTTCTGACAGAAATCTTTGGGTGTTAGTGCTGAAGTCCTCCATTTGTTTTTTATATTGATGAAATTCTTTATTGAACTGCTATTTACTGCTCTTCAAAATTTGAAAAGTGGCTTAGAGGTCTTGCTGAACCTCAGCTTGTAGCTGTTGAATCAGAAACCGTACTTCAGTCACAACAGCAGCAAATTCTGCAGCTCTTGCATCTTGTTGGCCCAACTCTGTCGAGACAAACTCGACGGAGCTACCCCCTCAGCCCTGAAAATCAGCTGCTGCATGGCGGCTCTTTATTTGTATGCGGTGGTGGGTTTTCTGTAGGTGTTTGGGGATGAATATGGGCTGAGAAACACCTCAGTGTGGCGGTGTGTTCACTCCTGCTCCGTCATGCCACCGATTACATACTGTAGCGAGGTAGGCGGGACAAGAGCCGGGATCTCCTATCACGGAGGAGATTGGGGAGCATAAGAGGACGAGCGACCGGACCATCAGTGAGAGAGGACAAGGCCTGGACTTTATGTTATGGTTTGTGTGTCTGTCTATTTACGTTTGATTTTATTAATACGGTTCCCGTCTCCTTCCTTCCCTTTTATGGAACTTTAATGTTACACATACGTATGCCTTTCGCCAGGCACGAAGGGATGGAGGCACATCATGACTTCCATGCCATTGTGGGTGCCCAGCAAGTGATTGGCATTCTGGATGGGACACTTATTGATTTATGCCAGTAATGTGATTCAGCACAGATCGTGGAGAACATTGAACACGATGGCAAACTATGAGAATATAAATTACACTTTCAAAAACAAGCAAAGCCAAACAGCCAGTTAATGTAGCTGGTTAACGCAGAAAACTTGTCGGGGCGCCAGACAGGGTTATAAACCTGTCCAAAAATTGGAATAATAATCATTATCATATTTTGATAGTTTGGATTTTAGTCCTAACAATGTAACAACGACAATAATTATTTTAATAAAACATTTTTATATCATCTTTTGATCTTATATTATATAAGTTAGAAACATGTATCTGTTTCACTGTTGGGGTGTGGTGATACACAATTTAGGAAACAGGTTGTCTAGATGTTCTGTTTGAATGACAGAGATATGTAGATTGAGAATGAACAAAGGGCCAATACAATGTTTGCATGATTCTTTTGCAGCAGTATGAGTGTGAGCATACATATCTTGCATTTCTGTCTAAAATAATGAGAAAAGTAGTATCTGCACAATTGTGTTCTTTCCCACAAAAAACGACATACACAAATAATTTCTGTGTGGCTTTAGGCCACCATACCATGGAAACCCCACTTGTTGGAATTACAAATGACATACTCCTAGCATCAGAACAAGGCTGTTTTTCACTACTAGTTTTATTTGACCTTACTGCCGCATTCGATACCATAGACCATGCCATACTGCTTTTATAAGATAATTTTTATAAGATAAAAAGCAGCAATGATATCAAAATAATTATCAAGGACAAGCATTACAGTGGTTCAGATCATATTTATCAGTTTGTTCATTTAAACAGGGAATCATCAAATCAAAAGTCAGTAAACTATGGATTACCTCAAGGATCAGTTTTAGGACCCTTGCAATTCTTAGAAAACGTGGAATGAGTTTTCAGAGCTATGCACATTATACCTATAATCTACACCGGCGGAAACCTCAAAATTAACAAAACTGGAAAAGTGCGTACAGGACATAAAACACTGGATAACTAGTAATATTCTTCTGCTAAATTCAGATAAAAATTTGATATAATTTATCAGACCTAATACCTGTAAATAGAATATTACAGATTACAATTTGCAAATAGAAGGATGCACATATACCTCAGCAAATCATTAACCTTAGACAACAACCTGTCTTTTGAAAACCATATCTTAAACATCACAAGACAGCCTTCTTCCACCTTTTCTGATGCAGAAAAACTAGTTCATGCATTAATGACTTCAAGACTTGATTATTGAACAGCTCCGCTTGCTAAAAGGACATCCGAATTGGAAAGGGCCAGTCGTAGGCCCTCGAAGGTCCATTTCTGAATGGCGGGGATCGTGGGGAGTGCTGAGGTGTATGAAGATGCCGGAGAAGGAGGTGGAAACCTTTTAGGACGAGGCGATGATGTACCTTGTGTTTTCGCTGAGACAGGTGCACAGCGGCGAGGCTGGTGGCCCTATGGCAAAGCCCGGGGCTCGATTGATGTTTCCGATTCCGAGATGTGCTCGGAGGGGCTGAAGAATTGAGAAGTGGAAGTAATGTTGGTAACGACAGGAGTATCGGACATGGCATTGAACAAACTGTCAATGCAAATCTAAAGAGATGAAGCAGGTAAGGTGATTTGTCTATTTATAAGATAGCGGTGTCACGAATGCCAGTGAAGAATCCTCTGTCGGCCACTGAAGGGCTCACTCTCCTGAACATAAGCTTTGGCGGAGAACTACATTTCCCAAGAAGCCACATGCTGGGATTGATTGCTGCACACCTGATCCTCATCACCAGACTATTATAACCCTACCTGTTAATGCGCAAATTGCGAAGTCTTGTTTGCCCCGGCTACATTTCTGAGCATTATCTTATCCTTGTATCTGCTACCTGTGTTTGGACCCTGCCTTGGATTACCGCAAATGACTCTTCTCTGCCTGCCCCTGACCTCTGTTGTACCTGGACTCATACCTCTGATGTTATCTGCCTGCCTCGAACTGTTGCCAGTTTTGACTACGTCTATTGCTCTGTCTCTGATATTGTTGTCTGCCCGGTTATTTTGATCCACGCCTGTTTGTACATTGAGCCTGAACCTATTTATAAATAAAGCTGCATATGGATCCTACTCAGTCTGAGTCTTCATTACATGCGGTGATTGCGGATGGCTTCTGCGCTTGAGATGGAAGCACGGGCCTCTGTTAATAAAAATAATTTAGTCTCTTTTTATACACTCAGAGACTGGACCAATGGACTATATGTTTAGTTTTTTGTTGCCTGTCTTGGCTGGTTGACAAGTCTATTGGAATACTGTAAGTGTGTTTCACTTCCACTTCAAAAGAATGACAAGTCAAGTCAAGTCAGCTTTATTTATATAGCGCTTTTTACAATTTTCATTGTTACAAAGCAGCTGTACAAGAAAAAATTACTATAAGTAAAACATAAAAGGTTATGGAATTCAAAACACAGGTCAAATATCAGACACACAATAAATTCCTATATGCAGTGTTAATTAAATAAGACTACCAAATTCTAGCAGCCCCCCCGGCCAGGCAAAACAGTATGCAAACGGTGGCGAGGAACCCAAAACTCCATTGGAGGAGAAAAAAAACCTCGGAGGGAAACCAGGCCTAACCAGGGGATTCCAGTTCCCCTCTGGCAAAAACTGCTGCCTCTGCACAAGCTCAACAGTGCTTGCACAACAAGGCAAAATAAAAAAAATTTGATTTAAAATTATCATTAATAATCTAATAGTGGCTGAAGTTTTGTAGGGACGTCACTTCCTTCGTCCAGCATTTGTCAGGTCTAGGAATGGATTGCGCCCTACCCGCTCCGCCCTTGTAACCTTGGAACAATGAGACAAGACTGGCTGAGAGTAGAGTACTGTTCTGCACTCTTTGATGCAACAAATGCATCAGTTGTTATTGGAAGTGTCCCTGGTTCCGGTTGATCTAACTAGTGCAGCCTAGATCTTTGAAATACATATATTATGATAATGTTGTGTATGCAAGATTAAAAAGATGCGTCTTTAGTCTAGATTTAAACTGACAGAGTGTGTCCGCCTCCCGGATATTGCAGGGAAGACTGTTCCAAAGTTTAGGCGCTAGATAAGAAAAGGATCTGCCGCCTGCACTTGATTTTGAAATTCTAGGTATTACCAACTGACCTGACGCCTGAGAGCGTAGTGCACGTGATGGACTATAATACGTTAGAAGTTCTCTCAAGTAGTGAGGAGCTAAACCATGCAAGGCTTTATAGGTAATAAGCAAGATTTTAAAATTTATGCGATGCTTTATAGGTAAACAGTGCAAGGTTGACAGAACCGGGCTAATATGCTCATACTTTTTTGTACGTGTAAGAACTCGAGCTGCCGCATTTTGGACCAGTTGGAGTTTTTGTAATAGGCCTGCAGGGCACCACCTAATAGTGCATTACAGTAATCTAGTCTTGATGTCAAAAAGGCATGTATAAGCTTCTACGCATCTGATGATGACAGCATATGACGTAATTTAGATATATTTTTAAGATGGAAAAACGCAATCTTACAGGTGTTGGCGACCTGGTTCTACAATGACAGAGTACTATCGAATATAAAGCCAAGATTCTTAGCTGAAGATGAGGGTTTTATGGAACATCCATCAATAGTTAAGCAGTATTCTTGGTTGTTACGTAGGGCGGTTTTCGGTCCGATAAGTTACACCTCAGTTTTGTCCGAGTTCAGTAATAAAAAATTGCTACTCATCCACTTTTTTATATCGACTATGCATTCCACTATTCGATGGAATTGCTGTGTTTCGTGAGGCTTCGAGGAAATATAAAGTTGCGTCAGCATAAATCAGCATAGCAGTGAAAGCTTATTCCGTGTCGCTTTATTATATCTCCTAGGGGTAACATGTATAATGCGAAGAGCAAAGGCCCTAGTACTGAGCCCTGTGGTACACCGTACTGGACTTGCGATTTGCGTGATACCTCATTGTTTATTTTTACATATTGGAAACGGTCGCATAAATAAGATCTAAGCCATTTCAAAGCTATTTCCTTAATACCGACATCATTTTCAAGTCTATGTAGGAGCATGCTGTGGTCAATGGTGTCGAATGCAGCACTAAGATCTAGCAGCACCAATAAGGAGATACAACCTCGGTCAGACGCCATAAGCAGATCATTTGTAACTCTAATCAGAGCAGTCTCTGTACTGTGATGTGCTCTAAATCCAGACTGGAAATCTTCATTAATCTCATTCCTTTGGAGGAAGGAGCATATTTGAATTGAGACTACTTTTTCCAGAACTTTAGATAAGAAAGGTAGATTCGAAATAGGTCTATAGTTAACTAGTTCTCCAGGGTCCAGATGGGGTTTTTTGACAAGGGGCCTTATAACAGCCACCTTATATGCTTTAGGCACATGTCCTAATGTCAGAGATGAGTTAATAATGCTAAGTAGAGGATCTATAATTTCTGGGAGCATCTCTTTCAGAAGATTTGTAGGTATAGGGTCTAGCATGCATGTAGTCGATTTAGATGATCTAATGATTTTCGATAGTTCATCGTGATCTATAGTAGAAAATAAACATAATTTCTCCTTAGGGGTGCTGTAGTTAGTCATATGTTCAGCGGGTTTCGCATCTGGTTGCATAGTTATAATTTTCTCCCGACCTAATGACAGACTATTTAAGCCAAAGTAGGGGTTAACTGAATCTTATTTCACCATTTGATTGAACTATTAGGTATAGTGGGTCTATTTAACAGTCCAGTGGCATTTTAACAAAGAAATTGAATAATTTAGCGGGTTTCGCATCTGGTTGCATAGTTATAATTTTCTCCCGACCTAATGACAGACTATTTAAGCCAAAGTAGGGGTTAACTGAATCTTATTTCACCATTTGATTGAACTATTAGGTATAGTGGGTCTATTTAACAGTCCAGTGGCATTTTAACAAAGAAATTGAATAATTTAGAAAATAAACACTACTTATTCACTGTATGAATTAAATGAACACACTGATTTCAAATAAATATACAAAACCTATTTAGTGAAGAGCAGTTCATGATTTTGTTGTTTCATTAACATTGAGGACAAAAAAAGCAGCAGGTTTTTAGTCTATATGTAAGGAATAATGTAATGCAGCCTGTTGTTGTTATCTTAGAATAGACAGTGTGATCCGGACATGGTGTGAAACAGAGATACAGTGATATAGATCCGACTTCTTACTTTCATTTAAGAAACAAACAACTGTTTTTGTGTGTTTTTGACATAACCTTTTATTTCACAGTATATAAGATGCGCAAAAAGTCACAATATAGAACTTGCTTGTAGCCTTGCGCTGTATGAGAGCTGCGCACTGGAGTGAGAAATCGATAGAAAGTTTAAATGATTAAAAAAAACATATTTTGTGATGACAAACAACGCCAAATGTGGAGATATGTGGTTATATGCGTGAGCCTGCATGTGAGGACAGGTGCACGCAGCCAAGACTCAAGTAGACTGCTGCGTAATTCATATATGCTTTTGAAAAACTACTGCAGTAGAGTTTGATGTTATGTGCATCGAAGTTGGAGACATGTTTCATAGAACATACCTACTGCAAAATATTTTTAAAGTCCATGCCCACTGTATTATATTCTCTCATATTGTATTCTGTATTTATTCTAACTGTATATCCTGCACTTGCTAACTGCACTTCTGGTTAGACCTAAACTACATTTCGTTACACTGTACTTGTATATGTGTAATGACAATAAAATTGAATCTAATCTAATCTAAAATCTAATGTTACAGTTGTGGAGGCCTCTCTCTCAGTTACGGAGTTATTCTCTCTCTGCCCTCATTCCCTACCTAGGGATACCCATCCAGAGGAAACTACACATAACACCAGCACCAGCTGAATGTTACATGCCATCCTCATGTGAGAACCCGTGGACTTCATGTGCCATCCTCCTGCGAGATCCTGTGAATTTAACTGACCCTATTTTAATACTAATACTAACGTTTGTATACTTATGTCTTTCTTCTTGTAAAGCTGCTTTGCAACAATGAAACATTTTGAAAAGGACTATATAAATAAAACTGAATTGAATTGAATAGACCCACAAATTAGCTCAGAGGTTGGTACTGATGGCTGGGGCCATCTCTCAGTTGAGCACTTGCAGGGGTTGTTGGTCGATCACAGGTGTGTTAAACCACACAAAGCAGGTCATGTAATAAAAACAAAAGGGACTACTAACTGACCTTTGAGATGTGTAACTGGTAAGTGCACGGTGTATGCCCACACACATCAGCATGTTATGCCCTGCTGCTACATGTGATGAACTATGGGTGAGGGGAACATGATTCTATCCCAGCCTTTCCCATTGACCTTCTTCTGTCTTCATTTCGAATGTATCTGTTAGTACGGGTGCACAGTTTATACTTTATGGAATCTGTTCCAGGCCACTTTACCTCCTAAAACGATTAACTGTCAGCAATCCTCCTCAATTTTGTTTCTGCTGAAAAACTGCAAGAAAAACACAACTCTCCCCTAACAGTGTGGCTCAGCCTACCACCCCAAACGGCTGTTAGTCATGTGATAAGTCGACACTCACCAGTTCAAAGCTGATTTGATAGATTGATTGCTGGAAGCTAATCTTTTTAGTAACACCGGAGTTGTGAAAGGGATTTTTTATTTCCCCCTTCTTTCTTATTTGCTATTTGCTGTTCTCCTGTCTTACTGCTGGTATGCCTTCACTGAACTTACAGTGAACCTGACTATGTTATTTATATATTTCCTGTCTTTTTCACTGTTTTTTTTTCAAGGGAAGCTCTGCATTGTTCGGCAGACCTTGCCACAATAGGTGAAGTGCCCCAGGTTACCTTTACCAACCAGTCTATCATTATAAGCCTGCATTCTTTTTGAACATTTCCAAAAGTGGATGGGGATTTGAAATATCCATTAGTTATGCAGGGCTAAGAGTGATTAAGCCAGTGTATTTTGGCGCTTCTCATCTATCTTATATGTTTAAGAACTAATTAGTGACATAAAAGCTAATCTGAAGTCAGATCTGATGGCTACAAGTCTCTAGAACAAGTAGGCAAAATCCCAAAACTGATTTTGAGTCATTTGATGAGGTAAACCAAAAGACAATCAATAGTATGTCATTAGCTGTCTTTGCTGGTAAAGTGGCTGCATACTGTAGCTTACAGCTGTGCTGAAATCCCTTTCTTCTTTTTTATGCATCTTCCTCGGGAGTTCTTCATACCCTGTAATGAGCTCTCTAATGGCAAAGACAGAAAAACTAGAGGATTGTCTTTTCTCCAATTTCTGCTTTTAGCATTTTGCCTGAACAGATCCACTAATAGGCTTTTAGTTATACGTACTCACATTTGATCTGCCTTGTTTGTGACATGTATATGTATGATATCTGTGTGAGATATCTGTTTATCAGTTTGAAATTAGTAATTTATGTCTACATGCAGCACATTAAACAGACATAAACTCAGATACAGCACATATCCCACAGAACCCCCCTTGTAAATGCTTGTCTTCAAATGAGCAGCTTACTTTCCTTCATTGTTATGTAAATTGTGTTGCTAAGATATTTTTATATCATATTCAGTCAAAACATACCATGAAAGTTGGTTGTGTAGTAATGTGTTGATAATCTTTTGTTCAGGGGAGTTTTTGCTTAGCAGTAGTTGTTTTTGCCCAGAGCGCAAACCACAAGTGCATAGAGACTACAAAGTAACTTTTTCATCTTTAAATGATTTATTTATGTCTTAATCGGGCCGTTAAAGAACAAAAGACCAGTAACATCAGATTATTGTAAATTGAATGTGCCAGGCTCTGCATCTCTTTTGGATTTTTAGGGCCAGAAGCAGTGCAGATATCTTCAGGCAATTTGTTTCAGGTATTCACAAGCTTCCAGGTACAACAAATGGAGATTTTAAGAAATGAAAACAGAAGGGTATTGCTTTTAATGTTGTTGTAAATAAGGGAAATGAGATGCAGTGTTGAACCTGATGTCCTTTAACTGTTTTTAAAAAATTTAAAGAGTAATGTCCTTAAAAGAAACAGACACCACGTGTGAGAAAAATAACAGAACACAAACAAAACAAGAGGGGTTCAAACCCGAGTCCTGACAGTATCCCCCCCAGCGACGCCACTGGGCGCTCTAGGAGGGGGCTCACCTCGGCGTCGGAAGAGCTCCACGATCAGGGATCGGTCCAAGATGTCCCGACACGGTACCCAACTTCTCTCCTCTGCGCCGTAGCCTTCCCAGTCCACTAAGTACTGAAAACCTCTGCCACGTCGTCGTACGTCAAGCAATCTCCTAACCCTATAGGCCGGAGACCCATCCACCAACATAGGAGGCGGGGGGGTGGGCCATTTGCCGTGTACCTGAAGAGGGGAGGAACTCACAGGCTTGACCCTGGACACATGAAAAACAGGGTGAACCCGAACAAGATGAGGGGGAAGTTTGAGCTTGACCGCCACCGGATTAACCACCTTCGATATACGGTATGGTCCGATGAACCTGAGTGCCAGTTTGCGAGAAGGCACCCGGAGAGGCAGGTCCTTGGTGGAGAGCCATACCCATTGACCGCAAACATAGGTAGGGGGAGAAGTACGGTGGCGATCAGCCGCTGCTTTGGTCCGTCTTTCGTCGGCAACGCTGGACGAAGGCCAAAGCAGACGGGACCGCAGCATCGGGTTCCTGTGAGGGAAACAAGGGAGGGTTATAACCTAAGGAACATTCAAAAGGTGACATACCTGTCGCCGCAGAGGGTTGTGAATTGTGGGCATATTCTACCCACGAGAGCTGAGAGCACCAGGAACCGGGGTTACTAGATGTCAAACAGCGGAGCATTCTACCGAGATCCTGGTATTACCGTTGGAACAGGGAAGCCCAGTGACAAAATCGAGAGCCACATGGGATCAAGGGCGGGAGGGAATGGGCAAGGGCGGGAGGGAATGGGCAAGGGACGGAGTAGACCAGCGGGCGGGCTATTGCACGACTTGCATTGGGCGCATGTGGAGCAGGCTGACACGAACTGTTCGACATCCGCGGCCAATGATGGCCCCCAGAAACGTTGGCGGATGGCTGCCAACGTTCCCCGGATTCCTGGATGGCAGACTAACCTGGATGAATGGCCCCACTGAAGAACCTCTGGTCGTACGTGACCGGAACAGACAACCTCGATCACTCGCCGTTCGATGCCCCAAGAGAGAGAGCCGACCACGAGCCCATCTGGGAGTGTGGTGTCTGCGGAGTTCTCTCTCTCTGCGGGTTCGAACACACTAGACAGAGCATCAGGCTTGATGTTCTTGGACCCTGGCCGGTACGAGAGGGTGAAGTTAAAACGGCCAAAGTAGAGTGCCCATCGAGCCTGCCACGCACTCAGCCTCTTAGCTGAATGGATATACTCAAGGTTCTTATGATCCGTCCAGACTAAGAATGGCTGAGCGGCTCCCTCTAGCCAGTGACGCCACTCACCCAGGGCCAGTCTCACCGCTAACAGCTCTCGGTTGCTAATGTCATAGTTACGTTCAGCAGAGCTAAGGCGGTGAGAGAAGGTACAAGGATGCACCTTCCCATCACTGGGAGACTGCTGTGATAAGACCGCGCCTACCCCGACATCAGACGCGTCAACCTCGACAATGAATTGGAGTGCAGGATCTGGAATAGACAGGACAGGAGCAGAGACAAAACGACACTTGAGTAAGTCAAAGGCTACCTGAGCGTCCAGGGTCCACCTGAACGGTACCTTGGTGGAGGTCAATGTCGTGAGGGGTCTGGCCAATTGGCCAAAATTTCTGATGAATCGACGGTAAAAGTTAGCGAAACCCAGAAAGCATTGCAACGCCTTACGGGAGTCGGGGACGGTCCACTCGGCGACAGCCTTGATCTTAGCGGGATCTGCCCTAATCCCCTTAGCAGAGATGATGTGGCCAAGGAACGTGACAGACTCGGCGTGGAATTCGCACTTCTCTGCCTTGACAAAAAGTTGGTTCTCTAGGAGACGCTGGAGAACCCGTCTAACGTGCTGGGCGTGTACCTGGAGAGAGGGGGAAAAGATCAAGATATCATCCAGATACACAAACACGAATCTATTGATCATGTCACCCAGAACGCTGTTGACCAGGTTCTGGAAGACCGTCGGAGCATTGGTTAGTCAAAAAGGAAGAACCCGATATTCAAATGTCCCGTAGGTGTGTTAAAGGCGGTCTTCCACTCATCCCCCTCCCGAATACGGACAAGGTGGTATGCGTTGCGGAGGTCTAATTTGGAGAAGACCTTGGCTCCCTGCAAAAGTTCAAAGGCAGAAGACATGAGGGGTAATGGGTACTTGTTCTTTATTGTAATGTCATTCAAACCTCGATAATCGATACAAGGACGCAGGGAGCCGTCCTTCTTCTGTACGAAGAAGAACCCCGCACCAGCGGGAGAGGAGGAGGGACAGATGAGGCCAGCCAAGAGAGATTCTTGAATATACTTGTCCATAGCCTCTCGCTCGGGTTCAGACAGGGAGTAAAGACGGCCCTAGGGCGGAGAAGTGCCCGGGAGAAGATCTATGGCGCATTCGTAGGAACGATGTGGAGGAAGAGAGGTCGTCCGAGACTTGCTGAACACGACCCCAGATCGTGGTACTCTGCCGGAACGCCAGAGAGGTCGGCGGGTTGAACCTGTGAAACACAAGACAGGGAGACAGGAGACGAAGCAGGACCCAAACAAGACACATGACAAGCTTGACTCCAGGCTAAAATAGAATTTCTTCCCCAAACCATGTGGGGATTGTGCTGTACAAGCCACGGATGACCCAGGATAATCTGACTCAATGGGGACTCCATGAGGTACAGCACAATCCTCTCGCAATGATTGCCGGAGGAGAAAATGGTTACAGAGGGGGTGACATGGGTAATGGTGGTGAGGGAACTGCCTGTGAAAGACTGTACCTCCATTTGTTTATCGAGAGGTATGGAGGGAATTCCCCAATGAGGGGCTGTGACAGGAGTCAAGGAAGTTGCCCTCTGCTCTGGAGTCGATAAGAGCGTGGCCAGAGTGAGAGGACCCCTGGAAGACCAACTTGACAGGTAGTTGGGTGCGTCCGGAAGGAGAGCTTGAGTTAACGGACGTGCCCACCAGAACTCTCCGTTCTACCGGTGGGCAGTGGCTTTTACTGGACACTGAAGGGCAAAGTGACCCGGCTTCCCACAATACAGGCAAACTCCCAGACTGAGGCGATGTTGTTTCTGTTGGGGAGTAAGGCGCAGTCGACCTAGCTGCATGGGCTCCGGAGTCGGGTGAGAAGCTGACATAGCCCCAGATGTTGAGGGTGCCGGGAACTGCCATGCTGGTAAGGACTGCCGTCGCTGCTGTCGATGTCTGAGCCGACTCTCCACACGTAGCGTGAGGTTAATGAGGGTCTCGAGATCTGGCGGAAGGTCGAGGGCTGCAAGTTCATCGGCGATGGCTGGTTTCAAACCTTCCAAAAAACGAGCGCGCAAAGCACTGTTGTTCCAGTCGCACGCAGCAGCAAAGGTTCTTAGACGGATGGCATAATCAGTAACCGAACCCTCTCTCTGTGTCAGCCGAGAGAGTAAGGCAGCCGCTTCATCCCCACGGACTGAACGGTCAAACAGCTTCTCCATCTCCTTGCGGAAGGAATCAAAAGAGGTGCAGAAGGAAGCCCTTGCATTCCAGACCGCCACTCCCCATTCCCTAGCCCGTCCAGATAGCAAGGAAAGAACGAAAGCAGCCTTGGTGTCCTCTGCCACATAATGACGAGGTTGGAGAGCGAAGACTAGGGCACACTGAGAGAGAAAAGCCTGACAGGACTTGGGGTCACCGTCGTAGACAGGAGGGTTGTTAGCATGAGGTTCAGGTTCGTGACGATCCGGGGCTCGCCCAAGGGAACCGACCTGAAATTGTTCCAGTCGACTAGAAAGCTCTGCCATCTGGTTATTCAACGCCGTTACCTCACGGACAGTGGCGAGAAGTTGCTGATTCTGCTGCCCTAAGAGCGCCCCCTGTTGTGTGATGGCAACACACATTGGGTCAGATTCCGCTGAATCCATGTTGGTCAGATCGTTCTGTTATGACCAGAACTCTGAGTCAGATGCAGGTTTCAGAAATGGTTGGTTTAATCAATAATCGGGACAGCAGAAAATCGTCAAAGTCAGAGGTCTCTGGCAAAACCCACCCACAAGGATCCTTAAATACCCCAGAATCCAGGCTCGAGTGCTCAGCAGAGAACTTTCAAGGAAATATTATAAACAAAGCTGCCAGACCCGTAAGGTAAACAATGACTGAATAGAATGACACAAGTTAATGTAAAGTCTTTGATCCAACTGTTCCCAGATCAGGGTATCTATAACCTCTCGAATGTGCGTGAGAGGGATGATCCGAATGAGAGATAAATCCTTCTGAAGAGGGTTGGAAGGTAGACAATGGCTGAGGTAAATGACACAACCCCAAACGAGGTCTAGGTCCAGTGATGCACAGAACCGCAGGGTCCCTAGCCTCTCGAATGTGCATGAGAGGGATAATCCATATACAAGAGGAAATCCTTTAGTGAAGGGCTCGAGTCGTACCACCGTCCGTCACACCCTTGGGGAGTCGAAGAAAGAGGGGAGCGTCCCCGATGTCCGGGGGGCGGGGCAAAAGTCACGCCTCTAGAAGATCACCGTTAGATGAAGGTGAAGGTCTCCCAGCGATGGTCAATAATGTGGGAAACTAAAATTAAATCGAAATAACAAAGCTAGAGAAAATTAACTAGAGTGGAGGAAAATAACAAGACTAGAGAAAAAAAATTACATGTGTAGTGAAGTGAGTGACTCGTTACCACGTCATCCTCATTATATATTTAACCAATGGGGTACCGCCCTTAGTGTATATAGACTCTGTGTTCGTGCCTCCTGAGATGCGTCATTGTCGAAAGCCCGCCCCTTGTCTTCATCCCAAGAGATCGCGGAGGTATGCGTTTCAGCTGTGCAGCTTGATTGTAGTAGTAGGTGATGTTGTATTGTTTCTTTATGTTTAGTGTGACTCTCGGCCATCAAGGCTGCTCGTTGTTCTCTTGGTGACATCCACATTGTAAGTTTTAATGTTGTATTGTAACTTTTCAGGAAACTTGTTTGTTTGAATGATCCGCAATGCATTTTAGTGTGGTGTGCCTTCGGGGCTTCCATCGGTGTGGCATCCCTTATTACCCGTGTCGGAGTGCCAGCTGTTTGTTGACTCACTAACAGATCCATCGCATGACTTCTGTGTGCCTGTGATTTACGTGTATGTTTGTGCATGCCGATATTCAGTCAGGGTGAGTACATTCGCTATTGTTTCTTTTTAATCTGCAATGGTCCTAATTAGATGGTTAATAAATATTTGTTAAATCTCTTTGCTCTCGTAAAAGCCAAGTTCGTTCCTTTGAATGATCTGCAATGCATTGTAGTGTGGTGTGCCATTGGGGCTTCCGTTGGTGTGGCGTCTCTTGGTGGCCGTGTCGGAGTGCCGGCTGCTTGTGGAGTCACTGGCGGGTCCATCGTGTGACTTCTGTGTGTTTGTGATTGCGCGTGTGTGTGCATGCCGATGTTCAACCAGGGTGAGTACGTTGGCTATTGTTTCTTTTTAATCTGTAATGGTTTTAATGGTTTTAGATAGTTAATAAATAATTGTTAAATCTCTTTGCTCTCGTTAAAGCCAGGTTGAGCGGCCATATTTACAACTTGCTGTCAGTAACCCTTGCTTTTCGAGCTACGTCTGCTGCTTTGGGGGGAACCAGAACTCCCTTGGGATCCCATCTCGTCTACTGCTTAGGCGATTAGTTTACGGCTCTAGTGGGCCTTAAAGGGTTTTCTTTGTTTCCATTATTTTTGGATTCTGTTTTTGTTTATGTGTCCGTCTCTGTATGGATTTGGCTGGTTCTGTCACCAAGCCTTCAGCTGCATGGATTGATCCCAGCCAAATAGTTTTGTCATTAGTAATAATTTAGTGACTGATTGCGTGTTCTGTGTGACCGCATCGTCTTGGAGGTGTACTTTTTTTGTTATAAATTGTTGTTGTCTCTCTTTGTTTATGTGGACTGTTTATCTTTATTTCTCTTATTTTTGTATTCTGCAGGAGCTGGGTTTTCCTGGAAGTGGGCCTGTGATGGTAGCTGCACGGCCTTCACTTTAACACTAAGGGTTATTAGTGTTGTGTTATTTCTGATCACTATTTGTAGTGGAGTGTGACTTTGTTTCTGCCGTATGCAGCTATAGCTAGCCTGCTTTCAGGGCCTCAGCCCCTGCAGTGATTTACCTAATTTTCGTCTCTGTTTACGGATCGAGACAATTTATTTAAAGTTATTATTTGGGTAGTTGTTTTCTTTAATAAAAGTGTTTTGTTTAATTGTGAACTCACGCCTCCTGCCTTTCTTGAGCGAATGGACTTGCTTACCATTTATTAGATTATTTCCCCGGTAACTCGGGGTGGCGTAGTCACTACTAGTCGAGCCACGTTTTGCTACACATGACTAGAGAAAAAAAATAACATGACTAGAGAAAAAAAATAACATGACCAGAGAAAACAAATAACATAACTAAAGAAAAAGGCGGGGAAGCCTGTAGTCTAGTAGTCAACACGCTAACAAAGCAAACGATCTGACAACTGGTGGGAAAATTGGTGAGGAATAAGTAGGAGAAGGAGCGTCTGGTGCGCAGAGACTATGTGCAAAACACGAGGGCGGGGCAGAAACGGACACCACGTGTGAGAAAAATAACAGAACACAAACAAATCAAGAGGGGTTCAAACCCGGGTCCTGACACCAGACACCATGATCTCAAAAGATTCAAGGCTGCACACAGAGACATTGCAAGTGCTTAGATTTTTACATCAACTAAGACAGACATGATGAATCACACAGTGCTCAAAAAGTTAATCAAATATCCATGTCCATTGTATAGCTTTGCACAGTAGACAATTTGTGGCCATTTGCATTTGTTTGTATTTTTATTTCTTCTTTTAAGAAAAACATCTGAGACATGGTGAATATTTAAACATTACATATCTCCACAGACACATTATAAAAAAGCATCCTATGAGAAATACGATCTACATTTAACCTTGCTTCACAGTATGTTACATTTTAATTCAACGCTGCACTGACATAGTTCAATTTCTCGGCTTTTCCTCAATTTGAATCAAACTTTTCTCATTCAATTCTCTCACAGGATTTTCCCAACAGTAAAAAGGAGAAGCTTAGATCTATGCTGAGTCTTTTATGTAGGCCACAAAATCCTCTGAGGCTGAGAGTTTAAGGAGTGGGAACATTTAGCCCTGTGCGTTGAAATGTCATGCTAATGGAGTGGAGAATACTCTTATGGTGCCAGGCTAGTCCTGAAAGCTCAGCTTGACCTGTGAGGCACACTGTAGTAATTAGGCCATCTGAAGCCTAAGGACGGGGACATCTCGGTGGCTTTGACTGGACACATAGATCCCAGAATAGACAGGTCACCATAACCTTAACACAGAAAGATAATATTAACCAAAACATGGACATTTTGGCTGACAGTTGTTTGCCGGAGTAGAAGTCAAAAAGTCATTCATAGTGACATATATTAAAAGAACATGTATTATTTTGTAACAATTGTAAAAAAGAGCTAAATAAATAAAAATAAAATTTGAAAAATAACTTTTGTCAGGCAATGTCAACCTGTGTGCCCCTAAACCATGTTTGCCATCTTGGCAATTTCCCATTTCAACTTTGACAGCTACACTAGCCTGAAGATCGTCTAAATGAGTTCTCACTACATGGGATTTCTCATTTGGAGATACAGCAATATGTGCTATTCAATATATATTTCAATATATGAGAATAGTTTTAGAGGTCACATACCACCTCTAGCCAGCCAACAGAAACTGCATGTGTCTGCCTTATAAAATGACTGAGAACTTTGCATGACCCCCATTTTGCATATCTGTCATTGTCAATTTGCAGCTATAGCAGTGTCTTGTGCAATACAGGAGAAAGGGAAAAGCCAATCTACAAAGATGTCAAGGGCACACTTTGAAATGAAACAGGAACACTATGTGCCCTCTATTTTTTCATCTTATGTTTCACCAACATCCAGGGCTACTTTACTGAAATCAACTACATGAGTTCACCAAGCTGTAGTTTCTAGGCTGGGACAGTTTGACAGATATTATTTATTGGGTGAGCTGGGTCTTTGTGACTGCTTGCTTTATGTTCTTCTTTTGAAGAGGTCAGGCTAAGATAAAGGACACCAGAGAGTGTCAAAGAGTGATGCTGTCATTATAGGCAACTTGTCTAAACTTGGACAAATTCATAAAACATTTAATGATACACCGCAGTTTTGTACCTCTGACCCTCAAGGAGTGTTTCACCGCCACTTGTTGACAATCTACTGCACATGCAACATTGTAGATTAGCAGGTGAATATTTCACTGAAAGTCATTGTGCATGGACCATGTGCATTGAAAAATGTGATAATGTCCATGCTCGATAAAACTCTCCATGGATTGCTGTGTTACTTTAATCTCTGTTGGCAGATGATGGTATGAGGCTGGCAGACATTAAAATCCCTTCATCAGCAGAAGGTGCAGACTGATATTTAGGTGACAGCCCTGCCGGTACTGAGCGTTTCTCCATTCACACAACCAGCCAGTAATTATTACCATGTTCCTCTCAGCTTTGATCTCTGTGGATCATCCTATGCAAAATCATCTGAGAGAGAAAGCACTGGTTGAGGGCTGGGCAAAGCAGCGCAATTTTGATCTTCTGTCGTTCTGTTGCTCTCATTCATTCTGTCTTTTAGATAAACTTAATTTCTTTGTATTCCACATTTGAAGAGGCAAGGGAAAAAAATCTGAAACTTCTGAAGATTTTCACAATCCTCTCAGACAAAAGAAAAACGAGAAAAAAAGAGAACTCATTGCTAAAAAGCCATTTTATGAAATCCCACCTGCAAGTGTAAAATGTCTTCATTAGGGCTGGCAATACTAAAGAAAATATCAGCCCTTGCACAATGCCGAAGGTCTGCTCATGACCTTTCCTTGGTTTTAATCATTGCAACTCTTGACAGCTTAATAAGTTGAAGGTGCTGGATTGTAGCCTAACTTAATAAGGCCTCACAGCCCAAGCCTTGGCCACCTATGATTGCCCCCATAAGTCTTTGCACATCTGGTGCCATGTCCTTGGGAGAGAAATATTTTCCATAACTTTGCCTTTGCTCTAAAGCTTTACTGCCGGCCATGCCTTTATTAAGGGGGAAATGATACAGAGCATTGTGTGACACTGTTGCAGGACCCGTCCACATGATGTCCGATAGTCTGTGACCTGCCGCTGCCAGTTTAAGACCTCAACATTGCCTTTACACAAATTTCCAACCTATTAAATATTCCAGTAATTTATAGGTGTACTTTGTATGTTTAATCTATCCCACATAGTGTATTGTTACAGAAGATAAATGCTCTCTTTATTCTAGACTACATTACTTTATATATGAATTACTATCCTTTTATGATACACATAAGCTAGATAATGCTATAAGCAGAAAAGTCAAGGTTTTATGGGTCTCTTTTGCTTGCAGACTTAGGGCCCTATCACACACCTGGCACAATGCGACATTAGGTGCGACACAAGTGTTTATTTATCTGTTGTTAAACTATCGGAGATCATGATAGGGGTCAGCTGTGGCCTAAAGGTTAGAGCGTTGGGCTTGTGGTCAGAAGGTTGCAGGTTCTAATCTCAGTGCCAACAGGTCATGACTGAAGGGCCCTTGAGCAAGGCACCTTACCCCTGATTGCTCTGCAGTAATGTTCCACTGTATAAAACTACTTGTAAGTCGCTTTGGATAAAAGCGTCTGCCAAATGAATAAATGTAAATGTAAATGTAGATCATGTTTGGGTTCTAGGAGATGCATTTGTGGTTTCCTTGATGTAAATGTTTGTTGTGTTTTTGGTAACTCTTTTCAAATTAGATTTATTAAACTCTTATAGAGTGTTCACACCAAACGTTTGAACATTTTGAGTTTTCTCGCATCATTCGCTCGTGAAATTTGCTTCATTACAGACGCGAATTCGCCTCATGGGAGGTGCTTCTGCAACTCGCTCACAGCCCTACTAGAGCAAGCTTCTGATTGGTTAACGCGGCACGAATTTTCCCCAGAGTTCAGATCTTTCCACTCGCACGAACCACGCGAACACTCAATTCGCGCAAATCACACCGCAAGTAGTTCATCGCGTCTTTGCATTGACTTAACATGTAAATCACTTGCGCTTAACGCTTCATTCGCGCTTGGTGTGAACACACTATTAGAAGTTTTCTTACTGAACATCCAATCAGCTTCCACATGCAAAACCAGTGCTGGAAGACAAAGGCAAATTCCTTTCCCGCCAAAGGTGCCATCGTCTGATTGGTTCAGTCACATCTGTCGAGCGTGGCCCCTTTACAACTTAAAGAGACCCCCGTCACTTTCTTCTTATCTCTTCTTCTTGTTCACTCCTTCATTTTGTACCTCTTCCTATATACCTGCCTCGAGCAGGAACCAGTTCTTGGTATCTCTTCAGAGACCGCCTCCCCCCAATGGTGAGGGTGAAGAAGGAACAATGGACTGCGGCCTATCACGGGGCCACAAGGCCAGAACTTTTCCAGCAAGACCGTGTCCTGAAACCAATCAAACCTTCCATCTCTCCAAGCGCATACGGATAAACAGAGCTCGCAAGTATCCGTTCTATTCATAGAATAGCTGCGTTTAAGTTTATGTGCCTCTTTGTTAAAGATGAATTTATTTGTGTCCAGGAATCGCTGTAATGCTTTCTCACAATGCATCTCTTTCTATGTTTTGTTTTCTTTCATGTTGCGTAATGTCTATGTGTTGCGATCGTTATGTGTTTACGATATAGAGTAGTTTAATAAACAACCATGTATTCACTTGTGATGGGTTTTCTGTGCTCAACACTCACAACGCAGTCACTTAAACCGTGTTAGATTTATGCTACCTTTGCTCTAAATTTTATTTTAGCCTGCCACTGGGGGGGGTTCTGTCATAGTTCTGCCCTATTTTGTCTTGATCTTCTAGGTTAGTGGCATAATCATGACAGAGCCACATGCTTTGTGTGGAGAGAAACATATTATTGTCAGTCATGACATAATATGCGGTCTCGTCTCTGGCCCCGCCCCTCTCATTTCCTCGTTAGCTTCCATTAGTATTTCATTCCCCACACCTGCCTTGTGTTAATTATCCTTTGTTTGTTTCCCCTATTTAAGGCCCTTGCGTTTGCTCTCCTGTGCGACTTTGTTTTGTAATACCTCTTGTTGCTTGCTTGTCTTCCTGGATCCTTGGCTATGCCAGTTAAGTCATGTTTTAGTCATTTGATGGATTTTTGATTTGTTTACAGTTTGTAGGTTTTGCCCCATCTTGGGAAGTTTATGTTTCTTGTTCTTATTCCGTTACGTTTCGGTTTTCCCACATCGTGGGTTTTTATTTGTTACATACAACCTATTCCGGGCTATGCAACAGAGAGGTGAAGACCTTGTGGATTTTTTTATTTAAAGAAAATATTTTTATTTAATATAAAGAATAAGCCACGTAAAGTAAAAAAGTCACTATAAGATTGAGACCAGAGAAATGAAAACGTATGCAATCAGGGTATATGAAATATCAAGCAAAAGGAAACAAAATCAGCAACCCTCTTTAACCCTCTGGTGAGTTTTTAACACCCAAGATACTGGAAGCAATCCCACGCGGTCCTGGAAGCAATCACCTGCAACACGCCACACCTGTGCTCCGCTCAACTGTAGAGTAGACGCTATAAACAGGCAAACAAGGAGGAAGAGCTGGCAGATCTGTAACACCCCCTACCTTAAGACAGAGACTCCTAAAAGGCCTCTGCAAAACCCTTCAAAACACCACACAACCAAAATGACCAACAAATTCTTAATTATTATTATAACTAAAAAGTGAGCACTTAACTTTAGTTCAGCGATGTTGACAGCCCATATACGTGGACTGGACAGAAACACTCTTTGTCCACAAGCCCCCCCAACTCCTCCAGCATCTCCTATCGCCCTCCCCCATACCAAGAGCTCCAACAAATCCCAGTACCTGGAAGGCTACATTTAAGGAGACTAGGCAGAAGAAGAGTGGAGAAACAGAAGACAGCAAGATATGGGACAAGACAAAAGATTCACTCCAGCCCACCCAGAGCACGAGACAAAGTGTCAGCCATGACATTGTCCCCGCCCCGAATGTGCCGTATCTGCAAATTGTATGGCTGCAAAAATAAAGCCCAGCGCATTAGGTGCTGACTAGGTCTCTTTAAAGAGTGGAGGAATGTCAGTAGATTATGGTCCGAATAAATAGTGAAATGAACAGCACCCCCAGATACAACAAGTACACATCAAACTGCTGTAGACCCCAAACTAACACCAATGTTTCCTTCTCAATAGTTTAATAATTCAACTGATGACAAGTAAACTTTCTTTGGCCTATACACCCCCTGCAGGAGCACCGCACCAGCACCCACCTGGCTTGCGTCAACTGCATCTGGAAAGGCTGATCTAAACAGGGTGCCATCAAAACTGGGGCAACAACAACTTGACATTATCAAAAGCAGTCTGAGAGGTCACAGTCCAGTCAAACTTCACTTTAGCTTTGAACAGGTTAGTCAAAGGGGCTACTACCATAGAAAAGTTGGAACAAAAGCTACGGTAATACCCTACCATCCGCAACTCAGTTTTGGTGGTAGGAACAGGAAACGCATCAATAGCCACCAACTTAGTATGAACCGGCTTCACTTGCCCCTGCCCTACGATCTTCCCCAAGTATACAACTGTTGCCTGGGCAAATTCGCACTTGTCTAGATTTACAGTGAGGCGAGCGTCGACAAACCTAGTAAAGAGAGCCCGAATACGATCCAGATGTTCCAACCACTCCTCACTATACACAACCACATCATCAAGGTACACAGCGCACCCATGCAAACCGGAAACAACACGGTTTATAAGTTGTTGAAATGTGGCTGGAGCATTTCGTAAAAACGCAACTCATAACAGAGTAAGAATATAACCCAGATGGTGTCAAATTTACTCCATCTGGGTTATGGAGTAAATTTGTCAAATTTCACTCACAAACCTTGCGGATCCTACCGAATCAACACAATCTTCAACCCTTGGGAGTGGAAAATAATCTGATTTTGTGATATTATTCAGTTTACGATAATCGGTACAGAATCTATGTGTCCCATCAGGTTTAGTAACCAATATACAGGGTGAAGCCCAACTCGAATAGGACGGCTTAGCCAACCCATTATCCAACAGGATTCACCTCTGCCTCTAGATGTCGCTGTTTGTCTTGTGACACCCGAAAGAAACCGCTGTTTTATTGGTTCTGCATCACCCACATAAATATCATGCTCAATTAAATGAGTACGTGATGGTGTATCCGAAAATAAAGAAGGAAAATCAGACAACAAAGACAACAGTTCTGATGCCCCCTCCTCTGGCAAATGTCCCAAAAATGTATTCAACTCCGCCAGTTTTTCAGAATTCCTCAGACGAGGTTTCAGCACACAGTCGTCAAGACCTACCACAACCTCACCACAACTTGCTGCCACCATGTAGGGAGCTGCCACCATGTAGGGAGTCTCAAAGGCCGTAGGAGTCTCAACAGCTGCGGCTAAAGAAACTGGCATAACCAGGTCACCCAACTCTGCTGCCCCAGAGACTAATACCCTAATACAATAAGACTTCAAAAGATTTATGTGACAGAGCTAAGTGGAACGCCTACGATTTGGTGTAGAAAGTAAATAATTCAGGTCTGACACCCATCGAACAACCCTATAAGGACCTGTGTATTTTGCAAGGAAAGGAGAATTTGCTGTCATCAACAATAATGCCAACACCGGTTCACCAGGACTAAACACCATTGGTTCAGCTCGACGGTCATACCAACTCTTCATTTTCTGTTGAGCTTTAGTCAGGTTGTCAGTCACCATATCACATGCTAAAAACAGCCTACGACGAAAACCATTAACATAGTCCAACAAATTAACAGGAGACTCAGGACTCTTCAGCTCCCCTTGCAAAACTGCCAAAGGTCCACGAACTCTATGGTCAGACCAAAAAGGCGAGAAACCTGTGCTCTCCTGGGTTAGTTCTCGTGCCGCCAACATTAGCCATGGGTGCCCTTCCTCCCAGTCTCTGTTAAGCTCAACACAATAACCCCTGAGTAGCGACTTCATTGTCTGATGAAAACGCTACAGAGCACCTCTCTGAACATGTGTGACCTAAAGTTAGAGCCTCTATCACTCTGTATAGTGTGAGGGATACCAAAGATGGAAATAAACTGTGAAAGAGCCTTCACCACAGATCTAGTTGTGATTGTACGCAAAGCATAAGCAGCAGGGTATCGGGTAGACTGACAAATCACCGCCAGCATGTAAATGCACCCTGATTTAGAGGAAGGCAATGGTCCTACACAATCAATTAACAAATGTTCAAATGGTTTCAACAACCCATCCTGAACAAAATAACCCCTCGCTGCATTGCGCAACTCCTCAGGTGGTAACACTCCAACGAACAGATCTTTTAATGTCGTATCCTCCTTTTGAGCTGCAACAATATCACTATGGGAGAGAGAAGAAGGTAGATTAAGCATGACAGCAGACCTAATCTCTCTAGTCTGAGAAACATCATCATTAGAGGCACGGATCATAGGCTGTGTCAATGCACACGCTGTAAAGACAGACAAATTCTAACCACGAACGTCACTGTCATCAGCGATAGAGGGAGCATTCTTAACAATCACAGGGGGCGGTATATCATGCCAGACCCGCTCTCCCGCCAGATAGTTACCCAAGAGAAGATGGACGCTCTATAGGTAAGGAAGGGCGAACAGCTACACTCACCTACAGGATTATTTGGAACACCTGTTCAATTTCTCATAAATGCAATTATCGAATCAATCAATCACATGGCAGTTGCTTCAATGCATTTAGGGGTGTGGTCCTGGTCAAGACAATCTCCTGAACTCAAAACTGAATGACAGAATGGGAAAGAAAGGTGATTTAAGCAATTTTGAGCGTGGCATGGTTGTTGGTACCAGACGGGCCGGTCTGAAAATTTCACAATCTGCTCAATTACTGGGATTTTCACACACAACCATTTCTAGGGTTTACAAAGAATGGTGTGAAAAGGGAAAAACATCCAGTATGCAGCAGTCATGTGGGCGAAAATGCCTTGTTGATTCTAGAGGTCAAAGGAGAATGGGCCGACTGATTTAAGCTGATAGAAGAGCAACTTTGACTGAAATATCCACTCGTTACAACCGAGGTATACAGCAAAGCATTTGTGAAGCCACAACACGCACAACAGTCTAATCCACTAATATCCACTACAAATAGGAAAAAGAGGCTACAATTTGCACGAGCTCACCAAAATTGGACAGTTAAAGACTGGAAAAATGTTGCCTGGTCTAATGAGTCTCGATTTCTGTTGAGACATTCAGATGGTAGAGTAAGAATTTGGCGTAAACAGAATGAGAACATGGATCCATCACGCCTTGTTACCACTGTGCAGGCTGGTGGTGGTGGTGTAATGGTGTGGGGGATGTTTTCTTGGCACACTTTAGGCCCCTTAGTGCAATTCTAAAGAATGAATTCAGCACCTTGTTGAATAAATGCCACGAAGAATTAAGGCAGTTCTGAAGGCAAAAGGAGTTCAAACACAGTATTATTATGGTCTTCCTAATAATCCTTTAGGTGAGTGTATTTTTACTTCCCCCTGTAACCAAATCAGACTCCAGATTAATCCTGTGCAATGGAACAGAGACAACCTGCAACCCAATCCCCCGGACTAAAACATTGTTCCCAGTACTCGAGTCAGCAGAAAAAGGCAAAACACACTCCAAGATAAAAGACTCAGACTCCCCTACCTGTGAAACTAAACCATCTGTAACGATAGCAAAGTAACCACTTCTCCCCATTACAACTGAATCAGCTCGACCGTTTCTCTCACTAGCCCCAGGCCTGATAGCTGAGATGTCTCACCTACCAAAACTTTAGCAGGTATCACTGACTCGGATACAGCAAGTGTGACCCCCCTAATAACCTCAGTACCCTATCTCTGCCTTTTCCCCTTTAAAACAGAACAATCAAACGATACGCTTCAGGAACTAATTCGTACATCTTAAGCACTGCCTCTTTTACCTTTACATATATTTTTCTATCTGGCACAGGCAAAGCAATAAACGCTTCTTGTGGTCTACCCTTAAGAACACTTTGGAGAAACAATGTTCTCTCGGAGTTAGACCAACCACGGTCATCAGCCACACACTCAAATAACGAAAAAAAAATATCTGGATCTCTCTCATTGAATTTCAGCAGCAACCTAACTATGTTAGATATATCAAGGGGACGCACAAGCAGTACCCTGAGCTTCTCTCTCTCTCTACGTTCAGCTACTCTCTCTTTCTGATGTATTTATATTAACACTTTTTGTTGCTCAAAAGTAAGTGACAATTTAGAAAACTCAGTCGAAAGAGGTGTCGACGTTGCTCCTCCTAATTCTAACGTAACATAATTAGTGATGCAGGTGGTGGGAGAATATTCCTGTACTGACACTTTTATCTGGTCTAATTTCGGTGTTCTGGGTAAACCCAAGTCAAAGTTATAATGTTCACAAACTCGACGCAACTGATCCTTTGTCAAATTATTCAAAACCTCCACAGATGGAGCTACAAAAAAATCTTCCAAACTAGCCATATAAATGAAATTAATTCTACAGCATACAATTATTGTAGATACTAAAGAAAAACACGCACAACTTTTCCAAATGCAAATATGGCCACAACTATGCGTATCACACATAACAAACATTAACGCTTGACGGACACTCGTGAAGCTCCGATAATTATTTTATCGAGTACTTTACCAATAAACTCAATCTTGAACGCGCAGTGTTCCACAATAGCTCACCGCCAATTCTTCAACCTGACTCACTTCAAAAACAGCACAGGCTCAAATTAACAAAAAAACGTCTCTCACGCACCAACAACGAAAAATAACTAAACAAATAATTCCGACAGCAATTCATTTTCAAACTTAACCACATGCGTCTTCCCAATGATTCCAAACAAAAACGTTCCACTCAATGACTATCAAAGCACTTTCCAAATCAAACGAACTTAAACGAAACGGTCCTAATATTTTTAAAGCTTCTAACATAAGCAACAAAAATATATATATTTACCGATGTCGTTTCAGATCCTTTTTTCTTTTTGACGAGCCCCCATTCTGTTACACACAGCCTATTCCGGGTTATGGAACAGAGAGGGAAGACCATAAATAAATTTGATTTAAAATATATTTATTTAAGATAAAGAATAAGCCATGTAAAGTAAATAAAGTCAGTATAAGTGTGAGACTGGAGAAATGAAAACGTCTGCAATCAGGGTAAATGAAAAATCAAGCAAAAGGAAACAAACTCAGCAAAACAGTGCCGGAGAGATAAAATCCCCAAAAATACGATTAAAAAACAGGTTTGTGGTTTCTAAATTTGGTCTTTTAGATGGCCTTGGAGTTTTTCCGGCCTGAATTTGTGCTTCAGTCTACCTCAGGATATTAGCGATATTTCTATGTAATAACACTTGGACTCGCCTGTGGTCCAGGTATATTTCATGGAATAACTTTCACTATGTCTGTCATATTACAAAATGGAAAAAGAATTTGAAAACTACAGACGTAAAGCGTTTCAATGATATCTAGATTGTTCTTTTACATTTTCTAGAAGATTAGCTGTAAAATAATAATAATTTGGGACTGGAGATGTGCCTATGACAGTTAACAGGTTACAGAATGATGCAGCAAATCATTTAATCTACAGCAGCCACTGGTGCTTAAAAATGCAATTCAATTAATATTTTTAGTCCCTAAACTTCAATTCATGAAGCAATGAACTCAAGCAGGGGATCTGATGAGGGCTGATTGGTAAACAGGCAAGCACATGACATCAATGCAGGCCTCAATCCGCTGTGCCTGTATGCACCTGCATAGCCTGCATACCCAGATGCCAGAAGCCACTGAATTTAGTTTATTTTTTCAATATAAATGTTTTTTATTCATACTAATAACAAGAAGCTTTAAAAGTTTTCCTGTAACAATTAAAATATTCCATAAAATCAGCTTCAGTTTTCAGTACAATAAAGATTTTTCCCTCCTTTTTCTATTTCTGTTGAAGGAAAAGTAAAAAAAACCTCTGAGGAAGAAGTTGAGGCTGAGGGAAGGCCCTGTCTCTGGGGCTTTGTATTCCTCTGCTGACAGAGGTCCCCTGGAATTTTTGTCAGTTGCAAGGCATTATTCACGGAACTGAAAGTCACATTAAACTTTTCAGTTACTCCTTCATTGTGTCACTTTCATTGTTCTGCCCTTACTGAGGAATCCTCTATGGAAAACTTAACAAGTGCAAACGTTCTCCGTATTTGAGCTGCCCTTGCCTGGTTATGACTATAAAAACCAACTTGCTATAAACTGTATGCGAAATATTTTTGTGCCTCTAAATATACCTATAATATAGGATAAAGGGGTCATTCTCCAGGATTTCACTTTAAAATTTTAGTTAATGTGTAATGTTGCATTTTAAGCATAAATAATATCTGATAAAATTACAAAGTTCAATGCAAAGCCTTTTAAGTTCAACAAAGGAGGGCTTATAGGTGTCATGACTCACGAGCCAGGGACTGGAATGCAGGGGGAAAATACTTTATTAAACAAAAAGAGACAAGGCACTTCAAAGTCAAAACAAGGATTATTCCACTGCCAGCAAAAACACAGGTCCACAGCAGGGGCCGCAAGAGGTGGAAGGGAGGTAGTGGCTGGTCTCCGATGGTCACAGATCGTCCAGGGAATGATAACCCACGGGGAGGGAAACTCAACCCTTTGTAGACTCGCGTAGAGAGACAATCCTCGGGGAGGGAAACCCAACCCTTTGCAGACTCCTGTTGCAATGAGGTTTCATGTCGCGAAACCCGGGACGTCAGCGAGAAACTATGGGACACAGAGGGGGAGTAGTGGAAAGAGGCAAATGGCACTGGGGACTTGGTGACAACTAGGGATGGGAATCTCAAAAATAAATCCTAAAACAATAACTATGTAACACGACTAGAATTAACGGCAGTCAGTGCGAGCAGAACAAAACTATGTTAGGGAGACAGTGTAAGTGAAAAACATAAAAAATTTGATACAGGACAGAGAAACACAAGGAATTAAATGGGAAGGAAATCAGAATTCAAACTATGACAAGAAAGTTAGAGCGGGCAGACTCGGGCATGGGAGCTGGGGAAGCAGCGGCAACTCAGACATGGGGACTCGAGACAAGGAGACCAACTGGGGGAGGCTGCAGCTGATTAGGTGGCCAGCACTGGGAAAGCGGCTGCTAACTGGGGGCCTACTGTCCCTTGGGGACACAGCCGCTGACGTGGAAACCGGCTTGGGGAGGCTGCAGCTGACTTGGGCGCCGGCTCTAGAGAGGTTGCCGCTGACTCGATTCCCGGCATGGGGAAATCGGCCGCTGACTGAGGGCCTATCTGCCCTGGGGACATGGCCGCTGGCTCAGAAGCCGGTTCGGGGGAGGCTGCAGGCTGCAGCTGACTCGGTGGACTGCATGGGGGAAGCGGCTGTTAACAGAGGGCTTTCTGGCTCAGGAAACACAGCAGCTAACATGGTTGCTGGCAAAGGCTCCAGATTACTCAGTGGTAGGCTCGGGGGAGATTGCAGCCGACTAAAGACGGCTCAGGAGAAGCAGCCGCTGACTATCTGTCATGAGGACACAGTCATGGCTCGGAAGCCGGCACAGGGAAAGCTGCAACTGACTTGATGGCTGGCAAGGGGAAGGCTGCAGCTGACTCGTTGGGTGGCTCGGGGAAAGCAGCAGCGGACTGAAGGCCTACTGGCCCTGGGGATGCAACCGCAGACACGGAAGCCGGTGTATGGGAGGCTGCAACTGACTCTGACATGGGAGCTAGGGAGGCTGCAGCTGACTCGTTGGCCAGCTCGGGAAAAGTGGGCCTGCTCCTGGCTCTGGGAATGTAGCCGCGGAAGCCGTTTGGGGAAGCTTGCAGCTGATTCAGACATGGGAACTAGGGAAACTTTAGCAGAATCGGAGGCTGGCAAGGGGAAGACTGCTGCTGACTCGGTGGCCAGCTCGGAGAATGCGGCTGCTGACTGAGGGCCTACTGGCCCTGGGAGCATAGTCGCTGAAGCTGGTTTGGGGGAGGCTGCAACTGAATTTGAGGCCGACTCAGGAAGGCTGCAGATGACTTTGAAAACATGTAAAACGGTCTGACACAGTACAAGTGAAAGCCAGGGAATAAAAAGGGAAGGAAATCAGAATACAAAATGAGGAACAGGAGGGCAGAGAGAGAAAACAATGATCAGAAGCAGTTGAAAATCAGAACACAATGAGGAACAGGAGAGGAGAGAGAGAAGACAAAGACCAAGGGCCGTATTCATGAAAAAGCGTAGCGCAAAGAGTTGCTCCTAGTGACAAAATTCTAAAATTTTCCCTTAAAATTACAGAAACGATCCTAGTAAAGAAAAAAAAGTCCTTCATAAGGCATCCTAACCCTTAAATGAGCTCTTAAGGTTAAAAAAAATAAGAATTTGTAGCAATGCATGTACATTTCCATTTTTCTTTTAGGGTTTATCAGATTGTTTTTAGTGTTTTATGTGTGTTCAACTGAAGTGTAGTTTTTCTTAGCTTTGCTTTTCTTGTACAGCTGCTTTGATGCCATGCAAAAAGCGCTATGAAATAAAATAAAATTGAATGACAGTTAGTTAATAAGACACAACACATAAGATCGTGCAGGGTTCATGTTTGTGACCGATCCTATTAGAGACACGCTTACATCTCCAAGACAGAAAAATGCCATTTTTGTTTCTTTCATAACTGTCACAATCTGCACATCATCACACAAGCACTTACAGAAACTTATTGTGTCACTGTTTATTTTCTATCAAAAATAAAGGATATATATATATATATATATATATATACGCTGTTGTTTTTGCATGAAAATTATAATACAGTAGAAACAGGAAAACTTAAATGCTCTATAGACAAAAATGGAGAAAATAGCATAAGCAAAAAGTCAATAGTATACATTTTGTACATTTTTTTTGTTTTAATGGTTTTCAATGAGGACATTTTTGTCCAAATGGTCCAAAATAGCGTACAAGGGTTAATGTTAAATAAGCGATGCTTCACAGAGTTGATAAATGTCATTATACAGTCAATATAAGATGAGAAATAATGAATAAACACATACTTAATACCAAGATGGTCCGTATTTTGATGGCTGTGACTGTTAGTCTGAGTAACAGCAGCCACTTACAGTACAGTACATACTTTAAGGGCATAGTATAAGTAGATGAATTGGGACTCAGCATTTGTTTCTCCTATTGTAAGCAGACATTTTGCTGAGTGTTTTGACACTCAAGGGGGTGTGTTCCGGCGTGCAGTGGCGGTTCTACATTGAATTGCACCCCGGCCGAGAACATCTTTGAGCGCCCCCCCCCTCGAAAAAACTAAATTATGTCATATTTTTCTTGACCTAAACTACAGTGGTACAAATTGAATTTGTCATTAAAATGTAATTGTACCACTGTAGTTGAGGTCAAGAAAAGTATACATGACATTGTTATAAAACAATTTGACAGAGTATTAACACTTAATGATATTTTACTAACATTCAATTTGTACTGCACTGGAAAAAAGGTGGTCAGAAAAAGATTCATGACAGTTATAATGGCCTCATGACAGCCAATGTCAAAACCAATATGACAGTTAACCCAGCTGTAGTGGCCTTAATTCATTTTATCTTCTTATTGGTTATTTGTAATCACGTGTTTTGATGTGTTTACTTCGGTTTCCTTTATATCCGCTGTGTTAAATTGTTTGTCGTGGTTGGTAGGGGGTGAGCGATGGGATGGCCAACTTTCTGTTGACCGTACAAGTAAAATGTTTGTTCTGTCAAATAAAACAACTGTGACACGTACAGAAGTGTCCCCGTTTCTCAGTCTCTAAGGCAATATGGTTAGATGCCGAAACACCAGCTAAGTAGTGTCTTACATTCAATTATTAATCTGCTATGTCATGTTTTTATGACAATTATGACAGGTTAAGATGTATTGGTTAATGTAAAGTTGTCAACAAAGACCTCAAACAAACAATATTTGCATTAAAAATGTCATAATTGAGCGAATGACACTTAATGACAGTTGTCATAAACATGCATAAAACCTTCATATTCATGACATGTGTGATGTAGCAAATAAATAGCAAAGGTTATGTTCGTCTTAGAAACTAGCTACAGATTGGAAAATTCTGTTTGCTCATTGCGGGACCTTACGTTAACCCAACTGATGGAAATAAATAATAATAACTGAACTTGTAACAGTTTTGTTGCAAAGCACAATATTATGGTGAAATTAGATCTCGTGTTTGTTGACTTAAAACCAAATTTGTTGTATAAGTGTTGTCGGTTCTAGCTGCCCTGCGCAGGCCTCGAACCGGCGTCTGTCCGAATGAGAGTTGGGCGCTCTAACGACTAGGCTTAACACCGCAGTGTCATTTCACACAACATGGCAACATGGATACAGTAATCATAACACAGAGAGAACATTATAGTTGCATACCTTTATCTTTTCAGCATACAGGGGAGCCAATTTGCCACACAATGAATGAATAGATAATAGATAACCGATTTGCGGCGGCCCAGAGTTTCTTTTACTGCTCGTGCCGGTGCCGCCCCCCACGTGACATGAAAAAATGCCGCCACGGGCGACTGCCCTCACACGCCTCGCCACAGCCGGTACTCACAGATCAGGAAACCAGTTTGATCTCATCTACACCCGTAACTGCACCACAGACAAACATGGATGACATCTCAGCTTGGATGAAAGAGCATCACCTGCAGCTGAACCCGGCCAAGGAAGAACTACTTGTGTTTCCGGCACACCCCACGGTCCAACATGATCTCACCATCCAGCTTTTCAAGTCCACTATCACTCCCTCCGAATCAGACAGGAACCTCTGAGTCATATTTGATGAACAGCTGTCCTTCAATGATCACATTGCAAAGACAAGGCGATCATGCCGATATGCCTTATTTAACATTCGCAAGGGTTAAATCCTACCTCACTGAGCATGCGGCACAACTCCTTGTCCAGGCCCTGGTCATCTCAAGGTTGGACTACTGCAATCCTCTCCTTGCTGGTCTTCCTCCAAAGGCTATCAAACCACTTCAGCTGGTTAAAAACGCAGCAGCACGCCTCATCTTCCAACAGCCCAAAAGGGCTCATGTGACACCCCTTTTCATCTCTCTCCACTGGCTACCGGTCGAAGCCGGGATCAGATTAAATTCAATGATGTTTGCATACAGGACTACTGGATCTGCGCTGGCATACTTTCACACCCTACTACACTCCTACACCCCATCAATAACCCTGCGTTCAGCAAACTAGTGGCGCCTCACTCAACAGGTAGTGGTCAAGCTTTTGTTGAAACTAGTAACTTTCTATTAGCACCTATTCTACTATTGCTCTTTGTATGACATATCGCTTATTGCTCCCCGAACTCTTAGTAAGTCGCTTTGGATAAAAGCGTCTGCTAAATGACTAAATGGAAATGTAAAGCTTGAAAATGGGCTCGACTTAACACAGCTAAGTTGCTGTTTCTCATCCAGATCCCGGTGGTAATAAAGTTCGGATGGTGTTCAGAAATCTTGTCCTGCTGAAGTACAGAGTTTGAGTCAAGGTGAGGCCAGATAGAGAAGAAAAATCTGAACTTTGGCGAAAAGTGGCAGAAGCCCCTCCCATGACGCGAATTTGCGTCTGTAATGAGTGAATTTCACGTTCCACTTATGTCATGTCTATATTTGATAATAAATATCGGCTTTCAGACTCAAATTTCACCAAGTTACTCACATAGCCTAATTATTTGTTAAATTCATAATGTACCATTGCGATATAACAGCTGACACGCGAACCAGCGGAAAATTTCAAAGAGACGACAAAATGGCCAAGCGGTTGGGAAAGAGAAAGGTTAATTAATATGCATAAGTAAATGTTTTGAATTTGAGTAGCACTCAATATGAAAAAAAATCATTATGATAGTAATAAAAATGCTCTTTAAATAGGCTATATCTCTTGAAAAGTAATCATTTGTCTGTACGGTGCATAACAAAATAAACTATTCTACCATTGGGAGGCATAATAAATACATTTCAAATCATAATGAAATATCCACAATAATTCAAGTAGTACCTCCGGCCCATGTAATTTTCTGATACAAACCGACCCGGCCCCCCATTAAAGACAGGGAGAATTATGTGGCCCTTGCAGAAAAAAGTTTTGGGACCCCTGTTTTAGATGGTCCCGAGACAGCTGGAGCAGTTTGCTCAGGAAGAGTGGGCCAAACTGTTAACAGGTCTCATTGAGAGCTACAGAAAACAATTGCTTGCAGTGATTGCCACTAAAGGTTATGCAACAAAATATTAGGTTAGGGCTCCCATCATTTTGTCCATGACATTTTCATTTGTTTTATTATTTACAATATTATATTGAATAAAAATCAAAAGCAAAGTCTGATTTAAAGTCTGACAGAATAAACAATGGTGGATGCCAATTACTTTAGTCAGTTTCAAGTTATTTCAGAGAAAATTGGTCATTCTTTGTTTTTTGTGGAGGGCTAACAACCAGACATACACGTCTGTATGTGTACAGTATATATATATATATATATATATATATATATATAATCTCAATTTCAATTTAATGTATTTTATATAATATCATTGTTGTCTTTAAGAAACAAAGATATTAAAGGGATAAACTGCATGTCAGTCACTTTAATACCATTGTCATTTTGCCGTATAATGTTGCTGAAATTTTATTTAAAAGCATTCATTACCATTAACATTAATTGGATGACACATTAATGGGTACAGCTTATATTAGTAATGATCAGACTCTAATTGTAGACACACTACCAATGGCAAACTGTGTTGGGTTGTCAAGAAACAAAGTAGTTAAACACCTTAACATGCATTTGTTGGACCTGTGTAAATCTTATTTACTGCTTAATCTTACGATTTAGATTACTGTGAATATGCTAAATGACAGCAATATTGACTTTAAAAGATGTGAATAGCTGTCCCATGAAGCTCTTCTTTGCATCTTTAAGCATACGTGGTTTTCCAGTTCAGCTGACAAGAATTATTAAGACATGACAGAGTGATTCACATCATAATCAAAACGCTCAATTCTGTGTTGTTCCAATTTCTTCCCACTTTATTTGGCAAACTAAAACCTTTGAGTTCCCGTGCTACATGCTCTTCTCGTGCATGAGGCCAGGTGCTTTTTCCTGCACTTTGCTAAGTGCAGGCATGCCATAAATCACTTGGATGTAGGGGGTGGTATTGTAAACTCATATCTTTTGTTTAGTCTGCCACAGAGGTGCTGGAAAACACACAGACATTTAAATCAATCTGTTGTTACACTGGTTTGTTTCGTGGGAGAATGCCTCTGCAAGAGTAGAGGGAGGAGCACAAGCTGTTAGTGTTGATCTGCTTGATTGTCTTTATTTCACTGGTCTCCTGGTGGGTTCAAATAGCTTCCTTTCACTGGATTTAGAACTCTTATGATTGTTTCCATTAACCACAGAAAATAATTCTGACATATCTTTATTTATTTAATGAGTTTATTATTTAATTATTATTTTATTATAAAGTTAATTAATTAATTTACTATATTTATTTATTTCCTATGTGAACAAGTTATATCATATAATTACTTTTTCCTAGTGCAAATTATTTTATGATTTATTTATTTTTTAAACAGGTTATTGCCAGAGAATATATCAAAGCCTACAACTATTTCTGCAAACCATTCAGGGATGCGTTTCCCAAACAATGACATAACTGGCTGGTTAGCCACCATAGTAAGATGCATCGTTGGGGAAATTAACGATGTACTTCGCGACTGTTTCCCGAAACCGTAGTAACTCGGTCAGAGATCAATTGTTTGAACAAAGTTGGTTCAGCAATCTAGTTGAGTAATGACGTATATTGATAAATACGTTCAGATTGAATTCATGTCAAATTCTTGCTGTAAATAACATACATTGCATTTAAGGACTACATTTGTTATCCTATTTTTTATATCTGTTGTTTTATTTAATTATATTTATAAGTGTTCACTTTAAAAAAACTGTGGGAACGATGGTTTTGGGAAACACTTAAATCGATAAACTATGCTGGAATGACGGAACTTGCAACCATAGTTGGGTAACAATGCTTTTGGAAAACGCACCCCAGATTGTGAAAGTGACATTAGATACAAGTACTTCTATTCAATCTTCATCACTTGCTTTAAGCATATACTGTACTTAATAGTTGTGTGATTTGTAGAGTATCCAAACAGACTGTACAGCCAGTTTTCAATTTCTGTGGTAAAACAGATACAGTATGTGGCCTTTCTGTAAGTCATGTCAAGTTTATTTATATAGCGCTTTTTACAATTTTCATGGTTACAAATCAGCTGTGCAAGAAAACATATTGACAATAAGCAAAACATATATGGTTATGCAAGTCAAAACACAGGTCAAATATCAGACAGACTATAAATTCATATATGCAGTGTTAATTAAATAAGACTATAAAATTCTAGCAGCCCCCCGGCCGGGCAGACTAACCAGGGGATTTCAGTTCCCCTCTGGCAAAAAATGCAGTCTCTGCACAAGCTCGACAGTGCTTTCACAACAAGGCAAAATAAAACATTTTAGATTGAAGATTATCATTAATAATCTAACAGCGGCTGAAATTTTGTAGAGTCAACGCGTCCTTTGTCCAGCTCTGTCATCACAGCTTTTGTCAGGTCTGGGCATGGACTGCATCCTGCCCGCTCTGGTAACCTTGGACTGCGTCCTGCCCACTCTGGTAACCTTGAAACAATGAGACAAGACTGGCTGAGAGAAGAGAACTGTTCTGCACACTTTGATGCAACAAATACATCAGTTGATCTAACTAGTGCAGCCTAAACCTTTGGAATATTTATATTATGATAGTGAAGTTTATGTCAGTCTGTCGACAATGTTGAATATTCCCTATACGAAAAGCCAGAGCACTGAGCCGTACCACAAGCAGAGCGACATTGACTGGCCTGCGCGTGTCACTAGTGAGTGCTCCACGATATCGGAACATTCAAGTGTGGTATCATCTTGAGAGTCTCTTATCATCGTTCACCACAGGTGTGCAGGGGCCCCATCTGTATGCAGACGAGAGGTTGAGCAGTCCACTGAGGGGAGAACAACAGCTACGTACATCACACGGACCACTCGATAGGGTAGTCACTGCAAATATAGGACTAGCTCAGGTATAGGGGTTCACCTGAACTAGGGATAACTATTCCAATACAGGGTTGGTAATCTGGACACTCTGCCCAGCTCGTTACCAGAAAAAGTGCTTAGGAATGGTGCCTAAACTTCACCTCAGGGGAGAGTGGGAAATGCTAAATGAAGGCACTCACTCACCCAACTGTTTGTACCGTTCAAGACGCAGACTGACAATGGCTCCACGCGAAAACTCTAGAAACTTTCAAAGGTCATGCAAATCTCTGCAGATATCTGTGAGCGAGGCACCTTGAGACAGTGCCCACAAAGAGGCTACACCCCGGGTAGAATGTGCTCTCACTGCGAGCAGACACAGGTGATCTTGGGATCGGTTTGGGCATAGTGATGACATCCACGATCCCGTGGACCAGTCTCTGTTTGGAGACCGCCCTCACCTTCTGCTGACCTCTAAAGCAGACAAAGAACTGTTCAGAGATCATAAAGCTCTGTGTGTGATCCAAGTAGAGCCGCAGGGCATGTACTGAGTACAGCAACAACAGGGTTGAGTCTTTCTCCCTAGAGGGGAGTCCCTGCAGTATCGCCACCTGGTCATGGAGGGAAGAGGGTGTACACTGTGAAGAGAAATCGAAAGCTCTTTTAGGTAAAAGTGGCTCGCTGCTGAAAAGCCCAGAGGTATTTTGCCCTGGTTCCAAAGAACAAAAGCTGAATGAATGGCCACGCCATTTATACATGTATTTTTTGTGCAGAGACTGGCATGAGGAGGCCATTCGCCAACTAATCTGCCTTTGGAAATTATGATTTGAACCTCATTCAGTCTTGACACAGCGTTGAGAGACCAACAGAAAGGGAACTACTCTCTCTGGATTTAAAAAGAATCCTCAAATTTGATGGCCAGTTAAAAATATCCATGTATTATGAAAAATGTATGCTTTTCTTTCTGTTTTTTTGTGAGGACAGATTTAGATACCTGGAGTTGCTAACATGATTCATGATTATTAATGATTTATTTGTAAATGTTGATATAATGTGCCAAGGGAGCATGATCCAGCTGTTTTAGTAAAAAATTCCAAATTAAAACCAACCATGAAGAAAAATCTCTTGTCATGGTATTTTATATTATAAATGTAATAATACAAAACAATATATTATAAACAGTTTGTTTCAGTCAAGTTTTTCTATGTCAAACCACAAGACATGTACAGTATATTTGAAAACTACCCAAATAACATAATATTTTAATGGCAAACAAACTATATGCAGCTTTCGCTGCCTTGCACATTAAAAGTTTGGCAAAGTTAATTTAGCTTACCAATATTTGCTGCCTTTGAGCTGTATTTTATTCAGGAGCTATTTTCAGATTATTAACATAATTTTACTGTATTTGAACTGCATGAAAAACCCAGCTGATTGTAGCACGGTAGAAAATATGAAATACATAAATGTGAAATCAGACTGTTACTGTTAATTGTAAAGCTCTGTAAAAGGAACGTGTTAACCTGTTAAATTACTGTTATCATTTAATGTGTACTTTTAATTTTTTGAAGTTTGAGTAAAATGTTATGCATGCTCAATATGTGAATAACATACTGAGTTGTACAGAACATTTTTGTTGAAGTACTAATCCTAGTACTAGTACACAAGGGAATGGGAAGAGAAAGGAGCTTTCCTGATGTTAGGTGGCGATGTGTTTTTGCCATAGCACACTGATGTCCAGGGACCATTGGATAGGGCTTATGATTTGCTCAGATAGAATAATGGGTTCTGGATTTTCAGAATGATCATCAGGATCCGGGAGAGTGCATCTGCCTTGATGAGCGGTGATGGTACTGTAATTATGGCTAAAAAAGACTTTGGAGTTCTTTAGTGCTTTCCACCTTCCTCTTGTCCTGATATCCCAGGAACTGGATGGTGGGTTAATGGAAAGTGCAGATAAAGCCGGTGTTCGCGGAGCCGTTTGAGGACCTCAGAGACGTGGTGGCGATGTTCGGCCTCATTCTGGGAGTACACCAAGAGTCATCTATTTACACGAGTACAGAGCAGTGGAGGTACTGGCGGCAAACCTTATTCATGTAACCTTGAAATACAGAGGGGGCGTTGACCAGACCGTAGAGCATGACTAGATATTCATAGTGATCGGTAGGTGTCACAAAGGCTGTATTTCACTAGTCTCCCTCACTTTTCCGAAAGAGGTTGTATGCGTTTCTGAGGTCCAGCTTGGTGAAGATCCTCGCTCAGCGAAGGTGTTCCCTGTTGCTGGGACTAGAGGAAGGCGCAGGGTTTCTGCCATAAAGGCACATTCAAAATTCCACCTGCCACCCTGACATAATCACAGACCAGCCTGTGGGCAACCACAGTGTATTCCTTCATATTGCACATTAACATAACAAGAAAAATATTTTTGATGTCGTCGTTTGATTTGTAGGAGTCAGCATATTGTAAGAATTGCCCATAACACTTCCGCCTTAAGCGTTGATGTGCTGCCAAATACAACCCTTTCCGTCAGGAGTCTTTGCAGCAGGAGATTCACGTCCGGAAGAAACAGTCGCAACATGAGATGCGTGTGTTGTTGCGGTTGTGTCTTGAGAACAATATTGTACAAAATTCTAAGTCTGCTTTTCATCCCTATCATATTCAACTTGAAAATCTTTAGCCATGTTGAACAATACGCTTGGTAAACATTCCCTGGTACAGCCTTTAAACAACCCGCGAACCTTTTGTCTCTTGTCCATTTAGCCTGGAACAAGCATTTCCCTGTTTCTACAAAGTATCTATTTGCTCCACTCAAACTACATTTTCTAATAAAAATAGCAGTCCAGAGGGTTCATCTGCACATGCTTTTCAAGTTCTCCATCATGTGACTGACAGATGATGCAGCACATACCGGCATTTACCGCGTATTGTTCAATGAGTGATGAACAGTCCAATACTGGTTTAAAGACATGTTTATGGTCTTAATTCAATGAAGACCCACGGAAACCCTGGAAAGGGGGAACCGGACTTGACTGTAATCTTGTGCGGGGACCGATATTCAATACATGGCCTTAAGCCTCCGTCCTTTTTGGACACAAAGAAAAAGCAGGATGCAGCAGGGGAAGTGGACAGGCATATGTAACCTTGATGGTGAGCTTTGTCGCTGTACTTCTCCATGCCTTTCTGTTCAGGTTAGGAGTGTAAGTTGATCTTACATCTGGGCACTGGTTCATCGGCCATGAGGTCTGTGAGGTGGAGGCCTGGAGGCACATTTGAGGCAGAAACAGCGCTGAAACGGGAATAATCTTGGGGGTATTTCCACTGATTTGTTCTCTAGAGGGCTCTTTATTGAGGTTGGTTTCACTGGAAACAGGTCTAGGAAAACTGGTGGTAACATCTTAGAAAATAGTCTCTGCCCCACTTCAGGACTTCTCCTGATAGGTGGTCAACAAGAAGCTCGTTCCAACAGCTAACTGCGGCCAATGTGCGAAAAAGGAGAAAAGTTTAGAAAAAATACTTTATCGGAAGTGAGCGTTGAATGTCTCGAGAGACTGAGTGGCCAGTCCGACCTGATGCCACATTGATTTGGCCCACTGGAGTCCACGACCTGTTAACAGTGACATTGGCAAAAGCAAGCAGTTGCATCTAGAGGGAGAGCGAAGGAGAAAACTTTTGCATTTGTCCGCCGATTCAGAGTAGGACTGGCTTCACACCTGTTTAGGCTCCTGGAATGGCTTCACACCTGTTTAGCTCATGATGTCTGGTCTTCCTTAATTAAAGGTAGACTCCAGACACAGACAGTTTAGAAACAAACAGGTGTATTTATTGAACGGAGACAGAAAATGTGCATAAATTAATTGAAATGTATAGGATAATGCAATGTAAGTCGCTAATATTTAAGACTTAATACACTTGGATAAAAGCGTCTGCCAAATGCGTAAATGTAACGATAAGAGTTTCTGAGAAGATACGATGACGGTGCTGATTGTAATGTTCTGTCTACATACGACAGGCGGATTCCAGGAGTTGGCTTGGAAACGAGAAGCACTAGAGACTGAAGACGAACAACGGGGAACACAGAGGTAGGTTCTGGATCAGATGTAAGTAATATCGCATAGGTTTGAGTCAAATTCCAACTTTGTAGACCAGACAAAGTTACAAACTGACAGTCCAAACGTACACAGGTATTTTTACCGTGTTCGTGTGGAGAGGGCATCAGAGTGTTCGTGGTTGATTGTGAATGGTTTCCAGGTGTGCCTGATCAGTAGTCCAGTGAGTGAAAGTGGGGGATGGAGGTTGAGCCTGGTGTAGCCGTGACAGGCTCAAACCTCTATAACAGAAACAACGTGCTGTCCCTTGCAACCGAGCCGACCCAAATTAAGCAAACCATATCAGAGACTTCATGCACCTTTTAAGTTGGCAGAGTGCCTCATCAAAATGAGGGTGATCATAATACCTGGCATACAACATTCAACATTCAGGGAGAAAAATCCACCAGAGAGCCACCAGCTTCTACCATAATTAAAGCGATACAATGGGGAAAAGTAGTTAAATCCTCATTGTTTATGTTAGAACCTATTATCAAAACATCTACTAAAAGGTTTTTTTCTGTTCTGGCAGAACTTCTCATCAAAATTATAATCTCATCACTAGCAATAGGATATGTTTGAATAGCTTTCAAGCTAGCAGTTGCCATGCCCCTTTTAAAAAGCCACAACTCAGGAGACTTAAAAATCTCAAAGTTCCCATTTTTATATAAAATTCTGGAAAAAGTAGTATTGTGTCAACTATATACCTTTTGGAAGGAAAATAGCTTATATGAAATATATATAATTTCAACCGACTACGCCACCCTGGTGGGGTGCCAGGGACACACGGGTACGTTCCCCCAATGTTAAGGCAAAGGAATGAATTATAGTGAGAAAAATATACTTTATTACACAAACATCAATCAAATTGTCTCTCCCATGAACACATCCACAAGATCATTAAAATGATTCTCCAGGGACCCAACTTAGCAGGAACAGGGTAGAGCGACTGCAACTCGGGAGGTCGTCTAACCTACCACCATTCACCGGCACATAACACAGCCCGAACGGCATCAGAGCAACAAGGCTGTAAATGAGGTAACGATTACGACCCCATTACCAGGACACAATACAACACATTACATAATCAAAACAAGGAAAAGAAACAAATTATCGATAAACAATGTAAAAAATATTATCAACTCAAAAAACAAAACAACCAGAATTACCAACAAGGCCAGCTTACACCGTGGAAATAAAATCAAAAGAACCAACCTTAAAATTTCTGGACCACAATGATGACTGGCTGATAAGCCGTTAGGGCTATCCCACATTTAGGCATTCTCTTGAAGCTCTGTGCTGAGTTGGGTCAGGATTTGGAGAGAGAGACAGCAAGAAGCCAGGCATTGCACTTATGTTCCCTTACAGGTGCTGACAACACATAGTTTCCTGGCAACTGGCTCTTTCCAAAGTGAACTGGCGGTGCTCAGGAATAAGACCGTTTTCTTTGAGCCGCGCAATGCCAGCTGCATGGCACGGGATCATCAGCTGTGGCCTAATGGTTAGACCGTTGGGCTTGTGAAGGTTGCCGGTTCTAATCTCAGTGCCAGCAGGTCATGACTGAAGGGCCCTTGAGCAAGGCACCTTACCCCTGATTGCTCTGCAGTAATGTGCCACTGTATAAAACTACTTGTAAGTCGCTTTGGATAAAAGCGTCTGCCAAATGAATAAATGTAAAATGTAAATGTAAGCGCAATTTGCAGCGATAACTGGTTTTCCTAATGTAATCGGAGAGTGATCGACTGCACACACTTTGCTATAAAAGCGCCATCTGAGGGAGAAATTACATATGTGAATCGGAAACATCTCCATTCAATAAATGTGCAGATAATATGTGATGAGAAGTTGTTTCTATATTAAATTTTTGCATGTAATTATTCAACTGGCCATCAGGAGACCGCGGTTATCCACTAAAGACGTGGCTGTTAAACCCCCTCACCAACCGACAAACTGACCGAGTTTGTAGAACTCAGTTGTAGAGCAGGCGATTGGGCAGCTGAAATGTCGATGGTACTGTTTTACCGCCCTGACAATGTGTGCCGCATCGTGCTGGCCTGTGGTGTCCTGCACAATGTTGAGCACAGGCATGGCATACCAATTGGTGAGGTGGTGGCACCGTCAGATGACCTCAACCCAGGACAAGTTTATGTGCAGCCCAACCAACAAGCTATTCAGGTCCCCCGTCATCATGTGATTGCGACAATATAAATGGTAATCAGACACAGAGTTAATTTGTTGACCAATTCCTTTAATGAGTGGCTTATGTCTGTGAGTGCGTGAATTATGTTTTTCAGGTGACTTCTAATTTCTCAGATGGCCCTAACGATATGCTGTTGTGACTCCAGAACAGCATATGTCAAGACACGGCCAGACGGACAGGCCTCAGCACTGAGGGGAGCACTGGAAATGCCAGAGACGCGGGACACAAAGGTCCCTGGCTGCTCAGGAGGGGCGGACTCCGAGTGCGTGCCAGTGGACGTGATTACATAAATGCTATGGCTACGTAAAATGTCTGGTGTACTTTTGGTCAGCTAGATTGCTTGCATTTGATATTTAAACGCAGGCTGGTAAGCTACGTATGTAAACCCACCGCGTTGACAGCATCAGCCAAATTCTCCAACAATTTTTTTTCTTTTGTTATTCATTCCGGAGGCCAAAGTTCCAAATAAAATATTTTTTCTCCTTGCACCTCCGATAGAAGCACCTCCAACTCACATTCCGTGAACTTTTGTTTCTTGCTGCTTGATTTTGCCATTTTCTTTCTCCTTGCTTTTGCCAAAGTGGACTTCTTACCATATTCAAACTGATTGCGTTGTTGTGTTCATGCATGTGCTCAATTCCGCGTTAATTGTTAATTGTTAATTGTTATTTTATTATGGAATCAACGCAGTTGTCTTTATACACGAGGCACCAGAACAAATGACAGACTGCTATCATGTTCTTAACCACACAACCATACAACCAACAAAGGAAATGTTGCACTCTACTTTTTTATGGTCACTGGCATTTGATTTAATAATTAAGTCATTATCACATTAATGTCATTAACACAGCCTGAAAACTGGAAGGTATCATCCAGTTTTGAGAAAATGTAAAGCTGGGTATCATCAGCATAGCAATGGAAATTAACTTCATGTTCCTGATAATATCTCATAAGGGAAGCGTGTAAAGTGAAAAAAGGATAGGTCAAAGTGCCACAGGGATCATTTTTATCGCTTTATAGTCCCTGTAGCATCTGGTCGGATCAAAGGCCAACACATGGGAGCGTAAAATGTAAATGGCCGAGCTATCACCTATCTGGACTGACCAGGGGACATTCCGACGCTCTCCCTGAGCTTCAAAGGCATTCTCGGGGGGAGGTCCCGAATGCGTCCTAAGGTGACAAAAGCCATGTGGCACCAGGAACAGAGAGAGATTCAAAGTCTACCAGAGAATGTCTCTTTCTCCCCTCTTGCCACCTTAGAAAGGCTTAAAGTGTAAATAATTGTTTCTACCGTTTATGTTTGTTCCCATGATATGCTAGCCTAACCATAATATCAAAGGCATAGGTGTTACACCGTAACTAGGCTCATAATTGTGTTCTTGTACAAATTATGGGTCAATGTTCTAATAACCCTATCATGTTTCATACATAAAGGTTCCCCTTTTCCTTCTTTAGATGATGGTGTATAGCACAGTAATGTATTTTATACCATACTCGTTTTATTTTCATCTAAGAATATTACAGCGCCAAAACTTCCAGTTGACCATAAATGCAAATGGGCTGTTGAGCCGGACAAAGGAACCTTTCCCGCTCAAAAATCAGCTCACTACATTGGATCGCCCACTCGGTAGGGGCGTGACGCCCTCAGGGTTAAAACATCTGTGCACGGAAGAAAATGCGCTCGTTGCTGTTCCTTCAATATCTCGAGACCTGTCTCCTCCCTGGAGACAGCCCTTTTCCGGCAGTTTGCTTCGGCTAAATTCGTACTTCCTTCGGCAGCCAATCCGGTTCTCAGGGAGAACCCAACGGACTCACCGCTCGCTTTAAACGCATCAGGACTTCCATCAGCGCAGACCAGAACATGTCCCAGCACATCTAAAAGCCAATGCAAGTATCTGGTCTTTTTATAAATAGCTGCGCATAAGTTTTACCCCTTTCAATAAGGAGATTGTCCTTGATGGTTTATGCAGATGTGAATTGCTGAGGTAATACTGCCACTCCTTCTTTGTCTATTACTTTCATTCTTTACTGCTTTTACGTTCCATGGGTGTTTGTCTAATTGTTCATCATTGTTTAGTTAGTTGGTTTATTTCCCCTTTGTCTCGTGTTTATTAAAATCCCAAAAAGTACATTTGAACTGAATCGGTTATTTGCACCACATGCTCGAAGTCAATGAAACTAAGATATTGACGTTACCTACGCTTTAGCATATTACTATTTCAGTGATATAAACTGTACGAACCTAGGAAGTATTAATTTGTCCTGATCAGAAAATTAAGACTATTTAGACGTTCGTAAGGCAGTAATCCCTTATTGAGAATTGAGTGGGAAGTCCATAACTATAGTTTGCAGGACAAACGAAATAGTCAGATAACTTAAACAATTCTATAGAGGTTACTTGTACTAAATTAAACATATTTCCTTATCGGGAAATTTGAGATTTAATATGAACGACCAGCAGATTATATTCATATATCAATGAATATTCAATCCATTTGAGTTTGATTTTTCCCCAAGACTCATTGTCGCTACATATTAATGGTGGAGAATGCGGGCAAGTTTCAAACGTTTGTGTATGTGAGCAATATTCATATTCAGATGCATGTGTATTTTTGGGTATTGATAGCACGCACGCGCGTTTTCGAATTGTGAGACCAATCGCGCAAAGCGAACTCACTAAAGTGACCGGCACAAGCCGCGAGCTCAGCTCAAGCATATTGAACGAATGCTGATACATGTCGAGTAATGTATTGATATGTAAGCCTATATTAATGAAAGTATAGATTAACTTACACGTATGTTGCAACTAAAAAGCTCAGCTCAAGCATATTGAACGAATACTGATACATGTCGAATAATGTATTGATATGTAAGCCTATATTAATGAAAGTATAGAATAACTTACACGTATGTCGAATAACGTATTGATATGTAAGCCTATATTAATGAAAGTATAGAATAACTTACACGTATGTTGCAATATTATATGTCCTGGGGATAACGAAATCTCTGCACATTCTTAATATTGTTTTACCCGCGCTGATTCAAACGATTGTTCACGCGGAAGATTGAAATTAAGCGAGTTTCCTTTATTTCAATAATAGGCCTAATAAGAGCCTAATATCATATCGTTAAGATAAACGGTAAACTTTGAAAAGCTAGTTGATATTAATGAAAGTATAACTAGACTTATGTTGCGATATTAAATGTCCCGGGGATAACGAAATCTCTGAACAGCACATTCTTAATATTGTTTTACCCGCGTTGATTCAAACGAGTTTCTTTGTTCACGACGGAAGATCGAAATAAAGCGAGATTCCTTTATTTCAATAATAGGCCTACTGCCGCCCTAAATTAAGTTAATAAATCTTTTTAGCGCGAAGGAAATAGAGAAGAAGCGAATTCCTTCCTATTTCATGTATACGGCCGAATTTTGTGTAAGTTAGATCGATGCATTGTAATGTGTCTCAACCACTGCACCGCTCTCGAAGTTAATCATTAATTTTAGCTAAATGAATGTGGACTTTTTCGTTTTCTCTTTGGGTAAACGAAGGCGTGAGGATACGGTTTTCATTGTATTGTAATACAGGAAAAAATCGTAGAGGACGATCGTTAAAAGGGAGTGTTATGAAATCTTGATCGAGTAAATTTTACAACGGCGTAAAAATCCCGTTGTTTCATGTTGTTTGTTATTGTGTGTTTAACTCAACGTTTTGGGCAGCGAGGAGATCCTGCCGCGCGTCAGGACATCTAATGAACTGACGCGTAACGTTTTGAATCACAGAGCGTCACCATCGGTGATGATCCCCAGCGGACAATTTGTGTTGAATTGATATCAAATTGACGTCAAATGCTCAATGTCAAATTTCTCCTAATAACCGGTTTGGAGTTCATTGTGTGACATGTGTTTTGACGTAATTTTTGATGTGCATTCTTTTCAACAGCAATTGCCGCTGGAGTGTTTAAATTTAAGTGATTGTTGAAGTCTTTGTTTAAAACGAGTTCTAAACCTAAGACGTAATCACGTTGAAGTCTAGGGTAGGGTGTTATGTCTTACAAACACCAGAGGGCAGTGTGTCATGAGTGACCAACATTTTCCTAACTCCACCCCTTCCTACCTGACTTCCCTTGGGCGTGGCTCGACCACGCCAACTTGTGGGCGCACTCAGTCAGCCCTTCCAGTCTTTAAATTCCCTCATAGCCGTTTATTTTATTTGTTTACTTGTTTTTATGATTTCTTTATTTTCATTTATTTTTACTTTCAGTAATTAATTAATATAATGATAATTAGTTTTCAGATTTCTTGGTTTCAATTTCTATTTTCCTTATTTCATCATTGCAATTTTTGCATGTTTCCTCCCTCAGTTATTACCTATACTGCTCCCTATCTAAAAACACAGTTAATTATATTGAGTTTGCTTTCTTAGCTCTTGCTTAACTTAGTTTGCTCTCCCTGTTTATTGCATTAACTCTGACCCCCGGTCAGCCTTTGTGTTTCCTTATAGATAGTACTTCCCTTGGGGCGCCTGGGTAGCGAAGTGACAACTCTCTCCCCGAAGGTATCTGGTCTGCTGGTTTGGCTGTTCTGGCGTGCCTGGCACTGGTCGTGGATGGCCCCGGATTCCTTTGTCCCCGACTCGAGGTGACGGCACGCAGGGAGACTCCAGCCACTGGCACTCCTCTGTAAGTGGGGACCAATAGCACTGGCTGGTGCACTGCAGTAATCTTGGGGTATATAACGCCGGGAAGTGCCACTTAGCGGGAAGAAAAGCCTACGGGCTATGTCTGTTGCGAGTGGCACCCCTGGGTAAAACCTCAATTTTCTCTGTGCCCACTAGTCGGTCACCCACTTGGTACGGCCAGGTGTGCTTAGAGTTGTAACTGTTTGAGTGGTCGCACCTGAGTGGCGTGTAGGGCAAGGGGTCCGAGGTGTCTGCCGCTGTGTGTCCAGAAAGGCTGGAGAGTTGGACCCGCATGACTGGGACCCACTTGAGAGTCCTCATTTCACTACCAAGCCTATTTGAACAAGGTACAGCCCCACTGAGTTGCTATAGGCAGACAGAGAAGGAACGCTCCCTTCCCCCATCAGTTTGAATTTTTATTTTAAACTGCTTAGTGTCCCTGTTGTTTGAGCTCAGCTGTTTCCCTAGGCCATATGAAACCATAGCGCCCTTTACATGTAGGCCCTTTCATAACCCTAGTGTTGCCAACCAGCTGAGCCAAGTAATGAAACTTTCTCTTTTCCCTATGATATCTCTATAATTTTGTTTTGGTATTGTTTTGGTTAATCCTGTCGTGTTTTACCTGTAGTTTCTAAAAGACAGAATCTGCATGAACCATCAGGGAATTCTCTGTGAAATGTTGATGAAGTAAACTTCCCTGGTTGTTAAAATGACACCTTAAATTCAACCCATTAACACATTTACCCAGACTCTGTCCCTGTGCCCACACACTCACACCCCTACTATCCACCCTGCCAATTCACCGCCAGGATAAATAGGTGTTAGGTCGCGTCACTGATTGTTCACCCCAGTTAACCGCACAACACATGATACATAAGTATTATAGAGTGTAGGGACTTGCATTGGTCTTGTGTGCTTTTCTCTCTCACCCCCAGTGCACCAAAATGTCCAGATCATCCAGCCCTGCCACCCACTGGGACCAGCTAGAGACCTGGCTGAGCGTGATGGCGGGGGCCCTCCTGCCCGAGGCGGCCAAGCACCTACAGAACCTGAACCGTGAGCAGCTGGATGATGACTTGAACCGGCTGATGGCCCACGATCCATTACAGAGCTACACCCACAAGGAGTTGGCCAGGATCATCGGTGCCCTCGCCCACAACCTCATCATCCAGTCGAAGCTGAGCGACGGAAGCGTCACCCTCTTGGAACAAGAGGCAGCAGCACTAAGGCTTCAGGCGGAGGAGGCTCACCATAACCAGTTGGAAGCCCAGAGACGCCTAGATCAACTTAACCTGGAAGCCCAAACCCGGCAGCCGGCAACGAATGAGCGGTGCCCAGAGCTACAGGAAGAGTTTGAAAGGCTCCAGGACACCTTGACATGCCTCCGTACAGATGCAGAGCATAGAGAATGGTTGGAAAACCAGGCCCGCAAAGACCTGGAATGCAAGCTCCAAAAAGCAGAGACTCTTTTAAAACGGGCTGAAACCGAACTGAAAGAGAGAGAGGCAAAAGCAAAAGCTTCTAAAAGACACTTTCAAGCAGCCCAAGCTGAAGCCCAAGCCTTGGCTCAGCAACAAGATCATCTCAAAGCTGAATTCGATATGGTGCAAAGAGAACTAAAGTATGCATATCTATTTCAGGCTGAACAAAAGGGGGGAAAAGACACCTTTGAACTTCCCCCTACAAGCAGGACCAGACTTCCCAGCCAAGCATCATCAGAGAAAGAGGAAGCTGGTAACCTGCCGTTTAAAGCATCGTCCGCCAGCGTCCAAGAGCCCCTTGATGCCACTGAGGGATGGGAGCATCTCCGGAGAACCCCTACAATGACCCACAGCATGGCTCCCAAGGATTTGGACAAAGTGGCCAGAAACATCCCCACGTTTACCCCAAACCCTGCAGGAGGACACGACGTACACGCCTACCTGCAGGATATTAACTTTCATTTGCAAACCATGGTAAATGTTCCCACCAGAGCCAAACTGTACTTGCTCAGGATTACCTCCAGCCGCGAAGTGCGCAGCTTCCTGGACCGGCAGTCGGACACTGTCAAAGGGGATTATGAGCAACTGCAACAGGCTCTCATAATGGAGTTTGCAGACCCGGAATCTGAACAGGGACTCATTGCTGCCATGGACCTTAGACAGGGCCGTCTCGAAACCCCACAGGCCTACTATAACAGACTGAGACGAACCTACTTTGGGGCCAGAAATGAGCCGGGAATGGAGGAGGATTTCAACTTTAGGACTCTTTTCTTGCGCAACCTGCATCATAGTGTGAGTCAGCACTTAGGAGTTGTGGCATGCCCCCGCAATATGACAACTCAACAGCTGCGGGACCTAGCCCATAAAGCCTATGTTAAGCAAAAGACTATCTCTGAAAGAACTGTTAAAAATCCTGTAATTCTCCCTGTCTCCGAACACTACCCAGAGCTGACCCTAGAAGGCACCCAACCGCATCATGATGCCAGGCCTGTCAACAGAGAGGCAAAGGATTTTACTACTAGCTGTCCAACCCATCGGTGGCAGCGATAACACGCAGCCAACGCCTTGCAGATGCTGTTACACCTGCATCACAACATCTAGCACTGGCTCCACAGATTTCAGACGTTGACATAGCGTCACTCCAAACCACTGACAACGCCACACTATGCCTAACTACCACCTTAGGGTATGCCCTTACTCTCGGCCTATCCTCCATGCTTTACAAAAGGGTCAATGGAATGCAGTGTGTGAAGAACTATACGGCAGTGTTTCCTTGGGCTTTCAAACGGAGCCACGGAAAGAGAAACACGCTAGCTAAGCCCGAGCCTAACCTCATTGAGATCGACCCACTGCCAGTGCGCCACAGCACTGAGGACCAGTAAGACCCACCTATTACCCCGGCCATTACGATCCAAACAACCATCGCCCGACTAAGCTTCTACGTGAACCCTGTCGTCCGAAAGGGGGGATATGTAGCATCTGGTCGGATCAAAGGCCAACACATGGGAGCGTAAAATGTAAATGGCCGAGCTATCACCTATCTGGACTGACCAGGGGACATTCCGACGCTCTCCCTGAGCTTCAAAGGCATTCTCGGGGGGAGGTCCCGAATGCGTCCTAAGGTGACAAAAGCCATGTGGCACCAGGAACAGAGAGAGATTCAAAGTCTACCAGAGAATGTCTCTTTCTCCCCTCTTGCCACCTTAGAAAGGCTTAAAGTGTAAATAATTGTTTCTACCGTTTATGTTTGTTCCCATGATATGCTAGCCTAACCATAATATCAAAGGCATAGGTGTTACACCGTAACTAGGCTCATAATTGTGTTCTTGTACAAATTATGGGTCAATGTTCTAATAACCCTATCATGTTTCATACATAAAGGTTCCCCTTTTCCTTCTTTAGATGATGGTGTATAGCACAGTAATGTATTTTATACCATACTCGTTTTATTTTCATCTAAGAATATTACAGCGCCAAAACTTCCAGTTGACCATAAATGCAAATGGGCTGTTGAGCCGGACAAAGGAACCTTTCCCGCTCAAAAATCAGCTCACTACATTGGATCGCCCACTCGGTAGGGGCGTGACGCCCTCAGGGTTAAAACATCTGTGCACGGAAGAAAATGCGCTCGTTGCTGTTCCTTCAATATCTCGAGACCTGTCTCCTCCCTGGAGACAGCCCTTTTCCGGCAGTTTGCTTCGGCTAAATTCGTACTTCCTTCGGCAGCCAATCCGGTTCTCAGGGAGAACCCAACGGACTCACCGCTCGCTTTAAACGCATCAGGACTTCCATCAGCGCAGACCAGAACATGTCCCAGCACATCTAAAAGCCAATGCAAGTATCTGGTCTTTTTATAAATAGCTGCGCATAAGTTTTACCCCTTTCAATAAGGAGATTGTCCTTGATGGTTTATGCAGATGTGAATTGCTGAGGTAATACTGCCACTCCTTCTTTGTCTATTACTTTCATTCTTTACTGCTTTTACGTTCCATGGGTGTTTGTCTAATTGTTCATCATTGTTTAGTTAGTTGGTTTATTTCCCCTTTGTCTCGTGTTTATTAAAATCCCAAAAAGTACATTTGAACTGAATCGGTTATTTGCACCACATGCTCGAAGTCAATGAAACTAAGATATTGACGTTACCTACGCTTTAGCATATTACTATTTCAGTGATATAAACTGTACGAACCTAGGAAGTATTAATTTGTCCTGATCAGAAAATTAAGACTATTTAGACGTTCGTAAGGCAGTAATCCCTTATTGAGAATTGAGTGGGAAGTCCATAACTATAGTTTGCAGGACAAACGAAATAGTCAGATAACTTAAACAATTCTATAGAGGTTACTTGTACTAAATTAAACATATTTCCTTATCGGGAAATTTGAGATTTAATATGAACGACCAGCAGATTATATTCATATATCAATGAATATTCAATCCATTTGAGTTTGATTTTTCCCCAAGACTCATTGTCGCTACATCCCCTTTAAAACTCTTATTATGAAAACGGTGGCAGGTTCTTCAGTTCACAGCAGCACAGAGTGGAGTGTACGTCATAAGCAGAGTACAAGGTGTGTGCATTATAACATGACATCTGCATCTTTGCCATTATTTATAAACGCAGCTAACATAAAATGATTGGGAGCATTTGGGACGCTTTCCCATACACTGTAAAACTTGTAAAAAGCTGTAGTTGTTATAGTGTTGGGCTTGTGATCAGAAGGTTGCCGGTTCGAATCTCAGGTCATGACTGAAGGGCCCTTGAGCAAGGCACCTTACCCCTGATTGCTCTGCAGTAATGTGCCATTGTAAAAAAACTACTTGTAAAAGCGTCTGCCAAATGAATAAATGTAAATGTAAATTTCTGCACTTAGCTGTAAAGAGCTGAAGGTAGTTTGAGAGCCCCGTAAAGATGACGGGCAGAGTTGCGGCTGCTGTGTTATTCATTGTTCTGAGTTCTGAGGAAACAAAAGTGTACCTAAAAGCTCTTTGTCGTTTTTCAGACACGTCAGTATTTTTATTATTAATTTAAAACATATTGTGGATATAACAGATGAACACGCAGTCATGCACAGGATTGACAGCCCTCGTGCTAATCAAAATAAATGGCAGCGACGTCATATCAAATAATTCCTTCTACTAAATAATGACTCAGCAGTTGATTGTGACATTTATTATATGGATTTGTGGTCGTTGTCACTTTGAATTATACATGTTGCAGATTGATTGATTAATGTAATATTAATTTGAATAACAATAACTTGTCTTTATTCTGCATATTCTTTCTTTTTTATGTATTTTTTTTATGTATACGGTATGTGGTGCTAAGAGAGTGGCTATGTATTATATATTAATATATATCCTCATTGGAGGCTGAGCCCTCCTAATATTGAAAACCTAGAATCGCCCCAGCTGTATGTACACTCTCCTTCCATGCATAAAAAATACTTCTAATTTTGTAGTTTTCCATCCACGTACGTTCCATTATTCTAGTAGCTTTTTTAAGGGCAGAGGTGTTATGATCATACCATGGTGCCAGTGCTATTAATTTTCACTTCTTCAACCAAAGGGGAGCGACAGTTTGTAGGGTGTTGGAGAAGAAGTTGTTAAAGGTTTCCATAACAGTATCAAGGTCTTCTAGATTGTTTGCAACACAACTTTTTGAGACAGGTCTGGGATGATGATTTTTTGTCGTTTAAATAATCGTCCTACCCAGTCAATAGTGTAGAGAACAAGAGGTTTTTGCTAGATTCATTGAACATGCAACTAGGCAGTGGTCAGAGATATAATTTCTCTGAGGCAGGATTTCTACTTTGTCGACATTGAGGCCATATGACGGAATGAAGTCTAAAGTATGATAACGGTTGTGTGTGGCTACAGTCACATTTTGTTTAACACCAGCAGTGTTAAGAATATCTATAAAAGCTAGTACTAAAGTATCCTTTTGATTATCAATGTGGATGTTAAAGTCACCAAGGACTAAGGCTCTATCTACTGTAACCGGCAATATAGATCAAAATTATATTTGGAAGTCTGTATGATGACCCGGTTGTCTGTAAATAGTAGCCAGAACAAATGAGAACCCCCTCTACCTTTTAGCCGAGGCTGATGCTTGTAGAGATAACAACGGGAGGGTAGATTCTTTCAAACTAATGTAGTCATCCAGTTTGAGCCAGAGTGCATCCAGATTATGGTCAGTAATAATATAAATATATTATATAGTTTACGTCTACATTGACTCCCATAGTAGGAAAAAAATTCAAAGAATTTAAAATTTTTATGTTTTCTCTTTGTTGTGTCACCAGGGGCGTAGCCAGAACTTTTTCGTTTAGAGGTGGCCAGGTAAGACCCAGGCTGAATCTTTTTTTTCTCCTCCAATGGAGTTTGCATACTGTTTTGCACTGTTTGCCTGGCCTTATAGTCTTATTTAATTAACACTGCATATAGGAATTTATTGTGTGTCTGATATTTGACCTGTGTTTTGACTTCCATAACCTTTTGTTTTACTTATAGTCAATGTTTTCTTGTACAGCTGCTTTGTAACAATGAAAATTGTAAAAAGCGCTGTATAAATAAAGCTGACTTGACTTGACTTAACCAGGACTAAATGGGTACAGCAGGTTGCAACATACGTTAGAGGTCCATACCCGCCACCTACTGTACTGGAGTGTGGGCCAGAGATTAACCATGTGATTTAATGACTAGCGCAACAACTGAAGTTATGAGAGACAGGTTGCATTAATAACCTTGCATACAACTGAAAGTTGAATTTCGTTAGACCACCTGATTAAAATGATCTTGTGAATAATTATGAAGTTTGTTTATATCTGCAAGTTAAAAAAACATTTAAGTAATATATAATATTGTAAAGAGCAAATATACATGCAAAATGCTACAACTGCTAAAAATAAGCTCAATATGAATGATTCGTATTTAAATTCTGTTAATTAAAACTATGCCCAATATAAAGCACAGTAAATTTAAGAACAAAGCAAGGTCAATGTTAATGTTACATTAGCTTTAAAATAATTAATAACATGTTTAATTGTGCATGAAAGTCGGCTGGGACTGTTTTGCGGGCTGTGCGTGGGATTCTGTTCCGTGGGCTCATAGGATATAGAAGAATCTCAAGTATCCATCACTGAGTGCTTCAGAATCTGGGCTGCAAATTATTCTCAACGCTACCCCGTTCTTAAGTTATACCGTAAGCTGTACCTTATCGTTAATAAGTGTTTCCCGAAACCTTCTTAGTTAAGTGTACCTTCTGTAAGTAATAGTTTTGTAAGATTGATCTGGAGCGCTCTTAGCTATACCTTATCGCCTGTGATGGTCCATACCACTATGCAATAAGCTTTTCTACATCGCAGTATAATTTCACATATATAATATATTATGATAATTAAATATAACATTCTATTTAGTATTACATTTACATTTTTAGTTTAACTTAGTTTTAATTTTACAAATAAAATACTCTGGTTTAATAGGCTTTTGAAGTTTTTTCATAAATACAATTGTCAAACACTGATGGTTGTTAGCGTTTTTAATTACAGCCTATTATCCCATGGCACATCAGCTGGCAAACCATTTGACAGGAAAGGCGTAGTATATTTAAAGGGAATGAATCTTATGGGGAGTTTGGTCAAGCCGCGAAAATTAGCTGCTGCATGGCGGCTCTTCGTTTTCCATCTCACCAGTCACAACGTGATGGAGGCACATCAAGGCTTCCATGCCATTGCGGGTGCCCCGCGAGTGATTGACATTCTGGATGGGAGACTTATCCCTATACACAAATGAGTGATTTACTCCAATAATGCAAACCAACAGCGAACCTTAAGTAACCTCAAAAGGTATAGTTCGGGGGAACACGAATCTTCGTAGGCGCACTAAGAGACAAAGTTATCGGGAAACGCAGCGTAACCAGTACGCCATCTGTGAATTTCTCACATACTCTTCTATGAATACTGAGTTGTAAAATTTTCTATTTTCTATAGTTTCATAAAAGCACACTCTACATATAAAAACTACGCATGTATAAAAACTTTTGTAGATTAATAGCTAAAAGGATGTCTCTGGTTACTTTCGTAACCTCGGTTCCCTGAGAGGCGGGGATGAGACATTGTGTAGTTAGGTCCCATAATAAAAAAAAAAAATAAGCTTTTATACTGTCCCACAAGCAATACACAGAGCAACAACAAACACTGTACCAACTGTGTAACATGCGCGGGCTTGAGTGGCCGCCAGAGGAGGGTGATCTGCCTCAAAACTGGATTGCTTAACAGCACGTTGCCCATGGTAGTCAATCACATTCTGCAAATCTACCTGGGCATTCAAACAGAAGTATGATATGGAGCACTACTGAGTGACCTGGGCGTTGCGAACACATAATAAAATGTCTCTACAAGTTGCCATACATGTGGGGGAAGCTTAAAGCTGCACAGATCCGCCGCGGTTAACACTTCGTATACGGGAGTACTGAAAATCCAATGTGTATCACGTATGCTACAAGTTACTGCTGTGCCGGTAGCTGGAGGCAAAGGACACTATGTAGTGTAGGTTGTGCATTAACTGAAGCACAAATTGAACAGCACCAAACTGCAACGTCAACCTCCATAGGTGTGCCCCGGGGCCTCACACCGCTCAGTGCTGTCTCCTGCAGTCCGATATAAGGCTGGGACCCAAGAGATACAGCAGTGTGCATAAGTAGTGAGCTCCGGGAAGAGGTATGTTCTGCCAAAGCGCGCGCACACACACACACACACACACAGTCCTACTGCACATGCGGGGCTATGTAACAGCGAGTATAACACCCTTAAGCCAAAAGATATTACACAGGTATAACTTCATATACGTATAATATGAGTTATAGTGCACATGTAAAAAAATGACTGTATATTTTAGCCAGAGGAAGTAATGGTTGAGACGGGAATCGAAACCAGGGCCTCCCCTAAGCATGGGGTCTGCTATCGTACAAAAAGCGGCTCATTGTGTGTAGCATTTATACAAGGCAAAACCAATGGAAAAAGGGTCTGCTCATTGTGTGATTAACGGCAGAACTACACATCATATATACAAGGCAAAACATATGGGAAAGAGTTTGCTTATTGAGTGTAAAACGGCTGAATCACACAGCATTTTTTTGCTGATTTTGCATGTTACTGGGCGCTGGCGGTAATGGGCCTCTTCCTTCAACCTGTAGCTCCTCTTCGCTTGCCTATAATCAATACAAAACGAATTTCTTGTTAACCATCTGCTGGAATGCATGTACAGGACACAGGAATCACCTGTCACGCACGGTAGCGACCTACCAATGGCAAGACTTCAGATACGTGAAAGAGATGATTCTGAGACAATGCTGATGGTGGTGCATTATATAGATATACTTTTTGTCATCTTGAGCGACATTGGCCAGTGTTGAATGGCACTGGTGTGATTCAATAAGGCTTTAGGAAAAGTCAAAAATGTATTATTATCTTGTATCGTTGCTACGCAATGTCGAGTAACCGCTCTCGGAAGGGAACCACTCTGCCATATGTCACCAATAAATATGATCTGATCATGAACAAAAGTTGTATTTATCTTACTTCTTTTTATTTCCTAAAATACAATTGTTCATGTTTGGATGATGGACTTACTAATGTTAAATCTTAAAAAAATTATAATATCCTACGAAAAAAAAAATGATGCACATTAATTTGAACACACTTTATAATTCACAATCCACAATCTCTAGCGAAGCGACGTTGACCGGCCTGGGCGAGCCACATGTGAGTTCTATCGCGAAATTTGTAAGCTTCCAGTGGGCAGGCAGGGGCTCCCAGAGCTTTTGGCAAAGATGAGTAGCCCCTGCCCTCGGCCACCACAGACGGAGGCCTTGTTCTCTAAACGAGAAGCCGTCCGGTACCGTAGGGCTACTGGGTAAGCGCTGTTCCCTCAATGTGGACGTGCGCTACGGAGACCACTTCCCACCATAGGGGGGAATACAGTGGAGACACCAACATGGTCTCACCAAAATAGGGGAGAACTCATGGGAGGTATGTGCGGAATGCATTTCGTTGCACTGTACTTGTATGTGTGTAATGACAATAAATTGAATCAAAATCAAAACGCCGCAAGGTGGATGTCCACCTGGGGGAGGTCATGGGTTGCCACGCGGGGAACCATCTCATGACGACATCTCAGACGGAACCACCCTAGTGGGGGGTTACTACGTGTGGGGCACTAGGTCCGGTTAGAGCTATATGTAATAACTCAGCTTGATACCCGGCCATAGGCGGCAGGGCTGCTCCGCCAAGCCTGCCGCCCTGAGTGCTTATTGATGGATGGACGGACTGCCTATTCTTCACCCTTGGAAAAAGAAGGGAGGCAGCCTATAGCGCACTGATCCACCTAAGAAGGGAAATGGCGCTATGCGCAGGCGTACGCCATACGACCGCTGGTCTCACCTGTTGGCAAGACTCGAGCTGCCGGTTCCCCACGGAGGTTGCAAGCCTCTGAGAGGTATAGCGTAGCACAACCCGCAACTCTACAGATGTCTGCCTGAGAGGTGCACTGAGCCGATGCCCACGAGGAGGCCACACCCCGAGCGGAGTGTACCGTCACTCAAATGGGCACGGGCTAGGATCGGCACGCCGTAGTGACAGCGTGTGCGATCCAGCGCGACAACTCTCCTCAGAGACAGCACTCCTGTTGCTGACCTCCATAACAGACAAGAGCTGCTCAGGGCCTTGAAGCCCTCCGTGTGGTTCGAGTAGAGGCGCAATGCGCTTACTGGACACCCCACGTACAGGTTGGGTCTTTCTCCCGGTGTGGGAGCGCCTGCAAGTTCACCACCTAGTTCCCAAAGGGGGGCGGCGTAACTTTGGGCACGTAAGTTGGCTTGGGTCTCAGGATTACGTGAGAGTCACCGGGCCTGAATTTTGGCAATCGGTGGACACTGAATGCTTGCAGGTGCCTCACCCTCTGGATGGACTCGAGCCCCAGCAGGAGAGCCAACCCCCCTCGCAGAACGAGGAAGGGGGCTCTCCGCAGGGCCCGAAAAAAGGGGACCGAAAGGTCCACCTTAAGGCCCCAAGAGGGTACGGGGCGCGGACGAGGCCTAGCCCCTCGCGCCCTAGAGGAACCTAATAATCAGGTCATGCCGCCCCAGAGGCTCACCAGCAACTGGTACGTGATAACCACAACAGCGGGTACCCACGCTCCAATGTGGAAGGGGAGATTACTCCCCAGCCTCTCCTGCAATAGGACAGCACGTTCCTGAGCGAGCAGTTCCGCGGGTCTTCTCCTCGAGAAGAGCACCAGGACGAGAAGGGGCACCACTTTAAAGGCATCCAGCCTTGTGGGCATGGCCCTTGCCTGAGTGATAGTCTCCACCACTGTGGGGGGTAGATCATCCAGGAACTGTCGTTACCACGACCGGCCTCAAGACCTGCCCGGGGTTAGGATGCGACGGCAGCAGGCGTAATGATGATACGCCTACTGCCAGTGCGCCACGCTCTCCAGGGAACTCATCTCTGTAGTCAATGCTGTCGCGGTCCCATGTGCGTCAACCCGAGGGGGACAGGCCACCCCCGAGGACACCATGCCCAGGAGCCTCTGAAACTGATTTCAGGGGACCGCTGGCTGCTGCCTGAAAGTTCAAGAAGCTCAGCACTGACTGTGCGTGCTCGTGAGCGAGCACGCCGTCATGGAGACAGTGTAGAGTTCTCTACCAGGAAAATGGGAGCTCTGCGCCAGGGCGAGCTGCTCTTTTTCCCGGCTGACCCGTTACTGACATGCCAGCCCCTCGACAGTGCCGAGGGAAACTGGACATGAGAGTATGCGGTCAGTTGTCATGAACCCCTCCTAGCGTCTGACAGACACCAGGACGCGCTTCTGCGCCTCCTGAACGGCACCCTTGCAAGGTGCTGCTCAAGGTATTTAGCGACCCCTGGTTTTGGGGATGATGAAGTGCGGCTGTAGAAGCCACTGGACATCTCGGCCGAGGGGACGGTTTGTTCGCCTTCACCAGAGGGGTGGCAGCCCCGGCCTGGAGCACGGGAACATCCCTGCCTCTGCTGAGGTAAGAGGATGCCCGAAGTCCGGCGGAGGTCTGGCGAACTGGATCGAATGCAGAGACGGACCACACTCCCAGCCACCGTGATGGTTTGAAATGCTAACCAAGCACCCAGGGACCTCACAGGGGGGGCTACGATCTGCTTCATCAACCCGCGGGGATTGGTTCAATGACTAGCAGTGCTGGTCCCACCCGGGGGGAACAGCTCCGCTAAATCACCTGCCAGGCGATGGCGCATCTCGACACACCGCCGAAGCGAGAGTGCTGAGGGCTGCTTTATACTCGCCATTGCGTGCCGCCACGAAGCAACGTCGAGTTGCCGAACACCATCTTTCAGAGGGTGAGAGCGGCTGCAAGTGGGACCCAGAGAGAGACCTCTCCTTGTGAGTAAGCGGGCACTAGGCCCCCGGAGGGGCCCAGAAGGTGTTGGGACGCGGCAGGGACTGCCCCAGTCCGACCACCCAGCGACCAAGGCTGGGTCGGGCCCGATGGTTCAATCTCTCTAGGTGGTCCTTCTCTCGACGTCTTCCTCCGGGGGGCCACCTGCGGGGCACCAGAACCGGTGTCGACGCTGGAGAAGGCAGGGGCTGCTGGGGGCAGACCATGTGCGAGACATCGACAGCCGAAAGGCGGCCAGGTCACAGCAGGCCGGTCTGTTTCTACACTATCAAAAGACTGCTGGAGCAGTCCTTGACAGCGCCACCAATCAGCCGACCTTGCGAGAGGGGAGTCGGGAAAGTGGGCATTCTCGACATCGCCCACCTGTGCAAGATTGAGTCCGAGGCGTCTTTCCGGGCCACTGATGTGGACATCGTCCGACCCAGCCTGCGCTGCCACCGTGGTCCCCGGAGGGCCAGTCGGCGGCGGCCCTACTTGGGTCGGTCTTACCCCGTGGGGCTCTCTTTAGCGCCCTGGCCTGCAGGATGGCCATGGCATAAGAGTGGTGGCAGCTTGGCCAACGGCACTGCCAGCCTCGACACCAGAGATGTCGAGACCTTACATGCCCTGGACGGTGCGTCTAGGTCAAGCTCCCCAGGTGGCCGCCGTCTGCGGATGCCCGCGAATGCATGCTCCACCCAGGGTGCATTGACATAGTCCCTAGCTGCCTCCCCGCCCCGAGGGAAGAGAGGGCGATAGAGGCAGCTAGACGGAAGCGCACCGAAGGGGGCGCTCCAGGTCTTACTGAACTCCTAATGCAGCTCGGTAAAACTTGGCACTTGAGCCGGGCACGGCTTGGATGGGAAGAGCGGGCGATAGAGGCTGCTAGACGGAAGCGCACCGAAGGGGGCGCTCCAGGTCTTACTGAACTCCTTATGCAGCTCGGTAAAACTTGGCACTTGAGCCGGGCACGGCTTGGAGTCGCGCCCGGACCCAATGTGCGAAGTACCAAGCCGCGAGCGCAAGGGCTGTGGTGCACCGCAATCCGACACTTACGGCGGTCCGAGCGAGCATGGCTGACATCTTGACATCTGCTATCACCTGTGCTCGACCTCCCAAGGGAGGGAGCTTCAGGGAATTGCCAGAGTCTGATGCCAGCAGGTTGTGCTCCGATGTTGCAAGAGACACCTCATCTCCACGGCTCGTGTCCGAGCGCGTGGCTGAGGAATAAGACGGCTTAGGACCATCCTTGGGGAACCGCTAAACAAGCGAGACGGGGCGCGAGCGGTCGTAGAATTCGGCAATTCGAAGAATGTCATCAGATGTGAAGGCTCCGAAGAACAAAAGGTGAATGAATGAGCACGCCGGCTCCCCTTTTATACCCAGATATCCGGGGGCGGAGCCCGGCATGCAAATTTCATTGGCCTTTTCAAAATAGTCCGAAGATAATAGGTTCTCAGGGGCGAACCCCATCTGTCGGTTTGACACAACGTCCAGAGACCGACAGAAAGGGAACCAAGGTTACATTCGTACCCAAGACGTTCCCTTTCTGTCTGTCTCTCGACGTTGTGTCGAGGGCCCCACCCAGGGGTGCTCAGAGCGGTGGAGTCCAGCGAGGGGAGAAGATGTCTGCCAGGGAGGTTCGCTGAGCCAGTGCCCACAAGAAGACTACACCCTGTGGGCAGGGGCCTGAGATCGGTAAGCCAATAAAAGGCGTCCACGATCCAGTGCGCCAGTCTCTGTTTGGAGACAGCCTCCCTGCTGTCCTCCGAAACAGACAGAGAGCTGCTCAGAGCTTAGGGAGCTCTGCGTTCGGTCCAAGAAAAAGACATGGAGGGGTTGGGTCTTCCTCCCAAGGGGGAGCGCTGCAAGTTCCCCACCTGGTCCCTGAAGGGAGTGGTGGGGACTTTGGGCATGTGGTCAGGCTGGGGTCTAGCCCACGTGGGGGTCTTCTTCGTGAGAGAGGAAAATCGGAGAAGCGTCCTCATCGTGAGAGAGGAAAATCTGGTTCCCAGGGGCTCGAACGGGGCCTTACGCAGGCCCACCAGGACAATGTGAGTGGGAGGAGTGGCCGTCAGAAGCGTTAGCTCCAAGCACCAAGTCTGGTTGGGCCAATAGAGCGCAACTAGCAGAACGTGATGCTCCTCCCTGGCTCCGCACAGTACCTCTGCGAGGAGGTCTACTTACGCTTGTCCCATGGCCAGCTGTGCACAAAGGCATCCGTGCCGAGGGGGGCCTCGGTCAGGGAGCACCCAAGCGGGCGATGGGAAGTGTGCAGGGAGGCGAACAGGACCACCTGTGCCGGCCTGAACTGCTCCCAATGTGCTGGACCGTGGGGGATGGAGTCGCCATCTTCAGCATAGCGTGACCTGTCGAGAGAGCACATCCCCACCCACTGCTGACTCCAGAGGAGGAGGCATCGGGTGAGTTGCGACACCTAGGGTGAACTTATGCCACCTGACGGTTGACATATGCTACGGCAGCCATGCTGTCTGATCGTAGCAGCACGTGCTTGCTCCAAATGAGAAGCATGGGCCTCTTCATCTCAAGGCAAGCAGCCACCAACTCCAGGCAATATGCCCCGACCCTGCCTGCCCATTGCACACTGCAACCCAGCCGAGCAGGAAGACGTTTGTTGACCACGATGAGCCTCCACCTGCTCTAACGGGACTCCAGCCCGAAGAAGGACATGTCTGTCCAAGGGGCTTGGGTGAGCCGGCAGAAAGACATGATTGGAACACATCTTCTGCCGGTGTGCAACGCTCTCCGGGGAACCTGACACTGAAGCAGAATGCTGAAGCTGTCTCATATGCCCCAGTAGCCTCTGAGTGTTTCAGGGGGACCGCTGACGGGCTGCCTGACGAGGGCCAGGCAGAGCAGCATCGACTGGGCGCTCTCTCTTGAGGCGTGCTGCATGGTAACAGCATGGTAACAGATTCTAGTTCCATACTAGCAGAACGTGATGCTCCTCCCTGGCTCCGCACAGTACCTCTGCAAGGAGGCCTACTTCCGCTTGTCCCATGGCCAGCTGTGCACAAAGGCATCCGTGCCGAGGGGGGCCTCGGTCAGGGAGCACCCAAGCGGGCGATGGGAAGTGTACAGGGAGGCGAACAGGACCACCTGTGCCTGCCTGAACTGCTCCCAATGTGCTGGAACGTGGGGGATGGCGTAGCCATCTTCAGCATAGCGTGACCTGTCGAGAGAGCACGACCCCACCCACTGTTGACTCCAGAGGAGGAGGCATCGGGTGAGTTGCAACACAAGAGCACCTCTTATGAGAGGTGCTCTTGTTCTGTTTGACCCGTAGGCCCATTATGCAGATGTCATAACAAACACAACCTATCCTCTTCTTCTGAAATTTACTATTGAAACGCAGTGTAAAAGACAGGGTGGAGTCATGTGTTTTACAAGTGTTTCGTGGATATTATTATGCGTAGCGGTTGTTGCATGTTATTATTAATATAAAGATGTCTGACTGTTCACACAGGCAAGTGCCTGCCTTGCCTACCCCATTGACAGCCTCTGATCTTCCCAATCGCGCTTCAATTTAATTGTACGCATAAATGAAGCGGTTCGCAGCTGCTCCCATAAACACATTTGTTTGTGTCAGGGTGTCTGTGTATGACATCATGTTAATGCAAGAGTAATGTTCTCACGGTACTTTCATTGCATACGCTAAAGTGTCGGACCAGCACACAACTCAAAACTGCTTCAGACAACAGGGGCCACCAGATAAGTGGCCATCCATCATTCAGGGGTAGCCATGGCCACCCATCGCCACACCATGTAGCTACGCCCCTATGTATCACATGTGTATGTTGTGAAAAGCTTTTAATTGTAAACATACAGTAAACAGTTAACCAAGCCCATCAACACGTTCTCTTCCTTCTGTTCTTCAAATGTATATTTCTGCTAGCCCATGTCTCTTTGTCTAACAGGCCGTGCAGGGCGCACATATGGTACATATTTTCTATAAAAATATACATAAGAGTAAAATGACCCACTTAAAATTTACTTTCAAAGTACATTTAAAAAAAATTACTCAAGTAAATCTAGCGAAGTAATTGTAGCATATGACTACCCACCTCTGATGATATCCAGCTTTACATTTCCTCAGAACTGGGTGATACATACCAGTTTTCAAAGCTAACACAATACCACATAGACATCAAAAACTCTTTGGCCAACAACTAATTTATGATTAATTAAAATACAGAGATATTGATTAATTCACCAAATGCTGGTCAAGTACAATGCAACATTTTATTAGATGGTTGCTCGGTTGTGTTATCCTCCACAGTTAAAAACCTGGGTGTGTTAGGGTTTTGTTGCCAAATAGCAATCTGTCTTTTGATAGTCACATAGCAAATGTGTGTCGTGCATGTCGTGGAACATTCTTCCATCTAAAAACATATCTAAACCATGACCAATGCCTTCTGCTTCAGATGCAGAGAAAATTATGCATTTATGATTTAAAAAATAGGTTACTGTAATTCATTGTTGGGTGGATCTCATGCTATTAGTTGGAATAGGATAGAGAGACAATTCCCTCAACCGTTGGCAGTTTAAAGGTAGAAAAGGTTGAATAGAGAGATTGTGCAAAGGAATGATGAATTAACTTAGAATCTGGATGCAATACACCCAATTGCTGATGGATGTTATCAATCATTCAATTAAAAAAGGTCATACATGACTCACACAGCTCCGTGGAGTAATCATTATGAGCATAATAGTCTTGTGGCTTCAAAACAGTATTAACCACAGAATCTTTTTGCTAAGGAGAGAGCAACCTTGTTGCTTTGCATGTGGTCAGCATATAGCTCCTTGTGCACTGTGAGTCCAGATTTATTAAATAGTCGCTCTAGACGATGACACTTGTCCTTCATTTGTCGTAGTTCTGGAGTAAACCATGGTGCAGATTGGCAAACATAGCAGACCTGGTTTTCTGTGGAGCATAGGTATCAAGAGTCGTTTGAAGATTAATATTGGAATACTGCACTAGTTCCTCAACAGTCAATGAACAGTCCTTGTGAGATAGTGTAGTAAGACTAAGTGCAAAAACTGAAACATCAATGTTTTTTATATTTCAAAATGTTATAGTATGTTTCAGTCTAGGCTCAAGCTCAAATAAAAAAACATTAAAAGAAACAAGCATGTGATCAGACAATGACAAGTTATTTGGAACCACCCCTGAGCCGGAGACCAAAACTGGCCTTTAGAATGAGTAGGTACATTAATTGTAAAACATAAACTGTTGAAATCTAAAACCATCTAAACATGATAAAAACTCCCTGGTATATGAATTCTCTGCACTGTCCACGTGAATATTGAAATCCTAGAGTAAGTCCACATTAGCGGACAAAGTACTCAGATAAGTAAAAAATTAAAACACTGTTAATCTTAGGAGGCTGATACACAGTAGCAATAATAGTAGGAAAAGAGCCATTGATTTGCAAGACCAAAGTTTCAAATGATGCATATTCAGCCCAATTTTTCATAATAAAGCACTGCGGGTCCCCCTCCCCGACCATAAGTACAGGGTTTGCAGGTAAACACGTACCATGGAGGAGTAGCCTGATTAAGATGGAAATACTCGCTGTTTTTTTTGCCAAGTCTCAGTCAATCAAAGTAAGTCGAATTTACGATCCAGCAGCAAGTCAATGATAAAAGGACCTTTATTTGAAAGTGACCTTACGTTCCACAATCCAAAAGAAAGATCGATTTTACCTGAATTCAAGCTTGCAATAATTGTCCTTTCTAAGACACTATGATCAATGGGCCGGGTATTTGTCTTTGAAGGACGGGAATTTGTTGACCAAAACGATGAGATCGAGATCCACGATGCACATATTTATGGCGTGGCAGAAAAGCGATGTCAGGGTGGAGATACAGTTTAAGTCGAGGCTCACTGATGCAGGCACCCAGTTGGAGCACCCGAGTAACGATGGATCGAGAAAACAGGTAGGACAATTGAGCAGATGATGATCCAAACAGCTGAGATCCACTGAGTAAATTGCAATGCGTCATGATCGTTGAAATTTGCAAAGTGAAACTCAACTACTGGGGAACTCCAGGTAAACTTATATAAAACAGTCTAGCTATGGATTAAACGCGATAAATTGCTTAAAACCAATTAAAATGGTATCAATAACAATAAACATTTCTCCTAGGAGCAGCGCTGCAAACAGCACCAGCATTCGTCCACGGAGTTGATTATATCAAGGTCATGGCTTGAAAGAACTGAGTTCACACTTTATAGAACCATCTCTTACTTTTTTATAATCTGAAGAACCTTTTTGCCACAAAGAACCTATTGTGAAACAGATAGGTTCCTCAGATGTTTAAGATTCTTTATGGAACCAGGCCCGGATTAAGAATTCAGGGCCCTTGGGCACAAGTGTCTTGTAGACCCCCCTCCCATACGCAGGGGCACACAATAAAGTTTTGAAATAGCCTACAGTGTACTACGTTTAGGAAATACCTCTCTTCTAAAAAAGGACTACATTGCCAAGTTACAAACTATGATCATCTCCTGAAGGACAATATCCACACCTGTACATTTTCCCCATCATACAGGATTTACACCACAACAATAGTTTTCTGGACCAGCAACAACATCAAGACATTTCCCTGCATACTGTAACTAAATGGCATTTGCAAGGACACACTGCCTCACCTCTATCTATTTAATTCAGTTCTATCAGATTGATCCATAATTCACACACTAACAAGCCAGATTCACAAAACTGTTCTTAAGAGAAAATATAAGAACTCTATCGAGATCATTTATAGAACGTTCTTAAGAATATTCTTAAGTGTAATTCTCAAATATTTTCTTATAAACATATTCCTTTTTTCTAAGAAAAGGACAGACTTTGTTATTATACTATAAGAGTAATTTGTCTATTTTATTATTTTGTTACAAGCACCTCATGACTCACGTTACTATGCAAGCATGTAATGTGTTAAACGGCATTAACGAATATTATAGGTATACTGCTTTAGCCTATATGATTTTCTAATGACGAGGGCTAAGATCAACTTTAAATAAAAAGGCATTATTGGCGAAGAAACACAACCAAATATATTTAAATAAACTTTACTTTTTGAGATTTTAAAGACAACCGTGAGGGTATTCTTACTTATAATTAGAATATCATCAAAAAGTTGATTTATTTCACTAATTCCATTCAAAAAGTGAAACATTTCACACAGACTGATATATTTAAAATGTTTATTTCTTTTAATTTTAATGATTATAACTGCCAACTAAGGAAAATTAGAATATTACTTAAGACCAATACAAAGAAAGGATTTTTAGATATCCGACTGAAAAGTATGAACATGAAAAATATGAGCATGTACGGCACTCAATATTTAGTTGGGGCTCCTTTTGCCTGAATTACTGCAGCAATACTCCTTGACCTGAAGTCAAGGAAATCCTATCAACTTGAATGTTGACAATTCTGGCTAAGTTGATGCTGTGGGAGTGGGATCGCCTCCAGCTGAGGGACAAACTCTTGAACACAGAACACAGATATGTGATGGCCAAACTGTTTTCCAGTTAGTATTACCAGAGGTGATCCGGCCATTTGTACTCTAGAAACTCCACAATAACACAGGACATTTAGGGATTGAAAGAACCTGTGACCTTGTGAAATACAAAATTTAATGGCCCAAAATGTGTATGCAGGTAGAATGGGAAACCTGTGAAAGGAGTTTAAAGGAAGTCCAGTATTACCATTTATTTACCGTCAAGTAAATGTTGGGAGAAAGAACGTCTCGGTTACGTATGTAACCTCCGTTCCCTGATGGAGGGAACGAGACATTGTGTCGACAGAATTGGGTTTGACTTGAGAACCTATCATCTCTGACTGACTTGAACAGACCAATGAAAATTGGCGAATGAAATTTGCATGCCGGTCCCCGCCCCGGATATCCGGGTATAAAAGGGAGCCGGCGTGCTGCATTCATTCACCTTTTGTGCTAAGGAGCCTGAGGATCGTGCCCCGACTGCTGCAGCGGGCGGCCAGCGTTGTGGCATGAAGGACACAACGTCTCGTTCCCTCCATCGGGGAACGGAGGTTACATACGTAACCGAGACGTTCCCTTTCTGTTGGTCTCTCGACGTTGTGTCGACAGAATGGGGTTGCTCGGAAAACACCACAGCGCTGTGGCGCGTCACAATCTCCCGCGAAGCGACGCTGACTGGCCTGAGCGTGTCAGACGTGAGCGCTAGCGTGAATTGTAACCTTCCAGTAGTGGAAGGGAAGGAGTCGAGAGCTTTCTTAAAAAGATGGGAGCCCCTTCCACCGGCCGTCACAGACGAAAATACACCTGGGAGAGGTCATGGGCCATCGTATGAGAGCCATTCATGAGAAGACATCAGACGGAACCGCCCTGTGGGGGGGGTTACTACGTGTGGAGCACTAGGCCTTGTTAGAGCCACTGCTAGAGCTCAAAAACTGGCCAAGGGAGGCAGGGCTGCTCCGCCCGGCCCGCCCCCCGAGGAGTGCTTAGTGATGGATGGAATGCCTACTCTTTGCCCAAATGGGGGGAAGTGGAGAGGCTAGATAGCACCATGTCCCACCTGGGGGACTAGTTTGACGTGCACGCGCCGAAAAGGGGGCGTTCCAGGTCCGACTGAGCTCATCATGCACTTCTGGGGAAAATGGCACCGGGGCTGACCGCGGCTTAGAGTCACGGTCGGCGCCGAGAAACCACGTGTCCAGCCGCGAGCTCTGGGGAAGAGGCAGTGCGGTGCACTGCAGCCCAATACTCGCGCCGGCCCGGGAAAGCATGGTTGACATCTCGACGTCCGCTTCCTCCGGATGCCAAGAGGTCGCCCTCCGATGCTGCAAGCGATATCTCATCGTCGTCACGCCCCGTGTCCGAGTGCGTGACTGAGGAGCAAGGTGGCGTACCGCCTTTTCCGGGACGGTCAGAGGAGCGGGGCGAGGCATGAACGGTCCGCTAGCCAGGGGCTGACGGATTGAGGCTCACGGTGATCCCCCTATCACCCTCGTTGCTCGCCGAGGCGGACGGCAGGGCTTATGCCACTGCTTCCGCGGGACGGGAAGCATTCGAGGTGGTGGCTGATTCCCGAAAGAACACAGCCACCCGTGACCGCAACGTCTGTATCATCATTAGCCCGCAGTGGGGGCATGACGAATCCACAAACGCTGCCTCAGCGTGCCGGAGTCCCAGACACTTGAGGCAGACATCGTGTCCGTCCCTCTCCTCGATGAGTGAGTTGCACCCACGAGCACAGCGGGACATGCCACGCTGAAGAAATTTGCTCTTTTAGAGAGAAGCTTTGGAAGTTGCCGAGACGCCCAGGGGAAGTCACAGGAGAAGGGACAGTCCGCTGCACCATGTCGTAAGACCAGCAAAAGTCGTAGAAGAACTGCGAAGTCGTCAGCATCAGGATGTGAAGGCTCCGAAGAACAAAAGGTGAATGAATGCAGCACGCAATTTTCATTCGCCAATTTTCATTGGCCTGTTCAAGTCAGTCAGAGATGATAGGTTCTCAAACCCCATTCTATCGACACAACGTCGAGAGACCGACAGAAAGGGAAATGTAGATTCGCTGTCAAGCTTATTTTTCATTTTGACATTTCTGAATGCTCTCTTCTGCATTGAAGATGTCAAGCCAAAATGCTTGATTGCAATGTTGATTGACATAAACATACAGAGTACTCAGAACCATCCAGTGTGGTTGGAATGTGTCGTGAACATGGAGGGTGGACGTGGTGGAAGAACCCAAGTGCAGGCAGACACGGAGATGAAGGGGTTAACACAAGACTTTAATACTAACACAAGAAGAAAAACACCCACGATGGGAAAAACACTGACCAAACTAAAATGCAAAACTGAAAACAAAGACTTCACACAAGGGGGGCAAAAAGAAACAACTAGGAATAACACTAAGAACTTTACAAACAGGGTACAAGAACATGAGCTTCACCAGGGAACATGGCAGGAAACACGTACGGGAACATGGCAGGAAACACGTACGGGAACATGGCAGGAAACACGTACGGGAACATGGCAGGGAACATGGCAGGGAACACGTACGGGAACATGGCAGGGAACACGTACGGGAACATGTACAACGAACGAGCACAAGACAATAGACAAGAGGGCAATATATAGGTAGACTAACAAAGGAGATAACGAAGGGCAGGTGTGGGTAATGAGACACAGGAGGAAAGCTATACTAGAAACGAGAGGGGCGGGGCCAAATGACGAGACTGGAGAGAACGCATATCCTGTCCTGATTGACAATAATATGTTTCTCTCCACATAAAACACGTGGGTCTGTCATGATTCTGCCCCTAGACCAGAAAATCAAGACAAGAGTAGGCAGAATCATGACAGGAATGTACATCACATGATTTTGTAATGGATTATTTTCCTCTTCTTGAACTTTTAACTGACATTGACATTTTTCTTGAACTTGGAGCAACCCATCAGCAACATGGACTCAAATGGACAAATTGGTTGATAATTAATCATCACACTTACACTGATAACACACACATTCCTATTGTGTGTTTTTTTTTTATTTCCAGTTGAAGTTAATAGAAGTTAATTATTGTAAATGCGCTTCATTGTTGTTTCTGAATTGTGGTTTCTGGATTATTTGAATATTTTCCAAACATTATCATTCAAACTGAACCTATCATGCATCTGACCGTGCCATGGGTACAGTTCCTTAACCTTTAAAATGCTTTGCTTGTTAGCCGACACTGTTTGTTTTCTTTCATCTGCCTCCTTTCTCTTTTTTACTCTTGTGTTAAGCTTATCTTAGAAGTTGTGTGATGAATGAATGAAAGGTGAATCATTATTAAAGGTGGAAGATGATTAATAACAACCATGTGTGTTTTCCTCTGTAGTGTAAATAAAATATATCATTCAAGGAATACATGGGCGGCTAGGAGATGATTTATGGTGTGTTAAAATGCATAGAGAGCCAAAGGCTGAAGCCCTTTCACATAACACTCTTCCTACTGCCTAAGAGCTGCTTAGGTTTCCTGTCCTTTTCTATTAACGTCTTTCTCTATTATGTGTCTGTCATGTGCCTTATGTATTTTGCCATTTTAATGTTTTGTCCAAAATATCAAAATATTTTATTAAAAAACATACGCATGTAAGTATTCGTTAGAAAATGGCAATTGTCTATAACTTAAACATCATCAATATCATAAAATGTATCCCTCTTTAGGCTATCATGGAACTGGATTTAACCAGTCAGCAGTGCTGACTATCCCAGTGAGTTAAAGAAAAAAGACAAATAGTCTCTATTTTTTGCTCTTTTGTGCCTGAAAAAGACACATTGTTTGTGCCAATTCACTTGGCACACATCTCACTTTCATGGCCAAGATATTGATTACATTTTGGGGTCTCCCAATTCTTCAACAGACCTCAGAGCTCAACACATTCCCAGAGTTTATAAATGGTACATATAGTACCCGAAACTGTCTTGGAATGTCTTGTTTTGTTTGTTTTGAATCTAGGGAATATGCTAGTGTGATGTAGTGTTGATTTTATAATAAAGTACTGTTTAGAGCATACTGTTTAGACCTTGGCCTCACGACTGCTAAATAACTTTTACGAAAAAGCAAGGCCAGTTCTGTTTAAACCTTTAAGCTACATCTCAGTGTTTGACCCTCAGACTTTTTCCTTTCTGCCAAGTCATCAATCAGTAATTCTGACGTCTTCATTTTACTGCTTCCACTCAAAGAAATTGCTTTCTGACTCTGGTGCTTTTGCCAGAACTGAGAGAATACCAATACTTGTTTATGCTTCCTAGATCTAAGAGAAACTCAATGTCGCTGTTTCGGTAAAATAAAATCTGAAAAAAATTGCCCAATGCCAAATTGTGCTCATGTGAGACTGTTGCTTTAAGCATAGCTTTTTTTTAATCAAATTGTGAGAAGGCAGAGGCCTTTATTATATTTATACCCTTTTTTACAAGGCAAATTTGAAAGGGAAACCTTGTTCCTTATGCCCAGTGGAAATGGCCTAATTATATTATTTTCTACATGTTGTAACTTGTTAAATGCTAACTTCCTCCACTGTATTTCAGTGTATTGTTGATGATGTGCTAATCTGTTCTAGTGTGTAAAAAATGTGGCTATCCACATTAATTGATGTACATCTCGATTGCGCATTTTTTTCACTCTAACCTTCAAAGGTGGTTGCTTGTTTAAGGAAGGGGGCTGTAGTGTTAACTGGCTTTTTGACGGTAAATTGTTTTGTGATTTACTGTATTTGTCAAATTAAAATACTGTTTGCTTCATGCAGGAATTATATGTTCAAAATCAAAACAAAACTGGTGAACAACACTCTCTACCCTCATTTAAAAAAATATACCCATTAGTATTTATTTTGCATCTTGGGCGCTATGTTTCTCAGTCGATATGCTTGATGGAACCCTGCTTGTATTTCTACCTTATCAGCAAAATATAGGTTGAATGTGTAAAATGTTGCACACGAGCTTTGGTATAATGTCTAACAGATTTAATGTCCACCTATTAATACAGCATATTCTTTATGGTGTGGCATGGTCCATAAAGCTATAAAGTATAGCTAAACATCCACCATCACATTTCAAAATGAGTCATCCCATTCCTCAATAAATGAGTGGACGCTGATGTTGTTTAAAAGTGCTGTCAGTGTTTAAGTTAACATTTTGCTATAAGTGAATCACTAAAAAAAATGCAGCGATTGTTTACAGTGAACCAGAAATCAGTCCCATATTTCGCTCAAAGCGTCATGGGTTGTAGGACCAAGGAGGATGGAAACCTGTGGACCACAGTGCATCCTTTGTTTACAGTTGGTTTTCACAGGCATGAAAAGTGGACCACCTCACCTGGGTTAAATTCAGTTTAACAAAATCTTTCAAACGTGTAAGTGAGCATAAGAAGCTTAGCTACGAGTAAGCAATTCAAGCTATTACCCATCCTATTTGAAGTGGCAAATTAGGAATGTAAAACAGCTCGTCTTGGCATTAAAGCAGGAAAGCTGCTTTGCAAGTGAGTTAATCATAAGGAAAATACCACATTACCGAAAAAAGGCTTGTATGCTGAGCTTTTCAGCTCAAGATGCATCAAATCAGGTGAGCTCAGCAGCACTATATACACAGTTGTCGATAGCAATAGTTTATTGACATTTTTGTGTCCTCATATGTAAATTTCAATGAAAGAAAGTAAGCTAAAATAAACTTGTGAATATAAATTTGAGATTTGATGTTGTTTTGTTCTTGGCATGTGTTGAAGCATTGCATATTTTAAGGTAATTTATTTGCCCCATACTCCATTTTATTAATTTGGTAAATATCTATAGTTACCGTCGTGGTTCAAAAAGAGATTATACCTCTAATGTTTAAAATTTACATAGAGTGGGAGTAAATCATAGCAACATTCAAATGGTAATTTGCATAGATTAAGTATTTATGCTCACAATTAATAATGCTTTATTGAAATAAAATCTACTAATTTTGCACTGAAATTAAACATATTTTTTATCTATTTAGCAAATTAATAGATTAACTGAATTGTTCAAATATTTTGTTTATTGTATTTAGCTAGGTAGTCAAATAGTCTGGGCAACATTAAATATGTACAAAATGGAAAGTGAAAGTTTGAATATGTTATTGTAGTTCCAATTACTGATCCAATAGTTACATACAGTAGCCTATGTGTCTCAGTAATCACATGTGGCATGTCTCTTTCTCATAATACTCTGATACGGTCTTACAATAACACTGCTATTTGAAATGCCATGTACTGCAGTTAGGTTTATTTTCCTGTTAACATGTAGTGGAATCCTCAAGTGCCATACAGGGAGAGGAATCTTCGTTTAGACTGCAGAGCACAAAACAGCCAGAGCACCCGGGAGCTGTAGAGGTGAGCCAGCCATTGGCGGTTGCATGACAGCCTGGGAAAGTTAGAGGTGCCATCTGGTGAGAGGGGGCTAAAGGATAGCAAGGGTGACCTTTGACCCAGATTCCGCTATTAGCAAACATCTCCATACGGATTTATGGGCTGTTAAGGAACAATAAAGGCTGTGTTGAACGGCAGGCAAGCAAACCTCACATCTTCAGGTGATGTGACTGAATTATGTGACAGGCATGAATTCATGACGATGTGTAGAAAGGAAAATAAAACTTACCATGCTAGTGAATTATGGAGATCATGTTACATTTCCTGTGTTTTCCAAGACAGCAATTTATAGTTCTAATTTGTACTTTTCCGATTGGTCATTAAACTATTTGCAGTTCATACCCATACATCTAACTGCCTTAGATTGTAAAGCCTGGCGTCCTATTTATATGAAACAAGCTGAACTGAGAATTTACAAAAACAAATTTGGAATGTGAATAATTGTACAGAATAATTTACAGTATGTGATGGGTAGATAAATTGATTAGAAAAAAGCATTATGCCAGTAAATAAATAACTAAACTAGCAATGAAATTAGGCACTCTCTTCATGACTTCAGCTGGATCTTTTACACTTATCCTCCTTCATATTGCTTCTTTTCTCCTTTTTTATTTGAATGGGGGATGGGAAAGTCTATAAGAGGATTTGGCTGTGAATAGACTTTTGTTTTGCATCCTGACTGTGTCAATTACAGGGTGCCCCTTCGTGAAGGCTCCAGCTCTTTTAAGACAGGATCTTGACCAGCTAGTTAAGATTCACAGGCAAACATGGGAAAGGAGTGATACTCTAAAAAAGTAATAATCGCATGTGTTGGCACAACTTAAAATGCATTAGTGCAAGTCCAAATTTGTGCTTACTTGATAATGTTGATAATTGTTGATAAATACTTACGCTTTATAGTGTGTGTAATTTTAACCTACAAAACTTTGTGTTTACGACACTATTTAAGTTGCAGTACCTCGAAGTAATTGGCTATCTATTTTTCAACACCAATTGAGTTCTGGATTTCAAGACTCCTCCCAAACCTTGTAACATAGGTAAACAAGTTCAAACTCTTATGTGTCAGGTGTTTGAAAAGCGTAAAATAATTTTGTTCATGTTCAATCATTTAACTGTATCTATTAAAGTTAAGGTTACGTGACTGCTGCTTGTTGTATCAAAGTATAGCATTGCTGAGGATCTCCATTTCCCATCATGCTTTGCATGGTACTCGATAATGAGAGTAAGGATCTCCATTTGCCATCACGCTTTGCATGGTACTAGATAATAAGTAAATGTTGAAATACAGTGTTATCTTATGGATATTTATCAAAATGAGAACAGCATGAGACTAAATAATGTTTAATATCCTGTTCTCTTGGCATTTAAAGGGGTTTTGGTTATAGTGTTTTTAACATTCCTTGACTCAAGGAATCTTGGTGTCATTGTAGAGTCTTACCTGAGTTTCAGCAGCCATGTCTAAGCAATAAGCAAATCAGCATAGAAATATAGCCAGAATCAGATGTTTTGTCTCAAGCCAAGATTTAGAGAAACTAGTTCATGCTTTTATCATCAGCAGGGTGGATTACTGTAATGGACTCCTTACAGGTCTTCCCAAAAAGACTACCAGTCAGCTGCAGCTCATAAAGAATGCTGCTGCCAGGATTCTGGCCAGAAACAAAAAATCTGAGCATATGACCCCAATCCTACATGTAGAATCGATATTAAAGTATTATTAATTGTCTATAAATCACTGAATGGCCTAGGTCCTAAATGCATTTCAGATATGCTTATTGAATATAAACCTAACAGACTTTTTAGATCAGTAGGATCAAGTCAGTTAGAGATAACAACGGTTCACTCAAAACAAGCCATTGTTTAGCCATAACGCCACCAGTAGCTGGAATCTGCCTCCAAAAGACATCAGATGTTCACAAACAATAGACATTTTTAAATACAGATTAAAAACACATTTGCTTAGCCGTGCATTTACAACCTGAGAACTGTGCTGGTTTATATCAACTTCACATTTATTTCTATTTTCTCTTGATTTTATTATTTTTAAATATGCACACATTTTTAAATACATTTTATTTCAGTTTTATTGTCTTTTAAATTCTAAAGTTTTATTTCATATTTTAAATCATCAACTTTTTCAAGATGTCTTACGCATTATATATTTTTTTATTATCAAACAATTTATCTTAAGCATTGTGTATGAAATGTGCTATTTAAACAAACTTACCTTGCCTAAGAGGTTACCATTCTCCTGAAGATAGAGCATTTGCTTAGGCTATTGTTATGCTCAAAGAAAATGAGCAAAAATGCTGTCTCAAAAGGGATCTCATTGGATATGCTATAGACAAAATCAGCTCTTGCTTAAAATTTTTAATGGCATTTAGGTGAATTGAGATATACAATAAAAATTGAGAATTGTTTTTTCCAACCAGAGTCTTTGATTAAATCAGTATTTAAAGAAAAGTTGGAACAACATAATAATTTCAATAATGAGCTAAATTGGTGTTACTAAAAAATAAATTGAATCTAAGAGAAAAAATGAATCTGTCTAGCCCTAGTTGATGGATGAGCTTAATTTTGTATTGATTTTATATTGATGCAAACTCTTGCGTTATTTTTACACAATATTTATACAGTGTATGAAGCAAACACCAATGCCTTAGAGATCACCCATCAAAGACATGCAAAGAAAGGTAATGAATGTTGCAGTTGCAAGATTGGCTAAATTTGAGGTGCTGCATCCAATTCGCATGCTCTCCCCGAAATTCTTCAAATTTATTAAACAATGAAGTATGGCAAAATGCTGGAAAAATCTCCCAAAATATTAGCATCAGTTTTTAGCACTCAGGCCACGTATTACATTGTCCTTCCATGAAATATACATGGCCTCCAGGCAGCACTCAAAGAATGTTGCTAGAACATATGATGAAATTGTCTAGCAGTTCCAATCCTTTATGTGATGCGATGACATCACACATGCGATCGGGTTGGGTTGGGCCAGGGTGGCATGTGGCAGTCAAAGAATGACACTCACGCACTTGGGAATCCAAAGTCGAGAATTTAATTTATGCGTACAATTTGAATATTGCATAAAACATTTGCGAATGTTTCAATTAAGTGGGCAAAGGAGAACAAAATCACATTTTCCTCAAATGTAGGTTGTGTTTGTATAAATACTGCCCTTCAGGATAGTGATAGGTTTGGCTCAAGCGTTTTTCCAGATATTGTGCAACAAGATCGGACTACTGGTTAATCAAGTGATTAGGTTGCACAATTCTTTTTGTTGTATAAAAACATTACCTGACTCAATTGAGGGCATATGTTTTCGTATTGACAATTTTAGAATTGATGCACCTCTTGAAGTTTCCATTCTGTATTTCTTAGATATCTCAAAATGTGCATAAAAATAGATGTATGGAAACGGCTACAGTGAATAGAGATAGTACTGCACATGGCATGTGGGTTTGAATTCATACTAACAATGAGAATCAACCACTGGTATGTCTAAACAAATACATTGTATGGAATTTGTTGCTTAGTCTTAATTTTCTTGATCATATCTACGAGAAATGCACATTCCAAGAGAGATGTGTTCAGCTCTGGGATTTTTCGTCTTGTCTTTTATCTTTTGTAGCCTAAAACTAATTACTAGAGAATCTTTTTTTTCTGTCCAAGAATAAAACGGGATGAAAGAGAAATAGCTGCTCTCAAATTAAATGTTTCTCCATGTTTTTTTTTGTATTGATGCATCAAAGGTTGCCAAACCACAGAGAGAGCAATGAGGTATCCTAACCACTCTGCAAGTAATTAGGTCAAAATGGCCTGTCTTTGTTGGATCTTTCCATTGGCTATGAATGAAACCACATCAGCTGCTTCCGCTCTCACTGTTCCATTCCTCTGAGAGTAAAAGTGGAAAAAAGCTCAGAGAGCAATATTGTACTGTAGGGCTCTGACACATCTCCTACTGTACCATTATACTGCCCTGACATTCTGTCATTCAGTAAAGCTTGCTGATATGAGTTAACAGAAAATTAACAGAAAGTATGGCAAAATGACAGCAATGAGTGTTCAGAGCAAGCACAGGATTAGGATATATATCAAATCAGATCATTGATCTACATTGTGTAAATGGATGTAAAAATTATAATGGCCACTTTTAGCCAAAGCAAGGGCGTAAGTTAGAATCTTGACATTGGTGGGGACATAAAATGACTCAGCAGAGCCGCATTATCACTAAAGATTAACGCCATTTACTAAACTTATTTAAACAATATAATAATTTAACAATGCTTAAAATTGTTTTATTTGAAATAGAGTATAATTTGGAAAAATGCTAATTAAAAATAAGCATTTTAGCTAATAAAGACATATTAAACAGTCGATTGTCATGATATCGCACTATATTTAGCCATCCTAATAGATGTACAACGCACACTAACGTTTACTTGGAACTCATCAGGTTAATAGGGGATTGTTTTGCACTGGGAAAAAACTGTTCCAAAACAGTTTTTGTCAATTATATTTTGTAAGAATACTTTCTTACCGGGTAACCTGCATAATCATGCTCATCGCGAATTGATGACTGAGCTTTGGCGGCACTTACAACCAAACCGAATCAGCTGCAGCCTACTACAAAACCAATCATAAAGGGTTAGAGAGGGAGGACTCAAGAAAGGCAAAGCCAATCCTATCAACGACTTAAGCTACAAAAGACATTGCAGAGAACGAAACCTAACCATTTGTGTACCACAAACTGTGCTATTTTTCCAAAATGCAGTAATAAGTACAAAACACAAGACGTATATATAAATATAGATTAATTGTTTGGTCAAATTATTGATAGGGACAATTTTGTGTTCCCTGAATATTGGTAGAGACACGTTCCTTTAGCCAAAGACTTTATAAAAAGTCAGAACACATCACAATAAACTTTGGGTAAAAGTGGTGGGGACATGTCCCACCAGAAAAATATGCCTGTGTGTTAATTCACGGAATGAATCATTTAGTGGCTAAATTTTTTTTTTTTATTGAAAAAATTTAAATAAATGTTCACATCATAGTATGCTAAAATGACTATTCTCAAAAAACCCGGAGGGTCTACTATATCCGGTGAATAAGTGTAGATCCATGGACACTCAAATGGGTGATTTTACCCACCACGTCCTGCGAGAGGGCGGCGTTTAGTGATGCTTTAGTGCATAAATTAAATTAAATAGGAGATGCCTTGCTGAATTAATAAATGTAAGTATACAGTAAACATTACATACCAAATAATAAATTAATAAATAACATTTACATAAAGAAAAGCTGTATTTTGATGTTTGTGACAGTTTAGATTTAGATTTATTAATTTGGCCAACACTTTTATCCAATGCAACTTTACAAGTAGGACAACATATAACATTTTGTCAACAGTGTCAAGATCACAGTGTCATCTGGGCAACGGTGGCCTCTTCCATTTTGCGTTAGTATGTCCCAGTGCATGCATACCATTTTGCTATGCGCCAAATAAAATGTATATAATTTTCTATAACAAAAATAGTAAATACTTTTAGTGATCTGAATGCAGTAATGTACAATTTTCTGTTTTGTTTCATATTTAATTGTAATCATGAGAGTTAAAATAATTGTTTAGGGGTAATTCTTACCGCTTTATTCAGATTTTTGGGGCATTAATGTTCATCAGGTTCCAGACTCTCGCAGCCACCTGTGCAGGGGCATTGCGCTCTTGTTTCTTCGAGGGAATTAACACCACCATCACGGATTAGACCACGACCTTCACACCGTGTTCAGCAAGATCTCCTCCCAGGCACTTTTCCACCCAAGGGTTGTCTCTACTAAATAAATCTTTACAAGCTCGGCTCATTCACCACTCCTCCTCTCCCGCCCATGCAGGATTCTTCTTCGTACAAAAGAAATATGGCTCCCTCCGTCCCTGTATAGATTATCGATGTTTGAATGAGATTACTGTTAAAAATAAAATCCCATACCTTTAAGTTTAATGTCTTCTGCCTTCAAATAATGTAGGGAGTCTGAGTCTTTTCCAAGCTAGTCCTCCGCGATGCCTACCACCTGGTTGATATTTGTGAGGGGGACCAGTGGAAGACCACGTTCAACACTCCCTCAGGACGGGATGAGTTTTTGGAGAATGCGCCCGCTGGGCACCTTTTTTGTGTTCATTTTAATCTCACCCTCTCATACCGGCCTGGCTCCAATCCAGACGCGCTCTTTCGCCTGTTCAAGCCTCCATGTGGAGTGCTTATGGCAATCCTTCCTATGGATCCTCTTCTCTTTCCACCATAATAATCTGATCTGGATCGGCTGTGCACAGTGAGACAATTCAACAATTGGACGTCAGCTATGACAGTGAAATGCCATTGGCTCTCATGTGTCTTTTGACTAGTTGCGTCATTACGCTGGATACGTTATGAAATGCCATTGGTTGTCCCACTCCGATTGCATCACACTCTAGGTTAATAGGTTAGTAGTAATGCAACAAGTAACATCCATGGGTAAGTATAACGCAACAGGTAACATCACCCAGGTAAGTATAACGTAACAGGTAACATCCTGTATAATGAAGGATTATACAGAAACCCACAAGTCTGGAAACCATCTAGATCTGATCTTCACAAGGTACTGCTCCACTCATCACTCTCAGGTCACACCGCTGCACACGTCTGATCACTTCTTCATACCCCTCGGCTCCCTGGTTATCGGATGTGAGCAGCCTCCAGTCAGCTGAGAGAAAATGGCGCAAGTCAAAAGACCCTGCTGACCTCTCTCTCTACCAATCTCTTCTCTCTACTTTCTCTGTCAAGTCAAGTCAGCTTTGACTTGTTACAAAGCAGCTGTACAAGAAAGCATTGACTATAAGTAAAACATAAAAGGTTATGGAAGTCAAAACACAGGTCAAATATCAGACACACAATAAATTACTATATGCAGTGTTAATTAAAAACTCTGTAGACGTCACCTCTGCAAAAACAGATTACTACCACTCGAGGATCTCCAACTCTCCTTCTCTGCTCTTCTCTGTCCACCTGCTCCCACACCTTCATCGGAGTTAACAGCTGCTGATTTTGCATCGTTCTTCGTAAAGAAATCTACCGCCATCAGCAGCCAGTTTTCTACGCCACCACCTGTCGAACCCGCCCACATCCCTGACACGTGTGTGCTCCCCGCCTTTTCTCCTCTGTCTGAAGCATCTCCTCCAGGCCATGTCTCCAACGGTTGTGCCTGCTCTGACCCACATCATCAACTCTTCGCTCACCACTGGGACATTTCCCACATCGTTCAAAGAGGCCCGCATCACACCGCTTCTGAAGAAACCCACCCTGGACCCTACACTGCTAGAAAACTACAGGCCTGTCTCCCTTCTTCCCTTCATCGCCAAAGCCCTGGAGCGAGTTGTGTTCAATCAGCTCTCCTCCTTTCTCACGCAAAACAACCTCCTGGACAGTAATCAGTCTGGGTTCAAGACCGGTCATTCCACAGAGACTGCACTGCTCTCAGTCATCGAAGCCCTGAGACTGGCAAAAGCATCATCCATGACATCTGTGCTCATCCTACTGGATCTGTCTGCTGCCTTTGACACTGTCAATCATCACATCCTCCTGGCTTCTCTCAGTGCTATGGGTGTCTCTGGAATGGCGTTGCAATGGTTTGAGTCCTACCTCTCGGGTAGGTCATTCAGAGTATCCTGGAGAGATGAGGTCTCCGCGTCCCAACAGCTCAACACGGGGGTGCCACAGGGCTCAGTGCTTGGACCGCTACTCTTCTCCATTTCCATGACTTCCCTCGGCTCGGGCATTCAGAAGCATGGCTTCACTTATCACTGCTATGCCGACGACACATAACTCTACTTGTCATTTCAACCGGACAATCCGACGGTCTTTGCTCGCATCGCGGCATGCCTGAGTGACATCCCGCTTTGGATGAAGGGTCATCACCTGCAGCTAAATCTTACAAAAAAGGAACTGCTTGTGATACCAGCCAACCCAAACATTCACCACAACCTTGCCATTCAACTAGGCTCATCAACTATCACACCGTCCAGCACAGCCAGAAACCTGGGGGTGGTAATCGATGATCGGCTTAACCTCACAAGTCATGTTGCCAGCACCACCCGGTCCTGTAGATTCATCCTCTACAACATTAGTAAAATTAGACCTTTCCTATCGGAGCACTCTACGCACGACTAGTGGTACCATCCTAAAAAGGATAAAAAAGTCACTCTCCCGTACCTTCTCTGGATCTGTTCCACATTGGTGGAATGATCTACCTGCTGCTACAAGATCAGCAGACTCTGTTGCCATCTTTAAAAAACGCCTTAAAACGCATCTCTTCCGTCAACACGTCTCTGATTGATTTATCCTAATTCTTTTCCCTTTCCTTTATTATTATTATTTTGTATTTTTTAATACAAATAAATAAATAAAATATTAACCTCACTATTCTTAGCTTTGTATACTGTGCTAGGCTTTAATGGACTAGTTTGATGCACTTATGTATTTTGTTGCCTATGTTGTTATAATTGCTTCCAATGTTTCCTCATCTGTAAGTCGCTTTGGATAAAAGCGTCTACCAAATGACTAAATGTAAATGTGAAGTCCATGAAATTAAAGGTCCGGTGAAAGGGAGTCCATGGGGTGAAAACACAGGAAAACAGGCAGGGGAACACAAAGGGGCCAGACAGGACTGTTACAATATTAGAGATCCCAGTTAGCTCAAATACATGACTGTAACGTAACATCAATGTAATCTAATATCCAAACTCGTGGCAACGTAAAGAGTTCGGTTGTAGCGAAAGGAAAAGTGAAATTCCTGGATTCGTTGCCTCTATGTAACCTCAAGACGAAATCTGCCAGTCGTGGTCAAACGTCAACGTAATGGATTGAAAAATTGTGATGGTAATAAAGTTATTGCTGTCAGACGACATTCTGTCAGAATATTTGTTATAACATCAGTTTACATTTTTTTTTCGAAGATATAATTAAATTAAATACATTAAATGACTATTTGGAAATTAAAACATTTCTTACTTAGTACAAAACTATCGGTCCTCCTGTTAGCAGCACAGCTGTGCATGCGCTGTTCTGAACCTGAGAACACTGTTACATTCCCATAACAGAGAGCGGCCTGCATGTAGTGTTGGCTTATTTAATCAACAGATTTACAATGTCCTGACTAAATACGTTTTAAACACATATATTTAAAAAGTAAACGGCATGTAAATCATTAACGTTAATCAAAATATTTACTATTTTATTGACAATACGTGCCCGCGATTGGTCCACTTACGTAATTGGGCCGTCCTTATAAATTATGTGTTACCTGGGAAGATTGTTTTAACTACTTAAGAAAACATATTTAATTTGGACCTTAGATTTTAAACTATTCTTCGCTATTATTGGTCTTTAAACATATGTCTTTGTGACTAGACCTTTTAACACCACAGTTCTCTGTCTTTTTGCAAAAAACTCAAGATCAAACTCTGACAAGCTTGTGGTTATTTCAGATTCCTTCATGCAAGTTTGGATCCAGTGTATTTATATGCTGGTTTAATGTAAAGAGACAATACTAAATCTATTAAATATCATACAACAGCGTAACCACAATGGAATATACACCCCCTGTTCCTAATTAAAACAAGCAGTGTTGAAGGGTGATGTACGATATACATCAAATACATTATTTCATAACCTCTTCCTCCCATTGCGACTTTTATCCTTCCTACACCCACTATTAAATTAAAACCAGTGACCACAGTCCCCCTCATGAACCACATTCTCTTTGTCTCTCGAAAAAACACAATAAACAAAAAAATGAAACACTTTGTACGCTAAGAACAAACTCGCATCTGAGAGCAATAAAGCTGTTGACTTGGATGGGTCAGTCTCAGTGTTTCCCTTGGATGAACTTTTTGAAGGAGTTTCTCTGAGATGAGAAGGGGCAAGCAGCTAGGGCAATGTATGGTGAATGTATAGATGTGTCTTGTCTGTGATAACCTATTCAAATATAAATAAAAAGATGGTGAAGTCACAATTTAACTGGAGTACAAACTTAACTTATACAAACATAAACTTTAAAATTACTGCAGTCTATAATTTCAAAGCATAATATGGCCACGTTCACAATGACTAAGTTTACATGCAACCTCATTATTCTCCCCCAATGAGGCATTGAATAATTGACTTTAAACATTTTTTTGTAAATATATATTTCTCCTAAAAATTGAACTGTACAATGATCAAATAAAAGTACAGTCAAAATACATGTGACAGAACATAAAACGTTTACAATACATGAACAATAATACGTATATAAAACCCTTTTCACGTAAAACCATTAAAACAAATCTTGAATTCAATTAATTGAAAATGATTTTGATTTGAGAGAATATTTGTGACCCTGTCTGTGAAATCCAGGATGAATTGTCTCATAATCTAATTATAAAAAGCGTATAATCAAAGTTTGATTTTAGTCATTAATTTCACTATGATTTAATTCTTTGACATAGTCTTACTCAGTCAATATTAAGGAGGTTATATCAAGTTCAAGGTTATATTTTTAAAGACTTTTCTACTTTGAAGAAGGTAGAAAATAACATGGTTTGGAATTCTCAAATGCTTTTAACTACAACATCAAATCTAAAACTGTGTTGTTCTACAGTACTGATGAGTTTACTGTTATTATGAATTCTGGAAAAGTGAATCAAGAAAGAATGGTTTTGCGTTTTGAGCGGTAGATATATGAATCAATTGCTAAAACTTATGTGCTTAATTTTTTTTATAGAAAAGCCCAACGGATATTCTATTGGGCGTGGCCTGCCAGATGCCAATTGATGATACTCTAAGCTATGAGTGAACCGAACCAACCCCTGTGTCTCTACAATGTTTTGATGCAGAGATATAGGTATTGCTAAATGGTTGCTAAGCTAATATGTTTGGTTGCTATGGGCGTGGCAGATGCCAATTCATGATGTTCCAAAGCCATGAGCAAAAGAAACCAACCCCCATGTCTCTACAATGTTCTGATGCAGAGATATAGGTCTTGTTAAGTGATTGCTAAGTTAATCTTTTTTGTTGATATGGGTGTGGCTTTGTAGCTTATACGATACTGTGTTGTAACTATATCCATATGGGCTTTTTATAATGTATGTCATTTGAAAAGGTTGCTAGGTTGCTGTAAATTGTTGCTATGGGAGTGGCTTTTTCAGGTGTTTTTTTGCCCACTATCGAACACCCTCTGATCACTGACTGTGTGTTCACATAGAGCGCGAATGAGGCATCAAGCGCGAGTGATTTACATGTTAAGTCAATGCAAAGACGCGATAGACGCGCTTGCGGCGCGAATAGCGCGAATGAGGCGGCGCGAATGACGTGAATAGCACGAATTACGCGAATAGCGCGAGTTGAAAAATCTGAACTTTGGTGAAAATTCGCACCGCGTTAACCAATCAGGAGCCTGCTCTAGTAGTGACGTAGACGACGTAGCGAGCAGAGGCAGAAATACAAAATGGAGGACAAGCTCATCTCAGTGTGTGGACACCCGGAGCTATATGATGTGTTCATATTTTTATAAAAATAGGAATAAAAAGGATCTTGCTTGGAAGAAAGTGAGTGAGGAGGTCGGAGAATCTGGTAAATTGTAAAAACATTTTCGTGAAGCGAATTTCACTCGCGAATGACGCGAATAGTGCGAATGACGTGAATAAAGCGACTGACGCGAATGAAGCGAATTTCACACGCGAATGAAGTGAGTAAACACAAAATGTTCAAGCGTCCAACTACTCGCGAAAAGCGCGTTTTTGACGCCTCATTCGAGCTCTGTGTGAACACACAGTTATAAAAGTCACAGCACACCATTCCTCAATAGGTTGCACGTCTTGGGCCTACGAACAGTGCGAGATGAGTTACGGGCCAAAATGTTGGAAGAACAAGAATAATAATATCTGAGCAAGATAGTAATAGTGATCCTTTGCATTCTGCATAAGAACCACTAATAAATAAAAAGCATGTCACTGAAAGTCAAATAACAGATTTGACTGGCCAGTTGGAATCTTACCATACTTTTCCGAAGAGCAAAAACAATGTGAAGTAGATTTTTTTAAATGCATAAAAAAACCTAAAAAGTTGCTAAGATTCACCTAAGTTTACAAAAAATGTCAGTGTGTTATTGTCTGTAAGACAATATGCTTTCATCAGGGAGATAATACAAGGTTTAACCTTAATAATTTGTGTTCATAATTGTGTTAAAAAAATACAGTCTTCTTACAAGAATAAATATATTACAATATAGAAATCATTGGATGTATTTATTTTCTACTATCTTGAAACAGTCAAAGCAGTGAAGATTTTGGGCTCAGATACGATGATGATTAGATGTTGCACTGTACTGCACTGTAACTCTATCTGCACTGTAAGTCTATTGACTGCATCTACTCATCTATTGCACTGTAACTTCAATACCTGCATTAACTCATCTACTGCACTGTAAGTCTATTAACTGAATCTTCTCATCTATTGCACTGTAATCTCAATAACTGCATTAACTCATCTACTGCACTGTAAGTCTATTAACTGAATCTTCTCATCTATTGCACTGTAATCTCAATAACTGCATTAACTCTTATACTGCACTGTAACTTTAATAACCGCATTAACTCATCCACTGCACTGTAACCTCAACAACTGCATTAACTCACCTATTGCATTGCAACTTTAATAGCTAAATGTCAATAATCTATGCACACTTGCACTATTGTTTAGTCTAAATTATTATCTGCTCATATCCACCTGTACATTAATGTTCATAGTGTTAATTTTCATAGTATATAGCCATCTTCTGTATATATTGTTCATAGTATATACCTACTGTCATATTTTCATAAGAACAAACCTACTGTAAAATATTTTCAATATTTTCATATATTTCAAATATACAGTACTTGTATATGTGTAATGACAATAAAGTTGAATCTAATCTAACCTAATGTTAATCTAACAGAGCTAGCTGAGATTTCAGCAGAAGTACATCATCACTCCGTGTGAATACTCACCATTGTTTACAAAATGATTATGATCAAAATTATCTGATTCTGTCATACCCACTACTTATATCTATCCTGAGCATTGATTCATATAGCCTACTGAAGCAGCTCTTTCAATTCATACAGAATTTAAGACATTGTGTCAAGTAGACAGGAGACGAGGACGAAGAGACACACAGGAGACGAGGACGAGGAGACACACAGGAGACGAGGACGAGGAGACACACAGGAGACGAGAACCAGGAGACACACAGGAGACGAGGACCAGGAGACACACAGGAGACAAGGACCAGGAGACACAGGAGACAAGACGAGGAGACACACAGGAGACACACAGGAGACAAGACGAGGAGACACAGGAGACGAGGACCAGGAGACAAGACGAGGAGACACACAGGAGACGAGGACCAAGAGACACACAGGAGACGAGGACGAAGAGACACACATGAGACGAGGACGAGGAGACATACAGGGGACGAGGAGACGAGGACCAGGAGACACACAGGAGACGAGGACGAGGAGACAAGACGAGGAGACACACAGGAGACGAGGACGAGGAGACACACAGGAGACGAGCTCACAATGTATATACAGTATTGAGCCTAAACATCAAACTTAATTATTTATTTTTGTGCAAACACAGCTCATACCTTAGAGACGGTATCACAGAACATTTGAGTGGTTTTGAAACCTTGACTCTTTCAAACCTCGGTATACCTTGAAACCAGTATTTGGCCCATGCCTATGCACTATGTACTTAAATGTTTTATATACTTTTATATACCTGTTTATATACTTCATCCATGTGAACAGACTGCAGTGCGATCGTGAGAAAAGTTACTTAGTCCTAACACTTCTTTTTAACCGTTCACATCCTTTTACGTTGGCATTCCCTAGAAATGTAAGACATAAATTTAATTCACAGAAAAAGAATGTCTTTAAACATGCATGCACGCAAAAGATTTGGGTTTTCATGTTTCATGTGGACTTTAGTATGTTATATAGGTTTTCAGTGAATTTGGTATGTTAAATAACGTTTTTTTTTATCTTGGGGACAATGTGAATGATTAAGACTTCAACTTACCTATCATTGAAGGGACATGGTAACCTGTGCATATAAAAACCTGTACATTTTTGCAAAGCAAAAATATAAAACATTTACTAAAACCATTAATACTTACCAGATGTATTTTTCCTTGGCTGAGAGGCAACTATCTATATTTTCCGCTTGCAGTTCTTGCATTTAATTTAGCGTCTCAACAACCCAATAATTTGCAACCATTTTATAAATTTTAAAGATTGTTTTTGTTTCTTTAACATAAACCTTTCTCAAAAGTTTTCTCTCCAGTGAATCCATAGAGACAATGAATTGACCTAGCCACTGTTGCTAGATGTGTCTACTAAGAATAAAACAAATGGTGCACTTTTATTTTATTGGCTATGGTGAGCTACACCTCCTGATTGTTGGCAGAGTTGACATGTGACTAAATAAAACGCATCTTTTTAATCTTGCATACACTACACTATCATAATATATATATTTCAAAGATCTAGGCTGCACTAGTTAGATCAACCGGAACCAGGGACACTTCCAATAACAACTGATGCATTTGTTGCATCAAAGAGTGCAGAACAGTACTCTACTCTCAGCCAGTCTTGTCTCATTGTTCCAAGGTTACCAGAGCGGGCAGGACGCAGTCCAAGGCTACCGGAGCGGGCAGGGCGCAATCCATTCCCAGACCTGACAAATCCTGGACGAAGGACGTGGCGACTCTACAAAACGTCTCGGTTACGTATGTAACCTCCGTTCCCTGATGGAGGGAACGAGACGTTGTGTCGACAGAATGGGGTTTGACTTGAGAACCTACCTTCTCTGACTGACTTGAACAGGCCAATGAAAATTTGCGAATGAAATTTGCATGCCGGACTCCGCCCCCGGATATCCGGGTATAAAAGGGAGCCGGCGTGCCGCATTCATTCACCTTTTGTGCTGAGGAGCCTGAGGATCTTGCCCCGACTGCTGCAGCGGGCGGCCAGTGTTGTGGCATGAAGGACACAACGTCTCGTTCCCTCCATCAGGGAACGGAGGGTACATACGTAACCGAGACGTTCCCTTTCTGTCGGTCTCTCGACGTTGTGTCGACAGAATGGGGTTCCTCGGAAAACGCCACAGCGCTGTGCCGCGTCACAATTCCTCGCGAAGCGACGCTGACTGGCCTGGGCGTGTCAGACGTGAGCGCTTTAGCATGAATTGCAACCTTCCAGTGGAAGGGAAGGAGTCCAGAGCTTTCTAAAAAGATGGGAGCCCCTTCCACCGGCCGTCACGGATGGCGGCCTAGTTCTCTTAACAGCGAGAAGCCGCCCGGCACCGTAAGGGCCACTGGGAAGCGTCATTCCCCCCTGAGGGAACGCGCTACGGTGACCACTTCCTACCGCAGGGAGGAGTTTAGTGGAGATCCACACACGGTCTCACCGGATAGGGGAGAGCACGTGGGAGACATGCAGACACGAGAGGGTGTCGCGAGCAGGTGAAGTACACCTAGGAGAGGTCATGGGCCATTGATTGAGAGCCATTCATGAGAAGACAACAGACGGAACCGCCCTGTGGGGGGGTTACTACGTGTGGAGCACTAGGCCTTGTTTGAGTCACTACTAGAGCTCAGAAACAGGCCAAGGGAGGCAGGGCTGCTCCGCCGGGCCCGCCGCCGAGGAGTGCTTACTGATGGATGGAATGCCTACTCTTCGCCCACGTGGGGGGAAGAGGGGAGGCTGGATAGCACCACGTTTCACCTATGGAGGGGTGCTATCGCAGGCGTGATCCTGCGATCGGTAAGCCATAGTGATGGCGTCCACGATCCAGTGCGCCAACCTCTGTTTGGAGACAGCCCTCCCCTTGTGCTGACCTCCAAAACAGACAAAGAGCTGGTCAGAGCTCCTGAAGCTCTGCGTGCGGTCCAAGTAGAGGCGCAGCGCGCGTACTGGGCACAACACGGAAGGGGTTGGGTCTTCCTCCCCAGAAGGGAGCGCCTGCAGGTTCACCACCTGGTCCCGGAAGGGAGTGGTGGGAACTTTGGGCACGTAGCCAGGCCGGGGTCTCAGGATAACGTGAGATTGACCAGGCCCGAACTCTAGGCAATCCGTGGCCACGGAAAATGCTTGTAGGTCCCCTACCCTCTTGATGGAAGCGAGCGCCACTAGGAGAACCGTCTTCATCGAGAGATGAGAAAGAGCGGCATCTCCGAGGGGCTCGAAGGGGGGCCTCTGAAGGCCCGCCAGGACCACATTGAGGTCCCAAGAGGGAACGGCCGGATTCAGCCTTCTCGCGCCCCTCAGGAACCTAATGACCAGGTCGTGCTGTCCCAGAGACTTCCCACTAACTGGTTCGTGATGAGCGGCAATTGCGGCTACATACACTTTCAGCTTGGAAGGGGAGAGATTGTTCTCGAGTCTCGACTGCTCACTGGGGGGAAGGCGTACTTCCGCTTGTCCCGCGGCCAGCTGTGCGCCAAGGCATCCGTGCCGAGGGGGGCCTCGGTCAGGGAGTACCAAAGCGGGCAATGGGTGGTGTCCAGGAAGGCGAACAGGTCCACCTGTGCCTGCCCGAACTGCACCCAAATGAGCTGGACTGCGCGGGGGTGTCGACTGACGAGAGAGCGCATCGGCTGTCTGGTTCAGGTCGCCCGGGATGTGAGTGGCTAACAGAGACTTCGTCACCTGCTGGCTCCACAGGAGGAGGCGTCGGGCGAGTTGCGATAGCTGGCGTGAACGAATACCACCCTGTCGGTTGATATATGCCACGGCAGTCGTGCTGTCCGACCGGACCAGCACGTGCTTGTCCTGCACGAGGGGAGGGAACCTCCTCAGTGCAAGCAGCACCGCCAACAACTCTAGGCGATTGATATGCCAGCGCAGGCGGGGGCCCGTCCAGAGACCCGACACTGCGTGCCCGTTGCACACAGCACCCCAACCCTGCAGGGAGGCGTCTGTCGTCACTACGACGCGCCTCGAAACCTGCCCAAGAGGGACCCCAGTCCGCAGAAAGGTCATTGAAGACCATGGGGTTAGGGTGCGCCGGCAGAAGGGCGTGATCGCGACGCGCCTGTTGCCGGTGTGCCACGCACTCCAACGAACTCTGCTCTGTAGCCAGTGCTGTAGCGGTCTCATGTGCATCAACCCGAGGGGGACCACCCCCGCCGAGGACGCCATGTGTCCCAGGAGCCTCTGAAAAAGTTTCAGCGGGACCGCTGGCTGCTGCCTGAAGTTCCTCAGGCAGGTCAGCACTGACTGGGCACGCTCGGAAGAAAGACGTGCAGTCATGGAGACAGAGTCGAGTTCCATACCGAGGAAAAGGATGCTCTGCACAGGGGAGAGCTTGCTCTTCTCTCGGTTGACCTGCAACCCCAAATGGTCTAGGTGCCGGAGCACCAGGTCCCTGTGTGTACACAACAAATCTCGCGAGTGCGCCAAGATGAGCCAGTCGTCGAGATAGTTGAGTATGCGCACCCCCTGCTCCCTGAGGGGAGTGAGGGCGGCCTCCACGACCTTCGTAAAGACTCGAGGAGACAGGGACAGACCAAATGGGAGGACGCGGTACTGATATGCCTGTCCCTCGAAAGCGAACCGTAGGAACGGCCGGTGACGAGGGAGGATGGACACATGGAAGTATGCGTCCTTCAGGTCGATCGCCATGAACCAATCCTGACGCCTGACGGACGTCAGAATGCGCTTCTGCGTTAGCATCCTGAACGGCAGCTTGTGTAGGTGCTTGTTGAGGGTACGCAGGTCCAAGATGGGGCGCAACCCGCCACTTTTCTTGGGGACAATGAAATACGGGCTGTAAAACCCGGAGTACATCTCGGCCAGAGGGACGAGCTCGATCGCCCCCTTCGCCAGAAGGGTAGCGACCTCGGCCCGAAGCACGGGAGCATCTACTCCCACTGCTGTGAAGAGGATGCCCCGAAACTTGGGTGGGCGCTCGGCGAACTGAATCGCATAGCCGAGACGGATCGTTCTCTCTAGCCACCGTGCTGGTCTGGGAAGAGCCAACCAGGCTCCCAGGGACCGAGACAGGGAGACCAAAGGTTCGATCTGATTCATTGCCCCCGTGGGGGGTGGTTCGATGGCTGGCAGAACGGCTCCCTCGACGCGGGGGGGACCCCGGGGAGGAGAGCGGCTCCGCCGAGGTGCCTGCCGGGCGACATCGCGGCATACCGCACCGTCTGACTGAGGGTGCTGGTGGCCACTGAGAGTTATACCCAAGCGTGTGTCTCGCCGGAACACCACGAGGGGTTGCCGAGCACCGTCCTGCGGAGGGTGAGAGCGGCTGTGAAAAAGACCCAGGGAGAGAGAAAGCTCTTTCTGTGAGAATGTGGGCGCCAGGCCCTGAAAAGGACCCGGCTGGTGTTGCTGGGACGGGGCAGGCACCGCCCCAGTCCGACCCTCTAGCGATGTAGTTGCCAGGGTCGGGCCCGGTGAACTCGATCTCCCTGGGTTCACCCCGTCAGGAACGCTTCTGCTTCCGCGGAGGTTGGTTACGGGATGGTGCTCTCCTCGACGACGTCCTTCTCCGGGAGGCCGCCTGTGAAGGGGGCGCTGGAGCCGGAGTCTGAGTCGGCGAGGGGCGGGGCTTCCGGGGAGCAGACGCCGCATGGGACCTCGACGGACGATAGGCGGCCGGGTCGCGGCGGGGCAGGATGTGTTTTATCGCCTCCGTCTGCTTGATTACAGTCGAGAACTGCTGGGAGAAGTCCTCGACCGTATCACCAAACAGCCCACCCTGCGCGATGGGGGCGTCGAGAAAGCGAACCTTCTCAGCGTCCCGCATCTGCACAAGGTTCAACCAGAGGTGTCTCTCCTGGACCACTAGTGTGGACATCGTACGACCGAAGAGCGAGGTCAGTGGCAGTGCGGAGTTCCTGCATAATCCCTGGGTCGGACTTTCCCTCGTGCAACTCCTTCAACGCCTTGGCCTGATGGACCTGCAGGATGGCCATGACGTGAAGAGCCGAGGCAGCTTGACCCGCAGCGTTGTAAGTCTTCGACACCAGCGATGCCGAAAACTTACAAGCCTTGAAAGGGAGCCTTGGTCGATCTCTCCAGGTGGCAGCTGTCTGCGGGAACAGGTGCACCGCGACTGCAAGATCCACCTGAGGGATGTCGACGTAGCCCTTAGCTGCCCCGTCATCGAGGGAAGTCAGGGCGACCGAGCTAGTCTGACGTGCACGCGCCGAGAAGGGGGCGTTCCAGGTCCGACTGAGCTCCTCATGCACTTCCGGGAAGAATGGTACCGGCGCCGACCGTGGCTTAGAGTCACGGCCGGTCCCCAGAAACCACGTGTCCAACCGCGAGCGTTGGGGAAGAGGCGGTGCAGTGCACTGCAGCCCAATACTTGCGGCGGCCCGGGAAAGCATGGTTGACATCTCGACGTCCGCTTCATCCTGAGCTCGACCCCCCGGAGGGGAAAGCTCTAAGGAATCGTCGGGGTCAGATGCCAAGAGGTCGCCCTCCGATGCTGCGAGCGACATCTCATCGTCGTCACGCCCCGTGTCCGAGTACGTGACGGAGGAACAAGGCGGCGTACCGCCTTTTCCGGAATGGTCAGACGAGCGAGGCGGGGCGTGAACGGTCCGCGAGCCGATGGCTGACGGATTGAGGCTCACGGTAATTCCCCGATCACCCTCGGTGCTCGCCGAAGCGGACGGCAGGGCTGATGCCACTGCTGCCGCAGAACGGGAAGCACTCGAGGTGGCGGCTGATTCTCGGAAGAACGCAGCTACCCGTGACCGCAACGTCTGAATTACCATCCGCCCGCAGTGCGGGAAAGATGTATCCACAAACGCTGCCTCAGCGTGCTGGAGTCCCAGACACACGAGGCAGACATCGTGTCCGTCCCCTTCCTCGATGAGTGCGCCGCACCCACGAGCACAGCGGGACATGCCGCGCTGAAGAAACACTTAAGCCCTGAAAAGGGCTCGCTCTTTAGAGAGATGCCTTGGAAGTTGCCGAGACGCCCAGGGGAAGTCACAGGAAAAGGGACAGTCCGCTGCACCACGTTGTAAGACCAGCAACACGTAGATAATATCTGCAGAGTCGTCAGCATCAGGATGCGAAGGCTCCGAAGAACAAAAGGTGAATGAATGCGGCACGCCGGCTCTCTTTTATACCCGGATATCCGGGGGCGGAGTCCGGCATGCAAATTTCATTCGCCAATTTTCATTGGCCTGTTCAAGTCAGTCAGAGAAGGTAGGTTCTCAAGTCAAACCCCATTCTGTCGACACAACGTCGAGAGACCGACAGAAAGGGAACTTCAGTCGCTATTAGATTATTAATGATAATTTTAAATCTAAATTTGTTTTTTATTTTTGCCTTGTTGTGCGCGCACTGTCGAGCTTGTGCAGAGGCAGCAGTTTTTGCCAGAGGGGAACTGGAATCCCCTGGTTAGGCCTGGTAGATTCAGAATAGATTCAGAATCGTCCACATACACATCACGATGCATCAAAGAATCAAAATGTTCTCCTTCACCTAGAATGCAATGCTGCAATATTGTACAGTCTAACGTTAAAGACGGTTGATGCAGTGTGCCATGCCTTTACATCTATCTCAGTGGCATTATATTGTACAATCTGTATTGTCTTACAAAAATCAACTGCAGTAAAGGACTATAAAAAGTATACAGATTTCCACACTTACATATGATAAACTTTGGGCATTAGGGCATGTCTAAAATAATTGTATTGTTAGTATACATATGCAGATGTGTCTTAGGTAAGCTGGTTTACAGTGGCACATTACTGCAGAGCAATCAGGGGTAAGGTGTCTTGCTCAAGAGCACTTCAGTCATGACCTGCTGGCACTGAGATTCCCAACTGGCAACATTCTGATTACAAGCCCAACGCTCAAACCACTAGGCCACAGCTTTTGTATTTCTGTATGTAGAGTGAAGTTGTGGAATAGATTAAATCCGGTGATCAAGCAATGTACAAGTATTATCCAGTTTTAAAAGAGGTACAAACATATTATTTTTACAAGGTATAGGGAGGAAGAAGGGTTTTGACAATGTGTCTTCACTAATTAATTTGTAAATTTATAGATTTTTTATTTTACAGTTATTTATTTTCTTGTTTTATTATTTATTTGGTTTAGTTTTGGACATTTAGAGATATGAACGAATATATGCAGAAAATTTTGATTATTATGTGATAGAATCATAAAGGTAAAAGGGTGAATTTATTTGAGCAGTGGAGAAGAGGGTAGGACTATACAAGCAGATATTTGCTTCTTCCTGCTCCTTTTCGGATATGTATACATCAAGATTATTTTGACCTCCCCTGCGTGTCTGCACTACTGTTATTAAAATGAGCACGTGCCTGCTGCTCTTCATGCACGTCTTTGGTGGGAGAGGTGGCGTTCGTGAGGGTTAAAATGAAGCATGTTTGCCGGCTTGGCGCCAGATAAAGATATTAGAGGATATAGCGGCAAAAAACATCAAACTGACAGTACAAACAATAAAGTAAAATAAATCCAAATTTTGATTGACAGGTAAATAACTGTAAAGTAATGCGTGGCTCTGGACCCATCTCACTGTCAAAAAGAAACAGCATTATAGAATGCGGTTGTCGCACTAGCTTTCTATCCAACAGGAACATATAGTCAGGAAAAATGACATGTGACAAACAGTGTAACGGCAGCTCTCTTGAGTAAACATACTGCACACATATGAGTGTGCATTTGGAATTTAGTACACTGTGAACAGAATTGTGCCTTTTGTTGTACAATGCTAAATGCAAAATCAATACTTTCTTTTGATATAGAAGTTGCAATCTCCGACATGTCCATCAATATTGTCACAAGGGATGCGTGCAGATAGAAGAGTTTGGTTGCTCGTCATACAGACAATATTAGTGTTTTGACGGTAAGCTGTAAAAAATGTGTCAACACCAAAAAACTGACAGTGTGAACTTAGCCTTAGTCACATAATAGATCGATTAGATGACAAGTGGATGCCTGGTTAAGCTGTTTCATGTGAAGTGATAGTAAGTTAAGTCAACAAGGATTTTGTGAGTTGAAAAGCAACTGCAAGTTGATGATGGTGATACTATGGCACTACATCTTCGAAAACAAAAAAACAAACACAATAACATAATATCATTTTCAATTCTTTACCAACAGCACTTTAGATGTTCATTATACAAGATTTTACTTGTGTACATATTCTTTGTACTCTCTGTTTGGTTCATTGGTTCATTTACACGATGGTGCTCTGCTCCTTCTCCTGCTAGAGTTCACAGCCTTGTACATCTTTAATTATGCATCAGATTCTTTTGCCCCTGTTTTAGAGTGACTCCAGACCAGCTTCGTTCAAGTCAGCCACTTGAAAGTTTGAAAACCTCCAGTGACAGGAATATTAATGTGGCAGCAGTGTCGAATCTGTTTCAGCTCATGCATATTCAATGTCCCCCCAGCACTCTAAGATTTATGTCAGACTGTGCAGGCATGCGCTTCTCCACTATTTTAGATAATCGCATGCTAAATTGATGTTATCAAGAGGTCTCTTTCTTGCCTTGTTCAATATCTTCTCTCTTTCAGTGTTTTTACCTTTTCATTAATTCATTAATTCATTCATTTGTCTTCTAGTATAATCTCAAAGTTGCATCTGGTCTAATAAGCAAGTCTGGATCAGTCCTTTCAAAAACAACTTGGATCTGATTGAGTCACATAGCCCCTCAGAATTCACATTTTCAGATTCGGTGCATCCTAAAGTTCACCTTTTAATTAAGGATAGAGTTGTGTTTATTCATGGCCAGCCCAGTAGCTAATGAAATCTTACTTTAACTTACTTAATTTAATTATAGCAAACCACAAGTGCACAAAGTCCACATATATATTATAGCATATATGTCACACAGTCCTGTAGGCTGCCACTGTTGTTTTGGGAATACTCACACACCTAAATAAATGTGTAAATGAACACCCAAAATGTATAAAATCATTTTAGTTGAAATCATATATGACGTAAACAGCGCCTCGGTGTTAGTACAGTATTCTAGTTACATGACTCATGGTCCATTGCAGTGTTCAAATGTTTTAGGGTGCGGTGTAGACAGTTTGAGCGTTCCAAGCGGGATACATTGCCCTTCGAAGGGCCTTTTGGGAAGGGGACACCATACAAAACATCACTCCAAATGAGAGTAATGCTACACAGTCATTCAGTCGTCGTTAAGAAAAGTAAACAAAATGTACACTTTCTTGGGGTTTCTTTTACTCGCCAAAGAGTAATCGTGATCCATAATAAAAGAACAACAGATGCTGCGTCCCAGATGCTAAATAAGCTCTTCCGCATTTGGGTGTTGCTGTAGTTTCTAGGGGGTATTGAAACTGAGGGTTTTGCGGAGCACCGGACATTATTTTGGATATTTCATATGGAAATTCTACCATATTGTCGATTTAAGTCCAGAACATCCTAACTGAAACTAAAAGAATGTGGTGTTGCTTGACTCTAAATGTAGATATAAAGTTGAAATTACATTAATAAAAATACAAAACTTCGCTAAACAATCTTTGCTTAGCAACAGCTGGAGGCCTATTGCCTGCAGCGTCTTTCTCCACAGCCAGCCTGAAAGACCAGACTTTACCAAGCATTTATTGATTCAGCATCTTGTGCCATGAAATTGTCATAAATTACTGCAATTACTTGAAGTTAAATCTTTGAATTATTTACAGTCAATTTATGACAAAGTCAGTGAAATTATGTATTAATTTTGTGAATAATTGAATATTTGTCTTTATTGAATATGATAAAATGTTTGGTTTATTAATAGACAGACAAAAATCTGAGTCAAAACGTATATTCTCAGGGTGGATTGACATTCAAATAAAATAAGCCCTTGTTAAATAAGTTAAGTGATGAGGTCTCCATGGCAGTGCATGTAGCAAACACCAAAGAAAGAGGATTACACAGCTCTGTTGAGTTTGTGTGGCTTGAGTTGATCTCGGAGGCCCCAAACGTGAATCCTTGTGAAATTAAATATTTAACTCCCTAGGTTTATTAACTGCTTGATAGACAAAAGCCTTTTTCCCTTTGACTTGTGCATACTGACATTGCGCTCATAACAAACAAACAAAAGGTCTCTTGATCCATAATAGATGACATACCATGGTATTGCAAAAGAGCATTATTAAAGAAGTAGGGCAAATGGTGCAAGCTCTCATTTGTCAACATCACATTCCCTCAATGAACACAACAATAGAAAGTCACATTTATGCTACACTTTTGGAGCCACATTGGCTTAAAAAGTTAACAGTCAAATCAAAATGAGATTAAACATAACAAAATATTATTAAAATCATGTGTTCCAAGACTAGTACACCATTATTATACACCAGGACTTCATTATATGTGTAGGCTGTTTCTTTATCATGAATATGCAAATAGATAGAATGACAGATACAGCAGTGACATTTTGTTCAAAGCCCTTTACCACTGTATGTTAGTGGGTTCTTCAGCAAACAGAAACCTGCAGGCAATCATTAAAATAATGTATATCAAAGAGTAAGTTACATTAGATCATGGAAGTTTAATTTCATGCAGTGTTTTATGTTGCCGTGTTTGAAAATAAGCAGTCTGCCAAGTTGTATGTCCGAAGGTAAGGGAGTCGACTTCGAATCACGCAAACAAGATGTGACCTAGTCCGAATCTCTAACAGTCGCGTAGACTCCGCCTACGTTTTGCTGGGACTGCCGTAAAAACTTCACTCTCCTCTCCCAAACACTGTCGCTCGTTCGTGATGCCTGTGCATCATGTCTAAAAGCTGTCTTATTTCAACTACCAAAGGAAGAACTTCTCAGGAAACAATGTTGACAATTAATTTTTCAAACCACACCAAAAGTGCATAACCACAGGGTTTTACAGTGCGCAACATGCATGTTGTCACACTGGAAGTTTTGACGACAAGAGTTGTCACTTCCCACTGAGATACATTGTGCTCCAGTCGTGCTGGTTGATTAACGTCTTCCGATGTTTCTTCGTCAGACTCGGGCTCAAACTGCTTTCTATACACTGTATATAATATCCAACCACCTGTAACTGTAATCCAGTAACGATGACAGGCTTTCCATTTCGCGACACACGATGAACGCTTTTGACCAATCACAGCATGATGGGCGTCTAAAAGGAAAGGAAACACGTCTGCTCTACCATCTACAGGACAAGCCAGATTTTTATCTTCATGTCCACAAGAATAATCTTTTACATTGTAATTAATTTTTATAAATATTTGCTATTATTGTGTGCTTCTGTGCATCCCTCTGTGTGTATTAAGCAGAATGTAGGAGTGCTGTTCACTCGCTTATAGGCGCATATTCCTAACACGATCTTTAAATAACTTAAACAATATTTTGCTATTGACTTTAGACCAGGTTTGAGTTGGTCTATGGGGCAATCTATTTTTAGTTCTTTAAAATAGCAACGCGCCAACAATGTGCCTCAGCACTGAGTCGGGCTGAAACTAGCACAAACACTTGTACTGCCCCTTGCGCTGCATTACGCAGGGTGCCATTTTGTATCTGGACCTATTTTCTTTGCTATTTTATGGGTAATTATTTATCAGAGTAAAATCTGTTATAATGTTTGTTATAAAACAAGACCAATGCTTTAAATTTCACAGCTGGAGGGCCACAGCTCTGCACAGTTTAGCACCAATCCACACCTGTTTGGAAGTATCCAAGGCACTTTCCAAACAGAAGTGAGCATCCCTATTCCTGATTCCCATCGAAGGGCTGAGCCCTTAAAGGGAACTCTTTGAAGGGTATTACAATCTTGTGTAGCCTACTGGCCAAATGTTACCTTGACAACGGCGAATGTGCACTCTGAATCCAGCCCTCGGTTGTTGAAAATAAACAATATATTTAATATTTCGTGTTGAATATTGTCTTATTATGTTATTATTTCGTCTTATCTTTTCATTCCACTTGGTATTTAAAACGGGAATATATGAGAAAGGAACCTTATTTTTATTATTAAATAAGTAAATTATTATAAATTATTATTAAACATACTTTCAATATTGGCTTCAAAACGCATCACGATTTGTCACGACTTTGTATTGTTACTTGTGAAGGGACAATGTTTACTCTTTTTTTCCTTAAAATACCTGTACTCACCCATTTATTTGTCCACAAAACTCTGCCTGGTGATGCAAAATGATGTTTCGCATCCTTCAAATACTGTTCATTTTCATATTACAGACATTGTAACAATACAAAGTTGATTAAAAATCTTCAAACTTACCCTATAATAATGTTTTTCTGTTTAACTTGGCATTAAACAGATGCCTTGTATTGTCTTAAAGCTATTGTGATATGAACATTGAGATTATTCTCAGTGAGTCAGTCCCCACAGGATTTTGGAGAGAGTTTTACGTTGAACCATGGCGGTTTTAAGTTTGGACTGACAGGCAAGCATCCAATCATATCTTCTTTAATGCTGCTTTATGTTTATGGTTGTGGTAAAGTCTCTGTGATAACGTTTATAAGTTAATGCCATGAACCTTGCTTACTTTTAAGAAATCAGTGTTTAGTTGTTTATGATGAATGCTTATTGACACAAAAATAAACATGACATCATAGATCAGATGGCTTTATATTGTTTCCAAATGTGTTGTTAAATGATGGGGTAACATGCTATGTCATGCATTCTGCCTTCTTTACACTGTTAAACGTGCTGGGTTCTCATGCTGAACATTGTCAACTTGTTAAAAAACGAGCTGGGCTTATGACATTATTTCTGTGCTTAATGCACTACAACCTGTTTTGGAAAGTTTGTAATAAGTCTGGATCCCTGTTTCGAATTGCTCTCGATGTACTTTGATGTCATCCGCCCATGGGCGCCCTATAGGTGGGAAAAGTTAGGACAATTCCCTGACTGACAGGGGCTCCAACAAATAGGTAAAAACTAATTATTTTTTTATTATATTATACACTATATAAATCATCATGATTTAGTATATTTAAAATAATATTAAAATGAATGATGTCTTTTATTTTACTTATTTTGGCAATAAAAGTTAAATATCCCCAATGGGCCAAAAAGTAAACATCCATATTGACCAAGCACCCCCCTGTGTCTGCATGAAATGGATTGGTCCTGCCTTAGCGCACTCATCAGTGCCGTGTTTAGTTGCAGAAAGTCGCGACGTGTCAGAAACAGAGACCGTTATGTTGCGTAGTAAAAAATCTGGTTTTCAAAGAAGAAAAAGAAAGAAAATTGAGAAAGCAAAGACAAAAGAAAGGGTGTCAATCTGTAACCCAGTTTTTCACCAAGAAAGGTGGGTAGCATTCAGTCTGAGTGGTATTAACCTGTTGTCCATAGTGAAATAAGCTAGCTAGCTGCAGGCTAGTGTCAGCCTACATTTCATCCACATAATCAGTGCAGGGAAACCCTAAGCAAAATATTCATATTAAATCCTTGTCCATGCCCATTTTAGCAGACTTAACAACAGATGAGTCAGCATGCACCCCATTCTCCCTATAACTGCACCCCTCCCTGTCCCAGTGATGAAGGTGAGCAACATTGTGTTAATGACTTAACCATAACAAAAAAGAAAGTGGAATATTTATTAATGACAGAAATCAAACACAAATGATTTACTCACATAATCACCATTATGACATAAAAAAAGAACCTCTTGTCTGTATTAGATGCATTTAGAAACAATGAGTAGCTCACCTCAACCTGCATGTAGGTTACAGACAATATTAAAATAATCCAGTTTGACGCGTTCATTTAGACTGAATTTTGGCTGTTAAATGACATCTATAGATACAGACCTTATTCCCACCATGAAGGGCAATTTATTTGAGAAGCTTGCACACACACACACACACACACAAATCTATCAAATCTAATGTATGTAATCAAGTGATGATAATACAGAACTATAGGTAATTTGGGTCAATGTTCTGTAGTGTTAGTGTCATTTATTGGTATATATTTCCATTGTTCTTATTTGTACCATGTTAACTTACCTTTTAATTTGATGTCACTGGTACTGTTAGTTTTGTTATGACCATATTCCAAACCTAAAAAACCTATTGATTTAGTGATCACTTGATCTTTTTTGTAGCACTATAATAACCCTGATGTGGAAATTCTGTTTTACACGTCAACTTTATTTTGTTGTTGGCATATATGTGCAGTTAAGTTAAAAAATCAGCTGTTTTCATTGTTTTGAGATGATGATGTTAATTTATTTTAATTAAAAAGTTAATATATATTTAGTTTTTTTTTTCTTTTTTTTTAAATCTGTCAATATTTTTACAATAAAAATACATTGAGAATGGACATTTTTATGGTGGCTTTTAATCTCGCATCAAATAGTGAACTCCATACTGTACACTTGCATTTACAGATCACCAGCAGTAAATATTTTGCTAGTACTAGTATTGAACTACAAGAAGCAAGACAGTTGCAAGCCTTTGATTAGAGTTATTTAAAGCTTTTGATGGGACAGTTAGGTCCTAGAGATATGGTGTCAACAGTTGCACCGAGGGGGCCCAATTTTCGATTTTTTTTGTCATGGGGCCCAGAATTCCTGCCGGCGCCCCTGCATCCGCCTGTCAGATCTTGCAGAGCCGCATCAATTCAAACTCTTTGAGTCTATTACCAAAAACTGACGTAGAAACGTGGGGGCGTGATTGATCTAGGCGTTTTGGGCAGATCTGAATCAGACTTGCACAGATGGATATATAACACACTAAATCAAAAGCAAAACATGAAATTGCATTCAATCACCCCTTTAAAGCATCCCAGAATTTTTTTTTACTGTTTTATTAAAGATCACACAGTGAGCATCTCTTTGGATACATTAAACTATGCGCACATCCAGTGCAACTTTGTTAAGTGTTTATATATTTGCTTGAAATAAACTTTCCACTTATATATATATATATATACTTATAATATATTTTTCGCCCCCCTTTATGTCACAGAAAATCAGTCAATATGTCCATACATGCTCAAACTGTGTTACGGCCAAACTCAATGCCAATGCCCATTCCCGATCTGCCCTGGTTACAGCGTAAAGGAGCCTTTATGACTGATATTTCAGTATTACAAAATACTTGTTTAACACTCATTCAGTGCCTTCCCTAAATCCATCTACCATTCTTTCCATGGTCAGATGAACCTTCTGTTCCCTTTCTGGCAGAACATTGTGTCGAGATATAAATGGGTTTGAACTTGGGAACCTATCATCTCTTGTTGTAAATTTCAAATGACCAATGAACTTGGCGAATGGCATCCACACTTTTGTTCTTCAGAACCTGCAAGGCATTTGATTGATGGGCAGCGCTGGACTGTCCTATAGAGGAACCATGCAGTGCTCATGCAGGAACTCAGCACCGCCACTGACCTCGCTCTCCAGGTGACAGGACATGCGCTGCGCCGTAAAATGTCCACATTAGTGGTCCAAGAGAGGCACCTCTGGTGAAACCTTGCACAGATGAGAGATGCCGATAAGGTTAGCTTTTTAACTTCTTGCAAGATGGGGTGTTTGTGAGACATCAAGGATTTCCCACAGCAGTTTCGGCGGTGAAGAAGCAGGTCTTTGGTGACCATCAAAGAACATCTTGCCCCATCGTGATTCGGACACCATCAGATTGTAAGGATCCCGAGTGTCATCTGTAGAGGAAAGCGTTCAACCCCTTTGTAAGAAACCCACCATCAGGACTAGTTTGTGGCAATCTTCCTGATGAAGGCTTATATCCAATATGTGTGCCTTTTTAGAAGGGCACTACAGGACGTTGTTCAATGGCAGAGCTCAAGGATCTGGAGGGTACATAAATCTGAATTATTCAGCATATGTATGGGGGGCGGAACCAGTGGTAAGTCAAAAGCAGATATTTGAATTTGATGCGAGTGGCTATTGGGAGGCAGTGTAAGCTGATAAAGAGAGGTGTAACGTTTGCTCTTTTCGGGTCATAAAAAATCCCTGCAGTGGCATTCTGGATCATTAGCAGTGTTTTTTTTGTTGTACAAGCTGGAAGGGCAGTCAGGAGAGCATTAAAATAGTCCAGTCTGGACAGGATTACCTCTTATAGGAAAGGTCTAATATTGCAATTGTTTTTGTACAGGACAAATCTACATGACAGTGTCAGGTACAGAAGGATAGGACTCAAAAGCAGATTCGAAATAATAGTTTAATCAGATAGCAACTAAAGGCAGGAACAAAATAATAAACAACTGAGCAAGCTCAGACAGTCCAAGGTCAAGGCAGAGGCAGGGTCAGACATGCGGAAGGTTGGTCGAGGTGCGTACAGAGTCCGAGGGGGTAATCCAAACAGGAAACACGCTACAGGCAAGGGGCGATCGAGATGTAAACAGTGTCTAGAGGGAAAAAACTAACTCGTATTCCCAACCAGTGAAGAAGGCTGATAGGAGGATCCCAACCTAAGCGGCAGATCAGTCCAAGGTAATCTCCCAAAAAAATGAAAGCACGCAAACTAAGTACAAAGTACCTGACCATTATTATTCAATTTGTACCCAAAATGTTTGTTTGTACATTATGGAGAATTGATAATGATAAATGATACAGAGAGATGCCCACTTTAAATATTTATACTAAGACAAAGAAATAGATTGTATACAAATAGGAAATTACAGCTGTTAAAATGATTATTGCACTGATTTGAGGTAAACTTCTGACTCGTAAGTAATACTGTTTCACAGTATTTCAAGTATAACACAGTGCATAGAAGGAATGGGGGTGTAAAACTTACACCAAGAGTGAAAATATTGCTCTATAATAAAATGCTGTACTGCACTGATATGGAAAAGATCTGAATTAAAGAGTATGATACACATAATCCATGTATTGCACAGGGTAATATGACATGGTCAGTATATATCTGTGCATGTGTGGAATCAGTGCATGTGTTTAGTATGATTATAGCTCAGGAAAAGAAGCTGTCCTTCTTTGTCTGTGATTTGATCCACATGTAGTGCCTGCCGGAGGGCAGCAGGTTAAACAAATGGGACCAAGGGTTAGAGGGGTCTTTTTCAATGTTCTGAGTTCTGGTGAGGCAGTGGGAGTTCGAAAGGTCCTTCAGAGAGGTAAGAGGACAACCAATGATACGCTGTATTCCCTTTCTCTCTGCATCAGTACAGCTGCCATACCATACCGTGATACAGTATGTCTGCAGGCTCTCCACTGCCGAGCGATAGAAAGTCTGCAACAGCTTCTCCTTTAAATTGTTCTTCTTCAGCACTCTCGGGAATTGAAGGCGCTGCTGTGTCTTTTTGATAACTGCTGTGGTGTTGGCTGACCATGTAAGGTCTGATGAGATGATGGTGCCGAGGAATTTATATATCTGGACCCTCTTAACGCAGTCTCAATTGATGTAGAGGGGTGCAGTGCCTTCTAAAGTCAAGTGCCTTTAAAGTTGTGCCTTCTAAAGTCAAGGATGATTTCCTTTGTTTTGGTGGTGTTAAGTGTCAGGTTGTTGGCTAAGCACCGTTTTGACAATCTCTATAGTCAGGCTCATCCCCCTTTGAGATAAAATTCACCACTGTAGTGTCAGTGGCGAATTTGATTATGGTGTTCTGGTGATGGGCTGGATGGCAGTCGTGCGTTTAGAGAGAGTACAGAACTGGGCTCAGCACAAATCCCTGAGGGGAGCCAGTGCTGAGTGTGTGGTTGGAGGAAAGATGGGGACCAAGTTTAACAGTCAGGGGAGGGTCGATCAGGAAGTTCCTGATCCACGTGCAAGTCAGTGGGGGGATGCCCAGATCTGTGAGTTTTCTGTAGAGATGTCTGTAATCGATTACAGCTTGCTGAGCTGTAATCGATGAAGAGCATCCTCACGTAGCTCTCCTGATGTTCCAGATAGCTCAGAGCATTATGGAGAGCTATGGCTATTGCATCCTCGGTTGATCTGTTTGCTCTATAGGCAAATTGATATGCATCGAAGTGACGCAGGTCTTTAGGTGGAGTAAGATCAGCCTCTCGAAGCACTTCATGATCGGCATGACGGTGATAATCATTACGACTATCCATGGCTGATTTATTTTGTAAGATTGCATGATGGAATTGAGGCTTGTGTCAAAGAGAGGTTGGCGAGGACTCCTGAGAGCTGGTCAGCACATCCCTGCAGCTTTCCTTGTTTTTACTGTTCTATGCACCCTCCTCACTTCATGCTCCTGGACAATGAATGGGGGGGGGGTGTCCCAGGACCTGGTGTAGGCTTAGGCGGTGTGTTTTTTGCTGCTGTTGTGTGTAAAAAATTGCAAAAAAGCAGTTCTGAGCTGCGCAGCTGCTGTCTCTGAAGTTTGTTAGATGCTGGAATCCCTGACATACCTTTCGTGATGTGATCTTCTACCTTCTTTTTATAGTCCCTCTTTGCATCTTTAATTCCTCTCTTCAGGTTTAAAGAGATATATTTGATGTTGTCCATGCAGTACTTGATGTAGGCCAGTGTAAGCAGTGTGAGCAGCCAGGTCATGATGTCCAAAGACTTCCCTTTCAGTATGTGTAAATCAGCCCTGGCACTACGAATATAGAGAGATGAGTGAGTGTCTTTGTGAGTGGTATTGTTCTTCTTCTGAGAGTAATATTTGCTGGAGTAAGAAGCAAAGAGCGGTGGTCTCTATATTCATGTGATGATCGAGTGTGTTATCCCCTCTGGTCAGGCGTTTTTTTTTCAGGTCAGCTTGATTAAAATCTCCAGCTATAGTGTGTACTCCGGCAGGGTAAGCACACTGCTGTTTATTTATGACATCTAGTAAGAGAGCAAGAGCTATGTTAACATTAGCATCGGGTTGTATGTGAACAGTGGTGACAATTACTTCTGTTTACTCTCTCTGTAAAAAGAACGGGCAGCATTTAAAAGTCATGAATTCCCTGCAATGTATAGCTCCAGTCATGTGTGACTGTGATCTTGTGTTTAAAACCGATGTCTAATAAGTCCTGATAGCTAAAATCAATGGTGTGACTCATTTGAGGAGCTGCCTAAATCACAATTTACAATCAAAATATAAGTAAAGCTTGCATTTATACACAAAAATACTCAAACGTTAGGGATGTTAATTCAAAACTTTAGTAGCATTAGAAGATTACGAGTATCTGCTAACTTTAAAAGTGCACCGTTCCATAAATCATTTCCAGGCTGAAATGTGATTTATCAAAAACATTTTTTTATTGGTCTTGCCCCAAATAAGACCTGTCAATTACTGCCTGAAGTGCAGGGTTCCACAGCACAACAGTACTTTTGAAAAGTGCCTGTCAAACGCCAGCTCGCCATGTTGCTCCATTGGCACATTTGTCTATTTTTTACTGTATATGAAGTAAATGTAGTGAAGTTATTAATTAAATTAAAACTGTCCTGTATATTGTGTATTGTCCGGCCCTCTGGCTCAATTTCTGGATGGTGGGGTGAAATAGCTTGGGTTGTGTTATGCCAGGGCCTCACCACAAGATTAATGGGCCTATTTCTCCCTAACCGACAATCCTAGGTAAAGTCCTGATGATCTTTAACGGCTCTACAGATTATTTTATCCGATTTTCCTGTGGTGTGATGTGTGTTAAGAGTGAATGAACCTGATCTGAAGAACATCGGAGCCACCCCGATCCCTAATCCTGGTGTTTTGGGGAAACCTGAGGACAAACACACAGTTGATTGTCACATGGAACGATAACCAATCAGAAATCCAGCTGACAGAAGCACAGCAACTGTGGTCATGACTTCAACCAAACCCTTTTCTTTCTTTTTTATAATAATACAAAACAGTATTAATATTATTTAAAAATGACTGTGAAGACAAGCATAAAACAATATTTGAAATTATATCTAGTGCTGTGCCACCGTAAATGCTTTGGATGACTTTGCTTGAGCAATTTCTTAACGCTAAATACTGTATATATTTTTAAATCACTTAAAAGGTTAAATGTACAAATTTGTTTATACTGAACACATATACAGTATAATACACATACAGTGAAATTATAATAAAACTTATTCTGAAATCTCGAGAGAATTTGCAAGATATCCTGTGTCACAGTCGAAAATCTGTTCATGTGTGGTGTGCTTTCTTAGTCACATCACGGCACACCACACATTATAGGAGCAAAATGACTAAATCTAGGAATTTTTTGTCCACATGTTTGTGGTCTCTCACAGTTTGAAACTCTTATAAGATTTAAAAACATTTTTGGTGAGGCCCCGGCATTATTAACCCTGGTTCCCTAAAAAGGGAATGAGACACTGGAATGGGACGTCTCAACACACAATCTTAGCGGTAGACCAATCACAAAAGTCTGGCTCAGCTTGATCAATCAGAGCAGTTTGGAAGGAGGGACTTGTAGACCCAGGAATTCAACAGCCTGTTTTCTGAGATTTGAGATGACGGTGTAAAACATAGGTGAAATATGTAATATATCAAGAATTTGAACCTATATTTTAGCACATCAAAAATATAATAAAAATGTAAAAAATGTCAAAATAGGACGCCTTTAACATTGTTGTTTTAAATCATGATTATAAATCTGTATGTGTTTTGGTGACACATTAGCATTAACACTACCTGCCTGAGCACATCCGCACACCAAATTTTAAGCCAAATGTGCTTTTAATACCCTTTGTTGGCATGTACAGGTATGTCTGTGTAATGTTTGGTGTATGTAAATAGCATCGCTCTGCTAGTAATAGTGGTGCAGTAAATAATTTTTTTGGAGAAACGCTAATAAAAATGTTGCATAGCAAAAACACACAGTACTAGCAGCTGCCATTGTTTTGGGAATACTTGCGCAACCTAAAGAATAATAATTAATATGCATATGCTTATAAATCATCTTTATCAGAAAACAGCGTCTTCAGAGTTGACACTGAAATGATAACACCCTCATTTTCAAAAAAACTTACAAAAACTGAAACCCGTTTTCAAAGGTTTACATTTTCAGCCCCCCAAAATGCTGTTGGCGTGTAAACGAACAACAAAAATGCATTCAAAGTTTTCAGTTTCTTAGTTGGAAATAGTCTTGTGTAAACGGCCTCTAAGTGTATCCAAAATCTTGACTGATAATGTGCAATAGTGTACAGTTTGGATGCTCTATTATTTAGCCTTAAACAATAGGTACTGGAGTTTGGCCTTGGCACAACCTGTTACCAGAACACAACTTTCTAAGGAACACAGAATCATTTGTTTGAATGTTTGAGAGGCAGAAAAAACCTTTTGTGAACTTTGTTTGAACCCTGTGAAGACTCTGTGAAGAGGCACTTCGATTTTTCCCTCCCTCACTTGTTCTCTTCAACCATGATCAAACTTCAGAACCCCGTATGTTTTGTATTCACAAAGGAGAGAACCTTTGAAACTCTTTGGATTAGAGAATGTTGTCAGCTCACGTTATAGTCGATGGTAGTAAGGACAGCTTCACAGTTCACAGAGGTGTATAGGTGTGTGTGTGTGTGTGTGTGCGTGGGAGAGTATGCAGGAGTCTGCATTTATTTATCTTGTAATCTGGTCTGGAAAATGTCATAATACAAGTGTTACAAAGTAGACGTTGGACGGTTTAAGACTGAAATAGGCAATAAGACGTTTTACCCCTTTTTCAGTAGCAACACTTTATTTACACCTATTCTGTTCTAATAACAACAACCATGGTATTGTGGTGATGCGATTGCCTGACCCACCTATGTTTGAGGAAATGGTACGGTCCGGGGGTATAAAGGTAGATAGGACTGGCATGTCACACAGGTGTGTCCTATAGGGCTTCCGGGAGTACCTTTATTTCCGGTGGGTTGGGCTACACGTCCAAGAGGTAAGAGCTACCAGTGGCAGTTAAAGTGTTGATATTTAATGTCAAACAGGGTAAATGGAGATGCATTTAAATTACAGTGTGGTTGAGGAGTACTGCGGGCATTTGTGAATGGCCATGTATTTTCGAGAGCCATTAGTGAAGTCCGCGTCAAGTGCGTGGTGCATTACGGGTCATTAGCTGCAGGTGTGTTACTCATTTTCACGTATAGGGTTGTGGGAATGTATTTTCCCTCTAAATTCATTTGCTTGTTATATTTTTGCAGTGACTTTGGGTGTTGGAGGTGTTGCAGCAGGCTGAACCGACGCCAGTTCGCAGGCTGATACCGGCGCTATTTGGGGCTGTGATTCTCCCTTATGGACTAGCGCTATCGTACCTGCATGTATAACGACTGCTTGAACTGGAGTGTTTTCCGAGATAGACAGTGCCACTATTGTTCGCACTGATTCGTCCAACTTACCATTTCTCCTACCTGACTGCCTAGTGGATTCCTGAACCGGGTTGTTTCCAGACCCGTTACTTTTAGTGCGACGCTTAATTTACCTTCCACTTTCATTTCACTGCGTAGCGGATGCATGAAGCTGACTGTTCCGGACCGAAGTGGACAGTCCGTAGAGTCGTGTTTATTTCCGTTTTTGCTCTTTCACTCGTTGCCGTGCCTGGGACAGCGTCTTTGTCCCGGTTGGTGTGGAGGATCTATTCCCATTTAGCTGGCAGTTATTTCCAGTGTATAATAACCATTTAGTGTCTGTTGACGTGCTTCGATATCGCGTTCTGCGTGTCTATAGGCACGACATTTGGCTCTCTTTCTCGGAGGACTGGTGATTACCGGACTAGCTATTATTATCGATGTCATTTTGGGCGTAACTTGTTTTGTTTAAATTGATTTTGTTTAATTCGTTTTGTTTAAAATTTATTTTGTTTAATTCGTTTTGTTTAAGTGATTTTGTTTACTTCGTTTTGCCTAAGTGATTTGGTTTTGTTTAAGTGATTTTGTTTACTTCGTTTTGCTTAAGTGATTTGGTTTAATTTGTTTTGCTTAAGTGATTTGGTTTAATTTGTTTTGTGTAAGTGATTTGGTTTACTTCGTTTTGCTTAAGTGATTTTGTTTACTTCGTTTTGCTTAAGTGATTTTGTTTACTTCGTTTGTTTTGTTTAAGTGATTTGGTTTAATTTGTTTTGTTTAAGTGATTTGGTTTAATTTGTTTTGTGTAAGTGATTTTGGGATTGAGTTTATTAATTTTCTTTTCGTTCCAGAATTAGGGGGAATTAGTCGCGGTCGAGATCCTCTGTATGTGGTGCTGTGGTTGACTTGTTTGTAGTGTCCACAATATCGAAACATTTGGCGTGTGGTGACGTGAGTGAGCACAACGGTTGTCGGATCAATCAGACGACTTTCCCCAATTCTGGGTTGGACGTTTTAAGTGTGTGTATGCTTTGTACGAAGATGATGGCCTGTTTCTTTTAATGACTTTAATTAAATGTGATTTTGTATTTTAGATGGTGTGTGTGAAATAAATTGTTTACCAGCTTCCCTTTTGTCTGCTACCTGTCTCAGCCAATAACGAACCTGTGAGCTTTTGGTGATTTACTTAATTTTGGGTCCCTGGCCCTATCCGGGGTGGCGTAGTCGGCTCATGCTTTGATTAATCTCCTTTCACCGTATGCCATCGCCACATTTGGCGTAGTCGGCAGGATCTTGGCTGTTGTACGGGTACAGACGTAGGGATTTGTATTTTTTTTTCCACACATATATATATATTCTTTCTTCTACTTGACCATATGGTGGAGACGCGTCTGGTGATTACCCCTTATATTGTGTAGAGATGGAGGCTGAATTACAGGAAATGAGAGACCTTGTGGCTCAGTTGAAGGCCGATAACGATCGACTGCGACAGGAGCAGACACCGGTTGAGTTGCTTGATCCTGGCGCAGGCTCTAGTAGTGTGTCACGGCCATTAACGCCTATATCTGTAGGATCCAATGTTAACACCGTTGAGCGCTTTGTTTTTGTTCCTCGTGAACGGCGCTGTCCCAAATTTAATGGTAGGTCTGGTGTAGGCATTGACGAGTGGGTCGAAGAAGCTCAGGCGTGCATGCGCATGCGGACGATGACGGCTGTCGAGCAGGCTTTCTTTTTGTTTGATCATCTTGAGGGAGAGGCTCGGGATGAGATTAAATATCGGCCGAGCCCTGATAAAGATAATCCTGAGAAGATTATTTCTGCGTTGCGTGAAGTGTATGGCTGTCTCGAGTCCTATATTACGCTTCAAGAAGCCTTTTACTCACGGCGACAGGTGGAGGGAGAAACGTTACAAGAGTTCTCCCTGGCGCTCTTGAGTTTATTTGATAAGCTTAAACAACAGTCTCCGCATGCCATTTTAGATGCGCAGGTGGTAGTTAGGGATCAGTTTATTGAATGTGTGTTGGATAATGCCTTGCGCAGAGAATTGAAACAATTGGTAAGGCGTCAGCCTGCTGCAACACTGTTAGATGTCCGAGGGGAAGCAATTCGCTGGGAGAGAGAGGGAGTGCCAGGCGGTGTACGGGGGCGCAGTCAGTCTGTTCCTTTGGTGCAGGGACATCAATGTGGCGTTAAAGATGATTCTGGGGTAAATCCTGAGCAGGGACATCATTCACAGGAATTTAGGGAGTTGAAGGACATGCTGATTCGACAGCAACAGCAAATTGATCAGCTTTCTCAGACTTTAGCCCGTAACCATAGTCCCCAGTCTCGTGGTCAGCCACTGCGTTCTAGTTACGTGATTTGCAGACGGTGTCAACAGCCTGGCCATTTTGCTCGAGACTGTCAGTGGCAGCCCCATTCGTCTGGCCCTCAAAACCATTCCCGGGGTAACCTGATATCTCGTGATGCTAGGTCAAGTGTCCCTAACCAGCCGGAAAACTAGTACCCACCGGACTGCAGAGTCTCAGTTCGGTTGGAGGTAAGAATGGCTCTTGTGATTTTCGTGCCAGCGGTTCTGTGCCTCGTTTAGTCTCCTCATGCCCACATTTAGTTGCAAATATTGGCGGTGTGCCCATACCCTGTTTGATAGACACTGGTTCCATGGTATCGACCATTACAGAGAGTTGTTTTCGGTCTGGATTCGAACCATGGGGCCAGCGTCGATTACAAAACTGTCATTGGTTACAGCTTAGAGCAGCCAATGGACTGGAAATCCCTTATATAGGGTATATGGAATTGGACGTTGAACTGTGTGATCGTGTGGTATCAGGGTGTGGCATATTGGTTGTGCGTGATCCACCTGGGGGTAATTCTAGTGTTCCTGGGATTTTGGGAATGAATGTTCTTGGTCGCTGTTATCGTGAGCTTTTCGGGCAGTACGGACCGACCCTATTTGAGCTACCATTAGTGACCCAAGACGTGGGAATATCTCGGGCCTTCCAAGCCTGTCAGAAAGTAGATGGCGTTCTGGCATACGGGGGCAATGTAAGAGTCCGTGGGCATCGGGTTTGTCGCGTTCCAGGGGGCACTATGAAGTTTGTAACAGCAACATGTTCGTCCATGTTTAGAGATAAGATCGTGTTATTCGAGCCCCTTGACACTGGTCTGCCTGCTGGCTTATTGGCCTCTCCGTCGTTAGTGTATGTCGACGGTGGTTTGGTTTGGGTGCCTGTTGTCAATGTGGGTGTTCTCGACGCTGTTTTATACCCGAAAACCATCCTCGGGAAGTTGCGGGAAGTGTATCTGGTGGATTCACCTGCCGGACTGACTGAGGTATCTGCGGTTCCTGCTATCACAGTGACTTGTGATATGATGGCAGCCCCTGAGGCAGCACAGGTCGAGAACATAGAACTGTCAGGGCTGTCGGATGAGGAACAGGGCAAGGTTAGGGCTCTCCTTCAGGAATTCCAGGCGGTGTTCTCTGCTGGGGAGGGAGACTTGGGTTGTACCGACCTCCTGTCCCATGAAATTCCTTTAATCGACGAGACGCCTGTTCGACAACGCTATAGACGGATTCCTCCATCTGAATATGAGTTAGTTAAGACTCATATTGGCCAGCTTTTAGACACCCAAGTGATCCGGGAAAGTTGTAGCCCGTACGCCTCCCCATTAGTATTGGTTAAGAAGAAGGACGGTGGCCTACGCATGTGCGTAGACTACCGCCAACTCAATGCTAAAACTCGGAAAGATTCGTTTCCACTGCCTCGAATCGATGAGACATTGGATTCATTGACAGGGGCTCGCTGGTTCACTACGCTAGATCTGGCCAGCGGATATAATCAAGTCCCGGTTGCAGAGGCTGATCGCTACAAAACAGCTTTTTGTACACCTTTTGGTTTATATGAATGGAACCGTATGCCTTTTGGTTTGTGTAACGCACCAGGCACCTTCCAGCGGTTGATGCAACGGCTGTTTGGCGACCAGCAACATCAGTCTCTCCTGCTGTATCTAGACGATATTATTGTCTATTCCTCCTCTGTGCAACATCATTTACAGAGGTTGAGGATGGTGCTGGAACGGTTGCGGGCTGCTGATCTTAAGGTAAACTTGGCCAAGTGTGCATTTTTTAGAGAAAAGGTGCAGTACTTAGGACACGTAATATCCCCCCAAGGAGTGGCCACAGACCCGGCAAAGGTTGAGGTTGTGGCGCAGTGGCCACGCCCCAAGACTGTGTCAGAGCTACGTACCTTTCTGGGATTTGGTAGTTACTATCGGCGATTTGTGGAAGGGTTTGCTCAGATAGCAGCACCGTTGCATCGGCTGGTAGGGGAGGTAGGACAAGGGAAGGGGAGAACTAAGATACAGGAGTTGGATGCGTTATGGTCCGAACAGTGTGAACAAGCATTCCGGACCCTGAAAGCTAAGCTTGCCACCACACCAGTCCTGGCATATGCTGATTTTAAGTTACCGTTTATCTTGGAAGTCGATGCCAGCTATGTAGGGTTAGGTGCTGTACTGTCTCAAGAGATTGGGGGCAAGGTGAGACCAGTGGCCTATGCCAGCCGTAGCCTGCGTCCTGCAGAGCATAACACTGCTACCTATAGTTCTATGCGGCTTGAGTTTTTGGCTCTAAAATGGGCCATGGCTGAAAAGTTTCGTGAGTACTTATTGGGCCATCGTTGTATCGTTCGTACAGACAATAACCCCCTTAGTCATTTGGCGACTGCTAAGTTAGGTGCCACCGAACAGCGATGGGCAGCTGAACTAGCGGCCTTTGATTTCGAAGTGCAGTACCGATCCGGGAGATCTAACCAGAATGCGGATGCGCTATCACGCATGACTCCTAAGGAACGGTACCTGGAAAGGGAAGGCTCGTTGGGAACATTAGTTCCTGAACTGCTTAGGCGTGCTGGAGTGGTGGATCGGGCAGACTCCACCACTGTGAGGGCCATGCAGGTGATGCCAAATCGATCTAGACCAGAGTTGGCTCGATTACAGGAGGAGGATCCCATTATCAGTTCAGCTTTTAAATTTTGGCGCCAAGGGCAAGGCCCAGGGCCCCAAGAACGACGACAGTTACCCAAGCTAGTGTTGGTGTTACTCCGGCAATGGGAGCGGTTGGAGGAACTGGGGGGCCTATTATATCGACGGGTTTGCAGTCCTGATGGTGGTGCAAAGGTGTTGCAGCTGGTGCTGCCTGTTGTGTTACAGACTGAAGTGTTGACCCAACTGCATCAGTGTCATGGGCACCAAGGCACCGAGCGCACTTTGGAACTGGTGCGACAGCGGTGCTACTGGCCTGGGATGTCGGCCGATGTAGCCCGTTGGATACAGCAATGTGAGCGGTGCCAGCAAGCCAAAGAGGCTGCCCCAGTCCCCAGAAGCTACATGGCCCATCTGTTAGCTTCCCGTCCAAATGAGATAGTGGCCATTGATTTTACGGTCCTAGAACCTTCTCGTTCGGGGCATGAAAACGTGTTAATAATGACAGACATTTTTAGTAAATTCACAGTGGCAATCCCTACTCGGGACCAACAGGCGGCGACTGTGGCTCGCGTCCTGGTTGACGAATGGTTCTTTAAGTTTGGGGTCCCAGGCCGTATCCATTCGGACCAGGGACGTAACTTCGAATCGCATCTTATCCAGCAGTTGTGCACCCTTTACCAGGTGGGTAAGTCTCGTACTACCGCATACCATCCAGCTGGTAATGGCCAGTGTGAACGGTTTAACCGTACCCTGCACAATTTGTTGCGGACCTTGCCCACTGGAAGGAAGAGGGATTGGGCCTCTTGTTTGTCCCAGGTGGTATTTTGCTATAATACCACTCCCCATCAAGCCACCGGTGAGAGTCCTTATTTTTTGATGTTCGGGCAAGAGCCTAGACTGCCTGTGGATTTCTTGCTTGGTCGGGTGCAAGAACCAGTGGCTGGTGGAGTCCATCATTGGATGGAAGAGCATCAGGCTTGCCTTAAAGTGGCCTTCGAAGGTGCCCGTGAGCGGTTGCAGGCCGCAGCTCAGCATCGCAAGGCGAAGCATGATCAACGGGTAAAAGAGCAACCGCTAGAAGAGGGCCAAAGGGTCTATCTGCGAGAACGTGGGTTCTCCGGGCGCCATAAGATCCAGGATCTGTGGAGCTCGATCATCTATCAGGTAGTTCGAGTGCCACGGGATGGGGGATCGGTGTACTCTGTAGCACCAGTGCAAGATCTCACTAAAGTCCGTAACGTGCATAGAGTGTCCCTAAAACCCAGAGTTCAAAGGGATCCCATGCCGACCGAGTCCTTTAAGGATTGGCCGGAGTTGCCAGTACCTTCAGTAAGAGAGGAAGGCTTTGAGGAATTTGAGGATGGGGATTTAGCCTTGGTGGTGACCCAGGCCCCATCAGAAATTCCAGAGAGCATTGGGGTGAATAGAGCATCGCCAGAGGTAAGGGCGAGTCCTGCGGTACCTGGGGGTGCAGTTGGGGGGAGCGAGAGGAGTGTAAGTGTACCATTAGACGTAGTACCAGATTCTATCGGACCGTCTAGTATCTCCGAAAGGATCGTTAGACCTAGACGTGCTAGGGCCGGGCAGCATACGAATTTGTACCATTTACCACGGACCGTAGGGGCTGAGGCTCATCAGATTTCTGCTGGGTCTACTTCAGGGCTAAATCGTGCTATGGCTTTCAGACCTTGAGGCTACGTTGTTCATCGTCGGGACTACGATGACTTGTGGGGGGGGTAGATTGTGGTGATGCGATTGCCTGACCCACCTATGTTTGAGGAAATGGTACGGTCCGGGGGTATAAAGGTAGATAGGACTGGCATGTCACACAGGTGTGTCCTATAGGGCTTCCGGGAGTACCTTTATTTCCGGTGGGTTGGGCTACACGTCCAAGAGGTAAGAGCTACCAGTGGCAGTTAAAGTGTTGATATTTAATGTCAAACAGGGTAAATGGAGATGCATTTAAATTACAGTGTGGTTGAGGAGTACTGCGGGCATTTGTGAATGGCCATGTATTTTCGAGAGCCATTAGTGAAGTCCGCGTCAAGTGCGTGGTGCATTACGGGTCATTAGCTGCAGGTGTGTTACTCATTTTCACGTATAGGGTTGTGGGAATGTATTTTCCCTCTAAATTCATTTGCTTGTTATATTTTTGCAGTGACTTTGGGTGTTGGAGGTGTTGCAGCAGGCTGAACCGACGCCAGTTCGCAGGCTGATACCGGCGCTATTTGGGGCTGTGATTCTCCCTTATGGACTAGCGCTATCGTACCTGCATGTATAACGACTGCTTGAACTGGAGTGTTTTCCGAGATAGACAGTGCCACTATTGTTCGCACTGATTCGTCCAACTTACCATTTCTCCTACCTGACTGCCTAGTGGATTCCTGAACCGGGTTGTTTCCAGACCCGTTACTTTTAGTGCGACGCTTAATTTACCTTCCACTTTCATTTCACTGCGTAGCGGATGCATGAAGCTGACTGTTCCGGACCGAAGTGGACAGTCCGTAGAGTCGTGTTTATTTCCGTTTTTGCTCTTTCACTCGTTGCCGTGCCTGGGACAGCGTCTTTGTCCCGGTTGGTGTGGAGGATCTATTCCCATTTAGCTGGCAGTTATTTCCAGTGTATAATAACCATTTAGTGTCTGTTGACGTGCTTCGATATCGCGTTCTGCGTGTCTATAGGCACGACATTTGGCTCTCTTTCTCGGAGGACTGGTGATTACCGGACTAGCTATTATTATCGATGTCATTTTGGGCGTAACTTGTTTTGTTTAAATTGATTTTGTTTAATTCGTTTTGTTTAAAATTTATTTTGTTTAATTCGTTTTGTTTAAGTGATTTTGTTTACTTCGTTTTGCCTAAGTGATTTGGTTTTGTTTAAGTGATTTTGTTTACTTCGTTTTGCTTAAGTGATTTGGTTTAATTTGTTTTGCTTAAGTGATTTGGTTTAATTTGTTTTGTGTAAGTGATTTGGTTTACTTCGTTTTGCTTAAGTGATTTTGTTTACTTCGTTTTGCTTAAGTGATTTTGTTTACTTCGTTTGTTTTGTTTAAGTGATTTGGTTTAATTTGTTTTGTTTAAGTGATTTGGTTTAATTTGTTTTGTGTAAGTGATTTTGGGATTGAGTTTATTAATTTTCTTTTCGTTCCAGAATTAGGGGGAATTAGTCGCGGTCGAGATCCTCTGTATGTGGTGCTGTGGTTGACTTGTTTGTAGTGTCCACAATATCGAAACATTTGGCGTGTGGTGACGTGAGTGAGCACAACGGTTGTCGGATCAATCAGACGACTTTCCCCAATTCTGGGTTGGACGTTTTAAGTGTGTGTATGCTTTGTACGAAGATGATGGCCTGTTTCTTTTAATGACTTTAATTAAATGTGATTTTGTATTTTAGATGGTGTGTGTGAAATAAATTGTTTACCAGCTTCCCTTTTGTCTGCTACCTGTCTCAGCCAATAACGAACCTGTGAGCTTTTGGTGATTTACTTAATTTTGGGTCCCTGGCCCTATCCGGGGTGGCGTAGTCGGCTCATGCTTTGATTAATCTCCTTTCACCGTATGCCATCGCCACAGTATTTTCTATGGTATCACCACTGAATTAGAGTAGGATTTAACTAAATGTTCAGTTGGCTCTATCTTGGATGGCTGCCCACCTCTCCATTATATGTCCCACTCTAAATGGTTTTGACAACCCTCAAGTGGTTACTGACAGCTTTCCAGCCATTAAGGCATGGTGTATGAACACATGCTAGAACTGATATTTAATATGAAATGCGATCTAGTATTAGTATTGAAATTGTGTCATTACTCTTGGCCTAGTCTAAAAGTATACACTGTCTTTTAAAAATATTTCTTCTGGTTCTACTGAGGACATGGTCTTCTCATAATAGTTCTAGTCTGAACAGTTAAACATATACCTGTATTATAAAAATGTATCTAAATCCATCAAAGTTTGTTCATACAAAACCATATTCTTACATGGCAGTTCTTTATCTTTAGATTACAAGTTAAACTCTTGAGTAGCTGAAGTTTATTCATGGTAGCAGATTTCGTTTTTTGCCCTGCATCCATATTACTTTACCTATTGTTTATCAATTCAGTGTCACATCTAAGCTCTCCCTGGCTCTGGAGTGAAGGTTTCAGCACTGTTTCTCATCTCATCAGCACTGCACTCTGCTTAAATGCCTCTCTACTCAATGGGCCCAGCTCTCAGCTGGGAGTCCCACTTTGGGTCAATTGTTCCCATTCAGAGATGGGAGGAGAGGGGTGGAGTAAGTGGGGCCACCCTAACCCCACCCCTGGGCATTGAGCTTGGCCTAGCAGGTGTAAACATTCAGCACTTCTCTCCCCATGAGTGGGCAGTTAAAACCCCTAGGTAGTCATGGAGAATGCCTCACAGGAATTAAGAGATTAGCAAGAACAAAAAAGATGAAGAGATTTAGGGTGGAGGTGACTGAATGAGGACGAAGAGGGTAGGAGGATATGGAGAGCAAGCCCAGGTGCTCAGGCTTATTATTTGACCTGATATGTTGTGAGCCAAATAACCTTTTTGCATTGAGCAGAACCTATATAAACCCACTGAGTCTTTTTTATGGTCGGGGAGTCGCAGTAATAATTATAGGGGCTCATCTTGCATTACTTGCACATGCTGTGTACTGGGCTCAGTTTGCACTGAACTACCCTACTGTTTAAGAGAAGCACACACTATTGTGTCTAAGTATAAGGATGTGGAGATGTTGTATAGATTATGTTTTAGTTGGCAATGGAAAAACTGCTTTGAAGAGTAATTGTTTATGGGTAAAATGTGGTAAAATAATGAGAAAATAGAAATCAAAGTTAGCATGCACTGGCTTACAGACTAAATAAACCAATAAATTATAAAATAATAATATAAATTGATCTTCTCTAGCTCACTACAGAAATGTACCACTGTTAAATGCTTTAATTTGCCAGCAATTTAACACCTGTTTTAATCACATGTTAATTTGTGATTTTCAAAGAAGACAGGATGAAGCCTCAAAGTGTGATCTCCGTTATTTTTCTCCCTCACTCTGTTATTTACAAAGTGTTATTTACTAGCAAGAAGATTCTTGTCATTCTCTTTTTAATCCTCTTAGCATTGGATTTCAGTTGTACTTACAGCGCCCTGCACCTGCAAAACTGCTGCCTGTTAAAGCTGCGCAAACAGATACAAAGTTGCATCATGGGCTATGATGACTTTCTCAAATCAAGTGTGTATAGAAAGAGAGTGAGGGATGAGTTTCTAAGATACTTATTCCACAAGAAGTTGGACTATTCAACTTAGTCAGAGGACTTGTTGAGACTAGTTTAGGATTTAACAAGTGAGTTTAAAATTCTGCATAAATCTGTTGCAAAATTGCGCAATTGCTTCTTTGTAGTGTGGAAATTGCCCACATGAAAAGCTCCTTTAACTGTGCTTAGGCATTAGGCATCCTGCTTTGTAGATTTAAAATATTCTGACGCAAGTATCTGTTTGGTGGATGTGAAAATTTTGCAATTGCATAAAATGTGGAAAAAAATTCCAATCACTTAGGTGTTTAAACTTTTTAACACGTTTAGACCCACTTGTTGTGGGGATAAACGTTTTGCTACCATAGTTTATTTTTTTATACATTAAAATACCCTTCAAGTCGTAAAAACTTGCATAGAAAGACCAGATTCTTGTCAGAGAGCTCAGAAAGTGCTTGGAGCTCAGGCTCTCACAATCACAAACCTGCAGATCCACCAGACGGTACAGCTCCCCAGACCGTTGTTATCTCATCGTGGACTACACTTCCCATAATTCATTATTGGACTCATTATGCTTCCTCATGTACACCCGTTGTCCATTAACATAATTATACTGTGTATATAGACCTCTATGTTTCAGCCTTGTCTTTGCATGTTTGTGAAGCTGTCATTGTCTCCTGCGGTCATGTTTGCGTTTATCCTGTCTTGGATTATTTTGATGTTTGCGGTTTAATAAACTTACTGCAAGTGGATTTGTGTCTCTTTTCAAACGTGCTGCTTACAGACGAACCCACCAGATAAGAATGAATCCAGTAGCAAGGATTATGTGTCTCCATCAAGGAATCCATCCCAATAGAGCAATATGTAAGCGACTTTATTGAACTGGTTAATTTGATTTTCATGGACCCTCATGATTTTCTTCAGAGAGGGGCTTTCTGGGCAACTTGGCTCAGTCATGCCCCTGCAGAACCCTCATTGGAGTCTAGAGTTTTACATTGACTTGGCAATGAAATTGAGCAACTCTGTATCACTGTGGGGTAGGCAGAGGAGGACTCTCCACCTGAATTTTTTTGGGATGGGGCAGAATGCCACAGAGTCTAGTTGCCCCACTCTGAGGGTGGCGAGTCCTGTGTTTGTGGCAACCAACAGCCCGGAGCCTCTCCACAAGATGGCCACCAGCCCAGAGCCTATATGCAAAATGGCTGCCAGCACAGAGCCTCACTGCTACACGGCATCAGCCCTTAGTATCTCTGTAACATGACAGTCACTTCTGAGCCTCCCTGAGTTCCTGCCCTGGCTCCTTGCTCTGCCGGCTCCCAGCTCTGCATGCAACACCATGGTTCCCTGCTCTGCTGCGCCTCCGCTGGCTCCACCCTGGTCTCTAGGCTCTCTGCCACTCCACCTCCCACCTAGACTTCTTGGTGAAAGCATCTAAAATCCACCTTGCACTGCTCCCTAGACAATTATCATCCCATCATGGACCACACTTGTCATAATTCATTTTTTTTTTTTTATTATTATAATTTTTTTTTTCATCCGGGGGACCATAATTCATCTGTCCCCCGGATTAGCAAACATAAAATAATGCGTAAACCTCTCAAAGGTCATTTAATTAATGTTAAACTAACTAAACATGAACATAATACAGATAATCAACTGTTTCGACTCGGATTGCTAAATATTAGATCTCTCTCTAATAAAGCACTTTTTATTAACGATATGATAACAGATCATAAAATAGACATGCTCTGTCTGACAGAAACATGGCTGAAGCCAGATGATTATATTGCTTTAAATGAGTCTGTCCCCCAAGATTATTATTATAAACACGAGCCTCGCCTAAAAGGCAGAGGGGGAGGTGTTGCTGCACTTTACCGTAACTCTTTTAGCATTTCTCAGAAATCTAATCCTAAATATAATTCTTTTGAAGTCATGGTACTTGATGCATCAATAGCTAATACTAAGGACACACAGGGCTCAGTCTTAGGGCCTATGCACTTCGCATTATACATGCTACCTCTAGGAGATATAATAAAGCGACACGGAGTAAGCTTTCACTGTTATGCTGATGATACGCAACTTTATATTTCCTCGAAGCCTCATGAAACACAGCAATTCCATCGAATAGTGGAATGCATAGTCGATATAAAAAGCTGTGTCAGCTGTGGCCTTATGGTTAGAGCGTTGGGCTTGTGATCAGAAGGTCGCCCGTTCTGACACAAGGCTACCGGAGCGGGCAGGGCGCAATCCATTCCCAGACCTGACAAATGCTGGACGAAGGACGTGGCGACTCTACAAAACTTCAGTCGCTATTAGATTATTAATGATAATTTTAAATCTACATTTGTTTTTTATTTTGCCTTGTTGTGCGCGCACTGTCGAGCTTGTGCAGAGGCAGCAGTTTTTGCCAGAGGGGAACTGGAATCCCCTGGTTAGGCCTGGTCTCCCTCTGAGGTTTTTTTTCTCCTCCAATGGAGTTTTGGGTTCCTCGCCACCGTTTGCATACTGTTTTGCACTGTTTGCCTGGCCGGGGGGGGCTGCTAGAATTTGATAGTCTTATTTAATTAACACTGCATATAGTAATTTATTGTGTGTCTGATATTTGAACTGTGTTTTGACTTCCATAACCTTTTATGTTTTACTTATAGTCAATGTTTTCTTGTACAGCTGCTTTGTAACAATGAAAATTGTAAAAAGCGCTATATAAATAAAGCTGACTTGACTTGACTTGTTTGACTCATTATGCTTCATCACATACACCTGTTGCCCATTAACCTGATTATACTGCGTATGTAGACCTCTGTGTTTCAGTCTTGTTTGTGGGTTGTTGTCTTAGCATGTTTGTGAAGCTGTCACTGTCTCCTGTTCTGTGTTCCTCTGCTTTTGATTGTATTAACCATGTCTTTGATTTTTTTGATGTTTAATTAACTTGCTGCAAGTGAATTCATGCCTCTTATCATCCATGCTACTGTGACACGGGCATTTTACAGAGTCTCCTTTCACCTCAAGGACATGATTCTCAATTGTGTTTGTGTTTACACTATGTGTATATGTGCAGATATTTGTCTTTGTGGTATCTCAGACTTGAGGTGAACGATATGAATTTTGAAATATTAGCTGCTGTTGTGACTTAAGATGGCTCCCTTATCTCCAGGTTGCCATGGTAGATGCATCATAACAATGAGTTATACAGCAAGTATATAACAAGATTCCCTGACGTGACAAATGTCACCCCAAGGGCGCCCAATCTCTCACAGGCAGGGCAAATAATTTAGGGCCCTATAAACTTTTAATAATTTCTCAAATTCAGTTATTTTCCGTTTTAATTATTTCTGATTGCAGTGGTTTCCACAAGATTTTGTAAAACTGTGGTGCCAGATTACTATACATACTAATGAACATATTTAATGTTTATATATAAACAGTCAGTAGCAGTGACAGGTTTTTGAAAACACTTTTGCAATCATTCATTCTTGAGTCACCTGTTGGACAGAGAATTAAATATGCCTCTTCCCCGTATGCCGCTCAGTATCTCAGTAGACATAGAGAAAGGCATTTCCTGCACCAGCAAAGCAAGAGCTTGAGCTTGTGGGACAGTACTGGTGACATGTCCCACTAAATGAAGGCTAAGGAAAGTCGCTAGGTTGGTCGCTATGCACTTCTCAAAATATTCTTGTTAAAATTCTAGAATCTGAACTCTGATTGGAACAGGTTTTTTTTGGGGGGGGGGGAGATTTTACATTATAAAATTTTACAATAATGTAACAAAAAAGACAGTAATACCAACTATTTGATCGGGTATTGCCTTATCTTTGGTCCCCATGAGGAAAATTTCGTAATTAAGAAAATTTTCTGTGATGTTTAGATTTAGGATATAGAATATACAGTTTATACAGTATAAAACTATTTAAGTCTTTGGAAGATCCCTGTAAAACATGGAAACCCAACATGTGTGTGTGTTTGTACATGGTTCTATGCAAGGGACTCATACACAACTATTACAATAGATAGAAACAGTCAGTGATGCCAATGAAGGCAACACGATTAATTTAAAACCAGGCGGACGTTTCAAACTCTGAAAATGACAGCTTGTGTTAATTGTTATAGTTTTTTTATGTACACAGTATATATATATATTTTCATTGACTAATGTCTTTCAGAAGCAGTTTACACCCAAAAATATTTTCACCCACCTGACTTTAATTGGATTGTGTTGACTTCATGGGCATGGCTGAATGTTTCTATGTCTTGTAATAGTTGTGGATGCAAAGTTACAGGTATTATTTATTGCATAAACAGACCAATAACAGTATAAAATAATTCCAAACAAACAAACAACTCGCATAGCAGACAATTTGAATACTTTCTGTGGAATACTTTCTCCATGTCCGTAAATGCACGCAGTCAGCAGCTCCCGTTCAAACAAATCGAGAATGTAAGCATGACGCAGTTGATCACGGGAGCCAATACCGTTTCACGTTCAAACCAGACATAATGACGCAATTGGTCACGAGACACACGAGAGCCAACGCAAGTGCATAAATAAAACTGATGTAACACTTTCTTATTGGTGGCAGGTTTTAATTTTCTCTGTTCCGGACCTGAGATGTACCGCGGATGGCTTTCGCATCTATTCCTCATACTAATCGATCGTTTGGTACACTTATTTGTATATTTTTTATACAATAAACAATCATCGACAGCATTGGTACGTTCAAGATCGTAAGGACGAGATGAATTAGATCTGCATCGTTAACATGCTTGATAGGGCTCTGTGTTGAATCTTGCATTTGCTCCCTCATTAGTTTTGGCCAAATGTTTTTCTTTTTTCAGTTAAGTTTTCCTCCTGCTGAAATATTTTTGTAGTGCAGTAATCTGTCTCGCAACAATTCTACTCCCAATAATGAAGTGGAAATTAATGACAATTCTTTTGCAAGTTCTATTACTACAAATGAACAAATGTCATAAAAAGAGATTGAATGCTGTAGTAATAATAGTGGCTAGTTTTCATCTTCATTTTGTGTTCCATTCAGTTATTTGTGATATTCAGAGCAATGGGACAGCCTCCTGAATGCAAACTTGTGTCGGTTTGTTTAAACCATCAATAAGCACTATCAGTGGTGTTAGGCTCCAGCTTAATGATTTATACGACGTTACATGGGACTGATCTCTATCAGATTGATGAATGCACCAACCAGTCATGTTCCTGCAAACCCACAGCATGTACATACAGCAATAAGTGATGATAAACGGTCCCCGTCAGAGTTATTTATGCATCAGAGGGGGCCTAGTGTTTGCCCATCATGGAGTGGAGTTTATAGCTATTCTCCTGGATTATAGATGGTCTCTTTTTCTAAAATTGTCTGGTCTCATCCTCCACTGATCTAGAGGTTTTACTTAACCTACCATGCAGGTGGGTAAGGTATGTGTTCCAGCTAGGGAAAAACCTGTGGCCCATGACACAATTCACACAATATTACTACAGGGATCTCCCTTCCCAATGTAGGGATCTGAAAGACATAAATTAGCTTACCTGGTTGGGAAATGGTGCGCATTTAGGTTAAATCAATTGATCTTTGCCGTGCACAAAGTTTTCTGAAATGTTGAGTCCCAACAAACAAATCATTTTAGTTTAAACAAGCTTGTGGCAATGCAAGGGCCAGAGGTATTTTTTTCAAATATGTCCAGTACATGTTTTATGAAGAGCTGCTCATTTTAATAGGCTTAAATCTGACAAGTTATTTAATCATTTAACAGACAATTCTTTTTCAAATAGACTTAAGAAATGAGGAAACAATGAAAGGAATCAAATCATTAGAGGGGCAACAATTTTTTAAGAGTATTTAGTCTTGGTACCGGTCCTAAATTTGACTGGGGTGGGACAGTATTGGTTTGGGCTATATGACAGACAGGGTGCTTGTGCTTGACCACCGATTTCAAAATGGTTACTTTTTATTGTTAATGTTTCAATATTTGTTTGTGTCTTTTAAAACTGACAGAATTCAGTTTGGTGTGTCAGGTGTTTAGGACACACATTTCATACACTATCTAAAACAGCAGTAAAGTCCCCCAAAGTACTGTATGTGAATCTTTGACATCATATCTGGGTTCTGCCTTAAATAATTTTTTGCTGGTTATCTCTCTCACTCAAAACATACAGCAGACTCTACTTCACCCAGAAAGGCATATGTTTGTGCTATGTTTTGTGACGTCATGGAGATGTTACAGATGTTCAAACTGATTATAAGCAGATCATAATAAAATGAATAAATAGTTTAACTATTACCACCATTGCGCACAGTTCCTTTATACCCTATGCAGACATACACAAAAACATACACAATGCTAAAATGTTTCATGTTTTAATTATCTGCTTCGATTCCTTCTTCACACTAATATTTTGTCACCATTTGGATTCTCTCGCTTTTGTTTAATTCCCTGCACTGTTGCTGGCACCAGAACATGTAAACCATAGTCTTGTTCACTTTGAGTGGCTGCCTAATTTAGTTTATTTTAACTGTGAGTCACTTAGATTTGTTTGTTTTGATAATTACAACATTAGTTCCTGGAGGCTATGTTGGCTTAATTGGGCAATTCTAAGAAACTGAAGTAACTAGACCCTGACACTGACACCTCTGAACCTTCCAGGGAGGCCTATAAAGGACCTCATACTATCATGTTAATGATTGTTGCATATTGGCATACATATATTTGTTACCGGCGGCACATTGCAGGTTATTTTGAATAACAGTCACCGACATAGAACAGAGTGTGTGACTGATATGTAAAGTAATCGACCAAATTAAAGTTTTAAACACTTTTCACATTCGGATGCCGTTTATACCACCAAAATAGACCAGAGTGCAATTCAGTTATTCAAAAATGATCGCAAACTTTATTGTGAGTGAACTGTTGATTTAGCCAGAGTTTGCCATTTTTTGCAGTATACAGGTTATCTTTAAACAGTCCATGGTCAATTGATGTGCCATATGATGCTGCAACTAATAAACCTACCACTAATTATGAGAACTTTTTCACAGATCTTTTTTATAATGATCTTTCCCACCCCTGACCCATTGCTTTTTTCTGCCTGTTCTTTTCTTAGGTTGATCTTCTCTTCCTGAAGGTAACAAGGCTTGATTTTAGCTTTTTCTCTAAACCTGTGCTCTGAGCAGAAAATTCAACCAGGATTAATAATCTCTGTCATTTTGGTGTCAAACAACATAGCGCAAAAATGAAAAGCACTGGAAGTAAGAAAGGCAGTAGGTCTACAAAATTCTCAAAGGTTGTTTGCTGTATAGCTTCATAAAGAACCATTAACGTCCATAATAACTTTCTGCTGAAGTGGAAAATATTTTACAAACAATAGAAAGGGGAGAAAGAAGAGGTTATTTTATGAACCATTAACTAAAATGATTTTATGTGGACCAAACATAATCCTCCTATGGCAGAACCCTTGCAAAAGAAGAATAAAAAGGATAGAAGTAGGAAGTGTAATTTTTCCCAAACCAGTTATAGTTTACCCATAAATGAAAATTCTGTCATAATTTACTCACCCTCGAGTTGTTCCAAATCGGTATATGGGCCATTCTACAGAATTTATGCAAATTAAGAGCCGGAAACAACTTAAAGGGATGGTGCAACAGTGTGTCATGCATTCTGACTTCTTTACGATGTTAAATGTGCTGTCTTCTCATGCTCAACATGGTCAACTTGTCAAAAACGAGGTGGACGTATTACGTAGTATTTCTGTGCTCGATACACTCCCCCAGTGTTCGTACAGGTTTCGGAAAGTTTTTTTTTCGAACATGAAATTTTTTTTACGTAACAATTTTTCTTAGTCCCTTATTGGACAATTCTCCTGGAAAAGCATGCGGCACTCCCATGCATCAACCAAGGAGAGAGCGGGAAGGAGCATTTGGGTAATGATTGTTATATAAACGGTGGATATAATGCTGGATTTGGAGATGATTTAAAACTGATAGATGGAGCGGCGGTCCCAGCGCTAAAAGATTCTGGACATTAACCGAACACGGTAAGTGAAACTAATGTCTGTGTTTTCTTAGCAATGTGTGCGCACATGCATTAGTTCCCCTCCCCCACACGCTTTTGGAAATAATTGTACAGCTGTACCTGACTTTTATAAATGTGATCAAACTATAGACTCGACATTTGAATACTATTCTGTATCTTAAAAAGTTAGTGTTTAGGATTTATAAATTGAGAAGGGAGGAGAGAAATCATTCACACTTTAGTCTTAATAAGTAAGTACTGTAGCCAATTTATAAGATCAATAAAAATTGGTTCATACGCTTTTTAAAACTAAACATTGAATACAATTTGACAGAAAATTCATTTCATTACCTGTGATGATAGTTCTGCAGTCTATTGAAATCTTCCATGCTAATAAAATGAACTATATACACCCAATCATATGCATCATATCCAATAATCTTATCAGTTTCAGTGAGTTTTTAGACATGTTCACTTGAACAAACATCTTAAATTGTGTTTTCAACAGCAAAACTGACAAAAATGTTTTTATTGTAAAACCGTTGACTTTGTTATGTTTGCCTTCTTACATACATCTCACTACACAGTCATCATTAAAACTGAATCCCTGCATTGGAGTTTGTGCATGTTAAGGGCCTGCCTACCGACACTAAGTTCTGCCTCCTTTAATTTAATTGGCTGAAATTTCTGTCTTCTTCAGTTTGATTGGCTGTATGCTGCGTGGTCTGTATAATCTGATTGGCTGGAATTCTGTGAATCCGGTCTTTATTTCATTTGATTGGCCAATCTTTTGACATTGACGGGGACTTGTTACTGCTGCTGCATTAACCACTGGGACACAGATTTCACAACAGCCAGGGAGGGGGAGGGCAGTACATTCGCCCGCACGATCAAGGCACTCATCCATCTGCATAGAAAAGAGATGTAATACAATGGCTTCTGACTCTTTGTACTTAGTGGGCCGGCCCACATTTGCCAGCGGCCCACCGGGAAAACTCACGGTGCTCCAGATGGTCAGTCCGGATCTGCTATGTATTGCAAAAACTACATTATTTAAAAAATATATATATTTAATTTGCTTTTCCATGATGTATTTCTAACATAGATAACGGTGAACATTAGGAGTCAAAACATTCACATTTTGACCACACATTTTTAACACTTGCTTACTTTTATTAGTTTGTCCTAAATGTTCTAGTTATATAGTTAAAAACATCTTATTCTCAATGAAAACTCAACATATATGAAAAACATATTTTTAGGAAATGTTTTACCATAAATTAAAACATGAAAATGCAAAAACTACACATAAATGAAGTATTACATCACACTGGAGGGCTTTTAAACATGTACATAGTGAAATCACATTGTAAAATCAGTCACATTGTATAATAAAACTGTCAACGGAAAAAAAATAATCAATGGAAAACTTTTTCGCCCTGTTTACTATATTCGAATAATTGTTACAGTGAATTCTGATCCAATTTTTTTTGAATCTGTTCATTATGAATCTGTTCTCACTACTAAGAAGATAAAAAAAACTCAGAATAACATCACAATACTACAGAAATGTATTTTAGAAAATAAATTAATCGGAATAGTAATAAATGTTTAAATTTGTTTAAAATTTTAAATGATCATCAGAAATTATATCACTTCAAAATAACTGAATCAGTTAAAATAAAAATAATTAAGCAGCTGCTTACATTTTACTAAATGTGACAAATACGTTTCATGATTCTGCCATGATTCATCATGTCATGTCTTTCTTGGTCTTGTGGCAGAGTCATGGGAAGGCCTCATGTTTTGAGTGGAGAGAAACATATTATTCTCAGTCACGTCATAATATGCGTTCTCTCTGGTCTGGTTTTTGGCCCGCCCCTCTCATTCTCTCGTAAAGCTTCCCTTCAGTGTTTCATTCAACACGCCTGCCCCTTGTTAATTATCCTTTGTCAGTCTGCCTATATATTGCCTTTGTGTGCTCAGTCCTGTGTGGATTTGTGTGGCATCATCTGTATCGCTTGCAGTCAAGCTTGTGGCGCTGTACCATGCATTGTTGGATTCCATCCCTTGTTGGATTCCTTGCAGTGTGTTGGACGGTCTACTATTATTTGGTCTTGTTGTATTGTGTTATTAGTTGTATTGTGTTATTAGTAAGTCTTGTTATCCTGTGCTCTTGTTTTTGCCCCATTGCGGGAAGTGCTTTGTTTCTTGTTTGTATTGAGTCAAGTTCCTGTTACACCCCATTGTGGGTTTTATTTTGCAATTATTAAAGTTATTCGTTGTGTGCACTGCTACATGTGCTTGGGTTCTTCCCTTCTCACCACTGACACACATGACATCCAGGCAGGCGACCATATTGGAAATGTTGTCATTGCAAGATTAAAACCAAGGTGTCACGTGACCTAACCCTGCAGATGTGCTGTAGGTGTCACTTAGGGACTTTCTGGTTGAAAAGTCAGATAGGGAGCTTTAAAAGGACCTTTCCAGATCATCACTGGTGTTTCTGACACCTGTGTCACTGTGGGTTCTCTCGATGCTGCTGCCCACCACTGTATAAAATAAGACTTGTACTATTATCTGCAAAATTGAAATAGACAATGAAACCCGCACAATATTCTTTGTTCTTTATTGATGTATTTTCTTTATTTCCTCTGGCTATCGGTCTCTTTTAAGATATCTTTTGTATGTATTTCAAAAGAGTGTTCCACTCTGTCCACTTGTGATTGTTCCGTCTCTGGTTGGGAGAACCCCAGGTAGCATCTGTCTGTGCGTGCTGGGAGAAATGAGGGGAGAACCGGGAGTAGTGACAGATATGCTGTTAACTGTTCTAAGTGTTGGGCCATCTCAGTTAAAATCCTTATACGGTCTGTCAGTGTTAACTAGGAGGGTGATTAATTTATTTGTACTTTTACAGAAGTAAAAAAGTATTCGTATCATATCAGCACATAGTGTTTATTCACTGCATAGGCGAATTATACCTGAACCACATAGGAATGTGATGGTAGGAATACTTTCTTCCCCTTTGGCAAGTAGGGATCAGATGTTTAATCTGGTTGCTGCTTGCCAAAGAACCAGATGTCCACCATCCCCCAATTGGCAATACATGTGACACACTATACCAGTTGCCGTGTTTGTATAAATGTATCACTTTGGCTACAGTAAATCGGGGTCAATGAGGAGAAGGGTGAGGGTTATAGAGAAGGGTGCCAAAGGTGAGAGCATCTCGTGGGCGAGACGGCGCTCATAATCTTCTCCAGACAAGGGCTTGGAGAGCTTTGCCCTGTGCCAAATTACATTAGTCAAATGAATCCCACATATCTGACAGAAACACATTTTTGCCCTCGAGGAGAATCCCTGGCTAATTGAGATCTGCCATGAGAGGAGCAGACACAAGAAGGGTGTACCTATGCAATGAAGATCTTAAGGGTTATGTGGGAGAGTGTATGTTTTTGGTTAAGGATCACATTTATCAACCAGTTAATTTTGCTGTGTCTATTGTGTGATGCATGTAGCCTTGGCACACCTAGGGTGTGTGGGCTTTGTGTGGGCTTATTGCCTACATTATAACCAAATATTCCTTAAAGCTATTTAAATCAGATATGATCTGGACTGTGAGGGCAGGTAATGCCCCATTCGAAACACAGATACAGTACATTCTTTTCACACATTTACTGACCAGCGTCTAAAGGAAAATGTAAACATTCCATGAGATTTAGGGTTAGATATGATCAATATAGCTATTAAAAGTAACAATGATAAATAAATAAATAGAAAAATAGAATAATACAAATAAATCCCCTAGAAATAGAACAATACATGTGTGTGTACATCTGTGCAGGGTTGTACTGTCACACTGAAATGCTGGATCATGATGGGTAACTTAACCTTACTATTCCCCTCTCTCTTCAGGGATAACATCCTCTTCTTGCCAGCTTCTCTGAGGTCATTAAAATACAGCCGTTATCAGTCTGCACAGGATGGATTCTCTGACGATGCAGGTTAGGGATCCCACTTCAGGTAACAGGTCCTTATCTGCCTCCTGATTGCCTCCTCACTGGCAATCCAGTTGACGTTGGCATCTCAATCAGTCTTTAAATAATCTTCCTGGTGCTTGTGGTGCAAAAAGGAGGCGAACACCAGAAGACCAGGGAGTTTTTAAAAACTGGCTCAATTTTGAGATGAAAAGCAAATATTTTATTAAAAAAATATATAAAAAATGTTTTATAGTCTACTATGTATACACATTGATATATTCTATCATTCGTATAGGGCTGTCTTGGGATTTTCTTTTTAAATCTCTCTCACTCGCTCTCTCTCTCTCTCTGTCTGTGTTTCTGGTGATTATGGATACCCCACTTGGGGAGAGGTGAGTATGGCCTGGAGCTGTCACCCAGGGCAGGATTTGTCTGTGTAAAAATAGACCAAGGCTTCATATCTCAGAGAAAAGGTCAAGAGCAGGTGGTGTGAACTTATTGTCAGCCCTGCACCTCTACCTGGAATGAATCACGTTAAACATGTCAAGCTCAAGCAACAAAACAACAACAACTGTATTTTTTCCATCATTGGGTCTATATACTATATATATGGGTATACATACATCATCCACATATATACATATACATCTGGTATGTCAACAAAACCCACTCAACACACAACAGAATCCATTTAAATTATTTAATACTGATTTCTTTCCACGGAATAATTCTACAGAATGTTTGGCTGATGGAATTTATCAAAACTTTGTCAATTTATTTCGCCCAGCTTTCAGATGGCACAATCACTATATGTACTCTATTATTGTATTTATTTCCTATACCTCTGTTCTGACACTACCTGTTCTGACATTTTTATCTAAAAATATATTTTTTTAATCTTTTGTCATTGTTCATTTGTTTATGTTGCTTTATAAGATTAATACATTTTTATTTTGTTTATTATTATAAATTAGTTGCTTTTAAACTTTCTGAGGCAGCATTTAAATTCTTTGTACATTTTTTCCAATAATATTTAGGCAAATGTTTTATTTGATTTCAATAAACGAAAACACTTTAGACATTGTTATGTAAGTAGACTAATATAACCTTGGTGTGGCTCACGCCCGGGCTAAAGCTGAAGTTGCAAGGTGAAAGCTTCATGTTCTAGTCAAGAGGCTTATCTAAAAATGAAAAGGCTGCCAGAAAGAATCATAAGAGATGCTCAAAATCAGTTGGAAAATTGGGAATAGACACTAAGTTGGATGTGCCAATTATACAACGTGAAGCTGATGTGGCAGAGGCACAGTGTGGAAGATGCTGAATTAAATAGAGTGCAGTATAATAATTAATTATACTGCACGTGATGTTTCAGTATATGTCCAGAGCGATTTTCTGGTTTTATCAACGTGCATTTAAGAGCTTTATTTTGACAATTATTTCTCAAGAAGAAGTTTTTGGCCAGAAAATGTGTGATTGCCATTAGGTTCAATAGCAGTGTTTACGTTTAATGCCTCCAATATGGCAGATTTCGGGATTGATGATGTGTCGTGAAAACACTCTATACAGGCGTGAGTTGAAAGTAAAATATCTAAATCAGAAATGTTTCTAAATGAACAGACCAGTGAATATGTCCAGTCTTGAAACAAAATTCAGAAAAATTCTACCTTCTCACTTACCCATTCCACAGAGAATCAAATGACAGCTTCGTAACACGCCGTCCACATGTAAATTACATAACACAATCACAAGCTACCAATGTCTTAAGAGGCCGACAAATGAGAAAACAATGAAGAAAAGGAAGAAAACAAGGACACAAAAATTAGCTGCGGGGAATGAACAACAACAAGGAGAAAACGAGCAAAGCACAGGTGAGAAGAATTCAGCAATGACAAGGTAATTAACAGGATAACAAGAGGACAGTGACACATCACAAAAACATGAGAGCACATGGCTAACTGTCGAAGAGCCTGCATGTGCTCACCACAAAACAAAAATAAAGACAAATCGAAGACCTACTAGACATGAATCCTGAGAGAACTCCGGGGAAGCTGCTGCATACAGGATGGCAGACTGGGGGAAAACAGCAACTGACTTGGACTCTGGACTCTAGGGAAACTACTGCTGAGAGGATGGCTGACTGGGGGGAAACAACAGCTGACTTGGACTCTGGGGAAAGGTCGGTTGGGGAAAGACAGCAGAAGACATGGATGTGGACTCAGGCGAAGACAATACTGACAGAGAGGCAGTCTGGAGAAAAGCACCTGCTGATTGGAACTCTGACTCTGGTGGAGCAATGACTAACTGGGACACTGATTCTTTTGATGCTGCAGCTGACTCGAACTCAGGGTAGGGAAGGCTAACTGAGACTTTGACATGAGGAGAGATGGATGGCTGACTGGGACGTCATCTCTGGGGTTGCTGCTGACTCAAATGCTGGTTCTGACTGAGGAAAAGGCTCAGGGGAAATTGCTTTTGAACTGGCTCCAGGGATGCAGTCGCTGATATGATTGCCAGCTCTAAGGGTGCTACATCTGACTCAAACACTATCTCAGAGGAAGGGTCCCCTGACTGAGGAACAAATGCTGGGGCCTCAAGTTAATTTGGCCGATCTATCCTAATTTCTTAACAATATAAGAACAACTTCTTCTAAAGAGTATGCAAGATTTCCTGTGTTTCCAGTCAGGACTCTTCTATCATCTTAATAATCATGTCAGTCAGAACCAGAAATTATACAATTCCCCTGTATATGTGCCAACATGCCTTTTCACTGATTATGTGATTTTTGATGGCTTTTGATTGTGCCTAAATTGCAAGGTGATGCCTATAGGATTCTATGAATTTTTTTACATTACTACCAATATCAAGAAGAATTAATTCAATAAAAAAATTTGATATATGCGAAGCACCCTGGGAAAACCCAACACATGGTGAAATTGGAAATTTTGATACCAAATGAATAATGGGTTCCAGCCCTTTCCAAAACTGTTTATATGTTGTTCATACCATGTATGGAACTAAAGTTATGGTTATCCGACGTCGGCTGATCACAATGATTTTCAGAAATGTATGGCAAAAGAGTAAAAAGTAATACTCTATTAATAATTTAATATAAAAACATTCCCTAGTGTTGAAAACTATAAAACACATCCTCTGAATCATTAAAATAAATATGTGAAAAAAATGTATAGTATTAATATGAAAATGGTGCTGGGAACAATCCAGTAAATATTCCTTGATTTTTAAGGTCCTATTTTGGTTTATCTAGTTTACATACATACAAAGGGCCCTATCATTCCCACACAGCAACATTACACAATAAAATGTAATTTACATTATCTCATAATGTGTACTCTTTAAAAAATTAGATCTCTACAGGAGACTAGCTAACTTTTCCCAGAAGAGAAGGGAAACTTAGTAAGTAATGAAGCAAGTTTTCCATTGTTTATGATGGTTATAGTCTCTGAACTTTTAATCATCCCGTGTATGTGTTGCGATCGCGTTTTGGAGGCGGCTCACATGAGCAGTAGTCCACTGGGGAAAACTTCTGCTGCTTCAGGTGGCGAGTTTCGCCATCTCACGATAACTTTGTATAAAACAAACGTTCCATGTCGTAGTTTACACAACACGAGCGGGAAATGTGCATTGATAAACATTCATTCCACACGTTATTTGGTGCTTTGATAAGAAAGGGAAAGCTGTGGCCAACTTACTTCACCTCTGCCGGCATGTCCTAAACATCAGCTTGCCACTATACATTGCTATTTTTCAGAAATAAGCAAGGAATTTTAGCCAAGATGTTTTCAGAGATGACAGATGTTGTAGAATAATAATTTTATGAAAACCCAATTTTGCCCCAAAATGGACTTTCATCTATTTTTGGATATCCCTGAAAACGTCCCAATGCGACATCCGATGGGTTTTCCCAGATCACACCACTGTTTAATTTTTTACTTACTAAAGAAAATGTTGAGAATTCTTCAAAATGTAATACATTGCCCGAATCACACATGGACAGGTGCAAATGTGTCAACAAAATCAGAGTGTTACAAACTTCTGAAATACTACAGACATTCAGATTACCAGTGTCATGGGAGTAGCAGATTTAAAGTCCTCCTGTGGTGAAAATCAAGTTTTTAATGTTGTTTATGTCTATGTGGTGTGGGGACTAATTTGCATGTTCATGAATCTGTGTATGCTATATGAAGAAAGGGTGTCATTTTAAGGCATGAAGAAATTATTATCACAGGAAAAAACTTTTACACATGCTATTTTTTTTTCTTAAAGATACAGTTGAAGTGATAAAATGATCAAATGCAGTGGGACGTAAATAGCACGCGCTCGTGTAGCAGAAGCTGCGCGTAAGCAGCAGTGCACCAATCATTTTGAGTCTTTTTTTGCTGTGCTGCTCACACTCGATTAAAGTGACAGCGCACTCTTTATGGTAAAAATGCACATGGATTGACAGGAAAAAATAACACTTTTACTGTGGTGTCTAATGTGTTTTAACAGTCGCCCATGTCTTCCGGAAGCATGTTGTCATGACATTTTGGCCAAACCACAAAAGTACATTGAAGGATTTATAATATAATAAAGTGTATCAAATGTAATGCTTATATTGGATACGTGTGAGAGAATAGCACTCGCATCATGCTTACTCTCCTATGGTGAGTAAGTCTGTTGTCCTGAGTAAGTCGGTTGTCGGTACATCAGTAAAATCAGCATTTTGAAGCTGTTCTGGAAGAGGTTTTGCTCATTGACGCACTTAAAGTAATGTTATGCAAATTTGCATTTTTGTAGCTGAGGTACCTAGGCAGTGCAATACCCGGTGTTAACACTGCCAGTGTGAAATGAAAATGGGCATGCATTATAAACACTCTGCATATGCACTGTTCAGGCGAGCCTGACCCTGCCCGACAAGCTTATCAGAATTCTCGGCCCGAGCCCACCTAGTGCCCGATTTTTGTATCCCTATACACAGTCATTTTTTTGTTTGGTAAATTAAACTTTTTGTTTTTTTAAAGAGTCTACCAAGCGGCTAGCGCCCGATGATGAGTTGATTCCGTTTGATCAATTTAGTTGATCAAATCAACACTTGGCTTGCCTGCAATAAAATCCAAAGATTTTGTTTAAATAAAGAAAAAACTCAACAATTTAAGCATATCACAATGTTAGTTTAAATGTTTATTATCACCGTTAAAGGGCACTTTTTTATAAACTGAGGTGCTCTGCTGCGAACAACATGCTGAAAACAACTGAAAACGTGAAAAATCTAACCAATTTAAACATAATAATAATAACAACTTGCATATTGTTTTACCTTACACTTAGGCAACAATTACTAATGAAAAAGGTCTAATCCCAAACAGAAAACGAGACAGCCTCCAAACACGGATACAGCCACAAGAACAATCTTTAAAGAACATTTTTAGAAAAGGTAGCCTACAGCACAGTGGAAGGTTTTAGTCCAGTCCTCCTTTCTTCTACAACCTGTCCTGCTTCATGAAAAGTACGCGTGCTGCTTCTGCTGGTGGCGGGGACACTAAACACCATAAATTGTGGACAATTGGAAACCTCTGCGAATGTGCAGGCTCAACTGCGCGCAAGCAGAATGTGTGTCAGCGTGATATGTAAACTTGTTTGACGTTTTAAATTGAGCATCGTCAACTTCTTATCGCTTCTTTATTTAATTAATTTCTAATATATATTTGAAATCTTAATGAATGTCTAATATACAAAAAGGAGGACAAGCCTAAAACAAGCACGAAGCCCGTCCCACTTGTGAGCTATGATGTAAAAATTGTCCCGAAGCTTGGCCCGAGGGCCGTAAATTAGTTGGGGCCCATCGGCCCCGGGCTGAAATGCAGGGCTCTAGTTCAGGTGACGCATTCGCCCTGCTCCCACATCCAGTGTGAAACTGGCATTAAGGAGTGAATTAAATGGGAACAAAACAGAATGAGGTTAACATGTAGGCCAGCATTTCAATTGCCACACACTCTCGTTCTCTTTCTATCTCAATCTTGCTTTTGTTTACTGCTTTGTTTATTATGCTGCAAGAGATTAGCTATTATTGGTTTTCTCTCAGTCCAGTGGTGGAAAAGCTGCTTTTTCGCCCCACCCTCCCCCACACACATAGTCCACCATTCAGGCTGTAACACCCCTGTCAGTTCCAATAAAAGTGCCCTACCTGAAGTATGCACATGAGCTGCTTTGTGGTGTCCAGGCAGTAGAAAGGCGGCCATTCTCCAGGGCCTTTCTGTTATAGCAGAAGCTTGGGGGCTTGCCCCAGCACAGGCACTTCTGGGGTCAGGCCTTTTTACCATCAGGGTCTTGACTTCTGCCAAGATCGAATGACAAATCAACCCCCCCCCCCACACACACAAAGAACAGCTTGATACACAGCGTGAGAGAACTGACCAAACACCAAGCGGGTTAAGCGAGCCCTCTTTTTCCTCCATATTTTTCAGCCAGACTGTTACTACAAAAGAGGAAAGGAGGGATGTTGAAAGAAAAAAGTCAGAGCACAAGAAAAAGGAAATGGTAAATTAGAAAGAGATACTTTAGGGTCTTTTCATTAGGGACAACTGTGATAAATTGTTGCCATTCTCTGGCCTGTGCACTCCCACTGCTCAAATGCAGCCCTGGGTGACAATAGGGTCTCTGAGAAGAGAAAAGGACATACAAGTAGATTGACAGACAGAGAAGGACAGCTTCAAAACATACTATTGATGTACTGAATGTATAGGTTTGAGAACACATAGCTGAGGCCTAAAATAGGTTTGGAGATTTGTTTTACTTTAATCACCTACGGTAGTATGCCACTAGACTAGATGTGCTACACCATTTATCATTAAGCACTACAAAAAATTGGCAAAAGGTCGACTGAACACAAATTGCCATTAACAAAATTGATCCAACTTTTAGGGCCTTATGTGCTTGTGCAAAACTCTGTAAACAGGGAACGAAGAAGAAGAAAGGAGGGAGAGCCCTGCTTTCTCTTCCTGGAGTCATACCTATGAAGATGAGAAGCTTGAGTTGTGACACTCCCCCTATGGCCATGCCTTCAGTCCTCAGACCGTTTCAGACCAGGGGCCTCATCTAAAGTTGTTTTTCAAAGTGAGTATGTGTGATTCATAGAACAAACGTATGAACGCACAACATACATGCGTACACCTCTCTTTCAGATGAGAAATCTTTAAATTTGATATAGAAAGATTTTTAAAAGAATGTTTACAATTTTCAGTTCTGGGACATCATTGACTACCATAGTAGGAACAATTTAAATGGTAGGGAAATGTCAGCAGAATTGTTTGTTTTCCAAAATTCCAAAATGTATCTCATTTTGTGTTGAACAAAACATAGTAGTTTTGTCTACTATGATAGTGAACTATGTCTGAGAAATGAACATTGCTTACATTCTTCCAAATATTTGGAATAACTTAAGGGTGACTAAATGGTGACAGAATTTTCATTTTTGGGTGAACTATCCCTTAACATATAACAAATGAATGTCATATAATGACATATACAAGAGCACCAGTTAATGTCCAAATCCTTTACAAGCGGCAAGAATGGTTTATATTTCAGAAAAAACAGGCAGCACAAGTGCATATGTCTGCTCAGACCCTGGCATGGCGCTTAACACTTCCATGTAAAATATCAATATATATTTGCAATAAATGCAAAAATACTATTTTTTTGCATTTGCGTAATCTACAATTAAATCTGTGCATGTTATAAATGAGGCCCTAGGCTTGCAGAGGATGTGGGCTTGGATATAGATCTTCAGAAATCTGCATAACAACCAAGAATACTGCTTAACTATTGATGGATGTTCCATAAAACCCTCATCTTCAGCTAAGAATCTTGGCTTTATATTCCATAGTACTCTGTCATTTGAGAACCAGGTCACCAACACCTGTAAAATTGTGTTTTTCCATCTTAAAAATATATCTAAACTACGTCAAATGCTGTGACCATCAGATGCAGAGAAGCTAATTCATGCCTTTATGACATCAAGACTAGACTACTGTAATGCACTATTAGGTGATTGCCCTGCAAGCCTATTACAAAAACTCCAACTGGTTCAAAATGCGGCAGCTCAAGTTCTTACACGTACAAAAAACTATGAGCATATTAGCCCGGTTCTGTCAACGTTGCACTGGTTACCTACTACATGGTTTAGCTCCACACTACTTGAGTGAACTTCTCACGTATTACAGTCCATCACGCGCACTACGCTCTCAGGCGTCAGGTCAGTTGGTAATACCTAGAATTTCAAAATCAAGTGCAGGCGGCAGATCCTTTTCCTATCTAGCGCCTAAACTTTGGAACAGTCTTCCCTGCACTGTCCGGGAGGCAGACACACTCTGTTAGTTTAAATCTAGACTAAAGACCCATCTTTTTAATCTTGCATACACTACACTATCATAATATATATATATTCCAAAGATCAAAGAGTGCAGTACTCTACTCTCAGCCAGTCTTGTCTCATTGTTCCAAGGTGACTAGAGCAGGCAGGACGCAGTCCAAGGTTACCAGAGCGGGCAGGGCACAATCCATACCCAGACCTGACAAATGCTGTGATGATGAAGCTGGACAAAAGACGTGGCGACTCTACAAAACTTATTAATGATCATTTTAAATCTAACTTTTTTTTATTTTGCCTTGTTGTACAAGTACTGTCGAGCTTGTGCAGAGGCTGCATCTTTTCCCAGAGGGGAACTGGAATCCACTAGTTAAGCTTGGTTTCCCTCTGATGTTTTTTTTCTCCTCCAATGGAGTTTTGGGTTCACTGGGAGCCTGCTGATACCAGGTTTAGGACTTTATACATAAATTATATGAATGGACGAGGCATTTATTTAGAACTTTATTGTGTATTATTGTATACCCAAAGCGCTTTACAATCATATGAGGGGGGTCTCTCCTCAACCACCGCATGCACACTAGTGGTGTACTGTGACTACTCACCAGTAGCCACAGTACAACAGTGCTGTGCACTCACCACACACCAGCTAAAGGTGGAGAGGAGAGAGATAGAGCCAATTCAGAGGGTGGGGATTATTAGGAGCCCTTGACTGACATGATCTTTAATGACCACAGTTCAGGACCTCGGTTGACGGATGAGACGTGCATACTGCTGTCCAAATACACATTTAGTGCATTTTAATTCAAGTATTCTCATCTAAATTGTTTACTAAGATCTTTCCATGTTTTATAGAAACCCACAATAATATAAAAAATATCAGAAAGCATAATATACACAAAATCATAATTTATTGGGTTCTTTCAAGAAGAAGATGGCTGTCCCAAACCCCTAAATTTCCTTTTAAGGGAAATTATTTCCATAAAATAATTTTAGCATTTTCCATTGTTGTTATAAAATTTTTTATTTTATTTTTAAATGATAAAACTTTATGTTAAAAAATGTTTTCCGCATTTTCATGTCACTACCGAGACAGCGTATTTTTTAGTCCATTGGCTGAGACAAATTTTAGCCACACCCCTACATTTTTTATCCAGAATAAAGAAATTTTTCCTCTCTCTAATAGCTACATGGTGAGTAGATCGGTCATATTAAGGAACGTCACTACCAAACATATTTTTGGCGCAGCCGGGGCCCCCACCCTGAAGCAAGACCTGTTGGGCGATCCCTGGACATGGAAACTAGCTCTAGGGACGTGGAACATCACCTCGCTGGCGGGGAAGGAGCCCGAGATTGTGCGTGAGGTTGAGAGGTTCCGACTAGAGATAGTCGGGATTACCCTGTATGCACGGCTTGGGCTCTGGAACCACGCTCCTTGAGAGAGCTGGGTCAGTTGTGGCCTGGGGGTTAGAGTGTTAGGCTTGTGATCAGAAGGTTGCAGGTTCAAATCTCAGTGCCAGCAGGTCATGACTGAAGTGCCCTTGAGCAAGGCACCTTACCCCTGATTGCTCTGCAGTAATGTGACACTGTATAAAACTACTAGTAAGTCGCTTTGGATAAAAGCGTCTGCCAAATGAATAAATGTAAATGTAAATGTAGAGAGGATTGACTCTTCACCACTCTGGAGTTGCCCATGGTGAGAGGCTCTGACTGGGGGCTCCATCGTTCTACTGGGGGAGTTCAACGCCCATGTGGGCAATGACAGTGACACCTGGAGGGGCGTGATTGGGAGGAACGGCCCCCCTGATCTGAACCCGAGTGGTGTTCAGCTATTGGACATCTGTGCTAGGCACAGTACAAGCATAAGGGTGTCCATCAGTGCACGTGGCACCAGGACATGTTCTCCAGCTCCTTTGTCGAAGCGGCCGCTCTGAGTTGTGGCCGTTCGGTCTCCGGTGCCTGCCGAGGCGGCAACCCCCGAACCCGGTGGTGGACACCGGAAGTAAGGGATGCCGTCAAGCTGAAGGAGTCCTTTCGGGCCTGGTAGCTTTGTGGGACTCCTGAGGCAGCTGAAGGGTACCGGCAGCCCAAGTGGACCGCTGCCCAGGTGGTTGTGGGGGCAAAAATTCGAGCCTGGGAGGAGTTTGGTGAGGCCATGGAGAAAGACTATCGACTGGCCTCGAAGAGGTTCTGGCAAACCGTCCGGCGCCTCAGGAGAGGAAAACAGTGCCCTACCAATGCTGTTTACTTATTATTCATTATTATTCCTGTTCTCATTCATCTCGAAAAAGCCATCCTGTCCTATTCCGTGAACTGCTAACTTTCATCGTATGCTGGGTGAATTAAAACATTTTATAACTCAAATTTCCACGAGGAGCTGACCTATTGGATGCAGTGAGCTTCAAGCACCTAGACAGCAATGAAGCAGCAACATATTTATATTCATTTAAATTGAGCCATGTCCTCCTGACTAACATGGGGCTGCTCTGAATGGACCTATGGCTCTCAGCAGACTGTGAAATGCGTCATATATCCGCCTTGCAGTGAAGTGTGATAACATTAAAAACAGAATCATCCTCACAACACTACACCAACTGGCCAGCCACTGGCCTCTCACTGTTTTACATACGGTAAATACAGTTTTTCTCAATCGATTTGGTACATTTCTCCAAACTCAGGTAACAGCTCTCAAAACAGTTAACACAGTGATCAGTACACTTTGTAATTGTCCTAAACAGATAATAAATTCTCCTTCATTTCATACAAATCACAAATCAAAAGCATAATTTTCTCAAAACATTGTGCACAAAAATCCCTAATTTTATCACAGCAGTTCATACAGCCAACCAAATCTTTAATATATCAGGAAAAACATTTGTAACTTTTTCATTGTTCTTCACAAAGATCACAAGCATTTGTGTACCATTTTCAAAACACAACAAACTGAATTGTAAAATAGTCAGTTGCACACCTTGTGTCTTCAATTAATTCCTAATTTGTATCTGATGAGTTAGTGATCCACTCAACACAGAAAAAGCCAATTTGCTAATTGTTCACACAGCTGTCTTACGTAATTACAACAACTACAAAAGGGGAAGAGAAGAAGAAGAACAAAGAAGACAAATGAGGAGATACATCAAGACAAGAAGTATGAGCAGTGGAAACAGAAGAGGTTTAAGAGTGAGGGGGTGGTGGTCAGGGTAGAGGGAGAAGAGGAGCACGAGCACGAGCACGAGCACGAGCACGAGCACGAGCACGAGCACGAGCACGAGCACGAGCACGAGCACGAGCACGAGCACGAGCACGAGCACGAGCACGAGCACGAGCACGAGCACGAGCACGAGCACGAGCACGAGAACGAAGAGCTGAAGATGTAGGAGGAAGAGCGAGAAGAGCTGAGTATGTAGGAAGAGCAGAAGAGATTGGAGAGATGGATAGATTGGAGGGCAATGGTATAGTGGAAAGAGAAAATATAAGAGGTGGACAGGGAGGAAGAGGAGGCCAAGGTGTAAGAGGAGGGATGAGAGGTAGAATGAGGGTAGGGTACATATGTTTCAAATGAAATCGGAGCCACACTTATTGACCATGTCATAAATCAGAGAGTTCAGCCCAATATAAACAGATCCACAGTTTCTTCAACTATCCGGACATTTCAGCAGGAAAACTGGTAAGTAACTATCATTCTACTTTTACAATGAGAGTCCATGTAGTCTTGTTTGACATAGACATCTTTGTCTAAATCTCTATAGTAAATGTTCCTGCTTGTCCAAAATTTTCCAGAATTGAAGTTAGAGAACATTCAGGTGGACGAACAAGACTTTTTCAGTTGAACAAGAGCATGCCATTGTTGACATGGTGGTCCAGAACAACACCCTCCGCCTCAAAGAAATTCAGCAACGAATAACACAGGACAATCAACTGTTCCACAATATCGACCAATGCAGTCTCTCCGCAATTGACCGTGTTCTAAGAAGAAATGCTATACGAATGAAGCAAGTATAAAATGTGCCCTTTGAGAGGAACTCCGTTAGAGTGAAGGAGTTGCGATTCTGGTTTGTTCAAGTATGTGCAACCCAATTACTGCAATTTTACTGTCAACTCAAAGATATATTTTTCCTGAATTTTAAGTATGTGTCCATAAACTATTCCATGCAACTATATGTGAAAAAATTTAGGCATCTATGTATACTGCTGCTTCAAAGTGTAAACTCAAACTTCAGCAACAATTTCCCAGTAGTATTGACTGCAATCAATGCCATTAAAACACAAATTTACTATATTTTACCTTGTGTTCTTTTTACTCTAGATAATATTGGAGTTGGCTAGCAGTGCAACTCCTTATGAGTACCTTTATATTGAAGAAGCAGGCTTCAATCTTCACAAAAAAAGGAGAAGAGTGAGAAATGTGATTGGCCATCGTGCTACAGTCAATGTCCCTGGACAACGAGGAGGCAACATCACTCTCTGTGCAGCAATTTCTACAACTGGTGTTGTGGCACACAATGCTGTCTTGGGACCATACAACACAGCAAGGCTCCTACATTTTTTAAACCTCTTCAATGAAATCCTCTTTCCGCAGGGTGATCAGGAGCAAATTTACATTTATTCATTTGGCAGACGCTTTTATCCAAAGCGACTTGCAAGTAGTTTTTTATACAGTGGCACATTACTGCAGAGCAATCAGGGGTAAGGTGCCTTGCTCAAGGGCCCTTCAGTCATGACCTGCTGGCACTGAGATTAGAACCGGCAATCTTCTGATCACAAGCCCAACGCTCGAACCATTAGGCCACAGCTGACCCCAAATGGTGCAGAATTTAAGTTTTTTTTGGGCAATGTCCAATTCCACCATTCAGCACTAGTGCGAGAGTGGTTTTAGAATCACCCACAATTCAGGATGGTGTTTCTTCCACCATATTCTCCTTTCCTGAATCCAAGTGAGGAATTCTTCTCCTCTTGGAGATTGAAAGTACATGATTGCAACCCTTACAACCAAGTAAGTCTTCAAGCGATGGAAGAGGCCTGTGGAGATATTGGGGCACAAGGATGGATACAGCATTCGAGGTGTTTTTTCCCACGATGCATGACTCGTGAAAATATTTTCTGTTGATGAAATTCTCTGGCCAGATGTAATTGAGAGGCATGATCAATAAAATAATTGATTCAATGAATGCAGTACATTTATCACTTAATTTTTTATTTACATATGTACTTATTTGCATAATATATATTTGTGTGTGTTGGGTGACATTGTTACCAATGAACTCCTCATTAAAGAACTTAATGAAAAACATGTATTTTCATTTCTTTGTATCTTCAGCTGAATTTGTTAAAATCAACAGAGAACACGCTTTTAGTTGTTAATATTGAATTTAATAAATGCATTATTAGAATAAAATGCTGTGTTTCATTGTGCAGTGATAACTTAACGGTTTCGCCAGCATAAGAGCGTGTTTAGTTTGCAAAAATTGTCAATATGTTCACAACAGCCTAAAAATATGTTTCAACTTCTCAAATTTGGAAGCTTTGACAACATAGAACTTGACAACTCTTGGAGTGTCTCAATTCTAAATGACTTGGCATGGCAGTAATGTAAATGAAGCCAGAGCTTTGCTCTAACAGCATGAAGGTCACGGTCCAGCTGTCAGCTCACGTTTGGGAGTAATCGTTTATATGCCAACTTCACTCTGTCCCCACTTTCTCTCATGTCTTCGTTTCCTTTTTGGCTTTATTCTCTCGCGTTTATCACACGCCTCTTCCTCCACCTCTGTCTGTCAACTGCAATCCTCTTCTATTACTTTTCTTCTGTCAGGTGGACTGTCATGTCCACCTAAATGCATCACAGGAGGGGTTTTGTGCATAAAAGCAGAAATGTTTTTTTTAATAGTTGCTTTTATTCACAATTACTTCACAGTGCTATACTGTAGGACAAAACATATATATATATATATTGCACCCACATGTTTTAAGTCCATTTCATATATTATTTTATTTTCATGTTTTCCAATGTTGTAATTTGAATTTGAAAATTAAGATATGCTATGTAAACTGTTTTTAAGTACACTGTACAATTTCCTGTAATTTTGCAGCAGGTTTGCCAGTAATTTACTGTTGATTTATCTTTGAGGAGTATTTGTAATGGGATCTGGGAAAACCCTTCAGATGTCGAGTTAATTCCCCCCACTCTCTAAACTCACTGAAAACAAAACAGAAAATATTGATTTATTCAGCGCTTAACACGCCATAACTAAACTTCACTGACTAACCAAACAAAAATGTAGTTGCACACGCTCCGGAGCATAGACTGTCTAAATGGATAGTTGAGGCTATCACGCTGGCATATTCTTCCCACAGGAATTAGAGCCCATTCCACTAGAGGTGTTGCCTCTTCCAGGGCCTGGTCTAGCGGTTTCTCCATAGAGGTTATTTGTGCGGCAGCCTGCTGGGCTTCGCCGTCCACATTTTCCAGATTCTACAGTCTGGACGTTTTGGCCCTGCAGGCCCGGGTCCTTTCTGCTTAAGATTAGGCTGCTGGACCTCGGTTTCTCCAAAGCACCTAACACACTGTTGGGACGATCAACCGGATTAGGCCACCTATTAGCTAGGCCTTTTCCGCCTTCAGCAGAGATTCCCTGTTTCATACCCTATCCCCGAGCCAAGGCTCCGGGACTTACTGGTGTTTATCGTCCCGAAAATATAGCACGGCGTGATTATGCTGGTTCCCCATAGCGTCCTGCAACTCGTTCCAGCATCTCAGGGAACCGAGGTTATGTTAGTAACCGAGTACGTTCCTTATCGATACTTTACTCGTACTGCGTTGCTGGCCGTGCTACAAGCTGCATATGGTCGTCGCTTCAGTCTAAATAACCTGTGGACCCTATGGCGATGTGTCTACTTATATAGCCATAAGCCCCTTTTGGCAGGTGCCATCGTCATTGGTCCGTGCAGTTTCGCTGCCATTGGTTTAAAGTTTAACGTGCGATTTCACTGCGCTCACATCAGCTAGAAATACCAAGGGTTCTCTCCAAGCAAGGAGAGTCTGCATTTAGCTATTATGCGAGCCGCAGCTGGAACCAGCTTCCAGAAGAGATCAGATGTGCTCCAACAGTAGCCACATTCAAATCCAGACTCAAAACGCATCTGTTTAACTTGGCATTTGATTAATGTGCCACTGGGCCTCCGACTGTTTGTGCTGTACTTTACTTTATTTATTATCTATTCTAAACTATATTTTACTTTATTTTTATTCTTAACTGGTTAATTTTTATTTTTATTATTTCTTCTAAACTATGTTATTTTATTTTTTATTCTTAACTGGTTACTTTTATTTTTCTTATTTCTTAACTGTTTTATCAAATGGATATTTTTAATTTCTTCTATGTAAAGCACTTTGAATTGCCATTGTGTATGAAATGTGCTATACAAATAAACTTGCCTTGCCTTGCCTTGCGCTATTGAAAAAGCTTCAGTCATCGGAGAAAAACGAGTTCGAACCGAGGTTACGTTAGTAACGATCGATTAGTAACCGAGTACGATACCTCCGGTTAAGAAGTTTTAAATAAACTTCAGCTGGGGTCAGCTGTGGCCTGGTGGTTAGAGAGTTGGGCTTGTTATCAAAAGGTTGAATCTCAGTGCCAGCAGGTCATGACTGAAGTGCCCTTGAGCAAGGCACCTTACCCCTGATTGCTCTGCAGTAATGTGCCACTGTAGAAAACTACTTGTAAGTCGCTTTGGATAAGAGCGTCTACCAAATGAATACATGTAAATGTAAATATTTTTACTAGAAAAGGCGGGTGTTCGATTTCCAAACTAAGTCGGGCCGAGTACCAAAACAACCTTCAGCAGTAAGGTGCACAGTGCACAGGATGGACATTTTGTCGAGCCGAGCACTGACGAAAGCGAAAGATGGGCCAGGGATGGGTTTGTTTTGGTGATTTGAACATCAACAACAGCTAAGAGAAATCGGACACCTCAACATTAAATTAAAGTTTAACTCAAATTGAATACAGTGCTAATGGTAATAAATCTACAGTAAGTTGCAGGCAAACCTGTTGCAAAACAACAGCAACATTTTACAGTGTGGTTAGTCATAACTGGTTAAAAATGTAAAGGTCCAAAACTATATATCACTGGTGTGACTGCAAAGCTCCCAAACAATATTTTTTTTTATTGTAGTTTCATATTTGTGTCTTGTCATGCTGTCAGTCTTTCACATTGCTTTTGGGTGGAATTAAACTCTGCTGGACTGGAATGGTTACAATACACACAGAAATGCTGATTAAATGTAAATGTAAAATGGTCTCTTTATTTCCCCCAAATTTCTCATGAAAACATGTTATTGTATTATCATTTATTTGCAGAAAATTGTAACAGGACAAACTGGACCAAATACAATTTTGAATGTTTGCAGATCTTGAATAATGCAACGAGATCATGTTTACAAAATAAAATGTTTTATTGTATTTTAGCTTCAGCAGCTAAATTTTCATTAAATCAGCATTTCTATGTTTATTGTGGCCATTCCAGGCCACGGTCTGTAATTTAAACTACATCAAACCTCAGGAGTGACAGGACTTACAGCTTGACAAGAGACATGCAACAATAAACAATATTTTTATGTGAAATTTGGAATAAATATTGTTAGTAGTACACCAAATGAATTTGAAAATGTTACCTAAAATCACACCTAGAAATAGTAAATAAAAAATTGATTATGAAATGGGCTCTTATTTTTTTATATGTCTTACTAAATGTATTATATGTAAAAAAATATATGTTTACAGTAAGACTACAGTGGCAGCTTGTATTAATGGTATTTTAAATGCAAAGCTGTAACAAAGTTGTCAAATTAGAGCATTTACATTTAGTCATTTAGCAGACGCTTTTATCCAAAGCGAGTTACAGATTAGGAAACATTGGAAGCAATTATAACAACATAGGCCACAAAATACATAAGTGCATCAAACTAGTCCATTATAGCCTAGCACAGTATAAAAAGCTAAGAATAGTGAGGTTAGTATGTATTATTATTTTTTTTTATTATAAAGAAGGAAAGGGAAAAGAATTAGGAAAAATCAATCAGAGACGTGTTGACGGAAGAGATGAGTTTTTAGGCGTTTTTTAAAGATGGCAACAGAGTCTGCTGATCTTGTAGCAGCAGGTAGATCATTCCACCAATGTGGAACAGATCCAGAGAAGATACGGATGGTACCACTAGTCGTTGTTCCTTTGCAGACCGCAGTGATCTGGCAGGAACATAGATCTGCATTAGCGAGTGAAGATACGATGGTGCAAGTCCAGCCAGAAGCGCATTGCAATAATCGGGTTTGAACAAGACAAGAGCCTGGACTAGGACTTGCGTAGAGTGCTCCGATAGGAAAGGTCTAATTTTCCTAATGTTGTAGAGGATGAATCTACTGGAGCAGGTGGTGCTGGCAACATGACTTGTGAGGTTAAGCCGATCATCTATTACCACTCCCAGGTTTCTGGCTGTGCTGGACGGTGTAATCGTTGATGAGCCTAGTTGAATGGCAAGGTTGTGGTGAATCTTTGGGTTGGCTGGGATCACAAGCAGTTCAGTTTTTGCAAGGTTTAGCTGCAGGTAATGATCCTTCATTCAAAGCGAGCATTGTATAAGTTATTGAAAAGTATGTTTATAAACTGTAACACACACAGATACAACATTATTTAATGGGAAAAATTTTGTCACGCCGGCAATAGTTTAATAGTTTTTTATAAAGTGATCGTACATGCGCGTGCCACATGTTATCAACATTATCATTAGCTTTGCAAACCACCAACACCCATTAGCCCCTTTTACTACCCTTACCATGCATGTTACACTGCAGGTTGTGGAGTTAGGCAAGTGGAAACAGCTTGTGCTCTTCAGGGCACAGAACTCCAGGGCTTAGGGCTTTGCGGCGCTCTCTGTTTCAGGCCCTCATCTGCTTGGAATCCTGAATTTCCTGCAGGCTCATCAAATGACAGCCCCGTGACTGCATCCTTTGATATATGGACACCCATCTTACTGGCTCCTCGGCATTAGGATTTATGCTTGACAACACAGTCAGTGTCACCTCCGCCCGATGCACACACACGCTCACACTAACACACCCCCGTGTGGGGCCCCTTTAAACACTGGACTCTTTTCACAGCCCGCCCAGAAGTTATTTATTAAATTTGTTTCAGGGTGATATTGTTTCATATAGACCCACTTAGTTTTAGATTGCACACTGGATTTTTCAATTATGTGGTTCATTTCACCCTGCAAGTGATGGTTAACCCTCCTCAAGTTAGACCAAGTATAGAGGATTACTCTTTAATAACTATAACAAAAGTATTAATTTATGTGTTTTTTCATATTTGATTCCAGTATAAATGTAAATCTTAACCTCTGGGCCTCTGCGTTTAGGGGTCACACTTGGCTCCTTTCGTAGTCAAAAGTTTGATATATGTACTCTAAAATAATGTGTTATTTTATGTTATATAAGTGCTATATAGAAGCATAATTTGGGGCTTCAGTGGATCTTCATTCGTTCTTTGTGATGACTTAGGTGCTATATAGAACCACTGTAGCACTATACAGGGGCTTAAAAGGATCTTTATACGGAAATGGTGCTACAGTATATAACACCTTGGTCACCCCAAAGAACCTCTGAATAATCACTAAATCCCCAATATATGGTGCTATATAGCACTAAATGTGGTTCCCCTATGATTACGAGCAAATAACCACTTTTAATGCTATATAGCACCATTATCTTAGTGTATATATATGTATTTTTTTTAAATACATTTTCAATTAATGAAAACATATAACAGGCTGTTAAAATCCTTTTATTATTAGTGCCATCTGGTTGTAAAAAAAGTAAAGACATGTGTAATGGAGTAACACTAAGTTCCAGTACAGCTCTCTTAGAGTAACTTATGAATTCCCTAGTTGTTAAGATGTGATTTAGGATTTGTCAATGTACATTTAGACAATCCGCCAAAAAACAATCCTTTTTTATATTGTGTGCACTGAAACAGCGTTTCATGTTTATGTTACTCTCTGTACTAAAAAACAACAGCAACAACAATGATTATCAGTGTCACGGGGTGAATAAGCAGTAGAGGCAAAAGCAAGTCACATAGAGTTTATTGCCAATGGCAAAGCTCAACATACAAAAGAATAACAAAGGCTCAGTCCATCCAGTAAATATAGTTCACAATTCGGCAGGACCGTAGCACAGGCTTGCAAGGGACGACTCGGCAATCGTGGAACTGAAGAGTTGACTGGCTATCCTTGAGCACAACGCGAGCGGTCGGGAACCCGTCACAGGTAGACTTCTCAGCAGAGACGCGGGGGAAAACAGAAACTCAACAGAGAGTCCAAACAAACGATCTGACAAACACAAGACAACAGAGGTGAGTATAAATACTCTAATGGTGATTAGAATCAGCTGGCGCTAATTCTCCCGGAGGATCGTTAGCGACCACGCCTACAAATACACAACACACAGTGCACGGAAGAGTCAGTGAATTACCCAACCGTGACAATCAGATTATGGACAGTATACCAAGATGTTTTTAACACACGATGGTGTTATCATCAGATTCAGCTGCCTGCATCAGCAAACTGTTCTGTCTCGTGCAATATATAAACTCACAAATGTGTGGTATTTAAAAAAAGTGGTATTTAAATTAAATACATTACTTTCAGTTTGTAGGATTCCTGATTAGTTGGTACAATTGGCATACAAGTCAGTACAAACATGACTAGACGTTGGATAAAAATAAACAATCCATATCTTTCTGGCATGGGGGTCCTTTGGAAGCCTGTGCAACAACACTTGATTTTCATGGCCAGGAAGAGCACAATTTATTTGTGACATCAAATTCTTACTGATATTACAAGCTTTTGGTAAATGTAAACAAGTCCTGTTTCTAATCCTCTACCTCATCTAAAACTCGGTTCCTGGAGGGCCACAGCTCTGCACAGTTTAGCTCCAACCAGCTCTCAACCACACCTTCTTGGAAGTTTCTTGTAATCCTGAAGATGTTGATTAGCTGAATCAGGTGTGTTTGATCAGGGTTGGAGCTAAACTGTGCAGAGCTGTGGCCCTCCAGGAACTGAGTTTGAGACCCATGCTCTAGCTCATCAGGCTGATGGCGGTGGGCGGAGCTAATGATGTAAAAGTAGTTGGATGTGCTATCTTGCTGTAGGCATGTGTCTTGGGAAATGTAGTGAATGGGAAAAGAAGTTATGTCATGACAACTCTCTGAGGATTTAGCATGGTGGTGTACATGACATATAAATATATTTGCAGCTGCAGCGGAGCAAGTACGGAGACTTGCTACTGCTTTTCTTTCTCTGCTTTTCTCTTTTTAGCTACTGAAAAGTACAATTTTGATGCCATAGTTTGCCTAAGCCTACTACCGCAACCTCACTAAAATTTAAAATAAGTTGTTTATCTCTTAATCTATTAAGATGAGGAGCATTTCTTGATGTAACGTGAACATGACGTTGTTATGAGATACTACATTACCCATATTCCTGAACACTCACCTCCTGAACACTTTGACATCACCTAACGCAATCGCGTCATAAACATAATTACTTTTATTTCTGCCTAAACGTGTCAGCGCGGTGCAATAGCACAACTAATTTAAGCTTTGAGGCCCTTTGCGTGGTCGTGGGGCCCCAGGCAATTGCCTGTATTGCCTGTTGGACGGGCCGGCACTGGATATAGCTAAGGGCACTGTGAAATTTACTTTACACACCTGATTGAAGATAACTTATAGATAGAAATATGGGACACACCGACTTTTCTAACCATGCTAATTTTGGGTCTGACCTCTATAACTATATTACTGTATACTTTATGTAGTTTAAATTATAATGTACAAAATGGAATTTAGGAATAAATTACGTTATAAAATTGTTGTTGATCTTTTTTCTTGTATAGTATATTCCATGTTTCCAGTAGGAATACTAAAAACATTGAACACAGGTGATGATGTCTGGCAGCCTCCTAAAGCCAGGCTCAGGGTACTGTCCCAGGGCTGTCGGGTCAAAGGTGGGTCCTGTGATGTAGTGTTTAGGTGGGTGGCTGGGGATTATGAAGAAGTGAATCTCAGTGAAGATCTGTTGGTCTCTGCGAGTAAATTTGAGAGCCTACTTCTTGGGGTCCGTCAGTTATTCATCACAGGTTTCTCCAAAGTGGCAGGGCCTTAACATGATGTGCTAAATGTGTGTGCTGCACATGATCGAGGAACCCAGTGTGACACATTTTTCAGGATCTCTGCATAAATAAAAATGCATGCTGCATCACATTTTGAAGCCTGCATTCTCCGGAAGTCACATTTGTCGGCTGCATACACCTTCAAATGCAACCTCTGGAGGACACAGACATCAAAATGACAGAGCTACAGTTGAAGAGTGTCTGTGACCGATTTAAAATACAAGTAATTTTATTTCAACGTCTTAACAGCAGCATACAGAATAGATCAACAACAGAACCTGGATTCACACATTATAACATTTTCAAGACCATGCAGTGTATTGGACAATGGGGGAAATCTAATATAAAAAGCATAAAATAAACATGCAAAAAAATGAATATTTTAAAAATTAACAAATGATGACAAAACGAAAACACGGAATAAAACACATCAAATAAAAAAACAGACCTACCTAAATCCAAAGCTTTGCTAGTTTTAAATTATTAAAGTAAAATGTTTACTTGTTGTTGGGACAGTCTGGAGCCTGTTGACAGCCTGTTGAAAACACCCTTTCAGATGGCACGGATTGACGTATGTTTTGGGAATGCAGAGATAACGCCTCGGGAAGCAACTTTCATTTGCTTTCCCAGCCAGGATTAATATCCAAGAGGGCACTTGGCAACGGCCACATGGGACTGAGCTAAACAGATATGAATCGAATACAAATATTATATATTACTTATTTATTATACATATTCAGTATTATACTGTACGTTTTCTCATTCTTTACACGCGCCTACATAGAAAACAATGAACGTGAGCTTGATCAAAATTAACTTGCCAGTGACACACTCCGTTTGGAGGAGTAAAGCGCATATAAATGTGGTCTCAACAACCAGATACAATACACTGAGTCGACATCGAGTGGTTTGCATGATCGGATTAATCTGTCTAAACGTTTCGAGAGCTGGTCGCACGCGTCGGCAAGCTCTGTGAGTCAACGCATATATAGCATATTTTTCTTTTACCTAACAGCAAACTCAAAAACATGTAGCCCTGTGATTAATTAGTTATTAACGTATTATGAATCTTAATATTATTATTTCACTATAAAAAACAAACATACAGTTTTTTATACTTTTCAGTCATACTTTTAAACAGTGTAACTGATAGGATTGATTGTTCAAAAAAGTTTTAATGCTAATCTTCGCCCATTGAAGTTTGGCTACTAGTAAGAATGCAGGGAAGATTTGCATTTAGGTCCTGTTACTGACATGATTTATTTCGCCTTTAGTCTGGCATCAGACCCTTTTTGTACAGAGTGCTTTGCAAGCATTAGTTGTGTATATGGCCTCTCTGCCAGCTGCTTTAAGTTTGTGGCAACAAAGAGGCAAGGAAGTCCACCCATGTCCTCTCTAGTATACCTAAAGTGAAGTTAAGTTATCATTCATGCTTTGTGTAGTTTGTCCGCTTTAGGTGGAGATAAAAGGACGGTGGATTGGGCAGCAGCAAGGACAGGTATTTTTCCAGTGAAGCGACAGGACACGGTGGATTCACTGGCTGCGCAAACATAACTCCTGGTAGTCTTTCTTTGTTTCTTTCGCCGGCATCTTTGTGGTTTTTGTGCATTTGGTGAAAGACAGTGTTGCATACCTCTGGCCTTTCGGGCTTCAGTTGGCGGTTACCCTCTTTTTAGCTCAGCGTCTCATATGCAGCTACACGTCAAACCAGACTTTATTGACAAGACACTCTGGTGTATTTGGAGTTAGTGTTGGAGAGTGCTTGATTTTCTAAAAGTCTGCGGGATGGTGGGATGATTTGTTACATCGTTCTTGGCAAACGTTCAACGAAACGAAAACGGCATTGCTACTGATAAATTCGGGATTTTTTATCAGACACCAGGATCGGCTGGTCGGTGAAACATTGATGTGATGGAAAATCCCTGCCTATAGGCCTATATTACTGCTAAAACGGTAAGGTTCACCCTTCCCGTTTTTTACGGTGACATAAAATCGATCTGAAGAAATGAAACAATTGTACTTAGTTTACGGCACAGTCAGTCTGGCAAGCCTGCATTTAACAGTGTGATAGCCACAGGGGTGAAAAAGTCTATTGAAAAGAATTGGAAGATTAGTTATACCGGTGATATGTCTTTTAAAGCTTGTTATTTCCGTTGGCGAGTGACATTGGCGTTGTTTTCTCTTTTACTTATCAAGGCTGCAATGTTTGATCTCTTCCATAGAGTCTTAACATGTAAACATTCTGTGTAGACTTTAAACAGGTCAGATAAGTTTTGTTTTCTTGGCGGATTTGCACGTATGATTGCACATATTATCAGCTCTGTGCTATCGTGTCTCTGAACTGGAGGTGTCACGGTGTCGTGCCGGAGAGAGACAGACGAGAAGCCAGATATACAAAATTAGGTAACTTTTACTGAAACACAGACTGGTACACGTATATACAGACATTCAATAAACGACAAGGGAATAACGGAAACACAGAGTATAAATAGTCTTTGGTAATGAGCAATGATGGCTGGCAGGTGCGGGAAACGGCGTGATACAAATGACGGACAGGTGCGGGATCGAGAAATGAAGTCCATGGGGAAAAACAGGCAGGGAAACGGACGGAAGTGTTACAGGAGGACACTCACGTGAAATGTTACTGTATGTTGACACTGTTTTGATCATCCACTATCTCTCAGTGATTATGCATCATTCACCATGAAGGACAAAATAAATGTGCGAACAAATGGCTGATTTGAGGCGCTGCTTCCACTGCTCTCATAGAGGAGGTACTCTTCTGATTCTATGACGAGAAGCTGTGTAGCGTGATGTCATTGGGTTTCTAGATTTTTGGTAAATTTTGAATGCTTATGTCTTCTAAATGGGATTTTTTTCAGTGCATAGGCGCATCAGTTTATTGACCTTCTTAAGGCTAACATATTTTAAATAAAAAAAAACATTTTGATTTCACTGGTGCTTTAACGCTGCGTCACCTTTAATAAAGAATCATTAACAGCTGTGTTTAAGTCTCAAATTCACATGGCCACACTTCATGTCATGACACCTTTAATTTAAAATAAAACATTCCCTATTGTTGAAAGATGTAAAAATACTGTTTGAATAAAGTGAACGTAATGCCATCATGAATGTGTCATAATGTCAATATGAAAATGATGGTTGACACACTTAAAGAATGAGAGCTCTGTCATCAGCACTAAGAGAAGTAGTGGAGTAAGTTTTCCATTGTTTATCATGGGCAAAGTCTATGAACTTTAATCACCTCTCGTATGGTTGTATGTTTTGCTATCGTGTTCTACCGTTGCACTGTTTGCCTGGCTGGGGGGGCTGCTAGAATTGTATAGTTTTATAACACTGCAAATAGAAATGTATAGTCTGTCTGATATTTGACCTGTGTTTTGACTTCCGTAACCTTATGGGGCAGTTTCCCGGACAGGCCTTAAGGCTAGTCCCAGACTAACTGAAATGTTAGAGGTGTCTTTAACGAAAATAATTTACACTGGCATATCTTAAAATATATCAGTGCGATTGTTTTGTCTCAAGATGCACACCAGTGAAGTTTTTTGTAAAACGTAACTTAAATATCCTAATTTAACCAAGGCCTAGTCCTGGTTTAAACTAATCCTTGTTCGGGAAACCGGCCCTATATGTTTCGCTTATAGTCGATGTTTTCTTGTACAGCTGCTTTGAAACAATGAAAATTGTAAAAAGCGCTATATAAATAAAGCTGACTTGACTTGACTTCTGTAGGTGGAAAACTCACAGTCCAAACATGTGCCTAAACATCAGCTTGTCGCTACAAATCCCTATTTTCAGCAATAAATTAAGATACTAAACAAGTAATGCCGAGATATTTTCAAGGATGATAGACAAGATACAATATTAATTTCATGAAAACACAATTTTGACAAAATATTGACTTTAAACCTATGTTTATATTTCTGAAAAAACCCAGCACGACATCCGGCTGGTTTTCCCAGATCGCATGACAAATGTAGGACCCTGATGAAAAAAAAGTGAAAGAAAAATTCTCACTTCATCATGCTTCCTGGTCTAAATGCTAAAGATGAATGTGGTACAAAAAGGACCTCCACAAAAGCCACTGTGTGATTTAAGACCTTTGTTTTCCTAAGAGTTACCATGATTAATGTAATTCATTACTTACAGTATGAAAGCATTCTGCCTTGACAGTTCATCAACTGAATTTTCTTTTCAATTAAAAAAAAGAAAGATTTTGCCTACCTGTATTGTATGAATAAACTAATGTGAGGGGGTAAGCCTAACCTTGGACTGCCTGGGGTCGAGTGTTGAAAATGAACCATTTCTCTCTTTTCAGCTTTCTTTCACTCTCTTTTTTGTCTGATTCCCTAACTGGAGTAATAAAAAGAGGCAGGGGATGACTTGGGGAAACATCAAAAATGTATATCCAACAACAGATTGTGAATGTGTGCAGCTCTGAGGGAAGTGTAGAACAAGAGGTTGCCCTCCATGCCATGCTTTCTTTTTGTGTCCCTGCATTCTCTTCCAACTGTCTGTTAATTGTCTAAATTATAGTAATAATGTGGCATTTGCATTAAGGCAAGACAAGATGACCACAATGTGACCTTTCTGCTCAGGACCACCTGACCCTGGGTTCAAACGGTCAATTGCAGATCACAATCCATGGGTCTCTGTTTGTGTGTAAGAAAGATAGAATGACTGCAATGTATGTATCATGGTCATACAATAGTAGTTAAATCTAATGAATGAACTTCAGCCTAGTACTACACTCAAACTGAATGTTTTCTGCAACTGTAATTTAACATCAACATCTCCCTGCAGTGGTGTTTGTTATGACAAGAGCGATGTGTCCTTTCTGGCATCATTATGAGGTGTTTTTAAAATCCTTTCTCTTTGCCTGTGTTTCTTTTACTTGGCGCTTTCCCAGGAAGTCTATCATATATTGTATATCCTTAATGGCTGGCTACAGAAAGTGTTCAAAAATGTTTTGGGCCTTACACATTCACTCATCACGTTTGTTCTTACACCTTTTCATGTGGGAATCTGGCTTTTCGAAGACTGTGGTTTATTCCATGGAGAAAAAAAGCTAGAGAAAACTATTAAGGCAGAAAATAGACCTAGGTTAGATATAGTTTTGGAGCAATTACATTGTGTTGATTTTTTTAATAAGATGAACACAGATATGGCAAAAATAATAACTGCATCTGGTTAGATTAAACAGGTAGTCCCATTTGCCATAGTCTGAGTCAGCACTTTTAAGTAATTTTATATATAGAAAATATTACAACATAGAAAACAACTTTTGTGAGTTCTCTGCCATAGAGATGTGTCTCATGACTTCTCTAATCTAAGTCCATTACAGGTAGATTTGTCAAAATATATGATTTATATAATTGATTAATATATACAAAAATATATTTTATTTTATTTTTGTCCTTATATATTGTTCTGTAAAGTATGCTTACTTTTTGCATTCAATAAAAAAGTCCATTGCAGGTAGATGCTTTTCATTACTTATGGTCTCATCTGTCTGTCACAGGGCTTGCAACATCATCACACAACTCTAGGGTGGGAGTTGAAGTGCACAGGATCTGTTGCAGGATTACTGCGGCCCCAGAGTTCGGTTTATCTCCACAGATGTCCCCTCCTTGCCCCTCCTTCCTGCTCTTTAGCCTTTTTCAGTTCGTTTGTTTGGCAAGATGTCAGACCCCAAAGGACATGTGTCTTAGATATGGGAACAAGGTTTGGTTAAGAGCCCCAGCCTGCAGTTCCACTCTGAATGACCCCACACTTTCACATTGATAAGAAGCAATTCTTCACCAGCAAGCACTGTGGCAGAGAGGAAAGGTTGATGGTGTTTTAACATTAGCCACTAAGGGTAATGTTTCATAAAATCCAAATAAATTGCCTTTCTAAAGTTGAATATTTATTTCTCCTGAGTAGGGGAATAGTTGTAGTAAATATGGTTAACACAAGACAACAATTGCTTTTAGCTGTTCTGCTGGTTTCTTTGAGTGGGGGCTTTTTAAGTGTAAGGGTGGGGAGACTTAATAAAATGTACAGTGGTTAATATCTCACTGGGGTGGGGGGCGATGTCCGACAGTAAATAACTAATCTAGTTTTTTTCTCAGTTAAAACTACTTATCCACTTAAAAATCAAATCTACTTCCCAAGACTTGAAATATAGTGCGTGGGTGACTAAGTATTTGTCATTTGCTTTCATTACACTGAAAAGGTTTTAAACAACGTAAGGTTGAGTAAAATATAAAATAATATAAATTTTTGCATTAACTATCCTCTCTGTTAATGAGTTTTTAGATTTAGAGGAAAACAAGTATCTGTGGGCTGATGTCCCACCACAAGGGCAGGAGAAAGAAGGAGAATGATGGCAACATGGGGGTCATAGTAAGTAGATCAGTTTATGCAACAAACTTATCTGAGGAATGGCAGGAGAATTAGGGGCTTGTTCACATTATCCTTTCTGAACCATGCCCAAGCATGTTTGATCCTGGTTCACTTGACTTATGTAGAGATGGACTCCATTAAACTGACAGAGAGAAAGCGCTGTCTTCTGACTTCAAAATGTTGTGTTCCTGTTATAAAATAGGCTACGTTGTTCTAGTAAAGGAACTGGCCAAACAGTAATCCACTTTTGAGACACACAGAGATGGACTAACAGATCTGACAAAATACTGACAACATTTATACAATAGTAGGCCATAGAAAGGTCTTGGATAGAGAGAACAGATATATATGATTTCAAAGCAAAAACATTAACAATGCACACTTCTGTGGCCAAAACTAAACTTTTGATACACATCCGCAAAGAACAGTGTCCTTGTAGATTATTTGTGATAATAAACAAAATAAGTAACAAAACAATTACATTAGCTACAGCTAGAAAGTTAAAAGTATGTCTGGCCAATTTTATTTGGGTTACCAGTAGAAAAAACGTTACTTGGCTAAACTTAAACGCGACAAAGTTACATGACCCATTAATACAATTAATAAACAATAAAATTCAACAAGCTATTTATTTAATACAATTATTATACAATTTCACTTAAACCCGAAGGTACTTCTTCCAGAGTGTAAATATTAAAAAGCCTTTATAAACACAGTGACTTCTTCAAATAAAAATGTTAGACAACAATAAAAAAGACACTTGAAACTCACACTAATTAATTTTGGCATTTGCCTTCCTCACTCCTAGTCCACACTTACACAGGTGTTTTTATAAACATACTTTTTCTTCCTTCATTTCCAAATGAAAATGCAAAAACACGCTTGTAATATAGATTCTTCAGATCGGGAAGAAAGGAGTCAGGGTCGGCGTCGGCTGGGAAGCACCTCACAATTATTTACAGGTTTGACGTGACGTGACGTCTCTAGACACATTGGTGCAAACCGAACAGTGTGGTGAAGGCAGTTTTTTTCTTTGGACATGGTAGATAAAGGGTTCTGCCAATATCCCTAAGTCAAATCCAGTGTCGAATAAAACCGACCCGAACCTAGTCCATCCAGCAACTCGCCAACAAATTTCGACAGAGCATTCACCTTGCGATAGTCCATACAGAACCGGGGCGAAAATACATGTTGATCTGGGAGGGTGAAACGTGATCTCTGCCTGGGGTTGAAAGCAAGAGATTTACTTTTAGTAGTCGCTTCTGGCCCGAGATCCTCCTCTCTATACACCACCGTCGCCAGCATCACTGTGTCCGCCTCTCTCTAACTTTTGAGGAGATTGAGGTGGAATACCTGAGGCACCCCGCCCCATCTGTCCACACCACCTCATAATTGAGATCTCCAATTCACCGTGTGACCTCAAAGGGCCCTTGCCACTTGACGAGTAATTTGGAACTCGATGTGGGGACCGGTAAAGGGACCGGTTAGGGGGGAAAGAGGGAAACATTAAGGAGAGATGGAGAAAGAGAAGATGTGGGTATGCCGACCCCAGGGCACGCAACCAACTGGTCCTCCGCCAGCTGGATGGCCGGTCACACTGGACCCACTCAGTGATCTTCCTTGGGAGGTGTGCCACAAACTGCTCCAGTGTCACCGTGTCGATGATGGAATCGACATCAGGTTCCTCGGCCACCAGCCTTCTGCTCCCTGAACTGCAGTTAGCGGAAGCGTTGGCAGTGCTGTTCGGGACTCAGGCAGACCCATTGGAGACCAGCCTTCTGCTCCCTGAACTGCAGTTAGCGGAAGCGTTGGCAGTGCTGTTCGGGACTCAGGCCGACCCATTGGATACCAGCCTTCTTCTCCCTGAACTGCAGTTAGCGGAAGCGTTGGCGGTGCTGTTCGGGACTCAGGCCGACCCATTGGAGACAAGCCTGCGAGCTCCACGGATCTTTTGAAGAGTTCCAGGAATGCCTCCAGGTCATCCTGAGGTCCCATATTATGTAGTGGCAGATGGACATGCAGGGGTGCGGCCGCAAGCTCCGGAACTGCTTGCAAATGGCGAGGCTGGCGGGGACAGCTTGCCCTTCCTTCCAGGGTTTCGGCACAAGTGTAAAAAAGATTCGTCAGATCGGGAAGAAAGGAGTCAGCGTCGGCTAGGAAGCAAAAAACTTTATTTACAGGTTTGCAACTTGGCACCACTGTGCTCTCACAAAACAATACTCAAAACAATATCCAAATGACGCGATGTCTGTAGACACACTGCAGGCCGTTGTCTTTGCAGGAGAACTAAATTGTCAGACACTCTCCTCCAGCTTCCCAGCCGGTCTCTCTCAACCTCCTCGTCGGCGAAGCTGGCTTTTAACCATCTCCCCACCAATTACTGTAACGAAACACAGGTGTTCACAATGTGTAATTGACCTACTTACACACCACTTATCTCACACTTTCGCTGCCGACCTCGCTTGACCACGCCCCCCTTTCCACAATGCTAATCTGATCTGAAGCTACGTTTGCATGAACGGCCTAACCACATAGAAAACCTGTGGTTTTGAAAAGACCTGTGTTTGTGTGGACAGGGTCTGGTACTAAACACAATACAGATGTTAACTCTAATTAATGGTGCCAAGGCTGGAAGAAACCGATTCATCCATATGGGGACTAATCATATTATACATCCATAGACGTACAAAAACAACAAATTGGAATGTAAATAAGAAAATAAAACAATCCAATACAAAGACAAAACTAATACAAAAGCAAAACAAAATAATATAAAAATGAACACAACTTCAAACATCATTCAACCCAGGAAAAATTGCTTTTAACTGAGAAGTCTAAAACGCTTCCATTTGTAACAATATTTTGAGTGTATTAACCAATTTAAACATATTTAACTTCATAGTTCATATCACTGTGTTCCTCAGAATCTTTGATCTTCATTACTAAACACATGCCAGTCTATTTTTAGTAAACCTCACTTGACTCCAGGGCACCACCTTTTCATAAAAATATAACCCAAATCTTCCTCACTTTAGCTCTCTTACTTTTCTTTGTCACTCTACGCCCTTCATTTCTGCCCCAAAATCTACAGCACCCTTGGGGTGACAGCCAAATCTTGGATGTGTGCATTTGTGTGTGTCTGCACACATGAGTAGGACAGCTCGTCAGTATCGCTCAAGTATCTGATGATACTCACTTGTCGCTGATGGCATCTGGCTCTTTGCCAAAACAGTAGATAAACTGAAGTAGCTTGATGCAGAGGGAAAAGAGAACACGATGAAGCGGAGGAGTGCCTCTGTCCTGGCAGGTCTCCGGCTCCTGTTCCACTGATACAAGTTTAATCAGGCCTAATCTGCTTATCAGCCCCCTGTGGCTCTCATCACACTAAAGTACTTAACAGAGAACATGTACCCCTACCATGCTGCCATTTGGAATCAGAAAGAATGCGAGTAGGGGGGGTTTGCTTTAATCTGATTAATTAAAAATAAACTAAAATAAACTTCATTGTCTTTATGTATTTGATATTTATCAAAGTCAGAATCACCTTAACTGTCAAGCACTGTGTACAAATTAAATACATTAAGACGTAATATTGCTCCTTTATAACCCTACCCCCTCTTCTCCACCTTGTTGTCTTTAATTTTCAGGGCAGCTGTGGTCCAGCACTCAGGGGATTGGGGTTACCACATTGTCCTTGCCACCTCTTTCTCATCCGGCCAAAGTGCTGTGTGTTTACCTTTAACACTAGCATCATTTTATACCAGATAAATCAACATTTTCTGTGAACTCTCACCAGCTTCCATGACTTGGGTTCGAAATCCAGCTGGAACTGAGAAAAAAATTAAGTATCAACCGGAAGAAGCCGATCGTTTTGAGAGAATGCGGACAGCGGTCAACAATAGAATTTATATGTGAAATATAAAGTGTTTTTTTAAACTAGAAACATGAACAGCCATTGTTAAACACCCAAAAAACATAATCAAAGCTTTGAAAACAGCCAAAGAATGGCTGCTTTAAGATATATTAACTGTTAGGTTATTAAGAGTGCATTCCCCTAGCCACAGAGCCTACAATACTGTGGATATCGAAATAAAAAAATGCCCTGATAAAAGATCATGTCTTTTATATATAGGTATACAATATAAAAATATGATTGTGACTTATGTCTCTGTTAAATAAAGGGTGCATTTTGGTGGGGTTGCAATTAATATTAAAGACTGAGTGCCTTAACACATTTTCTCTTTCATCCTTCAGATGTTGAGGAGACCGCAGCTCTGCTCTTCTCTCCTCATCTTCCTCATCATCTCCACCTCCACCAGTGTATTTTTAGCCAAAATAATTATTGGCAGACCTGTCTCTTATAACCCTGCTGGTGTTGTTGTCTTCAAAATTATCCTCGATGCCCTGGTCTTCCTGTCCAACCACTCTTGGTTGCCTCTCACTCCTCGGGTGTTATGTAGCACGACACATGCAACTACAATGTCACATGCCCTTTGTGGTGACAGTCTGAGGTGGTTCAGACACTGGAATCTTGATTTGATGAGCCCGAAAGCCATCCCTATGCGAGCTCTTGTGGGTCCATGAGCAATGTTGTAATTACGCTGGGCTTCTGTCTGTGGCTCCTGATAGGGAGTCAAGAGATATGGCAGGCATGGATAGCCCTTGTCTCCCAGCAAAACTCCTGAGAATTCCCCTTAATAGAGTACATGTCCTCTATAAAAATTGGTAAAGGATTTTTTGAATATCTATTTGCCATATGTTATGTGATAAACTAACCTTGTGCCAGTTGCCGGAAAATAGAGGAAGTCCGTAAATTTCTAGTCATGCACTGAGCCAAGCCATTTAGCCTCTAAGTTTGTGATCAAGCAATGTGCATAAAAGATCATCTATACAAAATTTTATTGTAAGTCATAATGCTGGAATTATACACATAAACATATGTAATATGAATATTGTAAGCTCATTAATTTGTAATTACCAAAATAATGGTGCCCTGCTTTTTCTATAGAACAATCTGTCCTACAGTACAATAGTAATTTACAATATATTCTCGGTGGGAATATGTACCTGTACATTGATGCTGTGAAATGATTTCCTATTAACGAAGTCTGCTTCATGCAGACAAGACGGATGCTTGATATATACTGTATATGGGTGCAGTCCAGAGCACCGATGACATTTGTGAATGCAACAAATGTTTGGTGTTAGACTTCAAAATGTCATGTTTAACATTAACGCTTCAAGAAATTCTGCTTTCTATTCAGTTATTTCGACTTACCAGCGATTCCATAGAAAGCCTGTTTAATGGTACCAACCGGCCAGGGAAGGCAATGAACATATTTAAAAATGAACAGTCATTTTAAAGACAGGTACACAATCTGAACAGATCGGCAAACTGGTGCTTTGATGATATTCTCTGCATCTCCAAATGAGTACAAAAATGTTCCACTGGGAAAAAAACTAAGTCCAGTGCACAAAGTCTGCTGGACTGTGAGCGCTTTATTGCAGCATGTCCGGTTTGCAATAAAGGGGTTCAATTATCTACAAACATACACTATTCCGTCTCTAGAGAACCTATAGCGTTCATACACGGCACTGTCAGGGTTAGGGTCAGGAAAAGAAGACGGATCTGACCTACCCCTGAAAGTTTGTTCTCTCTGAAATGCCCTATGTACAATAGCTCCCTCATTCAGCATCTCATCAGTGAAATGACATGCCATGATTATTTAAGTCTGACACATGGGTTGAGTGCACTTTATTTATACAATATCCATTAATGAATTAAAAACGTATAACCAAAAAATCACGTAAAATAAAAAAAAAATATCAGCGATCAGCATTAACCAAGCTCCAGTTAAGCAACAACTAAGGCTTAGCCTGACCCAAACCAGGCTAGTTTCCCAGCATAAGTTGCCATAGTAACAGAGTTTGAACTATTTTTTTATATTATTATTTGTATTTTCTACACTATTTTTTTTTTAAATCATTTTATTTTCTGAACAAAGGTGTAAAGTAACAAGTATGCTGTTTATGTGTCAAATCTGACCATGACACACAAGACAGAACACTTATATATCATATAAATTTTCTCAATATAACATACTGAGAGCATCTCATGGAACATTGCATAGACAATAACAATACTGTCATCCCAGTAAGATTTGTTTTACTAAGGAGAAAAAGGTTGAAAAAGCAATGACCACCTTGCTGTGTCTGTCAAATCTGGCCATTGTGACAAACACAAATGAACACACTGACACTGTCATACAAAGAAAATTTCATGGAGCAACCAAAACTGTACATATTCTTTATGCACACTTTGGGCCCCAAAAGATGTTCTATTAAATATGTATTTCTATTTGACAGCATTAATGTGTTCTGGGCTAATATTTTCAAGTCTAATTGTCAAATTTGAAAGGGCACTTCACAATTATTACTTTAGACCCATTTTCAGAAAATTTCCAATGTGATACTTCATTTTTGGTCAGGAACCCATTGTGTGCTTTTGAAAAAACAACAACAGCATTTCAGCCTAAACTTCAGTAGTGTGATACACATATTTTATTTAATATGTGTAAAAGTATACGAAAATAATTATTCAGATAAATGAGGCCGACGATTAATCAGTTTTAGAAAAGAAACACAAAACCAGTATTAACTGAAAGAAAACAATTTGACAAAAAGATTGAATCCAATATTTGGTGATAGCATATAGAGTGACTTATAAGCTCTCTTTGGCAGGCGGGTCATTTTGACCTGGGAACACCAGAAGTGTAAAAAAACACAAAAAAGCAACAAAAAATACATTCTTTTGTGAGAGACTGTTATACAGTATACTTTGTGAACTAAGTCACCAAAATTCAGTCCAATCCAAAAACATTAACTAGTATTTTGGGGTAAAATATATATTTTTTCGTTTCAAAATGACCCAAACACAACATTAGGGTTAAGAAATGATAATATCCTAAAAGGGTCAGTCACCGCCTCCAAAAATGAAATGTATTCTTCATTTACTCATACAAACATTCTCCACAAATTTCCTGTAGCTCAGTGGTAAGAGCATTGCGTTAAAAACACAAGGTTGTGGGTTGGATTCCAGGGGATTGCAGATACCTATGTAAAATGTATAAGGTAATGCTATGTAAATCGCTTTGGATAAAAGCGTCTACCAAATGCCTAAATGTAAATGTAATGTAAATGTGTATTCCATTGCCTTTTATTATTGGCATGGGTAGACTGGGATGCACCGATACCAATTTTTAAAGACGAATACCGATATTTTTTTCTGGTACTTGCCGATACCGGGGGGTCAGCTGTGGCCTAATGGTTAGAGCGTTGGGCTTGTGATCAGAAGGTTGCCGGTTCTAATCTCAGTGCCAGAAGGTCATGACTGAAGGGCCCTTGAGCAAGGCACCTTACCCCTGATTGCTCTGCAGTAATGTGACACTGTATAAAAACTACTTGTAAGTCGCTTTGGATAAAAGCGTCTGCCAAATGAATAAATGTAAAATGTAAATGTACCGCTGCCTCTACCGATGCCTGCATCTTTTCAATAGCTACATGATTACAAACAACTTCACCTTAAAAACATTATGCAAAAATATACATTTTATGAGCTTTTGACAAATTTTCTAAACAAATTTCACAAAACATTTCTGTCAGTTATGTGACCTCATGTGACTAAACTGACAGAAATGTGTTCAGTACGAGTACATGAACTTAGTATCGTGGCAGATACTGATACTGGTAATCAGTGCATCCCTATTGGTAGACAATACCAAAAAGATTTAACAAAGCTCCTCAATCATCTAAACTGATTATGTAGCTACCAGGAGATAATCAGCACCAATTGATACATAATGTCTAACAGTGAGGCTATATTTGTGTGAATGAATCACTGCTATAGGCAGACAGAGTGACCTATCCTTGCCATTATGCAGCAGACTCATACTTCTTGCCTGTTTTCCTGAAACCTTGCAGATTAGACGCTGTGCATTAGGCTCACGGTTGTCTGCCATTGATATGGAGGCTGGAGCTCCTGGAACACTGATACTCTTTGGTTAAAGACAATGAGAGTTCTATTCAGTGAGTGCTCTGGCTAGGGTCAGACTGGGGATATGAGAGGGGGGAAATATTGCCTTTTATGCTGATTATGACTGTGGTGGAATGGTTTGGCAGAGATTACAGGCATTGTCAGACACAGTGAACTGCTTGAGCACAAATAAACCGCTCTGCACCTCATGTGTTTTCATTTTGCCTGATTCAAGAATGACAAACAATGCAGAAACATAAAAGTTCATGTCAAACCATAATGAAACCCAACAACACAAACAACATTGTATGCAGATGATTTAATTTCATTGTATCATATCAGGCCGACTAACTAAAAGCCATAAAGATGTGTTTGTCCCCAGTAGCAGGGGTTTCCATGGTTCATGAGATCATTCATTAAAACATGTACACTGTCTAAACTCTGCTGATTAGACCATTTTCCCTGGTTAAACCATATTAAACATTTGTGTCAATTGTGTCACCTGCTCAGGGGGGAAGAAGACGGTGGGGAGAACTGAGAGAGAGCAAAAGGGTTTGAAGGGACTTGAAGTCTAATTTCAGCTCAGTGGAGATTGCTTTTGATCTTTGAGGTGTACAGTCTCTGGCTGAACATGTCTTGTTACAGAATGCTTGCAGTTGATCAAGCGGTCAGAATAAGGTGAAAAGAAAAAGAAAGAGAACAAAGAGGTAAAGTCAAAACACAATATCAAGCTAGATGTTTTAAAAAGAATAGGACTTTTGAATTTCTATTATACTACATTTTCAACCCAGTTTGTAGGAACAGTGCAGAGTGTGTAGTGGAGTTTAACTGAGCTCTGAGCTCACACCTCTTTGAACTCAAAAGAACTTCAACTGGGTTAATCGTTATTAATTTTTAATTCAACATAAAAAAAAATGTTCAGGCACAGTGCAAAATCAAAGCCAGAGCAGCAACCCTCAACCCACATGCCCTTTGAAATATTATGAATATTATAAAGCTGAATGATATGCATGTGCTTGCAGTAATTATAATCGGATTGTTGTCTGCCTTCCGTCTTTGAATTCATCTTACAAGTCAGATGTGTTTTGTAATTTCTATAGCCCTGTACAGACGGTAATTGTTTCTCATAGGGACGTAAGGTATTTACCCACCACCCACAGTAAGGTATTTACCCACCATCCACGGACGAATTACCAAATGTTATGTGATAAACACCAAGGTTGTACTGTACTTTAATTGCCGTCCGAAATTCACATCCCTGAGTTTATAATAGGTGTTAAATCCAAAATACGTTCCCGTTCTGACTACTTAAAAGCACCGCAGTGTGTTGCTCTTTATGAGGTTCAGGGATTATAGTGTCTGACGCATTGAAAATACTTCCATACTATACTATACAGTAAGCTAAAACAAGTATGAGTCATAAATTGTATGTCAGAAACCTCAGTATCCAAAAAACTGTAGGCGAGATATACCCGGATGGTCTGGCCAAAATACGTATGTGACTGTTACGTAAGTCAATCTCATGAACAAACTTTCGTCGTGGTGATGTAACAGGTTATGCTGTGGCAACCGGAAAAGTTTAATTCCTGGGCTGTGTCTCGATCAGCTCCCTTGCTCCCGAGACCGTGAATCAGTATATGGTGTGCACGGGTCTGGGCCCTGGTAAGGACCCTGGCTCCCTCATTGGGACAACGTTCACCTGTTTTCCTGTGATGTGACTGCCAAACTTCAGAGCTGGTATTAATCAACCACCGGCAAAATCAAAATCTCTCTGACTTTTTTTTAAATACTGGTTGAAGTACACATGAGAAACACTTTCATTATTCTGGTACATGTAAGTGCACAAATTTGGTAACATATTAAATGTAACTGGTGTGTTGCCTACCTGTCTAGCAATATTTGTTTATACATAACATAAAATAGCGTTTGTCTTTTCAAAATGTATATCACGTTTCATGAAGTTGAGTGATGTTGCTCCTTCGATTTCGGTTAAACATTTTCAAAACTTCGCGTCACGAGATTTCCGTTAAGGCAACAAAGGGAGAGTTGATGCTCCATTGTGTTTGTGGTGCATTGTGGGAATGTTTAGGGTACGAACGTTTCAGTGCAATGGAATTGTGCGAATGAGACGGCCCTTAAAATGGCCGACTCCAGGTCAGAGCCCTGACTATTGAACAATGGAGCTGATTGAGACACAGCCCTGTATCAGTCGCCTCGACAGAACCTCCAGACGTGATCTGCCTGTCATGGTCACTTTGTGACTCCTAACTGATTACCAACAAAAAACCTTTAATCTATTATGTTATTTAATTTTTAAATGTAATATTCTTTTTAAATAACATAATGACACAGACTCAGAGTTGGAATACTTTTATTTATACAGATAAGTTCTAGCTAACTTGACCAATAGATCAGGATCGCTGCTTCACTACACAGAGAGGAAGACGATAAAAACAGAAATAAGACAAGAAAAACATGAAAACATTTGATATTTGCATTTTAAATATCGATTTGATTCCATTATAATTAATATATATTTTTAAATTGTAATGTGACTGTTCGCAGGAGAACAAACTCACACCTACACCGATAATCTATGTTTGTCCGATTTAATGAGTTTTGTCACCAAGGCAAATTTATTTTTTACAGACGTCCTTATGAGAAACAATTACCATCCAAATAGGGCTTATGAGGAAGTTAGCAGAAAACCTACAGCAACCTTGTAGTTTATCATTGTAAACTGTGTGACGGAATCAAAAGAGACTTCCTAAGACTCTAAGAAGATACAGTATAAATATACTCACCATTCTGCAGGTCAGATAATGCAACTGCTAATTACATTAGCCATTGAAGTGAATAATTTATTAACAGACAAGGATTAAATTGCTTTGCCATACTGTCATGTTCTGTGCCCTGGGTACAAACAGCATGGCTAAATACCCAGCCAAACATGTCTTTCTACAAACAGACTGAGGTAATAGAGCTGTTGGTTCTCAGTCACCCCTCAGAATTAAGAGTTGTTGTGCTCCACTGGTACCCCCTTACTCTAAGACCTTAGTAGAGGGTTTTTAAGCTGCCCCACCTTGGCCCAAATCGTTGACCACAAGCCACTGAAATAAAACCTGATAGTCCCTGCCTCAAAAAAATCCAATTCTAAAACTATTCTAAGACAACCAATTATAGAGGGAAGTTCAACTGTTGGATTGGCCTGAAGCACTTCTTGTATTATAGTTTAAGTATAGTTTTACTCTTGAGTTTGATAGCCCTGGAACATATCTGACTGCAATATAAACCATACATTAAATTCACTAAGTTTACATGCTCTCATAGTGTGATTATTAAATAATATAGTGATTTAACTCGATCTACTTGCTGCCACCAGTCTGTGCACCTTACCTTTCTCCAGAGACAGCATGAATAATGCAATGGTAACGTAGACAATCCCAAGGAAATACAATATGTTTTTCATTTGATATACTGTAAATATAGGAAAACAGTGACCAGAAAAAAATGTACGTATGGTGTAAATTTGAATGAAAAGGTTTTCTGATGTAATCTTAACATTCGCGTTTAAGTCTTTACTTAAATTGCTGAAAAAATCATTTAACTTGGTGCACATGGAAATAAAGTAATTTAGGCACATTTTCATTGATTATCCAGGTTGCTTAAAGAGCCACCTGTGGAAAGGGAAATAAAGCGGAAACTATTTATGATGCGTATAGATTAAAGTTTTTCAGAACTGAGGCTGATTTAATTACCATTCTTTAAATGTTTGAATGACTTTGACCTCTTCAGGGCGCTGGGGTCATGCAGGTGTATTTCATTGCGCTAATTTAGAAACATGAAACAAGCTCTCAAATCCGACAGGCCTCTTTTGTACCATATCATGTTTCTATGTCCTGAAATGGACTGTTAGTGTAAGGTTGGAAGTTTAATTTCTTTTCACAGATGCAGAGTTCTAAAAAATATTTTTTTTCAGTTTCTTTCTTAGCCCCAATAGTTCACATTCTGAAGATAAGTTTGACAGTAAGAAAATATAAAAAGAGGCAGAGGGAAAGGAAAGAGAAAACAGACATGTGGTAAGCAATGACGGCTGTGCGGGGCTCCCAGGCCGGAGTGTGAATGGAAACAGGTGTGTCGTTGATTGTGTGGTGGGTCTGTGTGAAGCCTATATGGAATGTCTACTGGCTGGGTGTTTTGGGTCAATGGAGCACATCTGGTACTAGTCACAACAGAGTGCACACGTTTCTGTGCCCTGATCCACCCCGTGAGGCTCACATCTGGGCTTTTCCTGACTGCATAGTAGTTGGTAGGGGTTTTGGGGGGATACTCCAGGCGCATCTAGGGGAGGGGAGTATTTCTTGACGGACAAGTCTAGTTTGCCCCTTAGGGTTGCCCTGTGCCGGGTGAGTCACTTCTCCCGTCATGCCAGGACTGGGATACAGCTGGTAGGGTAGGGTGACTTCCTACTTTCGCTTTTCCCTCTATGCTGTATTTTGTTTTTATGCTTAATGTTACAAAAAATCTGACACAAAATTAGGTATCAAAATACTGAGGTCAGGAAACAAAAAAAAAAAAAGATATATATATATAGTTACACATAACTATTGCATGGATTCAGAATATTTTAAATATACTACACATTTTGTATTTTGGAGCCCATCAAAGATTGCAGCGACACGAATTGTGCAGCGTGTGTGTATTAGCATATACAATGTCTGCCAGCACAAAGCAGATTCTCCTCTCATGACCATTAACATGCTACAATTTATTAAGAGGGTTATCATGGCTGTTTAAATAAGTGTGTGCTATTTACGATTGTGTGTTTTTGCATGGGTGATCTATCTGCACTAGTTGATTAATGCATTGTTGGTATGTGCTGTGTTTTGAATGGACATGGCATAAAATTAATGAATGCAAACAGAAATATACACCTGTCACGGTTTTGTTATGTTTAGTTTTGGTTAAGTTCTGTGCTACGTCTTTGCCTGTTTCCTCATAAGTTTCCTTGGTTGTTAACTAGTCCCGCACCTGTTTCTGTTTCCCTATGTATTTAAGTCCTGTCTGTTCCTTAGTTCATTGACCTTACTTTGATTATAATATTATATTTTGATCTATATACTGTATATGTATTTTTTCCTGTGTTTTTCCTGTGGATTTATTATTTAAATAAATGTTTTGTTATTCTACTCTGTTATTGTGCACTTATAGATACGCCACCCGTTTCAGAAAAAAAAAAGTTTAAGGGCGTTTCTCTTGTGTTTTTTGGGTTTGTTTCTCTCCCATTCCGGATGGATCTGCCTGCTGTACAGCTCCTCTGACTGGAGCAGGGTGACTGTCCGCTGGTAAGCCATATGGATGACTTTTAAAATCTTTTGGCCATTGGCCCCACTGAGGACATCTCCAGACCCACTCCGGAACCAGAGATGAGCCAGAGTCAGCCAGAGCCCCGATGCACGAGTCCACCACAGTCTAAAACAAAACACTGTTAATTCACCAATTAGGCCAGAGATAACAAATGAGTCAAATCTAGATCACCTCCCTCCTCCCTCATTTACTGCGTTATGTGCTATCAATCACATGACGTGCTACAAGGAGGTAGACCTAATAGTTACAGACAGCTTACTTTGTGGATTTGGAGTGGCATATTTGGGAGTATCAAATCCAATGCTTCAGCACCCCTAAAAAGAAGCTCAGCACCCCTAAAACTTGGAGTAAGAAATGTTGTTATTCAAAAAAATACAAGTATTTTACAAGAATCTGGATTTTGGAGTTAGTTGAATCAATGTTGAAATGATTAAGTTTTTTCAATAGACACATTTTTTGTTTTTGTGAGAAAAGAGGGTGGGCGGTGGCAGTGGGGCTCATTGGGTGCTCAGCACCCCTAAAGCTCTGACCCTAAAATCGCCCCTGGTTTAGATCATAACTGAGGCGGCTGAGGCACCTTATTTACATGTATGTGTGTTCTGCATTCAACAGCACGAAGAAATCCAAAGCATAACTGCTTAATTCTCTGCACAAGCCAAACAAATTACCATCCATGTCATGCTGACAGTTACAAAACTGTACAGACAGTTTAGTTGTTTTCTTCTGTTTGTCTCACTGTGTTTTGCTTCCTCTTTTCATTACCTCGTGTTGGGCTTTGATTGTAGTTTTTACAGAATAAATGCCTTGACTATGCTAAATTGCAAGCACTGTTGCACAAAACAAAAAAAATTACAATGATAATCAAAATCAGAAGTAATGAAGGAAATTACTTTTGAAAATTGTGCAAAGTAGACGGTACATAAAAAACACAACGGACAGTACATAAAAAACACAAAGATACATTTAATTCTTTTGAAAATCTGGATTATTTTCTATGTTAAAACATTGACAATTGGTTGGGTGAAGGACTTGGCAATATGAAAAACATTCTACTTGCTGCAAATTTGACATTTCATCAATAAACCTGAACATAACTAATTGTGTTGTTTTCTAACCCCAATACATTGCACAAACAAGGGAATGTTGACACTTGATGTTCCCTTAATTTAGTTTGCAATATACCACCTACTCAGATTCAGTGTAAAGCCTCATTATTAAAGAGTTATTAAATATTTTTCCATTCTATTCTACAGGTTTGTTAATTTTAGATCATGTAGCAGTATGAGTAACTCAGAACTAATTGGCATTCTTTTGGCCAATCGCGGCCATAGGCCACTCCTATAAATACAGGAAGTTGTCCTTTTGGCTGTCCTATTGCTCGCTGGTGACGGAGGGTGTCATACTTCCGGGTCACTCGCTCCGTGTTTGGCTGCGGCTCTTCTACAGGTAGGGTAGCGGCTCTGCTGTCTGCGCTCATTTCGCTGTTATCAACTGCCGTTATTTTATGCATTGACCGCTCGTAGATCTCCGGTTGGCATCCAGTCTCGTTCAACGCATTAAAAAGCGGAGGCTACGAAAAGCGTACGGTACTGTTTGTACCTTCCGAGCTGCCTCCTTCTGGGTGATTCAAAACGCTGTCATTGGTATGTAGGATACACGTTTGGGGATTTATTTGTTTGAGTTGGGGTTGATTTATTTCTTTTATAAATAATAGGAATCGGGCTGGTGCAACGGGAGAGTGACATCAGCCGCAGAGTAATTTCTCACTAGCTGCTGTTTTGCCTGGATTGCTGTTTGACTTAACTTGAATTGAAGATTGTATTAGCAACTCCGCTCGATCGCGGCACGTCTGTTGCACAGCTGCTTGTCTAACGCGGATTGTATTCGCAACTTCACTCCTCCACGTGACCGTGGTAACGCCTGTTTCTTGACGTGCAGGTTTTGAACATTTACTCAAGCGCTACTGTCTGCTGTCCGCCCGTTTTGCCATCACGGCCATTTGGTCGAATGCGAGCTTCAGTTTTTACGATGGCCTATTAACTTTGTGGAATCTCGCTGAAGGGGTTGGCTCTTTCTTTTGGCTCTTTCTTTATAATTTGGTTAAATTGGTTCTTTGTTTCTTTATTTTGTTTCCAGCTTGGTTAATTTGGATTGTTTTGTTTGTTTCTTTATTAGTGACTTTATTAGTTTACTTTTTATTATATACATTTTGTTTGATTAAGTGGTATTTTGTATTTGTTTTCTTTAGCCAAGGTCTTATTTACCTCCACCCTATTTATTTAGTTTCTTTGTTTTGGAATTCATATATATTTTCCCTCTTACTGCCCGCTTTGAAGTATTGTTGGGCTGGCAGTTTTGGTGATGATTAAGATTATTTCAGTTTGTTTATTTAAAAATTAGATTTATTTCCTTTTTGAGCGACTCCCTTTTGAAAGTTTGTCTGTTTCAGTCGCTGACAGCCGAAAGTGGTGGTGTTGGAGTCCGGGTGGTGGTGTTCCCTTTCTGTGTGCTGTGCTGTCGATCCCGTTTTCTTGCTGTATTTACAGTGTTTTTTCTAGTGTGTGTTCACGTGGGTGACTCTTCCTGGGACTCCTCCTTACCTTCGTGACTCCTGTCTCCTCCACTGGAAGGCCTCAGTAGCGAGTGTAATGTCTTGTGGTCCACCCTCCAAGTATTAATGTTTTCTAAATTATCTTTTTAAATGATTGGAATAAAGCTTGTTGCTCTTTTTAAACATTGAATTTCGTCTTTGGCTGAATTGTATGCGTACCTGTGTGTCTTTAAGCGAACCCGTATTAGGAAATTAACCAAAATTATTCTCTGGGTGAAACTCCCAGGGTGGCGTAGTCGGTGTATTGGGCAGGTTTGATTTAGACCATCACCTCCTCAGTTTTGTCTTTCTACACTGCTCATGCCACAATCAGTTTAAAAGAACATCATATCCATATGCGGTCAGGGGCCTAGCACAGAATACCGGACCTGTGCAAAGGCAATGTGTGGGGCCCCTCCACACTATATATCAAGTAAATTGTTCCGCTTCCAGAAGACATTGGATGTTAACCAACAGTATCAACTTTTAAATCCAGGTAAAAAACACACTTTTTTTGCTGTGCATTTACAACCTGAGCACTGTGCTGCTTTACTTTATTGCTGTTTTATTGTTTCTTAAAATCTAAAGTTGTATTTGTGAACTTAAATCATTTGCATTTTAAAGATATGTCTTATTTCTCTTTGTCAATAATTTTATGTAAAGCACTTTGAATTGCCCTTGTATATGAAATTTGCCTTGCCTATTTTATAATTATTAATTGTGATATACTTAAATCTGAATAGATCACCTCAGTATCGCCTTAAACATGAATTGACATTTTAACTATATATGTTTCATTAATAGAAACACTGTGCAGTGCAGATTGGAACAGTAAAAAATCTAGTACTAGAACCACTTCATGGCTGTAACTGAGCTAATTAATATTAAAATTTAATTCTGTTGATGTCTTAGTTTCTGTGTCCTAACCAGTCGGACCTCACAAGTCGCAACACACTATAAAAGTTTTTTTTTCCGTGTTATTTAAAGTTTTTTGCCTTATTACTTGCCGGTTCGACGAAACCGCATTTAAAAATGATGTGTGTTTTATTGTGTGCTTCTTTCATTTAATGTCTGTGTTTCTGACCTTTTCTTTCACAGATAGATCTACACACTATATGAAACATCAGGGGACCACACAGGGAGAATTCAAGTAGCAGTTTTGACCAAGAACAAATTAATTTAGGAATAAAGAGTAATATTTTAGGTGTTTTATTTTACAAATGAATTGACTCTGTGTCAATGTTTGTTTAATAAAAAGTAATTGATTCAATCTTGTGTCTAACCATTTTTAGGTAAATTCAACAACATATAAAGTTTAATTATTCTTATTGGTTATTTATTTTTAAAGGAGTCATATGACATGATTAAAAACATTGTTAAAGTGTGACGCTCAACCAGGCCGGGCACCCCAACGCTCACCTGAGCCTCCCACATCTAAACTCCCCAGGCTGGAATCAGATATTGAGGGAGTTCGATCCCCTATTTGTTATAGGAGACCCCGAAGTACCAAATGAGCTGTTTAAAGGGGACCCTTCCAAGTCGCCAGAGCCTGCTTCCAAGGCACCAGAAACTTCTTCCAAGGCCTCTTACAAGTCCCCCGAATCTCCCATGCCTTCAGAGCCTCCCAACTATTCGCTAGAAATGTTTTTTGGGGGGACTCCCTCCGGCTGAAAACAGGCCTTCCGAGTGGCCAGCATCCTACAGGCCTTTGCAGTCCACGACGCCCATCTCCCAGTTGTTACGGTATAGGCACAAGGACAAACCTCCTCAAGGGGCGGGGGAATATGTCACGGTTTCACTCTGTCTCTCCCCGTGTTTCCCTCTTCGATGAATCTGTCTTCCCATATGATTGGCCGCATGGTGTGCCCATCCAAATAAAGACCCGCCCCATCTGTATGGAAGCATATTGGTAGCAATTTAAAATTGAAATTCAATTTGCAGAGTGGCAATGCAGTGTGTAAACAATGTATTTATGCATTTATGTAATAAAATATACAGTACATTTAAAATATATGCAACGTATTCAATAATATAATTTACATTGGTCAGTTCCTAAACTACTTTTAATATGTTATTTATATGCATATTTAAACCAACTTCAAGTTGCAAAATTAAAACTCATTCCCTGTATTGATAATAAATGTTTAAGATAGCCAAGCAAAACTGTAGCAAAATGATCATTCAAATGTTATTTTCTGTAAATGCATTAAAATTCACACATTGAACATTTGGTATTGCCTTTTCATTTACACTCCTTAGTGTTGCACAATTCAATATGGACTTGAAAATGCTTTTCTTGCTGGCTACGACTCCTCCCCGATTTTCTTCCGGTTATCCGGGGCCGGGTCGCGGGGGCAGCAGTCTAAGCAGAGATGCCCAGACATCCCTCACACTAGACACTTCCTCTAGCTCTTCCGGGGGGACATAGTCCCACCAGCGTGTCCTAGGTCTTCCCCGAGGTCTCCTCCCGGTCGGACGGGCCCGGATTACCTTCCGGGGAAGGCGTCCAGTAGGCTTTCGGAACAGATGCCCAAGCCACCTCAGCTGACCCCTCTCGATGTGGAGGAGCAGCGGCTCTACTCCGCTTCCTCAATGGAAGACGTGACGGCGGGATTGAGGAGATCCTCGAAGTACTCCTTCCACTGTACAACGAAATCCCCAGTTGAGGTCAACAGCTTCCCACCTCCACTGTAAACAGCGTTGGTAGGGCACTGTTTCCCTCTCCTGAGGCGCCGGACGGTTAGTCCCCCAGTAGAACGATGGAGTCCCCAGTCGAAGCACTTTCCAGCTCCCCTCCCAGAGACTCCAAGAAGGTCGGGTACTCTGCACTGCCGTTCGGCCCGTAGGCACAAACAACAGTGAGAGACCTATCCCCGACCCGTAGGCGCAGGGAAACAACCCACTCGTTCACCGGGATAAACTCCAACACATGGCGGGAGAGCTGGGGGGCTATAAGCAAACCCACACCAGCCCGCCTCTCACCATGGGCAACTCCAGAGTGATGAAGTCTCCATCCTCTCTCGAGGAGTGTGGTTCCAGAGCCCAAGCCATCCGTAGAGGTGATCCCAACTATCTCTAGTCGGACCCTCACAACCTCATGCACCATCTCAGGCTCCTTCCCCACCAGCGAGGTGTTGTTCCAAGTCACTAGAACTAGTTTCTGTGTCCAAGGATCTGGCCCTCTCCTCCGACCTCCGCCCGATCCACTATGCACCGCAGACAACATATATAACCGCAGACAACATAGCTCCTAGGGTCACTCGGGTACTCACACCCCGCTTGTATGTAAAGGTTATGTTATTTTCCACACATGGCATGTATATATACACACACACACACACAGTATATACAGTATATGATAGATAGATACAGCTTCAGAAATAAATAAGAGACTATTTCAGAGATAGTTTTTCTGATTTTAAAATGTATAAGTATCTCTTTAGGTAAAATTATCATTTTGGTTTTAATTATGTTTACTACTAACAGCATTTCTCCCAAATTTCATATAAAATTTTATTTTATTTTGCCATTTATTTGCAGAAAATAAATACTGGAGAAACAGGTACAAATACATGTATTAAGGAAAAGGTCAACAATATTTTTTGTGAAGACCAAAATTTTTATCACATTTTTCATTCTGTCAGTCTTTCATACTTGCTGTTGGATGACTTTATGATGTCAGGTCACAGGCCGTGGGGGATGGGAAATGGGGTCCATGAAGTGTGAAAAAGCGTACCCTTCCAGAGGTGAGGAGGATTAGCATCGGCTTCACCAGGCTGAGTCGAGGTGCGCATCGTAGTACTTATATTCACGCTCAGAAGGAAGTGGCTTCCAATAGGCCCTCTGTGTTTCCACACCTCTGAGAGAAGTGGACATAGAGAGATTAATGAAAGACATTGGGAGAAGGAAAAGCTAAGGACTGAGGAGGAGAATTGAGAACAGCAAAGATACCAGTAAAAACAAACAGATTACAATAGCAGTTTGGAGAGGTGGTGGGAGAGAGAGGCAGTGTGGGACCAGCTGGAACAATAAAGACAACAAATTCAGGCAGGAAAACAGTACATAGGGAATTTACCTCTTCAAACTCAAAATTAAAAACCTATAAGTCCAGTCGGTACTTACTCCAAGTGGTAGGAGGGTGGGTGGGACTCAATTCCATACCATTGAACTCCCAGAGGACTCCCACAGCAATAAATGGTCAATGACAACTTCAGGCTCGGCACATTCTGTCGCTTCTCCTAACGTTTTAAATCTGACAAGTGTCTCCGGAACTGAACAGGCTGTGTTGGCTATAGAATGTTACAATTAATTAATTGATTGGTTATTTATTTATTTGTATGTGGGATTTTCCCTTCTCAATCAGTGAGTGGACACAAGAGCAAAGTGCCTCTTTTTGAGTTTTGTTCAGTGCAAAAGTTGTTCGAAGAACTGTAGAACTGGCATGTGTCAGTAAGATGGATAGATAACTGTTTGCCTGTGGCGCCTCATTTCTTATCAAGTTTCAGATGAAGTGTGCATTGTGACGTTTGGTTTGTGTCGAAGGTTGATAAAGAAAAATGCCTTGAGGCTGGAAATAAGATCAGGTTTGCCGCAGCTGTCTCTCGCACCAACTGTGGTCAAAGGTCACGGAACAACATATAAAGATTCCTTTGTAATTGCCAGATAAACCACAACAAGGTTAAGAAAGCAAGCTATTTGTTTCCATGGCAATAGAAAGGCAATGAATGAGACATTCAAATCCCTGCAGATCTTGACAGATATAAATTAAGCATAGCTGGTTTTGTTCAGATATCTCCTTTAAATGAGCTCACAGAAAAAAGCAGTATTGAGATATTTACCTAAATCTATTTAGTAAAATTTAATTGTATTAAAAACATGCGTGTTCATTTTACCAAGCATGGGCTATAAATCAGTGTAAAACCTAAAAATCAGTTTAAAGCAAGTTAATCACTCATTTTCACTTATGTGGTAGAAGTAGAAAAATATTCCTGAGATGCCCCAACAAATCGTCACCTTAGAATTATAAGTATATAAGTTCTATCTGACATTTTGGTCAAAATTGAGTTATTCACATATTTTCACTTATTCTATGATTTTTTAAATGTGTGCATTTTGGGCCTTTTCTTAAAGAAACGAAACGATCTACTAAATCAAATTATAATTTGGTTCTATCTGCAAGCCAATCAGCACTTTGAATTCACTCAAGAGGACCAATCAGGATTCTTTATTTGTCTCTCAGTTTCTTTGACATGTGGCTGCCTCTCCTGGTACAGCAGTGGCAAACTGATAGTATGTCCAGATTGTTCTGAGCTGTTACAGGACATTTTTATCTTAAGGATGGAATATACCGGCTAAATAGTTTTTATATAATAGTAGGCTAATTGTTATTTAAAGAACTCGTTGATTTAAAAAATATATAAATATTATTTATTAGGGTCTTCCATGTCTGGAACATTTTTTGCTTAAAACAGTCAATGACTGTGTAAACAAAGCACCTTTTGCCTCGTCAAAAACAGCTATGCTCACAGCAAACCGTTTTGGTGCATGTCTCTTTAAATTATAATGAGTTAAAGTTATTTCTGCACGCTTGGTTAAATATGTCTTTGACACTGTTGGGTCAAGTGTTGTATTTTTTATTAATACATCTCTTCGCTCAGGGTGTGTACCAGCTACATTTAAACATGCCATTGTGCAACCACTTCTGAAAAAGAACAACTTGGATTCTTCAATTTTGTCTAGTTTTAGACCTATATCTAAGCTTCCCTTTGTATCTAATGTCTTGGAGAGAATTGTTTTTAATCAACTTAATTGATTTTAATACAACATTTTAATACAACAATAACATTTTAAAGGAAAAGAGACCATTTAGGAAAAGCATCAAGTATGAAATCAAGTATAGCATCAATTTCATTCTTAGATGAATTTAGTATTTATGAAAAATGTCAGTCTGGTTTTAAGCCCCGTCACAGTACAGAAACTGCCCTTTTGAGAGTTTGGAATTATCTTCTTTTAACCTGTTTTAGTTCTTTTAGATTTGACTGCGGCCTTTTCTTGTCTAGACTTGAGCAGTGTGTCGGCATTAAGGGCATAGCACTTAAATGGTTCCAGTCATATTTGAAAGAGAGAAGTTTGTTTAGTGCAGGTTTGGGCTCTCTTTTTGGGATCAAATGCATCGTTTGTTCCGTTACTTTAATTTTTTGCGATTTTTCGTGTCTAATACATGCATGGGCAACCAAAGACACACAAAAATATGTATTCGCGCCATATGACCCCTTTAATGCTTATCTTTGTGTAACGTTGGTTAAAGCATTTGATAAATGTAATGCATTTGATCTGTTAAGATATTAATTAATTTGCAGTTGCTATTGAACATTGTTTTTGATCCATTATTGTGTTTAAGGTCATTTTGGTTAGCGTTTTTGAATGATTATGAACTGCAGACTGACCTTGGACCGCCAGCATACATTATAAACAGAATGGGTGCTGCTGGTGGACCAAAAAGCCAGGGGTCCGCCAAACTTATGTTGGCTGGGGATACTACAATAGCAAAAAGAGCTAACGTTAACGTAAACAACAGCTTTGAAAAGGGTTTAGATGCAACACAGTTTCTGTTAGACTCTGTATAACGATGTAATACATAAAGGTCCACAAACTAAATAAGCAACGAATTCGTCCTTGCAAACTTGCACACATTTACAACAGTCTTAATTACAACAATTAACATTATTGTGTTATTTCAGCCATACTTATCTCTAGAAAGTAATTTTACCTGCCCCACCGTCTGTGGATAAAACAACTAGCACAGCCTTTTATGCTTAACTTGAACAAGAAAAAAGTGTTCTAAAATATGAAAGAAATTTAAATGTAACCTTTTTTACATGTAATTTTTTTATCATAAGGGGCAAAATTGCGTGTTCCACTGATTTATAACTTATTACAACTCTCTTATAACAAACATGGACTAATGACTAATAGGACAGCGAACGGAACAATGGGCTTGTTATTATAAAAGGATTGTTGCACCTGGACATGAGGCAGGTCAGCTAATGAGAAGAGTTATGCTCTGCGCTGGCATTCTTTTCAGCGAGTGTCCCATGCGCTGTGGAGGGCCTTGGGCCATATCGTGTTCAAGGCGCTGTGGATATTGAACGTGGTGTGACAAAGGGGGCTGTAATATATCGGTGAAACGGCCTGTTGGAACTGACGGACGACTAGCTGTCAGGGGCAAATATAGGCGGATGCTAACGCAGTATTTTGCATTGGATAAACGTTGGGCTTGGGTGGCAGGGTTGTGAGTATCCCATTTTCCTTACCTGGTCTCTTTCCTGTTAGACGTCTTTGCTGCAGTTTAAAATAAGAGTAGAAGCCTGCAATGTTGATTAGTTTTAAATGATCTGAATCCTAAAATGATTTATCGGCCGAACTGTGGATGTTTTGATGAAATGCCTGAATTTTATCCATCCACAATATGTTTTAAATTAATAGTAAAAATACTAAAGCGTCTGAAAAACGACTAGGTACACTTTTGTTTACTCGGAAATCAGAACAAGGAATAACACAGCCACACCAGTCTGAACTAATATCTGTTGCCTCATGGGTACCCAAGTTTACAGGTAGAGATAATGATTTAAAGTATGGAGATTGAAAAGAATAAATACAGGGAGTTTTAGAAGCCCAAGAAGTACCTCAAGCAAAGAAAGTTAAGATTGTAATGAGTGCTTCGGTGGGGATGCATGTTCTGGTTGATGAAGATAGAGATAGAGCTAATAAGATTTTTTAGTATTTAGAACCATTGTATGCTGTAGAGATACCACTCCCTGTCTTGAGATCAAATTTATTCAGTGGCAGGCAATGGCAACATGAGTCTTTTAAGACATTTGTGTTGTGATTACAAGAAATGTATTGTTGTAGCAATTAAGACCAGAGGAGGCCCCTGCTGAAGGGCAACTAAAGGAGCAGCTGCTGCTTGGATTGAAAGATGGATCTTTTTGAGGGCTTTGAGAACTTATGCTTGCTGAAATCCAGAAGCAACGTTTGCAGATTTACATCAAGAGAATATGCTGTTAGAAGCAGAATATGGTCAATCCAGGTATGTGCCTAACTATGTGCAATCTCAGCCACAGAATAATTCCTCCATGTAATGAAGAGGACAGCCTCCTACGAATATGTGGGATGCATAGGGATGACCAATTTGTCGGCAGTGTCACAGCCAGGACACATAGCAAGGTATTGTAGGGGAAGCTCTCGGCCAAATGCGGTCAAATTCCACCAAGAAGTGAAGACCTAGTCTGGGGACATGCTCGACCAGTCTGCTGCAAGAACAGTATCTGGGGTGAGGGATGGCAAAATCCCTTTATGACTTTGTAATGTCCATACTTGCAGTATTTTCGTAGAAAGATATCACAAGCTTGGGCAGCTGTATGAAATTAAGTGTCCTGATATTTATGGAAGCAGAGATGGACTATGATGATGTGTTGTGAAGGTGAGCATGATCGAGACTGCACAGTCCCCTCTGAAATATCTCAGTTTTCTCAAAGATCTGATTTGCCCTCCCAATGGTATCATGATTTTGATGCATTCATAAGAAAATGGTCCAAAGTTTTTGCTCAAAATGAAGATGATGTTGAACACATACAGGTATTCTATACCGAAGATGTGTCACACCCTTTCAAGAGAATACCACCCAGTGTTTTAAAGAGTCCCTGGGAGGAACCAGTGGAAATTAACATAAGACAACATTTTAATACAACAATAACATTTTAAAGGAAAAGAGTGTTACGATCGTGGAAGGAGAACCCAAGTGCAGGCAGCCAAAAACAGGGATGAAGGGGTTAACAAAAGCTTTAATGGCAATAAACACAAAACAAAAACCCACGAGGAGGTAAAACAAGAATAGATAAATAATAACAACAACAGGACACGGACTAACTAGACTGAACAAAATAAAATACCAAGACTAGACTAATTTACTAGGTAACAATAATTCACGATACGAATACTCCAACTTGGGACCACCGGACTTGGGACCACCGGACTTGGGACCACCGGACTTGGGACCACCGGACTTGGGACCACCGGACTTGGGACCACCGGACTTGGGACCACCGGACTTGGGACCACCGGACTTGGGACCACTAGACGATCGGGCCCTCCTGCTCATACGGCGCCCCCCCAAAAAATATTTGGGCTGAGTCCCGGTGTTATTCTCCGGCTGGAGCTTCGGGCTGGACTCGAAGGGTGCAGAGGATGAGGAGAGACACACAGCCCCAACCCGAACAACACAACCCCCTGCACAGGGGGACGCATTCCCCAGCGCAGCAGAACAAGGGGCAAGATCAGCGTTGGAGGGGCTTGCAGACGCCGTCCCTGAATCTCTCCTCCCCCACCCGCCGCGGATGCCGCCAGAAGAAGCAGGAACCCCGGAGCTCGAGCCGGAAGGCGGCGAGCCCCCCAGGGCGGACTCAGTCAGGATGCAATCCTCCGGGACGCTAGCCAACGGAACAGATGCCACGACCGGAACTCTGACATCGTCCCGGTTGATCACATACCTGACCATGTCATCAAACCCCAGGGGCTCAAGCAACTTCCTCTCCGATGGCCGGAGGCAGTTGGTGAGGCAGCCATCAAAGATGACCTTTAATTCTGCGTCACCAAACTCTGTCTCCCGCACCACCGAAGAGAATGCCTTGGCGAACTCCAGGGTCCCATGCCCTCCCTGATGGAACCCAAACAGCAGGCAAGCTTGGAGAGACCGTCGGGACACTGCATTGTCCACAATGCTGCCTACTGGGTTCAGTTCTGGCTCGGTCATTCTGTTACGATCGTGGAAGGAGAACCCAAGTGCAGGCAGCCAAAAACAGGGATGAAGGGGTTAACAAAAGCTTTAATGGCAATAAACACAAAACAAAAACCCACGAGGAGGTAAAACAAGAATAGATAAATAATAACAACAACAGGACACGGACTAACTAGACTGAACAAAATAAAATACCAAGACAAGACTAAACTAACTTACTAGGTAACAATAATTCACGATACGACTACTCCAACAAACAGGTAGCGCATGGGGAAAGGCAAACAACTTACAATGACCGAGCACAGGACAATGAACACGAGGATGTTTTATAGGGAGACAGACAAAGGATAATTAACAAGGGTCAGGTGTGGGTACTGAAACACTAATGGGAAGGCTAACGAGACAAAAGGGTGGGAAACACTGACGAGACACGAGAAAGAACATGGCAAGTCTAAATTTCATAACAAAGCCATGCCTATCTCACACAAAACCTAAGGCTATGCCATGGCTCCGCTGCAAGACCAAGAATAAACATGACATGATAGCGGAGTCATGACAAAGAGACCATTTAGGAAAAGCATCAAGTATAAAAGTCTCAATTCGTCACAGTCTCTGCTCAGCATTAAGCTCTAGACATCTCAGTCCCAGACACCAGCCATGCCAACAATTATACTGGATTGAATACTGGAAAAAAGAACAGAAAAAAGACTGCTTGTATCCATAGTAGCCTCCCATCATCAACTCACCCATATCAGTTAAAACAAATTACTTATATATATGATAAATAAAATACAGGCATTTCATCAAAACATCCACAGTTTGGACGATAAATCATTGCAGCAAAAACATCTAATAGAAAAAAGACCCACTAAGGAAAATGGGATACTCATAGTCGTGGCTGGGTAGCAACCCTGCTATTTATATTTCTGTTTGAGTTAGCAACCTCCCACATTTGTCCTTGTCAGCTAGTCGTCCATTCCAACCGGCTGCTGTTTACCGGTATATTACAGCCCCCTTTGTCTCACCACGTTCAATATACACAGCGCGTTGAACGCAATCCGGCCAAAGGCCCTCCACTGCATGTGGAACACTCAATGAAAAGAACGCAGAGCATAGCTCCTCTCAATAGCTGACCAGGACGGAACACAAGCATACCACCCTTCTTACTGCTGTCTTGCTGAGTTACAAAGCACGATACTGCCTCATGTCCAGGTGCAACAATCCTTTTACAATAACAAACCCAATATTCCGTCAAGTGTCCTATGTATTCGTCCATGTTTGTTATAAGTGGGGTGTAGCCTAGCAGTCTGATTACGCAAAAAGATAAAACACAACAATTCAACCCCAACACAGAAATATAAATAGTATAAAATAAATGTAATTTAATGTGTAATAATTTAGAAATCAGCGCAATACACAATTAGCCCCTTATTCATTAAGGCAATACATTTTCAAGCAAAATGTCATATTTTGCATATAGGACATTAAAAGCAGAAAGTGATTCTTGTAGAATTAGAAGGTTCTATCTTCGTTTGACCTGTTTCGAATATTTTATATTTTAAATCCATTTAGGATCTCTGTCTCTTTTACATATGAAGAGATTTGTTCCTCATATATGAAATGCAGAAACGTTGAAGCTCAACATCTCAGAACACAGATATAACCTTACAATTTCAAGGCAACTAAACGTCAAAGATAGTTTTTAGCCTATTCATTTTCAATTTTGTAATGTCTTCAAGCATTTTATGAAGATATGATATCATTCTGTACTTTTCTTATTTGCCGTCATTTGTCATATCATTATTGCCAATAAATTACAATTTGACTGGATCAAGAGCTTTCTCCCTTATGATTTATGTTACTTTATTATCACTCTGTTACTCTTTGAAAGATTATTTAAATGTTTTGACATATTAACCATGAAGGCTGTGAACCATGAAGTAAAGATGACTAAACCCGCCAGGAGGCTTTGTGTGTAAGATTTCTTTCCCTTGCACTCTGCTTGTGGACTTCCTGTGTAGTTCTGATACTATATAGCCTGAGGAAAATCAACGGGTGTCTGTGATTCTTGATGAACAACTACATTCATGATTTATGACTTTTTCTTTGTGATTTCAATCACTGATTTATGGTTTGGAGCTTCAGAACCTTTGTGAATATAACACAATAATATGTTGTTCATTACCAACTTTTGTCCTAATATATTTGTGGGGAAGGGGCTTGTCAGGGTTTTTAGTCAAATGAAAATGAGATTAAAGACTTACTTTTCCATGGGGTTGTTTTATATTGCTTTTATATGTAGTAGGATTGACAATTTTATGTTAATTGAGTATGATAAATGTGTATTCATCACTGCCTCTCACTCCACCCAGTGGTTCTATGTCTTTTTCAACAAACTTAACTGGAGTCTACAAACTCTGAGTCTTATGCAGGAACTGATTAAGACATCAAAAGCTTGCTGTAGTTCACATCAAACCCAGGCCTGCTCTTCAGTTCCTGTATTCAAAACAGTTGCTCCATCCCCACAGTGAGTGCTCTATGACTCCCAGCAGCATTTCTGTAACTGCACAGCACTGGAATCTCCATCCTTATCGAAAGGCTCCCTGGGGCCTTTGGCATGTGCACACAAGGAACTAGTGATGACTCAGTGTTGTGTGCCATCTATAGTGCTGTACAGACACCAGCAATAGTGTAGCTCTGGGCCTTTTTCTTTTACCCCTTTTGTCTTATCAGCTCAGTACTCAGTGCTTTCTGCACTGCTCTGTGCCTCCCCACAGGGCTTGGTTGAAGAGAATGCAAGCACACATGCCAAACTTTGCCAGTCTGAAAAGTTTTGCATCAGTGTAATGAATAATAGAAATGAAGAGATAAAGCAGGGCACATTCATTATTTATTATTCAGTGTCGAAGTATAATAAGTTTAATCTTAATTTATGTTTTTTCTAAAGCACCTTTTCAAATGATTAAGGCCACATACAATCAATCAGAATATGGTTTAAGATATGAGTAAACCAGACTGGATTAAAAAAGTGAGGTCAATTGCCATATTGCTGTTGAACTTAAAGTTGTTTTGTGGGGAAAGGGCGCATTGTTAAGTTTACTTATAAAAACGATTTAACTGCATGTTTATTTCTGCTTTGTCCAGTAAATGTAAGTGCATTTTGAGAAAACTTAATATTTAGATTTCATGGTTTGACCGTTAGACTTCCTGTTATTGCGCATGCGTGGTCTCGCTTCACGGTATCTTGCATGGGGTTTCCTCTTCCAGCCATGCCATCAAAGGGACTGGATTTCGCCTGGTTAAGGTAAGCTGTGAGTTGACAACCAACCTTCAAAAAGAAAATGAAGCATAACAGGAGGAATTCAAGAAGAAACATCTCACATTTGTTGACTTGAAAATTAAATTGAAATTAGAGAAGGATTGTTATAGTTGAAGAAGAACCTCTTGTAGATAATATCCTAAAATAATGGCCCGCATTGTTTTTGCAACATCAGGTAAGGTTTAAAGATTTTGTGTGTTTTTTTCCCTGTAAGATGAATGGACTTACTGTACACTGTATGTATTTTTATTTTTAATTATGTATTACAGAATCACATGAACAAACCTGAAGAGTATTTTTTTATCTTTGCCTGATGAATATGCACTGCAGATGATCAAGTGGTATAGGGTATATGGTGGACGATATGTAGATAATAAGAAGACCCTCCAATACCAACTTGATATTCAGGTAATCCTTTTTATAATTTCTATATATTTTGTTAAGGGAATCTTTTATGATTTGTTGTGTTGAATTTTTTGTGTGTCACAGGTATTTGTGTGAAATAAAGGAATTTGAGAATCAGCCTAAACGCAGATTGATGCATATAATTTTTTCCATTTTGTCTTTCTTTGTCACTCAGTCCCTCCAAGACCGACTTGATAATCAGTTCATTATTTTTATATTATTATGTGTTTCTATATCTTCTGTTAAGGGGAACCTATTATGCTTTGTTGGGTTTACTTTTTTGTGTGTAATATAGGAATTTAAGAATCAGCCTAAACGCAGTTTGATGCATATCATTTTTTCCATTGTGTCTTTCTTTGTCTCTCAGTCCTCTGATGTGCTTGCTCATAGAAAGGGTACAGCTCTTAAAGGTCTACCTTTGTTTCTGAGGAAAAAATCTTGGTAAGATGATTTATCAGCACATATATTTAAACGTCAAATCCATCTCCAGATCCTATCAGGGGTAACAGTTTTGTCTGGAATCCAAAACAAATCCAATAACTACTATCTGCCATCAAATGGGAGAAAATTATGGTAAAACGTAAATTATTAATTTCTCAGTGTTTGAATGTATGATTTCATCTGAAAGCACAATACAAAGTGTTATTTTAAAGCAAAGATCATAATTAATTACTGCTGCTGCTTTTTACTGCAGGACACACAGCCTGAGGAGATTATTACAAAGGGGATTAAGATTGGGATGTTAACCATAGTTGAAGCTGACGTTGCGACCAACCCAAATGTAAGGTGCCTGTCTCTGGTTCAAAAGGAGCATATTGTGGTGGATAATGTGCAAGACCTTCCCAATGCTTTTGGCTCTTTCCTTTGGCTTGGTTTATGCCCCAAACATGAACTATCCTAAAGAACTGCTTGACCCCAGTGCTCAGCAAGTCCTTCAAAAACCAACTGTTAATGTCTAAATAGCTGTATACGGATAAGGAAAAGGACTAAGCAGTTCAGCAGTCCAGTTTTATACTTTTGCACTTAAGCACCCCAGGGGTGTCCGATTTCTCTTAGCCGTTGTTGATGTTCAAATCACCAAAACAAACACACCCCTACCCGCATCTTTGGCTTTCGTCAACACTCGGCTCGACTAATGTCCGTCCTGTGCAATATGCACTTTAATGCTGGTTGGCTCCAAGGTTGTTTTCGAATGCGGCCTGACAAGCGTAACTCAGATTTGGACACCCCGCCTTTAAAAGATCTTGTGCTGTAATAGCACTTTAAAAGCATTCCAAGTAGAGAAGAAAGTGTTATTTTGCGGCTTAAGGGTCCCCAATGTGACCAATTTTCAATAAATATTTTCTGTATTGTTGGCATAGTCTTTTGTAATGTCTTTACAGCATGGTGTACAGCATGGCTGAGAAATTTGGATGCTAAATTAAAAGATTTAAAGAAAATTAAGCTGAATCGACTGAAAAAATAAGACAACCAGCTGCAAAGCTTTTTTGAGTTTGCTGAACTTCATGTCCATGTAGTTGTGGCTACTCGTTTTTTAAAGTTTGCTCAACTCCCCTATCCATCTTCACTGAACTGAAAAGTTGAGTAAACTTCAAAATGCTTTACAGCTGGTTGCTTTATTTTTTTAATTGACTCAACGTTTAATGTTTAACAGATCACACTTTTTTTGCTACAATTAAGCCAAATAGATGGCAATGGATTTTTACAGAGCCAATAGGCTTTTGTTACATGCTTAAGTTTTTAATGGGGGAGTAACATTCTAATTCCAAGTTTATCAACCTTTTATATCCTAGTGTGCAAGAGGTGTACCTCAAATGCTAATTTACATGGTCTAAAAGTCAATGAATTCTAAAGCTGTGATATGGTTTCAAATTTGTTCACTACGGATCAGTAATCAAAAGCTAAAAAGGTATTATGAAGATAGGTTGATATTGAGTGATTGTAATGTAATAATTAAGTGATCACCTACTGTATCTGTTCAAGACAGATAGTGGGAGATTATGTTTATTCTCAACATCATGTTAAAGTCCATGTTGCATAATATTGCATATATTACGTACAAGCAAAATTTGCTATTATTTCACAGATAAGTATAAAAAATACAGCCTCTTACATTTTAGAATTGTACATGCTGCCATTTTTATTTGTTATGGAAATCTAAGTGCACAGCCTTAAGGGTTTTACAGAATTCCTGCAGGATATATAGATTTCAAACATGTAACTTGTGTTATCACAGCATTGCTGTAGTTAATAGTTATAATGGTTACTAGACTAGTTACTGTAGAGAAAAATAAACTATGAAGAGTAGAGAGATATATAACTAGGAGTGCATCTAGTCATGAAGACAGCCCCAGTCAAGCCCGGAGGGCTTTCTCAACCTATGGGGTAGAAGCACTGCTGTCAGGTTGGGGCTTCTAATTGAGTTCTCATCTTTATACTTCCCTGCACCCCATCCTTCTATTATTATTTCAAATAGTAAGCACTTTTTTAATATTAAGATGTGAAATTCATTTTGACAGGGGGGCTGAAAATAGAGTGGAACCAAAGTATGCTTCCTTACTTTCTCTCCTCTTTTCATTTCCTGTACTTTCTTTGCTTTTTAAGACTATATAGAATTCTCTGGTCTTGTTTTGCTGAGGGCATGGTTTCGATCAGCACACTCACTACAATGTTTTCACATTTGCGTGTGTGTGTGTGTGTAACATAGAAACAATGTGATAGCCCAAAGGAAAATATTATTGCTTAGTGGTTGCTCTTTCACAGTCTGTGAGAATGAATGGAGTTCCTATAGGTATCAACAGTGTCTCACGTTTATCCTAAAGCCCTCAAGGAGAAATACAAATAGAAACAAATCAACAAATTGCTGACAAGTTGAAATTATAGATGGCACGTATAGCACTCATGGCCATAGCCTGGGCTTAAACATTAGTGAAGTCAGGGGTGTGGTGTTAATAATTATGGCTAATTTAGTATATACTGTAAATGCTTTAAATTACATTCAATAAAATGAATAAGAAAGTTAACAAATGATCAAATTGAGACTGGGGCTAGTGGTTTTCCAAAGTGACTAGTAACCCAGCATTTTCACTGTCAACAATTTAGTTTTTGGGAAATGATTTTAGATTTTACAAATAAAATTTCAGTTAGCACCTTTTATAAATGTACATGTTTAATGTACGCACCCAAATTAAAACTGTCAGTCATTGTCAATATTTAGCTTGTTATAACACAGGGACAACTGGATCAGAGCTAGTGTGAGAACATCAGCAAACAACAACTAGACCTGACAATAAACTGTGGCGTGAGGTGAGTAGAAATACAGTCCAGATAATGTTCTGTAGGTGTGCGGTATGCAGTACTCGGTGAGCAGGAATTTGAGTAGCTGGTGGAGAGTGCTGTTGCAGGGGCATGGTCGGCAGTGAGGCAGAGTCCATTACAGTACCCCCCCCCCCCCCACGGACAAGGGGAAGGATAGTTGGGTGAAGTGGAAGTCCCTTAGTAAACTAAGGTCCAGAATGTTACAGCGGGCCACCCATGATCGCTCCTCGGGACAAAACCCCTCCCAGTCTACCAGGTATTGGAGGCAGCCGCCTCATCGTCGGAAGTTCAGAATTACCCAAGAAGAAAAAACTGGAAGCAGCAGGGGATATGGATAGTCGGATTAACTTCTTCTGTAACACCTCTGAGATGTGATCATCCATGGCCTTCTTCATGGCATTTCGGAACGGAGTGTGTGTAAATCCGGCCTTTCAGGTATTGGAGCCCCAGGCAGCAGCTTGATGGCACAGTCCCTTGGCCGGGGAGGTGGAAGTTTGGAAAACGTCCTGGAACGCCCTGTACTCCTCGGGAACTTGAACTTTACAGGCACTCTATGGCGTTCACAGTTGACTTCACAGTGGTTGAGTTATCAGGCACACACTGAGGGGATGGAGAATCGCAGGTAGAGGGGAACATTGGGCAGGTTTCGATTTTCAAGATCTGAGTACTGGACAGTTGAAGGGCTGAGAGTAGAGTGAGCGATATTAAATTCCCACCTGATCTGGAGTCGAATATGGCTTTCGCTGAGACTAATAACCATGACATCAATGAAAAGGCCTATGAAAAGTAGCGGCAGGAGGCTGAAATGTACTCACCATGGGTCGTACCAGACGAATAGGGCATGCAGAGATGAAATGCCCGATCCCTCACAATACAAACACAGTGAGTGATCCAATGTCTATGTTTTTCACAGGAGAGATGACTGGTCAACTTGCATGGTTTCTGGGACTAGAGGGAGAGAGGGTGGTGACGAGGGCAGAGGACGTGCAGGTGGGAGGAGTAACGGGGCATGCACAGAGACTTTGAGAGATTCTGACAGACCACTGAATGAGATTTTTGTCCAATGGAGTCATCCTTAATCGCTAGATGGGTACGAACCACAGCATCCAAACCCTGGCCATAAATGGCCAGAAGAGGCATCTCATTCTTTTCGCTGTTTGGAGCTAACGTGCGAAACTGCAAGGCATATTTTGTCACAGAAGACTTTCCTTGGAGCAGTAGCTGGTCTTGTACGGACAGCAGGTCGGCAGTCTTAGTTAAAAAGTAGCAGGTGTGTTAGTTACAGCCCCCCCCTGCATCCCAAATGTTCTGAGCTCATTTGAGAGCTTTACCAGACAGAAGAGAGATTACATTGGGGATTTTCACATTCTCAGTTTGAAACAGATGGGGTTGCATCTCAAAGTATAATTTACACTGCAAGATAAACCTGCTGCACTCCTCCGCAGATCCTGAGATCTTTGGGGAACAGCCATTGTGGTGGGATGATAAACCAGGGTGCAGGTGGAGTGAGTTGCTGATAAAGAAGAGTGGTCAGTAGATGATTGAGATATGCAAATTTTTGTGATAGGTCTTCTGGGTAGGGTATATGGCAGTTTATTCACAGGCATACACTGTCATGGTTCTGCCCTCTTTTGTCTTGATTTTATGGTCTAGTGGCAGAATCATGACAGAGTCACATGTTGTGTGTGGAGAGAAACATATTATCGTCAGTCATGATATAATATGCGTCCTCTCCAGTCTCATCTTTGGCCCTGCGCCTCTCGTTCCTAGTCTAGCTGTCCACCTGTCTCATTACCCACACCTGCCCATAGTTATCTCCATGGTTAGTCTCCCTATTTGATGCCCTCATGTATATTGTCTGGTGCCCGTTTGTTGTGCACACTACCTTGTTCGCCTTGCTGTTACTGTGAGTTTTACATGCTGTCTATGTCTGCCCTGTTCAGATGTTCCTTTCCCTGCTTGTCTGAGTTCCCTGCCTGGTTTTAGTTTACTTTCTAGTGTTAAGACGTTGTGTCATGTTTGTTTCATTGTGAGTCTTGTCTTCTTAGTACCCTTGTTTATTGTACAGTTTTGTTTTTTCGTCTCGTCAGTGTTTTCCCCATCGTGGTGTTTGTTTTGTGTTTTGTAATAAAAGCCTTTGTTTTCCCCCACCACCGATGCTGCCTAGAATTGGGTTATTCTTCCCTCTGTCACATGACAGGTCATGACAGATCACGGCATACACAGTCAGACATCCACAGGCTCCAGTTCCACAGCTTGGCATGGGGTTCATCTGGCTCTCGTCTTTTGAATAGTGATGGGTATACGTTCCAGTTGGTTTCTCCTTGTCCAGATCTTGTTGTTATTATGGTGGGAATTTCTGTACCTCGTCTAATTGCCTCTATTGTGTCAACTATAACAGAGAGCTGATTTCTGCGTCAATTCGAGCCATGGGGCCATGATAATTTACAGTCTTTACAGCTTCGTGCAGCCAATTGCCTTGAGATTCCAAACATTTTGTATATGGAGTTGGATATTGAAATTTATGGTATCTTAGTTTCTGGCTGTGGTGTGCTTGTGGTCCGAGATCCTCCCAGTGGTGTGCACGGATATTCCTGCTATTTTGGGGATGTATGTGCTCAGTCATTGTTACCATGATTATGGCCCTGCTTTGTTTGAGTTACCGGTCGTGATGCAGGATTCCAATCTTTCTGGGTCATTTCAACATTGCCAACAGGCGACGTGCATTTTCGATCATGGGGTTGATGTAAGGGTTCGGGGATGCGCTGTGTGTCAACAAATACAGGTTATGGAGCTACACAAACATCAAACACAAGTGTATAACATTAAAAAACACTATTTCGCTAATCACAAATAGCGATCTATATAGTCACATATCAGAAAACTATAAACACTCTTAAACAACATAAAACAGAAAGTTGTTCTAAAGTTATAGTTGGAATTGTTATAAACTTCCGAAAGACAAAATGTAAAACAACATGGCTTTTCTCTCAGTGAATTTTCTCACTGTCACTCCTGGCCCCAAGCAATCACCTGACCACACAGAATCAGCGGCCTTAAAGGGGCAATGCAAATGACCTATTCTGCATATCCCTTCAGCAAAGAGTCTTTGATACTCTCTGTATACTTCTGACGTAAAGTCGGCTCCTTCTTTAGCATCTTTCCTAGAAGGTCTAATCGGTTTTTGGCCATTGTGTAGTTACTGGGCAACTGTGGTAAATGTTATTTGAAAGGGATTGGTAGTGTGTAGTTCTTTGACTGATTGTTTGTTCCATAGATCCACAACTTGCTCATCGACTACTGACAATGAGTTTTTATTCACATGCACTGGATCACGGAGTTTCCAAAATCTTTCAACAGCTTGTTGTAGACAGTGGTCAGCTTGAACAAAAATTGGCAGAGATAGATGTTGAACCGGCAGCGACTGGAGCATGGAGTGTCCACCCCAAGCCACTCAAAATTGCATAAGGCTCTCCTGACTCACCACAACGTGTCTCACGAGGAGAAAGTATGTCTGGTTGATCTAGACCTATCAGCAGGTGAACTTCATCGGCGAAGTCAACATCAGGTTAACCTTTTTTCTTCTGCAATTTCCTTCAGATGTGGCCACTGGAACACCTCATGCTGTGTGACTAGATTGTCAAGACTAATGTTCAGGTGATCCTGACACAGCACTCCCTTCATCAGGAAAGAGTTCCTTTGTTGAGCATCTTCAACTCGTAGATCCACTGCTAGGGTGACTACATTGAGATTTTTTGTCTCGATGGTGTTCAGTTTTATGTTTATTTTACGTGACTCTAGTTTAAGAGCATGAACCAGCTTCTTAGAAGCAAAGGTCCCACAGAAGCCATTGTCAAGCAAAGCAAAGACATTCATAGAGAATTGTTTGTGTCTGTCTGAAACAACTACTGGTACAATAGGAAGTGCAACCTTCTTTTGACTGTCTTCAATGAACTTTCTGGTGGAATGTGCTTGAACGGCTTGTGGCGGTTCAGCAGCTGGCTCATCTTCAGCAGTTTTATTATTAGATTGGCTTTTGTCGATATCAGAAGCTACGATGGCGGAGTGCAGCCAACTGTTGTGTTTTTTCCCACATCCAGGCACCTTTCAGGAAACAGTTCAGACAGAGTTGCTTTTGTTGAACAAAGGCCAAACGCTCTTGAACAGACAGAGCTCTGAAGGCTTGACATTGGTTCAGAAAGTGTCCATCAGTGCATTTTGGACACTGAACTCTTGAAGTTGTCTTTGGTGTAGAATATGTGGTGGATTCATTTGTAATCGATACTGTTGTGAATGTCTGCCTTTTCCTATTGAAACTTGACTTAGTACTGGATTTAAACCCTGCAGGAGAGTTTCGACTGGCAGGGCTAAAAAGATTCCAGAAGATAGGATCTGCCCTCTTAGCAGCTTCTGATTCAACAAGACTGACTATGCCATCCAATTTTGGCAAGCGGCCAGACTTGACGATCTCGTTGTTTTTTGTAAGCCATCTTTTCTTTATGTCTTCAGGTAGATTTTCTCCAATTAGTAGCAATGTGCGTCCACCATTCAGGTCTTCCTCACAATTCATTGCCTTTAAAGTGTCTCTGCAGCTGCACAGAATGTCAGCAAAGCTTTGCAACTGCTTGTTGTCTTTCATGTCTTTGTAATTAAGCACCTCGTCAACCCATGCTTGTGATATTGCATATGGATTGCCAAAACGTCTCTTCAGAATAGCCATGGCTTCCGCATAGCCCGGGCTAGAGTTGGGGTTATACAAGCAATGCGATAGCATTGAGATAGCATCTCTAGCTTGGCCGACAGTGTATTGATGCAGTCGAGTGAGTTTCTCTTCATCTGGCACTGTCTCTTTAGCTATCACAGAGGAGAACAATCTCACGAACTGCCAGTACTTTAAGGGTTCTCCATCGAACTTGATGATGTCAACAGGTGGGAAGTGCATATAATCAATGTGTGACTGATATTGTTGCCTTGACAGATCTAGTAGTTGGCATAAATAATTCTCATTCACTGTAGAAAGTGATGGACGAAAGTTGAGGAATGGGTAACCTGAGACATTTATTTATAGTTGTTAACTCAGCCTTTTGACGATTTTCCTTCTAGAAACACTCTTAAACAACATAAGAACAACTCACCACGCTGGGAATATGTGGTTTTAAGATATAGTGGGAATTGTTATAAACTTCCGCAAGACAAAATGTAAAACAACATGGCTTTTCTTTCAGTGAATTTCCTCACTGTCGCTCCTCCCCCCAAGCAATCACCTGACCTAACATATTCAGCGGCCTTAAAGGGCACAACACAATATAATCAGAAATAACAGAAAAATAATCCATAAAGCGCAGGAAACGATTCCCCTTTGGCGCAGGACCCTCCAATGAGGAGGAAACTCGAACAGAGTCCAAAGATGAGACTGACCACAACTGATGGCTGGAGACAGGGTACGCAAAGGCAAGGCTGCTCTACAAGACAAGACAGGGTGAAACCAATGCTAGCAAGACAAGAGTTTACTCACATAATAATCCGACAAGAAACAGAAGGAACAAACACTAGAAGTAGACAGATTAATCAAGACAAGATAGCAGTCAGGTGATAACAGGGCTAATGAGAGAGTAGATGTTCATGCTAATGAGTGTGTAAATGGGTGTGTAAAAGGGTGAATGAGAGCGTATGTAAAGGTAGAGAATAGGGAGGATACCCAGATCCTGACATATAGAGGCTTTCATTGCTATGTCGTGGCCGTTACATCTTGGTTGCTGCCTATTGAGGCCTTCGTCCTAGTAGCGGCCTATCGTGGTTATAATCTCCAAGGGATATTTTGAGCAGTTCTCATTGGCAACCGTATCCGAAGGCAGGGTTTCAACGGCAGCTATCAAGTCGAAGGGTAGAAGGCTTCCTCAGCTTTGAATCCTACATAAAACCTGATTCCAAAAATAATCCTCAACGCTCAGCAAGCTCTATCAAGTCTCAATCAAGGTATTTCCTTTTTTCATGCATTGACTGGTGGTGGTGTCTCACTTCTCATTCATCACCCTTCGATCATGTTCTCAAATAGGGCCTACCAAGGCCTCAGTCTTCATGTCATGGCCTATCGAGGCCTCTGTCTCAATGTTGGGGCCTATCAAGGCATTGGCCTCAATGTTGAAGCCTATCGAGACCTTTGTCTCGATGTTTTGGCCTATCAAGGAATTTTTCTGCATACTCCTTTAGGATTGGGGCAGCCTCTACTACAGCTGAATGCGGGGTCTCAACGATAGCCATTAGGTTGCTGGGCAGATGGCTTCCTCAGCATTTCAATCATACAGAAGACCAGACTTCAAAACCATCCTCAACGCTCAGCAAGCTCTCAAGTCCCAACCAAGGTATTTGTGGTGGCGTCTTGTTTTCTCTTTATTACTCTTCAATGACTTGTAATAGAATGTAAATCTAGTCTTCCGCATGCAGAAATCAAGGCTTCATCTCCATGTAGCAGCCATCAAGGCCTCAGTCTCTAGTCACGGCCTATCAAGGCATTCATCTTCACAGTGGGGCCCACAGAGGCCTCTGTTATCATGTTGTGGCCTATCGAGGCCTTCATCACCACATCGTGGCCTATAAAGTCTTAGTTCATATGTTACGGCCTATCAAGGCCTTCTTCACTATGAAGTGGCACGTTGCAGCCTATCGATGCCTCTGTCTCAATATCGAGGCATGTCTCAATGTTGTAGCCATCGAGGATCGTCTTAATATTGTGGCCTATCAAAGCTTGTCTCAATGGTTTGTCTCTACACATTGAAGGTTCACTTGAGTATGACGATATTACAAGCTTCACTCACGACTCTGTGGATTTCACAATTGATCTCTTGCTAATAATTTTATTCTTAATCCTGTGATTTAAATTTACTTCATTTTTAATTCAAATCTTTTAATGAGTGGATTATTGCGTGTGGGAAGGTGGGTGTGGCACCATGATGTCTTAACATGCCTCTGTGTATATATATATATATATATACATATATATGTATATACACACTTACTGGTCCAAAGTTTGGGATCACTTGACATGTTTCTCATGCTCCTAAAAAATCTTTCAGTGTTTGAATGTACAAAAATACAATTGTGCTCCCTCATGATCAACTGCCGGCCATACAAACATAATAAAACAAGTAAAGGTCTGACCAGGCCTGGTCCTCTCTCGCACTTCCCTGTTGTCGCTTCTCTGTTATGCTTCCGGAGCTCCTCCGTGAGAAATGCGAGACCGGTAAACGCACAGCTGACGCCTGTCATCATTCATGTGACTGGCCTCGCGCCTTTCCCTCAAGGCTCTCGTCCCGCCCTGCTCACCACAGTTTGTATTTATAAAACGTGCGGAAAAGTCTTAAGCGTCATGTCAGGGTTTGAGCAGACCTAGGCACTTTTGCTTGTCCAAGTGCTGTAGGTTTTTTGAAAATATTTTGGAGTTATACTTGCGCTCGTATAAGATTTGAACGTTTGGTGTACACATATTTTCTGTGTGACCGTTCATTATATGAATCTCACACACTCTGAGAAATGAAGTACTTTACTTTGTTTTTTGCTTTTCAAAACATTTTTTTTTCACTACCCTTACATAAGGACAATTGAGGTGAAAGATGGAACTGTAGGATTTTAATTATGGCCATAGGAAAATATAAAACAAGTAAAGAACACGATACAGATTTTTTACAAATTTTACAATATAATGTTTATTTCAAATATTTTCTAGAATATTTCTATAAAATTTGTATGTTTGAGTGTGCTCCCATGCTATATTTGCCAATTTCATTTCTTGAGGACACTCAGCTTGCTTGTCTGATTGGGCATGCCCATTGGCTCTGTGCATTACTGTACAGATGGCATTCGCTCACCCCTACCCTTATTGCCCACAAACCACTTAACATTTGAATCGACATTTCCTTTAGAGCTCCCACATTAAAGGCCATGGCATTTCATTTGCACATGATGTTGATTAAAACATGGTTGCATGCTTCATAAAGGACATAATAACAGATCCTGAAGAAACCTGAGAAAAATGAAGGGAACAACAGGGCCTGTCTGTATCTGTTAAGAAATAGTATCAAGATGTTCTTTAGTAAAGGGATCTACTATTGATTAAGTTACATAGAAATTAATGTTCATGTTGAGTTCCAACAGTGCTGAAAATAACAGTACAGTATTTAGGATTGTGGGATTTTAGTCAGTGAATGAAACACCTCAAAGGAATAATCACTGTTCGGGAAGCTAATTGAAAATTGTAGTTAGATAACTACTTCTATTAATGAGTAGCTTGTGGCTTAAGTTACAGTTTAGCCGCCCATCTGAAATTGTAGTTAGCTACACTTCAAGTTACTATACGTAAGTAGCTAGCTTCTTTGAAATTAATTTGTTATTTTTTACAATCTTACATTTAAAAAATACAGGAGTGTAATATTTATTATAGCAAACTGCATAGTAAATTTCCTAGATACAGTACCGTTTTAAACTTGAGTAAATATGAAAGTAAACTACAGAATACTGTAGTATATGTTAATAAAGTGTGATAGTTACCATAATGGTAAATTAGTAGAAACCGCAGTAATATACTACAATTTACTATAGTAAATAATATAAGTATACTATATTTTTATATTTATATAAGTATACTATATATTATGTGATGTGATACACATGTGTAATTGACTAATGTTTTAAATAAAAGAGACGTTTAAACAATGTAGCCTAATACAGTTCCATTATAATTTGTATTGTTTATTTATTCTTTTCATTTCAAGATTCATATTTAATTAATATGATAGGTGTTTCGAACTTTAAATATTTACCTACTCATGTATGTCCTTTACGTTCTCTTCTCAGTAGCCGGATTTCCATCTATAGCTGCGTATGCACAAAATTGGAATATTGCATAATACATTTGCAAATAAGCACCGTTTCCATCGAACTATAGTCAACCGTCACTTCTTAATAAACCGCCACTAAATATCAGTAAGAGAAGCCACTGGATAAAATAATTTTAATAAAATATAAAATAATATTTGAGCAGGCAGATGATTGCAATCCCCTGGGATCGAACACATGACCTTGAAATGCTAGTGCCATGCTCTAACCACTGAGCCACATGAAAGCTAAGAATAGGCAGATAATACTGGAAACACAGAAGTGGCAGTTCTAAGAGGATATTACAGAAACACTTGACGACTGCTCAGGCATTTAAGAATAACCATAACAACATTTCTGATGCTGTGTAGTTAGTAGCGTTAGCTACTCCCCAACACTGGAAATAATTCACATTAAAAGTAAAGAAACAAATTTACATCTAACACAAAGCTAGCATTTAGCTTCACAGAATATGATTTTTTATGACACTTTCTATTTTTTTACTTTTTGGGTTTGCATTTATTAATTTCTTTAAATGTTAAATTTTCTGAGAAAGTCAGTTGGGATCAGAATGCTATGTGGTTATGTTTAGATGCAGTGAGGTTACATGATGACACAATGTTATACTCGCAAATAAATAAATCCTCCAGTGAACCATTTAATGTCAGCATAGCAGTAGTAACTTTTTTAATATAAGACTGAATATATATTCAGTGAAACATTTGTGAAATTCTGAGATTATTTAACATTTCTATACCTCACAAATTTGCATTAACATGTACCCATACATAATAACAAGGTCATATATTTGGTGTGTGCTCCAAGAGGAAGGCTCAAAGCTCAGAATGTCTTGGCTGGATAATGATGTGGGTTGAATTGCATGGCTATGCTCCTCCTGAACTTAATTAAATAAACTTAATTTTGTTTTTTACAAGACTGATGGTCATTTGTAAGGATGAATGATGAAAAGGCTTTGTCTACATTATGTGACTTGACTATGGATTGGTTGCCCCAGCTGTGTATAAGATTTTACCCCAGGCTGTGTCCTACCTGCCATATCTTATATCTCCCACCACTCATGTCCTTTGCCCTGGAGAAACCAGGTCTGGTGTCAACTCTGTACAAGCCACATGTCCAAATACTGTCACCCCAGCTGATCTGTTAAAAATAGTAACTGACGTGTTATTGTTTCCACGTTAGAATACATTACATGTTTGAATAGAAAGGGGACACAGATATAAGTTAATATTTAAGACACAATGAGGCATTATATATGAATGTATTAAAATGACATGGAGCTTTTATGATAGACACTGTCATATTGTATATTTAAATACTTCCCATGACCTTTGCTTTGCTGTTCTTGATAATACAGTAGAAATGCCTTGGAGAAAAACATGATGTAACTCAGTCAACCATACAGCCACATTTATCACTGTAACGCCAGCTGAGCAAAAACAAGAACTCTACATTATACATGGTCTTTCAGCTAAAGCTAACATAGTAACCTAATTAAAAATATTCATATCATATCTATTGACTGCCTGGATTTAAAAGAGGTGAAGAGGTTAATCATAGCCTGTAAGAAGTAGACTGCAATTGATAGGCTACCAATTCCTAATTAGTTCTGTTTAAGTTACTGTTATCTGAGTCCATAAACACATGCAAGAATTAAAATTTAAACCTACTGGTTCAGGTTAAGATTAGCTGTGAGGTACATAGGTGTGAACAGGTTAGTTTAAATATAAACATGCACATAAATATGTATGTAAACTATAGTACAATACTTCAAATACATATCTGGATTTGTTGTGCCAAAAGGTGGGTTAAAGAGAAAAGATGAGAGAAGCATAAGACAAAAGACTGTTATTTGGGAATCTATTAGTGATGCTCTGCAGAGCTTTCCCCTCTCTTACCCATAAACACACAGAAATGTGTTCAAGCGCCAGAATCCTTTATACGTTTCCCTTCTTTAGGTGTAATGCGCTCTGAGTAGCTGCTAAAATGAGCCAGGAGATTTCATTCCCTTTGCTCTCTCTTGACGCCTCACCTTTGGCCCTTAGATGATATGAGTCCTCTTGCTTTTCTCCCCATCCTGGTGATGGGAGGCAGTGGCTGAAATAAACCAGAGCCAGCAGGGAGAGGAGGGAATAAAGCTTATTTACAAAATCACCAGCATGGCAGGTGTACTATCCACCACCCAAATTAGCCAATCAGCTAACCATTAGTCTCAGAATTTCCCAAAGCATAGCTATCATTGATCTGAATAATGCATTTGGTGTTATAGAGGAAACCTTGACAAGATTTATTTAAAACAAAAAAAAAATATTCACATTTGTTAATGGCAGTTTTGTGTAAGCTCCTCTGAAACTGTAGTAAGGTGAGCTACAAAAAGTTAAGTTGCAGCTAGCTACCAATCTAATAAGGTAGTTAGCTACACTACAAATTACTATTAAAAAAGTAGCCAGCTACATCAAAGCTACTTGTATTTTTTACTGTGATACCGTATCCCACATGGGCAAATACAATACTTTACAGTAATAATACACTTTTTTAGTACACCAGTAAATTTCTAGATTCTGTAGTGTCTTTGAACCTTAACATAGCAAATATTAAAGTTTACAATTTATTACAGTTCGTCAATTCACCGACTGTAGTGTAAATGAAAATTAAGTGTAAGTGTAGAAATTACTATAGCATACTACATTTTACTACAGTTTGATTCACTATAGTAAATATTAAATATGCTACAGTATTTCCTCCATATGTACCTGAAATTATATAAAAATATTTTTGCATCTCGTCACCTTAGAATTACAAGGTTCTATACAACATTTTTGTCAAAATTTAGTTATTAAAATATTCTTATTCTGTGACAATTTATTTACATTATGCCATGTTTAATTTTTAATCTAATTATAATTTGGTTCTATCTGCGAGCCAATCAGCACTTTGAATGCACATAAGCGGACCAATCAGGACCAGCTTTCTTTTTCATGTGGGCAGACTTCTCAGTAAAACTGGGGAATATCTGAGGAAACACAAAAAAAGGTTTACAAAAAACTGAATTGACTGTTTTATTAATACACAGAGCAGCTCAAACCACAGTTTTGTTATAGGTTTTGTTTTGAAGAAATTATTTTTTATATTTATAAACACAGAACTAGCCAACAACACTAACGTTATCTTCCTAATTCCTATGTGTACACGAACTCCCATTATTTTACTACATAAACCCCTAAAGGCCAAATAGTCAACAATGTCAACAGTGTAAATTACAACAATGCACAGTATCACGTTATTTCAGCCATACTCATCTCTAGAGTTATTTTGACCTGTTCCACCTTCTGTGGAATAAAGTCCAGTTCAGATTACCGTATCCAGTAGCTACTTTCTGTCTAAACCAATGGAAACTTAATTGTTTCTGCAATAATGTGTTGAATTACCCACCATATACATAACATAAACTAACATCTGCACTAAAGATTAAACATTTTGTATTGGTTGCTTGAACTTGATCAAGACGTTATGCTTCATAAAAAATCCAATATATTCCATAAAGGCATGTAAATGTTTTAACAAACATTATAAGTAAACTGTTTGTGTTGCTTGAAAATGTATTGCTTTAATGAATGTTTTGCAGATAGAATCTTATAGTTCTAATGAGAAAGTGATTTTTCAGAATTAGAAGATTCTGTCTGTGTTTAACATGTTCCAAATATCCTCATTTACAAATTTTAGAAAATGTTGATATTGTGCATATCGAACCTGAAATAGCAATCCACTCCCGTACGTCCTTTATGTAATCATCAGTCGATGTCTTTCAATGAACTGTAATGCTGCTATGCATATATATACAGCAGTAGATGGTGATAATGAACAATTGTAGTTTGTGATCTAGTCCGAAGAAGACGCATGCTGCATTGTCTCAGTGTAACCAAACTACTCCAATGTATTTTGAAAAATAGCGAGTTAGGTAAAAAAGAAAGTCGGAGCTAGCTGCAAAGGGTGGATCAGCTGCAAGCAGGCTTCTTAAACCTCCAGCGGATTTTGATTGGTTTATTTCATGTTATGTGTTGCAATACTGGTTCATGATCCACAGTTGGTTGCAGAATATTCTGTATTTTGTATAAAAAAAACACAAGACTAACACCTCCCCCAGCCCAAACACTAAACCTAACTTACATAAACAAAAAATGTCAGAACAGCAGTGAATGATCATTTTAATAATTGGGAACATAATTAGAAACTCCACTGCTCGCAATGGCTCAGAGAAATTGTGGTTTATTAATTAAAATACAAGAATTGGCATGATGATAATTTTTATATCAATGTCAAGACATTTGTGTTGCTGAGTGTTTATTTGTTAAAACTTTTATTATGCCATGCTGGATGTAACTTCACATTGTATTTAACCTCCAGCGGACTAATATGTGCATGTAGTTCGGGGTCGCTTGCTGGGAAAAAGGTATTTAACTACTAGATAAGCTACAATATTTAAAAGGTCCTGAACTACTGTCAAGCTGCTGAAAATGTAGTTAAGTTAGAAGCGTCACTACATATAGTTAACTAGTTTCCAACACTGGTTAACGGTAGTTAATGTCAATATATTTGTTCATTTTAGTTCACTGTGTGCTAACTAATGTAATGCGATACATAAAAATGTATTTGCGAATGCAGTAATTAACGTCATGAACTAATATAAATAAATGCTGAAGTATAGCTAATTATTCATTTTAAGCTAATTATTAAGTAAGCTAATTATTAAGTTAGCTAATGCATTAACTAATGTTTTTAACAAATACAACTTTTCCGTAAAGTGTTATAATTATTTCTATAAAAAAGAAATTACACAATGGGACTTTCCTGCTTATGGTTTAAGAAATATAAATTATGACGATAATAAGCTTGTCAACATTGTTTTTGTAGGGCTCATATTGGAATTAAAAAAAATATATTTATAGTAAATATGTGACCGCTGGTATGTGGCATTAAGATTTTGCTGTTAGTGCTCTAACTTGTGATAAATACATGTGTTTGTAATTTCAATATGACATACAAAATGTAATCCATATAACGAAATTCCCCTAAATGTTCAACAAACATCCCATCAAAACAAATCTTTTGTCTTTTGCTAAATGTTGAAATTTGGTATTGATCCTAAAATGACATCATACATGTGAGGGAATCAAGCTTTTTCCTTTCCTATGAGTGTGTCTGATCTTTCAACACTCATCCAGACAAGAGTGAATAAATAATGATCAAAATAACCTCAAGGCAGAAATCATTCAGAAATATGAAATATTCATATGATTCTTAACACAAAATGTTTGCTGAAAGCCAAACCATGTGCAGATGTCATCCAAACGATGTATGCATGTAAGGTCTTATCAGATATCTTGTACGGTGTTAAAATGCTGATCTCATTTGATTTATTAAAGTATATGCCATAATTTGACCTTTGGCCTTTAAGCTTGGCTGTCTACTGTGAACCAAATCTGAAGTAGTTTTTTGTACTTCATTATATTTGATTTTAATTGTTTTCTAATCCACCAAATGTGGAGCTAAACAATGTTTATTGCCAAGAGTTGTCTCAATAAAACGGCTGTGTAATCAGTAAAGCAGCCAGCAAACGAAACAAAAGTGTTTTGTTGTGTACCACAAGTTGTCTAATGCTGTGTGCTTGGAACCAAAAATAGAAATAAAGTGTTCAGCCTAAGCTTTGGCACATCAGTATGTACAAGTGTTTGTATCCATGTGAAGACAAATGTTTACCCCCATAGCAAACAAACAAACAAACAATTGTAATTGATTATTCTATTTATATATGTTTAATGATGGACCTAATTTGTCATAAAGAATACAAATACAGATTATGTCCATGAGAAACAATATATATGGGGGTATTACGTACCGGCAAGGAAAAACAGGGAGCGGATCCAAATGCAGTAAGTGTATATTTTCTTAAAGTCCACAGCGTGACAAAAAAATCAAAGAGTGTGTTCTAACATGAGTGTAACATTAACCAACGATCGACCATGGACCGCGGAACGCATCTGAACAAGGGGGGGGCATAATTTCAATTCACGCGGAGGGGGTGGGGCACAAATGCATTGAAACAGACAATATTACTGATATATTAAATAACGTTGCGGAGCACTTTATTTTATTCCGACACCACACAGTCACATCTACAGTACACACATGATGAACACGCACACATGTTTCCTCAGATTAACCCCTCTGATCCCACTTACATTCACACACAACAGGCCAAGCCTATTTACACATAAACGCACAGATGAAACTATAGCAAACACATAAAGTACATCCAGTCCACAACCACAACTCATCTTGCTGCCTTGAATCTAAATCAACATCATAGTCATTATCATCACAAGTCAAGACATTATTATCAGATTGATGTGCAGAGCCGCACAGACACACACTCACACCCACAAAACAAGTAAAGTTTTCCGCTCGTGTCACAAAATGTCAGCCAGTTAAAATCTTTGAACCACTGATATTGAACTGATCTTGCTTGTTGTGAAGACCCAGTCCCCTGTATCTTTTTGGTCTTCATAAGAACAGCAGGGTTTTGTGAGATCCCCCGCAGCATAGCTTGGCTTGAAGCCGGAGGAGAGAAGCTAGCGGGCTCGTCTGAGTCTGTGGTGGAGATGGACGCTCCGGGTCTGTTGTTGAGGCGACAGTGGAAGCTGGAGTAGTTTGCTCATTTTGTTTTGCCAGTTTATTTGTTAAAATTCTGACATTGACTTCTGTCCCTTCATTGTCGCAGCCTGGTAATGCCGCCAGCGGTTAAACAGGTGCCCGCTGTTAGCTCGCGACGATGCTCTCACATGACAGACCTAGTAACTACGTCAACGTAACGTCGTAGTTGATAAACAATGCACACTAATTTCAAATCAAAATGCAGTAGTCAGTGTGAGTTTTTTTATCGCAGCAGTTGGTGAGAGTGAGTGAAGCTGTGTGGTGACTAGTATTGTTTGGCTCGTAAAAACACGGATACAACTTAGGCTTTTATTCATATCAGATAGTTTGTCAGAGTACAAAAGTTGCCCGGGCCGTGGCCCCCCTGGCCCCCCCAGTTCCGCGGTCTATGCGATCGACAACTGACAACCGAACACAGTTAGCTCCTGTGGCACTGCTGCATTACAAAGTTTTAATGACCGTGCTGAGTGCAAGATAATTCCTCTTTAAACTAAATTGTAGAACTTTTGAGGAAATGTTTAAATTAAAACAAAACATTAAAGCAGTACATTTTCAAGCAACACATAGAATTTACTTATACTTACACAAACATAAAATAAGTGTTGTAAAAGGCAGTGCTAATTGTTGGTATCTAAATGTTTTATCCACATAAGGTGGGACAGGCAACATAACTTTTGCTAAAAAACATAATTTTAACTAATGTTAAATGTTGACATTGTTGACTGTTTGTCCTTCGTGGCTTAATATTGTAAATTTAAGTAATTTATAGCAATATGAGAGTGTGTGTAAAGACAGGAATTAAGAAACTATCACTGCTGGCTAGTGTTGTGTCTATAAATATATAAAATAATATTCTCAACAAAACCTAAAAAAAAGTCTGTAGTTTAAGTTTCTCTCCTCGACAACAATATCAATAAAACAGTCAACCTTGAGGTTGCTTTTGTTTCACTGTTTCCATTTTTTTTATTTCACTGAGGTGCCGGACAAATATGACAAAGAAAACCGATCCTGATTGGTTTTCCTGAGGGCATTCAAAGTGCTGATTGGCTCGCAGAACCTTATAGAACCAAATTAAAATTCGATTTTATTTTAAAAACAAACATGACATACTGTAAATAAATTAAAAATAAAGAATATGAAAATAACAGTTGGGAATGCATTTGGGTTCTCTCACCATACGTTTCGTGACAGCATCAAAGATTAATTTCAAGCAATTTCACTAAGACTTTGGTATTATTCAGACAATATTGAAGATATTGTTATATTTTCACAGAATATTCTGTTGGATGATTTTATGAAAAACTTTTGCTGTGTTCTCACAAGCAGGTTCATATTTTGTAATGAGCAACGTTTTTATTGGGAAATTATTTAAAGATAGAAGTAGTTCTGTTATGAAAGTGAAAAGGTGACAAAGGCATGGAAAGGATAATTTAGTTAATAACTCTGTTTTCTGTTTATGATTTTAATTGTTATATAGTGTTTTAAATGTTACATTACATTTGCTGTTTGCATGTTGTCAGTAACTTTCTACTTGTTTACAAATATTAATTATCAGATTTCTATTAAGAGGGCATTCCCCTTAAATCACAGAGCCCATACATATATATATATAGGAAATAAATGACCTGTTAAAACGACATATATTTTATACATTATATCCAACTGGGCTAAATTGATTAAATGTTTGTTTATTTAAATTACAAATACATCCAAAAATGCTTCTCCCCTTCATTCACCTTAAGTGAATGTAGCCTTGGCCAGGGGGGGTTGATGTCATCAGGCGGTACCCATCGTTCATTGGGTGTTTCGACTCTTGTCCGCAACACCCTCCCGATGGTGGGTCGGCAGTAGTGGCCAAGTCACTGCCCATCTTCCCCCCCTGGCTTCCAGCTCAACTCCTCCCTCCTGCTCTATAACCAGCAAGAGGCTCTTTCCGCTGCCTCCCCCATCCTGCGAGCCGCTGCCTTCCTCTCCTTCCCTGTTATCCCAATTGCTGTGAGCAATCTCCACACTGACTGAGCGGGGAATCCTCTACAGCCGACCTCGACCGGGAACAGCCAAGCCTGCCATCCTTTCCCCCTACAGTCATGCAGCAGTTCTTGGTATTTGGCGCTCTTTCTTTCAAAGGCCTGTTCAAACCACTCTTCACATGGGACTGTGAGTTCTATGAGAATGATCTTTTTTCCCTCTTCAGACCACAGTACCACATCCGGCCTCAGGGTTGTCTGGACAAATTGTGGGAATTGCAGCTTTTCTCTCAGGTCTACCTTCATTTCCCATGATTTGGCCTTTTGAATCAGGCTGGTTCTTGTTGTTGTTGTGGAAGGTGGCTTTTCCCCCTCCCTTATAAACTTGATTGAAGTTATTTTCCGAAGTGGTTGGCGTTTCTTTCTCCTCTCCTGCTCTAAGGCGTTGGTGAGTGTCATGAGCACCATATCGTGGCGCCACCTGTACCTTCCCTGGGTGAGTGCTTTTTTACACCCAGACAGGATGTGTGCCATGGTGCCCCTCTCCCCACAAAGCTTGCACAATGGGTCCTCTCTCATACCCCACTTGTGCAGGTTTGTTGGGGTTGGGAGTGTGTCATACACTGACCTTAGCAGGAAGGAGATGCGGATCTGCTCCAGTCTCCATAGGTCCGCCCAGGTAATCTTCCTCTTAGGAAGATCCAATCAGGTCCAGGCCCCTTGTGAAGCTAGGTCCACTGCCCTTGATCTACGTCCTTCCTCTTCCAGGTTCCGTACCTCCTCTTGAATCATGTCTCTTCTTTCACTGGTTCCTGCCTTTCTCCACTGTTGGAAATGTGAAGTCCCAAGACCCTGTCTTCCTGTGCATGGTGCTCCAATGACATCACGTAGCTTCAGCGTGCTCACAGCTTGTGCAACAGATGAATCAGCTGCCCACTTGGGACCTGATCTTGTAATAATGCCTGCATGTCTGACTTGTTTGTCCTGTGAATCTCTGTATGTCATTACGACTCTGCACTTTGCAACTTTGAATTCCTCAACTACTGATGACAGAGGAAGTTGGAGCTGCCCTGATCTTATGTATAAGCCTACTGACGTGAAACTTGGAGGGATTCCCAACCACTTTCGGAGGTATTTGTAAAAAAAACCTATGGAAATATAAAGACCAGACCCAGACCTCTTGGAACTTTTGATTTCATCAAATTATTTGTAATGCTTGAGGTTGTGATGCTCAGATTTTAAGAGTCAGTTTTGAGTGTATTTTTGAGGATGGATCATGCCTTGTTGTTGGTTCAAAGGATCAACATCATCATTAAAAGCAGCATCTTACCTATCATCAGCACCAGTGTGCCATAAGCGTGCCATCAATGATGTCAATTACTCTGGGGATGTTGGCAATACTATAGAACTCTTGATTAGTAGACCAGTTGGATTCTGGGGGAGAATCATGATGTTCTTCAAAAGAGTCTGTTTTTCCATTTATTTATCATTGGAGTTTGGGTTTGCTAGAATTATCCTGCTTGTTCTATAAACACCATTCACTGTGCTGTGTTTAACCTTTTCTGTGTTTTTCAGTTTTTCTTATTTTCTCCTGTAAAGCTGCTTTGGAACAATGCACATTGTGAAAAGTGCTATATAAATGAATTGAATTAACAGCAAATGTGTTACTTCTGTCACAGTTTTGCTAACTGAACTCTTACTGAGCCCCAGGCCATCACCTCCATAAAACTTCCAACAGCATAGTAACCCAGTGTAGCTGACAACTGCACCGCTGGACTTAAGGCATGGTTTCTTCTTGTTGCCCTCACAATCTGAAGCAATTCAAGGATCTTGGCCCTTGTAAGTCAAACTTTTCTTAGGATGGCATCAGATAGTGAATCAAGGGGGTCAAAATGTGATATTATGTAAGCATTTATATACACTGTCTGACTTCTGGGTCGCCTTCTGTGTTCAAGCTGTAGGATTCTTTGTAAAGCTGCCATCGTTTAGCACTTGAAAATGTACCAGTTATAAGAAGGGTCATTAGTACACCTGCTACTGATGATAGAAACACCTAAAAGTTATCTTTCTAAATGAACTACCAAGTGAACCATCTATGGTTTATTGTATTAATAAGGTACAGCATTAAGGTACCAGGCCCTGATGATCTCAAGTTGGACTACTGTAATGCTATCCTTGCTGTCCTTACTGCAAAGGCTATCAAATCACTCCGACTGGTTCAGCTGTCAACAATCCAAAAGGGCTCATGTGACAACCCTTTTCATCTTTCTCCACTCGAATCAGACTTAAGTCGCTAATGCTTGGCTACAGGACTATCACTGGATCTTGCGCCAGCATACTTACAAACTCTCATAAACTCCATCAAGAACCCTGCGTTCAGCAAACCAGCGTGTCTTGTATTGCCTTCTCAAAAGGGCAATAAATCGCTTTCTCCCCTGTTCTTCATTCTTTCACAGTTTCACAGTACCACATTTGTATTTAGTCATTTAGCAGATGCTATTATCCAAAGCGACTTTAAAAGAATTCAGGGAGCAATAAGCAATAGCAATAGTACGATAGGTGCTAATACAAAGTTACTAGTTTTTACAAAAGCTAGACCGCTACCTGTTGAGAGAAGAAAAGAGAGTTCCTTGGGCGATTCAGAGGGAGTGATTGTGGAATTGCCAAGTTGGATGGTGAGATCGTGTTGCACCGTGGGGTGTTCCGGAAACACGAGAAGTTCTGTTTTGGCCGGGTTCAGCTGGAGGTGATTCTCTTTCATCCAAGCTGAGAAGTCATCTAGGCAGGCTGTTATGCAAGCTGCTACCGTGGTATCGTCTGGGTGAAACGAGATGTAAATCTGGGTGTCATCAGCATAACAGTGATACGAGAAGCCGTGTGACCGTATGATGGGTCCCAAGGATGTCATGTAGATGGAAAAAAGTAGCGGTCCAAGCACAGATCCCTGAGGGACCCCAGTGACCATGTGGTGAGCAATGGACAGCGAGCCCCTCCATGACACCCTGAAGGATCTGCCGGAGAGGTAGGATTGGAACCAGCGGAGAGGGGAGCCTTAGATTCTTAACGATGACAGGGTTGCTAACAGTATCTTGTGATTGACAGTTTCAAATGCTGCATATAGGTCTAGCAGAATCAGGACCGAGGATTTCGATTCCGCCTTGGCTAGCCGCACTGCTTCTGTAACCGATAGTAGTGCAGTCTCAGTGGAGTGGTTTGTTTTGAAGCCAGACTTCTCATCCAGTGGTTTGTTCTGTACCACAGTCTCACCAGTTCAGAGTCTGAAATGTTCACAGTCTCACAAGTTCAGAGTATAACAGGTTCACAGTCTCATGAGTACAGAGTCAAACAGGTTATCTTGTGCAATTCTGTCGGGTCACCTCTGTGCAGTCAGTCCAAAGACCAAAACGTTTTTATTACAGTTTCTTTCACTTGCTAACATCCCTTTGACTGATCTGTAGACACATTTTCAAAACTCTAAACCCGATTAGCACAACATCCATCTGTTGTGACCATACCATTAACACAATTTATGTTGTTTTCACACAAAATGCAGTAAATTAACATGTTTCTAGAATGCCTATATTTTCTTTACATATAAGCATACCAAATACCAAAATCATGGATCTTTATAGTTTTTTTACAAATGCTTAAATGCAGCATGCCAGAAATGAAGACCTATTCTTCCAAACCATAGATGCACTATAAAGCCTCTACTTCTGCAACAATATCAGCTCAAAAGTATTGCAACAAATTTAAAATATATATATTCAAACAGCTGATTAGCATTTTTATATTACTGATAATTAGAGTAAGAAATAGATGATTCCAATCTCAATCAGCAGACATATCCAGGTGTTGAAGACTTTCAAAAAAAAAAGAAAATGTCTGCACGAGGGAGAAGACTAGTTGATTGAGGGAGAGGACTAGATGGACCAGGACAAGGGAAAAGGAGAGGTAGAGGAGTAAGAATGCGTGGCGCTGTTCAACGGAGAGTAAGAGCTGTTTTACCATTTAAAAACAATAAATCAAGACATAATCAAGTAATACTTTTACTTCATACTGGTCCCTGCATATATAAATATAGCAAATATACACTCGCCTAAAGGATTATTAAGAACACCTGTTCAATTTCTCATTAATGCAATTATCTAATCAACCAATCACATGGCAGTTGCTTCAATGCATTTAGTGTTGTGGTCCTGGTAAAGATAATCTCCTGAACTAAAAACTAAAAAGAGGCTACAATTTGCACAAGCTCACCAAAATTGGACAGTTGAAGACATGTTGCCTGGTCTGATGAGTCTCGATTTCTGTTGAGACATTCAGATGCTAGAGTCAGAATTTGGCGTAAACAGAATGAGAACATGGATCCATCATGCCTTGTTACCACTGTGCAGGCTGGTGGTGGTGGTGTAATGGTGTGGGGGATGTTTTCTTGGCACACTTTAGGCCCCTTAGTGCCAATTGGGCATCGTTTAAATGCCACGGCCTACCTTAACATTGTTTCTGACCATGTCCATCCCTTTATGACCACCATGTACCCATCCTCTGATGGCTACTTCCAACAGGATAATACACCATGTCACAAAGCTCGAATCATTTCAAATTGGTTTCTTGAACATGACAATGAGTTCACTGTACTAAAATGACCCCCACAGTCACCAGATCTCAACCCAATAGAGCATCTTTGGGATGTGGTGGAACGGGAGCTTCGTGCCCTGGATGTGCATCCCACAAATCTCCATGAACTGCAAGATGCTATCCTATCAATATGGGCCAACATTTCTAAAGAATGCTTTCAGCACCTTGTTGAATCAATGCCACGTCGAATTAAGGCAGTTCTGAAGGCGAAAGGGGGTCAAACACAGTGTTAGTATGGTGTTCCTTTCACAATTTTGCATTGTTGCGAAGCAGCTTTTACGGAAAAAAACATTAGCCCTAAACTGAGATGTAGGAAAAAGTAATGAAATAAGTTTGAGCACATTTTAGACCAAAACATATAGGAATAAAAAAATAGACAGTATATACCCAGCTAGCAAAAGATATCCGCAAGACTTCTTTTTGCCGCCAGCCAAGAGCTGTCGGCTATAGATGCGTGTCGCTGGCGGGGATGAAACGTTTGCCGCCGAATACGTCACTCCCATTTCTTGCGAGATGCCGCCGGCATCGACTGCTTAATTTTCTCTGGCGGTTGCCTCCGTATAATGGACTGCTGCAAGCTGGCGGCAAGCCGCTTTGAAATTTTTTCAGAATCGGCCATGTGCAGGAGTTAGAGTATAACTGATAGCATTTAACTTTCTTTCACACTTAAAGCGGTTATAAAATCATAATAGCCTAGATGTAAATTATATCAAATAGGATATAGTTGTTTTGCTCCAAAGTCAGTAGGGTTTGTAACAGATTCTTGACTATGATTCAATTAAAGTAAGGTTTAGAAAATGACATTAAAATTACTTTGAAACTCTGAAGCGAGTACAGTAATATATGCAAAATATATCGAATTATTTTATGCACTTAGGTGAACATTTTAAAATTTCTTTGATATATGCACTGACTGGAAATGTCGTTTATGTCTTTAAACATGTCGTTTATGTCTTTTATTTTTTTCCGACCTCTAATCTTTAACAGGTGTAAGGGATTCATTTGCAATTGCAACCTGTATAAAAAAAATGTTAAAGAAAGTTAAAGCACTTACAAAGAAGTACCTCCACCGGTCGAAAGGGGCAGCAGACGGAAGACAAATGGTAAACCGGAAGTTACCGGTTACATTTCTCTGTCTGTGTTGCTTGTGTGCAAACAGTAAAAGGGTATGAGCAGATCCTGGAAGATCACTCGTCACACGTTTTTGTTTGAAGAGAGGATCAAGATACAGATTTCAGATAATAGTCATCGACTACGATCGTTTAAGTAAGTACATGGTTCATTTTGTTGTAATGCAATATGTTCATTTTTACATTGTTTTTGTTTATCTTTTTAAAATCTTTAGTCATCTTTGTTCTTGCCTTACTAGTCGAGCTAAATTAGCGTTGTTTACAAAGTTGCCGCTATAACTATTAACTTTCTGAAATAGCTACTTGGTTTCTTCCAGGCGTTGAGTTTTCTTTCTGTTACAAAAGTAACAATGTTTATATTATTTTGTTTGTATGAACAAGTATGCTTTTGATCCACTAGCTAAAGTTGCTAGCAAGTGTTAGCTAACACACGCAGTTTTGCCTTTGTTACGGTACACACTGAGGTTTAGCAATGTTGTTAGTAATACTACGGTTGCTGTATGCTGTTATTCCAGTAGCTAATGTGTCTAGCAAGTGTTAGCTGACACATGCTGTTTTGCCTTTGTTACAGTACACACTGAGGTTAAGCAATGTTGTAAGTAAGACTAAATTTGCTGTATGCTGCTAATCCTGTAGCTAAAGTGGCATTACAATGTGGAAAACAACATTTTCTTTCAGATAACTTGACCAGAGCATGACCTGTTATGGGTGAAAACGCTGGAGGTATGTAATACCTTATGCTAAACTAAGTGTTTACACTTAAGTCCAATTAATTAAATGTATGCTATAACTTCAAACATATTTTTACATGTCAATGATTATCAATAGGAGAAAGTCATCGCTCTGTTATAGGCCCCTTTCCCCTGGCATCTCGTGTACAGCATGAAGTTTTCAGCTACGAAGGTATATTGTAGGCCTCTGTCTTAGTGTGCATATTGAAAATAGTGCCTTACGTTGTTGTTTAAAAAAAATATATGTAGATTTTCAGAGACTCCAGAATGCGAACCAAGCCCTGAGGGAGGGGAACCAAGCCCTGAGGGATGCACAAGCAGGTGAGAACATGCACTCTTTCTTAAATTTCACTTTTTTTGTCTGTGATGTGGGTCCAAAATTTCCATATGCCATTCATTTTATAGCTTCGGATGACAGCGGCTCGCTTCAAGAGCAGGTGAAGCAAGTTGGGACAATGTTGAAGACGTTTGCTTGCACTGGGCAATCAGGTACAACTCGCAAACAATGCCTGTGGTTGTTGATTTAATTCCCATTGGGGCCTCCTGTACATCTTGTAGACCTAGATATAAATGTCAAAGTTTAGTAGTTGATGGACCAGGACTGACTACTTTATTATTTTATTCTGGGAACCCCTGTAGGTGCAGATCAGACCCTAATGCTGTGACGTCTTGGAGAGTTTGGTGATGATGTGCGTAGCATGGACAACAAAATGGACACTATGCTGCAACATTTCAGTGCCAATGTGTCTGTTGGAGAGATATCCCTGCCAGGGGATGTGTAACTCCCCCTAGACACCCAGGAAGATTTTGGTGTTGCCTTTTCAACACTTTGAGGCAGGATAAAGAGCTCTAGGAATGACTGGTAAGTGTGCTAATTTCGCCGTAGGGTAATCTAAAAAGTAAAATTAAGATTGTACACTGCCTGTCACATATTTATGTAAGAGAAACTTCAGAGAAATTTAATTTGTAACCCTTTTTTGAATGTTCAGTTTTGGTTTTTGGCAATCAAATGTGGGAGGGACCTAAAGACAACCGTGTGGCGAATGCTTCAGAGTATCTTCTCTAATCACCTTTCCATTAATACAACCTGGACCGGTGTAGGGAATAAAACATGTTTTAGAGACCTGTTCCTGAAGACCATTGTACCTTACTATCCTTTTGTTAGAAATTACTTGTAAATGTGATGTTATACCTCAAATTATTTGGTTGCCTGGACATTCTTTGGTACCAAATATCCTCATTACTTGATATAATGTTTACTGGTTATAATTGCTATTAACAATTATTGTAAGTGTTCTAATTTGCCTGTAATGTTTTTACCAAAAATTTTTGTAAACCTGCATGTTCTTTAGTACTTTTTCAGTTATTTACATTTCAGTGCTCTACACAGTTACTGTACTTTGAAATGTGGAATTAATACGCCAAATGGGAATTTGTCTGGTTTGATGAATCATTATTCTTTATAAACTGCATGCTAGAAATATATAAATATTATATATATATATATATATATATACATATACAATAAGCGGCGGCAAAACGACCGAAAACAGCATTTAACTCCAACTGGTCGCGGAAGAGTTAATATAACGGCGGCTGAACGGAGGCGGTAGAAAGCCGGCTGCTGCTTTTAAATAGCGGCTGCCGCCGGCGGTGCAACGTCAGACGTGTTTGCGATTTACGCCTTTCTGACGCTTCTACTGCCTCCGGAGCACCGCCGGTGGTCCGCCGACTCATTGCTATCTGGGTATAACCAGGAAAATTATAGAAATACAACCAAGTTGCAAGATTATAAAGCAAAGCACTGCAGCCAAGCAGCCAGACAGGCAATGACATGATTCCATCTTATATTGTTTTCTGTGCTAAGTGGCAGATACTATATCCATTGTTTTATATGTGTACTATATGTGATAATTTTGAGTTTTTAACCAAACAGAAGTAGTGTCTTGTAGATTAATCATGGGGCTCAAATCTGCAGGCCATGATCATCGCAGATTCCCACCACTTTCCAGCTATGGCTGTGGTCACCATCCTTGAGCATCAGGCTAAATAAGTGTCTGTCAGTCTCCGGTGTCTTCAAAAGCCTGAATATGAGACATGGAGGCAAAACAAGCTGATGTTAGCATAGAGGTTTCTCTTATATGTAAAGAGCTACTGCAGTATAAACATGTTTCTGCATGTAATAAAGATGATGTTTGGCTAAATATGAATCCATAATTTTTTATGATTTACCTTTAATTGTGTCACTGAATGTTCCTCGACCATTAAATCAAAGTTAGACCTGCAGCTATTTAGAGCTTGGCCTAAAACAGATATATGTACTATATGTGCTATAAGAACACACACAACTTACATTTCCGAAATGATTGCTATCATTTTAATGTGTGAAGCGTATTAACTTTAAAAGAAACATGAATACATAACCTTTAAAACCAGACCTCTGAGCTGAACTGATGCTTGGTTACCTACCCGTCTCTTGCAAGTTCACTCCCAGCACAAGCGCACAAACGAAACTCTGAAAAAATCTCTAAAATAAACCTAATTCGATTCATAGGAGTATGTGTTATAATCTCCTACCGGAGATTCTTTCTTTCAAATGCTTCGTTATAGGCCGCTTCCCAAGCTGGACCACAGAACCATATCCGGCCGCAGGTTGGTCCCTGCGATTTCCAAGGGGAAAGTAAGTCTGTGGTTTAAATCAACTTGCATTTCCCAATCCCTGGCTATACTCAGCAGACCTGAAACTGGTGATAAGGGCTTGGCCCATGTTTTCTGCCCCTAACTGAATAAAGAGTTAGCTTTTGAAAGTTATCCTGGGCGTTTTGGGGATGGCATTTGTCTCTCCTTTGTTAGTCAAGCACTTTAGTACTTTGTGGTGCCATGTGTATCTCCCCTGTGTCAAGCTCTTCTTTCCAACCCTAAAGAATATGTTTAAGGTTTGCTGGAACACCACATAGGTGGCCGGCTGGATCCTGTCCACACCAAACATGTAGATTTGTTGGTGAGGGCAGCATATCACGTGTAGCTCTTATGATAAAACTTAGCCTTTTTGTTTCCATACTCCACAGCTCACTCCAAATGATTTTACCTCATCCAGAGACCGCTCTGGCACATGTACTTGCTTCCTTCCAGAACTGAGGCTTGGTTAGCACCGCAATAAATACAAGTCTCTTCCAAGTTCACTCCCAGCAAAGGCTCACAAACAAAAGTCTGAAAAGTCAATAAAATAAACCTAAATACATGTTGTACCACATACTGCTCAAGAAACACAAATATAAAGTGTAGGGATGCCACAATACTCAATATAATATTTAAAAGTCGGATACGATTCCACGGTTCAATATGCGTAAGTGAATTGCGGTTTTCCGGTTTTTAGTTTAAATTATTTCTGTGTGTTTAATTACACTCTAAACTTGCTCTGTCTGTGTTTTTCTTTATGTCTGTGCGCTGAGATAGATAAAGTCTGGAAATGCGCAAACTGATCACTTAAGGGTATGATTTTATTCCCAAACTGGGAATCAGGACATATGGATGGAATTACATACATGGATTCTAGGAATTGCATACAGCTGGATGGATGAAGAGTTCAACTGCAACCTTTCAAGTTCAACTGCAACCATTCAAGTAACGTCCTGTCTTTGTTCAAGTCAATGATGACACAACTCGGATTTAAGAACAATTTAAATTTTTAATTAGTCTGAAAAGATATGCATGCCCTTTGGCTCCTGAAGTTAAATCCATCCTGAAGCAAACTGGGATTTTACGACATAGAACTCCACCCAAGGGGTAAGAAAGCTGGGAAAAATTGCATTCGCTCGATATGTACAATTGTTGGAAATCGTCCTTCTCTCTGTGGGACTACAGTGGATGTTAAGAGTTACCTAACTAAGCTAAGTCTGTTTATCTCTGATTCTTGCCACCAGCCTAAGAACCTAATTTACATTAGGACAAACCAATATAAACCATTGTCAACCATGCCTGGTTTCCTACTTTCCAATGTGCGCTCTTTACGTTACAAGTGTGACGAGCTGTACAGCATAGCTGTGAATAATAATTCAGCAGTTATTGCAGTATCAGAAACCTGGCTAAATACTGATATTCCAGACTCTTCTGTAACTCTACCTGGATATACAACACATCGGCGGGATCGTGAGGGCAGTGCGGGAGTCGCCGCCGCCTTGTATGTCGATGAAAACCTCACCCAGATCCAACTGACTGATCTAGAAGAAGACAAACATGAAGCACTGTGGGTCTGGTTATGTTCCAGTCGTCTTCCTCGAGGGTTAAGTTGTATTATTGCTGCTGTGCTGTATTTTCCTCAGCATTCTTCAGCAACGGCCCAACCTGATATACTAATTTCCCAGAACCTGGATCGTTGCCTTAGAAATATTGAATGCAACTACCACCAGGCCGCAATTGTCATTCTCGGTGATACAAATAAGTATAAGTCTGCAACCATCTGCAGCAGATATGGTCTGAAACAGATAGTGACTGGAGCAACAAGAAAGACCAATCAGCTAGACTCAATCTTCACAAACATTTCCTCCATGTATGTGTCACCAGAGCCTTTGCCTCCTGTTGGCTCCTCTGACCATGAGACTATCCTGCTAAATGCTGGAAAGTGGCCCACCAATCCTGTCAAGCACATCTTTTGTAGAAAACGTACCCCTGAAACTGGCCTCCAACTGTGCCTCCTCATGAACGTTACTTACTTTTCGCACATTCATGAGGCTACAGACGCTGAGGCTTAGGTTAGTGCCTTCAATTCAACAATCAGGTCTATCCTGGATGAAAGAATTTCATGTAAGAAAGTTTCTATTACAAATAATGATAAACCCTGGATGACTATACAAATCAAGAATCTGATAAAAGACAGACAGCGTGCTTTTTGTTCTGGTAACAAAACATCTGACACTAAACGAAAAACAATTACTGACAAGAAAAGAAACAATATTATAAACATGAGGTTGAGGAACTGCAAAGCACCAAGCCTAAACAATGGTTTAAGTCTGTGAAGGCATTAATGGGGATGGAAGGAGATAAGAGTGATGTGGTGTCTCAGGATCACAAGATTATGCAACATGAGTGTGACAACTTTGCTAAGCACTTTGCTTCTGTGTGGGATCATATGAATCACATTTTACCACCTGAGGAAGAGGTTATCTATAAGTTAACCAGTTGTAGTATACCCTTCCTGAGTATTGGACACGTTAAGGTCAGACTCTGCAAAGTGAAGGCAGCAAAGGCAGGCGGTCCTGCCGGCTTCCCTTCTTGGATTTTAAAGACCTTTCATGAGGAGCTGGCAGCGGTGCTATGTGATATCTTTAAAACGTGCATGCAAAATAATATTTTCCCAAATCAATGGAAGGAGGCTTTGGTCGAGGCTTTTCCCCTAAAAAATCTAAGCCCTGTTTTCCAGCAGATTACTGGCAGATTTCATTACTTAGTTGTGTTGAAAAAGTGTTGGATCAACTGACACGGCACTGATTAAAATTTTGCAATACTGGCATGATGCACTTAACAGCAATCCTAAACTGGACATCCATGCTGTTTTTGTCGATTTTAATCGAGCTTTTGACACAGTTGATCATTGTCCACTGCTTCATACTCTATCTGACATGAATATCCGACGACCGCCTTGGCTCAGTGTACGGAGCTATCTGAGTAAAACAGAGCAAAAGGTGAAGTGGGGTTCCTGTGTGTCTAACTCGTACCCAATATCAGCTGGTGTTCCTCAGGGGGGACTTCTATCCCCTCTGCTTTTTGTCATCTGCATAAACAGCCTGGATTCTCGCCTGCCTCCTTCAGTAATTCCGGTGAAATATGCCTACGATTTAACAATCACTGAACTCGTAATGGGATCGTTACCAGGGTTAACTCAAAAGGCCATGGATTCAGTGGAGGAATGGGGACAGGAATTTTCACTGGCGATGAATGGCGAAAAGACAGTGGACATGGTCATTAGCACAAGGAAAAACGATAATATTCCCTGCCCTTCCTCTCCTGTAATATCAGGACATGTAATTCGCAGAGTTTCCACCTTTAAACTGCTTGGAGTTCAGATTTCTTCTGATCTGTCGTGGGACGCCCACATTGAGTTCATGATTTTGAAGGTGCGTCCTAGAATCCACTATCTCTTTACAGACCTATTTCGAATCTACCTTTCTTATCTAAAGTTCAGGAAAAAGTAGTCTCAACTCAAATATGTTCCTTCCTCCAAATGAATGAGATTAATGAAGATTTCCAGTCTGGATATAGAGCACATCACAGTACAGAGACTGCTCTGATTAGAGTTACAAATGATCTGCCTATGGCGTCTGACTGAGTTTGTATCTCCTTATTGGTGCTGCTAGATCTTAGTGCTGCATTCGACACCATTGACCACAGCATGCTCCTATATAGACTCGAAAATGATGTTGGTATTAAGGAAATAGCTTTGAAATGGCTTAGATCTTATTTATTCGACCGTTTTCAATATGTAGCAATAAACAATGAGGTATCACGCAAATCGCAAGTCCAGTACGGTGTACCACAGGGCTCAGTCTTAGGGCCTATGCTCTTCGCATTATACATGCTACCTCTAGGAGATATAATAAAGCGACACGGAGTAAGCTTTCACTGTTATGCTGATGATACGCAACTTTATGTTTCCTCGAAGCCTCATGAAACACAGCAATTCCATAGAATAGTGGAATGCATAGTCGCTATAAAAAAGTGGATGAGTAGCAATTTTTTATTACTGAACTCAGACAAAACTGAAGTGTTACTTATCGGACCGAAAACCGCCCTACTTTACTTAGTCAATGTTTTCTTGTACAGCTGCTTTGTAATAATGACAATTGTAAAAAGTGCCATATAAATAAAGCTGACTTGACTCTGTGTTGCTAAAAGTATTTTTGACATTTATACGGCCAATTCTTTAGTACGGCAGCCCAGTATGGGGTAAGGTCTCTCTGATGAGTTAGAGAGTGTCCAAAAGCGTTGCTGTCGGATAATAGGTGTTTCAACCTCTACTCTCCCATCACTGAGTGAGAGGCGCGACAAGGCCACTATACTTTCCTTTTCCAAACTACTCAAGGACAGTTCATCACCACTGCATTGTTTCCTGACTGTAGCCCCAACACATACATACCTACTACGGCAGCTTAGGGAATTTGTTGGGCACAGGACTAAATCAAAAAGACATGAACGTTCTTTTATTCCACGTGCTCTTAAATTGTTTTATAAATAACTTGCAGATTTTTAAAAATACAAAACCTGATGTATTTCAGGGTTTTCTGTACATCTGTTTTTTTTATACTTATAACTAGGTGCATACGGTTGTTTATGAGTATGTGTTTTGTTTGACGCATTTCAGTCCTTCAATATCCTTCCATGTCAAACTTTAAAAAAAACTGAAACTGAAACAGAAATAATCATTATTATTATAAACGTTAATAGCAGTTGAGTGGGAGGAACACAGACTATGGTTAAAGTTTTGACTTACCGGTGGGAGACGTAGTCAAACGATGCGTAGCGCCTTCGAGATGTTGTCAGACAGGAGATCTGCCCGACGGCCTGCACCCCAGCAGCATCCAGAGCCTATCTGAAGACCGGTGGCGGCATTTGAGTCATCAAACCAGTCCTGTGATACGAGAAGCCCTGTGCCCGTATGATGTGTCCTAAGGATGGAAAAAAGCTGTGGGGATATTTAGCAGGTAGAAAAACTGGAGAAAAACATAAAATATAGACTGAATATATAAATGAAAAAAACTGTACAATACTGTCTTTGTGATGCAGGGGATCATCGATGGCGGGCTTTGGGAAGTCGGAAGACGTAGGAATGTGATGTCCGTGGTAAGGTGTCAATAATTATATAGCATTTATTTGAAATATTGAGTATATCACTCAACTTTAATACATATAATGAATAGCAAAGTTAACAAAAGCTACATTTATACCAATAAACAGGGCTTGATACTGTGGATATTGGTTTTCCAAAATAACTAACTGATCCGGTATGGGAGACGAGTGCTATTACGAGAAGGCGGCGCGTGAACATTGCGAGGTTCAGCGTCTCTCCAGTTTTAGCATTTATATCCAGTTTTTCGTGCTCATCTCAGGTCTGTTCGTTCAGAACGGTTGTGCATTAACATTGTACACCCCCGGCATGAGCTATTGGATATCGGTTTTCGCATTTCCGGAAGTTTTATCAGCAACATTCAACTCGTCCCTGAGATTGCCAGAACACCTGATGCTACGCACCCCACACGGCCGGGGGGAAGTGCTCACCGGTGGCGTCGAGATCGTAGACGAAGCGAGGAGGGCTAAGAGCTAAGCTAAAGCTTACACCACACCGGCTCTCTTTACCCAGCATTTTCCTTGCTAATGTACAATGATTAGTGAACAAAATGGACGAGATTCGTCTCTGTATCATCAACAGCAAAAGACTTTTGAACTGCAATGTCATAATCTTTACGGACACATGGCCACACAGCAGTATACCGGACAACGCTATTGAGTTAGCGGGTTACAACACACACCGGGCAGATAGAACGGCAGTGGAATCTGGTAAAACAAAAGGAGGTGGACTGTGCATTTACGTCAACAAAGCTTGGTGCATGAACTCTGTTATTGTCAGGAGACACTGCTCGGCTAACCTTGAGTTTCATATGGTTAAATGTAGACCGTTTTATCTGCCACGGGAATTCACTTCCGCCATTATAACGGCAGCTTATATTCCGCCAGATGCTGATGCCAAGCTTGCTATGAAAGAACTTCATGTAGCCATCAGTAAACAACAGACTGCATTTATTGTTGTGGGAGATTTTAATCACTCTAACTTAAAGACAGTGCTCCTTAAATTTCACCAGCATGTTTCCTGCCACACAAGAGGAAACCAAACTTTGGATCATATCTATACAAACATGGCTGAAGCTTACGCCGCGACCCCCCTCCCCACCTTGGTCAATCTGATCACCTTTCTTTGTACCTCACCCCCAAGTACTCACCTCTCATTAATTGTGTGAAGCCATCAGTGAAGACCATCAAGGTGTGTTCTGCGGGGGCAGACTTTACACTCCAGGAAAGGTTTCTACACACTGACTGGAGTATGTTTGCTTCTCAGGCCCCAAGTGGCTCTATCACGGACATAGACAGCTACACCTCCTTTGTATTGGAATACATCAATTCCACCATTGATAGTGTCACAACTCAGAAGCAGATCACCACATACCCCAATCAGAAACCATGGATGAACAAGGGAGTGCGCCTCCTGTTGAAAGCACGCAACACTGCCTTCAGATCGGGTGATGCACAGGCCTATAGTACTTCCAGGGCAAATCTGAAGAGGGGCATCAAAAAGGCCAAGCACTGCTACAAGCTGAAGCTAGAGGAGCATTTTTCCAATTCTGACCCTCGACACATGTGGCAGGGCATCAAGGCCATCAGTGATTACAAACCCAACCACTCCAACCCCATAGCCACAGATGTTGTCTTCCTGAACGAGCTTAATGACTTTTATGCTCGCTTTGAGAAAGACAATAAGGAAACCTCTACCAAGCTCACACCCTCTGCTGACCACCCAATCATCACACTAAACTCCACTGATGTTCACACTGCTCTAAGCCGGATCAACGCGTGCAAGGCTGCTAGCCCAGATGGCATCCTTGGTCGCGTACTCAGGGCATGTGCGGAGCAGCTTGCTGGGGTCTTCACGGACATCTTCAACCTGTCCCTCGCCCAAGCAGCGGTTCCAGCATGTTTTAAATCCACCTCAATTGTGCCCGTGCCGAAACATTCTAGCCCGACGTGCCTGAACGACTACCGCCCTGTAGCACTCACACCCATTGTTATGAAGTGCTTTGAGCGGCTGGTCCTGGCACACCTAAAAGACTCACTACCACCCACACTGGACCCATACCATTTTGCCTACTGTAACAATAGGAGCACAGATGATGCTGTGTCCATGGCGCTGCACTCTGTGCTCACACATCTGGACAATAAGGACACTTATGCACGCATACTGTTTGTAGACTTCAGCTCTGCATTCAAATCATCAAACTTGGAAACCTAGGCATTAACAATTCAACCTTCAACTGGATTATGGATTTCCTGACGAACAGGCCTCAGCTTGTTAGTTCAGGCCACATCTGCTCCACCACCATCACCCTCAACACTGGTGTACCACAGGGCTGTGTACTGAGCCCCCTTCTCTACTCCCTTTTCACACTCGACTGCAGGCCTGTGAACTGATCCAACTCCTTCATTAAGTTTGCAGACGATACAACAGTGATTGGTCTCATCTGCAACAACGATAAGACTGCATACAGGGAGGAGGTCTGGCACCTGGCAACATTAGGCTCAGACGTCAACCTGCTCCTCAACACCTCCAAGACAAAGGAGATAATTGTGGACTTCAGGAAGGTGAAAGGAGGCACACAGGACCCCATCCACATCAATGGGATGGCTGTTGAACGTGTTTTCACGAGGACCTGTCCTGGACCACCAACACCTCATGCTTGGTCAAGAAGGCTCACCGGCATCTCTTCTTTCTGAGGACACTGAAGAAGAACAAACTGTCTTCAACTATCCTGGTGAACTTCTATCGCTGCACAATAGAGAGCATCCTGACCAACTGTGTCACAGTCTGGTACGGGAACTGTTCTGTTGCTGAGCGCAAGGCACTGCAGTGGGTGGTGAAAACAGCCCAGCCCATCACAGGGACAACACTTTCTCCCATTGAGGACATCCAGAAGAAACGCTGTCTGTGTCGAGCTCGCAGCATTCTCAAGCACTCCTCTCACCCCGCTCATAGACTGTTTACTCTCCTGCCTTCCAGTAGGCGCTTCTGGTGCCTCCGGACAAGAACCAGCACACTAAGAAACAGCTTTTTTCCCAGAGCTGTTTCATTATTGAACTCGGCCCTCACTGATTCCACTACCCCTCTACCATCAACTTTAATGCTGCTATAACATTGTTTACATTGCACTACAGGGCTGCATGCATGACTGAACTGTACACACCAATACTTCATGTTTATCTGCTCTACCGAACTGTTTACACACACACAGCATCATTTGCACTCTATAGTGCTCACTTGCACACCAGAAATATTATACTGAAGGCTCATTTGCACTAATGGACTACTTTCATAACTGCACTAACTTATCTACTGCACTGTAAGTATTAACTGCCTCTACTCATCTATTTCACTATAACTTCAATAACTGCATTAACTCATCTACTGCACTGTAACCTTATTAACTGCATTTACTCCTTTTCTGCACTGCACCTTTACTAACTGCATTAACTCATATACTGCACCGTAACTTTAATAACCGCATTAACTCTAATACTGATGTCTATATTTATGCACACTTAAGCCACTTGCACTACTGTTTATTACCTGTTCATAGCCAACTGTACATTATGTTCGTAGTATATAGCCATCTGTATATATTGTTCATAGTACATACCTACTGTCATATTTTCATAGAACATACCTACTGTATAGTATTTTCCTAATATTGTATTCTGTATTTATTCAAACTGTATATCCTGCACTTGCTAATTGCACTTCTGGTTAGACCTAAACTACATTTCGTTACACTGTACTTGTATATGTGTAATGACAATAAAATTGAATCTAATCTAATCTGTTGCTAGCGAACCTCTTGAAATCAGGGAGTCAGGTTTACTTGCACAGCTATCTCTCGCTAGCCTCCAATACACTAGCCACCCAGAATTTTCACTGTCAACAATTTAGTTTTTGGGAAATAGTTTTATATGGCTAAAGTTGACAATGGCATGCTGTGAGATCATGTGTTTGACAACATGCCCAAAATAAAAACAAAAAATGGTCCCATACGCAACTCCCCACTATTTAATTTCCTAAAGTGTACCCTGGGTATGCTAGTGTGTCATTACGGGAAGCCTATGCATGGTGGTGATTGCATACCCATGCACACACTCTCACACACTCTCTCACTGTATGATGTTTAGAAGCCACGACCACAGAAATCGCCACAGTTGTCATCTTTCATCTGGGGACAGCCCAAACTTTTACAATCTGAACCCATCACACACAGGTAGGTCATCCGTTTTTGAGTGTTTTCATTCAAGACCAGATGCTGACTGAGTGAAAGAATGAATCTTTTGTATTGAGTGCAGGTGGCGGTGATCAAAAAACTGATGAGCATGAGTGGTGAGAGATCCTGGTGATTCTGTAACAGGCAACTTTCAAATAACTGATATAACTTAAACTGACAAAGGCGGGAATTAGGAATCCATTCCTAAAACAAATAACCATTTCAGCAGAAAAAAATGGTTCTTTAGAAAACACATTTTTTTAGTGTGAAACAGCTTGTATGACATGCATTATATACTTATATTTACACATTGAAGATCATAAATTGTTTAATAACTCCAGGTTGGTTGTTCAAACCATTGCAGTCTATCGGTCCCTCAGTGTTTCTTTCCACCTCTGCCTGGTTTTCGATTTCAACCTGGCAGCGGCCTGAAATCAATCTATTCTGCATGATTGCAGCACACATTGTAATGTTGCCTCTACATTGGCGTCACTTATGCATTTAACCCATCCAGTGAGTAGTGAAAACACGCACTGCAAGTAGTGAACACATGTACACCTAGACCAGTGGACAGCTATCACTACACCGCCCAGGGAGCAAGTGGGAGCAAGGTGCATTGCTCAAGCCTTTCTTCACAAACTGCTCATTATGACTTTGAACATTAGAACAAAAGTGCACACCGGACTAGAAGCGGCCCACGCAAACATGTGTTCTGTTCCTAACAGAATATATCTCCCTCCGAAGGGCCCTTCGGGAAGGGGACACCATACCAAACGTCACTACAAATTTCCCTTCAGAGCTTATAAATAAAGAGCTTTACTCTTCGATCATTGTAGGGCATAGGGATGATCACTTTGGAATTGAACACAGAATGATTTCTGCGCATTCAAATATAATCTAATGTGTTCTGAAGGCATATTTTTTAATTTAGTCTCATATTCTTCTCCGAACTTGCAAAAGTCTCATTTGTGTTTATTTGTATTTCTCATTGTGGATTTTATTAGAAAAATGGTAAAACAAAGCTTATAACTAAATATATACATATAAGAGATTTGCAAATGTATATACTCCTGTAAGAAAGAGCAATCTCTGAGCAATAACATGTTATCTAATGAGTCCTGAAGGAGTCAACAAGACAATAAAGAGATTTCCCAAGCATCTCTCACCACAATCTCAGATTTGAATCAGTTCCCCTCATCTATCATTTCAGTTTTTCCTAAGGGTCTCATAAACTACTGACACTTAGTCAAGGAATGCATGAGAAACACAACTTTGTCTCCCGAGCTTAGAAAAAGCAACCAATGAGCAATACCTTTTTCCCTCTGGGCCAGTACCTTTGTTTACCAAAAATGAATCATCCAAAATGAAAAGAGGTCATAAAAAAGTGTCCTGACGCACATATTCTTAATATAAATGAGACAATATGCAGTCAGTAAACATCCTCTGCACTAATTAATTGATATAGGTAGGGAACTTTTGCCAAGAAGTGTGTACCTGCTGTAATAGGTGGCTTAGCTTTAAATGTCAGAGAGAGGTCTCAGGTCCCAGAGAGTGGAGGGGGAAGGGCATGATAAAAGGTCACACAGAAACTGACGTTATAACACAGATCACTCCCGTGGATGACTGGCCTTGTAACAGGCAATGTCCTTAAAGATCACCTGAGGCATGCAATTTACCTCTAGTCCTTACAAGATGCTATATGGTGTGCAAATGACATTTTTTTTATACTTAGATGTAACATGGCAAAGAGATTTGTGGAACAACCAAAAAGGTTAAGTTTTATCAAGCATAAGAGGTACCTGAAGCTACATACAGATTGTATTCTCTTTCAGCAAGGTGTCAGATGTTTTCTTTAATGGGTAGATTCTGTATCTTCTATCAGATTTTTTCATGTCACCTGCTTAAACTAAAGTCCGTATACAATTAGACCCTGACCACACGAATGGGTTTTCGTTTGAAAACGCATATTTTTCTCTCCAGTTTGGCTTTTCGTTCACACTTTTGAAACGTCGTCGTTTTTGCATTGTTGCGTGGATGAGGAAAACTATGCCACGTTTTTCATCATGTGCGCAGTTGTTTCGGCTGCTGTCCTGTTTAATGTCAGTTAAGGCAGAATAGTAAATAAACGCCTGACAGAATTGGCTTGTTCGAGATGCGCCTTGCTTCGCCTGAAAAGAATACCAAAGAAAAACGGACACTTCCCAAATATCCGCTGTCGAGTCGACTGGAAATGTCAGCAAAGGAATAAATCGCGTTTTTATCAGATTTTTCTTGGGCCAACTAAATTTAAAAGTGTGGAATGTTCTAAAACCCATATTAGACAAACACTGCCAAGTCTGTGAGAAAGAATTTAGATTTTTTGACAAACGAATGCTTAAACATATTAGAACCTCCTATTTAAAGTTTCCAGTTTATCCCTAAAATATTATATACATGTATTTTTTTAAATCACCCAGTGTAGCAAAATTGTGTAGCAAAAGTTGATGTTCATGAAGGGGGGAAATGCGAGTATTGACTGAGAAACGGAGATAAAAGTGGCTTGTAAACCAGAATCTGCAATTGGGATGAGCCGATCTGGATGACTAACAAGGTTTAACGTACCTAAACAACGACCAGGTGAGCACAAATTTACTGCTCAAGTACCTTGTCATGGTGCTGCAAAGATTGAGTCCTGATGTAGCAAAGTTCGTTAGAGGGGAAGTTTTTCTTGTCTTAGTCACTCTTAAAATAGAGGGGGCAGCAACTGCGTTCGCCTGTGGATTTCGGCCAGCTGCATGACATCAGAGCAAGACGGATGTAACTCAGAAGCAAAGCGCTTTTTTAATTAAAGTATAACAAAAGCAACTTCTACTAAATTCACTGGTAAAGTCTGATGATATAGCGAGCCATTTACTCGACTAAAGAGAATATATAACGCGCAGTTGAATGAATGCTTAAGGGAGAATGTATAATGTGTACCATACAAAGTTTCGTGTTTACAACACCTCAGAGACAGCGCTTGCACGTAATGGCCAATCAGAAGTTAAAATGAGTCACCGGTGTATTCCGCGCGGTGCATGCTCTAAAACAGGGGTTCCCAAACTTTTCAGCCTGTGACCCCAAAAATAACAGTGCCAGTGACAAGACCCTACTATCCTTAGAGGTGGTTAAAGTATACAAACGTAGTGTGCAAATGCGCACATGCAACAATTCAACCCAAACGAACATAATGACAACACAAAATCATAAACATCTCCTGAACTCCAAACTGAATGTCAGAATGGGAAAGAAAGGTAATTTCTGGCGTGGCAAGGTTGTTGGTGCCTGACGGGCCGGTCTGAGTATTTCACAATCTGCTCAGTTACTGCGATTTTCACGCACAATCATTTCTAGGGTTTACAAAGAATGGTGTGAAAAGGGAAAAACATCCAGTATGCGGCAGTCCTGTGGGCGAAAATGCCTTGTTGATGCTAGAGGTCAGAGGAGAATGGGCCGACTGATTCAAGCTGATAGAAGAGCAACTTTGACTGAAATATCCACTTGTTACAACCGAGGTATGCAGCAAAGCATTTTAGTGGGGCGACAGAGCCTTCTCTGTCTCAGCAACAAAGCTTTGGAATAACTTTCCTGCATCTGTTAAAGCTTCCACCACAGAGTCACAGTTCAAAAGCCTCTCTTATGCATTCGATGTCATGTGATCACAATTTTTTCTTATTGTCTGTTTATTTTAATGTTGATGTTATTTTACGTTCATTTTTTTTGTACAGCACTTTGGTCACTGTAAGTTGTTTTTCATAAATAGATTGTGTTGACTTCTTGAGCATCAGGAAATGTTTGTATCTTTTGTAATAGTTGGCCCAGTGCATGAGAAAAACAGATCCATACCGTTGAACACAACTGGCGCAGAACTTATGAATGGTCTTGGCCAGATGATATTTGCTATCTGGGCAATAACACTAGCTAAACACTCCATTTTATTGCTAGAGTAAAAAGAAAAATGATGGAGATGCTTGGTATCTTCAGCTCTTTATTACTTGTTTCGGTGCAATGCTCTTGACATTTTCAAAATCCTCAAAAACACATGCCCGGTATCTTGCTTTTGTATTGCCCGATGACAACAAACTTGGTCCTTGGCAAACTTGGCAAGTTTGTTTGATGTTTGTTTTAGATAGCTGATGAGTATCAGTGCTCGGTAAGAAGATTACAGAACGGGTTCATGCATTGGTTATCTTATTAATTTCATATCAGGAAGAAAAAAGCTTGACCGTGGTGCATTCACTCTCTGCTCTTGCTTCAGGCAAACTGCTGCATGATTTGGACTGTTAAGTTATCACAATCAACTCTGTCATGGGCTTCAATGGATGTGAACACATAATTAGCATGTTTTTTTGTATTCTCCTTTGCTCAAGAGGGTCAACATTTTAATTATATTCTGCCCTGCATAAAGCCACATAAATTTACAAAGCTGGTTTGGTTATGTCTTAATTACCGAACCTTGTACCTCAAAGCACAATATTATTGCTAAATATATTATTTTTAGAATTGGTTTAGATTCAGCAAATTTTGTTTCTGTATGAAGTCATCGCAAAGGTCTTGTAACACTTGACAAACTCATAAGTCATTAGCATCAAAGAAAACTAGTTTGAAGGACGCCATTACCCAAATAATTCAGAAAGCATTTTTATGTTTGGGTCCAGGGCCGGCTCGAAGCATAAGCGAACTAAGCGGCTGCTCGGGGCGTTTATTTTCTTGATTTATTTTTACAATGAAATAACTTAAAAAAGTGATATACATGAATTAATCAATTGAGTCATGCGCAATTGCACATAGACACCTCGCGTGCATTGACAATTAGCGCCGGTGCACGTCACTGTAATAAATATATTTTTCCTGCCTTATATAATCAATAGCTTGATTATTACTCTACCTCAGTGTAACGGGGGATTTAGAGTAGAGTAGGGGAAAATTGATTATGACTGCCCTGGAAGACTGAGAGACGAAAGGATCCTCTAGTGCTTTTGGTCTCTTTACACACTTAGGCATGTACCTTATCGATAAACATCACTACAGACTGACAAGATAGGCTTGAGTTAGAGTAAGACCAGTGAATGTTTTCCTGAAGTAAAAATGTATGTAAAACACGGTTTTATATACCCCTCCCTTCCCGAGTCTAATAAGGTAGACCCGACGGCCCTACTCTCTGGCAACATTCAACAAAACTGTAACATCACACGATCAAAACTACAATGGAGTTTATTTCCACCTAATTCCTCTTAACAGGATTACTCCTGTTTTGGCATGGAAATAAAAAGATACAAATTAAATAGAAAACAGAAATTGCAGTTGGTGTGGTTCTCTTACACGCACTAGAATACAACCACATTCAATATAACAGTTAGAAGCTTACGCAGTTTCAAATCTCAGTAAAATTTAAAACAGTATAATTTCTCAAAAATCACTTAGAATGAAACGTCACTGTTCAAATGGTCACTTTTAAACAAAAATCTGATTTGGTAAAGCAACAAAAACTAAACCAATGGCATACACAATAAAACTTCACACTTAAAATAACTCACTTTAAATGTTCACAAACACATCACTATAAGCACAGTGATTCAGCGAAACCCTGAAGGTTTACCGTCCATTTAATCACAATATAAACAAGGAGAAAATTGGAAATACCAGTTTGTAGAATGATGAAGGTCTTGACGTAGCGTGCGTTGAAATTAACTTGCGTAATGTAGTTGATTCAAGTAACCTCAATGAAATGTCCGGTAAATTAGGTTTCTCACCATGAATCAAACGATGGAGGAAAACAGGTGACTCACCCGGAGATGAATCACACGGAGATTTCGTTGGATGGAAGGGTAAAACTAAAATAATACAGAAGCTGGAATAAAAAAACGTCTAACCAGTGAAAAAGATGTGATTAATCTGATTCAATAGCGTGGATTCTTAAACAAAACGTCACAAGCGCACTACTTGGGGAAAAGAGATGAGGAATTTCTTCAACCGTCACAGTTCAAGCAAAAAAAATAACATTATACACAATCCCAAGTCGTCATAGAGCTACTGAGTCACTCCACCAGCTAATATGGCCTACGAAGCAAAAAAACGACACGAACAAAATTCCTCAATTGCGGAACACGGGTTACAATTCACACAGTTCGCAAAACACTTGGTGCTGTTGTCCTTTATTCGACTAGGGCTCCGATTCAGCTCTGTTGAGGCAACTGTATCAGACGAACTTCTCGAACACGACACTACAATCTCCTCTCGCAACTCACGCAAGGGCAGTCCAACTGTCAAAATAAAAGTTTCACAAAAATTTTCACAAAAATATGTACTCGTTACATTAGCTTTAGGTTTACGCAGATACATGAACATGCAAATTATCCCCGCCTCCACTCAATCGCACTCTGCAGTTCTAGACGCTGCTAACGCTTAAAGTGAAACTGCAGCTGACACAGTAGTGCTGGGTTCATTTTAGCCCGTATCCATGCGTATATCCCGTATACTTCTGCCTCAAACTGCTAATCCAAATGAGTTTATGTGATTGGTTACACGTTTATGACATCTATGTCATTAACCGGAGCAGTTTCAAACCACATTTTTGAAATTGTCTCAGTTAAACTGCAGTTTTATTGAGAAAATACTTTAAATTTAAAAAAATTCTAAATTTGCACAAGGTTTGTCTTAAAAAAATATTAAACACACCACAACATACAAACATGTCTTTTACTTTATTAAACCTTGCTACACAAATGGAATAACCATATTATAAAAGCAATAAGAACTGCTTTTCTTTCATTGAAAGCAGTTGAGTGGAACTTCACTAGGTTACGTGCAAAATATTTTTGCTCAGGCTTTGATTTTACAGTATTGTCTGTGAACACCACCAGTCAAGTTTTAGTCCACAAAATATATCATAATATCATATATATGTTAGCTAAAAATTCATTTCATTGGAGAAAGAAATGTGTTGACAAAAACTAAGAGAATAAATTGTATTTGTGTTTTCACAATGCACATTGTTTCAGTAAATATTGTTTACATAAAATAATGTTATGTTTTAAAATGTACTGTTAAAAGCAAACATGCACCTCTTAACATATAGAGGAAGGAAGAAGAGGAAGAGAAAGAGGATAAAGAAAAACAGATCATAATTATGAATGTCTTATACTAAATATCTAATTTGGACAGTGAAGTTGTCCTCTGTAATTTCCTCTGAATTGGCCCCAACTTTAAACTGAAATGTGGAGGTTCTGTATTACGTAAATGTTATTAATTTTATGGTTTATTAATTATTTCTAATAGGCCATTGTAAAAATCCCAGTATATCAAAGTTTGTGTGTGTGTGTGTGTGTGTGTGTTAGTTTTATCCCTAATAGTTAGACAGGTGATAAGAAACTAGACATTATCCAAACGTCTTTATTTGTTTCCTCAGGCTGATTTCTTATTTCTCAGATTCCCTCTAGTTAGTGTGTATGTCCATCTGTAGAACTCTCAGCAGGTACCACCACTGATAACATGACTATTCTGCTTCTCCTGTATGGAATTTTTGGCATTGCTAATCTCTGTATAATGTTGCATGTCACTCATTCCATTACATTCAATTAATTCTCTATTTTGAGTCCAGCATCTGTAAACGGTGAGATTCTAAGAACCACTACCACCACCATTTTTGGGTCACGGAAGACATTTAAACTTCATTTATAATTAACAGCTATTTTTAAATGGAGTAAGAGAGATAGAGGAAATAGAGCAGTGAAGACAAAAAAAGCTTGAAAACTGCCCCAGATTCTCTATTGAATGAGACACATCAGCAATGTGCTCACTGATCAAAGTCATGTACTTCTACACCAGGTGGTTCTGCCTGTGAGACTTACCTTATTATCAAAACTCTCACAAGGTCAGCTGTCTGAACACCAGAAGAGGTATGCATTAATAAAGGTGTTTCATCTGTTGTTCTATCTCTTTTGGTTTTGTTTTATCGTCCATGGATAGTGAAATAATAACTTTTAATGGTCCAGCGTATGGTGCTATATATTTTTTTACTTTTACTTTTTTTATGGTTACCGCTTGTGTGTTATGACAGAACTGAGGCCGGCTGTGCGTCTACACTTCTGATAAATGGCTTGTGTTGTACTCTGCAACCCCCCTCCAACCCCCATTGGCCCTCCAAGAAAATAAATCATATGAAAATATCATATTTCCACTTCCTCTCCAAAGTTCTTCTGCACCAAGCATGATGAGTAGTGTTATAGGATCCAATATGTCTGCTGGGGTCTGCTGGAAAGTGTCATAACACGGACTGTGTAGATTCAGAATAGCTCTTTTAATACTGTGTTTGAGCCATCCAAACTTAAAGCGAAGGTAACACACAGTTTCTGCCAATCTCATATTAATCTTGAGTCCCTCTAGAGTAGGATTGCATACTTTGTATCTTCAAAAGTCTTTAGTTTGATCACATTTATAAAACAGAGATACAGCTGTTCGATTATTTCGGCGAGGGTAGTACAGCATGATCACACAATACATTGTAACATGATCTCTGCATAACTGTTGATTCAATATAAGTTAATGTTGTGTAATTTATGCACATACACGCCAATTGCAAACAAAACACAGACAAACAGTATGAATCAGTTTCACTTACCACTTGCGGTTCATTCCCGGCATCTTTAAGCGCTGGAACCACTAAATCTATCAGTTTCAACAATCTCCAAAGCAGTGGCGGTTCTACATTGAATTGCACCCCGGGCGAGACCACCTTTAAGCTTTAAAAAATTATAAATAAAAATAAAACACACACACAAAATTATGACAAACCGTCATATTTTTTTATAACAACATAAGTGAAAGAGAAAATTATATTTCTCAATTGCACAAATTATACTGGCCCTTTAAGAGGTGGGACTAAGCTGCAGCGTCTTGTTCTTGTCTCTTCCGGTAAACCGCACGTTTTTGTCAGGCGGCTCGGACAGATCCCATGTGGTAAAGGGATGCTTTGAGAGTGAGTCTTTTCAATGTTTATTTCTCTTTAAGAAAAACTTTCGCTGGTCATGTGTATGTATGTTCTGTGGAAGTGTGTACAAAATGGTAATCTGAATGTAATCGGGTTCTAAATGTTCATACAGTTTTTACTTTGTTTGCTATGCTATATGCAGGAAAGACACAAGTCTGTCACGTGCTGTGTTAGTGTGTCTGTGCACCAGTGTGAAGAAACAACAGTGAGTTGAATTGTTAATTCATTGGTATGGTTGTGTAACCAGTGTTTAGGGCTGTGCACCAGTGTGAAGAAACAACAGTGAGTTGAATTGTTAATTCATTGGTATGGTTGTGTAATATGCTTGTGTACAGTGTCACTGAGTCTATTATTAGTTTAATGGGTAATTTTTTCAACGTGTGAGTAATATTTCGACCATTCTGAAGAGTTTAAAATGTTATGGAGATTTTACTTTCATGTATTTCTTAAAGAATTGCAGCAGCTTAATTTGCTTTGTTTTGACACTCTTGTGTTTGTTTATTTAGTTTATTTAGCCCCTCGCTAAATCCCAAATTGTAGCCTAATTAATGCTGCACTGATTAAATTTATAGTCTGGAATAAAAGACCCCTTTTTGACATTCATCCTCTGTCTGGTGCCATTGCTTTTGCACGGTCCCGACCACAGAGATTCTTGGTATCAGGAGTGGGGTTCCATTGGTTGCTTTTGGGAGGTGACAGTCCTAGAAGAGGGAGTGGGAGCATCATAGACAACGGTAGTGGTGAGGAGGATTTCAGAGTCATCGCCAAGGGGGATCAACAACGGTGTGTGACGTCGCGGGAGAGCCAGCGACCAGCTTTTCAGCAACATAGGAGGGCGTCTACACGGTTGTTAGGCTCAGGGGCAAGAGGACTAAAGGAAACCTCATCTTCATACCGGACAGTGGTGACTGTTTCTGGACATTGCCGTCTAAGGTAGCGACATTGCAAAATGATGGAACAGGACTCAAATGAGCCAGCTGCTCGGGCTGGAACCAGCCATGACATGGGAAATGTTGATGCTGTCGACTCAGGGGATGGAGGTAATCCAGTAGATCATTTGCAGTCACACATTTTTGAGTTGGGTCGAAGACACGACCAAGTAATGTCTGCCCTGTCCAATTTAAGTAATGTGTCAACCAGGTCTTATTAATACATTCCTAGGGAACGTCAAATTGTTCCATTCAGTGGTGATCTTGCTAAAGACAATCAGACCGTCGATGAGTTAATTGATGAGTTTGAACGGGTAATCAAAGTTAGGGGTTTAAATCCTGATGATCAAGTAGATTTCATTATTTCCCATTTAAGAGGTTCAGCCTTAGATGAGGTCAAACTGTGTATGGGGGGAGATGACAAACCACCTCAGGATCTTTTTTATAATTGAGGTGGAGCTTTTAGGGAGAAACGTACCACACCGCAGCTGTTACGTGCGTTCTATGCACGCCGGCAGCTAGAGGGGGAAGATTTTCGTGATTACTCTCATGCACTCTCTCAGCTTCTCAACTCTGCTCTCCAGCAGTCGACGAGTGGTATTGCTGACCCTCAGCTAACCTTAAGAGACCAGTTCCTAGAAGGTGTCAGAGATGGAGCCCTGCGTAGAGAATTGCGCAAGATAGTCCGGGAAAAACCTCGGTCCACTCTGTTTGATGTTCGGGAAGAGGCTATGCTGTGGGTTGTGGAAGATCAACCCCGTGCTTCTAACTTGGCCAGGAATCGAGGTATTGTGAGCACAGGTTCTGAGATATCAGAGCGGTCCAACCCGGCTGATGGGCCGCGGAGTGATGTTGCTGTGACCTTGCAAGAGGTAGTTAAGATGATCGCTCAGCAGGGTAAAGCTATTGGGGAACTTACCAATGCAGTTTGTGAACTGGCTGTACAAAAAAGCATGAATAACAGTGAGGGTGGGAGGCCAAAAGTTAAGCCAAAGTATACAGACAATGGCCAACCCATCTGCTTAAAGTGTGAAGGAGTAGGACACATAGCTCGACTATACTGCACTATATCAAATAATACCAGAGGGCAGTCCACTACTGCCACGGGTCCTGCGGTACAGGGAAATGGTGTCCCTCCATCGCAGTGAGCCGAGCGATGCAAGGAAAGCCAGAAGGCTCACCATGTAACCCCTTAACCAAAGAGTGCTTTCTTGAGCATGCAGTTGGGAAGTGCCCTGAAGTTGACATTCACATTGGTGGTGTTCCAGTCAAATGTCTACTGGACACAGGAAGTATTGTGAGTACTTTAGCTGAAAGCTTTTTCCGAGAGCATCTCCATGGGGAAGACCATGACCTTCATTGCACCGCTAAGTGGCTAAGGATAACTGCAGCAAATAAGCTACCCCTGCCCTATTTGGGGTATGTTGAATTGGACATCGAAGTGATGGGTTTAATTATACCTGAGTGTGGATTCCTAAACATTCGTGACGGTGATACTTTGGAGCCTGACATAACTTCCCCGGGTATCATAGGCATGAACATCGCTCAACGATGCAGACAGCTGGCACTTACAGAATTTGACACCACGCTAGGAGGAAAGCTTGACTCTGTGTGGCGAGAGGCCTTTCATCGAGTGCAGGAGGTTAAAATGGTCAGGACTCACTCAGCCGCTAGAGTAACGGGCCATAACAAAACACATATGCCAGCATTTTCTGTAGCCACAATTTACGCCAGAGTAAACAAGCGAACTCTTGACTCTGGTGCTTGGCTTCTGTTGGAACCAGGAAGCACATCACTGCCAGGTGGATTGATTCCCATGCCCACCTTAGTGTCATCAGGTAATCGTGTGTTTCCAGTTCAAGTTGTGAACTTGTCCCAAGAGGATGTTTGGCTCCCTGCGAAAGCTCGACTCGGAATACTTCACCCCTGTCAGTGTGTTGAAAATAGTCCCTATGAGGTGAGATTTCAGCGCATCTCTATCGATCAGGAAGAAGTGACCATGGAGCGGAAAGTGGCATGTGGATCTGACTCTGACCTAAAGGATCTCCTAAATAAACTGCGTGTAGGGGGCACCCCGGAACAGCAAACCAGGCTAGGGGCTTTGCTTAGACAATATGTGGATGTGTTTGCAAATGGACGATACTCCTATCGCTCAGCCTTACCGTCGCATACCGCCTACCCAATTCGAAGAAGTCCGAGAACATATCTCTGGGCTGCTTAGAATGGGTGTGATACACGAAAGCTCTAGCCCTTACGCTTCCCAAGTCGTGTTGGTACGTAAGGCTGATGGGAGTTTGAGGCTCTGTGTGGATTATAGGAGACTTAACTCAAAGACCAAACATGATGCTTTCCCATTGCCACGAATAGATGAAAGCTTGGATGTGTTGGGTGGAGCACAGATCTTTTCAACCATAGATCTTGCTAGTGGGTACCATCAAGTTGCAGTCGATGAGAAAGATAGGCATAGGACAGCATTCATCACACCGTTTGGGCTATACGAATTCAGACGTATGCCCTTCGGACTTTGCAATGCACCCGCCACCTTCCAGCACCTAATGCAGGCTGTCCTGAGTGACTTGGTTTTCCAAATTGTGCACATCTACTTGGATGACCTATTGGTGTACTCATCCACTTTCGACGAACATCTAGTGAGACTGGAAACAGTGTTTAAAAGGTTGAGAGAAACGGGGCTTAAAGTGAAAGTAGAGAAGTGTCATTTTCTGCAGCCTGAGGTCCGGTTTCTGGGGCATCAAGTTTTAGCACAAGGTGTGAGTACGGACCCGGACAAAATCAACGCAGTCTGTGAGTGGCCGATTCCTAGTACACTGAAGGAGCTCAGATCGTTCCTGGGGTTCTGCAGCTATTATAGACGATTCATTCAGAAGTTCTCCCAAATAGCTGGGGCCGCTGCACGATGTAGTGAATGTGTGCCTTCGAGAGACCAAGCCGGGCAAGGCATCTGAGTTGTTTAAGAGCGCTTGGACCCCTCAGTGCATTATGGCTTTTGACCAGCTTAAAAACCAGATGACTAGTGCACCTACTCTGGGTTAAGGAAACTTGTAACAGTCTGACTTTACTGCCCTCAACTCCTACCGTCCCCAAGTCTGGTTCCAGAGCAGTTCCTGTTCTGAGGGAGTTACAGATTGCCAAGCAGCCATCATACTCTGTGTCCTCAGTTTCAGGCTCATGGTTTGGGTGCCGTCCTTTACCAGTACCAGCAAGGACGAAGAACTGTAATAGCTTTTGCAAGTAGGAGGTTACGAAAAGCAGAGAAAAATTATCATAACTACAGCAGCATGAAGCTGGAGTTACTAGCACTGAAGTGGGTGGTCACAGAGAAGTTTCGGAGTTACCTTCTTGGGTCCTAATTCACCATTCTAACAGACAACAATCCTCTTTGTCACCTCACCACTGCTAAGCTAGGCGCTGTTGAACAGCGATGGTCTGCTCAGCTCGCAGTATTTGATTTTGATGTTAAGTACCGCCCTGGGCGATGTAACACAGCAGCTGACGCCCTGTCCAGGAGACCAGGACCCGAGGAACCTGAGCCTGAAACTGAGGACACAGAGTATGATGGCTGCTTGGCAATCTGTAACTCCCTCAGAACAGGAACTGCTCTGGAACCAGACTTGGGGACGGTAGGAGTTGAGGGCAGTAAAGTCAGACTGTTACAAGTTTCCTTGTCTGAAGGGAATAACATTGAATGTGAGAACACTCCCACCTTGCCAGGATATTCGAACGATGGGAACGAATGATCCCATCCTCAGTGTGTTTAGGAGATTCTGGAGCCAGCGAAGGAAACCTACCCGCTAGGAGAATCTAGGGCTGGCTAAGCCTGTGCTGTGTCTCCTGAAGTAATGGCAGAGGATAAGGGAAAAGGATGGCCTCTTATGACGTGTAATTGATGATACCCATGTTGGAGAGTGTCACCAGCTGTTGATACCAACCTGTTTAACTGATCAAGTCTTGAAGAATGTCCATGATCAAATGGGACATCAGGGAATAGAGAGGACCCTTTGCCTGTTAAGACAGAGATGTTTCTGTGGAGGGATGTATGGAGACGTGGAACGGTGGGTAAAGAGGTGACAGCGGTGCATCCTAGGGAAGATGCCACAGCCCAAGATTAAAGCACCCTGGACATCCTTCTTGGCCTCCCGACCACTGGAGGTTGTGGCAGAGGATTTCACCACGCTTGAACCAGCCACGGATGGACGGGAGACTGTCCTAGTAGTGAGTGATGTGTTCACTAAATTCAGTCAAGCGTTTCCTTCCCGTGATCAAAAAGCCGAAACCATTGCCAAGATTCTCCTCAGGGAATGATTCCTGAAGTATGGAGTGCCGCAACGCTTGCATTCCGACCAGGGCAGAAACTTTGAAAGCTCTGTTATTGGTTGCTTGGTCGCCCACACTGTACAGAGTCTCAGAGGTTCAGGGATCCACCTACACAGTGGAGCCCACTGAAGGAGGCCCAATAAAAAGGGTGCACCGTTCCAACCTCCGTCCCTGTCCAAATCCAGTCCCAGCGCCCGAACAAGGAGTCGGAAAACCCTGGAAAGAGAAGTACCTACCCCAGTTTCTGAACCCAAGATGCCCTCACTAGAGGCCGAATGCGTTCTGGTGGAGGAAGTACTATGTCCACGAGAGATATGCAAGCAGTAACTCTACCATCTGAGAATTCTGAACAGCCAATTTTCGACCTTGAAGCCTGCCTGGAAGAGAAGGTAGAGGAACCTAAGCAGAGTAATAAGTGCTCTGGACCAGGAAGTCATGTGGAACCTGATGACACCGTGAATGGGCAGTCAGCATCGATTGAGCCGGGTAATGAAAGTGTCCACTTGCTTGCGGAAAGTCCACAGTTGAAACCCGTGCCCAGTCTTAGAAAGAAGAGGGATGAATGTTCAAAGGTTGACGTGCCTTGCCCTACACCACGTAGAACGCAAAGGTCCAGTGCAGGGGTACACGGTAACCCAAACAGATTACCCAAGTCTGCTTGCAATGCAGTGACCTTTACTCCTGATGTGCTTTCCCAAGTGTTGGCTGGCATAGGCGCCTGTTGTCCTCCGCCTAAAACATAGCATACATCGTTACTTATCACTGTAGTTGCTAACTTATCCTGGTATTTCAATAACCCTGTCCTGGTTATTTACTTTAAGATCTTAAACCAAAATTGATAGTTAACTCAACGCTGTTAGCATAGGATTAGCGTGCTATCTTGCTTTCTGTTTACACTGTTAAATATAATCTTGCCTCGATTGCGGTTTAAGATCCCCACAGCTGGGAAACTTTGTGACTGTGAGACGCCATAGTCGCAGGTCAAAACATTGCTCAACTTGAAAAGTGATGGTCTCCACCCCTCCTGGGCTGGTGCTTTTCTCCTGTCTAGAAATATGGCACATAGTCTTAATAGTCTAAAACTTGACTCACTGGGGCCCAGGTTAGGAATCAGACAGAATGGCATGACTTACGGTCTGCTTGCTGTCTCACGTCACAGAATACACAAAATGCACAACGTGCGATTATCCCTTCTCCCAAACATCATAAAATAGAGACTGTGTCTGTCCCCCGGATGAGGAAACATAAAATAATGTATAAACCTCTCAAAGGTAATTTAATTAACATTAAACATGAACAAAATACAGATAATCAACTGTTACTACTCGGAGTGCTAAAATATTAGATTTTTCTCTTTTTGTTAAAAATATGATCAATTCTTAAAAATATTCATAAAATATACATGCTCTGTCTGACAGAAACATGGCTTAAGCCAGATGATTATATTATAAATGAGTCTGTCCCCCAATATTATTATTATAAACGTGAGCCTCGCCTGAAAGGATAACTCTTAGCATTTCCCAGAAGTCTAACCCTAAATACAATTCTTTTGAAGTCATGGTACTTCATGTATCAACACCTAATACTAAGGATAAAACATCTTTAAAATGTATTCTGGCTATTGTATATAGGCCTCGAGGGCACAACACAGATTTTGTTAAATAATTTGCTTTTCAGAACTAGTACTGGCTGCAGACAGAGTCCTTGTTGTTGGTGACTTTATAACCCATGAAGATAAGGATACAGATGCTTAAGGAATGGATTTTAAAGGTTTAACTCCATGGGCATTAGACAACATCTGTCAGGATCCACTCACCTTTGTAATCATACTTTAGATTTAATACTATTTTATGGTATAAATGTGGACGACATTAAAATCCTTCAGCAGAGCAAAGACATTTCGGATCATTATCTTCTATCATGCTTGCTTCACTGCCCTATGGCTGCAAATCAAACTAGAACAATAACTTCAACTTCCAAAGGTGCTTTTCTTGATAATTTGGATGAATTGTCTCTAAACTCTAGCATGAGTGATAACGTTGAAGATCTTGACTTTACCATTGACAATTTTAATGCCACCTTCTCGGAAACGCTAGACATAGTTGCTCCTCTGCGCTTAAAGAAGATTAAAAATGACAGCCCGACACCGTGGAATAATGAACACACTCAGGCTGCAAAAGTGGCACGAAAAATGGAGCCCAACTTTAAGAAAACTAAATTAGAGGTATTTCGTACTACATGGAAGGATAGTATTAGAAAATATAGTAAAGCCCTAAAAACGTCTAGATCTGCCTACCTTTCATCACTAATAGAAGAAAACCAGCATAACCCTAGGTTTTTATTTGATACAGTGGCTAAATTGACCAAAAATAAATGGTCAGCGACTTCTGATTCTGTATACCAGCATAGCAGTGATGAATTTATGAACTATTTCACAAATAAAATCCAAGATATTAGAGAAAAAATTATAAATATGCAACTCCTTATTGGTGCTGCTAGATCTTAGTGCTGCATTCGACACCACTGACCACAGCACGCTCGAAAAGTATGTCTGCATTAAGGGAATAGCTGTGAAATGGCTTAGATCTTATTTATAGATCTTAGTTGTAGCAAAAAACAATGAGGTGTAACGCAAATCGCAAGTCCAGTACGGTGTACCACAGGGCTGCGTCTTCGGGACCTCTAGGAGATATAATAAAGTGACACAGAGTTAGCTTTCACTGTTATGCTGATGATATGCAACTTTATATTTCCTCTAAGCCTCATGAAACACAGCAATTCCATCGAATAGAGGAATGCATAGTCGATATAAAAAAGTGGATGAGTAACAATTTCTTATTACTGAACTCGGACAGAACAGAAGTGTTTCTTATTGGACCGAAAACAGGCATACTTAATAACCAAGAATACTGCTTAACTATTTACAGATGTTCCATAAAACCCTCGTCTTCAGCAAAGAATCTTGGTGTTTTATTCGATAGTACTCTGACATTTGAGAACCATGTCGCCATCACCTGTAATATTGCGTTTTTTCCATCTTAAAAATATATCTAAACTACGTAATATGCTGTCACCATCAGATGCAGAGAAGTAAATTCATGCATTTATGACATCAAATAGCAGATCGTTTTCCTATCTAGTGCCTAAACTTTGGACCAGTCTTCCCTGCACTGTCCGGGAGGCAGACACACTCAGTTTAAATCTAGACTAAAGACGCATCTTTTCAATCTTGCATACACTACACTATCAAAATATAAATATTCTGAAGGTTTAGGCTGCATTTGTTAGATCAACCAGAATCAGGAACACTTCCAATAACAACTGATGTATTTGTTGCATCAAAGAGTGCAGAAAGTACTCTACTCTCAGCCAGTCTTGTCTCATTGTTCCAAGGTAACCAGAGTGGGCAGGACGCAGTCCATTCCCAGATCTGACAAAAGCTGTGATACTAGAGCTGGATAAAGAAGGATGTGGTGACTTGACACGTCTTCACTACAAAATTTCAGCCGTTATTACATTATTAATGATAATCTTAAATCAATTTTTTTATTTTGCCTTGTTGTGCAAGCACTGTCGAACTTGTGCAGAGGGGAAGTAGAACCCTGGTCAGGCCTGGTTTCCCTCTGAGGTTTTTTTTCTCCTCCAATGGAGTTTTGGTTCCTCGCCACCGTTTGCATGCTGTTTTGCACTGTTTGCCTGGCTGAGGGGGCTGCTAGAATTTTATTGTTTTATTTAACACTGCATATAGGAATTTATGTCTGTTTGTCTGATATTTCACCTGAGTTTTGACTTGCATAACCTCATATATTTTGCATATAGTCAACATGTTTTCTTGTACAGCTGCTTTGTAACAATGAAAATTGTAAAAAGCGCTATATAAATAAAGTTGACTTGACTTAATGGTGGTCTGTTTTTTTATGGTTGCGCCATTAAGGGATTTTTAGAATAATAAATTAATATTCTTAACAAACAAAACAAAGTCCAGGCCTGGTTCTCTCTTGTCATACACTCCTGTCACTCGTCCATTTATTCTCCCGAAGCTCCTCTGTGAGAGATGCGAGACCGGTGCATGCACAGCTCACGCTCATTATCACTCAACTCGTCCCGCCCCTGCTCACCAAATACATTTTACGTTTCAGATTCAAGTCACTGATGTTTGCCTACAGGACTATCACTGGATCTGCACCGGCATACTTTCACACCCTACTACACTCCTACACCCCAGCAAGAACCCTGCATTCAGAAAACGAGTGGCGCCTTGCAATGGCTTCTCATAAGGGCAATAAATCTCTTTCCCGCTCATTCTCCTTCAAAACTCCTTCCTGTTGGAACAATCTTCCTAATACTGTCCGGTCAACCACATCTCTCACAACCTTCAAAAAACAACTTAAAACCCATCTCTTCTGTGAATAGTTGACAAACAAATAAAAAAAAAACGAACCCTCTCTTCTCTCAACAAGTAGTGGTCTAGCTTTTGTTTAAACTAGTAACTTTGTATTAGCACTATTGCTCTTTTATGACATATCAGTTATTGCTCCCTAAACTCTTTTTAAGTCGCTTTGGATAAAAGTGTCTGCTAAATGACTAAATGTAAATGTACCCCCCTCGCCCCAGCACCACTGCCACGGGCAGCCACTCGTGGCCTTTCCTCGTCCACGCTGCCCGAACTCCTCGGTACCGTGATCACCCTCGGCAGCAAGGTCTCTCCAACAGTGTGTCTCTCCTTCTTCCCGGGTTTCGGCACCAATGCATCAAAGATCAATTGGAGTCTCTCGTCCCGCCCTGCTCGCTACACATTCGTCTCCATCCTTCTTGGTCACCTGGTGCCCGAGTGGCCCTTGGGTGAAAGTCCCTAGGTGGCGTAGTTGGCTACTTAAATTTGCCTGCTGGTCACAAGTGTTTACAGACTTCTTCAGGTAAAGCGTGTAGATTAAATGTTGCCGGTACAGCCCTGCAGGCGTGTGGTTTTGCTTTGCCGACGCAGCTTGTCTTCCTCTTGGTCTTTCTGTCCTGCGACTGGCAGAAAACAGTAACACATTCAACTGACATAACAAAAAAATGTACAGACTGCCTGGGCATATGAACATGAATGTAGTTTGTCTGAAATTTTTGCATAGTTTGCTACCCAGGCAGACATCTGTGCTGCATGATTCACCAAAATTTATATTGAAGTACTATTTCATAAAAGGATCATGTGAATGTGAATGAGAACAGCTTGTTGTATAAAATAAAAATACAACTAGATGATGCCATAAATATGAGGATTGGCATGTGAAGAGTTGATTTGCAAAAGATAAATAGCAAAAATGGTGGTCAGAGACTTCAGAACAATCTGTGTAGTTACCGAGGAAGCAAAACCAACTTCCGGCCATTTACTGAAGTAATCAATCAGTGTAATCGCACACTTACAGTCCACAGCTCCCCTCTCAAATGGACCCACTATGTTAATAGCGAAATGTTGAAATTGACCTCTTGGGTACTCCACAGGTTGCCACCAGTTTGGCCGATTTATCACTGGCCTGGCAGCGACAGAAGTAGAATGGTGTGAACAAGATCGTCCATACGTGGCCACCAGTACAACTCTCTTAGACGCTGCTTGGTCTGCACTATTCCCGATGTCACTCATGGGCCAGATGAACAAGGCGTTTCTGTGATGCACAAGGAACTACCAACTGATTTCCTCTGAAGATCAACTGGAATTCCACAGCCAGTTCATGTCTAACAGGGAAGTAGAGACGTATGTCATTGGAAACAGACTTTTGCCGTTTCGGCCAACATGACTTCATTGTTTTTTGCAACTGAGACAACTCGGGGCATTACTTACATTCAGCTTTAAAGTCAGCAAGTGCTGCCGTTCGCAGCTTTGATGAACATTTCATATTTGAATAAAGCTTATTGCCCAATAAAGCCATTCACATTTACATATTATCCTTCCCTGTTGTCAATCAGATTTATAATTTTATCATCTGCCAAAAGCACAACTCACACACACACCCTAAAGAGTGGAGATTTTTGGCTATATTATTAGGCACAGCCTCTGTCTGCTTAACCATGTGCTTATTTACAGACAAACTGTCTTCATGTTTATATCCAAACAGTCAATAACAGTGACAGGTTCTGGAAACGCTGTGTAGTACTCACAGCACGTCCACCATATAGTGAACTGAATGTGCTGCTCCTGTTTCACCCTGCTGCTCACTGCACAGAGTAGACACCAAGAGGCTGTCCCTGCGCCGGGAAAGAAAGACCTTGCTCTTGTGTGGAAGTATTGATGTCAGTTTTCCACTGAATAAAAGCGAAGGTTTAAACAAAAGACGCTAAGTTTGTCGTTATGTGCCTCTTCTGAAAAAAAATCTCTTAAGTGGTAGGAAAAGTTGCTAAATCTGGTGAAAGAGTTGCTAACTTAGCAACACTAATGGGGAAAATGAGGATTGAATGGGAAACAGTGTCCCACCGTATACACTGTAAAATATTATTTGTAGACCCAACTTGACTCAGTCAAGTCATCTTGTTGCATGGACTTAGTCAAGTTTGGCAAACATTAGGTGTTAAGTTCTCTTAACTTATATGTAGAAGTTGAAATAACTTGCAGTTAATTGAGCCAATGCACTGTATCAATTAATGAGCATTTAGAATGTTTAATTAAGTCAACTGAAAAACATTATTTTAACTAAAATTTTCAGGTTCACACAAGCATGAGCCAAGTCTTATTGACATAAAATAGTAATTTGTCTTCAACGCCATAACTTTACTATTTGAGTTTACTGGACTTTATTGCTTTGATGTTAAGTTCAGGCTATTTATCTGGAATCAGACTTCTAAAGAAATCAACACAACAGCCAAATTGACACACTCAGCATTTATTTTTTTAAACAAGATATAGAAACTTGTACAAAAACAGCTTACACAAACAAATGCAATTTTCTCTATGCTTGCACAAAGCCATCATAATGACAATGAGAGTTATTGAACTATTTTGCCTTTATCAGACTTACAAAGCGACTTACAAGTAGTTTTTTTTATACAGTGGCACATTACTGCAGGGCAATCAGGGGTAAGGTGCCTTGCTCAAGGGCCCTTCAGTCATGACCTGCTGTCACTGAGATTCGAACCAGCAACCTTCTGATCACAAGCCCAACACTCTAACCATTAGGCCACAGCTACTAAACTAATAAGCTAATAAACAGGTGCTGTATCACTTTAATGCATACACCAGGCCCATCAGGTTCAGAAAAGCATTGGGTATATCACTCAGGTGACGCATTATCACTTCTTCTTCAATCACCAGGGCAACGTCATTGTAGAACGATGGGAGAGGTTCCATCACATTTTCCACAACTATTAGGATTCCAATCACCACACCCTTGATCACATCGTCTTCACTATCACTGGGCTTTATAGAATGTAAGCAAAAGAAGTTACAATTACTTACAAGCAACTACACAAATTTTAATCTGAACAGAGTGGTTAGCAGTTTCTTGCAGGATTTTATCCAAAATGTCATCTCGGTTCAACAACCGAGTCAAAACTTCCAAAACTGGAATATAAACTAATTTGTTTGGGGAGCACGATTCAAAAAAATATTCAACTGGCTCAATTACTTTGAACTTGTCCTTGTTATAAGTTGATTTTTTTGTATTCGGTTGCACAAGGGCCACTCTTTGAAAGGTGTGGTGGCCTTTGAGACATGTAGAGTTGTTTCAATGCGAATTAATAGTGATGCTACTTAGATGTTCAAGACCTACAGGATTTGATTAAACACAATGTCACTATCTACTGTTGAGCAATCCCGGCTGAATGAATCTGCTTCAGAGTCTGCATTTTCAGGGTTTGAATAACCAGGATTTCAAGTTTGATACAAGTCTGTTGGAAGATCTTCTAAAGTGCTGTGGCGATGACTCCTACTTTTATGAGCACGGAAAGTGCTGGACACACTGGTCCGGAAACTATAGTCTTGAAAGGGGCACCTCACTGACTTTTTTTTAATGTGTGTTTTCAGATGTGCAAAATACTGTGAAACACTGCAAACCTCTGAAAAATTTCACAGGTCACAGTTCACATTTGATTTTGTTTTAAGGAATTCGAAGGCATCAACACACTGACTATGGTCACGAGTTAAATGCTTCTTCAGAGAGAGTTCACTCCTAAATGTGCATAAACAGTCTTTATAGATGCATGGGAGTGGACAGTGACTTGCCTGATGGTAGTGTTTCAGCTTGTAGTGTGTGATTAGGACACGCTGGTTGGACAGCAACACCACCTCATTGCCATGGAGTTGTGCTTCAACTCTGCTTGCACTGTACTGATCCTGCTAAAAAAAAAAAACAAAGGTCAACCTCCAGCAAAGTACACATTCATTCACATGTTACATACAGAAATGTTCACTTAACATCTTACCTCCCAAATACAATGAGGAAATAATATCAACACTATTTTTTTGTCTGGGTGATATATTGATTATTATAGTGATGATGTTGCTGCCAATATACAATTGAGCAATGCTGTTTTATTAAGGGCTTCACAGTTTATACAAATGCAAAAAAAGTTTAATCATGTGATTATTAAACTACAGAATTTTCTGACAATTTTCAATTTCTCATATTAAACACAAATATGTACTGGCTGCGGTGCTTCGGATATTACTGGTCATTCGATGTTTCTATGATAAAAACTAACGATGAGATCCGATTAAGAACACGCTTAAAAGTAACTTACCTTTACATGAACACACACTAGAGTTCTGCTCATGTCTCAACAGCAGCTCGGTGTCTAGCAAGCAATACTTTAGTGATCCACAATTTTAGGTGATTATTCGCTTTCAGACGTTCCTGACAGAACTGATGGAAACAAACAGCCAATACTGAGCATAGGTGTAAATTAACATTAAAGAAAACACAAATACTTACTCATTTTGTTATTTGCAGTCCAAAAAGTCCACTTCTAATCATTCAATTGCGGGCTCTTCCTCTTCAACAATTTAAGGGATCCCAAAATGTATTTGTAAGGTCTGTTTTTCTCATTTTATGCCCTAGTTGCACTCTCCTATTTGAAATGCTGATGACCCTGACCCTGTGTTAAGCTGTCTTCTAATAAAATGAATAAGGGTTGAGGTCTTGGGGTTCGTTTACAGGCATACAATTTTTTTTATGCATTGCTTGATTCCCAGAGGAAACATTTATTGCTCATTAGTTGTTGTTTTGTCTAAGCCCAGGGCCTAGTTTTTTAAAAGGTTTAATCCGGATAAAATTGATCCGGATTTAGTAATCCTTTTTTTGCGATCCGTTATCACGTAATCCAGCTTACTTTTGGAGCCAGTTTTTTAAAGCAACATCGGATTGGATCAATCTGATCCAGATAGGAACTTTTCAGGATCACCAAATCTGGATAACCAGTGCTCAAACAGGATAGGAACTCACAATGTAGAACTATAGATATGTAAAGAGCAACAAGTAGAATAGCCAATGTGGGGGTCAATATAAGTTTATTTTGATTTGAAATGAAAACACACACATATAAAAAAACTAAAAACAAGAAAAACCCCACCCCATCCTCTTCCTGCAGTCCGCTCATCTGAGACCTACAACACAAACACTGCACATTGAGGATATTTATAACAAGTATCAAGTACAGATATATTGAATAAAAAAAAAGACTTACTGTCAAATACTCCACAATAATTTCAGACTTCCTCATCTGATGTGGAGAGACCAGCTTATCTGAGCGTAGCCTTTAGGATGCGGATCTCAAGTCTGGCCTTGGTTTGCTGCAGTTTGGTCAGAGTCAGTTGTTCCTCTGCCAGACGAAGCTGTGCTTCTGCCCTTTCAGTCTCTTTTTGCAGAAGTGCCTTGTAATCATCATCTTTGTTTGATGAAGGGCACTTAAAGCCTTTCCTCTGAGATCCTGTGGCAACTACCACTGGCTCAACCAATGAGGATCCATGTTCTTCCTCAGGAACAGAGCTGAGATTCAATATAAATACGCTCTCTGGATCAGCCTCAGGAGGAACTGGCAGATTCTCCTCCTCAATCCAAGGCTCGCCATCCCCTACAACACCTTGAATACCATGGAGAGCTTGCGACTTCTCACCACCAATGATGTCGAGGACCACATCTGTGAAATCTCCCCTCTTAAATGGCTTGTTGCCTGTTTGTGGGTTTTTGGCTTCAGCATGGTCCTTTGTTGCCCTGGCCTTAAGATTCTTCCACCGCCATTTGATTTGGTCTGTGGTCCTCCTCTGGCCAGACCCTATGGCATTCATATTTTCTGTGATTAAAATCCAAACATAATTTTTCTTTTTGTTGGTATCCTTAGCAGAATTAAAACTTCCCACTATTGCTCCATAATGGCACCGAACACCCTCTAGTAGTGCATTGGTTTCAGCAGCAGTGAAGTTAAAGCTTCTTGAGTCCATGGTTCCGTTGCTTTACTATAGTGAACATTGTTCATCAATTATAGGCCTTGGGTCCAATTGCCTCAATTGAACACAAGCCAAAACTAATCAGTTGGAATAGGTGTGTTTGAAAAGACCAACTATACAGCCATATAAATCAGCCTTTCTCAGAGGATTCACAGAGAGACAGTGAAATGGCCGGTGTTGTCCACCGCCACCACCACTTTGCCAGGAGAGGATACCGTCAAAGGGTGTATGTTGAACGTACCAAGCCACTGGAGCAATACACCTCTGAGGAGCTGTATGTCCGGTTTTGCTTTGGGAAGGCTGATATAGAGTACCTTGTAAACCTTCTCAGGCCAAAACTTCAACACAGAACCCAAAGGAGTCAGGGTCTGTCTGTGGAAGACCAAATTGTTGGTGACTATATGGGAGTGGTGAAATCAGCAGTGTGTGATGTGGTGAGAGATGTGTCAATCGCACTGGCCAGCCTGGTCAATGAATTAGTTTCTTTTCCAAAGGACAACCAGATTGCCCAGGCCAAGCGCAGCTTTTTTCTTTTAGGGAATATGCCCAAAACTATTCGACCTATCGACTGCACACATGTGCATATACAAGCACCTTGTGAGAATGAATGGGAGTTTATAAACAGAAAGGGGAGGCACAGCATCAATGTCCAACTTGTGTGTGATGCTGACCTCATCATCACCAACTGCGTTGTCAAGTGGCCTGGGTCTGTCCATGATGCACGCATCCTGAGGGAGAGCGCTCTATATAGAGACCTCCAAACCAACCGACCGGATGGCATAATATTAGGAGACAGTGCCTTCCCACTCCTACCATGGCTGATGACTCCTTTTCTAACAGCAAATACAACGGCGCAGGCGGAACCCAGAAAGCATGCAACATAACCCTTGCCTGTATTGTCCTGCACAACATCGCTACTAAGCGCAATGTCCCTCTCTGTGCTGACAATGATGCACCTGAGCCCCTTGGAGACACTAACCAACCGCCTGCATTCTGCCAGAACGAGCAAACAGGACGTGCAACAAGGGACGCAATAGTTAGACACTATTTCTGATTTGGATTTGTTTTGTATTTCAAAAATCATTGTGATTGCCATTCTTTGCATTTTTTTGGTTATTCTGTAATCATTGCATGCATCACTAATAAATATTCTAAAAACAAAAATAATTTTGATTGTGATGAATATATATCAATTAGTGACAGAATAAAATGTATTGTTTTTGGTCAATTTTGACAGCTGTTTGGTCAAACTCTTTCTACTTTGCTGTAAGCCTATACTGAAAGGCTGAATACGTTAAAGCCTACCTAATCACTGTAGCCTGACGGATGAACAAATAAAAATAAAACCTTATGAATAAATAGGATATCTTGTAAAATACTGCATTATCCAAATATAGTATTATTTGATACTTTTTTTAAAGTTTTCATTACATTTTGGGCATGAAATCCACGCTGAATCCACCCTTCTGATGGGATCAATTTAATCCAGATTTTTTGGATCAAAGTGACCTTTAGACAAAATATAGGATAAAATATATGAAGTTCGTAAGACTGTTCCTAAGTGCAGTTCTCAAATATTTTCTTAATATAATTTTTGTAATGTAATGTTTACATATGGCATGTTTGGTTAGATTAAAACGAACTCTGGTGCGATTGCTTTGTTACTGGGTAAATGCTGCCACCCCGAACCCTGGAGCTCACCAAACAATATTCATATTTCAGTCGAACCAGAGTTTGTTGGGAAGCAACAATACTGATGACAGTTTCCCACTGATGACAGTTTCCCACTGTATTACCCCTTCGAAACAAAAGTCGGTTAAGGCATGGAAAACTGGCTAAATCTAGTAAGAGTTGCTAACTTAGCAATATTGGCTGGGCAAATATAGGAATGATTCACAAATGGGACATTTTTGCATCACTTAGAAGCTGTAGACTTGGCAGGCTGGAGAAATGCTGTAGAACAGGCAGAAACGGTTCACTTTGCCATTTTTGACTGAATGACTGAAAGGGAGAAACATCATTGATGCGTGACCCATGCAGTTGACGATTAATTTCGGACCATCTCCCTATCACACACATAGGCCTGCACTGGTGGGCTCGCAATCTACTCGTTATAATTATTGTGACCGTGCGAATGGGCCTATATGATGAAGAGTGTCAAACGCAACAGCCAGCTTCTTAAAAGATTCTTTATTTGTGACCACGCCACACAAAAGTAACGCAGCATTAAAGTCTGTGGAGTTTCCCTTTCCATGAAAGAGGATGAACAGTATTTAAAGAAAACAATGAAAACCCAAAAGTAGTTCACAAAAATGTCACTTCACAAATAAAATAACCCCAAATAAACAACGGTAGTGACTTGTATACTGTAAATAAAACAAAACACAAAAATGTTCAAATAAAAGAATAAGCCACTCACATTTCTTATATCAACCATAAACCCAAACATAGACAGTTACCGTTATGTTCATCTTTTTGAACAGACTTAAAACAACATCACTGCTCAAACACACTTTACACAGAGTATATGTTTTGTATAGTTATCAAATAAATTGCACTCACTTTGTAATGCTAGCGCAATCTCCGTAACCGGAAACAGCTGCTGACTTCCGCGCACAATCACGTATCACTCTCCCCTCTAACATGTTTTATAAATAGAAGAATATAAGAGAAACAATTATAGTATACAACACTTTTAACACCGCTCACATACTACAACAGTTCTAGCGTGCAAAGACTCTGTAAACACTCACGCGCAATCACCAACACTGTGGCCTGTATACTCCACTTGGCGATCTACCACACGCACGTGATCACGGTGATCGGGAAATCAGAAGACTGTTAGCGAAACTCACTTTTCCAAAACTGTTTTTTTTCTTAATATCCGCCTACTTTTGTGAATTTGTGAATCATTCCTATATTTGCCCAGCCAATATTGCTAAGTTAGCAACTCTTACTAGATTTAGCCAGTTTTCCATGCCTTAACCGCAAGTTCTCTGTTCCTCGCCAAAAGCCTGGTTATACTAACGGCAGATGTCTCTCCCGCTCGCTGTCTTTTTCGTACACTGCAATCATACCTGCGCGCAAGAGCGCCCCCCACAGCAACGGAGGATATGATATGGTTGCCCCGGTTACATATAATACAATTATCATAAATAACTAGAAGAAATTGCTAATTTGCATGTTGCACATGCACGAAAAAACTGAGCACAGCCGGGAGCCCTGCTCTAGCTAAGGAGAATAAATTGAGCATGGTATGTGTCGTTATTGAGATCTCTTTGGAAACTTTACATGAGATAACTGTGAGAATGTTTTAGCAGGGCCGGTTCTAAACATTTGGAGGTCCCAGGCAAAATGTATTTTGGGGCCCTCACAGCACCCCATCCCATCTTTAAGAATAAATCAAGTATTTTAAACATTAATTTTTTTGCAATAATTTTACAGTAACACAGCCATTACTTTTTAGATTAGATTCAACTTTATTGTCATTACACATATACAAGTACAGTGTAACGAAATGTAGTTTAGGTCTAACCAGAAGTGCAGTTAGCAAGTGCAGGATATACAGTTAGAATAAATACAGAATACAATAGTGAGAATATAATACAGTGGGCATGGACTATAAAAATATTTTGCGGTAGGAATGTTCTATGAAAATATGACAATAGGTATATACTATGAACGATATATAATATGAACATTAATGTACAGGTGGATATGAACAGATAATAGTTTAGACTAAAATAGTGCAAGTGACTTAGGTATGCATAAATTATTGACATTGGCTATTAAAGTTGCAGTGCAATAGGTGAGTTAATGCAGTTGTTGAAGTTTACATTTACATTTACATTTATTCATTTGGCAGACGCTTTTATCCAAAGCGACTTACAAGTAGTTTTTTTCACAGTGACACATTACTGCAGAGCAATCAGGGGTAAGGTGTCTTGCTCAAGGGCACTTCAGTCATGACCTGCTGGCACTGAGATTAGAACCAGCAACCTTCTGATCACAAGCTGGCCCCTGTGTTATTAAAGTTATTAAAGTTAGGGTGCAGTATATGAGTTAATGCAGTTATTAAAGTTACGGTGCAGTATATGAGTTAATGCAGTTATTAAAGTTACGGTGCAGTATATGAGTAGATGCAGTTAATAGGTTGCAGTCCAGAAGATGAGTTAATGCAGTTACTGAAGTTACAGTGCAATTGATGAGTAGATGCAGTTAATAGAGTTACAGTGCAGTTGATTAGTTAATGCAGTTATTGAAGTTATAGTGCAATTGATGAGTAGATGCAGTTAATAGAGTTACCGTGCAGTTGGTTAGTTAATGCAGTTATTGAAGTTACAGTGCAGTAGATGACTAGATGCAGTTAATAGAATTAAAGTGCAGTAGATAGGTTAATGCAGTTATGGAAGTGGTCCATTAGTGCAAATGAGCATTCAGTTAAAGATTCCTGGTGTGCAAGTGAGCAGTATAGAGTGCAAATGATGCTGTGTGTGTGTAAACAGTCCGGTAGAGCAGATACATGAAGTACTGGTGTGTACAGTTCAGTCATGCATGCAGCCCTGTAGTGCAATCTAAACAATGTTGTAGCAGCATTGGATTTAAGGGTATGAGAGGCACTGGAATCAGTGGGGGGCAGAGTTCAATAATGAAACAGCTCTGGGAAAAAAGCTGTTTCTTAGTCTGCTGGTTCTTGTCCGGAGACACCGGAAGCGCCTACCAGAAGGCAGGAGAGTAAACAGTCTATGAGCGGGGTGAGAGGAGTCCTTGAGAATGCTGCGAGCTCGGCGCAGACAGCGTTTCTTCTGAATGTCCTCAATGGCAGAAAGTGTAGTCCCTGTGATGCGCTGGGCTGTTTTCACCACCCGCTGCAGTGCCTTGCGCTCAGCAACAGAACAGTTCCCGTACCAGACTGTGACACAGTTGGTCAGGATGCTCTCTATCGTGCAGCGATAGAAGTTCACCAGGATAGTTGAAGACAGTTGGTTCTTCTTCAGTGTCCTCAGAAAGAAAAGACGCTGGTGAGCCTTATTGACCAGGCATGAGGTGTTGGTGGTCCAGGACAGGTCCTCCGAAATGTGAGTCCCCAGGAACTTAAACCTGGAAACACGTTCAACAGCCATTCCATTAATGTGGATGGGGTTGCGTGTGTCTCCTTTCGCCTTCCTGAAGTCCACGATGATCTCCTTTGTCTTGGAGGTGTTAAGGAGTAGGTTGTTGTCTGAGCACCATATGGCCAGGTGCCGGACCTCCTCCCTGTAGGCAGTCTCATCGTTGTTGCTGATGTGACCAATCACTGTTGTATCGTCTGCAAACTTGATGAAGGAGTTAGATCCGTTCACAGGCCTGCAGTCGAGTGTGAAAAGGGAGTAGAGAAAGGGGCTCAGTACGCAGCCCTGTGGTACACCAGTGTTGAGGGTGGTGGTGGTGGAGCAGATGGGGCCTAACCTAACAAGCTGAGGCCTGTTCGTCAGGAAGTCCATAATCCAATTGCAGGTCGGTTGTTGATGCCTAGGTTTCCAAGTTTGACGATTAGCTTGGAAGGGATGACGGTATTGAAAGCAGAGCTGAAGTCTACAAACAGCATACGTGCATAAGTGTCCTTATTGTCCAGATGTGTGAGCACGGAGTGCAGCGCCATGGACACTGCATCATCTGTGCTCCTATTGTTTCGATAGGCAAATTGGTATGGGTCCAGTGTGGGTGGTAGAGAGTCCTTTAGATGTGCCAGGACCAGCCGCTCAAAGCACTTCATGACAATTGGTGTGAGTGCTACCGGGCGGTAGTCGTTCAGGCACGTCGGGTTTGAATTTTTGGGGATGGGCACAATGGAGGTGGATTTAAAACATGCTGGAACCACTGCTTGGGCGAGGGACAGGTTGAAGATGCCCGTGAAGACCCCAGCGAGCTGCTCTGAACATGCCCGAAGTACGCGACCAGGGATGCCATCTGGGCCAGCAGCCTTGCGCGCGTTGATCCGACTTAGTGCATTGTGAACATTAGTGGAGTTAAGTGTGATGATTGGGTGGTCAGCAGAGGGTGTGAGCTTGATAGCTGTTTCCTTGTTGTCTCTCCCAAAGCGAGCATAAAAGTCATTAAGCTCGTTCAGGAAGACGGCATCTGTGGCTATGGGGGTGGAGTGGTTGGGTTTGTAATCACTGATGGCCTGGATGCCCTGCCACATGCGTCGAGGGTCAGAATTGGAAAAATGCTCCTCTAGCTTCAACTTGTAGCAGTGCTTGGCCTTCTTGATGCCCCTCTTCAGATTTGCCCTAGAAGTACTATAGGCCTGTGCATCTTCCGATCGGAAGGCAGTGTTACGTGCTTTCAACAGGAGGCGCACTTCCTTGTTCATCAATGGCTTCTGATTAGGGTACGTGGTGATCTGCTTCTGGGTTGTGACACTATCAATGGTGGAATTTATGTAGTCCAATACAGAAGAGGTGTAGCTGTTGATGTCCGTGTGAGAGCCACTGGTGGCCTGAGAAGCAAACAGACTCCAGTCTGTGTGTAGAAACCTTTCCTGGAGTGTAAAGTCTGCCCCTGTAGGCCACACCATGATGGTCTTCACTGATGGCTTCACACGATTGATGAGATTAATGTATTTGGGGGTGAGGAACAAAGAAAGGTGATCAGATTGACCCAGGCGGGGGAGGGGGGTCGCGGCGTAAGCTTTAGCCATGTTTGTGTAGACATTGTCCAAAGTTTTGTTTCCTCTTGTGTGGCAGGAAACATGCTGATGAAATTTAGGGAGCACTGTCTTTAAGTTTGAGTGATTAAAATCTCCCGCAACAATAAATGCAGCCTCCGGGTGAGCAGTCTGTTGTTTACTGATGGCTGCATGAAGTTCTTTCATAGCAAGCTTGGCATCAGCATCCCGTGGAATATAAGCTGCCGTTATAATGGTGGAAGTGAATTCCCGTGGCAGATAAAACGGTCTACATTTAACCATGAGAAACTCAAGGTTAGCCTAGCAGTGTCTCCCGACAATAACAGAGTTCGTGCACCAAGTTTTGTTGATGTAGATGCACAATCCACCTCCTCTTGTCTTACCGGATTCCTCTGCCGTTCTATCCGCCCGGTTTGTGTTGTAGCCCGCTAACTCAATAGTGTTGTCCGGTATACCGCTGTGTAGCCATGTTTCCGTGAAGATTATTACATTGCAGTTCAAAAGTCTTTTGCTGTTGATGATGCGGAGTCTAATCTCGTCCATTTTGTTCACTAATGATCGAACATTAGCAAGGAAAATGCTGGGTAAAGCGAGCCGGTGTGGTCCTAGCTTTAAGCCTAGCTCTTAGCCCTCCGCGCTTCCACCGCCTTTGTTTACGATCTCGACGCCGCCGACGAGCACTTCCGCCCGGCCGTGTGAGGTGCGTAGCATCGGATGTTCTGACGATCTCAGGGACGAGTTGAATGTTGCTGATGCAACTTCTGGACATGTGTAAACTGATATCCAAAAGCTCCTGCCGGGTGTACGATGTAAATGCACAACTGTTCTGGACGAACAGACCCGAGATGAGCAAGAAATACACTATATAAAAGCATTCCTATATATTTTCCACTCTTTTGGATGAGTTTAGCCTACTGTATATATTTAATATTGGGAAAAAGCACCATTTTAATTACTTAAAATCAGACAGCTACATAAATGTTTTTGTTCTCTTTAGACATTCAGAGACTAGACCAATGGACTATAAGTTTTTTGGCTGGTGAACAAGTGTATAGGGATACTGTATGTGTGTTCCACTTCAAAAGAAATAAACATTTAGACATTTTAGGCCAAAGTTGTCAGGGAAGCGTGAGGAGAAGAACCCAATTGCAGGCAGAAGCGGGGATGAAGGGGTTAACAAAGGGATTTTAATAATATTAAACAGAAAACAAAAACCCACGAGGGGGTAAAACAAGACAGGAAAATAGTGACAACTAGGACACAGATAAACTAGACTGGAAAAATAAACACTAAGGACTAAACTAGACTGACTCACCAAACTACAAAGAACAAGAACAAGACACTTGGAAAAACTAGACTCAGACTACACGAATGAGGTACAAATTACAGGGTACAGCAAACAATGAACGAGCACAGGACAATGAACACGAGGATGTTTTATAGGGTAAACAAACACAGGATAATTGACAAGGGTCAGGTGCGGGTACTGAAACACTCAGGGAAGGTTAACGAGGAAACGAGATGGCGGGAACAAAGACACGGACCAGAGAGAGAGGATAGAAAGCCGATAGCCAACATCTCTCTCTCACATAAAACACAAGACTTTGTCATGAATCTGCCTCAAGACCAAGAATAGACATGACATGAAGGCAGATTCATGACAAAAGTAGGGGTTGACTGAATCTTATTTCACCATTTGATTTTACTATCAGGTACAGTGGGTCTATTTAACAGTCCAGTAGTTTAACAGAAACTGAAACTTAATATGTAAACACTGCTTCTTCACTGTATGAATTAAATAAACACATATTTAAAATAAAGATACAAAACCTCTTCAGTTCATGAATTTGTATTTTGCTGTTTCATTAACATTGACAACAAAGAGTGGCAGGTTTTTAGTCTATATGTAGGAATAATGTAATGCATCCGGTTGTTATCTGAGAATAGACAGTGTGATCAGGACACAACGCTTAATGTTTAGTTTCATTTAAAACACAACTGACAATTTTTGTGTGTTTTTGACAACCTTTTTCACAGAATATAAGACGTGCAAAAAGACACAATAGAGACTTACGCTGTATGATAATTTGCGTGTTTGTGCGCACTTTGAGTAATAAGTTGCTTTTATCCAAAGCGACATACATTGCATGATACTATACATTTGTTTCTGTGGATGTGCAATCCCTGGAATCGAACCAATGACTTTTGCGTTGCTAGCGCCATGCTCTAAACACTGAGCTACAGGCATTTGCAATAATTACAGTAAGCAATCGATGTCATAAATCTGTTCATATGGAATGCATTAATGCATCATTTTGTCAGGTCAGGTGACACAAGCAGGCTTGTCATGTTGTGGAGAGCCAGGGACACAGATGAGGTACAACATTGACATAGTATTTTGTTAGTTGTGCAATTCAGCACTGTTATACATTTTAGGTAGAGAATCTACAGTATAGTTTCTCAATGTACATATAAAATGAGAGCTTTGAATTATCAGTTGCCATGCACCACCAATTGTGTCATTTTATGAGGTGACAGAAGCAGCCTTGCCAAGCTAGCCCAGGTGGAAAGACGGAGGCAGGGTCACGGCTATTTAAACATGATTATGTTATTTGTTGTGCATTATATAAGTTATAATAAGGTTGCACTGTAATAGAGGCACTCATAATAGCATTTGTTTAAATTTAAAATGTAGGCATATATATACGTATAAAAGTAGTTTTTAGCCAGACTGTAGATGCAGTTGAATGTGCAATTGTTAAAACTGAGTGGCTAATTGTATATTCTGGTGTATTTCTAAGGAAACTGATATTGCTGTAGGCACTAAAACAAAGTGAACAGTGGAGAAATACAGTGTAGCAATGAGAGTGACAACAATGTAGAACAGTGGAGAAAAAAATTTGATTATTGGTATAATATTATATTATTTAAATAGATCACGTAAACGGCGCTAAGCTTTAGTGACAATTCAGCTCTGCAGACAAATTGTATGTCCCCACCAATGCAAAAATCAAACTTGCTCCTTCGCTCTGGGTTGTGTCCTTTCCTAAACTTGGCATTCTAGCAAGAGTCATCAAGTATTCATAGCAAAGACACTGCTTTTTCTTATAGTCACTCCCCTTTCTCTCTCTTGTTCTTCATTTGGAGTAGAGGAACCTCCTCCAGTTGTCAGAGGATCCCAGGATGATTGATTGTTTCTCAGTGTGTCCTGACAGGAAATGTGGTAGCATAGGGCCCCTAGGGTTCAGGAAACAGCACCTCCTGATTAAGACCCCCATGGTAATCATTCCCACTGAGCCAAGCCAACAAAACACTAATACACAGCACAAAAAAGGAGAGTAAAATTGTGTTTGTCTTTGAGATAAGACTACCTTTACGAAGAGGCTTCAGATTTTTTGGTGGTGCGTACTCACAATTTAAAAATCAGTTTATATCAGTTTCAAAGACCAATTACCTCCCATCTATAACATCTCAATTCAATTATATCTGAAAACAGTGGCACTAAAACAAATTGAACACAATTCAATAGACTGTGTTACTCTGATATTTAAAGATCACACGCACTTAAAGGTTTGCTAGGAACTTCAATAGTGGGTATGCGTGTGATGTCAAGCAATTCAGTGCCACTATTTAGGCATAAATCCGCCACATGGCGTAACTAGGGGTGTAACAATATACTCAGCTCACGATTCGGTATGTATCTCGATGCTGGGCTCACGATACGATACACATCACAGTATTTTAAACAAAATAAAAATGAAACTGAAATTCAAATAGCATTTATTTAAAAAGATTTACAACTTCAGTAACGTTGTTGTTGCACCTACAACTTACAAAATAATTTTAAAGTGGAGGTAACATGCTACAGTATGTCGTGCATTCTGACTTCTTTACACTGTTGAATGAACTGGCTTGACATGGTCAACATGTTTAAAAACGGAAAGATTTTTTTAAAGTCTGGATCCCTGTTTCGTCACAGGTATCCTATTCCTTTTGTTGGGCAATTCTCCCGGAAAAGCAAGGCGAAAGAAAGAGCCCGCCCACGCGCCAAACGAGACCCGAATGCCATCAAGATTATCTGCGCTGCGTAACTCTTGCGATTGTGAAGTTTAGGTGTGTCTGTTTGTTCACTCATGGCATTTCAGTGATGTATGTTATATAAACGGTGGATATAACGCTGGATTTGGAGATCGCTTAAAACTTTTAGATGGTGTGAAACTAAGTCATATGTCTGTGTCTTGTTTGCAATCGCATAATTCTGAGCTTGTGCTGTTGTATGCTCGTTCTGTAGTTCTGTTTTTCCGGAAATAATCGTACAGCTATATCTCCTTTTTATAAATTTGATCAAAGTAAATACTATTTGAAGATACGACCTATGCAATATTACTGTTTAGGTCCTCAAGATTAATATTAGATTGGCAGAAACTGATTGTGTTACCCGATCTTTAATTTTTTAAGGCTGAACTTAACCTTCTGTACTGTATGTTTGCCCATTATTTTAGTTTTATTTAATGAAATATACATTATATTTAGTTATCTAAAATCTAACTGGATTAACTCATTTAATTGATGTAACAAAGGATGGGCGATCTTGAATCTCGATAGATCTTGATGTCGTCCTCAATCCACTTTTCAACGGAATCATGAGGATCTTGATCTTGTCTGTCATCTTAAACAAGAGGTGTTTTTGACATCATTCAGTGCTGCACATTGGTGTATGACATTGAAGCGCCGCGTGAGCAGAGAAGTCTGTGTGCTTTCGAATCACTAGGCTTGTTTGAGATGCACCTTGCCTAGACTGAAAAGAAGACGAGAGTAGGCAGCTGCAGGCAAGACGGACACTTCCCAAATGGAAGCATCAGCGTTTTTTACTGCATATTTCTTGGGCCAAGTGAGTTTAAAACTGAGAAAGGTTCTTATACTTAATCAGACAAACTCAACCATCTCAGGTCTGTAAGAAAGAATTTAGATATTTTCTTTGACAAAGAAATGCTTAAACATATTAGAACACACAATTAGCTTCGAACTTTTTTCATAAAAGGGAAAAGTTGTGTTGCCTCCCTTGGTTTCTTATTGCTAGCGTTGTTTTTTATTTGCCAATAAATAAAAAAATAATCGTATGTGTCAATAAAAAGTCAGGAATAAATGCTACATAATTATTACCCAACAATATTGATTTATTTAGCACCAGGACAAATGTAGACGTATATCGTATAACACCCTATACTGAGAGCACTGCCACAGCCCTTATTGTAAACTACAGTGAACTGATTACCTGCAGTTGTATAACAATATTTACTATGGAAAGGTTCGAAAACACACATTTTTCTAGGCCTACATCATTTTGGGGGTTGCTTTGTGAATTTGAGAATATATTGTGTGGACAAGATCATAGTCAAAAGGATCGACATCCTTTGTTGTGGCAAAGAGTTAGATAATAAACTGTTTAAACACAGCAGAGATCATTCCGGAATGGGATAAACCAAGACATTTTAGACTGCCACTAGCCGCCATGTTTTCTCCCTGAATCTTAGTGCAGAGCAAAACTTGATTGGCTGAAGTTAGAACGTGCCCTATTGGTCAACGAAAGCAAAAGTTACTCAATTGGCTGGCGTAGATAGTGGGCGGAGTCCACCTATTTGTAGATTGTGTGCACGCCTTGACGTTAGAAATGTTTAAAAATCAAATGCACAGAGAGCCATCCACTAATGCGTGCACTGATCCATAAATGGGTGCAGCAATTCACAAATGCACAGAAAGCAATCTACAAATAAATGCCTTTAAAATGATTTTTTTAAATACTTTTTTTTGTGGAAAATATATTCATGGTTCGCTTTTTGTGCATTTGTGGATTTAAAAAATGTGTGTGAAACTCTCTTTATTTGCGGATTATAGTTTATTTATTCAGAATATTGCAACAATTCTGATCCCATAAAACTACTTCAGTTAATGGATTTATTAATGGAACACTGAAGAAAAAAAGATAACAGCTGACATTCTCGCCCAATGAGCATTTAAGCAAGTCACCAGCAAGTGGTTTCCCATTGTGCTTTTCATTAATGCAGCCGGGGGGAAGCAACTGTGCTTGCCTGCGGATTTAAGCCAGGGCACTTCGCGGTCGCAATAGTTTTTTACACACGTCAGCATGACATCAGCGAAAGGCAGACGTAACTAATTTCTAATCGGCAGGCATCTTGCCCTGATCACCTGTGATCGATTCTGCGCAGAATTTGGCCATCTCAAACAAGCCTTCTCTCACCCTACTTGCGAGGTCTCACATTTGCAACAGTTTTGCAAGTGCATTAGACAGAGTGGCTTGTTTGGGAAGTGCTTGTCCTTGTGCTTGTTTGTGTTTTTTGCTCATTGAAACTCCTTTCCCCTCTAAATTGAGTTCATATAGCCTTCATCTAGAGGCCTATGATTTCCGTGATGCGAACGTGGAATCCTACTATAAATCTGTCATCTGCCGGTTTTGTGTTTATTAGTAAATGTAATGTTTTCTGTGTGACGTTCATAGATTTGTTTCACTGTATGAGGACATGAACCATGGGCATAGGTTTAGGGAGGGACGCTAGGTACTAGTCCCAATTAATATTTTGAGATGACAAATTTGTCCCCACCAATATTTAGCAAGCTCCTTTGAACTGCTATGTGGATCTTTGCGCTGCTATTTGGATCAATTCCAACGGCCAGGAAAACGACAGTACAAGAAACGCCGTAATTTGATTGCCGGCGGGGTATCTGACAGGCTACACATGCGGGCCGGGACTACTTTTGTGCTTGCACTGGCAGCGAGTGGGTGGTGTGTGTGTGCGCGCGTGTTGACGACGGTAAATTACCAGGGCCAGAGTAAAACATTTTAATATTCAGTTTTTTTGCCCCTTTTGTACTTTGTAAATGAGCTATGCCACCCAAGAAGAAGAAAGGGGACATACGAAGATTTTTCATAAAGCAGAGTGTAAGTAGGCAAAATAACTAGCCACACAAATAAACTAGCAGTAGTAGTGACTGACCAGGCTTTCAAATGCAGATTCTACAGTGGAAAATAGTATTAACTGGTGATAGTATGTGTTACCCAGTATGATATAATGCTATGTTAGCAAGTCACTGAATGTTAATTAGCCTACCTTAACTTAGATCCACTGTTTATGTTGACTGCAAGATTCTGAGACATTTTTCGTTTCTACATTCTGTTTATGTAATGTATTTGTGAGTGTTGCCTACCCTACATGCAAGAAATAAAAGGGAAACCACCCACAGTTAAAAAAAATTTAAGTCATTGCATTGCTAGACACATGTTCTGGAAAAATGTGTTGGCAATGTTCAAAAGGCAAAAGTTAACACTGTTGGTTATTCAAATATAATGAATCATTATTTGATTGATAAAATCCAAATAACACTATCTGGTAAGAGGGTTAAACTTGCTAGCCATAGGATAGACTACAAAATTAATGAAGTATAAATAGGCTACTAACGTACATAGTTAATTATGTTTGTTTGTTAATAAACCATATGGTTGTTCAGCATTTCACATTCCCAGGTCTTAACATGAGTGTGAGTATTTGTTCAAGGTACTGGAGGGTAAATAGTTTTTATAATAGAAAAAGGTTATTATATTTATTTATTTAGATTTGTTTTGCTCCACAAGTTCTGAAAATACTTCCTTGTGACAGTATTTTTTGTTAGTGTAAATACTAATATACATAATAATTTATGTTAATAAAACGTTTGGTTGTTCAACTCACTCAACTCAACTCAAAGTTTATTTATAAAGCACTTTCAAAACCATTAAAATGGACCAAAGTGCTGTCAATAGATAGTAAATACCTAAAAATACATAGAAACATAGAATACATAAACACATAGGACTAAAAAAAGAACCAATCATCGAATCACTCACAATTCACTAGCCTAATCAAACACCAAAAGCTTGATAGAATAAATATGTCTTCAAGTCCTTTTAAAAAATATCAAGGCTTGACGAGGATTTTAAAGATATTGGGACCAAATTTTTAAAGATCTTGTTCAGCATTACACAGTCTCATGTTTTTATTTTTAGTTTTTGAGAGTGCATTATACAGTTATACTAGCTCTTTAGGGACAGTGTACAGGATGGTGTATCAGGGTCAGTATACAATATAATGAGATGAAGTAGATACACTTCTGTATTGTGATATTCTGTATTGCCAACAGTCTGAAATAAAAACGAAAATCGCCATTAAAGCACTGGTATCTTACAACAAAAAAATTCCAGGGGGAGGGTGCCCCACCAAAGCTGAGACCAAACCTACGCTCATGACATGAACACATGTCCAGAGTTGCCCTGAAAGTTTATCTCAAGATTGAAAAAAACTATCATCACTGAAACTCAAGTGTCTTTTGTGGGAGCATCTTCATGAGGACCCATCAAAATAGGAAATACAGGTTAACCTAAATGCTTGAATGAAAAAATACTGTAGTGCTGTAATACTAGCTTTGCAAGTCACAAAGAAAGTCTCAAGTCTTTGCATTCAAGTCTCGAGTCTCGTCCCGAGTCAAGACAGATAAGTCTAAGTCAAGTCCGGAGTCAAGACAATCACAAGTCCTCGTCAAGTTTAAACTTCAAGTCATTAGTTCTCTTTCCCCAAATCAGTTTCACTGTATTAAATAGTATAGTATAGGAACATTAAACAGTCCCAGTGGCAAACAATGTCAAAATACCCCTGCCATATCCTTTGCATATTTCAAAACTTGGTATATGGTTCTGATGAATGTTAAATTTAAGAATGTCATGCTATGTTTGTTACAGTAGACTTGTTCTATAAATCCATACTCCCATTCATGCTGATTGGAATTCATCATAGCATATGTAAAGCTGTGGCGATACAGTAAAATGTCTGTACCGGCTTTTACACCTTACGTGCAAATCGGAACGACTAAGTGAAACTATATATACACCATTTCATCAGACGAGTTTGTGGAATGCCGTTAACACAAACTATGTGTTTGTTTAACGGTCTGGCTAGTGTCTAATAATTTAATATTTATTTAAAGTTAATATTAATTTATATTATTATTTATTGTATAGTAATTTTTACTATTTAATAAACAATTTGTTGAATTTTGTTCTATGTATATTTTATTAAATAATTTTTTATAGTTCCTATAATTTTGCCATTGACATCTAGTGGTTTAGCTTCAATAGAAAATATTAAAGATATACTTGTTATCAGAAATAATTTGAAGATTTGAAGCAGGATACGTTCTTAAAACATCTTGGAAATTGTTGTGGAATTGTCTTATTCCATTAACTAGGTCAGTCAGCCGAGACAAACGTGACACACAGAGAGGCATGAATTACTTGCAAAGTATTTTATTGTCGTTTAATCTGGATCATAAGCAATGAGAAAAGCAGAGAAAAGGCGCTCTTTCCTCCTGCACACAGAGTTTATATATGATTCAAACGTGACACCCCCTACCTTTGCCACCAGCAAGAATCCCGAGCTGGTTTACGAGAAGTGATCCCCGTTATTCCAAACAGAACATCTTGGACCCTGCTCAAGGGCAAAGGCAGAGTGGTATGACTCGTATAGAGAAAAACAGGATAACATTCTAAAGAAAACAAAGATAAACACTTCATAAACATAAAGGCAGACACATCAAGAAGCAAGACTAGAAGATTTACATTGCAAAATACAAGTAAATAGAATGTTAAAGTTTGACGCATTGCTATGGCAACACCAGGGCCTGGACAAGGAGTTGTGCCGCATGCTCAGGGTCTAATCTTTCGAATTTTGAATGAGGCATATCGACAGGATCGCGTTGTCTTTGCAGTGTGATCATTGAAGGACAGTTGTTCATCAAATATGACTCCAAGGTTCCTTGCTGATTCGGAGGGAGTGATTGTATAATTGTCAAGTTGGATGGTGAGATCGTGTTGCACCGTGGGGTGTGCCGGAAACACGAGTAGTTCTGTCTTGGCCAGGTTCAGCTGGAGGTGATGCTCTTTCATCCAAGCTGAGATATTTGGCTGTTATGCGAGCTGCTACAGTGGTATCGTTTGGGGGAAACGGGATGTAGATCTGGGTGTCGTCAGCAGATAATGATATTGATATTTTGTTTTTTTTCATATTTTTGATGAATTTCAATCTGGTTTCAGATCAGGTCACAGTACAGAATCTTCTTAGAGTAGCTAATGATCTTTTAGTAGAGGCCGATTCTGGGAGTAACGTTGCCTTAGTTTTGCTGGATCTCAGTCCAGAATTTGACACAATTGATCACTCTATTTTAATTAAACGGAGTTTGGGCATTCAAGGAACTGCCCTAAGCTGGTTTACCTCTTATCTTCAAAATAGAACCTTTTCTGTAATTTTTTTAACTTTCTTTCATCCAAAGCTTCTATTACATGTGGGGTCCTGCAAGGCTCCATTCTGGGACCCGTGTTATTTTTATTGTATATGCTTCCACTTGATGTTATTTTTAAGAAACATGGCATATCATATATTTTCTATGCTGACTAAACTTGATTGTTTAAATGATGTAAAGAGCTGGATAAATAACAACTTTCTCCAGTTAAATGAGAAAAAAACAGAAATTATTACATTTGGTACTAATAGCCATGTAAACAATATAACAATGAATCTATTTTTGATTCAGAGATAGGGTGTGATAGACAAAGTAATTTGGTATTGAAGAATAGCTTTGTTCAATTACGAAATATCGCCAAACATACATGTAAATCTGTCATATCTTTCAGTGATCTGGAGAAAGTAACTAATGCTTTTATATTGTCACGTCTTGATTACTGCAATGCTTTGTAACTGAGTGTAATTCAGTCTTCACTGTCACGCCTTCAAAGAGTACAAAATGCATCATCAAAGGTTACTGACTAACACATAAAAAGAGGGATTGTATATCACCTATTTAGGCCTCTTTAAATTGGTTACCAATTGATTTCTGTATACTTCTCAAGCTTTGCATGGACTCGCACCAATATATATTTCTGATCTTTTAAACTCTAGTGACTCACAGATACAGGGCAGAGCAAAAGCCTGCCGCTGTTGTCATAGAGACAGAGCGCATTTAGGCCAAGCCCACACTGGCCAAGTCCCCCCGACCATCCAACCCTCTTAATTTGACTTTCTATAGCGGGAAGCTGCACCTTGTCATTTCTGACTTATAATTAAAACAAAACAGCAAACAAGCAAAAAAAATGTGTTTTTATAAGGTACCGAAACGTTAAAGCGGATACATGCAATAAGACGTGAAGCAGCAGTAGAATAAATAGACATAGACCAATACAATTTATTTACAATACAATCTCCTCCTCCCATGTTCACTTTTGCTGGGGAAATAATCATGTGACATGGTTAAAAATAATGAATGTTTCCTGTCGCAGATTACGCTTATCTCCTTTTTTTTGGTTGACACCTTATGAAAACGTAATTCAGTTTTTTGGTAACTTGCTTACGGTCCACATTGTCACATTGCAGCTTTTAAGCATTGTTCAGTTTTTTGCTATAATTCAGAAATGACAAGGACGCCGCTTCCCCCAAAAAGTCAATGGAGAGGGTTGGATCCCCCCATCTTTTCAGACGATGACGTGTGTCGCTCTATGTGTTTTATGCATGTTCCGTTGATATAATAGAGAGCGTAGCGGGAGAGAGGGCCCAGCGAAGGGGGTCAGCCTTTGGCCCCATTGCCATGCCTCTGGCCATCCTTGCACTCATGTTTTGGGTATGACTGCAGCGCAGGTTGTACAGACCTTGGCGAGAGCCCTCAGAAGTGTCTGGGCCCTTAGGATCTTCCTAATCCTCCCCCCTTACGGTGCGCACAGCCCAGGGAACATACATACTGATAAAACATTTATATCTTGAATACTAAATGTGAATGTATCAGATGAAATACTGGATGTTAGTTTCCGCATTTTTCCTCGTTATGTTAAACATTTAGATATGGTTATGCAAAATCGGTAATCCACTTAAGAAAATCGTTTACAATACCAATTTTAGCATTATCACTGAGAAGTTTCTCAGAATGATCGGCCAGGTTTCGTGTGCCATAATTTACCCATATTTCATTGTAAAGGCAGTAAATATAAATGTTTTAGCTGATTGCCTAAACAGACAGGAAGACAGGGGTCTAAAATTAGTTTAGAAGGAGACATGTTGCATTATTGACTGGGTGAGAAAGCAGAGATGTCTACACAATAAGTATGTCTGATCTGCATTAGGCTACTTTCACACTATAACCTGTTTGGTTAACCTGTTTAATCAGGGTTCAGATTATTTCTGGCAAATTCCACAGAAAAGCATCAATAAAGAGCTTTGAGTAAGGGTGTAATTTGGTATGGATTACTATTTAAATGGTTGGCTGCCACTCTGGATAGATGTTGTGTCGACAGAATGGGGTTTGACTTGAGAACCTATCATCTCTGACTGACTTGAACTGGCCAATGGAAATTGGCAAATTAAATTTGCATGCCGGTCCCCGCCGCCGACACAGCTGGCCGCGGGACAAGCGGAAGTACGCCTTCCCCCCAGTGAGCCTCATTGCACACGTCTTGTGCAAGGTCAGGAAAGAGGAGCATCAAGTGCTACTAGTTGCGCCTAACTGGCCCAACCGGACTTGGTTCTACGAGAGCTAATGCTTCTGACGACAACTCCCCCCTGGCCGATTCCCCTGACAAAGGACCTTCTTTCGCAGGGGAAGGGCACATTGTGGCATCCGAGACCAGACCTCTGGAACCTCCATGTCTGGCTCCTGGACGGGACGAGGAGATTGGATTGGATTAAATTTATTGTCATTACACACATACAAGTACAGTGTAACGAAATGTATTTTAGAAGAAAATAAAGCATAACACGGGGAAGGTGAGGAGAAAAACATGTACACAATACACCATAGACAAGACTTGCAACAGGGATAAGTAATCCAGTTCCGACAAGCAGCCATCCGGTCCTGCAGCCATAATGGCACTGTTCACAGACCCGCTTGTCAGGCTAGCGGGTCAAAACGACGGAGGCGATGAGAGACCGCCCTCGAGTGCGGCATATGTTTGTGTGTGTGTGATAGTCTGTCTGTGATAGTCTGTGCAGGTGTCAGTAGAATGGGGAAAGGAACGCAAGAGCGTCTCTCCGTACTGCTCCACTCAGGGTTGAATTCCAGCAGTAGCCTTGGCCTTGGAGTCGAAAAAGATAAGATTAATTTTCAGTTGCAGAGCAGTGCAGAGAGAGTCTCTCAATAGATGAGACAAGAGAAAAAAAAGGGGAGGACGGGAGGAAGAAAAATGCGACTGCCTCCGTTGAGAGCCAAACGAGAGATCCTGAGTGGTCTACCCCCAGCGGTGGATTATTCAGGATAGGGCCCCGGCCACGAGGCGGCTATACGCATTTAAGTGGCGCCTCTTCTCGTCCTGGTGTTCTTCCCATGGAGATGCTCGATCGGGAGCGTGTTGTCATTCCTGCAGACGAGACTCGAGAACAATCTCTCCCCTTCCACGCTGAAAGTGTATGTAGCCGCCATTGCCGCTCATCATGACCCAGTTAGTGGGAAGTCTCTGGGACAGCATGACCCTCCAGAGGCCCCCCTTCGAGCCCCTCGGAGACGCCGCTCTTTCTCATCTCTCGATGAAGACGGCTCTCCCAGTGGCGCTCGCTTCCATCAAGAGGGTAGGGGACCCACAAGCGTTCTCCGTGGCCACGGATTGCCTAGAGTTCGGGCCCGGTCAATCTCACGTTATCCTGAGACCCCGGCCCGGCTACGTGCCCAGTTCCCACCACTCCTTTTCGGGACCAGGTGGTAAACCTGCAGGCGCTCCCTTCTGGGGAGGAAGACCCGTGTTGTGTCCAGTACGTGTGCTGCACCTCTACTTGGACTACACACAGAGCTTCAGGAGCTCTGAGCAGCTCTTTGTCTGTTTTGGAGATCAGCACAAGGGGAGTGCTGTTTCCAAACAGAGGTTGGCGCACTGGATTGTGGACGCCGTCGCCATGGCTTACTGATCACATGATCTCCCATGCCCGCTCGCAGTGAGGGCGCACTCCACCAGGGGTGTGGCCTCCTCGTGAGCACTGGCTCAGGGCGCCTCTCTGGCAGTTATATGTAGAGCTGCGGGTTGGGCTATGCCCAGTACCTTCGCGAGGTTCTACAACCTCCGCGTGGAACCAGTTGTCTTACAGGACACCGCCAGGTGGGCGTACGCCTGTGAAATTGACCCCCCCTCCCAGGTGGGATAATGCACTATGTAGCCTCTCCTCTTCCCCCACTTGTGCGAATAGTAGGCATTCCAATAATCACCAAGCACTCCTTGGTGGCGGGCTGGGCGGAGCAGCCCTGCCTCCTTTGACGGTATTTTGAGCTTCTAGCAGTGGCTCTAACCAGGCCTAGTGCTTCACACGTAGTAACCCCCCCCACAGGGCAGTTCCGTCTGATGTATTCTCATGCGTGGCTCTCACACGATGGCCCATGACCTCTCCCATTTGTACTTTCACCTGCTTGCCACACCCTCTCGTGTCCGCATGTCTCCCACGTGCTCTCCCCTATCCAGCAAGACCGTGTGTTGATCTCCACTAAGCTCCTCCCTGTAGAAGGAAGTGGTCTCCGTAGCGTGTTCCCTCAGGGGGGATAGCGCTTCCCAGTGGCCCTTACGGTGCCAGACGGCTTCTCGCTATTAGAGAACTAGGCCTCCGTCCGTGAGAGACCGACAGAAAGGGAACGTCTCGGTTACATCCGGGTATAAAACATCCGGGTATAAAAGGGAGCCGGCGTGCTTCATTCAGTCACTTTTTGTGCTGAGGAGCCTGAGAATTGTGTCTCGACTGCTGCAGCGGGTGGTCAGCGTTGTGGCATGAAGGCAAAATGGCCGGGTTGCTGACACCTTCTGCAAATTAAAATAGCCTTAAATGGTCGTGAACTTGGCTTCGCTGCGAATGTCAAACAAAGTGGAAGTGGGTTGGCGACACACCAATTGCTTAAGTTCACGTCGAAGAGCGCAATCATTAACATATTCAACAAACTGATCTCTTAGCAAAATTCCGGCGTTAGGCATACCATGAGGTGACTGTCCAGAAGACTCATCAGGAAAAGAAGGACTCCTGAAGTGCTTATTGCAACCATACAATTCACGCAATACCTGAATAATTTCGGATCCTTCCTCTCGTTCGTTGACTGATAACAAATTTCATCCCTCGCCTCTCCCTCCAGATGATCAAACAAAAAAAAGCTTGATCAGCTGTAGACAGATGGCCTGGGCCTCCTCCACCCACTCATTGATGCCAATGCCCGACCGACCACTAAACTTTGGGCACTTACGATCCCGAGGAACAAAAATAAACCGCTCTGCTGTCGAAGGACCAGCACCAATACGTGGGGAATCCCCAGCCACAGGAATAGTTACATTAGAGGGACCCGGCTGTGCAACCAACACTGCCGCAGCCTCTCATTATCAGCTTTTAGTTGAGCTACTAAATCTCTTAACTCGCGAAATTCTGTAACAGCACAAGCACTTACCACAAATACAGAATAACATTGACTTGTGGCCGATCCACCACAAAAAGCGACTGCTACTGTCCGGTTCCTACACAAAAAAAAGAGACAAAAAAACAAAACACAAACAAAATAGACACGTCTCTGAACTATACAAGAGGGATACAAGAGGGAACCTTGCAGACTACGCCAGAATGTGGCAGGCGGTGCAATTTTTGACACTGAGCAAGTTTTCTTCATTAATAAAGAGAGTCTGACTACGCCACCCAAGGGATTAACCCCAGGGAAAATACTCAAACAATGAGCGAAGCATACAGGTTCGGTTCCCTCATAGAATTTAGACAGGAGAGGTGAGTAATACAACAATATAAATGTTTATTAATAGAAAATTACGTTAAACTGTTGGAAACTAAAACCAACAAGACACTAAAACCCCACTTCAAACAAAACAAAAAGAAAAACATACAAACCAACTTGGTATGTCACAGTCATAAAACAAAACTAAATACTGGCAGGGCTGAGGCTCCCAACAGCAGGAAGCAATGTGGAGTTCGATTTACGGAGCACACTACCATCCTGCTGCAGAATTTGGCCTCTTTTATGGTTGGGAATATAAGAGGTAGCTAAGTTTCTTGGTATTTTAGACTATTGATCTTGCCTTCCACCCTGCAGATTTGTCGCACACCCCCATACTGGATGTAACCCCAGACCATGATTTTTCCGCCACCGAACTTCACTGTTTTCTGGGTGAATCTCGGATCCATGCTGGCTCCAGTAGGTCTCCTGCAATATTTGCGGAGACTGTGGTGTAATTCAACAGAAGATTCGTCTGAAAAATTCACCTTCTGCCACTTTTCCAGCGTCCATCCTTTTAGCAGGCTGTTGGCCTTGGCAAATGCCACATGGTTTTTCAATTGTCATTTGTTTAGTGCTGGCTTCTGGGCACTGATTCGAACATGGAGGCCATTTTGAGACAGAATCCAACAAACTGTTCTGGTTGACACAGGGACTTCAGGTGACCAGGTCTCGTGGAGCTCTGCTGCAGTGGAAAATGGGCTGGCCTTGGATTTTCGAGCAACAAACGGTCCTCTCAACAGTTGTCTTGCGGGGTCTGCCTGACCTGGGCTTTTTTTATCCTCTGTACTTGACACTGAGACACATTGAAAGTGTCTGCCACATCAGCAGTGGATCTGGTCTTCAGCCTCTTGATAATCAAAAATGTTGTCTCAGGGTGAATCTAAGGCATGTTTGCAGAGGTCTACTTGCAGTTGATGTGAAGGTCTAGTGTACTGGGGCTCTTTTTATACACACCTGAGACCTAATTGATCCATTATTAGTCACAGGTCAAGCTCATATGACAAGGCGACAACACAAAAATTTACTCAATGGCTTTTACCAAGCTGTGAATATTACAATACTTTTTGACAGTTTCGTTTTGCACTGAAACATTAAAATAAGCCATTTCTTGTAAAAAAATCTTGATTAGAAATATATTTCAGTGGCACTTCAGGTCAATTTGTACACAAGCGACAAGACTTTTGTCAGGGAACTGATAATATGGACATCATGATTAAAGCAAATACTCATGTATTTACAATAAATGTCAATGACAAAAAAAATGAAAAACCATTCAAGCTTAGAAAGATAATTTAGTTGGTCAACTGATTACTACAAGACAATTTTTAACTGATGTTAACACACAAATAGGATTGCACCAATAGATGGTTGATCACATACATCCCAAACTATGAGCAGTTAAATGGTTTCTCAATAATAAAGATCAAAGAAAATAAAAAGGCAAATCAATTTAACTAAATAACCTGTACTTCACAGAATTAGAAGTAACAAAACAAAAGAAAAAGGTTTAAATCAAAAAGAGCAACGGAGGGCAACTAGCTCCCCTACAAGCGGTAGGAGCTAAATAGTCCTCCCACACAAGCCAGAGATGTGAAGCAGGAAAAGATAACGCCACGAAAAGAACCAAATGAGCAGTCCCTTTTATTTACGGTGATGATCGCATCAGCATGGCTCTATAAACTGCAGCACTTTAACAGCCCGAAGACAGCAGCAAACAATCACGGCATAGAATGAGTAGGAGAATCCATCAGGATATCACGCTAGATAGCACGTTTAATAGACACGGATTGGTCAGTCATGCCCACCAATAACACAATGGGAATCACGCCTATTTGATACCCGAAAAGAATGTTAAACCCACACAGCCAATTTAGCACTATCACAAGCTCTCACCAATAAACATACCTGTGAGGTGAACAGTCGTCAAACCCACAAAGCAGAATGAAGGGCACCAAAGCTGCACTGATTAATAAAAAACGATTTAAAATTATGCATAAGAACAATTCCAAGAATTTATCACCCATTAAAACATAACCCGCTTGCCTACAACCACCGTCAACACGAGCAAAACAACGGGGTAATCTGACATGACGCATACTAGATAACAGCCAATCAGCCTTTACTTGGAAGATACTACTTGCCTGATAGGCTAACGCTGCTGTCAATCACCTAATCCCGTTACATTTGCTGTAAAGCACCATAGCATCCTCGATCGAACAAACAGTTTTGTGGTTTTATTTCTAATTGAAATAACCATAATCTTAAAAGTCAGACAATTATAATGTTTAACACTTTATTCATGGAAGTGGCCATTTTAAACAACTAAAACTGCTTAAACATTTAACGTTACCTTACAGTTTAGAGCGGCTAACCTCAAACAGGCCGTGTGCTAACACGACGATAAAGTTCATAATGCAAGAACATTTCAAAACCTGTTGTACCTTTTACAACAAAATAAGGGACAAATATTTTACATTTTAGTATAAAGAACTATGTAAAATCAAAACATATTGCTTACCTCAGATGGGTACTCCTGTGACGGTTAGCCGTAAAGTCCTACCACCAAGTTTTTAAATAAGGTTATGGTTCAAAGCAGTTGTGTCGTATGTATTGAATCAATGTTTTATTTCTGACGTTAATGTTTCGAATTACTGACAAAATATTGAACATTGATTCAACATCAAAATATGATTGACGACCGATACTGACCTTTATAAGAATCAACATTGACATCAACGTTGGTTTGCTATCTGGGTGTCAGGTAACTAACTATTTAGACGTTTTGGAAATGCTCATAAAAATCCTAAATGGAAACAGCCGTGAAGATAATCTTACAATTATCAAAGAAATGTTACTGGATTTCATCTTGTTTGCATGCCTTAGTCAAATGCGCGTAAAGATGATGGAGACAGTGTATTGTCATGATGATGTTGTTGTTGTTCAGAAGTTTAACGTTTACCTTAAAGGTTAAAGGTGGAGGCTACCATTTATTACGTTATATATATATATATATATATAATGCATATTAAGCATGCTTTAACCTTATTTCATCAGTTCTTCTGCGTCTCTTCGCAACATTTGTCCAACGAAGTCTCCATCATGAAAAGTCCCCTTCAATATATATTGCAAAACATGCGACGTAAATAGATATATGCTGAATATTTGACAATTAACAGATTTACAAAATGAAAGGGAAAAACGGTGACAACATGCGGCTTAGGTTTGTTTAGTTTGTGAGGTGTAGCGCTCCACAAATAAGTTAACCCTGATAGCACACATACATCTGGCTTACGTCTATTTGACATCTGCATTTACATCTGCAAGAAATCTACAATACTTAGTTTGCTCATCTGCAATACGTCTCGGAGATGTCTGCTATCAGACATTATATAGACGTCTAGAAGATGTCTGTCACCTAGTGACCAACATTAAATAATAAGATGAATCAGGTCCCAGCCACAGAAACAACAGACAGTCAAAGTGTGGATACAAAAATACTCTTGGGCCAGCAAGCGTTAACTGGAAATACTGTTGTGTACGGGCAAGAGTTCACTAAAATGAAATCTCTAAAGCCATTTAGAGAAAGGTTCAGGTTCGGTGGCTTCTCAGCAGTTCGCCCAGCTGTCCTCCCTCTAGGAAGTCGAACGGACACGTCCAGGGGGGTCACAGCAGTCATCAGACCCACAGGAGTAAGTTACGGTACTCTAGGCAGTAAACAGCAAGCATTGAGGGAGATCCGGGGATAGCCAAAATCTGCAGGACAACGGCAACTACTGGAACCACAGGATAGGTATTTCTGAGGCAAAAAAGCAAGCGACCACAATGAACACCGACACCACAGGTAGAAACTGGACACACATTTACACTGTGTGATAAGTTACAGTTACGGCCCTTTAGGAGACATAAGTGAGCGTTGAGAAAATCCAGATGCAGTACACCGGTGGTCAAAACGGAGATGCCTGGGAACCTGTGCTTCATTCTTCATATGTTGACCACAATGGCGGCGGCAGCAGAACAACAGCCACTAGGCAAGAAGACCCCCTCTCGGTTCCAAAGAACCAATTCTTATCTCCTTCAAACCCGCATGGCCAGCTGTAAGACAATTAGTCACTGATTGCATGCATTAGCAACAATGCAGAGGCAATAATGAAGTTACTCCATTACAAGAAGTATCGTCCAAATATGGGCAGAAAGGTGGAGCATGATGACGAGATCTAATAAACGGGATGGAGTCTCATTAGTAGGGGAGGAAGCACAGTCCAAATATGATCTTAATAATAAAACAGGAAGCCGGTTGCCAGGTTTGTCCATAAATAGAGGTCTGAAAAGAGTCAAGTAGGACAATTTAATAAAAAGGGTAACAAAACCCTAAAGACATAATCATAGTCATATTTGTTTGACCATAAATCATCACAGAATTTTTTTAAGTTGTTTCTCAAGCATCTCAAACTTGACAGCCTGTTCATTATCAAAATAAAATAGGTTTTGTCATTATAATTATTATACGTGGTTTTTAATTAAATATATGCATGCAACAGGTCAGCATGAACATTTAACATTAGCGCTTGAGGAGAGGGATCTGTCAAATGAGGTGCCGGATCGGGTAATCCTGTCAATTCTTCCCTGGATCCATTGAGTTATGGTTCAGGTTGGCCAGGTTCCTTGCGTTAAAAGTGAACTTTTTTAAAATCAAGCCCCCGTCTTCAAACACAATCCCATCATAATCACATGTATTAATAAGGGAAAATGCAGTTCAGTTAGGCCCAGCATGTAATACATGTACTGTGTGTAAAACAGTGAGCTTGACACTTTAAAGTAATGTGCATAAATTAGAGTCATGCAGATCCGGGCCAATTCTGCTTCAATGATGGTGATGATAGGTGCATAGAGTCACTTACCATCTAAGTGATTGTAATCAGTCAGCTTCATTTCCTTATTGATTCAATTACTTTTTGAAATTTTGAAAATAAATATTAATTTACCTGCAAATATGATCATTTCTTTTTGGAAAATAACCCCAGGCCTCATAGGACGATGATGCAGTCTATGACATTAGTCAAGAGTGAAAGACATTGACATGATCATGACTGATAATCTTAAATTACATAATTATAATATTTATTTGCAGGGGAAAACCTTGTTACAAGCTGGGGTCTCAAAAGACTGCAATACCACAGAAATTTGCAAACTGCAGAACAGACTGCACAATTTTTTTAATTCCTTGTATCATATGTGTTTTCACTGTCTCTGGTGCTGTAACATTCTGACAGTGACATTTACGGCAGACAAAATTCAGTCCCTGAACAGGCTCTACGTAGAGCAACAAACAGATACATGTGGGTTTTCTACACACTAACTCAGTATTTTTGTCATACACAAGCTATTAGTTTTACAGTCCCAAATTTCAAAAACTATTTTAAAACAATTAATGATGAGCCAGGCTGTCACTGAAAAATTCAGTCACCACGCAGACTGCAGAGCATACACTGTAATTATTGTGCATCTAAGTATTTAACCTTGTTATATGTGAAAATTGCTGTATGCGATTTATTTCCTTATGCAAGACCTGCTCTTTGAAGCTGCTTGGCTGCAGACAATCCAATTGTTTTGGCACAGAAAGTTGTATTGAGCATGGCTCAAAATTGTAGAACACACTTTTGTAACGAGATGGAGCCCTTTGAGTCAGCTCCTTGAACCTATAAAAACCATCGGAAGCTGTGCCCCCACAAAGACTGTAATTCTTGCATTCTTGTAGTTTTGTGTGTGTGTTTTCATCATTTTTTTGTAATGACATGACTGTAAATGATAACAAAACCTTTATTTTGTGACCCATTCATTCAATAAAGAAAAACACAGAAATACAAATGTGATTTCTCTCGCTAAATGCCTCATGGATCATTTGCTAACTAAAGCTAGGAAAAGTTATCCGTCTGTCTTACAGCTTCTTGACTCTTGATTTACCTCCACTGACTGGTCTCTTTTTTTCAGCATGTATGTTAGCTGTTGGGTATTGGTAGTACTCAAAGAGTACCCTCAGCTGAACCTGGTGCTCCCAATCCTATTAGCCTAAATGTCTCGATGGCATGCAATGAAGACTGCGCTGTTTGATCACTGGTGCTTAGTAAAGAGAGCTGTTTTCCAGCTGATGAGTGCAAAAGGAAAAGAGGGCTTTAAAACTACATACTTGGCAACCTGATCTCCTTAACTCTCCTCAGAAAGAGGGAGAGTTTAACACTCCACCTTTAGTTTTGACACCCCTGTGCAGTTGAAGGTCTTTTAAGTGCTGAGAGGCTGATGCTGCACATTACTCTTAAACTATGTTTTTGAGTGTTGTATATGTGGAGCCGTATCATCATGAATCTGAGTTATTCAGTCAAACATCTGCAATGTTTTATGTAGTATGTGTGAGCATGCACTATGTTGAGAAAAATTGTGCATCGGGTCAGAAATGAAAATTAAAGCGACTACACTGCTTCACATATCTTTTCTTTTCAAACATATTCTTTATAATTGCATCGCTTTGAATATTAAATTCGAATTACTACGGCTACACAAATTTTGTTTCATGCATTATCACTATTTTAATTTAAACACTGGTTAGTACCAAAAAAATCTGTAGATAATTTGCAATATACTGTTGCTGCAAGCAGTGATATGGGCCAATTTATCAGAATTGTACGAGCACCGCCATAATTTTGTTACCTTGCATACAAAGTACACGGAAGTAGTGCATGCGCAATCCATTTCTTTCAGTTATCACCAGGTGAGAACAGTCTCCTGTGAGCATCAATTCAAGGTAGTTAAAGAAAACGTAATGGGCATGTGTCAAAACCTGTGTGTACGCGTATGAGTCAAAAGCAGTATACTTTGCAAGGCTATGCGTTCAACTATACACTTACACATGAAAACACTAAGCATGCCACAAATTAATAAATGTGATCTAACAAAGGCACAGGGCATATATTTGCCATACAGTTTATGCTGTTTATATTGCTTGAAATTGGGATTAGGTAAACATCTGTGAAGTATTTTGATTGTGTTGAAATAAAAACTTAAAACTGTCAGACGGCCGTGTCTTGAATCCGTGTCTCTGGTGTTGGAGCCGAACTCTTTGCACCGGTGCCACTCGGCTAACGGAGTGAACCCAAAGGGTCGGTTAAGAGCTAAGAAAAACAATTGGCTTGAGTAAAAAAATATATAATCCTTTAATAAATCCAAAGGCAAGTAATCCATGGGGCAAAAACAGGAACAGTATAAAGGGTAAAAAAACCTACTCCGTAGAGCAGTTATCTTCAATCGGCGGGCCCCGCGGAGCAGAAAGGGTTAAAGTGAAGCATGTTTGGCACAAAATAAAGATATTCGAGGATATAGCGGCAAAAGATAAATTACATACATGTTCCTGAAACGTGTGTGATGTGATTGTTCTTGATTGTTTGGTTGTTTAAATTGAGCTGCACGTCTTCACAACAAAGAATCACTGCTCTGTGTGCTGCTTCTCTTACGCCAAAGTGTAGACACGCAGAGCAGGTACATGGACAATAGCAAATAATAATGCATTTGTATGCTTCAGTATGTTTACTGTTTGCTTATTGTCTCCAACCTGTCAACCAATTTGTGATATTTTATTAACCATAACGGTTTTATCTACATTTAGCATTTCCTTTATTGGTCAGCATGTAAACATTTGTGACCCTGTGAAAACATAGGCTAAAATCTCATAAACGATCATAGAGCCTGGTCAAAAAATTATTTTGGTGATAAATCTATACCAAAGTAATCCACAAATTAAAACCATTAACAGCCAAAGATAATCCAAAAAACTCCGGAACCATGGTACACAAAACTAAATAACTCGATACTTGCGAACACGGGGTGTCATGCTAACATAACGTTAAAGACCGAGCCCTGGACAGAGAACAAGTGGCAACTTAAATACACTGGGAATAAACGAGGCACATGTGGTAACAATAAGACTAATGGCAAATAATAGACATCTAGTGGCAAAAACATGAAACAATAGTCCCTAATCTGCAGTGGCCGACAAGACCAACAAACACTGGCTGAGTAACAAAGATATGAACACCACATGAGGGTTACATTAGGTACTTAAGAAAAACTAAATTAACCATTAAATAGTAGTATCTAATTTAAGTTTTTTTGTCCTCACCCCATTGGCAAATTTCCCTTATTCTTTTAAAAAACTAAATATCTTATGTCACTTTTCTTGTCAAAAAATATAACTTGCACAGCAATTTACTGAGTGATAAAAACCTAGTGTAGTGCAACTAGTGATAAAATCTATTGTTGATTTACAACTATTATATGGTTTATCACTTGTTTAGTGATGATGCACATGGTTTCCTTTGGGTGTTTGCGTATAATCAACAGTAGTGCATGTGTTATTATTTTGAATCTTTCCGCCCATCAAGCTCCAGTTTGCCTCTACACAAGCTCCAAAGAATAGAAATATTAAGTTGTGATTTATTTATTAACTTGTTTCATCACTAAAGCAAATTGTATACTAAAGCAAATTGTATTTATGTTACATTATTATGTTTGTGTGAAAAATCCCTTTATTATTTGCCTCAGTTTAACCTAACATTGACACAGGTAAAGTATTTCTCACAAGATTAAGACACAAAGTCAACACTGCTTAATGTTTTTTAAATTAAGTATTAAAACATATTTAAAAATATTATAGTATCGATAATTAGCAATTTTGTGCCCTTTTGATCCGCTGCTTAGTCATGAGTTTACCATTTACGTGTAAAGATTTAAAAAAACGTATGTAAATTTTAAAGAATGTTTTACCTTAAAACTGAAACAGTATTTTTATTTCCCCCTCGAATTCGTAGGACAGCATCATGACTGAACGTGAACCGTTGAGACTACTAAATTTGTTAAATGGACATAGACGTAAGTTTAGTTACTTGTGTGTTGTCTTTGTGCTAATTTTAATCGCTAAATTAAGTAATCTAGCAGTTTTAACATTTTCTGTGTGCAACCGACACTATGCATAATTTTGAAACTGAAAGGATTTGGAATGTTAAGCTCAGTTTATTTGTCATTTGGTTAAATAGGGTAATAGGGTTTAATCCTGCTACTAACGTGACTGGGTAATTCTGATGTTTCGAAATGTTAAGCAAATGAAAAAACAGACTGTAATCGAATTAATTAAACTTGAAATAATATTTCCTTTTGTGGCGCTCCTTGGCCCGAGCACTAACAGATATTGTCGTCGAGCACTAACACACAACATACGTGATGTAATTGGTGGTGCTGCGCAGACAGATCGACCTATAGACATTATTCAGATTTCAAAATGAGGCTGAGAGGTATAAAAGTCCAGAGCGCTGCATTTGGCCATCACACTTGACGTCTTTTTTGACAAGAAAAAGTTTAGGAGCGTTTTTTTAGTATAAAGAAAAACTGGCAGCATTTGTGCATGAATGCAGCCCAGCACACAGGTTTCATATAGGCAGAGTAACAGAAGTTTATTTGAATTATTAACAGATACCGTCTTTGCGAAAACCAACCACATATTTTAAAACTACAGTACTAATTTCTCACTAGAAATGCAATCGAAAGTTATAAAGGTGAAACATAAACTGTAATTCATTTAAAAATATGTTCAAAGCAGCGCATCGGCCACCATTACATTTTTTAGAGAAGGATCCTGCTCGACCAATCACCTTCCTTACATGTTGCTATGGAAGCGACAGGTCTCGCTAATCACTTGTCATCAGCTGTCAAATTATTTTTATTGTTGCATCAGCCGTCAGATAGCAACTCAAGACGGAGTAAATAGGTCTGTTTATAACAGTGTTATAGCAGACGTGTATAAGTGACATAACATGAGAGATTTTTTTTTATAGCCGTGGTATTGTAAATCTGTAACTATATTTAAACAATCACTACATAAATAGTAAGTTTGTATTGAGAATTGACACAAATTAGTCCTCGCTGTAATGTGTTTGTTTTAATACAGATTCTGTTTAATACCAAGTAAACTGATTGTATTGAATGTGTTCGTTTTACATTTTGCAATATCGGATAAGCACCCACCCACTGGCAGAAAACACAAATGCCTTTGACCTGACTGAAATCTTGTCATGCATTTTGTGACAAGTTAAAATTGTATGTTATGTATTACTAATTTTATCTTTTTTTTCAAAATGTCATTCAGGTTGGGCAAGAACAATACAGGGACACTAGAAAATATGTCAGAGTTTGTTGTTGAAGGCAAGTCTGTAAATAAAGCTATACTTTACAGTAAATAGACAAACTACATCGATGATTAAAACATTTTAAGGAAGTAACAAAGTTGCTGTTTTACAGCAAAAAGAGCATTTGCTATCCCAGAACAGACACCTGTTAGTGTAATGGATGACACCTCTACAGAAGTGGACGTGGATGTATTTCCTGAACTTGTTGCTGAAATGCTCAGTGTGATTGTTAAGCATATGAATTAAGTAATTGTGTATTTTATTAGAATTCATGTATTGTGCAAGTGTTTAAAATTGATGATTTAAGGACATACTTCTTTGAATATCAGCGGAAATGTGTATTTGCATACTAGACAGTGCACAATGTTATTGCATTGTTTTATTTGTTGTTTTACAAATTTCAAAAAATTGTCAGAAATAAGTCACTTGGTTTTAAAAAAAGGTTAACGTTTTACATTTCATTACATTACTATTTTAATTAAACATATCAACATTAAATAAATACACTGGGTGTGTGGGATTTATAACTATAAAGTGTTAGGTGTGTATAATAATTTCTCAACACCTTGAGTGATAAAATAAAACACTAACACCGTGTTTTCAAAATAAACACTTTTGTCAGTGTTGTTTTAACACTAGCAAAGATGGACCTGTATGTTCACCCGGAAAGTGTTAATTTTAGCACCCATGTTGATAAATCTCATATTGTTGTGGATATTTTCACTAGGAAACAAGACAAAAATGCTTAGTAAGAATGTAATTATTTTGCAGTGCATAGCCACAGACTAAAGCAGGGTTCTCCAACCCTGCTCCTGGAGAGCTACTTCAGACTGAAGCTCCAACCCCGCTTAAGCACACCTGTCTGTAATTATCAAGCAACCCTGAACACCTTGATTAGATGGGTTAAGGGTGTTTGATTGGGGTTGGAACTGAAACTTTCAGGACGGTAGCTCACCAGAAGCAGGGTTTGATACCCTCTGGCCTAGAGACATCGCCTAAAAACCGAAAGTTACAAAATATGCGTGTTCTCCTTACTAATAATGGGGAACGCCACTCAGTTGACTAGCAAGAAAAGCAGTTGATCGCAGTTCATAATATCACGTATTAAACAGTACATGTAGGGACAGTTGGGTGCTGTTTTTTTATTTGATTGTATTCAAACAGGTTGTTAAGATTGGGTCAGTCACAGTACGCCGACATATTTTCATAGTGCGCCCCCTGTACAGGAGTCTTCTGGTCTGAGTCTTTAGCCTTACATGACTGCTTCCCGGATCGTCAATCAGTGATGCATGTTGTACGTGTTGTTGTATTATAAGTAGGAAATATTATAAATATCAAAAGATATGTGCAATAAACAGCTTCTCTAAAACGTACAGGTCTGGTTCTTTTTTCTGACAGTATATTAATAAATGTTTCTTGTGGATTTCTGTGTGTGTTTTTAATTTACCTCAATAAATAACTCTTTTGCAGAAGAACTGTGCTGGCAAAACATAAACAATAAGCAACACTAGTACAGTCAGTGTTTATGTCTAATGCATATATTACACAAGCAATATATAATTACACATTTAAATGATTTCATTGGCCTTTTATTATATACTTTGCTAACTGCATGAGACCTTTTTGTTAAAAAACAACCGGTAAACCTTTATTGCGTGACTCAAAACTGTTAATGAATAACACTTAAACAGTTAAAAAGTTAAAAACTAACTACATGAATATTTGTAAGGAAAGTCAGGAAAGAAGTTATTTTTGTAAGGAAAACATTACAAACATTTCTGTCATATCACATGACAAAAGAACGAACGAGTCACACTTGAAAACACAGGAGATAAACGAATAATTTCGCTTTCCGGTTCAGTCAGAAAAGATTTGCCTATGGGGTTGTCACATGACTCAGACCAGTGGACTCGGTAGGTGAAATTATAATTTATGTTTTCTGTAAATGCTGCATATATGGACAAAAAAACGAATGACTCAGGCATGAAGTCTCTAGAGTCGAGCTATAATCATTTTTGTTTCTTGTATAGATTGCGGAGCTTACATTTTATGGCAATTACCATTTTTCATAACTTGTCCCTAACTGCAATATAAGTGATTTCCTATTATTAATCTGATCAAAACTATCATAAATTAAAGTTATGTGGTAGTTTGGCTATTAACATCCACCCTCAATTTAACCCTGTTCAGATGAACGAAATTACTCGAAAAAGATTAACTCATTTTGCTGAACGAGATTCAAACGTCTGAATCACAAAAATAATTAGAACTTCCCATCACTAGTTTTTCAGGGATTTCAAGGTTTTTATTTCTATGTTATATCATTATTTGCCCCACCCTAATGACCTTTAAAGAAACACTATGAAATGTTTGCTCACAGTTCCCCATGTGGTGGATAATGCCCAATTGCCGGTTACCGGTGTCGTAAATAATAGAATTCACGCAGTTTAGAGTTCACGAGTTCACCTGCGCAGATAACAGTGATGTTGATAGGGATAATAATGATAGAGCTAGGGTATGAAGGATATGCGTATTTGGCGTGCTGTCCGGGAAGCGGGCTCCGAGCTCGCCAGATCTATCCGAACCCGAAACACTACACCTTGGTCAGGGTGAGTGCACCGAGCTCGGAACCGGTTTGAGCCCAGTGCACACCCCCATAAAGCAAGAAGTGGAACAGCCGAATTCCGAAACTATCTAAAATGAACTCGTCTTCGTGGGCGTCCCTGTGATTAAGCCTGATACTGGGCGGAGGCGACTGAAGGAGAGAGCCAGCTGTAGTAGAGCACCTAAGGGAGGCTCCTGCTGGGGAGAACGCTGCTGTGGTGCTTGATCCATAGAAAGTCGTAGACGGCAGAACGCAAGATGGTAGCACTGGCCTCTGCAGAGGCGATCGTTGCTGCGACGCTGGCTTGACGCGAAAATCTTTGGGCTGCTTCTGCAGCCGAACGTAAGGCGGACAGAAAAGTAAGATTGATTGCGCCATCGAATGCCGAAAAGGTGCTAGAGGTCTGGATGGATGGGCATGACTTTAAACGCGGATGTAATATCGACTTTGGCCAGCCAAGCGCCACGACCTGCATGTTTTATAAAGTAATTGCTTGATCGATGTTATGATAGTGCAGGGAAAATTCCTCATTTGGCGGAGAAAAGTTTGTGGTACCTGTAGAAATGTAGGAGAGAGCGAGCTCTGCCACGATGGCGAGGTAATCGCCCAGCTCGCGTCTCCTATGAGGGAACGCAGTGCAGATCACATCTGTGTAGCGGGGAAAAAGCGACGGTAAATTCGGGGAAAGACAGTGTGCGGGTGTGGTTGGGTGACTGATTTTTAAGCGTGAGCGATAGATTGCCGTAAGTGAATAGACTGCCGCTCAGTTGATGGGGGTAATAAAGGTGAGAGGAGAAAATAAAGGTCTGTGTCTGCACCTGTCAAGATCTGAGATCTGATGTTCCCCCGAAACTGGAGGCGGTTCCAAGGCTGGTGCGTTAATTGGCACTGGCATTGCTGTTGCCGTAGCCAATGAGAAGTTTGATCGGTTCTGCAGAAGAGAGAAAATGGGGGGAGTGGCAGCCGCCTGAGCGGCTGGCGGAGCCATGCTCGCGCCAGCAGTGGCTACTAAGGTGGTTGGGCAATAGCAGCTGTGCGCGCACCGGTCCCGCATCTTCTCACGGAGGAGATTGGAAGCTTAAAAGGACGATCGGCAGGACTGTTGACGAGAGAGGACCGGGCCCGGACATATGTTTAGTGTGTGTATGTTTTATGGCCGGCAGTGGACCGTGAGGTGGCTGCCGGTCAGTTACTTCCGTGTTTATTGTTTATTTAATTAAAGTTTTATTGCTCAAATGTTCGCCGGTTCCCGCTTCCTTCCTTCCCTTCTATGGAACTTTATTACACTGGTGCCGAAACCCGGGAGGAAGGAGGGACATGCTGTCAAAGAGCCCTCGCTGCCGAGGGTGATCGCGGTGCTCAGGAGTTCGGGCAGCGCGGACGGGGGAAGTTCGCGAGTGGCTACCCGAGGTGGTGGTGCTGGATCGAGAAGTCGGATGGGACGAGGACCTCGCTGCCGTGCTCCTGGGTCGAGGTGGGGTGGCTGCCGTCCAGGAGGGAGCCAAGGACCGTTCGTCTAGGGCCGAGCCTGCTGCCAGCCGCCATGATGGGGAGGAGCAGGGTTGGTTCCTTCCCAGAACTGTACCATAATTCCTTATATTATTTTTGATTTGCATAAAACTGCTCTATAATGTTTCTTTTCTTTTGTTTGTTGGCAGGGCCTGGGCACTCGGGGGCAGACGAGTGACCAATTAGGTGGTAGCATCTTCACTGTTTGTTGTGGCCTTTTCTGACCTGAGTGGTTGTGTGTGCGGTGCTAGCGTGTGTGTGCACTTGATAGAGTAATTCCCCTAAAGGTGAATTCTTGAGACTGCCCCTTGGGTACGCCCGGGCTTCTGCTGCCACCAACATTGGTATTCAGCAAATTAAAGAGTGTGATTGCTGGTCAACACTTTTTATATTATAAATGCTTGTTTAATTATTAATAAAATATATATATTTTCCCATTACCTATGTCTCTGACTCCAACTGTGATTAGGATCTGTGTGTGCCTTTAGTTTAGAGGTTGTGTTAAATTCTTGGGGCGAAATTCCCCAAGTGGCGTAGTCGGAAATAATAAACTGAATTAAGCGTGCGTATAAATCGTTGTCCGTCCAATTCCACATAAAATAGAGCTGCCAGCTTACCGGCGCTTCGATACATTACCTTAAAATAATGTCTGTACAATTTTTTCAAAGTTTTGCTTTAATAAATAATCATTTTAATTAAAGTTTTGTTAAATGTTCACCGATTCCCGCCTCCTTCCCTTTTATGGATCTTCATTACACCCGCGCAATCCCATAATGCCACAGGAGAGCGCGTGGTAGGAGGATTCACCTCACTGCAGCGGAATCGGTTTGTTGTATCACTGCACTTGTACTTTCTTTCATATTAGTGTATTTTATTCATAGCATACTTATCACTGCTGTTGCTAAACTTATCCTGATATCTCAATGACCATCTCCTGGTTATTTACTTGAACATCTTAAACCAAAACACTCAGCGCCGTTAGCATAGCACAAGCGTGCTAGCGGGCTTTCTGTTTACACTGCTAAATATCATCTCGCCTTCTAGTTTTCTTGTGTGCTAACGGTTTCTCTCTTAAGCGTATATACTAAGAATCTCCGAGCAGCCTTGGTAAATTGGAATTACTCTTCAAACCCGGTGAGTTATGGCTTCTTCTCTTATTATTGTCACTTGCACCTCATGTCATATGTTTAGCTTAGCCTTCTCTGTCAGCGGCGAGGGCTTTACATGCGATAAATGCAGGGAAATAGCTAGGCTGACAGAGAAGATCTCAGAATTAGAGTCTCGCATCCAATCTTTATCTGAGGATAGTAAGAATGTAAGGAGCTTAGAAAACACTTTGGATGCGAGAAATATCAGCGCCCACAGTTCGGTTCCGGTTGAACAACCCCCGCAGCTGGGAAACTTTGTGACTGTGAGACGGTGTAGTCGCAGGTCAAAGCATCACTCAACCGTTCCGACTACAGTCTCGAACAGGTTTGCCCCGCTCAGTGACGCACCGACTGAGAAACCTGCTGAAAGTGCCCTAGTTATCGGTGATTCTATTGTTCGGAACGTTAACATAGAGGCACCAGCCACCATAGTCAAATGTTTACCGAGAGCCAGAGCGCCTGACATCAAGTCAAATTTAAATGTGCTGGCTAAGGCTAATCGTAAATTCAGTAAGATTGTTATTCACGTCGGTACAAATGATGTTCGACTCCGTCAATCAGAGTTCACAAAAGATAATATTAAAGAGGTGTGTGAGCTCGCAAGCACGATGTCAGACACTGTAATATTCTCTGGCCCTCTCCCCGCTTATCGTGGTGATGAGATACATAGCAGATTATCATAGCTAAATGGCTGGTTGTCTAAGTGGTGCCTGCAGAATGATATAGTTTTTATAAATAACTGGAAGAGTTTTGAGGGCAGACCTGACCTGTTGAAAAGTGATGGTCTCCACCCCTCCTGGGCTGGAGCTTTTCTACTGTCTAGAAATATGGCACATAGTCTTAATGCTTAAACTTGACTCACTGGGGCCCAGGTCAGAGAGCAGACAGAATGGCTTAACCAACGGTCTGCTTGCCGTCTCACGTTGCAGAACACACTAAATACACAACATGCGATAATACTTTCTCCCAAACATCATAAAATAGAGACTGTGTCTGTCCCCCGGATTAGCAAACATAAAATAATGCGTAAACCTCTCAAAGGTAATTTAATTAACGTTAAACTAACTAAACATGAACATAATACAGATAATCAACTGTTTCGACTCAGATTGCTAAATATTAGATCTCTCTCTAATAAAGCACTTTTTGTTAATGATATGATAACAGATCATAAAATAGACATGCTCTGTCTAACAGAAACATGGCTAAAGCCAGATGATTATATTGCTTTAAATGAGTCTGTCCCCCAAGATTATTATTATAAACACGAGCCTCGCCTAAAAGGCAGAGGGGGAGGTGTTGCTGCGCTTTACCGTAACTCTTTTAGCATTTCTCAGAAGTCTAATCCTAAATACAATTCTTTTGAAGTCATGGTACTTGATGCATCAATACCTAATACTAAGGACAAAACATCTTTAAAATTTATTCTGGCTATTGTATATAGGCCTCCAGGGCACCACACAGATTTTATTAAAGAATTTGGTGGGTTCTTATCAGAACTAGTACTGGCTGCAGACAGAGTCCTTGTTGTTGGTGACTTTAACATTCATGTAGATAATGATACAGATGCTTTAGGAATGGCTTTTAAAGACACTCTTAACTCCATGGGCGTTAGTCAACATGTGTCGGGACCTACTCACCTTCGTAATCATACTTTAGATTTAATATTGTCTTACGGTATAAACGTGGGCGATGTAAAAATCCTTCAGCAGAGCGAAGACATTTCAGATCATTATCTGGTATCATGCTTGCTTCACTACCCAATGGTGGCAAATCAAACTCCAAGTTACAAATATTGTAGAACATTAACTTCGACTACAAAAGATGCGTTTCTTGATAATTTGCCTGAATTGTCTCAAATCTCTAGCATGAGTAATAACGTTGAAGATCTTGACTTTACCATTGAAAATATTAATGCCACCTTCTCGGAAACGCTAGACATAGTTGCTCCTCTGCGCTTAAAGAAGATTAAAAATGACAGACCGACACCGTGGAAAAATGAACTCACTCAGGCTCTAAAGAAAGCGGCACGAAAAATGGAGCGCAACTTTAAGAAAACTAAATTAGAGGTATTTCGTATTGCCTGGAAGGATAGTATTAAAAAATACAGGAAAGCCCTAAAAACGTCGAGATCTGCCTACCTTTCATCACTAATAGAAGAAAACCAGCATAACCCTAGGTTTTTATTTGATACAGTGGCTAAATTAACCAAAAATAAATCGTCAGCGACTTCTGATTCTGTATACCAGCATAGCAGTGATGATTTTATGAACTATTTCACAAATAAAATCCAAGATATTAGAGAAAAAATTATAACTATGCAACCAGAAGTGAATCCCGCTGAACAAACGACTAACTACAGCGCCTCTAAGGAGAAATTACGTTTATTTTCTACTATAGATCACGATGAACTCTCTAAAATCATTAGATCATCTAAATCAACTTCATGCATGTTAGACCCTATACCTACAAATCTACTGAAAGAGATGCTCCCAGAAATTATAGATCCTCTACTTAGCATTATAAACTCATCTCCGACATTAGGACATATGCCTAAAGCATATAAGGTGGCTGTTATAAGGCCCCTTGTCAAAAAAACCCATCTGGACCCTGGGGAACTAGTTAACTACAGACCTATTTCGAATCTACCTTTCTTATCTAAAGTTCTGGAAAAAGTAGTCTCAATTCAAATTTGCTCCTTCCTCCAAAGGAATGAGATTAATGAAGATTTCCAGTCTGGATTTAGAGCACATCACAGTACAGAGACTGCTCTGATTAGAGTAACAAATGATCTGCTTATGGCGTCCGACCGAGGTTGTATCTCCTTATTGATGCTGCTAGATCTTAGTGCTGCATTCGACACCATTGACCACAGCATGCTCCTACATAGACTCGAAAATGATGTCGGTATTAAGGAAATGGCTTAGAACTTATTTATGCAACCGTTTTCAATATGTAGCAATAAACAATGAGGTATCACGCAAATCGAAAGTCCAGTACGGTGTACCACAGGGCTCAGTCTTAGGGCCTATGCTCTTCGCATTATACATGCTACCTCTAGGAGATATAATAAAGCGACACGGAGTAAGCTTTCACTGTTATGCTGATGATACGCAACTTTATATTTCCTCGAAGCCTCATGAAACACAGCAATTCCATCGAATAGTGGAATGCATAGTCGATATAAAAAAGTGGATGAGTAGCAATTTTTTATTACTGAACTCGGACAAAACTGAAGTGTTACTTATCGGACCGAAAACCGCCCTACGTAACAACCAAGAATACTGCTTAACTATTGATGGATGTTCCATAAAACCCTCATCTTTAGCTAAGAATCTTGGCTTTATATTCAGTAGTACTCTGTCATTTGAGAACCAGGTCGCCAACACCTGTAAAATTGCTTTTTTCCATCTTAAAAATATATCTAAACTACGTCATATGCTGTCACCATCAGATGCAGAGAAGCTTATACATGCCTTTATGACATCAAGACTAGATTACTGTAATGCACTATTAGGTGGTTGCCCTGCAGGCCTATTACAAAAACTCCAACTGGTCCAAAATGCGGCAGCTCGAGTTCTTACGCGTACAAAAAAGTATGAGCATATTAGCCCGGTTCTGTCAACCTTGCACTGGTTACCTGTAAAGCATCGCATTAACTTTAAAATCTTGCTTATTAGCTATAAAGCCTTGCATGGTTTAGCTCCTCACTACTTGAGAGAACTTCTAACGTATTATAGTCCATCACGTGCACTACGCTCTCAGGTGTCAGGTCAGTTGGTAATACCTAGAATCTCAAAATCAAGTGCAGGCGGCAGATCATTTTCCTATCTAGCGCCTAAACTTTGGAACAGTCTTCCCTGCACTGTCCGGGAGGCAGACACACTCTGTCAGTTTAAATCTAGACTAAAGACTCATCTTTTTACTCTTGCATACACTAGACCAGGGCTCTTCAATAGGCGGCCCGCGGGCCACATCCGGCCCGCAAATGATTTTTTTTGGCCCGCTTGATGCAATAAAAGTGTATTCAGTTTCATTTGGGTTGGCATGACATCACCGCACGAAAACACACGAAGCACTCTGATCTCACATAGCTCTCGCGGTACTCCATCAGCCAATCACAATGCTGGCGCGAAAATGCAAACGGCGCACGTTCATTGACAGCTAGTGACAAGGGTTGACAGCGATATCATGGCGATTGTAAAAAAGAGAAAGGTAGACACAGAATATTTAAAAGCGAATGGACTTAACAGTTTTGTTTTATTTTGCCTGACCACCACAATGCAAAGCCAACGTGTTTATTATGCACAAGACCGTGGCGGTCTGCAAGAATGATAACTTGAAACGGCATTTCGGGGCATTGCGCAGAAATTTCAAATGCAGTTATCCGGAACATTCTGAAAGCCTGTAACCGCAGCATTCTTACGTGTGGCTTGGAACCTGGCAAAGGCCAAAAAACCGTTCAATGAGGCCGAATTAATTAAAACCTGTGCAACTGACATGGTGGATAAACTTCTAAATCACGACGCGAAAATAAAGAAAATGGTAACGGAGCAGGTTCCATTATCTGATTGCACAGCAACAAGAAGAGTGGAGCCATTGGCGGGTGAGTGCCTGTCTAATCTGTTATAAGACATAAAGAAAGCAGAAGCCATATCACTCGCAATTGACTCGTCTCGCGAACTTAACCGACATTGCACAGCGGTGTTTGTCCGATTTTTTTATGGGAAGGATTTCCGTGAAGAGCTGCTTTGTTTGCTGCCGATGCATGGGCGCACAACCGGTGAAATACTTTTTAACGAACTAACGGAGTTCTTTAAAAAGGCATGATAAGCACTAGCTTCATAAATCGGTGTTGAAAAATGAAAGAGACGATGGATGCAGTCACGAGGCTGGTAAACTTTATTCGCGAGAGCTCGAGTCTGCCACATCGTCGTTTCCGAGCTCGTCGTGTGCTGAAAAAAGTTTGTGAATATATTGTTACTGTTTGATCAAAACTGAGGAAATAGAACTAATAAAAAACATATTTATATTGTGATGATTTTTTTAAAACAAATAAACAACTGTAAAATAAATAAATAATAATAATAATGACAATAATATTAATAATAGCAGAACAAACATTGTAGTTATCAAATTATAGTCGGTGGCCCTTGACTTGCTATTGTTAGTAGAATTTGGCCCTTGGTGAAAACTAATTGAGGAACCCTGCACTAGACTATCATAATATATATATTTCAAAGATCTAGGCTGCACTAGTTAGATCAACCGGAACCAGGGACACTTCCAATAACAACTGATGCATTTGTTGCATCAAAGAGTGCAGAACAGTACTCTACTCTCAGCCAGTCTTGTCTCATTGTTCCAAGGTTACCAGAGCGGGCAGGACGCAGTCCAAGGTTACCGGAGCGGGTAGGGCGCAATCCATTCCCCGACCTGACAAATGCTGGACGAAGGACGTGGAGACTCTACAAAACTTATTGGAAGTGTTGGAAGTGTCCCTGGTTCCGGACCTGACAAATGCTGGACGAAGGACGTGGCGACTCTACAAAACTTCAGTCGCTATTAGATTATTAATGATAATTTTAAATCTAACTTTGTTTTTTATTTTGCCTTGTTGTGCAAGCACTGTCGAGCTTGTGCAGAGGCTGCAGTTTTTGCCAGAGGGGAACTGGAATCCCCTGGTTAGGCCTGGTCTCCCTCTGAGGTTTTTTTTCTCCTCCAATGGAGTTTTGGGTTCCTCGCCACCGTTTGCATACTGTTTTGCACTGTTTGCCTGGCCGGGGGGGCTGCCAGAATATGATAGTCTTATTTAATTAACACTGCATATAGGAATTTATTGTGTGTCTGATATTTGACCTGTGTTTTGACTTCCATAACCTTTTATGTTTTACTTATAGTCAATGTTTTCTTGTACAGCTGCTTTGTAACAATGAAAATTGTAAAAAGCGCTATATAAATAAAGCTGACTTGACTTGACTTGACATCACAGTAAATTGTTGTAAAATTATATGAACTACGGTGAAAACACCTCTTACCTATAAATCAGTTTACAGTTGACAGGGAAATATACTGTTAACAACTGTAATACGCTTTTTTATTACAGTAAAATGATAAAACAATACATTTCTGTAGAATTTTGCTGTAGAATCTACAGCGATTTTTACAGTGTAATCTTTACATACAGTAGATATCAAATTTGAGTAGTTAATTTCCAAACAGCAGGCAGAATCTTATAGGTGTTTTTGATAGCGATTTTGCTTGTCCAATGTCAAAAATATTTTTTAAATATATTTACGTAGGACATTTACAAAATACCTTTACTTAATATCCTAATGATTTTTGGCATTAAAGAAAAATCCATAATTTTGACCCATACAATGTCTACTTAAGGTTTTGTGATCCAGGGAACCATATTATAATCATTAATGGGTTCTCTATATGTTTTAGTTTTGATATTTGAGAGATAACATTCAAAATGTTCTGTTCTATTAACATTAATTCACAAGCTAAATGGTCTTTCTCTCACTCAACCTGTTTCTGCAAGACAGTGAGTTATCTAAGCACTGTTCTGTGTTGTTGTGTTTTGACAGTGATTGAAGCTCAGGCTGGGTGACAACAAGACTTTCAATAAGTGTGTGTATGTCTGTGTATTAGCCACTATAGCAGCTGCGTGTGTTTGTGTGTGCTGTCACCAATTTTAAGTCTTATGTGGTCTGGCAAGGTGAAGGAAAGGTTTCTTGATAAACAGAGAAGCAGCGCATTGATTATCCATCCAGAGGCATTTAAAAACACATGGGTCTCTGCTTACCGATAGAGTAATGCCTGCACAAAACATTACTGACCACTCTGGCTCTTCAGATAAATAACAAAACAAAGGGGGGGGGAGTGTGTGGGGTACTTCAAACAGCTTTCCTGTGGCTCAGTGGTTAAAGAATGACGTACATTGTCATACAGAAATGTATAGTACAATGGAATAAAAGGGGCAAATACATAAAATGTAAATACAGATTTTTTTTAAATCCCTACAAAAATCAATTGCAAAATAAAATGAGGGTATATAAACAAGGGTATCTACTGAAGTGGTGCAAAATGCTTTCCCCTCTACATATTTTTTATGAAATTACATAAATAGACAACTTACACAGACAAAAATCATATTAATTACTATAAAATGTATTAATCAAATAACTTTAAATATAGTTGTTTATTTTTTTGGATTTAACCGCAACACACAAACAAAGTTTCTCTGGATTATTATATACTTGGTCACACCCCAAACCATGTTTTCAGTAAAACTGATTAAATAATCTTTAAATTTACCTTTAAAACATTAGAATTGGCTATATATGATATTAGCATCGTTGGATGCTGTAATTTTCTCATTTATTTCCCCAGTTTTGATTGCTTATTAGCATTTTCAGTTTGGAAGACAAGACGTAATTACTGAAGTGCTGTTGAGACAAAATTACATTAAATACGCACGTGCAGTCAGCTTTGCTGATGAAAAACTTTAAATTATAGGGTTTTAACATCGTTGGATCTTGCAACGTTCAAGGTCCAGAAAGGCAGTTAAGACATTGTTAAAATAGCCCATGTGATGAAGTCTATGGATAAACCTGAATGTTATGAAGCCATGATAATACTTTTTGTGTGCAAAAAAAAACAAATAACGACTTTATTCAACAATCTCTTCTATGTCAGTTTCTGACGCTGTTAATGTAGTAAACGCAGTGCAGCGCTTCCAGGTTCTACATTAGAACAAAAAGTATTCTCATCACTTCATAACATTAAGGTTGATCCTCTGGAGCTACATGGACTATTTTAATGATGTTTTTACTACCTTTCTGGGCCGTGAAAGTTGTAATGATGTGGTCTATGTGTGGTTCAGAAACCTCTCTGATTTCATCAAAAACATCTTAATGTGTGTTCCTGAAAATAAATGAAGGTCAGTAGTTAATTGATGACAGGTTAATAAATAATTAATAACGGAAATGTAATTTTGGGGTGAACCAACCCTTTATAATACATTAGTAGTGCAGCGAATGCTTATTGTAAAGTGGTATGCTTGTGTTTTTTTGACAGATTTTTGTGTAGATGTGTTGTTGGAATCAACCCATCCACTGGTACCAAGACACTCAAAAGGCTAATGGACTTTGGTTAAAAATGTAATTTGTCAAATGTGTATATATATTTAAAAAGCTACATGTGATGTCTTAATTCTATATATAATCTTGTTCAGCAATCTTGTTCTCCTGCCAAAAAGTGTTCAACTTAAAATATGTAAGTTTTAACAGAAGATGTGACTTAACCATAATGCCACTCTGTTGATTGAGCTTAAAGGGTTATTTCACCCAATTTTAATTCCATCATCATTCTGTTTACTCACCCTCAATTTGTTCCAAACCTGAATGAGTTTCTTTCTTCTGTTGAACACAAAAGAAGATATTTTGAAGAATGTTGGTAATCAAACAGTTGATGGCAGTCATTTACTTTCAATTGTCTGGTTACCAAAATCTTTAAAATATCATCTTTTGTGTTCAACAGAAGAAAGAAACTCCTACAGGTTTGGAACAAATTGAGGGTGAGTAAACAGAATGATGACAGGATTTTTGGAACTGTCCCTTTAACTTTTATTGAACTGAGAATCTTGCTTTTAAGTCTTACAAGTTATTTGTAGTCCTTTTGTGACTGATTTTGAAAATATTTTCTGTACTTGAAAAAGTAAAATTGTTTTTTAATATTTTAATAAATATTTTTCTACAACAGCTTTGACTTTGTTTTTTAAATGTTTATTTGAATGCATCAATATAATGGTAAATAATAGAGTACAGTTTACTGTTAAAATGATTCTTTTCAGCTTTTAAATGTAAAACTATTACAGCATCTTCTTGAATTTTGGGGGTATATACAGGACTTTATTGGCAACTTTTTTGCCAGTAAATTCCTGTAAATTCTACAGGAAAAAATTTCAGTGTAGAGTTTCAACTTTCAGGTTAAAAAACTAAAACAAGAAACAGATGCTTATGCCTTCATCTAAAATGACTCACAACGTCGAAGAAAACAATAATTCCTTAAAACATATTTAAGGAAAAGGAAATCTGCTTAAAGATTATTTTAATAAGTAAACATTTACCATAAAACAAAGCAATATTTACCTCATTACCATTAGATCTTTGATGTTGGTATCTTTGTACAATCCTGACCTGTGTAATTGAGCATCATGTACAAAGAGTGTTTAACAACAGTTTTCTGATCTCTTCACAACAATGACTCACCTCAGAATGCTTGCATGTAATGGAGCATTGATCTCAGGGAAACCAGGTCAATTAGAAAAGATCAATGCAGTGCTGGAAACTGAACGCCACTTGAGAGTTGGTTTGAAATGTGCTTGAGGTAAATAAGTTTGAGGTGAGCTTAATAAAAATTCAAAAATGTGCACAGGATTATGCTTACTGGCCACTTTCTTAGAGACACCTATTCAGTTAATTTGTTAACACAAATTGCTAAATAGCCAATCACATTTCAGCAATTCAATCCACTTACATGGTGAAGAAGACTTGCTGTATTTAAAACAGAGCACAAAAATAGGGAAGAAAGGGTATTTTAGTGACTTTGAATGTGGCATGTTGTTGGTGCCAGACATGATAGGCTGCATTTCAAAAAGTTGCTGAACTACTGGGATTTTCATGCCCAACCATCCGGGTTTACAGATAATGAGCTGCAGTTGTGTGGATGAAAATGCATTGTTGCTGTCAGAGGTCAAAGAAGAATAGGAAGACTGGTTTGAGATGATAGAAAGGAAATAGCAAATCAAATAACCATTTATTACAGCCAAGGTATGAAGATTAGCATCTCTGAAGGCAACATAACGAACATTGAAGCAGATGGGCTACAGCAGCACAACAAGCTATTCTATATATACACTGTTCCAAATTATTATGCAAGTGACATATCGATAGGGTTTCAGTACAATAAAAAGTCAACCTTTTGTTTGAGTTGTTTTTCACATCTTTTTTAAGATAAACTTGTTGGTGATGCGATCGACCCGTTTAGTCATTGGTGAAGAGATGGTACATTCCCCTGGTATAAAAGGAGTTGGAACTGACACGTAACTAGGCGTGGCATACTGGGCCGCGGAAGTGAAGTGATTTCTGGTGCGTCGTGTTGTTTGTTCAGAAGGTAAGAGCTACTGGTGGCATCCTTGCATAGTGAATACTGGTTGAACAGGGTAAATGGAGAATCATTTAATTTACAGTGTGGCTGAGGAGTAATGCACACAAATGGAATGACTGTCTACTTTTGTGGGCCTCTTAATTATACGCGTCAAGCACGTTGTGTGGTGTGAGTCATTGGGAATGCAAAGTCACTCTTAAATTGAACGTTTATGTTTCAGCAGTGACCTGAAGGGGTGCCTTGGAGGTGTTGCAGCAGATTTGATATGCTCATTATGGGTTTTGTGGCTGTCTCGTTTGGATAATATCAACAACTACTATCTGCAATTGATAATGGGTTTGAACTGGAACTGGAGTTCTGGATCGGATTGTTTCGTTAGTGTCACACTGACCTGTCGACCACTCTTCTCTTGTATTCTGGGTGGGGCATTTGTTCCAGACTTGAGTATACCACCAATTCAGTCTGTCGATTATTTCTTCTCAATGTAGACTCGTTTGATGATCTGAACCGTAGCGCATCTTCTCCTGCTGGTGATAAATGTGAAACTCAAAGTACCTAATGCCCATGGATCGGAGGATTGCAGTGGGGTAATTATTGTTACAAACGGCCACACGTTTGTCACTATGTCTGCCTATTATGGTGTTTATTTTTGTTATCTTTGTTTTCTTTTGATCTTATGTTGTTGACTTATTGTCCTTTAATTTTGTTTAATTGGCTGTCGATATAGACCCCTTGATGGTCCCCGATAGGGAGACTCGTTGATGTCAATATTGTATGGGCACTGGCTATTGCAGCCTGCCATAGGGGATGACCAATTAGTTTTCTTTATTCATACTTGTGTATTCGACAGCCATTACACATTACATTTACATTTAGTCATTTAGCAGACGCTTTTATCCAAAGCAATAAGCGATATATCATAAAAGAGCAATAGTAGCCTACAATAGGTGCTAATACAAAGACAGCCCTTACTGTGAATGTGCATGTTTGTATGCTTGTGCTTTTGTTTCTTTTTGTTTGTTTTCAGAATTTGGGGGATCAGTGTCTGCCAGTATCCCTTGTGTGTGGGGTGATTTGGTTGTTTTGCAGTGTTTACAATGGACGTTTTTGGTGCTGTGTTTTGCAGAGGCAGAACGAATGTGTGTGTTTGTGTGAGTGCATGTTGTTCTGTGTCTGTGTGTTAATATTTGTATTTTATATTCAATGTGTTTTTTTAATAAATTATATTAGGTATCAGACAACGAGGGAAATCAGTCTCAGCCACGTATCTGTGTGCTTTCGGTATTTCGATATTTGGGGTACCTGTGGGTCCCCGGCCCATTCCCAGCTTGGTGTAGTCATGCAATTATCATCTCCCTTCTTCCCTTCTGCCACATGAATTAATTGTATAATCCATAGCTAAGTTATTTTATTCAAGTTTAGTCTGTCAAGATGCAGCAGTGTTGTGTTAGCAAGCCAGCGGAGAACTGGCTCTCCTGGTCGAGTCTGTTTTCTCAGCGAGGTTTTTTCCACCATTTATATGCATGTTCAGAGATTTGGATCCTTGCCACTGTCTGCTAATGTGTGCTTGCTCACATCTTATTTTCTGTGTGTTCAACTTTTGCTTTTCTCGTTTTTTGCATTGATGCAATGCAAATTGTAAAAGTGTTATAAAAAATTTAATTTAATTAAAACGGAGGCTACAATTTGCACAGATTGGAAAAAGGTTCCCTGGTCTGATGAGTTTCGATTTCAACTGCAACATTTAGATGGTAGGGTCAGAATTTGCAACATTAAAGCATGGATCCATCCTGCTTAGCATAAAAGGTTCCAGCTGCTGGTGGTGTTATGGTGTGGGGGATATTTTCTGGTTACACTTTGGGCCCCTTAGTACCAGTTGAGCTAAGGGACCCAAAACTGAATAAACACCACGGTTAATAAACGCCTACCTGAGTATTGTTGCTGACCGCGCCAATCCGTTTATGACCAATGTACCAATCTCCTGAAGGCTAATTCCAGAAGAATAATGCACCATGTCACAAACCTTAAATATTTCCAAACATGTTTTTTTCAACATTACAATGAGTTCACTGTACTCCTATGGTGTCACAGTCACCATTGGTGGAACATAAGATTTGCATCATTGTTGTGAAACCGTGTGTTGCTATCATGTTAAAATGGAATGGTTTCAACACCTTTTTTAATTTATGCCATAAATGAAGGCAGTTGTAAATGTAAAAGGAGATCCCAGTAATAGCCAGGTGTACATAATAAGTGGCCATTGAGTGTATAAGACTAATACATAACATTTTAAGCAATTAGTGACATGATATAAACCCTATGAGGTATACAAATAAAAACAATTTGCAGCATAGATTCATAAGTTATCTGAAAGCCTTGGTTTGAGATTTGTCGGAGGCCCTCGTCGGAGGCCCAATGCACAAGAATACCATTCAAATATGTTCTTTAAAAAAGTTTGACTATTGTTCATTTATATAGCATTACAGGGATTACAAACACTGTTTTTCAACTTTAAACTCAGACCCAAGCATTTTCTTAAAAAATTTGTTTTTCGGTTTTTACTACTATTTTGCACAAAAAAATAAACAAAGAGTTGGAATATATACCGTCACACAGCTGCCACGGTAACAGAGTGAGACTCTCTAAGGTGGTAGTATGTGACAGAAGATTCATTTAAAATTCTTTAAGAGTGATCATTTGTGCCCTGCACAGATTTTCTTCTGCACAGGAATATTTGTAAATAGATCCTTTGTAAATACTGCCTTTCTTGCCCGTCGGAGGGTTTCACTGTTCACAGTTAAGCATTAAAAATTGATCTGTGGCAGTTGCAGAGAAGCAAAGGCTTAGCACATTGCCAAATAACTGATCAAACAGCAAAAGCTTTAATCTTTGCTCAAAAGTGTCGACCAGCTTGGCATGCCCTCTGCCCTGTGGCCTCCTCCTTAAAATGGATGGTAGGAAGGGTGGAAGTTTGAGTAAATGGAGGAGGGGCTACACTGTCTACATAAAAGAGGTCAAGTGTGATGTTCAGGCTTGAAAAAAAGCATGTGTTTGGAATTACTTAAATTATAATTAGAGTAAATTCAAGAATATTTTCAAGAAATAAATACTTTGTACACAGATCGGTGTAAAAGTTTTTACTGTCACAACAGGCCATTCAGTAGTGGTCTTTGTAATTTACGTAAAAAAATACATCCAAAGAGACTTACAAATGCACAAATAACAATTGTTTAAAAAAACAATGGCAGCAATCAGTGCAACAGAAGGGCAGCAATGCCTAAGTGCTATAGAACTGGTCCCCGTTAGCCTTGCACAGTGCACGAAGCTAGTAAGTACATACATATAGACCAGGGGTGTCCAAAGTCGGTCCTGGAGGGCCGGTGTCCTGCAGAGTTTAGCTCTTACTTGGCTCAACAACCTGTCTTGAAGTGTCTGCCTACCGAGACCTTGATTAGCTGGTTCAGGTGTGCTTGATTAGGATTGAAGCTAAACTTGGCCCTCCAGGACCGAATTTGGACACCCCTGATATAGACAATACCTTTTTTAGGATAGTAAAGGATAGAAATAGTGGGAAAGAGGAGTCTGTATTATTGTGTCAGGTTTTAATGAAAGAGATTAAAGCAAATCTTAAAGATGGCTTAAAATGTATCTGTTCCACCATCGTGGAACAGTTCCAAAAATGGTCTGTGAAAATGATTATGTAAATTTTTGTGATGGCACAACAAGACTTTGTTGAGCGCAAGGATCTGGACGGTACATGCATCTCAATTAGTGAGTGTAGGCATGGGGTGCAGAACCAGTGGTCATCCTGTAAGCCAGTGTTTCTCAACCCGGGTCCTCTAGGAACCCCTTCCACAATGTTTTAGATGTATAAAGTCTGTATAAAACACCGGCTTTAACACCTGAAAGGCAGTTACTATGATAGTCTCCCCAATGAACACACTAACTAGCTGATGAGTTAAACCAGGGTTTATTTTCGTAAGGCACTAAAGTATGACTCATAACAATAAACTCAACAATAAACAGGAAAATCATTACCATTTAGAAAAAAAAACACAAAAAAATTAAGCCAAACAACATCGGACAGACAAACAACATGGTCTGGTGAATTCAAAAGCTTCGCTTTTGAGACACTCCTGGTATACATTGGCACCGTGTTGAGGTTGTAACAAAACCTCGTCGGAGCCCTAACGTGCCACATATGCATGGATTTGCAGGTTCGATACTTTATGTGAACTAGTGCCAGAACTAAATGGCTAGTCAACTAGTTCCTAAAAATCCTAAAATTGCATGCATTTGTGACTGCATTTTTCCACCCACTTTGTGTTAAATAGAAATAGTAGGCCTATAATTAATATTATAGTTATAACGTACTCTGTTTTTGTTTTAATACAATTTTATGATTTAAATAAATACTTCTTTTCAAAACAGCAGTGCAATTCATGTATACATTTTATTATTCCATTTGTCTCTGTAAATTAAACCATGATGAAAGTATAGTTTTATTGCGTTATCTAATGAAAAATCTGTAATCATAAATGTAAAAAATTTGACTCGATTCATGACACACAGAGTCAGAGAGAAAGAAAAAGACAGAATGAAAACAGACATTGAGCATTGAGAGACATAGGCTTTAGTGTTTGTAGAAGCCAAGCTGTATAAATGGGGAGTATCTGCTATAACGTGTTTTCACTGGTTTTGCAGAGAGGAGCAGGGGGAATAGAGCATCTGATTTCACAGAAACTGGAGCTCTCTTCAAAGAAGACAGCAACTATCCCCCACTGATAGAGCTCAAGCTAAAGAAAACAGCAACTGAGCATGTAATGCAGACAGACACACACGCACAAACCGACATTTAGGGCCATATCTACTAACAGTTGGCGGAAATGCAAACACCTCTTTTGGCACAAATAAAAATGTCAATTTACTAAAGACACGTAGTGAAATCATTTGCTGAAAAGGCATCTTTTAATTTTGACAAGAACTTTGTGATGTGCTTCAAGTTGTCTCTCACAAAATTCTTAATTGAAATCAATTGCTTGGAATATGATGCACATAGGATATATTATTCAGGATAGATAAAGATCATTAAATATCAAAAATATATAATTATAGAACATTGCATTTGCCACGATAAGTATATCAAATTTAGAAATTATTAGAAATATAGACCATAGTCTGTCTGTTTGGTCCATCTCTCCAAGTGAGTTCTTCATTAGACAGTCTCTTTCTATAGTGAAAATGCAGCATGAGAGGGAAAGGAGAAGAGAGAAAAAGAGACATGGAACCTGCTAAAATATTTATGACCAAAATCCTAGTTAATTGATATCAAATTTTTAAATGGGGTCAAATGTTGTTGTGCAATATAACACAGGCTGTTCAGTGCAGGGGCATCGCATCAGATGCTGAGCATACATCAACAGCATGCAAAACCTTTAATGGGCTGTGCAAAATCAGGACAAAAAAAGCTGAGGAGGAAATGAAAAGCAAAAGTGAAATTTACTGCACCACTCTTGCAATTTATTTTTATGAGTAGTTCTGAAGTACAGAATGCCTCGCTATCTATCTTGTGCTAAAATGACAGTTTATTCACATTTATTACTGGTAACCTAGAATTTATCTTTTGTTTGCTCCGACTAAAGTAATATGTTGTAACATTATGTCTTGGTCCCCTGTTTCCCCTCACTCACCACCAGAATGCATCACCCACAATCCTTTGCATCCGTCATCCATGTTTGATAACATCCGAACCTGACCCCATCACTGGACTCTATAAAAACCCACAGCATCTTCACATTGTCCAGTATTTTTATGTTTTGTTTATGTCTTGGATTACCATTGAACTATACAGTATGCATTTGATTATCTTCGTCTATCGATCTTTCTTCCTACACCAGCCGACGTGATACTAAACCTTTTGGCTCGGTATTCTAAGCGGGGTCTTTATCCTCAATTTGTTTTGGGTTTGTTGTACGCCTTTATTTAGTTATTTGTCATCGGGGATGTCCCGGCCGTTCTCCTCCTGCTGGAGCAGGTGAACCATACACAACTATTTGTGGAAGTTGTCAACTTTACTCACTAACTGGACTACTGGCTCTGCACTTTTTAAAGTATTAAAGACGGGAGCAGAAAGCATATTTGCAGGATGGTCCTCGAGGGAGTCTCATAAAATGGGTGCTGGCGAGTTAACTCGCTTGTTTGGAACTGTTTGCAAATAAACAACATTTTACATTTTGAAAAGTTTTATATGTATATTAGTGTTTATTTATTATATAGCATCTTTTTTAAACCTTTTAAAATATAAAATATTTTGTATATTGGCAAACAGTTGGTTTTATGCTCAAGTTATGCCATTAAAATAGCGAATCTGCTGACGGACACAATGCTTCGTTGTCACAGGAACATGCCTGATGATGAAAATGAGGAAATTACGTTGCTTACTTTGCCAAATGCATTCCAAATGTCTACATAATGGCAAGCAAATGCCCTGTATACTCCTAAGTCCAAACTCCAAGAGCTCTGCCCTTCAAAGGGAGTAATGCATAGGAATGATGACTTCATTTGGAATTTTCCCTGGGACGGTTCGGTACAGTTACACCCCTAGCCGGGTATTTAATTGCGACTACCCACCGCGGCAGCGGTCGCATGCAGCCCTCATCGCGTGAAGACAGAAGACCATAAAGACATTGACTCTACCACGTGCGACTCCACCGAGCTGGGACACACCGACATGGCACTTGAGTACTGCACTTCTTTTGTACCTATTTTGTTTTGTATTAACACTTTTTGTCTTACTTTTTTGCATTTATACTTAATCCTTTATTGTTATTTTTTAATGTCTCTCCCTATTTCCTTTCTGCTTCTCTTAAATATGTGTTTTAAAATCCTTTCCGTTATCACAACACGTAAACCATCTGTCGCATGCCGAAGGCGAAGCAATGGTAATAATCTGCACAATGTATCACTGCTATCAACTGCTAGCTGCTGACTTCATCAACCTGACCGCATCATTTCTCCTCGAGCAGATTTCCACATCAGCAACCCACAAGTCTGGAAACCATCTAGATCTGATCTTAACAAGGTAATGCTCAACTCATCACTCTCAGGTCACCCCGCTGCACACGTCTGATCACTTCTTCGTCACCCTCGATCTCACCGCTCCTGACATAACAGATGTCTTACCGATGGTCACTTTCCGGCGCAACCTGCGGTCCCTCCCTCCCTCCGGTTTTTCCTCTGCTGTCTTCTCTGCACCCCCCCCCCTCTGAGGAGCTCTCTCTTTTGAATACAGATAGTGCCACAGACACTCTGTGTTCCACGCTTACATCCTGCTTGGACAACCTATGCCCTCTTACATGTGGACCAGCCCGTGCATCCCTGTCTGCCCCCTGGTTATCGGATGTACTGCTTGAGCATTGCGCCAGCCTCCAGTCAGCTGAGAGAACATGGCGCAAGTCAAAAGACCCTGCTGACCTCTCTCTCTACCAGTCTCTCCTCTCTACTTTCTCTGTTGACATCACCTCTGCTAAAACTGATTACTACCACACGAAGATCTGCAACTCTCCGGACTCTTGCATGCTCTTCAAAACCTTCTCTGCTCTCCTCTGTCCGCCTGCTACCGCATCTTCGTCGGAGTTAACAGCTGCTGATTTTGCATCGTTCTTCATAAAGAAAACTAACGCCATCAGCAGCCAGTTTTCTACGCCACCACCTGTCGACCCCGCCCACATTCCTGACACGTGTTTGCTCCCCGCCTTTTCTCCTCTGTCTGAAGCTGATGTTTCCAAGGTCATTGGTTCCAACCACCCGACCACCTGCCCACTGGATCCCATCCCCACCCATCTCCTCCAGGCCATGTCTCCAACGGTTGTGCCTGCTCTGACCCACATCATCAACTCTTCGCTCACCACTGGGACATTTCCCACAGCGTTCAAAGAGGCCCGCATAACACCGCTGATGAAACTGAAGAAACCCACCCTCGACCCTACACTGCTAGAAAACTACAGGCCGGTTTCCCTTCTTCCCTTCATTGCCAAAGCTCTGGAGCGAGTTGTGTTCAACCAGCTCTCCTCCTTTCTCATGCGAAACAACCTCTTGGACAGCAATCAGTCTGGTTTCAAGAGTGGTCATTCCACAGAGACTGCACTGCTCTCAGTCATTGAAGCCCTGAGGCTGGAAAAATGCATCATCCATGTCATCTGTGCTCATCCTACTGGATCTATCTGCTGCTTTTGACACTGTGAATCATCACATCCTCCTGTCTTCTCTCAGTGCTATGGGTGTCTCTGGAATGGCGTTGCAATGGTTCGAGTCCGACCTCTCAGGTAGGTCATTCAGAGTATCCTGGAGAGATGAGGTCTCCGCGTCCCAACAGCTCAACACGGGGGTGCCACAGGGCTCAGTGCTTGGAGCACTACTCTTCTCCATTTACATGACATACCTCTGCTCGGTCATTCAGAAGCATGGCTTCGCATGGCTTTCTCACTGCTATGCGGATGACACACAACTCTACTTGTCATTTCAACCAGACGATCTGACGGTCTTTGCTCGCATCGCAGCATGCCTGAGTGACATCTCGCTTTGAATGAAGGATAATCACCTGCAGCTGAACCTTGCAAAAACGGAACTGCTTGTGATCCCAACCAACCCAAAGATTCACCACAACCTTGCCATTCAATTCATGTAGCTCCGCTCTTCATTAGGTTACACTGGCACCCTGTTGCCGCCCGCATAAGGTTCAGAGCTATGATCCTGGCCTGCAAGACCACCATCGTATCTTCACTCGCTAATACAGACGTATGTTCCTGCCAGATCCCTGCGGTCTGCAAAGGAACAACGACTAGTGGTACCATCCCAAAAAGGAAAAAAGTCACTCTCCCGTACCTTCTCTGGATCTGTTCCACATTGGTGGAATGATCTACCTGCTGCTACAATATCAGCAGACTCTGTTGCCATCTTTAAAAAACATATCTCTTCCATCAACACATCGCTGATTGATTCAACCTAATTCTTTTCCCTTTCTTCTCATTCAACAAAAAAAGTAATACTAACCTCACTATTCTTAGCTTTGTATACTGTGCTAGGCTTTAATGGACTAGTTTTGATGCACTTATGTATTTTGTTGCCTATGTTGTTATAATTGCTTCCAATGTTTCTCATATGTAAGTCACTTTGGATAAAAGCGTCTGCTAAATGACCTTACTTCTTGATTGATTCTCAAATGATTAGTTTGGCAATTGCTCTGTCTAATCCTCTACTTTCTGTCGGCCTTCTGTGATCTGATTAATCAGATAGTCTAGTCGGCTGTGACCATGTACAGCGTCGCTATGTCGCAAATGGAACGTAGGCGGGCATTACACGGAGTGATGCAAATCTGACGCGGAATAAATTAGTTGACTCCTTTTTTCTCAAGCCAATAACTTTGCTATTTGTTCTTTTATGGCTTTACAACTTGGCAGACTGACACTTACACACAGCAACATTACACGCATGAAATGTAATTTTAAGGACATTGTAATATTTACTCTTTAATGTTTGACAACTATCATATAGATGTTAAGGCCGTTCTCATGTGACAAGTAAAAACATGTAAAAAAAAGCTGGCTGGCTCGCTCTTTCCCTCTTTCTTGAGCTTGGGAGTTTAGATTTCCTTGGGGTCTTCCGTTATTTGATCGTGATTGACGTGTTTCAACATTTAAATAACAAACCTCAGTAAATAACTGATGTCCAGTAATGAGCAACCTTGTTGGATGGATGGGGCTCGTTAAAAGTTCTTAAATATGGGCCCGCACACGACTTGCTATTCCACTGTTTCTGACGGCTAAAATTGTCATTGATGTATTGCCCATATGACATATTTAGGTAAGATATGTAAAAAGATGAACATGTGTTTGAATCAATGGCCAATTATTTTACTACACATTTCTGGGTCTTTCCATTTAATCATTAGCCACACATTCAGTCTTTTGTCAGTATTAACCTTTGACTTTGGTTCCCACTGTAAAGTTTTTGCTCTCTGCCCTTAGTCCATTAGGCCTGAATAAAGTATACTTTTATAATTACCACAATGACCCATCAAATGAACATATGGAAGCATGGAGGAAAAGGGACTGTCTGGTAACATTTGGTCATGTGCTCCAGATGTTTTTGTTTCCCCTTCAGTCGGTCTCTCGACGTTGTGAGAGACTGACTGGGGTTTGATCTTGAGAACCTACCTTCTCCGAGATAATTAATTATAAAACGCCAATGGGCTTGGCGAATGGCACGCGCACGCCAGTCTCCGCCCCGTGCATACGGGTATAATGGAAGATGGCGGCGGTCATTCACTCATCCTTTGTTCTTCGGAACCTGTGTGTTTGCTGATGCTACACGCGATACTCGACTTCGAGAAAACTTTTAACCTGCTGGATTTATGACGCGGAGCAGCGGACTTCTCCTTTCGGTGGACTTCCCCTGGGCGTTTCGGCAGAAGGCTACAGACCTTAAGAGGTAAGTCCCTCCGGCTACGAGCATGTCTCGTAGCTGTATCCTTGGGTGCGACAGACTCATCCCGGAGTCTGACGGCCATGATTCCTGTGTCACTTGCTTGGGGCTCAAGCATGCTGAGGCAGGTTTCACTGATGCGGTATGTCCCGTGTGTGCGGACATAGCAATCAGGGTGTTGCGGTCACGGTGGCTACATGCTTTTGAGCGCTGCCACCACCCCGTCTGTTTCCCAGGCGTGTTCAGCTGCCGTTTCGGCGAGGTTGACCGCTTTGGCGAGCGGCGGGGGTGATTTAGGGACGCCGATAGATGTTGCTCCGTCAGTTTCACGCTCGCGGACCATCTATACCCCTTCACGCTCACCTGGTTCGTCCCCTACGAGCGGCAGACGGCCGTCTCATAGTGGTAAGATTTCGCATACGGATGATGACGCTATCTCTGTCGCTACGTCGGACAGCTGCCTGCTGGCATCGGATACGGAAGACTCCTCTGATCTCCTGTCGTCAGGCAGTCGAGCTCCGGAGGAGACTGACGCTGAGATGTCGGCCATGTTTTCCCGGGCAGCCGCGTGCATCGGGTTGCAGGGTGTAACAACATCCTCCTCGGAACGCTCGCGGCTAGATGCGCGGTTTCGGGGGCGTGGTCAAAAGCCACGCCCCGCTCCGTTACCATTCTTCCCGGAGGTGCATGACGAGCTCGCCAAGTCATGGAATGCGCCCCTTACGGGGCGTTTCAGGCCGGAGGGCTCGGTGGCTGTGACTTCCCTGGTTGGTGGGGCGGCTAGAGGCTATGTTCACGTCCCCCGCGTGGAGCGTGCAGTCGCGGGCCACTTGTGCCCGCAGACAGCTGCCACTTGGGGGGGCTCGACCTAGACTCCCGTCCAGAGCATGTAAGCTCTCTTCGACACGTGTCGAAGGCTTGCAGTGCTGCTGGACGAACCGCCTCCGCTCTCCACGCCATGGCGGTCCTCCGGGTTTTTCAGGCGAAAGTCCTGAAGGATTTGGACGGCGGGAAGTCCGACCCAACTCGTATGAGTGAGCTGCGTACTGCCACAGACCTCGCGCTAAGAGCGACGAAGGCCACGGCACGTGCCCTGGGTCGGTCGATGTCCACAATGGTGGTCCAAGAGAGGCATCTGTGGCTTAGTCTTGCGCAGGTGAGCGGCGCCCAGAACGCCCGTTCTGGATGCGCCCATCTCGCAAGCAGGGCTGCTTGGTGATACCGTGGAGGACGGCAGTTCTCCGCGGTCTGGAAGCAGACTGCGGCGATCGAACAGATCCTGCCACGCCGCAACGCGCCCGCCAACAGGTCGGCATGGTCTCCGGCACAGCCTGGTTCCCAGCAGCCCTGCCCTCCCGCGGCGGCCCTCCGGTTGAGGAACCTCCCAGAGGACGACCCACCAGAGAGACCCCCGCGGTAGAGGGCATCTGTTCCCCGTTAGCAGCCCGCCAAGAGGTCCTTTAAGCGGCCCTGACGGGACGAACCAGGGGGAGATTTTACTGAACCCGAATCCCGGCCTTTCCAACGCCGGATCGGAGAGGGATGCTGCCTGCCACGTTCCATCGAGTCTGGGCCCTTTTCAGGGTCCGGCGCCCACATAGTCTCAAAGAGACAAATCCCCCTGGGTTTTCCTCCACAACACTCTCGTCCAGACGGTGTATTCGATGGATCGGGCCGCCGACCGCAATCTCCCCTGGACATTGCGTCAGGCCGCCTGAAGCAGGTAAACATACAGAGCCGTCAACCTCCCGGGGGGTCCCCCCTGTGCGAGATGACCGTACTGTCAGCCACCGAACCAGCCTTCCCCGGCACGGTGAAGCAGATTGTCCCTCTGGTCCCGTTGTCGCGGTTCTTGGGCGCTTGGTAGCGCACCAGCCCGTCACACTGGATAGAGAGGACAGTCCGTCTCGGTTACTCGATCCAATTCGCCAAGCGCCCCCCCAAGTTTCGGGGCATTCTGTACACCTCGGTGCGAGGAGAGAATGCTTCCGTGCTTCGGCAGGAGGTCGCCGCCCTTCTGGCGAAGGGTTGCGGTCGAACCCGTCCCTATAACCGAGATGTCGTCCGGGTTTTACAGCCCGTACTTCATCGTGCCCAAAAAGGGCGGGGGGCTGCGCCCATTTTGGATCTGCGTCGCCTGAACAAGCACCTGCACAGGCTGCCGTTCAGAATGCTGACGCAGAGACGCATCCTGGGCTTGGTACGTCACCAGGATTGGTTCGTGGCAATCGACCTGAAGGACGCGTACTTTCACGTCTCTATTCTCCCCCGACACCGGCCGTTCCTACGGTTCGCGTTCGAGGGAAGGGCGAATCAGTACAGGGTCCTGCCATTCGGTCTGGCCCTGTCTCCACGGGTTTTTTCCAAACTAGTGGAGGCTGCCTTAGCTCCTGTCAGGGAGCACGGCGTAAGAGTGCTAAACTATCTCGACGACTGGCTTATCTTGGCACACTCGCGAGATGTGTTGTGCATGCACAGGGACCTTGTGCTTCGGCACCTAGACCGTCTAGGCCTCCGGGTCAACCAGGAGAAGAGCAAGCTCTCCCCCGTGCAGAGCACCTCTTACCTCGGTATGGAACTAGACTCTGTCCGTATGACAGCACGTCTCACCAACGAGCGTGTACAGTCAGTGCTGCGCTGTCTGAGGTTGATCAGTCAGAATCCCTTGACGCCGCTGAATAATTTTCAGAGGCTCCTGGGGCACATGGTGTCCTCGACGGGGGTAATCCCTCTCGGGTTGATGCACATGCGGCCGCTTCAGCACTGGCTACAGAGTCGGGTTCCATGGACAGCGTGGCACGCCTGCACCAGGCGGATTACGGTAACGCCTCAGTGCCTTCGCACTCTCTTACCCTGCTCAGACTTGACCTTTCTCCGAGCGGGGGTTCCGCTCGGACAGGTTTCGAGGCGTGCCGTGGAACGGCAGACGCCTCCCTGCAAGGGTGGGGTGCGGTGTGCAAGTGGGCACGCAGTATAGGGTCGGTGGACGGGTTCCCGACTGCGTTGGCATATCAACTGCCTAGAGTTGCTGGCAGTCCTTCTGGCACTGAGGAGGCTCCAGCCCCTCGTGCAGGACAAACACGTGCTAGTCCGGGTGGACAGCATGACTGCCGTGGCGTACATCAATCGCAAGGTGGCCTACGCTCACCGCAGTTATCACAACTCGCCCGACGCCTCCTCCTTTGGAGTCAGCAGGTGAAATCCCTGCGGGCCACGTTTCTTCCGGGCAACCTGAGCCAGACAGCCCATGCGCTCTCTCGACAGTGTACTCCCCGCGGAGAGTGGCGACTCCATCCCCGTGCAGCCCGGCTCATGTGGGAAGCGGTTCGGCAGGCACAGGGGGACCTGTTGCCTCCCCGGACTCCACCCATTACCCGCTATGGTATTCCCAGACCGAGGGTCCCCTCGGCACGGATGCCCTAGCACACAGCTGGCCGCGGGACAAGCGGAAGTACGCCTTCCCCCCAGTGAGCCTCCTTGCACAGGTCCTGTTTAAGGTCAGGGAAAAGGGGCATCAGGTTCTGGTGAGTGGCGCCATACTGCCCAAACCAGACCTGGCTCTCGGATCTGGTAGATCTGACGACGGCCCCCCCTGGCCCATTCCCCTGACGAAGGACCTTCCGTTGCAGGGGAAGGGCACGTTGTGGCACCCCAATGCAGGCCTCTGGAACCTCCATGCCTGGCCCCTGGACGGGACGAGGGCTTGCCCGTTAGCGGTCCGGGAGACTGTCTTACAGGCTAGAGCCCCGCCTCTAGGCGGTTATATGCTTAGTGGCGCCAAATTGTCCTGGTGTTCTCCCCGGGAGGAGAACCCGCGGAGTTGCCTGATCGGATCAGTGCTGACCTGCAGGTAAGTATCCCCGTCAGCACATCCTGGTCACCAGGTTCCTCAGGAGCGCGAGAAGGGTGGATCCACCTTGGCCGCGCTCCGTACCCTCTTGGGACCCTAATGTGGTCCTACAGGGCCTTGGTACGGCCCTGGTGAGCCCCTTAGAATTGCCAATCTTCCTCAGTTGGATGAAAGATGCACTCTTTGTGGCGCTCACCTCCTTCAAGAGGGTGGGGGACCTACAGGCATTCTCTATGTCCGGTATATTCTCTGTATCGGTATTCTCACGTGGTCCTGAGATCCTGTCCCGACGACGTGCCCAAGCTTCCCACTACTCCCTTCCGGGACCAGGTGGTGAACCTGCAGGCGCTCCCCTCCGGAGAGGAAGACCCAACCTTTTTAAGTGTTGTGTCCAGTACGCGCGCTGCGCCTCGGTCTGGACCGCACACAGAGCCGCAGAAGCTCTGAGCAGCTCTTTGTCTGTTCTGGGAGACAGCACCCGGGGGGGGCTGTCTCCAAACAGAGGTGGCGCACTGGGTACCAATCCCAGGATCGCCGTGCTCGCTGGCAGTGAGAGCCCACTCCACTCGTGGGCACTGGCAGGGCGCCTCTCTGGCAGACATTGTAGAACTGCGGGTTGGGCTACGCCCAGTACCTTCACGAGGTTTTACAATCTCCACGTGGAACCAGTTGCAGCACATGCCCTTAAACGCCGCCAACGTTTAGGGTGGGCTCCTGGTTTGGGCGTACGCCTGCGAAAGCGCCTTCTCCCCTCACCAGGTGAGACTAGTGCGCTATTGTAGCCTACCTACTTTCCCCTCTCGGGCGAAGTATAGGCATTCCATCCATCACTAAGCATTGCACTTGGTAACAGACTGAGCGGAGCCGTCTGTTAGAACCAGGTCCGTTATAGGTAGAGTCATCCCTGCTCAGGAAGACCCCTGTATTAGGACTAGTGCCCCATACGTAGTGACTCCCCACTGGGTCGTCCCGTGTGTTGAATTCCTCACTCACGATTTCCCGATTGGTGAATCTGTGACTTCCCCGCCGGTGGTAATCCCACCTGGATTGTCCCCTATTCGGGCTAACACCTTTCCGCATGTTGTTCTCCCCGCCGGGGAGACCATGTCATGTCTCCACATGTACCTCCCCTCCGGGTAGGATGTGGCCTCCGTAACACACTCTTCTAAGAGGAGAGCAGTGTTTCCCCAGTGTTCGGCTCCGGACAGCTCCTCGCTACTAGAGGCGTACGCCACTGTCCGTGAGGCCGTCAGTAGAGGCTTCTCAGTATGACCAATACTATATGACTGGAAGATTACGTCTCGCGGTAGCACTCTTGTGACTCGCTAGCCCAGTCAGGGTCGCTCCGCTAGAGGTCGTGATATCGGTGCAAGCGCTGTGGCGTTTAAGATTGATCCCCAGTCAGTCTCTCACAATGTCGAGAGACCGACTGAAGGGGAACGTCTCGGTTACGTCTGTAACCTCGGTTCCCTGATGGAGGGAACGAGACGTTGTGACTTCATGCCACAACGCTGCACCGAATCACTGCAGTGAACGGGAGTGTCCTCTCAGGTTCCTCAGTACAAAGGGTGAGTGAATGACCGCCGCCATCTTCCTTTATACCCGTATGCACGGGGCGGAGACTGGCGTGCGCGTGCCATTCGCCAAGCCCATTGGCGTTTTATAATTAATTATCTCGGAGAAGGTAGGTTCTCAAGATCAAACCCCAGTCAGTCTCTCACAACGTCTCGTTCCCTCCATCAGGGAACCGAGGTTACAGACGTAACCGAGACGTTTTTCTGCCTGTAGGATTTGTAGCTCCTGGCAAACATTTTAGTTTGTGTTGTTGTTTAACATCAGTGGAGCTTAGCGACAGCAGGCTTGTCACCACTGAAGACATCAAATTAAATAGCTGTGATGGTTAAATAAACCCTGTTTATAAGTTTACCATTTCTATGATCAGCGATCTGTGTTATTCAAATGTATTTCAATTTGTATTGTATTAATTGCTGAACCTTACTTGAACCCAAAACCAGGCACAGCCTGAATTTTGAATGCGGTTTGCAATGTTTTCAAACAAGACCCCTTTAACATCAAAGGTTTCAAAAAGTCCCAAGAAACTTTACTTTACATATATACATAACAAACCATGACAAATGGATTCTGCCTTGACTTTCTTATTTGGTTTGGGACAAATCAAAGGTATCGCTGTTATTCCATTCTATTTGTTTCTTTTGTACTTTTCTACTGTATGAAACTGTATTGTTTTATAAAGAGAACACCTACACTTTGTCCACATTATGCATTTTAGCTCGGGCTTACTTACCGCATTTAGCTTTGTCTATCTCAGCAGACCAGGTGGACAAAGAGGGAAAAATAAACAAACTAACAAAAAGCATTTTCTCCCTTCAGCAATGTTAGCAGACCCAGCTTTAAATAAAGCACTGTGATTAAGGTCAACTCAACCACAGCTAGACAATGACCTTACTTCTAACCTTTTCTAGAGCCACCTAAGGATGTAAGGAACCCTGGGAACTGTTGTGTAACAGTGTTCTTACATCTACGATCCTAGAAGAGGCTAGCAATAAACTAACACCTTAGCTGAGATTGCTTAATACCACCCACAGCATCAGGATTGAAAGATTAATTTCTAAAAAGAACTGATATGGTATTATAATTTATTTGCTGTCGGGAAAGAGCAGGTTGATCTTGAAATTAATCTTACACTTAAACCTTTCAATTCTTATCCTTTTAAAAATGTGATTGATTGTTATTTATTTAAAATATAACAGGAGGAAATTCCCAAAGTTTTAATGCCCCCACATCACTGATTTGCCCAAAAGCAAATATATTTGCTTGGGTCATCAGTGTCCTATTTATAAGAAACTAAGAACCCCTGTTTCCAATCACACTTCAGAAGGAAAAATGCACATAAACTGTATCTTCTTATAATTGTGATCCAAACATCACATAAGACAGGAGGCAACTTGCTTTTGTACGAGACCAGGGAAAACTCACATAACCCACAAAGCCAGACAGTCGGTCATTGCCAATCCATTCTAAACTGTGAGCAGGTGATATTAGTAGGTTTACGACTCATAGCTTTGTTCAAGTGGAGTGCAAGCTTTCTCCTGGGGTTAATGTCCACTGTGAATGTGGCTGTCAGAATCTCAAGTTTACGTTCATAAGGCAAAGTCAGGGGTTATTTGCTGCTATTTTTACAAGAAATGGGTTGATTTGTCTTAGGCCATTACCGTCTATTATGGTTGGGAGTCTCCGGGAAAGAAGGTGGAAAGCGGCAAATGCTGGCATTCTGCCTAAAGAGAAATCAATGAAACAAATTAATCCTTCGCAGGCCGCATTGACATAGTAATCCATCATTCAGGGGTGCTTTTACACACCAAATCAGGGAACAAGGACTGAGGGAGACAGCCCCAAGGGATCACTCGTGCTCACACAAGCACACACACACGAGGCAAGACAACAACAGACTGGTAGCACCCGCCACACAGCTGCTATCCCATGGCCCAATGTCTAAAAGGAAGAAATTAAAGAGCATATTACAAAAATCAGGGCATGCAACATGATCCAATGCGAATGTATCCATGCTAAACACAATGTGTGTTTTCTGTTTCATAATTTTCAGCAATACTACCAAAAAAATAAGATAATAAATGTAACAACATAACATGACGGAAATGTTATGTGATAAGCTCAGTGGTAAGAGAGTGGCGTTAACAACGCCAAGGTTGTGGGTTCGATCCCAGGGGATTGCACATACTTAGAAACAAATGTATAGGGTAATGCAATGTAAGTCGCTTTGGATAAAAGCGTCTGCCAAATGCATAAATGTAAATGTTTTTACATGTAAAAAAATTGAGAGACCATTTCAGAGACCATTTTTCTTATTTTAAAATATTATTAATTAATTATCACTATTAAATAGTAGTATGTACTATTTATAGGTATATGTAGGTAAATTTATCATTTTTGTATGATACTGTGAGCTACTAACAATATTTCTTCCAAATAAAAATTTTGTTTATGTTAAACAGGTCAAAATAACAGAAAAGATGCTCTGTATTTTTTCAAAACCTCAAACACTGCAAAGAAAACAAGTGGATAATCATTTAAGCAATACAACAGTGGTATTTTACCTGGTTTTAGGTTAAAGTTAATATATATATCTGACGACCTTATCAAAGTTTTCATGTGCCCTGTCATGCTGCCAGTCTTGCACATTTGCTGTTGGATGACTTTGTCATTCCTGAAGTTTAAATTGTTGAAATTCACTGGACTGGAATGACCACAATACATCTAGAAATGGTTATTTGAAATTAGAATTAGGAATGGTATTTTTATTTCTGCAATTGTACGTGATACTTTGCACTGTAAGCAATTCTTTGGCAACAATATTCTCAGTTGTGGCAGAATCATCACCTAACAAGAGAACAAGTTCTGTGCATATGACTTACCTGAAGCAACATAGATTATCATCTGATTTAAAACAATTTATGTTGTTAGATTTACTTTTTTCTTAAAACAATTACATTAAGGCTTTTCTCATAGATGAGTAGCAATACATATTGTTCAAATAATATAATACAAATAAATTATATAAAAACATTATGCATTGATAATCCCACAACACATTTGGTGACTGCGTTATGAGTTAATAACCGGGGTTTAAATTGGGCCGTGGCCTGATGGTCTCGCTCTGCTCCGCGCCAGTGTGCAGCTGTTATGGTGTATGGAGCAGAACTCCGTCATGCTCTAGTGTAAATCTGCTGTGGCCCAGCATAAATCTCAAGTTAAAGTTCACAATTCACCCTTTTTGTCAGTGTATTAACTTACTTTGAATACATTGAATCTATATGCAACTACAGTATATGCACATTAACTGCGTGTGTGAAGCAATCTACATCTGTGCGTATCTGTGTTGCCTTTCTGCAGTGTCCAGCTGCACATTGTCTATTTGATTAATGTTTAGCCAGTAATGTTTTTTAACTATAACTGGCCCATATATATCATCTCAGTCACAACAAATGCTGTATGATGCTTTGACAAAAAAAACTGGAAATAAACTTTTCATAAAGAAAATTGGATATTTATAAATTAAGTTGATTATTTAAATGAATGTGACAAAAGCAGAGCTTTATGTTTAGCAACCCCCCTTCTTTGAAGCACACTTTGATGTTTTGAAATTTCGATTTGAGGTCAATTTTCCTTATAAAACAGTTTAATCTGTCTTTTAATGGTAAACTGCATTTAACGATAGTCTAGTCCTAGTGCGGATGAACTTGACTGGTCTGCATATAGCCCAGACCTGAACCCAGCTGAACATCTCTGCTGTGATTTGCAGGGTTTCAGCCAAACACTTATTACCCATTAATATGGTATTTTATAGCATTAATATGTGGTTTGATTGGAATTGCTGGAATAGGTAAACATTTGTATTAGAAGGGAGTGCCCCAGTATCTTTGTCCATATAGTGTATTTTAAAGATCAAATCAAATTGTTGTGCTGTAGTCAAGACCACCATTACAAAAGTGTAGGTGTTCTGTTTATAAAACAATACAGTTTCATACAGTAGAAAATTACAAAATAATCCAAATAAAAAAGACTTTGAGGGGCTGAGATCAATTCAAGACCAAGGCAGGGCGATACTGAGTCAAGATCAAGGCCAGCACTCCTTAAATTAATCTAAAAGACATAAAAAATAAAAGTCACTGCTGGGATTCATTGAGCAGAATTTTGTGATGGAATTTCCCTTAGGGTTTATGTTTATTTCCTCAAATCAGATGAAATTAACATCATTTTCAACACTGATTTTCTTTTTTTTTAAAACGGACCTGACACAGTCTAATTTTCGTACCCAACACATTCCCCTTTTCGTAAAAACTAATATTAAAAAACTTTAAAAAAGCAGTCACAGTTCTGCGATGTTACTCTGTCTGCGCAGCCTGCGCATACTGCATTAAGAAGTAAGACGCATGCTTATGTCGGGCGCCTTCAATTAGCATACCAATGACAGTACAGTAAATCAATAGGAGAGACTTCAAAAGAATGAAAACGTCATTCAAAACAGCATGTGGATGAACTTTGTTATCAAGTCTCGGAAAAAAAAGAGAAAAGCTGATAAACGTTAATGTTTATGTGCTAAGCTTTAATTTGAGACGAGGGATTTTGACTGTGGTCAAGTCTTCAATTTAACATATTGTGCATAGTTGTTGTAAGTCTGCATAATATTGACATTTATCAGATAAATGGTAAGTTTACTACGGTCAGCAATACGTTTAGTTCACTGAAACATTACCAGTTTAATATTGAGATTAATCATAGTTTATATGCTGGTGAATCTCGGTTTACTCTCTGCTAGTGTTGCACAAGTTTTCTTTGCTGATAGCGCTCTCATGAGGTGTCGCTTTTTAAACTGGTTTTGTGTACGTTAGTGTGTTGGTTTTATGATCAGACTGGGAGGCAGTGTCTGTCACGTGGTCCATTACACACGACATGCCGATCATAATGCATATGTGAAATAATGATTTATATCTTTGAATCCGACAGGTTGAATCCGAAATGGCATACTCAATTAGTAGGTACTCAATTTCAGTTTGGCTAAGTACTGTTTTCTCTGAATGGGTGTAGTATGAATGCGATTCTGCTGTCGATTGACGTGATCATGTGATGTCATTCTTTTTCTGTTCTTTTTCAATGGTGGGTGGCAACTTACCTTTGATGTGCATATCCCTCACCTACTGTCTTATGTGCTTTTGATAAAAGTAAACAATTAAAAGGAGTACAGCAGCTTTGTGATTTTGCGATGCGTTTTTTTTTCCGGCAATAACAGGCCCATCCACACTTCCCATTGTGAAGAATGATTATGCCAATGGAATGTTCTTTTTGTAACAGAAAAATGCTTATTTACTGTAAACTGCTGCTAATTATTCTTTTCTCAGTATTCTGCCTATTGGTTGATGTCTCTCACATAGATATGTTCCTCTAACATGCATTCTATTGTAGTATTAAAACAACCTGAGAAAATGTCTTCTGTGGTGTTTTTATGTGCTAAGCATGTTTTAACATGGACATTATCCAAATGTTACCCAACCACGCTCTTAATTAACTTTCCATCTATCTATTCTTTCCTTGTCAATAAAACTACACAATTTTACATTGCTCTTAATTTTTCCTTTGGATAAATAAGTAATTTAATTTTGGTAATTAATTGGTTTAGAACGGGTTAAGGAGAGTTTTTTGTTTATGAAAGGTGATATAAAGTTCAATTGTGCCAACATGTATCTGTTAAGCCTCCTGATGAAAATGATCTTGTGATTAATTATCTTGTATTTTGTTATGTCTGCGAGTTAAAAAACACATTTGAGAAACATACAGTAAATACACATATTAAACACAAACGTAAATAAACTGCTGAAAATAAGCTCAATATTAATGCTTCGTATTTAAATTCTATGAATTAAACCAATGCACAATATAAAGCACGGTCAATTTCAGAACAAAGCAAGGTCAATGTTATTCTTACATTAGTTTTACAATAATAAACAACATGTTTCATTGTACATGAAAGTTGGCTGAGATTATTTTGCGGGCTGTATGTGGTATTCTGTCCCATGGGATATAAAAGCATCTCAAGATCTTTCATTGAGTGCTTCAGAATCTGGGCGTAGCCTGTAAGCCATCCGGAGAATTTCTCAGCTACTCTTTTATGAATACTGAGGATTCGGACATACTATAGTGTTTTCTCTCACTACATAGTAGGTAAGTAGGCGTATTCGGACGCAACATTAGTATACGCACCTCCAAATCTCACAAGAAATAGTGCACTGGGTATTGCTGGGTAATGCTTTTTTGCCTACTATATAGTATGAAAGTATGTGATTTTTAAAAAGCACGTTATAAATGACTCAATCTCGTATGATTTTAGATCGAGCAGTACTTCCTACTGATCAAAGAGCCGTAGTTCAAGGAAGAGCTGTGCATAAAACAGAGAATTTAGGGGTGTAACGAAACAATTATGAAACAAGACGAGACACGAGATTGATTACTTAATAAAAACGAGACAAGATCAGATTTTTTGTCTTTTAAAAAAAATCCTCAATGATGAAATATATAGAGGAAAAGGTATTGTATTCACCTTAAAAACACAAAATGCTAAAAATGTAGGCATTATAAAATCATCTTATACTTTATGAAACAAATTAAACTTCTATTTTAATTAATTATATTATGCAGTAATAAATAATATGTAATCACTGCAAAAAGTTTTGTTGCAAACTCTTTAATTGCACCAAAAATATGCTTTGTTTTCGTACAGGTGGAGATTTCATGAACAGCTGTGGTTACTTTCTCTATATGCTTTTGCATAGGGCTGGAGTTAGCAGAGCTGGTGATCATTTCACACTGTCAGTTCCCCTTCCTCCACTGACTGAACCCTTATAGCTTTCAGAGAAACCGTTAAAACTACATAAACACACCATGTTTTATCACAGGCGGGTGGAAGGGTGGGACATGACCCCACCTCTTTTTGCCAAAGTCAATTTTGTCCCCATCACTTATTAGAAGAAATAAAAAATACGAAGTGTCTATTTACTGTGCAAGTAGTCCGCTTTGTAAGCAGAGGCTATTTATACTAACTTCGCCCATCAGTTTCAGATTGGAATAGACAAAATGTGAGAAAGGCACACAAAAGTTGACTGTTCCAGTGGTGTAGAGTGTAAAGCACGTGTTACCTACTTTGTGTCGCCGTGGGTTCGGGACTGCTGTTTGCTGGATTTTTTCTCTATCACATATCAGATTGTAAAGGCATTTATTTTTAATACATTTATGAAAATATTTGAAAACGGCTGTTCAAGTCATACATGTACCAAACATTTTGCGCTTAATTGCACTTTGGTGCTATACATTCGTTCTTGACATATACTTGCTATCGTCTATTGCAAGATAAATTACATTTTGATACTTGATAGAAAACTCCAATTAATGGAAAAAGTCACAACTTTGTAGTTTCATGAGTTCTGCAACACACCAAAATATGATTTTTTAAATATATATTTTTTTCATCTGTTTTCACTCCATACTTGAATGTTTGTCCTTATTAGCCCCCTGTCCCCAAACATCTCAATCCTTGACCCACCGACAAACACAAAATGATTTACACAGGGAAAACACACATTTGTTTTCAGTAGTTTTTATTTGATCACAAATTAATATGTTTAATTACTATGGCAACAGCCATCTTTACATATAATAAAGCACAACATGCTTTAAATGATCTATTGATGAAAACATGATATAGTTTAAAAATAAATGGAAGCAGATCTGATATGCGATGTGAAAATTTTGAATAGTGAGTTCAGCGGATTCGAATCTGCTTCATGGCAGTGTCAAAATTGTCATGCGTCTTTCGCCCCCTACGTTACACCACTGTAATTTGTGATTTCACCGCAAAATTATTGCAAAAAAAAGATAATATCTCGCATAAAATAAAGTAAAATTATGTCTTATTTGATTGACTAATTCAGTGAATGATGTATGTGAACCTTTCTTACCTTCAGTCTCACATACGGGCGATCGAACCAGGTGAAGCAATATCCTAATGCTGTAACAAAACTGGTTTGTAGTCCTTGTAAATTAATCTCAAATTCCCAAAAGCGTTTACTTATAACTACCATCAGAAGAAGCAAACATTTGCGTATGCAGTCTGACAAGCGCGCCAGTACAGCAGTCTTTTTAGGCTTATTGCTTGAATGGTCAAATGCACGCATAATTATGTCGAAATATCTGTCTTAGCGAGTATTTATGTAAACACAATCAGTTAACGGTTATGTATTAAGTGCAAAGCCCTTAAGAAGGGCAGGTGGGTGCTCAAAACTTATTTTTGATCACACGTCCGTTTCGTCCGGCTTCTATGTCATTTCAACAGGTCTCAAAGGCCTTCCATGGGGTTCCCCTCCGTCTGTTCACGAAAAGGGCACTTTGGGCATTACAAATGGCCCTTTTGGCAAAGGGATATGTGCTCAAGCCCCCTTGGCCCCCCTTCTACACGTCTCTATGTAAAGTGAACAAACATCATGAGGGGGAAACTATTAGGGATGTATGTTACTGTATCAGTGCTTTGCTGCAGATCTTAAAGTGACAAGACCCTGCAAGTGGTTTACTTTATTAATTCAAAAAATACTTTCAAACTTTTTAAATTAGAGAAGTCGTATAATGTATTGTTGTTTAGTATTTGTATTTATATAAAATACTAGTTTTATAAAATAAATAGTTTTAACTATATATTTAAGTATTTACAGTTTGCAAATTGTGCCGAAAGTTATTGAAGTTATTGAAAATTGCAGCTGCAAAATATATAAAAAATAGTGAATTCCTAGTGGGACTGCTTAATGTGTGGGGGGCTGCAGATGCGAGAGACATGCTTAAAGGTTGAAACCCATACATCTAGCGCGTTTTCACACAGAGAAACGGTGGGAAAGTAGCGCAGTGGTATCGAAAATAACGTTGTCTATATGAATGGCTGGGCCAGTCACTGTAGCTCGCACATACTTCGTGCAGTTATTAGCGTGTTCTGTACAGTAACGAAAACAGATTGCACCACAACAAAATGTGCACTCACACAAATGCTCCAAACTATATTTTGAGGTTGCACTGGTTAAATTTAAGGGGGCATATGTTATTTCGAGCCTAGCACTCCATCATGCCAACCAATCGAATCTTGCGCTACGAGATAGACGTGTATAATTAGTGCTAAGGATGGAATACCCAATAGAGGCGCTTTTATTTATCAGTTCTGATATGATTACATTCAAGGTTACATAGTAGACGATGCTGAACATTATTGCTGTATATTCTTTAGTTCATGCTTGTGTCATGATTGATTGTGTTTGACCAAGGCAGACACTTTTATCCAAACCGACTTACATAGCCTTATACAATACATTTGTATCAGAGTATGTGTAATCCCTGGGATCGAAACCCATGACCCTGGCCTTGCTAGTGCCATGCTCTAACCACTGAGCCACAAGAACAAGTAGGTAGCGGTAATAAATGAATTTTGTATTTTATACAGATGCTATTTATTTAAAACAGTATCTCACAGAAGTAAGTACACCCCTCATGTTTTTGTTAATATCTTGTCATATCTTTTCATGTGACAATACTGAAGAAATAACACTTTGCTACAATGCAAAGTAATGGGTGTACAGCTTGTATAACAGTGTAAACTTGCTTTCTCCTCCAAATAACTCAACCCACAGCCGATAATGTCTAAACCGCTGGCAACAAAAGTGAGTACACCCCTAAGTGAAAATTTCCAAATTGGGCCCAATTAGCCATTTTCTCTCCCCAGTGTCACGTGATTCGTTAGTGTTACAAGGTCTCAGGTGTGAATGTGGAGCAGGTGTGTTAAATTTGGTGGTATCGCTCTCACTCTCTCACATTTACATTTAGTCATTTAGCAGACGCTTTTATCCAAATCGACTTACAAAGAGTTCGGGGAGCAATAAGCGATATGTCATACAAAGAGCAATAGTACAATAGGTGCTAATACAAAGTTACTAGTTTCAAAAAAAGCCAGACCACTACCTGTTGAGAGAAGAGGGTTACTGTCAAGTATTCGCCGAAGGGGTGTGTTTAAAGTAGTTTTTTGGAGGTTGTGAGAGATGTGGTTGACCGGACCGCATTGGGAAGAATGTTCCACCATACTGGTCACTGGAAGTTCAACATGGCACCTCATGGCAAAGAACTCTGTGAGGATCTAAAAAAAGAATTGTTGTCCTACATAAAGTAGACTTATGCTATAAGAAGATTGCCAAGACCCTGAAACTGAGCTGCAGCACAGTGACCGAGACCATACAGTGGTTTAACAGGGTAGGTTCCACTCAGAACACGCCTCATCATGGTCGACCAAAGATGCTGAGTGCATGTGCACATATCCAGAGGTTGTCTTTGGGAAATAAACCTGTGGGTGCTGCCAGAATTACTGCAGAGGTTGAAGCAGTGGGTGGTCAGCCTGTCAGTGCTCAGACCATACACCACACACTGTATCAAATTGGTCATCCCAGAAGGAAGCCTCTTCTAAAGACAATGCACAAGAAAGCCTGCAAAGAGTTTGCTTAAGACATGCAGACTAAGGACATGGAACCATGGAACCATGTCCTAAGATCTGATGAGACCAAGATAAACTTATTTGGTTAAGATGGAATCAAGCGTGTGTGGCGGCAACCAGGTTAGGAGTACAAAGGCAAGTGTGTCTTGCCTACAGTCAAGCATGGTGGTGGGAGTGTCATGGTCTGGGGCGGCACGAGGGCGCCCGGCACCGGGGAGCTACAGTTCATTGAGGGAACCATGAATGCCAACATTTACTGTGACATACTAAAGAAGAGCATGAAGAGTTTCCCTTACCGTGTGCAGATCGTGTCCGGCATCTTTTAGTGCTGGGACCGTGCCATCTATCAGTTTCAAACGATCTCCAAATCCAACGGTATATCCACCGTATCCACTAGGATCTGTTTAAACCCAGAACCAGGAGCTTCAAACCAAGTTTGACCTTCCACATGCTTCTTGCATCTTTGGTGTTAAACTATGCTTCTATTTTGTCTCTGTACTCATGCTTGGCAGATTCGATAATTTTCCAGAGAACTTAATTACCCTGCTTGCGTTCTGCCGTGTTGCCGGATTTAAAAGCGGAGGTTTGTGATGATAATGCCGAACATCGCCATTAATCCACGTTTTTTGATTGGGGTGGATGCGGATTGTTTTTGTCGACACCATGTCTTCTATACACTTCCTGATTAAGCACGTTACTGTTTCCGAGTGAATTTCGATGTGGGCGGGCTATTTCTTTAGTTTTTCCAGGAGAATTGCCCAAAAAGGGACTAAGAAAAGTTGTTACGATACGGATTTTTATGTTCAAAAAAATCTCTGAAACCTTAATGAACACTGGGGGAGTGTATCGTGCACAGAAATACTAAGTCATATGACCTACTAGTTTTTTGACAAGTTGACCATGTCAAGCATGAGAAGACAGCACGTTTAACATTGTAAATAAGTCCGAATGCATGAAACACTGTTGCATGGCTTAACTCTGATCCGGACCAGCTGCTAATCCGTGACAGAATTCAAAAACTGCTGCAGGATCGTCAGCTTCGACAGTTAAATGGCATTTGATCATGTATGTCATGTTTGCGTCATTACGTTAGCTTGCTTATGTTATAAAATGGCATTGCCTGTCCCACTCCAAAAACATCCCACTCTAACCTTCAGTGTTTACTTTTGAACAAAATGTGACTGTACATTCTTGAGTGAAAACATTGGTGATTAAAACATACTGTGCTCACACAACAATATTGTACGGCTTTAGAATACTCTGACCTGTAGAGCTTTTATATTGTTTTTGGTCAGTGTTTGCAATTAATACCCGTGGCTGACTTGTATTTGCTTGTTGCGTGTTTTATTTGGGTGGGAAGTGGGTACGTTTAGATTAAGGGTTAGGTGCTCTAACTTTTTTTTACTTTTTGTATGTCTGCCTAATTCACAACTTTTAATAAACCTACATCAGAATGGATAAAAACGTGCACCTCTAGTGGACGTTCCACCCGAAAGATAAAATCCTGAGTCCAAGACCAAATGCAGTCGAGAACGGTCTCGAGACCAAGACTAGTCTTGAGTACTATAACACTAATCATTAGATAATCTAAATCAACAACATGCATGCTAGACCCTATACCAACGAATCTACTGACAGAAATTATAGATCCTCTTATTCATCTCTGACATTAGGACATGTGCCTAAAGCATATAAGGTGGCTGTTATAGGCCCCTTGTCAAAAAAACCCGACTCGACCCTAGAGAACAGGTTAACTACAGACCTATATAAAATCTACCTTTCATATCTAAAGTTCTGGAAAAGTTGTCTCATCCCAATTATGTTGCTTTGATCAGTTTTGATCATCAAGTTATCTGCTTTTGGCGTCAGAAAAGTCTCAATATAAATCCTACCACTAGGAAATGTAATAATTCCCTCGAATAGTGGAATGCATAGTCAATATAAAAAACTGGATGAGTAACAACTTTTTAGAACTTGGACAAAACAGAAGTGTTACTTATTGGACCGAAAACCATTAATGTAACATGATATTAATGTTGCTGATAAAATATATTATCAGCAAGATTCAACTCGTTCCTGAGATCGCCAGAACACACGATGCTACACACCCCACACGGCCGGGCGGAAGTGCTCGAGAACGTAAACAAAGGCGGGGGAAGCACGGAGGGCTAAGAGCTAAGCTTAAGCTAATACCACACCGGCTCTCTTTACCCAGCATTTTCCTTGCTAATGTACGATCATTAGTGAACACAATGAATGAGATTCGACTCCGCATCATCAACAGCAAAAGACTTTTGAACTGCAATGTCATAATCTTCACGGAAACATGGCTACACAGCGGCATACCGGAAACGCTATAGAGTTAACGGGTTACAACACACACCGGGCGGATATATTGGACTCTGTATTGGACTAAATCAATTCCACCATTGATAGTGTCACAATTCAGAAGCAGACCACCACATACCCCAAATCAGAAGGATGAACAAGGAAGTGCGCCTCCTGTTGAAAGCACACTACACTGCCTTCAGATCGGATGATGCACAGGCCTATATTGCTTCCATGGCAAATCTGAAGAGGGGCATCAAAAAGGACAAGCACTGCTACAAGTTGAAGCTAGACGAGCATTTTTCCAATTCTGACCCTCGACGCATGTGGCAGTGCATCCAGGCCATCAGTGATTACAAACCCAACCCCTCCACCCCCATAGCCACAGATGCCGTCTTCCTGAACGAGCTTAATTACTTTTATGCTCGCTTTGAGAGAGACAATAAGGAAACCTCTACCAAGCTCACACCCTCTGCTGACCACCCAATCATCACACTAAACTCCACTGATGTTTACACTGCTCTAAGCCGGATCAACAAGCGCAAGGGCTGCTGGCCCAGATGGCATCCCTGGTCGCATACTCAGGGCATGTGCGGAGCAGCTCGCTGGGGTCTTCACGGATATCTTCAACCTGTCCCTTTGAGCGGCTGGTCCTGGCACACCTAAAATACTCACTACCACCCACACTGGACCCATACCAATTCGCCTACTGTAACAATAGGAGCACAGATGATGCAGTGTCCATGGCGCTGCACTCCGTGCTCACACATCTGGACAATAAGGACACTTATGCACGCATACTGTTCGTAGACTTCAGCTCTGCTTTCAATACCGTCATCCCTTCCAAGCTAATCATCAAACTTGGAAACCTAGGCATTAACAACTCTACCTGCAACTGGATTATGGATTTCTTGGCGAACAGGCCTCAGCTTGTTAGGTCAGGCCACATCTGCTCCACCACCATCACCCTTAACACTGGTGTACCACAGGGCTGCGTACTGAGCCCCTTTCTCTATTCCCTTTTCACACTCGTGTACGGATCTAACTCCTTCATCAGGTTTGCAGACGATACAACGTGATTGGTCTCATCAGCAACAACGATGAGACTGCCTACAGGGAGGAGGTCCGGCACCTGGCCACATGGTGCTCAGACAACAACCTGCTCCTTAACACCTCCAAGACAAAGGAGATCATCGTGGACTTCAGGAAGGCGAAATGAGGCACACACGACCCCATGCACATTAATGGAATGGCTATTGAACGTGTTTCCAGGTTTAAGTTCCTGGGGACTCACATTTCGGAGGACCTGTCCTGGACCACCAACACCTCATGCCTGGTCAAGAAGGCCCACCAGCGTCTCTTCTTTCTGAGGACACTGAAGAAGAACCAACTGTCTTCAACTATCCTGGTGAACTTCTATCGCTGCACGATTAGAGAGCATCCTAAGGAGGACCGTTCTGTTGCTGAGCGAAAGGCACTGCAGCGGGTGTTGAAAACAGCCCAGAGCATCACAGGGACTACACTTTCTACCATTAAGGACATCCAGAAGAAACGCTGTCTGCGTTGAGTTCGCAGCATTTTCAAGGACTTCTCTCACCCCGCTCATAGACTGTTTACTCTCCTGCCTTCCGGTACGCAATTCCGGTGCCTCCGGATAAGAACCAGCAGACTAAAAAACAGCTTTTTTCCCAGAACTGTTTTATTATTATCTCTGCCCCCCACTGATTCCACTACCCACAACCTTTAACTTCAATGCTGCTATAACATTGTTTGCATTGCACTACAGGGCTGCCATGCATGACTGAACTGTACACACCAGTACTTCATGTTATCTGCTCTACCGGACTGTTTACACACACACAGCATCATTTGCACTCTATACTGCTCACTTGAACACCAGACTTATTCTACTGAAGGCTCATTTGCACTAATGGACCACTTTCGTAACTGCATTAACTTATCCACTGCACTGTAACTCTATTAACTGCATCTACTCATCTATTGCACTGTAACCTTATTAACTGCATTTACTCATCTTCTGGACTGCAACTTATTAACTGCATTAACTCATATACTGCACCATACCTTTAATAGCTGCATAACTCATCCACTGCACTGTAACTTCAACAACTGCATTAACTCACCTATTGCACTGCAACTGTAATAGCTAATGTCTATAATGTATGCACACTTAAGTCACTTGCACTATTGTTTATCCAGCACTTCTGGATAGACCTAAACTACATTTTGTTGCACTGTACTTGAATCTAATCTAATATCTAGACTACGTCATGTGCTGTCACCATCAGATGCAGAGAAGTTAATTCATGCATTTATGACATCAAGACTAGATCACTGTAATGCACCATTAGGTGGTAGCCCTGCAGGCTTATTACAAAAACTCCAACTGGTCCACAATGCGGCAGCTCGAGTTCTGACACATAAAAAAAAGTATGAGCGTATTAGCCCTGTTCTGTCAACCTTGCACTGTTTACCTATGAAGCTCCGCATTAACTTTAAAATCTTGCTAATTGCCTATTTAAGCCCTACATGGTTTAGCTTCTCACTACTTGAGTGAAATTCTCTTATATTACAGTCCTTCACATGTACAACTATCTCAGGAGTCAGTTGGGAATACCTAGAATTTCAAAATCAAGTGCAGGTTTAAGATCCTTTTCCTATCTAGCGCCTAAACAGTCTTCCCCGCACTGACCCGGAGGCAGACACACTCTGTTAGTTTAAATCTAGACTAAAGACACAACTTTTTAATCTTGCATACACTACACTATCATAATATAAATATTCTGGAGGTTAAGGCTGCACTAGTTAGATCAACCAGAACCAGGAACACTTCCAATAACAACTGATGTATTTTGTTGCATCAAAGAGTGCAGAACAGTACTCTACTCTCAGCCAGTCTTGTCATATTTTTCTAAGGTTACCAGAGCGGGCAGGATGCAGTCCAAGGTTACCAGAGTGGGCAGGACACAGTCCATGCCCAGACCTGACAAAAACTGAGATGATAGAGCTGGATAAAGAAGGACGCAGCAACTTGACACGTCTTCACTACAAAATTTCAGATGCTATTAGATTATTAATGCTAATCTTAAATCAAATTTTTTATTTAATTTTGCCTTGTTGTGCAAGCACTGTCGACCTTGTGCAGAGGCTGAAGCTTTTGCCAGAGGGGAAGTGGAAACCCCTGGTTAGGCCTGGTTTCCCTATGAGGTACCTTGTCACCATTTGCATACTGTTTTGACCTGTTTGCCTGGCCGGGGGGGATCTGCTAGAATTGTAATTAACACTGCATATAGGAATTTATAGTCTGTTTAATATTTGACCTGTGTTTCTCTTTCCTTATCTTGGGTGTGTGGTTCTAGGTGATAGCCCCTGTGCTTGTGTGTCTCCGTGTCTGTCTGTGTGCGCGTTTTTTTGTGTGGGTCTGTGTGTGTTGGTGCTTAGGGTGTTGTGTGGAGTGTTTTGTGTATGGGTGTGTCTAAATCTGTGTGTCTGTATCTGTGTGTCTGCGTCTGTCTTCTGTGTTTTCACCTTTTTTTTACTTGCATAACCTTATGTTTTGCTTAGTCAATATGTTTTCTTATACAGCTGCTTTGTAACAATAAAAAATTTTAAAAGCGCTATATAAATAAAGTTAAGTTGACTTGACTTGACTAAAGAAATTCCCCCATGAGGTAATGGTTGTGTATACCAGTATCACTAAAGAAAAATAAACATTTTGGATGTTTTTAAAATATCTCAGTTTTAGATATATAGCTTATAATTAGTCCTGTACACTAGGTTTCTTAAAATAATATACCAATGAAATGAAAATCATGCCATATCACATTTGTCTGAACTCCTTGTTAGCCTAACATATTGAATTTTTCCTCATAGCTCTCCGCACTTTGTCTTTTGCAATATGATGTGAATTTAAGGTCTGCAGGATACAGTTTTTCATGCAAAAAGTCACTCACTAACAAGTGTCTTATCAGGTGAAAATGTAATATGTGGCTCTCTGTTACTGGTCCTCTTGTACTGTGAAGACTATTAGACTGCCTATAATTATCGTTATATGTAAAGTGTGTACTTGCTTTGCTGCATGTGTTTAGAAATAATGACATTATTTTCCTTGTATACAGATATCACTGATAACTAAAGGAGGACACTCAATGTACAGTGCACGTTGGACTGAAAACCGAGACAGAGGCTGTTTTTTTACATTATATGGGAGGTTTGTACATATGCATCTGTGTAAGTGCCTTCATATGTAAGTGTAATCAAACCAATGCAATGTTTTCCACCTTAACCCTGCTGTCATCCCATAGTATCCACTCTTTGAAAATCTGAAAAAAATCAGAGAATATATTACTGAAAATGTGTAGGTGCGCTATTAACTTCATTTATTTCAGTTAAGTTTCATCAGTGTACATTGCATATAGAAAAACTTGTAATAATACCATGTATCTTAATACCAAATACTCTAATTTCAAATACTACTAATTACGATTTATGTAAAGCTGCTTTGCAACAATCAAAATTTTGAAAAGTGAAATGTAAATAAAATGTAATTGAATTTACAACAATTATAAGAAACCAGTTTGCTATATGAACGGGAAGGACAACATGTAGGTGAAACTTGTATACCATTTTTAACCTTATTCATATTTCTTACAACTGTCAATTGTTAACTGTAAACATTTTACAACCTCAAAATTTGACAAATTGTACGGCTGTTTTACCTGTATTTTAATGTTTGCACTACAATATAAATTACAAAGGAGAAAAATGATTCAGTGACATTATAATTTCTGCCAATTGTTAATCAGTTTAAGTTCAATCATTCAGTATACTTGAGAACCATTTTCCTTCTGAAAAAGCATTTCAGTTTAAATCTACACCTCTGAATAATGTGTTTTGTTTTACTTTTTTCAAAGAACAGCTGTTCCAAAATTTCTTTAGCATTATGCAATAAATATCACATTATTTATGTCTTCAATCATATGTGTAATCAGTCGGCTTAATCCATTTTTTCAAATGTGTAATACTGTTGATTATACAACATATATTGAATATTGTTTAAGCTATTGATGCTATCCTGTACTTAAATAAATACACACTAAATGTGCACGATTAAGCAGGGCATCAAGTTAGTAGCCTGCTGGAGCTCAAAATACTCAATTGTCAAAGTGTCTGTTCTACTGTATCACAATAGAAAGGCGATATGCATTTTTTAAATGCGGCCACTTATCTTTATTAAGAATTCTATCGATCAGTGTAGCAGTGTACTGGTTGAGACATCCTTTAAAAAAGATCAAAAACCCATGAAACGCACGATGGCACACACAATCTAGATGGACATCTCGTCTCTGTCAACTGATTTAGAAATATTAGGATATGATGTTTAATGGCTAAATACAGTAACTGTAACCGTGACTGTGAATTTGACAGGCAGTTTCCTCAAACTAATAGCGGTTAAAACGCGTGTAAAAATGTAATAGCCTGCTAAAAGATTTGAAAAAAAGAAGGCTTATATTGTAAATAATTTAAAACGTTTAGCCGCCACGCTACATGACCGTTTCCTTGTCCAAAGATTTATAATATATGTTTAATAGTGCATTTTCTCAAAAGAATGAAAACCAACACCTACTTTCATTATGCGCTCTTAAGGCTGTTTCTCGTCGGGTGTAAAGCAGGCAGGGCCCATTACTTATATGAAAGTGGATCTCCCTTCTTTAGAATTTGCTGACAGCATATGAAACGTGTGCTTTGGTGTCCTCTTATTGTGGTTTGTATGTCTTTGAGAAAATGTCATAGCGTATTGAAGACTAAACTGCTTGTATAAACTGCTAACGGACTTATGAACCCTTGCCAATTAGCACAAAAACGCTAGAGGGTTAAGCTATAAAGCTATTACATAGTACTGCCACAGACTAGGACCATTATTTCGCCTCCATTTAGAATACCTGCTATTACATAATGATTTTGGAATTTGGAAATGCATTGAATGTTATAATTCAATCGATCTAAATGGTTGTGAAAACAAATGTCTACCTGTTTGACTAATGACATGTTTTAATATTCCCATTTGTCCCTCTCATTATTAGTTATAATAATAGTATTAGACTAATGATACTGAATAAAAGTTGAAGATATTTTGACTATCCATTTCATTTAGAGCGATCAGATGATGTCCTTTGAAAGTTGCTGATCCATGGAGAAACTAGGAGTGGATAAAAGCCGATTTCAAGTGACCTGCTCGTCCTTTTCACACCAATCTGAGCCCGCGAACTGTTGGGATCAAACTAAACAAAGGCCCCTCCTCTTCCCTTTCAACTTAGTTCTACAAAGTAATAAAACCCACCATTGCATTAGAGTGGCGCGCAACGGGGTAAAAACCATTGGAGAGAACATGTCATTGCAAAATATGTCATTACATACATTTTTTTTTAAATAAAAAGCCAATTGCCAAACGTGAAAGATACATTTAGATTATAAATATGCTGGTGAATATAAATATATACATTTACTGGATATTACATTTAGTTCTCATCAATAATCTAAAACATGACAATCCAGTGATTGTGTTCTTTACTAACTTTTCACATTGAAGCTTACAGGTTTTTTCTATTAAAAGTGTTAGTATTTTATATTTGCAAATCCCTTTTATGTATACGATGCCTGTTTAGATTGTATCAATACGTGAAAGTAAGACCCAATTCTTTACATTATACTCATAGCAGGTCTTGTTTCAAGCAATGAAGACACTTTTCAGCCACTTATTTATGTCATTTATCCAGAAACAAAACATGTCAAATAAATCCTGTTTCTATGCAAGTTATAGCGCACTTGACCACCGAGCTATTCAGACTCTTGGGGTCGTAGCCTATAGATAAAACGACAGAACTAAAGTGTGGGACTATTGCGTTTGTTTTTATACCTGGAATTAATAACGATCTTTTGAAAAGCAACAAGACATACGTATTTTATGCATGCGGTTAAATGTTGCAGCATGAGTGTCTGATAGAATTTGAAAGGGGGAAGTATTTATCCAAGCTTTTTTTAGACTCTCGCCATTTAACAATATAGCGTCGTTTCGTTCGTTTTCTATATTATCTACATTATACCAAATTATGATAATATTTAGACTAAAGACTCTGATCTGGTTTTAAATATTCATAGCATGATGATCATATCATCATCACTTGCTTAAGCTTTTTATGTATTTACAATTACGCTATAATACTAAGGGCCACTTACTGTAAAACTGAATAACATTGTGCTATGGTTTACTTTTGTAAAATATTTTTGTACACTTTATTAGACTTTAATCTTCTTAGTTTCAGTTTTTTTACAATGATCTTAATAAATATGCACTGTATCGTTTATCTTGTAAACTGTATCAGATGTTTTTGTCCAAATCGTTAAAAGGATTCTTTACGTGCACCAGCCACTCTAAACTTTATCCTTTTTTATCCGTTGACATTATCACTTAGACAAACTGAGTGTTATCGATCTTCCCATTATGAGATCGCACAAGCCGAAAAACAGGTGAAATGCGTTTCTTAAAGCCAATGTTCATCCTCGCTAAATAAACGGAAGTCCTAATTCTATCCACAGATCTTTACGTATATTTAAAACGCCTTTACAATTACTATATTCACATAACTTTACGTGTTGTAGGCTACATAACAGTTGGCATTATAACTAATGACAGTAGGCTATTATTTAAAGCATTAAAATGAACTTGCCTTTTAAATATGGACCAACTTGAGGAACCGCCACTGTTAAAAACCCCACCGGTAGCTGAGCGCTCGCAAGTTGAATGTCGAAGTGTCCACTTTACCATTTCTTCAGTGCTGTTTTCATGCTTTCCTTGTTTTCTCATTCGCTGCCCCTCTCCTTCTGTCCCCTCTCTTCCCTGTCCGTGGAGTAAAGCCGTGATGCTACACTTACAGAAGTTTCCTTTTGTTCATTTTAATCTTATTCGTTTCACCTTTTCAAAGGACAGAGGACAGCCTCGTGCGTTTTATTCCGAAGAAATACAATTATAATATGAGGGTTTCGGGAACAGGCAGATATCGATGTTTTGCTTCTGTTGACATTTTGCACTGTTGATACGGAATTTGTTTAGGAAAAGTTCCACTGATACAACCGTATTATTTGATATCCTATTGTGTTTCTTTCTTTCTGTCTTTATATGTATATATTGCCATAACGTTAAATATAAACCAACAGAGGGCTAGTCTTAAAAGCAATGGTTTATATAAAACACTGCTAAATAAAAAAGTTAGGCAATTTTGAACAGTTACTTCATGGTAAATAGAGATAAAAAACGTTTTTAAGATTTGGTTGGTAACATCTTCGTAACAAATTGGTGACAATAAATGACTTGTTATATCGCTGTAATTGTCTACTGTACGCTAGATGGCAGCCCGATCCAGACATAAAGCCTGTAAAGCGCAGCCTTCAGGTTTCATGCATAAAACGGTTTGCAGTGCGTATTATTTGGCTTTGTTAATCTGATAAAATCCATTGCATTGTATATAGCCTTAATCAATATATATTATTAGTATTCTTATTTTCCTATCTCATGTGTGCTTGATTCATCTAACTGATCTGCTCTGCCGTTATACTGATATATTTCAAGTCAAACTAGTGGTAGTCCTTGCACGTCGCAGGACTTTTCTGTCATCGTTTACACGGTTTACTGAGAATAATAGAGGTAGCCTATAGTACTGAGCATTATATGGTTTATGTATGGATCTCACCCGTTCCATGGACTAACCGTCCTATTAAATTACATTTAAACTTTATAGAACATTCGTAGTTAAATCTAAAGGTGGAGAAATGTGTTGCAATTAAGACTACAGCTTTGAACAAAGCCATCTGAATTTAGAGGGAAACACGCCAGTCCTCACGCATTTGTTTCTATTTCAAGTGCGCTCATCGTTGGTCATTGCTTGCATCCTGTTTTTCGATGTTTCTTACTGGGGTTTCGTCCTCTTGTTGTGACAATATACGGCACATTCTAATCGTGTTTCAAAGTAAACAGCAGCGCAAGGGTGGGCACAATGTATATTGTGCTTGTAGGAGCCCTTTAGTCGTAGATAGCGAGGAGCGAGGACTCTAACCAATGGAGTGAAGGAGGATTGGCTAACCTTAGCCTCCCATTCCTCCCCCCCCCCCCTTCGATGCAGGGTTCTGACCAGTCAGTCGCCTTTGATTATCAGTTGCCAGCAGCCCCTCTCTTGGCTCCTTGACACGAGCACCATATAAGGCGAAGCGATCTCCATAGAAACGTGTCAGTTTCAATAGTAGTGTCAAAGTTCACTATATACAGACGTTCGTGCAGATCAACGTTTCGGAAACACTGCTTCGCTGGTACTCCAGTTTAAAGGCATTTTTTGGGGGTTTCTGCTTTTTACATATTCCATTAGATGTTTTTTCTGCTCCGTTCCTACTGGAGAGGTGAGACTACATAGGGACTCGGGCGACGTTGTTTTCTTTCCTGGACCACATGAGCTTCATTCATGAACATAGATAGAAAAATCGGTTCTTCAGCGTTTCTTCCTCTCCAGCCGCGAACACGGAGAGAGGGGCAAGGAAGAAAAAAGAAGGGAATTTATTTTGCACTCCATCAGAAAGCAAATATTTTTACGTCAACGTCAATGTGAAGAAATTTTATTGCGATATTTTATAAGAAAACTGTTGGGTTCTTTTACGTCTGGGATCGCTTTCTCTACACGATCGTGTTCCCGAATGGATGGCTGCAATTTACATTGGAACTGGCCTCCCGACAATTGCATATCCTGATCGGCGTTCGTATTTTGAATGTATTGATCGTTCTCTGCTTCTGCTTTTTCTCATGAAACTGTGCGCTCCGATTTGACTTCGCGCTGCCATTCGCCCAAGACTTCCCCTTTCCCTGCTGCGACCAGTTCGCTTGAAAGCACTTTTCGGGCCCAAGATATGGCAATGGTAGTTAGCGTTTGGCGAGATCCGCAGGAAGACGTGGCCGGAGCACCTCCGAGCGGTCCCAATCCAGCAGCTCAGCCGGCGAGGGAGCAACAGCAGGCGGCGTCAGCAGCACCGCACACTCCGCAGACCCCCAGTCAACCAGGACCCCCGTCCACACCGGGAACGACTGGTGACAAGGGCAATCAGAATTCTGGACAGAGTCAGCAGCATATAGAATGTGTTGTTTGTGGGGACAAATCGAGTGGCAAACATTATGGTCAATTCACCTGCGAAGGATGCAAAAGTTTCTTCAAGAGGAGTGTCCGGAGAAACTTAACGTATACATGTCGTGCCAACAGGAACTGTCCTATTGACCAGCATCATCGTAATCAGTGCCAATATTGTCGACTTAAGAAGTGTTTAAAAGTGGGCATGCGGCGGGAAGGTGAATATATATTCTATAAAATTATCGCGCTATTGTTCCATATAGTTTGTAGAGCACTACAATCCGCCTGCCTAGCAATACTAGCAGGCATATATCCGCATGCAAGTCATTATATTTACACTGCTTAATGTCGTGTAGTCAACCAATTACAAGAGATATAAAAGGACATTGTGTATGTGTGTGTGTGCGTGCGGGTGTGTGTGGAAGACTGCACAAGACACTGCACTCCACAGCTTCATGCTGTAAACTAAACAGCAGGACAAGGATTTGCTTTGTTATTATTATTTCTGAAAATAAGTTGTGTCGAGCCGTTATGTTATACTGTTGCTTAGAGTAAACGTTTAGAGGCATGTGTGTTTTATTTTATCCGCAGCTTTATGAGAACAATGGCTTTAGCAATTTGCAGTGTGTGTTTACTGAGAACAATTTTTTTATTCTATCCAGCTATAAATCGATAAATAGTCTAACAAAGAAGAATCTCTATCGCATTGATGTGTGTGCATTTGTGTAAGGACACCCAACAAAACAAAGTCTTTATGTGTGTCCGTTAATGATATTTCATTCTCACGGAAATGTAAACATTATCGTATGCAATCGATAATGGGACATGTTACCTTTAAAGACACAGTTAAATGTGTGATTTATTTTAAATGCCGTATTGAATTTAGTTATATTTTCGTTGCTGTTAAGCAGTGGCTTTGACTATAATTCACCACCAGTTAAGGTTCCAAATCAATAATTATGTTTCTCAGTTCTGGATGTACATTTCCTCTCCCTTTCTTTCTTTTTGTCAGCGGTTCAGCGAGGACGAATGCCTCCAACCCAACCGAACCCGGGCCAGTATGCGCTAACGAATGGGGATCCTCTTAACGGCCATTGCTATCTCTCCGGATACATCTCGTTGCTACTTCGGGCCGAACCTTATCCTACGTCTCGCTATGGCAGCCAGTGCATGCAACCGAATAATATTATGGGGATCGAGAACATCTGTGAGCTTGCAGCTCGTCTGCTCTTCAGTGCTGTAGAATGGGCCAGAAACATCCCTTTCTTTCCCGACCTGCAGATAACTGACCAGGTGTCCTTGCTCAGACTGACATGGAGCGAGTTATTTGTGTTAAACGCGGCTCAATGTTCCATGCCCCTGCATGTGGCCCCATTGCTCGCAGCTGCCGGTCTGCACGCTTCGCCTATGTCTGCCGACCGCGTCGTGGCCTTCATGGATCACATTCGTATATTCCAGGAACAGGTCGAGAAACTCAAAGCTCTTCACGTCGATTCTGCAGAATACAGCTGCATTAAGGCAATAGTGATCTTCACATCAGGTGAGTTTGTGATACGGGGCCTTCCCCGAGATAACAGTAGTACGCATCAGCATCAAGGCAATGGCTGACTACTAGTTTTTGAGCATGTTTTATATTTGTAAAATATTTTTGGCATTATGTATAATGTAATGAAGTGGGATCTCTTACGTGATTTATAATAAACCACTCACACATATTACCTTTATTATAAAGTATAAAAATGCAATGTGTGCACTGACTACATTTCGTTACACTGTACTTGTATATGTGTAATGACAATAAAGTTAAATCAAATCTAATCTAATCTAATCTGAAACATAAAGCATAGATGATGTTTACATTTTTATATGCATGTTGCACAACATAATGCTTAAAATACAATACAACATATACAATTTTTGCCTTGGACAGTAATGTGGATAGTTATATGGTATTTGGCCATTCGAGTTATAAACAAATGTTAAATAAAATGTGGATTTCAAGTTTAAAAACTGCCAACCTTTCTCAAATATGTTAAACCGGTTAGGTTCGAAATTAATATACGATAATCCAATGCCTATTAGTGTTCTCACAGTTGACAAACTATTAAGGCCTACTTTAGTAATAATTGATTGCCTTATGAATTAGCACAAAATAAAAACTTCGGTGAGTGTAAATTCAAAGACGAGTTAATTTTTACAAATAATAAAAATAAATACTTAGATGGGCCAAAAGCTGGTACAAATTTTCAAAGCTCTGTTATTAATGTTTATCATTGAGTAGCACAAACGACTACAAATGCAACATTGTTACGATGGCATATAACATTTACTTTTAATATAGTTATACTACAAGCATTATTTTATTTTATTTTTGCTATAATGATAGACCTTCGTAAGGCATTGTTGCAATTATTTGTATTAAATAGATCGAATATAATATTTCAAAAAGTTTACACCGCTAGATTTCCAAGACCAAACAACTTTTGACTGTGGCCTTCAAGGAAAGGAAACATTTTATCATTAGCGATTAGGGGCAAATGTGTGATTTATAGCTTTTTTTCAGAAGATCACAACGTTTTAGCCATTTTGCACCAATGTAAAAATGAGAAGTAGGCCACTGGGCATTGTGTTCTGTCTTATAGAGTTATTGTTAATGAAGAGATCAATACATGTCAAACCGTTAATGTAAATATTCGTTTAATTTTAGAAATCCAACCCATCGATATGTAACGTTGCATTCATTTCTCAGCGACGCTAGTCTCTCTAAAAGCCTCATTTTCATCAGAAGGTGTCCGTAAAGTCACATATGTGACAGGTTTTAGCAAGGCAAGGGCTTAGCAGAGTTCAGAAGTTCGTAAGGTCATTATATTTGACCGCACCGCGTTCCAGTCCAGTGCAATTACTGTAAGAGCAATGCCGGACACCACAACGACACACTCTAATTATCTTCTAATATCAGTCGCAATGTTAGAAATATTGGCCTCGTGATGGTTCCCATGAAACAACGTTTGTCACAACTGATTTTAGCAGCTTAAATAGAGTCATATGGTGTGTTTGTTCTTTGATTTAACGTGCTATTTGTAAACACTCGATGTAATCACTGATTTCTAATGAACTGGAGAATTGTTTCTGTGCACTTCTAAAAGCTGTTTAATGATAAAATGACTCGGTAGCATCTAGAAATCAATTTCTTCTTAATTCCACTATTACCATGACAAGTTTTCTTTCAGATATGTCATTTTTTATATTTAAGTATTTAACACAAGACACGACTGCCTTCTTTATCCTCCCCAATCAATATTATTCGTGCATGCTCTTTTCTGCGTACCATTTGTTTCTTCTGATTTGTGAGCGTGCATGTGGGTATGTTCCCTATGCTATTGAACTGTTGTAATTGTTATTTATATCACAGGCAGCATCATGCTCTGTGTGATTCATGATGTTGCGTTCGTGTTTGTTCATCTCACTTTGTCAACAACATGTAGCGATGATGCTGAATGATAACCTGTGTCTCTTTTCTGTACTGTGTTTCGTCTGCTCAGACGCTTGCGGCCTGTCAGATGCAGCACATATTGAAAGCCTTCAAGAGAAGTCACAGTGCGCCCTGGAGGAGTACGTTAGGAGCCAGTACCCGAACCAGCCCAGTCGCTTTGGCAAGCTTTTACTGCGATTGCCGTCTCTCCGCACTGTATCTTCTTCAGTAATTGAACAGCTGTTCTTCGTTCGCTTGGTAGGTAAAACTCCCATTGAAACCCTCATCAGGGATATGTTATTATCCGGGAGCAGCTTCAACTGGCCCTACATGTCCATTCAATGATACAAATGAGTGAATGAAACAAAAAGACTAAAGGACCAACATTCTGCAACCTCTTTCAAGAAGACTATATTTAGGACTTAATTTTTTACCACAATTTTGTCTTCTGGGACCGAAACGGAATATGTAATGTACAAAGGTTAAAGAACTGGACGTACATCCGTGCAAACCCATCGCCGTCACCAGGAACACTTACAAAATTGTAAGATACTAGTCTTTCTTTTTGTTTTGTTTTATAAAGAACAAAATACGTAAAATAAAATGAAGAGCAACATATGCGCAGTAAACGAGAAAGACATACCGGGAAAGAAATTGTCAAGCAATTATAAGAAATGTCCTGTCTCTGTATCTCTGTTTTGTATTTTTTCTGGTTCTAAACCATATTTTCTGTGATTCTATACTAATGATTTTTGATATAACCATTTGCTTCTTATAATGAGTGCGATATATGTTGTTGAAGCTATGTTCTCCAAGAAAATTTAAGTGAGAATTTAAAAAATAAAGAAAAAAGTTAGACAAATTGGACACAGTCTAATCGCAATGACATTATCACTGATGGTGGAACCTTCCCCCAACTGATGCTATGGATATGCAACCTTGGACATTTTAAGTACAGGACAACTGGTGAAACATTTCTTGAACGTATTTTTGCGCGTGTGTGTGTGTTAAGTCAATCATTAGTCAAATTTGGAATACATGATAATTCAAAAGCACTTTTAATATATCATTTTCAAATACATTTTGTTTGTTTCGTCTTGATATTTTCTATCAGATTTTGAATACATGACAATTCAAAAGCACTTTTAATATATCATTTTCAAATACATTTTGTTTGTTTCGTCTTGATATCTTCGCTATTTTTTATTTTGTACAATGTTGCCTTTCATATTTTTGCTCAATATATAATATTCTCGCGCAGAAGGGTCACGTTAAGTTGTGTGAGGGCGACTATATTATTTTAAACAAACAAGCAGCACTGTCTTGCTTTCAGGAAATCCAATGTTGTTCATGATATAAGCAGTTATGGTGGGCCGCAACACAAATTCAGTGGTGCACATAGAAAAATTTTGGTAGTTTATGAAGAGACAACCACAAATACATATTTTGAAAGCGGTGTGATATTTTGCATATTGCAAACAAATTATAGGACGGCCAGAATTTGGAGAGAGTTTTAAAATATTTATAAAACCTTTATAATAGCTACCATGGAGGATTACAAATGTAGGCATTTGGTTACATCTCAGGAGCATGTTATCATAGATTTGAGTGAGAATGTAACTTTTAAAGTTTTCTGGATGCATTAAACCATGCGCGAGTATAAGACTTCTCTGACACTGTTTTAAAGAGCTATGCCTGTTTTAGTGCATTAGTCTAATTTCCCAGGCTGGACTGAAAGGTTTGCGCGCAATCAAAGAAAATATAGCTGAAACTCTAATCCTCTAAACTCCACATAAGTCTAAGCTCACAGACTATTATTACTTTGTGGTAGCTTTTGTTAGCACAAATGCTTTCTCTAGCAACGTAACTGTGAAATAGTTCCGCGTTAAAACCAGTCGATAAAGTTGTGAATCATGGTACCAAGATGTAAAGAAATTCATGAGCATCGATTGACCAGAACCAGGGACATTTCTTGCTACTCATGCCTGCCTGATTGTTCTTCACATGCACGAAAAACATGTCAGCTGCTATGCATTTGGTTGGAATACCATGGTAATAATACATTTTTATAATTTAAATTAATAATGTACTGCTTACTGTATTAAATAAGTATGTGGATTCTCAATGTCTCCGAAAAAGAGAGCGCGAGTACATACATACAACTTTGCAGGTTTAGACCAATCCTATCAACGATTTAGACAGCTTTTCGGTAAATCTAGAATGTGATATTGGCGTTGACATATATTTAATGCAATATCTGTTCGCTAATACGTCCTTATCTTTTTTTGTGGTTTAGTGTGTAAACTGGAGTCAAAGTGGTTCCAGAAGTCACATTAGCAATATAATCTGTTTTCACTCTATTCGAAACGTGCATGTTTTTCTTTATTTATTTACGTTCATAATCAAAAATACACATCGTAGCGGTAATAACATTACAGAATTTTGCTATATTGATAAAGGGGTGTGAGCCTGTGGCTGATTAACTGGGCGTTAATATGCTTCTGATTTTGTTTTTTCCTTGCCTTAACCACTATAGATATTACCACTGTGACAATAGTTTTTATATCAAAAAAACGAAAACACTAACGCAAGCAAGACCATATGGATCTATCAAAAGTTGAAATGCCTGCAAATACCAAATAGAAAGGTAGAATGTTTTCAAATCAGTAAATTTATTCCAATTTCCATTATATGTTAAAATCAGAATAGACATGGAAATGTTCAAGTAGAACAATAGAACCTGGAGTGTCTTTGTTTCTCTATTTAATGCCTTTATATCATGCTTCGCTGTTGATCATGGCGAAATCTATAACAGTTTTATATTAAGCAGAAGTGTCATTAAAATCCCCGAAGGATTTTTCTCAGCATGAGATAAACGCATTCTATTGAAATTTAGTTTTGTAAGACATATTTGTAAGGCTGTATAAAGAAATCGAATTCTGAATTTGTCCATGTTTACTAATTGACATAAAATGCATCGATAAAAGATTATGAATCATATCCAACAAAATTAAGTTATTGTAGCCTCTGTATGAATTACACACCCATGTCATTTTAGAGAGTAGGCTATACACGACTGAATTTGTATTTGTAATTATATAATAATTTGTACATTTTAAATGCACTGCAAATTAGCTCTGAACGGAGCCACTGCGTAGGTATGGTAGTTCAAAAAACTACCAGAACACTATCAAAGGACTAATAAACCATATCACAATTTTCTGAAAAAAGTTAAGAATAACGGTGTACTTGAAATGTAGCTGTTGTTAGATTACTCGACTGGCGTACTAATGTTAATCTTACACATTTAGGATGTTCGGGCATAATTTATGTTTTTATGTTGTGTGCATGGATCTAAACAAACAAACAATCAAAAAACAGGTGAGACAACACGTGGAAAGTGAAGTTTATACTTGCGATTACACTTTACACAAATAGTTGACACAAAGGCCATATGCGGGCATCAAGGGATGAGGGTACATTTATCTTAGCAGTCTACATGATTACTGCATTAGTCCACAGAGCTCTTAACAAGCTTACGTTTGAGACCAAATCCAACACAACAGGATGTAAAATATCATCATGTGTGAATATAACATGAGGTGACGCATGTGCTTCCTTGGTTGTGTGTGCGTGCTTGATTTTGTTGAACCGTAGAGTTGTGTGTTTTACGTCGAGTGTGTGTGTGGTCGGGCCTTGTGTGAGGTATAGGGAGACGAGGAAGCACAGATCGCTGTGTAAGCGATCCCTTTGTGTTGATTTAGGTGGACGCGTGCTGTATAACGTTCAAGGATGATAATATCATTGCCTCTCCAGATAAATAACGCTTTAGCCATACCATAGGGTCAGTTATCGATCTCCTTTGCTCGCAGAGAGAAAAGGAAGGAGACTGCAAAGTGAAGGGGTGGGGCGGAGGGGTCTCCTATTAGCATTCCATACCCATGGCCTACCACTGACAGAGTAAAAGAGATATCTAAGATATCTAGCACGTCATACATCTTCTGCTCTGCATAGTTTTACATCGTAATGACCATAATAAAGTGTATTAGCTCGAAGATAGCAAATAATTGAAAATAAACAACAGTTTACAATTAGGAGAAACTAATAGTAAACTATTATGAGATTTTTAAAAATTATACTCTTGAATGTACTTCCTGCTATATTTCCGATTGTGTTTATAATATTTCACATTCAAGCCTTCTATCAAAAATACAAAGTAGACTTACAGTCGAACAAATTATTTATTTAATACATTTATATTACACATAGACTACTCCAGTCTGTTAACAGGTACGTTAAAGGATACATAAATACAACTATATACAGTTACGTTATAACGGCAGACATAAATGAGAGCAAATTTCTTCGACAGGGGAATTGTTGCAAGTAAACACAACAGAAAACTCGATCAAGATCTTGTTCAGCAATGACAGTTGCTTATCAGATTTATTTAGAGTTCTCTCCGGATTTTTTTCACTCCCACCATCGTTCTTTGTCTTTCTTTGTTGTTTTAAAATATGCACGTCTCTCCGGAATGCCAGTCACGGTTCCAAACTTTGCGACCAACCTCCCACATGAAATGATCCCCCTTAAAGGGGGCTCAATATGTCTCAATCTGCACTTCAGTTTACTATAAGCATTTGGGTACAGGGACAGACTCCAGCCTAAATAAAAAAGTCATCGAATCGCGCCTTTCTCAACCCTTCATGACGAATGGAGACAGGGACAACAGAACTTCCGAGTTTTTTCCACTCACGTCCTCAGAAAAGTAAGAAAATATATTTTCACTTTGTCCCACTCATGCTCGCGATTGTGCGCGTGCCTGTTGAAGAGTGTTTGTGCACGCGCGTTGTCTTAGCAAAGCTGGAGAGAGAGAGAGAGAGAGAGAGAGAGAGAGAGAGAGAGAGAGAGAGAGAGAGAGAGAGAGAGAGAGAGAGAGAGAATAAAGCTCTGAAAGCAAGAGACTAGTGGATGTGGTGATGTGCCTGTATGTATAGGCTGCGGCTGTCATTAACAAATCGACCAACACGTGACACTTAAACTTGAAAGTACCAGTTTTCCGTGTTTGTCTGTGTTGAAGAAAAAAAATATTGACGGGAAAAGGCTGTGGGGAACGTAAACTTGCTTGGAAACAAGAGGTAGCCTAACCGAGTGGAAGCTACGTGCTACTTTCGAAAAAAGTAGAGCGACATATTGGACGTTAATCTTAAATAAATGTTGCCAAATAATGTTTGTACCTTTTGAGCAGTGTACCCATTGTTAATATACGCCTTTTATAAAAAGAACAGTGTTTTCCATTCAAAGTGAGTCCCTTCAAAAACATACTGACATTCCATTATTGTGAAAGCTTCGAGAAAAACGCATGTATTTAATAGATTTATTCATTGAACCTAATAGGTTTCATGGGTTTTAGGTCCTATTCAAACGAGGGGGGAAAAGATAGGCTACTTGATATAACGTCCTAGCTTTTCAGAAATATTTACTGTCCATTTTTATAATACACAACATATTGTTGGCTCCTGTGCTACTGCAGGCAGCGACACTACCAATTTGAATGTATAAATCTATCTTTGCACTTTTAATGTGTGTCTTTACACAGGCACCCACAACCACAAAACAGATAAACAAGCTTTTTCACCTGCCTGACAGGCTTGGTGAATTATGTTGTGGTTAATATCGCTCTAATTTCGTTTTTATTTGCCTAATTTCTCAGCATGACTTCTATTTTCCTTCATAATAAATGACTGAAGCGTTTTGTCGAGGGATATTTTTCATCCCCGTTATAGAGAACGGGTCTTGACAAAGGCATTATCTCTCTTGCTCCAGTGTTGGTCTCTGCCACGACGCTCTGATCCCACGCCTATGCTTCTTTATTCTGCCTGTCTCGCCTATAGTTGTCGCAATTTGTGAGTTTGATAAATATGCGCATGTGCTCACATGTAAAACTGTTCCTTGTAGGTTCACACTGTTGTAAAAACTATAAAAAGACAGCAAATGGCAGCTTAATAATCAACGTGTGCACCCATTACAATACAGGTTAAGAATTTGCATTACATTGTACGCTAGCCAATTGAATTAATGTCAGTCTTTATATTTGTGGTAGAGGCTGCACAGTAGCAACAAACATTTTAGGTCGCAAAGACATACAGATTAGAAAATAATCATTAGGCGAGAAGATTTACTGCTTGTACAACTTTTGTTTAATATTCCCATTGTACATGTCATAAACATTTAATAAAACGTTATTTTTAAGTAATTATACATTTTAAGGCCTGATTATACAGCCATATATCTTTGATAATGTATCGGATACGACACAAAGACATGTTTCTCGTGCATAAGGATGGGGCTCGTTCTGGGATAACTGTCGAGAAGAGATTGTTTGGGGGAGGGGTGGATGTTTGAATGACCTGGCCCGGTTTTTAAAAAACAGTCCAGAAATTAACAAGTTTGTGTGCCATTCCATCTATTACAAATGAAAATGTGCCTCTGAACCATTACCAAATGCACTACCATGTCTAACATGATGTTGAGCCTATCTAGGTGTGGTATTTATCTAAACGCAAGCCCCCTTCCCCCACGTCTAAATTAATTTGCATTCGTTGATGATATCAATAAAGAATAGCAGGGTTCCTACTTAGTTGTGGAGGGCCGAGAGGGGGGGGGGAGGTGGCTTATTTGGTCACAACTGGACAGAGTGGACGAAGACCCCAAAGGTCAGCTGACCATTTAGTCTAATGTGGGGGAGGAGGGATCTGTAGAAGCGAGTGTGTTTGTAGCCATTCAATGAAAATGAGTCTACGACAATCTCGCCAAATACATCCCATCACGTCTCTACTTGTCCCACAATAAACCAGTATAGGGGTAAAATCTAAGGTAGTTGCGATATTGTCTACAGTAGGGTAACTTATAAATGTCAGCAAAATCAAAACATTAAAGATATACAAGGATTTCATTTGTACACAGCCAGATATCTTTGACAAGGTGCTTATTTTTAATAATGGTCACAAATATGTCCCTGTTTTAAAATGTTCGCCAATTCTTAAAACAAATAGCTAATGCAGTATAGATATAGTAGCTAAATGTGGAAATGCTGTATGTGTGTATGTGGCCTCATTGGACAAGCTATGACAATTCCACATATGGACCCTTCAGTCACCACACTATGGATAGTTGCTCCAAGTTTTTTTTCCCTATTTGTTTATTTTGTATATTACAATATATAATATTTAAATACAATTATGTTTTATTTTGTCCATAATCCATAAAATCAGCATGGAAGGATAACATCATTAATTATTGTGTATTATATGTGTCTATAGTAAATATAGAATAGTCTGGATAACGTTTTTGCAAAACATGTACTATAATGACCTTGCGCATTTCCAAACGATGGTGGACGTTTGGATTAATAATGACTTGATTTGCATATTTCTTTAATTTATTATTGTTGCTGTTAATTATTTGTAATTTCTATTATACCTGACAGCGCCGACAGTGTTTTCGTAATTTAAAGTGTAACTTACTGACAATAGTTGGGCATAAAATGCCAATTTTCCTTAACATTACATTATGATCATAATGATCACTTATTATCTGGCCAACAGTACATTAATATAAAGCCAAAGGCTATTTTAGATTATATAGAATTCCCCCCTTTGTGAAATAACGGGAGTAAGCTTGAGACTTTATTAAGGTGCTATGGTGTGCTCATGCCTTAGAAGGGGACATTCTGGGGCAGTTTGTTTCTTCTCTTGTTTGCTAGATGGCGCTCTCTGTTCTGGGATCCTTTTTAAAAACGGTACACATTTTTTCCAGTTTGTGCATGGTCCAGTCTCACTTAATTGTATTGATTTTTTCTTCTAGTCTTTCACACCTAGGAATCTTGAAACACACATTTGAATGTGAATTTAAAATTACAATGTGCTTAATTTCAGATTAGTAGATTGTGTTGGTTTGTGCTGGCTGTTTTTCGAACGATTTTTTCTTCCCTTGAATAACATGACATTGCTCTACATAAAAAATACATCGGATAAATTATGTTGCTTTGGATTTTTTAATTGATTTGTTTTGGGCTGTTTACATCTTTAAGGAATTATTAAAGCTTTCTGATAAAAGATAATGTCTATCGTAAAACAGAAAGCGGTGGCAAGCCCACCACTGACTCAATGTTTTGTTAGAAATAATTGTCTATAGAATCAACCTCATAATTATATATATATTTTTCAGTTTATCTAACAATATTTCAACCGACCTCATGTCACTACTTTTCCATATTTATAACAAGAAGTTATCGATCTAAAGGCAAACGATCTTCTATTTGTTTTTAGTCGTTAAGTCTCCTTCAGTTTTATCTTTGCCTGTTGGATAATTTTTTAGCATTTTAATAGACATATGTAATGGGATTTGTTAACATGTAAAGAAGATAAATTGCAGCAGCACTTTTTCTAAATAGTGCATTGCCCGTATGACGTTAACGCATGTTCTCACAATGTAAAAGAAAAACATTTAATGTATTTTTATCATTAAGTTTATTTCATTCAAATATTAAATTAATTTTCTTTTTTTTCATATTTAAAAACTGTTAATTTGTGACATCATGCACTAAATGAGAAGGTGTTGTTTTGTGTATATTCATTCACATCACCCTGTATGAAAAACTCTATTTCACCATAATTGCCTTTACGATTGTCCCTCCACATGGGCCACCCGGACCTCTACGACTTAATGCACTTTGTTAAACTATCTGTATGTGATAGCCTATATGTTTGTTACTGTTCTTTCCGAGTTGGTGTGCAAATCGGAAGTTGTAATTCTAGACCAAATTGTTTAAATTTAGTTAGCACATATTTATGTATATTTATATTTAACCTTTTTTTAAATTCGTTTTTATTTTTTTTAAACAATTTCAGATTTCATTTGATATTGAGTCTAAGATACATTGGAAGACCCATGACAAAAAAATGATCCTTTTTCAGGGTGGTCCAAACTCGGTCCTGTGGGCCACCGTCCAGCAGATTTAGTTTAAACTTGTCTCAAAACACCTACCTACTGTTTTCTATTGTATCTAGTGAGACCTGGATTGTGTGGTTCGCGTGTTTAATAAGGATGGAGCTCAACTTTACAGGAAAGTGGCCCTCTAACCGAGTTTATTCGTAAACCCATATTTTCAATCATCGAAATTCTAATATTACTTAATTGATGGTATAATGTGGGAATGGAATTGTCCAATCTTTTAAGAAATTTACAACGACCATGAAAAAGGAACAAAGCACAAGTACATTTTATAAGAGCACATGAGCATATAAGGAACATCTATGTATTGAAACGGGTACAAAGCTATTCTTTGGTTGTGACATTTCTCGCTGTCATGATAGTTGGACGGTGGCTCCAGAGCCTCATCTCTTGGGGGTTTTAATTAACAAGCTGTCTCAAAGCTGTAAGATCTGTCAAACAGTCTCACCCCACTCAAATCCCCTCTTTGTTTTAGGAGTCTCGCTTCTTTTTTTGGCGTTGCTTAAGAGTTCTCCCCATTTATAGTTATTGCTTTGTTTATTGTATACGTCAGTTTACTTTACAATGTAGTTCTTATTTATTTGACCTTGGGTTTGTGTATGCATAGGATGAGTGAGAATTTGAGAACGTGACCATGTGCCTTAAGCAGATAGAGGGGAAACGAGGATGTTTCGTGATTTCTTTATCTTTTGCATAACTTAACAATAACGAAGCGCAGATGCAGTTTTGAGTTCGTTTTACTTACGTGCATGTACCACTCTGTGGAACAGACAGCGGCGAATACAGGGTCAACAAAGAACGCTGTCCATGGTCCTATTTTGAGGCGACTGGATGCTCTTTTTCAATTAGATAGTACAAGTTTCGAAACGAGTAAATCGCCTGTGTCAGAACACTGCCAATGGTTTACAACATTTAACAAGCCATCCTTAAAGTAAGGGATCCAAAGCGCAAATTCACACATCTGTCACAGTAATGAAGCTATTATGACCACCCAACACCAATGGACAAAGAAGACAGAGTGAGAACACACAAGATAACAGGTGAGAGTGAACTGAGTTACGTTAGTAATAATACTATAACGACCAACCAAGCACTTAAAAACGTTGGTAGGAAGAAATAAACTTCTAGAATAAATGTATTCCCAATAGTATTAAATTACATCAAATTAACAAAGTCTATTTTGCTCGATCAAGCAAGCATGTTTTATTTCTACATCTACTCTTTTTCTTACCTAACATATTTAACAATTCGTGAATGTGTTTTACTTTAGAGCTAACTTACGAAGAACTACATAAAGCAGCAATAAATATTCGGTATAAATAATTTGATGAGTAATTGATCCTTATTTTAATCGCCAAACGGGTGCTCGATTTCTGACCAAGAAAAATGAAAGATAACGAAAAAGAAATTAAATAAAGAAATTTTATTTTAAACAGAAAAACAATACAATAAGCATTGTAATAATGTTGAAACGTGTTTTTATCTAAATTCAAATTGAATTCATAATGCATTTATCAGTAAGTCTGATGTCAATAAAGTGTAACCTCTTAACATGATACTTTAAATACATTTACGCAATCGGTGCTTAGTTGCTGTGTTTTTTCCAGTTTTAGATTAATGAATATCGCTACAGCTTTGTTTCTGTGAACGGAGAAACTCATCATTCTCATTTATTCTCATACTGTGAACGGAGAAACTCATCATTCTCATTAATTTAATACAAATATGTAACACTTTTTAAACAATATTTAGTTACTTTGTCACTCAATATTTTTTGGCAATTTGATTTCATTGTCATTCATATTTTACATTTACCCAAGCCTATTTGACTCGATCCTTGGCTATACATTAACGATTCGGAGGTCCCCATCTCTTAAATTCCGCGTCACCTCGTCGTCTCTCACTCTCTGTGTGCGGTGTGCAGAGACTTGTTCTTACTGAATAGACAGCCACTCTGTTTCTCATCTCCGTGACAACCGCCACTGCTTCAAACCACCGTGTTCTTTCATTTGACTACCTTTGTCTGCTTCTGAATAAACATTTAGGATGCAAAAGGACACCCTGATTTAAAGCCAGTGTGTGAGACACCAAAAACTTTCTTTTAAATGTGTAACGTCAATAAATAAATAAACATTTTCAAATTATATCGTGAGTTATTACTTATTATATTATTATATTTAAGTTCAAACATATTATCTTCAGTTTTGGAGCAACACGTAATTAAACAATTAATGGATAGTACACTATCCATGTGTGCAATATATATAACAGATTCACACTTGACTTTTTACCTGGTTGACTGTCGGGATGTTTTAACTGCAGTCCGCAAGATGGGCACATTTGTGGCCACGATAATTTGAGTTCATTGGATGGCAATAACTTAATTTAGAGCCTCGTCTTTTGGGGCATTTCTTAATGAGGATACGCAGCAGAGACGATGATGTCTGTACGGTGCAATAACTCGCTGGTTATTCAAGGGGGGAACAACCAGCTCCGCGCACGAATGTGTTAGCCTCCAAAGAGCCCGCTAGGCTTGATGAGACTCATCTATAATGCGTGATTGAATATCAGGGTTTCCATTCCATACAAGACACCCGGGTGCAACTAGCTCTTCTGACTGAGGAGGCTTTCAACCTTTCCTCCACCCCCACATAAACAATACATGGAGAATCAGACGTTTAAGAAACTGACGACTGGTTTCTTTCAAGAGTCTTTTGTTTTTATAAGAGAATATGAATCGTGTCCTTAACCAGGGTCGCTACATATCATGGTGACCTCATTGGCATTCTATGTGGGAATTCTTTCCCATAGCTGTAAAATGAAGTTGCCATACTTCTTGCGCTCAGCTTATTATTGAGCGGTCAAAATGTTGTTGTTTTTGGACATTTGATTATTGGTTATTATTATTATTAGTATTAGTATTATTATTATTATACGTTAACGTTCTAGTGCTGTTCTATTGCTTAATTGAAAAAAGTAACAACAACGATGAATTAAGAAATCCTTACACTGACTTGAAAATAAACTTATGAGTCAGGATACTGACTTCTAAATATTCGAAAAAAGTTAAATACGTAACATTGGATGATTCTTGAAAGGTTTACGTTATGTAAGTACTCTGTTACATTTACATTGCTCTAATACGTCCATTCAAATTTCGTTTTTAAATGTACAATATAGGAATAATGTAACCACGTGGAAAAGGTTTTTAATAAGATGGATCTTGTTGATTCGTTCGTTAGGCCTATTATATGTTATATGGTAATGATATTTATATTGGATATTTATATTGAAGTGGATAGAGATATAATGGTTATTTTGCCTTATCTCTTTTCCGTTTCCTCACAAAAACTGAATTAAAATTTTACTGACCTACACTGAAATCAGTTTATACCGGCGCCTATTCATATGGTTGCATTTCAAAGTCCGTTTATCCTTGTCCAAGCAAGAGCGGGGCAATATTTATCCAAAAGAAATTCCTTTTTTAATTTTCTTTATTATTATTATTCTCACGGATCTGCCAGTTAAATTAAGCACCTGGCATCCCAAGATGCATGAAACCACAATTATACCCCATTAGCCTACTCTGATATGAGTGTTTACAAAAACACTGCATACGAACACAAATTCAATCGTTCTTTGTTGTAATTGTATTGATTTATTTAGCCTGCGCTTATACCACGACCCCATTTGAAACTTAGAAAGACTTATCCCACAAAAAAAGACCACAAATGAAGATTAAACATTAAAGCAACCATTAAACGCAATGATTTTGTCAGAAACTGCCGAGAACTATGTGACGTGATCTCCCAAAGCATTTCTCTCACACATTGATGAGACATTATAAGAGCTTTCAGAGAAGAAAGAGTGTGGATATGGTCTATATGACAGACATATTCTCAGAAAGTAGAGAGAAAAAGAAGTGGAAAAATATTAGATTTTTGACGCACAGTACACAATAAAACATTGTTGCCGTTTGCCGACCCAGAACATTTCGCGGATCGTTTTTATATTACAGAGATCTGGTGAAGTTAACCCAAAGACAAAAGCCTGAAAGAATGATCTGGGTTCAGCAGGTGCTAAGCTCTTTAAAATACTTAAAATAATATTCGACAGAGCAAAAAAGTATGGAAGGGCACCAAGAGCAAGTAATATTTAATCCGTCGAAAAAAAGTTTGTATAAAAATTGTTAGTTTGATGACACGTTAGCATATTGTTTAGATATTATTTAAACGGCCCATATAGTTCGAATTTACTCCATTGGTCATTTGTTAGGCACGCAAAGACAACTTCAAATCAATGGGTCGTGTTTTACAAATAACACCGAACGTTTAAAGATTTTTCACCAAAGTGAAATGTGTTCGTTTTTTATCAACTATTACTATAATTGAATGAATTCTGTTTTGTATAGATAAAGTTCTGCTTATCCAAAGGTTTGTCCAGCTATGTCATTCATTATTGGTGCACTAGTTCTGGGAATCCCAAAATGTTTTCCTATTAAATTTAAAATTTTGCAACATGCCATAAGGCCTTTCTTTTTCTGCAATAATCAAAAATGACTTGCAGCACCTTTAAACTGTCATTTCTGCTGCCTTTGTGAATTGTCTACAACATCCAGATAAAACACAAAACCCATGTGCTACAGATATGGCTTCATCTGATATGTCGCTGTCTTTGACTGACACTTATTTTGGTTAACATTGGTTTCATTGTGGTGGCCTGGACTTGATCTATACACAAATATCAGCTTTCGTGATAGAGTTCCACAGCTGTTATGTGAGAAGAGCGAGTCATTCTCCGAGCAGACTCACCTTCTCTGGGAACAGACCTGAGAGGTGAGCCGTTGGAGGAATGAGCTTTATCGGGCTCTGAGGATCTTTTCTCCGTTTGCTTGAACTTTAACCCAACAACCTGAAAAGTTGAAAGTGATTCCTTGACTATCATTACTTTGTAAATAAGAGTAGCCTGTGCACTGGTGTTTTTAATTTCAAAGTGAGATATATCTATCAAATTGGTTGCAAAAGTTTAGCATCTTTTAGGTATGAGCTATGCTTAATTGTCTCATGAAGCAAACAATAAAGAATTACGTTATCAGGGCCTTCGATTAGACCGAATCACAGATGAGAAATAAATCAAATAGTAATGTAATATAAATGTGATTCTCATAACTTTGTTCTTACATTTTATTTTAAAACAGCAAGTGTCAAAATTACACTCAAATATCATGGAAGCAGTATCAAAACTCAAAAATCGATCACGAGAGAGAAGAGCGCAAAACTAAAATTTTCCTGTAATATTGTAATTGTTTGTGAACTTCCAAAACATGACTTAATTTAACCTGTCTCGACCAAAAGCAAATAGCTCGTTAAAATTGTTGAAACAATTTGTTTAAATAGTTGTTTATTTGTTGTTATTAATTCTAATCCTAATTTGCTTGATTAGAATTTCTATTGGCTGCACCATTAACTACATATTCACATATGGTTTGTCAGTCCACACAAAGAAAATACAAAAATAACTTGTGTGTTTACTCATATGACAGCAACATTGAGACTCTCTGGAAACTGAGTGTAACAGTTTTAACTATCCTATATATGTTGGACAGACAGTGTTTGCAACCTGCTTATCAATCTAATGAACGTTTGGAGGTATACTCAATTCATCATATATACCATCATATAATCAGTCTTAAAGAGATAACAGAAAGCAATCAGGGTCTGGCATCATGTGAGCCAGACTGTAACTACTAATTTAGGATAAAAGCAATATTAACTACTTGCTTTTAAACATGCATGTTGGTTGTATTACAGTTTTTAATTGGTTTGGTACTATTTTCATAACCAAGGTGTATGTCTGTGTATGGACCAGCTCTCACTGAAGACCAAATCCGACTTCTGAGGAACATGGGGCCTGCAACAATGCCAACCACTCACACACTGTATTTGATTTTACTAAATTTACATATTGTATTGTCTGAACTGAAACATTTAAAGCAAACTTTGTTGAATGGAATACCGAGGGGAAAAAAGTGTATTAATGAAAATAGAAAACCACGGAAAAACAAAACTTAAAAATAAAATAATACTTACAGTAAGAAAAATTCACTTATATTTGTAACTAAGACGGTAAAGAGGTAGGATCTTCAACAAGGTTTATTAACACACACACAGGAAATAAACAGGTAAGCAAGAGAATGTAAATTGACCGATGAGCAGAATACAGTTTAATACTGCCCTTGTGTTGGGGAGATCGTGGACGGCGGGCTTGTGAATCTGCTAAAGGGCTTGTAAAAGTAACTAAATCTAGAGACACACTTGCGTTTATAAGAAACACTGTTTTGTGTGCACACTTGCGTTTATGCAGGGCAGAGAGACACACTGCGCCTGAATATAGCTAAAACATTGTTATGTCACATCTTGGGTGGTATCCGAGTACGCAGTGGAAGGGCGTGAGTCCAGTGGCGGGTTGACGTAGCAAGTTCTGGGATTAATTGGCCCAACTGAGGAACTGGCTCCAGGTCTCCTGGTTTTCATGACAGAAAGTAAGCAGAAATCTACCTACTTCCTGTATCTTTCGCTCTTATTGCCCATTGGATTGAGGATGGTACCCCGGTGACAGGCTGACGGTCTCACCAAGGAGAGTAAAGAAGGTCCTCCACAATCTAGAAATAAACTGTGGCCCCCGGTCAGATACGACATCCTCCGGAATGCGGAACACATTTCTACTGTTTCAGGGCAGTGGGCAAACCTTTTAGGGGGACCAACCGACAAGATGAAGAGAATCTGTCTATTACCCCATATATACATGTGTTACCACAGGTCTGAAACAAAGTCCACTCTGAGGTGTGACCAAGGGCGGTTGGGTATAGGAAGTGGAAGGAGTTTCCCTTCGTATAGATGATGCGCACTCTTCGAGATGGCACACTCTCTACAACTTTGGACAAACCGTCTTACATCGCTGCTATCACCCAGTACTCGTAGTGACTAGTGGGTGTAACGAGCACAGTTTTCCACTCTTCTCCTCTTCAGATCCGCACCAAGTTATAAGCGCAGTTTGATGAAGAACTTGGCCTCTCTCTGTTCCAGGGCAATTGGGATGAGGGTAAGAGGGTAGCAGAATTTTTGCAGTGAAGCAGTTTAGAGCTCGGTAATCAATACAGGGCTGCAAACCCCCATCCTTCTTGGCCATGAAGAAGAAGCTTGAAGCGGCAGGAGAACGAGAAGGGGAGGGTGAGTGAGTGAACAGATTTTCCCATGGGGCACTGGCCTCCTTTAGGTCGATCACACAGTCCCATGGTAAGAGAAGGGATAGTTGGATCGACCGGGCTGGACAGAAGACATCTAAAAAATTTTAACAATGCCTTTGAATCTTTGCATATAGTTTTTCTGGAGGGCTTTCAATGGTGGTGGTGCAAACTTCGACAGGTGTTGGTAAGATGTGTTGGAGTGCTGACAGAGCTGGGAAACATTGATCTCCCCACTTGAGAATTTCTCCAGAATCCCAGTGGATCTCAGGTTGATGCTTGATAAACCAAAGTCAACCCAGGATGATTTCTTTGGGGCCCTGCTCCAGGATGAGAAGATGGATCTCCTCTTCATGGCAGGTGCCGACTTGTAGTTGGACTGGACAGGGTTTAAACTTCACTGTCCTTTTGCTCAGTGGTCTCCCTAGAATGTATTGAACTTGGTAGTGGATGCTCTTTTTCAGGAGTCTGAGCTGGTGGCAGAGGGCGCCGGAGATTAAGATGCCAGCAGACCCAGAGTAGATAAGGTTTTAGCAATTTTAGCAAATTCCAGTCTGGCTTTTTTATGTTTTTCTTTCAAAAGTAGAGTTCTCCTGGGTCTTCTTCTATTGAGCACACTTTTGCTCAAAAAGAGATGGATGGTGTGATCAGAAACTGACGTAGCTTCACCTTGAGGTCAGCTGCCATCTGTTTGGCAGTTATCCTTGGTCCTTTTTTTACCTTCCTTCTGTGGAAAACTGTCACTTTTCAACAGGTCAAGTCTGCCCCAAAACTCTTTCTCTTGACAAGATTTGACAGGCACAGCCAGGTGGTCATTGATTTTTCAAACTTTTTCTCCCAAGTAAAAATCAATATATATATATATATATATATTGGAATATCTTACTTGAATGACAGTATAGCTATTGTCTATGAAATGAAACTTCCATGAAGTCTCTATATGATAGCGTTAACGTATTCTGTATTGTATGTCCCAGTGGTCAGTTTTGACACAGAAACCACAAAATTGTTACTTGACACCTTTATTCAGAAAATACAATTGTTTCAAAATAAAAGTCCTGAGTTTTGTGTTCTTCCACACATTTCTAAGGTGCCTTAGCTCAGATCAATGAAGCACAGATCAATCAGTTTGAAAAAAAGAACACAAAACTTGTATTAACTGAAAGAAAACAATTTGAACAAAAATTGTGTGACTTATAAGCTCTCTTTGGTGGGTAGATGTGTGTAAACTCAGATGTCCTTGGCATACAATTAATCCGTTTGGAAAAAAAAACAACAGTCCTAAATGAAAGATTCCAATTAAATTCCAATATTTGCTGATATGGCATATCGACGGATTTATAAGCCATCTTTGGTAGGTGGGTCATTTTGACCCAGGAACACCGCTAGGGTTTTGAACACAGCACAAGGGTAAAAGTATGATCAAGGAACACAAATGCAAGCTGAAAAAGTATTTTATTTAAATATTTACAATACTTTGTTTGCTGTAAATGCAGGCCTGAAATACACTTTATGAATCCGGTCTTACATTTATGGCCATACATTTTCATCAACATCACAGAATGTCCTCATTGTTCAAGCACCGAAGGAAAACCTTCTGGCATGACATTGTTCTGCAGTTATATCAATACAAGCTTCATTCGTGACTTGAAGGAGGATGATGTGCTCATGTGGATGGTGATCATACACCTTCCACCTCCATGTAGAGAAGAATTCCTCAAATTGAGGAAAGGATAGTATGGAGGAAGGTAGATGGTCATGAACCGAGGATGTGCCCGAAACAATTCCCGAAACAGCTCTGCATGGTGAAAACTAACATTGTCCCAAACAAAAACATTAATTCCATCTTCACCCTGACATGCCTGCTCAAGCTCATTTAGAAAAATTATCCGGTGTTCAGTGTTGTATGATCCTAGTTCTGCGGCCTACCACACCATCTTCAGACATAGCTGCACACATTGTGATGCTACCCCCACGTTGTCCAGGCACTTGTATGGTTGTTCTTTGGTCTATAATGTTACGTCCACAATGTCTGGATTTCGCTAATAACTGAACAATGTATGTGCGTACTGTGAGCAGAGCTACAACGTCCGGACAGGCCATCCCACTGCGCTACATCCCCACCGTTTTTTTATGTAAACACGCTCTAGACAGACAGGTTTCAACGTTTGCGCGCATCTCTCCTGGCTGCAGTGCAAGCATTAAAGGGGTCGTGCAATGGTGCTACAGTGATAAATGTGCTGTCTTCTCATGCTTACATGGTCAACTTGTCAAAAACAAGTTGGACGTATTACGTAGTATTTCTGTGCTCTATACACTCCCCCAGCGTCCGTACAGGTTTCAAAAAGTGTTTTTCAAACATGAAAAATCGTTACGTAACAACTTTTCTTAGTCCCTTATTGGACAATTATCCCAGAAAAGCATTTAGCATGTGGATAAGTCCCTTTCATGAGAGAGAGCGAGAGAGAGCGAGAGAGAGCGAGAGAGAGCGAGAGAGAGAGAGAGAGAGAGAGATAGCAATGTTCGTGAAGTTTCTACACTGGAACTACAGCAGCAATGTAGATGAAAAATCCTCAAGCAGTACGATTCGTACCTCCAGACAGACACCAGCTGCGCAGAAAAGTCAGTAAACACACACAACCAAGACCCCAAACCATACTTATGCCAAACAAACACATACCTCTCACACAGAGCAAACGAGCACCGGCAACAAACACCCAGATGACGCAATATCCTACCATTCTGGGGATGCCCTTTATATAGTCCAAATAAGGCCCGCTAAATTATCATGGGGCGGGGACAAGCTTAAAGTAGCACTTCACAACAATAATAAAGAACATAATTAAAAAGTTATTTCATTTTGGAAACAAACTCTTCATATATTTGTATATTTATACAAGATTATGTCAGAAAGCCAATTTTGTGTAGCATTTTCATAAACACAGATTTCAACGTGTTAAATAAAATTAATGCAAAGAGTTGTGAAAATGGGAAAGTGCTTCAGATAACATGGGACATAAGAACGAAATAACTATCCTAAGGTACAGTTCGGGAAACACGCCAAGACAAGGTGTACTTTTAGAGTCTTCATAGCTCTCTAAGAGACAACATTTTCAGGAAACGCAGCCCTTTATTGAACACACCCAATAAACATACAGTACAAAGTGATGTTGGAAAAAGTAAACAAAACTGGTTGAACCACATTAGCAGCAATAACTTGAAGCAAACACTTCCTGTAGACCTGCAGAAAGGTCCAGTACTACTTTTGGACTATTCGTCTTTACAGAACTGCTTCAGCTCATCCACATTCTTAGGACGTCTGGTGTTAATAGCTCTTTTGAGGTTATTCCACTTATATTTAATTTTCTCCTCCACAATAGCAAGTGGACCAAGTCCAGAGGACTTGATGCTCACACCACCATACTTACTTGCTGGGATAATGTTTTCAAGTTGGTACACTGTTTTCTTTTAACCAGTAGTGTTGTGGGGTGTCAAGTTTGTGTTTGGCAAACTTAAGGCATGCTGCAATGTTTTCTTTGGAGAGTAATGGCTTCCTTTATGGTGTCCTTCCATGGAAAACATATCTGTTCAAAGTTTTACAAACGGTTGAATCATAAACATAAATCTTAACCAGCCTTAATGAATCCTATAAGTCCTTAAACGGGGCAAGTTCTTGATCTTTAATTGGAGACGAGCTGGGGGAACAGGTAAGATAAAGTCACAGGTAAAACAGGTACCTGTATATTCCACAGGTAAATGGCCGTGGTGAAGCCTAGTTTTTTTGAGTGGGTATACTCTGATTTGTCCCTTGCACCTGTCCCAGAGCAACACTCCATAAGCACCACCCTACTTACCAATAGATACAGTCTACATGTAATAAAGAGCATTCTGAAAACTGGAAATGTGTTATCAAGTTGTCAGTATATTATAAGCAACCAGACTTATCAGCTGAAGCTTAGTATTAGTATTCATAAGAGCATTAACAATCAACAATAAATATATAAACATTTGTACGGTTCTATCAAACCTCAGCAAACCCAGTCTTTGTGGTGGAGTAGTAATAAATGAGAAAGATAAATTATACATCCAAATTATAATACAAACAAAATTAAGAATAAAATAGTTTTTTACAAACTGATTGATTAATCTAAATTCTTTTCTGTGACAATACACAAAAATATAAATAGATTTGACTTTGTATACCCATAATAGTAAAACAAATGTTGCTGCCCCCAGACAGAGTCATAAGATTAGATTAGATTCAACTTTATTGTCATACAGTACAGTGTAACAAAATGTAGTTTAGGTCTAACCAGAAGTGTAATTAGCAAGTGCAGGATATACAGTGTGCATAAATACAGAATACAATATTAGAAAAACACTATACAGTGGGCATGGACTAAGAAAATACTTTACAGTAGGTATGTTCTATGAGAAATTGACAGTAGATTTGTACTTTGAACAATATATACAACTGGGTATATACTAAGAGCAGAAATGTACAGGTGGCTATGAGCAGATAATAATTTAGACTAAACTGTAGACAATAGCTATTAAAGTTGCAGTACAATAGATGAGTTAATGCAGTTATTGAAGTTACAGTGCAGTGGATGAGTTAATGTGGTTATTAAAGTTACGGTGCAATATATGAGTTAATGCAGTTAATAAGGTTACAGTGCAGTAGATGAGAAATTCAGTTATTGAAGCTACAGTGCCGGAAATGAGAAGATGCAGTTAGTAGAGTTACAGTGCAATAGATGAGTTAAATGCAGTTAAAAGTTGTCCAGTAGTGCAAATGAGCATTCAGTAGAATATTTCTGGTGTGCAAGTGAGCAGTATAGAGTGCAAATGATGCTGTTTGTGTATAAATAATCCGGTAGAGCAGATGAACACGAAGTACTGGTGTGTAAAGTTCAGTAATGCCTGACAGCCCTATAGTGCAATGTAAACAATGCTATAGCAGCGTTAAAGTTAAAGGTATGAGGGGTAGTGGATATAGGGGTGGAGTGGTTGGGTTTGTAATCACTGATGGCCTGGAGTCATAAGTCACTATGGGATGGGGTAGGTAGCTAGCCAGGTAGGTTACAAAGCTTTCCAAATATGTACTCAGACATCTGATGTATGCATTGCCTCCTTGCTTGAGTGGCAGAATGATGGAATCCGTAAAATTTTAACTAAATTCGGCGTTTTCGGTCCTTTACTATACAATTGTAATGTATTTGCCCAAGTTAATATAAATGTAAGTAATATGTGAAAATCAAGAGTGATGGTGTGAGCTTTCCTGTAGCTCAGTGGTAAGAGCATTGCGTTAACACCGCAAGGTTGTCGTTTCGATCCCAGGGGATTGCAGATACCCATTGTAAAATGTATAGGATAATCCAATGTAAGTTGCTTTGGATAAAAGCGTCCGCCAAATGCCTAAATGTTTGTTATAATGTTTATTTTGACAGGTTGCCTCAAAGGGTGTTTGACAGTTGCTTTTCTCACATGTGTCATGATTCAAGAACACAATGAGGCCCAAGTGCGATGTAAATAAACTATTTATTTGGGAGTACAGTCCACGGATGACACTGAGCGAGGGCGTCTGCAGCTATGGAGGATGTCACACCCGGAGAACCCGGGATCTAGACGGCAGCTGCAGGGTGCCGAACGCGAGACAGGATCTGGCAGTTGGCGGAGTGGATCCGTAGGGGTCCCAGACGGCGTGTCTGGACAAGCTCCCGGGAATTGGTGAAGCCACAGTGAGGAGTATGTACAGGGGACCTGGAGCGCCACCGGGAAACTAGAGGGCAGAGGAGATCCAGGAAATAATCGGGGAAAACAAACTCTAAACTAGGGAACTGAAAAACTAGACTAAGAAACAAAAAAGGAAAAACACGACTGGAAACAAACAAACAAGAGCAAGATGCTAGATGCTAACCGCTAAACGCTAGCTGCACAGGACAAGACTAGACTGGGAGTCAGCTTACTGCAGAACACATACACAACGGACTGACAAAAAACAAGAGCACACGAGGGAATAAATGAGGAAACCTATCAAGCTCATAATGAGCCACAGCTGCAGAGCGTGACCCGCAAGCGGGATGCACTAGCGAAAAACGCTGACGAAAACTCGCTACAGGTGTAAGGGTGATCAAAGGTAAGTGAGGGAACACCAGTGAGGGAGACACAAGGGTGGGGCTAGTGACGCGGACACCGAACACGTGGCGAACGTCAAACAATTCCCCACGTGTTCAACATGAAACAAAACAAAGCCATAGCGGCAGAAAACAGGAACAGACCCAGAGCTGTGACAGTACCCCCCCCCCCAGCAGCGCCTCCGGGCGCTTAGGGAGGGGGCTCACCTCGTCGCCGGTGGAAGTCCACGATCAGCACACGGTCCAGAATGTCTCGAGACAGCACCCAACACCTCTCCTCTGCGCCATAGCCCTTCCAGTCCACCAGGTATTGAAAGCCCCTGCCGTGAAAGCCCCTGCCCTGGCGTACGTCGAGCAGTCTGACCGTGTAGGTCGGGGACCCGTCCACCAAACGAGGGGGGGGGGAGGTGGGGAACGGGAGCCAGAAGGATTCAGGCGGGACGTGAAGACAGGTTTCACCCTGGAGACATGAAAAACAGGGTGAACTCGACTAAGATTAGGTGGGAGCTTGAGCCGGACGGCCACCAGATTGACCACCTTGGTGATGCGATATGGACCGATGAACTTGGGAGCCAGCTTGCGAGAAGGCACCCGGAGAGGCAAGTCCATGGTGGAGAGCCACACTCGCTGACCACACAAGTAGGTAGGATGGGAAGTCCGGTGCCGATCAGCTGCGGCCTTATTTCGGCTAGCGGATTGGGCCAGAATCTTCCGAGCCTTCCTCCATGTGCGTCGGCAACATTGGACGAAAGCCAGGGCCGAAGGGACCGAGGAGTCGAGTTCCTGGGAAGAAAACAGAGGGGGTTGGTAACCCAGAGAGCACTCAAAGGGCGACATACCTGATGAGGACACGGGCTGAGAGTTGTGGGCATACTCAATCCAGGCCAGCTGTTGGCTCCAGGAACCGGGGCAATGTGAGGTCAGGCAGCGGAGTCTCCGACAGAGATCCTGGTTGGCGCGCTCACATTGCCCGTTGGTCTGCGGATGAAAACCAGAGGAGAGGCTAGCAGTGGCACCAATCTGCTTGCAGAACTCTTTCCAAAACCGGGAAGTGAACTTAGGACCCCTGTCGGACACGACGTCAACTGACGGTCCACCATCAGTTGAGCAGTTTCCCGGGCGTAGGGAAGCTTGGGCAGGGGAATGAAATGGACTGCCTTGGAGAAACGGTCCACCACCGTCAGAACGACAGTGTTACCCCCGGAGAGAGGGAGGCCGGTCACAAATCCAAGGCGATGTGCGACCATGGGCGGGAGGGAATGGGCAAAGGGCGAAGCAGACCAGCAGGAGGGCGATGGGAAGGCTTGTTTTGAGCACAGACTGAGCACGCCAACACGAACTGCCCAACGTCTTTGGCCAGTGACGGCCACCAATACCTCTGATGCACCGTAGCCAGGGTTCCCCGATTGCCTGGATGGTTGACAAACCTAGAGGAATGACCCCACTGAAGGACATCAGGGCGCAGCACAGCCGGCACGAATAGCCGACCCGGTGGGCATCCTTGCGGCACTTGCACCCCTCGACCGGCCTCCTCTACTCGTTGCTCGAGCCCCCAGGTAAGAGAACCCAACCACCCTCCCCTTGGGGAGGATGGCATCAGTCGTAGGCTCTCCCTCGGGTACCCCAAACAGACCAGAGAGAGCATCTGGCTTGATGTTCTTAGAGCCTGGCCGGTACGAGAGGGTGAAGTCAAACCGGCCGAAGAAGAGTTCAACCTCTTGGCCGAACGGACATACTCGAGATTCTTATGGTCCGTCCAGACCAAGAAGGGCTGCTCCGACCCCTCCAACCAGTGACGCCACTCTCCCAGAGCCAGTCGAACCGCCAACAGCTCCCTGTTACCGATATCGTAGTTTTGTTCTGCAGGGCTGAGGCGGTGGGAGAAGTAGGCGCACGGATGCACCTTCCCGTTGTTAGCCGAACGCTGCGATAATATCGCGCCTACCCCAACATCGGACGCGTCTACCTCCACAATGAATTGCCGTTCCGGATCTGGAAGACAGAGCACAGGTTCAGAGACAAACCTGGACTTGAGATTATCAAAGGCTACCTGTGCTTTAGGGTTCCACCGGAACGGGACCTTAGGGGAGGTGAGCGCGGTGAGCGGCACAGCCACCTGGCTGAAACCCCGGACGAATCGCCGGTAGAAGTTGGCGAACCCCAGGAACCGCTGCAGCGCCTTACGGGAGTCAGGGATAGGCCACTCAGCGACGGCCTTGATCTTAGCCGGATCAGGTTCGATGCCTCTAGGAGAGATTATGTGACCAAGGAACAAAACAGAGTCGCCGTAGAATTCGCACTTCTCCGGTTTGACAAAAAGTTGGTTCTCGAGAAGATGCTGGAGGACCTGACGAACATGTTGGGTGTGTGCCTGGAGAGAGGGGGAGAAGATTAAGATATTATCCAAGTACACAAAGACAAAACGATTGATCATGTCACCCAACACATCGTTGACTAGGCCCTGGAAGACAGCCGGAGCATTGGTCAACCCAAAGGGGAGAACCAAATACTCATAATGTCCCGATGGTGTATTGAAGGCCGTCTTCCACTCGTCCCCCTCGCGGATGCGGACAAGGTGGTAGGCATTGCAGAGGTCTAGCTTGGTAAAGATCTTGGCTCCCTGTAATAATTCAAAAGCAGTTGACATGAGAGGTAAGGGGTACTTATTCTTAACCGTGATCTCATTTAACCCTCGATAGTCGATACAGGGACGCAGGGAGCCATCCTTCTTCTGGACAAAGAAGAAGCCTGCCCCAGCCGACGAGGAGGAAAAACGGATGAGCCCAGACTTAAGTGATTCATTAACATACTTATCCATGGCCTCTCTTTCAGGACCGGAAAGGGAATAGAGTCGACCCTTGGGCGGAGAAGTGCCTGGAAGGAGGTCAATGGCGCAGTCGTAGGGGCGATGCGGAGGCAGAGAGGTGGCGCGTGCCTTGCTGAAGACCGAGCGCAGATCGCGATACTCCTCCGGGACTCCGGCTATATCGGCTGCTTCTACCTGCAAGACAGTGGAGACAGAGACAGGAGACAGGGCAGGACCAAGACAAGACGCATGACAAAAAGGGCTCCAGGCCAGAATGGAATTGTTAGCCCAATTCACGTGAGGATTATGCTGTGACAACCATGGGTGCCCTAAAATGATAGGTGTTTCGGGGGACTCAAGGATGTACAGCTCAATCATCTCACAGTGGTTACCAGAAAGAAAGAGCCTTACGTGAGGGGTGACGTGAGTAATGGTGGCAAAGGATGGACCCGCCAGCGTCCAGACCGGGATGGGTTGGGGCAACGACAAAAGGGGAATCCCCCATTGGCGAGCCGTGTAGGCGTCTAGGAAGTTGCCCTCTGCTCCTGAGTCCAGAAGGGCCTGCCCGCTGTGGTCCTGACCCCCAAAGGAGAGGCGGAAGTCTAAGACGGTTCGTGAGATCGGGGAGGAAATTGGGATGGCGCCCACGCGGATTCCCCGAACTACGGGTGGGCGCATGCTTTTACCGGACAATGGACGGCCTGTTGCCCCGGGCCCCCGCAGTATAGGCACAACCCATGCACGATCCGGTGCTCCTTCTGCTGAGGAGTGAGGCGGGTGCGCCCGAGCTGCATGGGTTCGGGTTCCATGGAAGGGGTAGCTGTGACCGGTGGCGCCGGGGTATCACGGACGCGCCAAGGGGGTGGTGAGCGTTGTCGGAGGCGCTTGAGTCGGTTCTCCACCCGGAGGCACAAGTTGGTAAGGGCCTCCGAATAGAATAATCGGTGATGGACGACCTCCCCTGGGTAAGACGGGAGAGCTGGGACGCTGCCTCATCTCCTCGGGCTGATCTGTCGAAGAGACGGATCATCTCCGCCTTAAATGTCTCAAAAGAGGAGCAGCATGGGTCTTCAGCCTCCCAGACGGCGATCCCCCAGTCGCGGGCTTGCCCGGTGAGTAGATTCAGGACAAATGCCACCTTGGTGTCCTCCCGGGCGTAGCGGCGGTTCTGTAGGGCGAACACAAGCCCACACTGGGCTAGAAAAGGGCGGCAGACATTGGCCGCACCATCATAGGTAGGGGGAAGATGGATATGGGGCTCCGGTTCCGGTGGGCTGGGGGACGGCCCTCGACCGCTGGCAATGGCCCCCTGGACCTCTTGCAGAGCGACACGTAGTTCCGTCATCTGACCAGACAGGAACTTCATCCCCTGGGAGGTGGCGGTTATGCGGGTGGCTTGCTGTCCCAATAGGACCCCCTGCTGCTGGATAGCCATCCGGACGGGGTCCATCTCCGCTGGGCCTCGGGTTTGGTCAGTCCGTTTTGTCATGATTCAAGAACACAATGAGGCCCAAGTGCGGTGTAAATAAACTATTTATTTGAGAGTACAGTCCACGGATGACACTGAGCGAGGGCGTCTGCAGCTATGGAGGATGTCACACCCGGAGAACCCGGAAACTAGACAGCAGCTGCAGGGCGCTGAACGCGAGACAGGATCTGGCAGTTGGCGGAGTGGATCCGTAGGGGTCCCAGACGGCGTGTCTGGACAAGCTCACGGGAATTGGTGAAGCCACAGTGAGGAGTATGTACAGGGGACCTGGAGCGCCAGCGGGAAACTAGAGGGCAGAGGAGATCCAGGAAATAATCTGGGAAAACAAACTCTAAACTAGGGAACTGAAAAAACTAGACTAAGCAACAAAAAAGGAAAAACACGACTGGAAACAAATAAGCAAGAGCAAGAGCAAGACGCTAAACGCTAGCTGCACAGGACAAGACTAGACTGGGAGTCAGCTTACTGCAGAACACATACACAACGGACTGACAAAAAGCAAGAGCACACGAGTGAATAAATGAGGAAACCTATCAAGCTCATAATGAGCCACAGCTGCACAGCGTGACCCGCAAGCGGGATGCGCTAGCGAAAAACGCTGACGAAAACTCGCTACAGGTGTAAGACAAACAGGAACAGACCCAGAGCTGTGACAACATGAAACAGAAACAGTTCATGTGCACGTGCTCTCTGAAAGCTCCATGAGCACATGCAAAACAATTGCAGATTACATATTTAAACACCATCTGAATATTTCTAAAGATATTCATACATAATTATAATTTTGTTAGCTGTTCGGTGCTACTCTCTGGTTAACAAATAATACATTTGCCAGATGCTGTGGCATTCCACGTTTTACTGCAAAATCAATTTTATGCCTGGATTCCACGATTCAACCATAGGACCCTAAATATGAGCTTGTATGTTGTATTTTATATTTTTGTCCCATAGAACACACAAAGTTTTTACCATCATTTAATCATGCTGATGTTGTATTTTAAACTGCACAACAACAACATCGGTGCCTTGTAAGATGCCCAAGCAGGCTTTACTACATTCAAACATGTTCATTTGTTGTCATTTTGAAACTGCATAACAAAAAATGGGAAAATCTGTGAAACAACATTAACCTACACAGGCGCTGTTCTCCGACGCGCTATTCTCCTCCATGCCTCTGTACTTTTTAAATTGTGGTCCTATTCCTGCTAGCAAAATGAAACTAAAACTGCTTTTACCATTAATCTTCTATGTTAGCGATTAAATGTTACTTAGCTAGTTAACATTAGCTTGTTTGCAATAGCTTGTTGCATAGTGCATAACACACTGCAACTAACACGCCGAAGCCATTTCCCATGCATTGTTTTATTTGTGGCAACCTGGCATAATGTTCACATTAACGGCCACAATTAGCCGCCAATCCCTTCCATTCAGGTCCTGTGTCACACACAGTTGCGCACATACTGGTGACAATTTAGTGACTTTGGCACTATATTTAGTGAATTTCAGACCACTTTTGTCCACAAAAGGCGCACAGATTTCATTCAGTGGGAAAAGGTCGTTTTCTCAGCATCTATTTTTTGCAGTGTGTGCGCAACGGATACGCTAAAAATTCAGTTGACTGAAAATAACCACCACTCTATAATGTAGATGTATGGTGACTTCTTTTATATATCTTTTTCACAATAACTGTTATTACATTTAAATTGCATTATATGTTAATGGCTTGATTGTAAACAACTTAAAAACCATTGCAATAAATGGTATTGAAGAAAAATCTGTTTATTCATTGAACCAGCGAGAAACTTTGAAAATAACCATAATGACATGTCTCCATTCTACAATAATGATAGTAGCAAGGCTTTCCTCTGTGTTCACATATCTTTAAAAGTACAATTCAATTTTGACTGTATAATTTGTGTCCCCTACAAAAATTACTCTTAAGAAATTTTATGTTCATTTTACCCTCCCTACTGTTAAATAAAATGTATGCCCATACACATGACTTCTGTTCTGTGGCACTATTAAGCCTGGCCGCTGCATTGTGTTCAGTTTTGCCGGCCGATGGAAAACCACAGCTGGAAGACCAACTAAAACATGCTAAAACAAGTATTAACAACATTAAATAAAAGTAAACTAGAAAAATTTGTTCGTTTAGGAGTTTATTGTATTTTCTATTCGCAGCTTGAGCTATTGTTGGGGAGAAGGAAAGTGGAGTGGATGTATTTGCTTGTCTTCCAACCGCCGTGCTAAAGCAGGCATGTGCACCCACACAACCTCAGCAGAAACAGAGGTAAAAAAGTAAGATGGAGAGTCTGCGTGTAGTGCTGCGCAAACCAACAGGGACAGGTTGCTCTGTCACAAAGACTTTAACAAGATTCAACAAAAGCACAAGATTTCATACATACTGGGAGAAAACTCAATAAGCTCAAACCTAGCTGCAAGACATGTCAAGTCTTGCCACGGCAAAAGAACAACCAGCACAACAGAACGAAACACTGACACACAAACTGACTCTATATGACAGGATCCTGTCACCCTCACTGAGTATATGTACATATATATATAATATATTAATAGATATATATTATATGTTTTACTTTTATTTTTATTTATATTTAATTTTCCTGTGCATTGGCAATATAAAGTTTATCATGCCAATAAAGCTTCTTTGTGCTCTTGCATCAGATGCAAGAGGCTGTGGTCTTTTGCCGGACCGATGCGGGTTCGAGGCCCACAGAGAACGGGGCGAGTTGGACTGGCAACACATGTAAATGCAGCTAATGTCCCAGTAACATATATGAAGAGTTTGGTTCCAAAGTTAGATAACTCATTTTTTTTAATGTGCATTTAATTAATATAAACCAAACTGCAGTTGGTTAGTTTTGTCATAACACAAAAACACAGCTAACTAACACAAATAAAACAACAAAAACATGACAACACAATAAAAACAATATATATATTCTTAAAAATCGAGTTACTCGTTTTGGAACCAAAGTCTTCATATACACTCTTTCCCTCAAAAACACACTTTCAATGATCTTGTCCTGAATAAATCAAGATTGACAGTCTTTAGCTGTTGACAATTCCTTTGTCTCCTCTCACTAATAGCTTTACAAATTGTACTTTTGTGTGATGCTAAAATGCCCATGAGCAAACAATGCTCAAGTGAAAGAAGTCAACACACTGCCCGAAAGTAACACTCGGGAACTGTAAAAATATCAAAGTGAGCTGATTGTTCACTATTCTGTATGTAAATCAGAACTTTTTACGTCAGAAATAAACATTGATTCAATATCGAGATTAGGTTATCAACACGACGCATATGTTCAGAATCATTGTCCTTATTTGGAAACTTGGTGGGAGGAGTCTGAGTCCTTCTGGCTATTTTTGTGGAGAAGGGGATTCCTTCTAAGCTAAACATTCTTTGTCTGACATGCTATACCTTATTTGGTCATTCTGTAAACCCCTGGACATATGAAACCTTCCAGATGTCTTCTAGTACCGTATATAAAGACGTGTTGTTTCTAAAATAAATTAGTTCAAAAGCTTGATGCCTCTCTGTGTCTTGTTTGCAGAAGAATTCTCTCACAACATCCAACCTATTTCTGATTTGATTTTAGTGGTGATCCAAAACACAGAAAGAAACTTTGTCTTCGAAAGGAACCTGAAGTTTAACAATTGGGGGCTTCGTCCTGTTTACTCATCAGTAATCTGGGGACCTACTTGATTTGAAGACCACGCTACACTGAAAGACGTTCTACTGGTTCCAGTTTTTTTATATAAACTTCCTGCGATATACTGTTGATGGCAGTTTCCGCACGTTTGTGATGTGTTTCTGCATTTGCGTGTGACACTCCATGACGTTAATCGAGGGCCAGATACAGTCCTAGTAGTCGAGAGGCACACAACGCGTGTATTTTGATATATTGACTTTATCAATTAAACTTGCTAAGTAACAAACAACAAAAGTTGGATTTTGTGGGGGAAGTTTTCGTCTTTCACTTTCCTTTTCTAACATTTGCTTTGTTCATGTGTTGAGTATGGGACAAGAAATATCTAAACCACTACCAGCTGAAAGATTTTATGTACAGAAATAACAAGGGTTATTGGACACAACCATTTGTTAATTTGGCTGGATGGTCTGAAAGCGACAAATTGAAGAATATCCCAGATTTGGTTCTTTTAAGAAAGATGATATGGAATGAAATTAAGGGTGGATGGGGTGATCCCCAATGGGATTATTAGATTATTAAATAGAAATTTGTCAAAAAATAAGGCACCAAGGTCCCAAACGTGTTAATAAATTAAACAAAATATCGATCGACGTGCCATCTACAGTACAGTCACTGCCATCTTCTCAACCGCAAATGGCTGCAGTGTTGTTGCGTACCAGAGGGAACCAACGGGGCAGACTTCAATATAACCGGGGCCGGCCTCTGGGAGGTCTCAAAAGGTCCGGGGTGTGTCATTTAAAGTGGTAAACCAGGACACTGGGAGAGAGAGTGTAGACTGAAACAGGAACATGACATCGGACGTCTGCCTCGAGCACCACAGATAAACCAAACTCAAGCACCACAATATGGCAGTGGTTCTGCTGATCAATATCAAGGTGTCTTGGGTGAACAAGAGGGGTGAACAAAATAATCCAAAACATGTTTAGGGGTGCCCACAGATCTGAATTGTTTTTCTTTTAGCATGCGCACAGATGAACTATCATTCATTTCTGCAAAATTTTATGAGGAGCCGATCACAAATCGTATTACGCGCTCTGTTGGGGATTCAAGGACTGAAGTTGTTTGTCACATGACACCTGCCATTGAGGTAAGGGCACTTAATCATCTGCCTTTCTTTCACAAATTTGTAATTACTCCAAATTCACTTTTGAATCTTTTGGGAAGAGATATCATGCATAAATTTAGCATTGAGATTGTATTTTCAGACAGCTCTGTAATTTTTTGCCCAGATGCAACTGTGGAATCAATGCCACACTTCATGAATAAAGATGAACCACAACAATTTGAACACAACATTGCTGAGGTAAACCCGACGTTGTGGTCACAGTATAAAGATGAATCAGACTTTGTTGGTATACCCCCTTAAAAGGCGAAAATGATTACACAGAAGCCTGTGTACATGAACCAATACCCATTGTCACCTGAAAAGGTTGAGGGTATTCAACCTGTAATTGATACTTATCAATTTTAAACAAGTGGTTATTGTCCCTACTCAGTTACCTTACAATACACCAATCAATTCCATAAGGAAAGCTGACGGAACGAATTGCTCCTCTGCACTTAAAGAAGATTAAAAATGACAGCCCAACACCGTGGTATAATGAACAAACTCAGGTTCTACAGAAAGTGACAAGGAAAATGGAGCGCAACTTTAAGAAAACTAAATTAGAGGTATTTCGTACAGCATGGAAGGATAGTATTCGAAAATACAGGAAAGTGTCATGATTCTGCCTTCTCTTGTCCTGTTTTCTGGTCTAGTGGCAGAATCATGACATACCCACGTGTTTTATGTGGAGAGATACATATTATTGTCAATCAGGACATATTATACCTTCTCTCTAGTCTCGTCAATGGCCCCGCCCCTCTCGTTCCTAGTATTGCTTTCCACCTGTGTCTCATTCCCCACACCTGCCCATTGTTATCTCCTTTGTTAGTTTCCCTATTTAATGCCCTCTTCTCCATTGTCTTGTGCTTGTTTGTTGTTCATAATTCCCTTGTTCATGTTCCGGTCTTCTTGTATGTATATTCCCAAGTTCCTTGTTCATTGTCCCTGTTTGGTTATTTTTGCCCCCCTTGTGGGAAGTGTTGGTTTTCAGGTTTTGTGTTTTGGTTAGCGTTTTTCCCCCATCGTGTGTGTTTGTTTTGTATTCGTTTTTATTATTAAAGTCTGTAAGGAAGGTTCAATAGACAGGAAGGAATGAGGCGGGGGCTGGCGGACATTTAAACAATAAAACTTTAATTAAACAAACAATAAACACGGAAGTAAAGACCGGCAGCCACCTCACGGTAGACTGCCGGCCATAAAACATAAACACAAACTTAACTTATGTTCGGGCCCGGTCCTCTCTCGTCAACAGTCCTGCTGGTCATCCTTTTAAGCTCCCGATCTCCTCAGTAAGATATGCGGGACCGGTGCGTGCACAGCTGATTGCAACTATCACTCACAGCCTCACGGCTCTCGTCCCGCCTTCCTCACCACACAGTGTATTTGTTAAACCCTTTCATCCTCACTGCCTGCACTTGGGTTCTTCCACCCCAGATCACGACATAACGAACAAGCCAATATCGAACCCAGCAAGCAGCATGGACATGGGGGACCATGAAAAGGAGGCGCACCTCCTCTTTGGCCTCCGCCCAGGGAGACTCTTATGTTTGGGACTTTGCCGACAAGTGTCTGGAGACAACTAAGTGCGGCTGCTTCACGGAGGATGAGTTAAATTCAACCGCTGCCTCGCAGAACTGCTCTCCCAGTCGGATAATTTCATGAGTTCATCTATGCAGATAATAAAGGTTAGCAGAAGTATAAAAGGTATGCATGTTTGGTGTGTTGTCCGAGGAGCGGGCTGCGAGCTCGCCAGTTCCTTCCGAACCCAGAATATTCCCCCCCGCTAGGGTGAGTGTCCCGAGCTCGGAAATGGCCCGAACCCAGAGCACATCCCCCAAAGGCGTAGAAGCTAGACAGCAGCTGGACAGCGCATACCCCCCAAAGGCGAGGAAAGAGGCTGCGTTAAAGTGGGTGGTCTGAGGTTGTGAAAGGCCCTTTTGTGCGCCTGTAGTTACTGCACCAATGCGGAAGGAATGACTAGAAAAAATGATCTGCTAGGATGCCAGAGTGGAGAAAAACGGACTTTAGATGTTTTTGGAACCAGAAGCGTGTGACAGGTAGGTTTGAATCATCTACAAATAGGGGATCGGATGGCGATTTGACTTGTGATCTCCTGAAACAGAGGTAGGCTACGAGGGTTTGGTATGGCTGAAGTGGAGTTTGTAGATTGAAGATGAAATGGCCTCTTCTGGCTTGATCTGTCTTGCTTTGCTTGATGAAAAAGGAGAAGGTTTCTGATTCGAGAACTGATACATCTGAACATTTGGGATGAATTTAGCGATGAAAATTAGCCGTGGAGGTGATTCCTGAAACATCTGAGAAATCCGAAAAAAGCCAGAGTGAACATGGCATCTAGCGTACGAGCTGTATGTGTGGAGTGGTATCCTCTGAGGAGGGTGGAAAGACATTTGCTCAGAATTTCTAAAGTGATGGGTTGTCTGGCGTCTGGGTCCTGTGAATGCCTTTAATGAGCATAGACGTTTGAGAGCAAGCTATAACTGGGGAAGGGGCATTGAAAATTAACTTATGGAAAACTTGAATTACGCTCAAGTATCCTTTAATTGAGCTTGCTTAGAGATTTTTTATTCGTCGGGAACCGGCGAAGGTAAAACAAGATTTAATTAAATAAACAAACAATAAAACTAACTTAAAATAATAACAAGCATAAATACATCCAGGCCTGTTCCTCTCTCGTTGTACTCTTACTTCACTCGTCCTTTTATGCTTACGGAGCTCCTCCGTGAGAGATGCGACACCGGTGCACGCACAGCTGACACTCATCATCACTCGCGTCACCTGCCTCTGCCGCTCCCTTATTGCTCTCGCCCCGCCTCGCTCGTTACACTAATATTTTGGCAACCCAAAAACACCCTATTGTGAAGCTCAATGTCCAGTGCTCCCCAATAAGGGAACTGGTTCCACTGAGCCACCCTTATTGCACATTTCACAGAAAATAATTTGTGGTATGTGTAGAAGTGGGCTACCCCGTAAGAGAGTGCGACCTCCGCGACTATGGTAAGATAATCGCAGAAGCCCTAGGGAAGGCAGAAGCCTTGGGGAAGGTAAGGAAAACTTTGGGCCGGGGGCTGTGTGGCTGTGACAGTGTCATATGCTGCGATAAGCTGACCAGGGCCCTGAAGCTTTAGGTTGAGGATGTTCAGCTCCTATGTTGTTTCCAAGAATGAAAGGTCCATGACCTGTTTAGGATCATCAAATTCAGAAACATCTATTCTGCCATCTTCCATGAATATCTTCACCTCTGCTCTTAACTCAAATAACCTCTTCAGGACATTCCCCCTGCAGAACCAGTGCACTTCAGTAAAATAAAGTACATCACCATGTGTTGACTCAATTTCTTCTAAAAATGCCCGAAATTTCTGGTGCTGTAAACTCCTTGATCCGATGTTGTTAATACATTTCAGGACAACAGACATGACGTGTTCATATTTCAAGCATTTGCTGCAAGGTTCCTGTTGGTGGATAACAATGCAGAGCAACTGCTGGGTCTGCATTTTCCTCTGCTAACTTTCTTTGTACAAGTGCTCCCTGTCCGTTTTTTCTTCCTATCATAGACAGGGCGCCATCAGTGGTAATGCCTACAAGTCTGTTCCATGGCAGACCAGCGCTCTCAATCGTGTCACATAGCTGCTGAAATATATCTTTGGCGGTAGTACAGCCATGCATTGGACACAAACTCAGCAACTCTTCCATCACTTCAAAGTGGTCATTAATACCTTGATGAAAATGACAAATTATGTTGAAGCTTTCGTCAAGCGCCACAGAGTATGCAGTGAAAACTCAATCTTTGCTCCGTAACTGATCATAAATGTCACCCCATAACTCGCTGATGCGCTCTGCCACCGTATTTGCAGACAGAGAATATCAGCGACTTTCAGCGTGCATTCCTTTAAAAACTTCCCTTCAGTGAATGGCTTTCCTGCTTTGGCGATAAGCTCACTCACCACAAAAAAATACTGCAAAGTCCATCTTTCTTGAAACCGTCTGTTCATCCTCTACTTTCCGTTTTCGAAAGAGACATCTTTTCAATCAGACTTCGCACCCAAACAAAATATATACGATGAAACTTTTAAACCAGCACACTTTTTTCACACACTGCCACATTTTATTTAGAATAATGCTTTTATTTTATTTCAATATGAATGTGTACAATTTGATATAAAATTCAATTAAATTCAATAAAATTTTATTTATATAGCGCTTTTCACAATTTGCATTGTTCCAAAGCAGCTTTACAGGGGAAAAACGAAAAAGAAAAAAAAAAAGGGTAAAACAGGCTACATGGCTTTTTTATATAATAAATTCAATTATTCTAGTAAATAATATCTAATGTCAGCATCTCCTGGTGGTTTATTTAGCATATTTTGCATCAAGTGAATGCTTGGCTGAAAAGATGCGTCTTTAATCTAGATTTAAATTGGGCGAGTGTGTCTGATCCTCGAATAATATCAGGAAGGCTATTCCAGAGTTTAGGTGCTACGTATGAGAAAGCTCGACCCCCTTTGGTGGATTTAGTTATTCTAGGTATTATCAAAAGTCCTGCGTTTTGAGATCTTAGAGAGCGTGATGGGCTGTAGTGTGATAGAAGCTCTCTTAGGTAGGTAGGGGCTAAACCCTTTAAGGCTTTATAAGTGATTAAAATAACTTTAAAGTCAATACGATACTTAATGGGTAGCCAGTGAAGGGTTGATAAAATTGGGGTTATGTGATCGTATTTTCTGGACCTGGTTAGAACTCTGGCAGCTGCATTCTGAACCAACTGTAGTTTATTTATTGATGATGCAGGACAACCACTAAGTAGTGCATTACAGTAGTCAAGTCTTGAGGTCATAAATGCATGAATAAGCTTCTCCGCGTCAACAACACATAGTATCAGCGTAAAACAACTAGAAATAATAATACATCAAAACAATTTTGTGTGCCGGAATATGTTTTATTTTTTACATGAGCTGCAGGCCGGATTGAGGGGGAGGAGAGGCCGTAAATTGCAGTTTGAGACCCCTGAACTATGGGACATGGCTTGCAGATCTTATAGATCTTGAATTTGAGTCAAGTTTCACTAGATCTCTCTCCATCAGGAATTTATTTAATCCGGAAATATCAACTCCATTGTGAGCCACCAGGGAGATACAGAGCTGAAGGGAAGAACAGCAGGCAGGAGACGAAGTGATGTTAAATAAACTGTCTTCTTTCTCCCACCTCCATATATGATACTGGAGCTCCACCAGAGTGACAATCAGCTTCTTAATTAGCACTCTAAACAAGATTCCTCTCCATTGATCACTCAATTTGGACAATAGGGCAGCCAAAGCAAGAGATCTGGATCTGGTTCTTAATTGAGGCTACATGCTTCTGTGCACCTAGCATATTTATATTTGTTGTCTTCCCCAGATATGTATCTTGATATGTTCCTCCCAGAGCATGAGATTCTGAAGGAGGCCATACTGAGCCCCCTCTCTTTATCTCTATCACACTCTGATATTTTCATTAACAGAGAAAATGAGAAAGATAGCAATCCACTACACATAAAAAGCAGTCTTGAGAGGGAGAAAGAAAAGACTATCCCTATTTGTGATTGGGGAACATTGCCAGTTATGTTACTGCATATATTACACACATTTGAGTAGAAACACTCCAAAAAGAGAGGGGATAAATACGTAGAGATACAATGAGGCAAAGAGGCGCCATTCTGAAGTGATGACTGAAAGACAAAAGAGGCCTGTCAGGCCAGCCAGACAGCTGTGAGCTGGGTGTCAAACTGCCTCCCAAGACCACCATCTGGTGACACTACCAGATGACAGATGAAAAAGGATAACAGTAGCAAAGCATAAAAGATGATGACCTAAACTATAATATATTCCAGGGAGAAGACAAAACAGACATGGATGAAGATAGAAGAGGTGAACAGGGTCAAAGAAACAATGTGATGTTGCAGGGATATACAACACAGATCAGAGTTTAATAAAGGATTAAGTGCAAGATATCTTATGGAAGGCACCAAGCCATGTCTCAAAAAATTTTATGCAAACAATAGACAGCTTTGTAAAACCAGAAAAGTGTATGATTTTCCAATGGTATGTTAGAAGCTGTGCGTGCATATATTAGAAACTAAAATTGCAAATATTAAAGTCTCAAACCAAATGACATATTTTTTTAAGAGTGGAGGCTCATCCAAACCTGCCTAAAATGCCTTGTTGAAACATCTCCACATTTCTACGACAGGTCGTGAGAAGAGTTGAAGAACACCCCCAAAAATGTATACTGAAGAAAGAAGGCGTGTCTATTCCCGCTGTAGTGTGGTTTTTGCTGCCGCCATGTCCTCAAGATGCTGTGTGTCTCATTACATATGAAAAACTACTTAGTTGGGTCCTTCAAAACAAGCACACAATTAGAAATCGGTGGTTAAGTTTTATTAACAGCACTGTTCCAAAACAGCACAACTCCAAAATCGGAGTGTGTGCAGCACATTAACACCTGGTTGTGCACAAAGACACTTTCTAAAACGTTGGGCAAATCCAGCTTTGTGGACAGTCTGCTGCTTCTCACTCACAGCCTGTAAGTACGTTTTCATTATTAAAGAATTTGCAACCATAAGCTTTTTGTCTGTCCTATGATCACAAATAAAGAAATTGTTTTATATTTACAAGGCTGAAACCACCGGGATCTGGATTCAGCCTTGTATCCTCTGGCTGTTCTCCCCTGCAGCATGATGCTTCATAAAAAATAAATATAAGTCATTATATTCAGTAATATAATGACTTATATTCCCCGCTTGATGCAAAAAAATGCTTCCTTATGTTATGTTTTATTGACTTTGTCGCATTACGTCGAGACACAGCATCAAAGACAGCTCAAGTTAGCTATACTTAGCTAATTGTTCAACCTAATAGTTAAAAAAATTATAAATATAAAACCTTACTGATCTGTTACACTCTGCATGTAAATTTGATCAATCCACTTGGTCAAATGCATTTTCTGGATCATATTCTGGCTTGAACTCACACGGTACCGGTGACATTATCAGCTGTCAATATCAGGGGCATTTCCTCCAAGGAGGCAAGGGAGGCATTGCCCCCCTTTCGCCTTCAGAACTGCTTTAATTCTACGTGGCATTGATTTAACAAGGTGCTGAAAGCATTCTTTAGAAACGTTGGCCCATATTGATAGGATAGCATCTTGCAGTTGATGGAGATTTGTGGGATGCACATCCAGGGCATGAAGCTCCAGTTCCACCACATTCCAAATATGGTCTATTGGGTTGAGATCTGGTGACTGTGGGGGCCAATGAGTGAACTCATTGTCAAGTTCAAGAAACCAATTTGAAATGATTTGAGCTTTGTGACATGGTGCATTATCCTGCTGGAAGTCAGAGGATGGGTACATGGTGGTCATAAAGGGATGGACATGGTCAGAAACAATGCTCAGGTAGGCCGTGGCATTTAAACGATGCCCTATTGGCACTAAGGAGCCTAAAGTATGCCAAGAAAACATCTCCCACACCATTACACCACCACCACCACCAGCCTGCACAGTGGTAACAAGGCATGATGGATCCAGGTTCTCATTCTGTTTACGCCAAATTCTGACTCTACCATTTGAATTTCTCAACAGAACTCGAGACTCATTAAACCAGGCAAAATTTATTCAGTCTTCAACGGTCCAATTTCGGTGAGCTCGTGCAAATTGTATCCTCTTTTCCTATTTGTAGTGGAGATGAGTGATAACCGGTGGGGTCTTCTGCTGTTGTAGCCCATCCGCATCAAGGTTGTGCCTGTTGTGGCTTCACAAATGCTTCGCTGCATACCTCGGTTGTAACGAGTGGATATTTCAGTCAAAGTTGCTCTTCTATCAGCTTGAATCAGTCGGCCCAACCTCTAGCATCAACAAGGCATTTCCAACAGGACTTCCGCATACTGGATGTTTTTCCCTTTTCACACCATTCTTTGTAAACCCTAGAAATGGTTGTGCGTGAAAATCCCAGTAACTGAGCAGATTGTGAAATATTCAGACCGGCTCGTCTGGCACCAACAACCATGCCACGCTCAAAATGGCTTAAATCACCTTTCTTTCCCAATCTGACATTCAGTTTGGAGTTCAGGAGATTATATTGACCAGGACCACACCGCTAAATGCATTGAAGAAACTGACATGTGATTTGGTTGATTAAATAATTCTATTAATGAGAAATTGAACAGGTGTTCCTAATAATCCTTTAGGGGTGTGTACTTAAGAAAAAAAATATTACCAATTTTTTAACCACACTACTATCTAAATATACTACAAAATACCCTTGTATGCTTCAGATATTCCACTACAGCATCCTGCACATCTTTTACCCCTGTTGTTCCAAAAACACCCTCAAGGTTCCATTTTCTTCCTGTCTGATTTATCATTCGCTTTAATCAAATCCTTTACTTCCCACAACACAACAGTATATCTTCTGCATTTTCTGTGATTTTACATTTCATACATTCACCTGATTTACTTTTAACAAATAAAAACAAAGTTTTATTTAACCCTGTGTGGTCAAACCTCAGCCTGGTTAAAACTGACTCCTCCCTTTGGTTCCTTCCATTCACACCCTGTGCATTGATACATTTCTGTATAATATAATATCTCCTTCCACGATTATCCATGTTCCATCTGTCCTGCCTTTTTCATTCCATTTTTAATGATTGCCTTAGCTTGATGTGGCACAATATTGCGCATAGGTACAGCTTTCCTGTAGCTCAGTGGTAAGAGCATTGCGTTAACAATGCAAGGTAGTGGGTTCGATCCCAGGGGATTGCAGATACCTATGTATAATGCTATATAAGTCGCTTTGGCGATATGCCTAAATATAAAATTTGCATAAATGTACAGCATACTACTTGGTGGTGGCAAACTAGATGACCCCGACCCAGGACCCATGTATGTGCAGGCCAGCCAACAAGCTATTCAGCTATTCAACATGCAATTGCGACAATATAAATGGTAATCAGACACAATTTTTTTTTTACCCAATTGCTTTAATGAGTGTATGTGAGTGTGTCAGTGATATTTTTTAAATGACTGTTAATTTCTCTGATGGTTTTGAGGATTTGCTGTTGTGACTCCAGAACAGCATGCATCAAACGCGGCCAGACTAGGGGGAGAACTGGGCCCTGGATGCTCAGGAGGGGCAGACTCCTGCTGTTGCACCATTAAGACTAAATAATTATAGGCACATGTTTACTGTGATTTAAGTATGTTCATCATTAATGTGTACACGCATTTGCCATAAATGCAATGGATATGTAAAATTTCTGGTGTACTTTTGGTCAGCTAGATTCCATGTATTTAAAAATTAAATGCAGGCTATTTAGCTATGGGTAAGAAGGTTAAGCAAATAAATAAGAAATTACCTTCATGGCAGTTGTGTAGTTAAGGCGAGTCTCCCACAGCAACGGATTCTACAGAACTCCAAAACTTCCACTTTTATATCAAGGCTGCGTTTCCCGAAACCTTCTTAACGCTACGTCGTTCTTAAGTTATACCTTAAGCTGTGACTTATTGTTAATACATGTTTCCCGAAACGTTCTTAGTTAAGGATACCTTCTGTAAGTCATACTTGGTCTGGACAGCTCTTTTTACTGTTGACGGTTTTTCTACATTTTTATAATAATTTAATATAAAATTTGATTTATGATTACATTTATATTTTTTTATTTAACTTAGTTTAAAGAGTAAGTAACATTAGAGCATGAAAATTTTAATTTCATGCAGTGTGTTATGGTTGCCGTGTTTGAAAGTAAGCAGTCTGCCAAGTTGTAAGTTGTAATGAATAACAAAGTTTATGGCTTGTAAAAAAGGGAGTCGACTCCGAATCATGCAAACGCGAAGTGACGTAGTCCGAGTCTCTAACCGCCGCATATCTACGTCACTAGAAATAGTCCCAGCCTACATTAAGCTGGGACTGCCGCGAAAACTACACTCTCCTCCCCCAAAACTGTCGCTCGTTCGTGATGCGTGTTCATCATGGCTAGAACCTGTGTTCTACCTTGTGAAATGAAGTGCGTGGTTACAATTCATTTTTCAAACGACACCAAGGATGTTAAACGACTATCCTTGAAAGACGGGAAAATACCAACTCTTTTTGGAACTGTTAGCTCCATCGAATCACAACTTGAAAGTGTGACTAATTATTTTTGTTTTAATTTAAATACATATTTGTGTACCTTATGTATGTGGCGGATGAGAGGAACGTATGAAGAGCTTTCGAGTGAACACAACATTTTTAGGAACAAAAAAAACCCAGATAAAGGAGTAAGATCAGTATTTCTGAATAAGAAAGGGTATCGCATGTCAGTGACGACAGTTATAGAAAGTGGAGAATCGTTCTTTTAATAAGTTCGGGCAGAGCTAATTGAGGACATTCTCCATTTTGATTTATCTGAGTACCAGCATACACAGGCAGAAGAAAAGGACGTTTGTTTCTTTTTGAACAAGACATTTATACAGGAATCGCGGGACTATTGGGAACTTTGGATGTCGTTTCGTGTCTGTGGGACACAGATGAGACTTCGTCAACGAGCTGCAAAGAAGTTATTTCAATGCACACTGGCGTCGAGTCAGAGGTGAAGCAGCCATTTTCTGTTTTCTGGCCCCTACGTACACAAGCATTGGAACAGGCCTGCAACAGGGTGGGATGTGTGAGTGCTTTGTTGGGTGTTTAATATGTACATGGTCTTATTTGTGCTTCTTTTAATTTCAAATCTATTGTGAAATTGTCAGATACTTTGTGCGGTTTAACTGTGTTTTTCAGGTTTAATCGATTATTCGCAAGTCTAATTTTACTGAACCGTTACTAGTATAAGGGTTTATGCTGTGTTGCTTATGGAGAGAGACCCATAGAGGGTGATTTGTTTTTCTTTTCTTTTATATTTTTAACCGATTTAATTAACAATACATTTCTTTGTTTACATATGAATACATTTTTTATAAAAAAATAGTTATGTAGTAATTTATTGTAGTTGTAGTTTAAAATTAACCATATATACAACATCACTACTTTGTGATCAGGATCTGTATGATCACACTCTTACGTTCTCCTCCTCAAAACTTCTGCTTCCTTGCTTTTTCAGAAGCAAAGTCATAAACTATGTCATCGTAGGACAGCTGCTTGCCAATCTCATGATTAATGCTTATTATGGCAAGACCAGTGTGGCGATCCTGTCCCATAGATGACCTCAGGTAGGTCTCGATGAGCTTCAGCTTTGAGAAGCGACTCAGCTTTTGAGAGGCCACTGTCAAAGGAAGAGTGCAAGCGGTTGCTAATGGTCTTGCAGCTTGCTGGTCAGAAGCTGATGAAGGTCCCCCTGGCTCTTCTTGAACTGGACCTCCAAAGTATTCCAAAATTGCTCCTGCAAAGACAAAGCTCCTTAGGTTACCAAGAAATCAGAAGCAATATTCACATCCTATAACTGCAGCTGTGTTGCACTATGCAAAACATTCTGAATCTGTTTTTATATTAAACATTACAATATACAGTGTCCCTGTTTAAGCATCTACCAGTTTTTTCTGTGTTTATCTCCACATAATACTAGTTAATTAATTAAAATGAAGGTAGATGAGTGATGAACACCATTTGATATGAAGGGCATATGTTTGCATATATCTTGCAGTGCATTACAAAGTGGACAACTAGCGGTCCTATGACGTACAGGACACTTTAAATGCACAGGTTTGTTCAAATTAGTAAACTACATTGTCACAATATATATTCTAATCAATTTGGCGAGGCTAATTCAGCTAAATCCGCAGATTTGCCAGTAACCAAACCACAGTAAATAAAAATACAATAGAGCAAAGAATTGGATAATATTTCATAGCATAGTGATCATTTAAAATGGTTAGTGCTATATGAATCATCCACTGCTATAGTGCTGCTGCTGCTACTACTACTACTACTACTACTACTACTACTACTACTACTAGTTGATAATAATTGGTTTTATTTATAAAATAGTAGCACAGGTCTATGCTTGAGACACATTTATTTGAGCCTTTTTGTAAAGGAAACTCTGGATAAAGCTGACTTTATTTACATACAAACAAACAATCATAGCCCCTTAGTTGAGGTAGCTCACATTTATCCGAGCTAGCCAGCATGACAAAAGCAGCAAACTAACTTATTCAAAAGTTGGCATTATGTCATGTGTCCCCCTCTACCAACATCCAATGCCTTACATTTATCTACTTTTCGATGACATTGTAATTAGCGTCTACCGTAATTCTCATCACTTCAGTGAAAGGTGGGCGGCTGTCAATCATCCGACAGACCTATCGGCAGACGTCATTTACAATGTGACAGCCCAGCCCAAAGGTGATTTTGACCTGATTACCCCATGAACACTTACATGCTTTGCAAATAAATGCATGCAATACATGCAAATTAACACAGGTACTTTTACTTATAGTCAATGTTTTCTTGTACAGCTGCTTTGTAACAATTAAAATTGTAAAATGCGCTATATAAATAAAGCTGACATGACTTGACTTTTAATTCTCCAAAATAAGTATATCCTATACAAAAATCGTTGTTAAACGCACTGATAAATTATTTTTATCGCATCATTCTCTATTAGCCCTCAGGCTGTTAGCATTACCAGCCTGCTTACTGCTTAACTCACTGTTCTCATTATCACATCACTAATGGCTAATGTTTCAGAAATGTTTGAATCATGTTTGCATCTCCCTAATTATGTATCTATATCATCTCCCTAATTGCATCTATATCTGTTCCGCCAGACGGACACATTGACGAGAATATCAGTTTTGTATATCAGTTTTGAGACAGGTCTTGTGAGATGAAGGAACACGACCAAGCCCTTTTCCTTCTGCGCGCAGATGTTTTAACCCTGAGGGCGTCACGCCCCTCTGGGGTGGGCGATCCAATGTAGTGAGCTGATTTTAGGTGCGAAAACATGTTTCTTTGTCTGGCTCACTAGCTCATTGGCTTTTATGGTCACCTGGAAGTTTTGGCGCTGTAATAGTCTTAGACTAAGATAAACTGAGTATGGTATAACAGACATTACTGTGCTATACACCATCATTTAAGGAAATAAGTGTGGCGGGGAGTGGGGTGCAAAAGTAAATCAGCGTCGCCTGGGAGATAATCCGGCAGCTAATGATGATCACGGCCACCTGTGGCCGATTAGCTGCCGGACAAAAAAACCCATTGAGAGGACGCAAACGGGGACCCCTAAAGCTAACCTACGTGTTGTGTTTTCTCTCTTCTGCCCAATCCAGTGACGGAGACGGACTCAAGTTCCTAAGAGGAGTCAAGGCTGGCATCGGAAACCCCCCAGCTACACTACTGCACGGCACGAACAGCACCCCGGAAGCTGTATAATTTCCTTTTTCTCCTCTGTTGAGCATTGGCCGGGAATTGAGGCTGAAGTTAAAAGGTTTTGTCAAGCCTGCCCCACGTGTCAACGGAAGTCCCCGCAGCGACCTCCCCCTAGCCCGCTGGTCCCAATGCCCATCATTGACGTACCCTTCGGCCGCATTGGCATGGATCTGGTAGGGCCGTTGCCGAAGTCCGCCGTGGTCATGAGCATATCCTGGTCGTGGTCGACTATGCAAGGATGCGGCGCCCCTCCGCAAAGCCACGGCGAAGTCAATTGCCAAGGAACTCTTCCTGTTGTTCAGCCGTGTAGGCATTCCCTCAGAGATCCTGACGGACCAGGGGACCCCGTTCATGTCCCGGCTGATGGCCGACCTCTGCCGACTACTACAGATCAAACAGCTCCGCACGTCGGTCTACCATCCCCAAACCGACGGTCTCGTAGAGCGGTTCAATCAGACCCTGAAGAGGATGCTCCGACGAGTAGTGGCCGAAGACGGGTGTGACTGGGACCTCCTGCTGCCATACGTTCTCTTTGGGATCCGCGAGGTACCCCAGGCCTCTACGGGGTTCACCCCCTTCGAGCTGCTGTTTGGCAGACAACCCCGAGGGCTCCTGGACGTTGCTTGTGAAGCCTGGGAACAGCAGCCAGCACCCCACCGAACGGTGGTGGACCACGTACGAGAGATGCGCGAGAGGATTGACCGGGTAATGCCACAAGTCTGGGAACATCAGGTAGAGGCCCAGCGCGCCCAACAGAGGTGGTATGATCGGCCCGCCCAACCCAGAGAATTTCAACCCGGAGAACGGGTCCTGGTTCTCATCCCCACTACCACCTCCAAATTCCTTGCATCTTGGCATGGGCCATACACGTCGTAGAGAAGGTAGGGGCGGTCACATACCGGGTCTGTCAGGCGGGACGCAGGAAAGAGGAGAAGGTATACCATGCCAATCTGCTGAAGAAGTGGACCGCTCCCCAGGAACAGCTGGCCGCCTACGTATCGGACGTGATGGTCCCAAAACCCGACGGCACCCTTTCACTTTCACCCTTTCGCGGATACCGTCTCAAACGGTATCCGCGTTACCGTTTGAGACCCCCGCCCGGTGTTGGACCTTGAAATGGAAGTCCTGGAGCGCCAGAAACCAACGGGTTACCCGGGCATTAGTGTCTTTGGCCCGGGCCATCCACTGGAGGGGTGCGTGGTCGGTCACGAGGGTGAAGCTTCGGCTCTGTCCAGTTGACCTTCTCGGGCTGCCCCTTTTTGGTCAGGTCTGTCAGGGGGCTGGCTATTGAAGAGAAGTGAGGAATGAAACAACGATAGCATCCTGCCAACCCTAGAAATGCCCGTACCTGGGTTTTGGTGGTTGGATTGTCCAGGATGTGGTCCGGTTTGGCCGGTCTGTCAGGTGACATGTCCCTCCCACCCCTACTGATGTCCCAGATACACAGGAGAGACGGAAGGTCTCCAGGTCGAAGCTGGGGGGGGGATGTGGCGGGGAGTGGGGTGCAAAAGTAAATCAGCGTCGCCTGGGAGATAATCCGGCAGCTAATGATGATCACGGCCACCTGTGGCCGATTAGCTGACAGGACATAAAAACCCATTGAGAGGACGCAGACGGGGTGCCTGTTGACTCACAAGCACCCTAAAGCTAACCTACGTGTTGTGTTTTCTCTCTTCGCCCAATCCAGTGACGGAGACGGACTCAAGTTCCTAAGAGGAGTCTGGCATCGGAAACCCCCCAGCTACACTACTGCACGGCACGAACAGCACCCCGGAAGCTGTATAATTTCCTTTTTCTCCTCTGTTGAGCTTTATGTTAATAAAACTTCCCCCCCCCGGGGTTTGCTGTCCCAACAACGTGTGCTGTGAATCTTAGTATATATGCTTAAAAGAGAAACAGTTAGCACACCAGACAACTAGAAGGCAAGATGATATTCAACATTGTAAACAGAAAGCAATATAGCAAGCTAATCCTATGCTAACGGCATTGAGTTAACTATACATTTTGGTTTAAGATCTTCAAGTAAATAACCAGAAGAGGGTTATTGAGATATCAGGATAAGTTAGCAACGGCAGTGATAATATATACTAAGAATAAAATACACTAATATTAAAACAAAGTGAAAGTGCAGTGAAACAAACAGGAACGGTGTCAATCAAGCAGAATAAAAATGGCCAAAACAAATTAAATTCTAATTGGTTTGAGAGACGTGGGATAAACCCTTCTATAAACCGAATAAAATAAAACGTTTTTAAGCCAATTACTTTGTGTCTTCATCACCACTTCAAGAGGTCGGGGTCCACAAAAAGCCGGCAGCGGCAAAGACAAACTAGAGTTCGGCAGAAACAATACATTTATTAAAATATACTCAAAAACTTTAATATAATTCAATGACTGGATGGCAGGAAGATTAGAAATGTGGATTTATTAAAATTTATTCAAAAATTAAAATCTGTACTGTCGAACAAATTCGAAACCGGTAGAAGAATGAAAACGGCGTCCTTCAAAGCTAAAAGTAAAAGTGAAGCAGACCCCTCCAACTTCCCTTTTTTTGACAAAATTGACAAAATCATGGGTGGGTGACCACTATCCAACGTAAGTGCCAACGGAGTGGATGTGGGCTTTCCAGAGTCAGAAGATAAAGACACACACACCACACTTAGAGTATTACCTGTGAGGGCAGCTTAAATATGGCAGATTTGACTGTACAGGGGTCTCATTTATAACCGTTGCGTACGCACAAAAACGGCACTGAAACAGGCGTACGCCACTTCGCACGCATAAATTGTGATTAATAAAAACAAACTTGACGGGAATATTTGCGTACCTGCACGCAAACTGTGACCCATGCGTACGAACATTTTGGAGACGGAGCAGTTTTGGCGACAACCGATGGTGAGCTGAGGGATTGACGGTAGATTAATGAAATTAAACACATTGAATTGAAAAGTTGCGCATAGAGACCTATCCATATAACTATATACATACAAATCACTTTCAATCGTCATTATGCGTCCTAATCATAAAACATGCATGTCCACAATACCAATTTATATAAATAAATGGTAATCATTTATCAAATAAAAGTGCATCAATTTAATTTATTTTACTTTCATTTGCTAATGATCTAAGGGTGGGCGTATGGGTTTACCACTCATTGTCTGATTGGTATGACAGGTGTAAAGGCTTGAATGTGATCGCTGCAAACATAAATACTACGGTGAAACCCCTGCATCTACGACATGATGGATGCGCTGGCTTTGCTGGAGTACTATGCCAATGGCAGACTTAGGAGGGAAAGGGTGTTTAGAGACCGCGAAGATTTCCTAGCCCACGATGATGACTGGCTAATAAGCCGATTTAGATTCCCTAGACCCATGCTTTTGGATCTGTGTGCTGAATTGCGGCCAACATTACAAAGGCAAACTAGAAGAAACCGCGCCATCCCAAGTCCTGTCAGTTTTAGGATTTTTGGCAACCGGGAGTTACCAGCGGGAGTTAGCCGATAGGCAAGTTAAGGTGGTAGACAATATGATGATACTATTTTTTTCCTGAGCAAAGCTTGATGTGGAAACTTATAATTCTGTTAATTTGACATAGGTCTGGGATTTCACAGCCATCACTGAGCTCCTTAATGCCTGCTGTTTTGAAAGGGATTATTAAAATGACAAATCGATACATAAAGTTTCCTTACACTATTGGGGAACAGGCCAATATCAAAAGGCAATTTGCAGCAATGTCCGGATTCCCAAATGTAATCGGCGCAATTGACTGCACTCATATTGCTATAAGGGCTCCACATGAGAACGAGTACATTTATGTGAATTGAAAACATGTGCATTCCATAAATGTGCAAGTTGTTTGTGAGGCCAACATGATTTTTACAAACGTTGTGGCGCGATGGCCTGGTTCAACACATGACTCGTTTATTGTAGTGCTCAGCAGTGTAGGGAATAGACTTGAGGCAGGTGCTGTGCGCGATGGGTGGCTTCTTGGTAAGTGAAAATTAAATAATGGTCTGTTTTTTAACAGTTAAAGCCTAATGTAAAATGAATCTGTTATACTGGTAGGTGACAGTGGTTACCCCCTGAGACGTTGGCTCCTCACCCCATTTCCAAACCCTCAGAGTGCCGAGCAAATGCGTTACAATGATGCCCATGCTCGTGCGCGCTCTGTAGTTGAGAGAGCCATTGGCCTCCTCAAGTGTAGATGGCGTTGCCTTGATGTTTCAGGTGGTAGACTTTTATATCAACCAAAAAAAGTCTGCCAGATCATCATGGCATGCGCCATTCTACACAACATGGCACAGAGGAATGGTGTTGCTCTCCCCCCTGACCTCCCTTACCTCCAGCATGAGGAGCCTGACCCACACCCCCCTCCCCAACATGAACGGCATCATCAGGGAGCAAGGATCCGCGAGGAAATAATGCAGCATTTTTGAAGGAACAACACAAAGGTTCATTTTTTAACAAGATCTTTTAATGTAGACGCAATGTCGCCCAAAACAACCCTTATTTGTTTTAGCTCATCTGCTATAATCGTAATTGCGTCAATAGTGTCCCTCTGTGTCTGAAGGACAGCCTCTGTTAACACCCGGCCACTTCCAACCGTGCCATGGGGTCTGGACGCGCTCCTGCTGGGGACCTCCGAGTCCGGACACTCCATCGTTGCTTCAGACTCAGCGCTGGGAGTCTCCTCGCCACCCTGTGCTCCCATATCATCTGGAAAAACAATACCACATTTACCTATTGTGCTATATTTTATTTAATTGTGCTAATGCAATAAAATTATTTACCCGTTTCCACCATGTCTGTGTCTCCCTCCGTGTCAGGCAGAATACCGCACACACTGGTTTCTCCAATTATAGAAGCCAGCCGGGTCTCCAAGGGGGACAGATCGGACGTCCCAGGACCCCCACCAGTCCCAGACACACTCTGTCGGTGACTGGCGAGCCTTTTTTTTGCCCCCACTTTTAAGTCGGACCACTTCTTTTTTATTTCGGGAACCGTCCGGTTAGCTGAACCAACTGCATTTACAGCTGCAGTCACATGCTGCCATTCCACACTTTTTTTGTGTTCGTGACGCCAATACTATGGCTACCAAACAAAATAAATTTCCTTTCCTCCACCTCAGTCACAAGAACCTCTATTTCTGTGTCTGTGAAATTTCAATTTTTCCCCTTAGTTTCCATTGCTGCTATTATCACGCATACAGAACCTTTTGCTCATTAAGATGCACGGCCATTCATGAGGTGATTTGCATGGGCTATATATGGTTGAAAAGGGGCGGGTTAAGGGCGGGATGTCAATTTTTTTCACGTGCGCAAATTATCAGGTAGATTGTGATTTATAAATGGAAAATTGCGTGCAGGTGTGCGTGCGCACGGATTTATAAGTCTCAATTTTTGTTTGCGTACGCCATTTTTGGCTTTCGGGCGCACGCACAATTTTATAAATGAGACCCCAGGGCACCACCAAAAAAAGGAAGGAGCATTTAAGTAAACTAATTGTAAGTTATGCCTTGTTAACATTGCATGGATAAATTACACATACTCTTGACATGTTAAACTGAAATTCAGCATTGTTTCATAATATGTGACCCTGTCTAAAAATTCTGATATAATGCATATCAAAGTTTGATGATTTCAATCTTTGAAGTAGCCTTGAAGTACCAATTTGATGTTCTTTACAAGTCTGATGATTTTATGTGGAAAAAGCCAAAAATATAAACAAATCTACAGTGAATCAGTCACATATATACTATATAAGTATATATATATATATTAGGGATGGGGGAATTAACGCGTTAATCTTTGCGATTAATTTTAGATGTTTAACGCGTTAAAAAAAAGTAACGCAATTGACGCAGCACTTTTTTTTGCCTCGATCGTTTCCATGACTTCCTATTGCTTATTGTGAATGTGCCGAACAGTCATCCTTTCATGGTGGAGATGAACAAGGATGGAGTTTTAGGAGGAATGTTTACATTTAAAAAGATGCCGGATGGCCTGTTTGATAAAACAAAGATGGTGTGTACGATTTGCAAAGCTGAATTTAAATATTATAGAAGCAATTCGTCTTTAATCTACCATTTAAAAGCAAAGCACCCAGGTGCTAGCAACATAACTAGCGAGGCTACGGGAGCGCCTCGCCAATCCACGTTACTGGAGTGCTACAGTAATCGTGGCAGGCCATTGACCAAACCTGTAACTGATCAATTAACCGATGCTTTAGCTAAATGGATAGCTAGAAACTGCCGCCCAGTTAGCATTGTGGAAAACGAGGGACTGAGAGAAATCGTGCAAATTGCATCGGGAGACACGTCTTACAATCTACCCTCGAGAAGAACGATTATGTCGAGAATACACAGTTTGTATGACAGCAAGAGGGCGCGAAGGATGGACATTTTAGAGAAAGCTAAATATGTCGCTCTCACAGGAGATCACTGGACATCGGTGAGCAATGACAACTACTTGGGTGTCACAGCGCACTTCATAGATGAAGAGTGGCGATTGCGTTCGTTTGCCCTTACTGTGAGTCAGACCACAGAGCGCCACTTTGCAAAGACATGCGCTGAACATTTTTTGGAAGTCGCCAAAGAATGGAAAGTGGAGCAAAAGATAACAACACTGGGGACGGACAGCGCTCGGAACATGACGGCAGCAGCGAGACTACTACCATTTGAGCACCTGCCCTGCACGGCCCACAGTGTGCAAAGAACAATCATGGTTTCTCTTCGCGACTGTGGATTCGACAGTCTTCTGGCCAAATGTCGCAAGATTGTTGGGCACTTTAAGCACAGTCCATCAAATTCTCAGGAATTAGCAGAACAGCAAGTTGCACTTGGACAGAAGCAAGAAACACTTGTACAGGACGTAGCGACCAGATGGAATTCTACCCTAGAGATGGTCAAGCGGATCCAGAGAAACCACTCGTCACTGTCCACCACTTTGGCTCAGCAAAACAGCAAAATTGTCATGTTCACTGCACAAGAGCTCGCTAAACTGCAAAAGCTGGAGGAACTACTTGAGCCTTGCAGGTTAGTTAATATTATGCTAGTATCTCTCTCTCTCTCTCTCTCTCTCTCTGTGTGTGTGTGTGTGTGTTTGTGTGTGTGTGTAATGTATGTGTGATAGGGGATGTTCTATTACTCTCTCTCTCTCTGTGTGTGTGTGTGTGTGTGTGTAATGTATGTGTGATAGGGGATGTTCTATTACTCTCTCTCTCTGTGTGTGTGTGTGTGTGTGTGTGTGTAATGTATGTGTGATAGGGGATGTTCTATTACTCTCTCTCTCTCTGTGTGTGTATGTGTGTGTTTGTGTGTGTGTGTGTGTGTAATGTATGTGTGATAGGGGATGTTCTATTACTCTCTCTCTCTCTCTGTGTGTGTGTGTGTGTAATTACAATTTACTGACATATTTCAAACATTTCCACTGCAGAAATGTGACTGAACTCCTGGGGGGAGAGCAATACATCTCCTGTTCAGTGGTGTTACCAGCATTGCGCCACCTGTTCAGAGTTATGGAGCCATCAGATGATGATCCGGTCTATGTGTTGAGGTTCAAGAAGGTGTTTACCACAGACCTAGCTAAACGTAAGGAAAGCACCAACCTCACATGGCTGAAGATCGCTACTGCCCTGGACCCCAGGTTTAAGGACCTGAAGTGTCTTCCCAAAGAAAACTACTCAGGGTAAAGAGACACAGGTGCAAACAATAACTTGAAAATAAATTGAAAACCGGGGATCAAAAGTGCAATGGGGTCTATAGTGGCTAAAACAGGGAATGACAGGCAGGATGCTGACACTAAACACTCTCTTACCCCCAGTTCACACTGCATGCGTGAGCAGAGCGAGAGCAGCGCATATTTTTTTTCGGCATGCATGTTATCAAATGAGTGCTTTCATACTGGGAGCAGGAAAGGCGCCATAGGGTTAAGCAAGGGCATCGCGTGAGCAGCCCTGATGTGATGGTTTAGGCGCCGAGTCTATTTTTGCTGCACTGCTCAAGCTCAGTACAGTAGACTTTTAGATGGACAAAATTAATTGTAGCACAATAAAAGTCCTCAAAATGCACAGAATAAGCAAGCCTGTTGTGTTTTTTTGCAAGATGGTAAAAACAAGCACACATTTATATTTGATGTACCACTTCATTTGTTTTTAAATATTTCTGTAGTATGACTGAAACAACATGTGGGCTGTTTATTGTTTACCATTTACGTGGGTGTTGCACACTTGCTAACATAAGTTTAAGTGTATCATGTTTACAAATGTTTAAACTTAGAGACAAATGCATGCTGTATGGTTGCTTTGCTCACCTTGCACATTTGATGCAGCTGCTGTCACACTATACAAAAGCTTCCTGTGTGAATACCCTTGCGAGTCTGTAGGTGCAGTAATGATGTAGTTACATTGACGGTGCTGCTCAGTTTGTAGCAACCTTTCCATGACAAAAAAACATCATGGAAATCAACTGCATTACATTTTGGCTTGGCTATAACCCAAACAAGAACGTGGAAAGGTAAGTAGCTTCACTTTTGTAGCTGGTTTAGTCATTAGGTCAGCAACCATATGATCTGTTGGGCAATGCTCCAAAAACACTTCACCATTGTTTACAGTTGATCTCACAAAATTGTATTTAATATCAATATGCTTACATCTCTGTCTGCTAACCGGATTATTTGCCAATGCAATTGTACCTTGGTTGTCTTCATAGATCATAGTTACATCCTACTGATAATCATCAAGATGTTCAAGCAGTTGTGTCAAATACAAACACTCTTGTATAGTGGAAGCCAATGCTTTGTACTCAGCCTCCCATGTTGATAATGCAACAGTTGGCTACTTTTTGGTCTTCCAAGAAATCAGAGGACCATTCTTACACAGGCTAACACAATAACCAGATCTACCACATCGGTCATTTGCATCACCTGCCCAATCTGCATCACTGTAAATCACCAACCTTAACCCTTCATCACATTCCCTGTAACAGAGCAACTTGTCATTTGTACCTTTCAGATATTTCAGTACATGCTTTACAGTTGTCCACTGCTCTTCTGTTGGCTCACTGAAATACTGGGGCAGTTTGCTAACCGTTCTCTGTCGTTGGGGTTATTAAATATGAAGGGGAAGTGCCCGTTAATTGCGTCCCTGGTGTATATTATTGTGTCGCTATGTGTGTGCGTCTCTCTGCGTCATTTGGGCGAGACGCCGTGTTTCCGGCGGGACGCGTGAATGAACGTCTTTACGGTAAGAGCTGTGGCGGTGACTATACTAGCATGGTTTGTTCGTGGACTTGCCTTACAGGGATTACATGATTTTATTTGCTAAAGGTTGGACAGAGGAACCTTGTGGGATGCGGTCGATTCGATGCTTGTTTAAATACACAGCAGTTTTGGTGCCGTGTGAATCGCACTACAGGTATGTTTTAACAGTTGACTAAAATGGGATTGGCCAAATTAATATTTTATTATATTCAAGGTGCGGGCCAACGTGCAAGGGACGTTACAGTGGGCTCTGGGTCCATCTAAGCTTCTGTGGGATGTTCCGTTTTTGCTGTCTGAATTGTTTTGCTGCCTGTTCCGCGATCATCTGATTGCCGAGACTAAACTTCCGGTTTAAAGTGGGACGGGATTGTTCTGGCTGTGTCTGCTATATTGAACCCGGAGACATAAGTGTCATTAACTCCTCCAGTTTGCGTGTACACGCGCTGTGCTTAGTCCCTCGTCTATCTGTGGCGTTCACGGTGTTGAACGCGCTCCATCAGCTGGACTGACAATTACGGGCCTTCGGCGGAAAGCTTTGAGTATCGATTAGGTATTGTGAGTAACCAATAGGAGTTCGAGCAGCCACCTAGCGGTCACCATTACTTTCGGCAGTTTTCTTTAAACATTATTAGATTTTCTTTGAGTTGATTTTCGTTGTGTGGTTTATATATTTTTCCTTATTTGACTTGAGTTGTTCTAAGTATATTATCCATTACATATTTTGTGTGCGACTCAAGTCTTTTGTTTTATTTCTTTTTTGTGTGGGCGACTAAAGGGTAGCCTTTGGAAGGTGGTTCTTTTGTTTCATTTGTAATTTTGTTTGCCGTTTTACCCATTTCTGTCTATCCTGGCATTGTCGGGGTGACCGGACGCGGCACCTCTAGTTGATGAGCCAAAGTGATATGGTGAACTCTTTTAAAAGTGTCTCTTAAATTGTCTGTGGTTCTGTTTAATGTTTTTTTTGTGATAATTGGAATTTCGTGTTATTCACTTTCTTCTCTCTTCAGAATTGGGGCAGCCAGTTGCGGAAGATTAGCATCTCGTCCCGATTGTGGTGGTGGGTGCTTTTGCCTGAATGCTGTGCTCACGGTGAGGTGTGGTGTGAGAGTGCAGTGAGTGTGCACGTATGATTGCTGATCCCTTTCTGCCAAGGAGTGTGAATGCCCCATTCTGAAGTGAGCGTTTGTGGATTGTTTTGTGTATGGATAATTTTTCTTGATCTATCTGTGTTGTCGTGTTAAATAAAATTATATCTTTTTATTAATGAGAAAATAAAGTTTTGATTGTTTTATACCTTACCCATGTCTGATACCTGACTCTGATATAGTGAACCTCTGAGCCTTGCTCTTTGTATTCAGTGCATTTTCCCGGAAAGAAGTCCCGGGGTGGCGTAGTGGGTAATTTTCCTAAATCTTTAGTGTACCTCAAATCAAAGCCGCCACACTAACAACATAACTCAGATCAGGTTATGTAGATTAGGCTACCCACTGCCTCTCTGTATTTCCTGGGGTCACTCAGCTTTTCACCGCCATCGGTGTAATTCAACTTTGGTTCACAAGGTGTCGACCTGGGTTTACAATCTTGCATGTCAAACCTTTCCAGCAGTTTGCGAACATAACTCTGCTGTGACATAGTCACACCCCATTACACTGGTAAAAAGTTATACCTAGAAAATTCTTTAGTCTGCCCAAATCTTTAATCTAGAATTTCCCAGCAAGCATCTCTTTGACAGTTTTTAAAGCTCTCTCATCACTGGCAGCAATAACCAAACCATCAACCCATATCAATATTATCACTTTCTCGTGTTCTGTTTCTCTCTTTAACACAATGATCAGCAGGGTTTTGTACAAAGATGTTTTCACACAGATGTCATGTAACATTTTGTTCCAATTTCGACCTGATGGCTTTAGCCCATACAATTATTTCTCCAGTTTACACACCATTTTCTCATTTGTCTGAGATTTTACATCATACCCCGCTGGCTGTTCCATGTAAATTTCATAATCAATCGGTCCATTTAGGTAGGCAGTTTTAACATCCATCTGATGGAGGATCAAATCCTGCTGAGTAGCTTTCTGCATTAACACTCTCACACTGGTAAGGATGGGAGTAGGAGAAAAGGTTTCTCCATAATCTACAACTATCTCCTGACCATCCCACTGGCGACATATCGGGCCTTATACTTGTCAGATACATCAGCATTGGTTTTGATAGCATACACAAATCTACCCCCCACAACTTTCTTGCCCTCAGGTAGGGTGGTCAAAGTGAATGTGGTGTTATCCCTCAGTGATTTCATCTCCTCATCCATTGCATCTACCCAGTCTCTTGAGTTGGATTAAGTCACAGCTTCTCTGAAAGTCTGAGATACATTGGAAACCAGCTTATAGCAATAATCAATGCTGATCTTCACCTGATCACTCTCCACCCCATAGAAATCTGGCCTCCTTCTCTCTTTACCAGGGTATCTCCTCTCTCTACTCAGGGTATCTGGAGAATATGATTATGGCTTGACCTCAGCTGGCTCTAGACTTGGACCTAGCCTAGTCTCTGGTATGTCACACTGCTTGGGTTTGTCAGGGTCAAGTCTGGTTATGCTATTCTGCACACCAGCAACATCGTCATCAGACACATCATCAATATCCTGTCCATCAATACTGGACATAAACCTCACCAGTCTGTAGTATACCATATAGGCTGGGCTGTTCTTATCATACCCGACGAAGATGCCCTTGTCAGACCTTGAGTCTAGCTTCTTCCTGTCCTGTCTATAGATATAACATACAGTACCAAACTTCTGTATCCTGTACATATTGGGCTTCCTTCCTGTCACAAACATCTATTCCTCACCACTGCTGCTGTCTGGACTGCATACGGACTTACCTCCTGGTGTAACTGACTTTCTAAGAGCATACATCTAGCCATATCAAAAAAGGTTCTCCTCTTACACTCAGCGGTACCATTCTGGTGTGGTGAGTATGGTGCTGATGTCTCATGTCTGATTCTGCTCCTGCGAAGTAGTACTTGATAACCCTGTCCAGTAAACTCAGTACCATTATCAGACCTGATACATGTAGCATTCCCATATGGGGCTGTATCAGCTAGAAACCTCTCTGTGGCATCCACTGTGTCACTTTTGTGCTTCAGAAAGTACACAAACATTGCACTTGAGTAGTCATCAGTAAAGGAAAGTGCGTAACTATACCCTTCTCTGGACTTTGGGTCAATGGGGCCTGCCAAGTATGTGTGTATCAACTCTAGAGCTGACTTGGCTCTCACATCAGGCTTTCTGTTCCTACTCTGAGTGAATTTATCTTGGACACACACATCACATTGCATAGACTTGGGTACTTTACCCTTGATTGACATACCCTCCACAACATTCTCTAACTTCTGAACATCATTAAAATTGCAGTAAAATCTCATGCCACTTCTGAATATCATGGCAACTCATACATTGATCATAACAGTCACTGGCACAGTAGGCAAATAAAACAGCCTGTTATGTTCATGAATAAGAAAACGTGTACCGTCTTTATACTGCAGGACGTCTTCACCCTCCTTAAAGATGACTGTTGCCCCGCTGTAAGTTGCAGCTCTCACTGAGAAGATGTCTTGGAGATATACAGCGCCTGCTTCAGTATGGCACTGAGGTGCCTCCCCCTGCTGTCGACCAGACACACCTCTGCACTCCGCAAACCCCTTGCATATTGTGCCATCGGCCAGCTCTACGCAGTGCGTCTCAGCCTGGAATCGGTCGTCGAAGCTCTTGAACCTGGCCAGGTCGGTGATGATATGCGATGTCGCACCGGTGTCCACCATCAACCCCTTTCTGGTGACACCGCTCCCTGGCTGACAGTCACTGGTCACCAACTTGAAGGCAAAGGTGTTGTCTGTCTCCTCGTACACCCCATGTGCATTGTCCTGCTGCTGATGTTTCCGTCTTCCTCGCCATGTGGTATGCTTGCCCTGGCTGTACCACTGTTGATCACACTGACACGGTCTTGCCTTGTATTTGCAAAAGAAAGAGTCTCATCCGTTTGAGTGACATAAATAGAAGAAAAACCTTGAAAGATTCTGGCAGCCCATTGAAAACCATTGCAACTAATAGTCCATCACTCAATACTTCTCCAGAAGTCCTCAGCACTGTGATTGAGGTCTCGGCACGTATGACATAGTCAGTCACACTCTCCCCACTCAGGAAGTCAATTCCGTGTAGAGACTCACAATGCGGGGCTTACCCTTTCCAGCATAATAGTCCCGCAAGATCTTGAGTGCTCTACGCCCTGTCATCCGCAGCCTCTCGCATGACCAGGGACAAACTTTTGCCATCAAGGAATTACATCAGTACAGCATATGCTTCAGCAGTCTTTGCTGCATCCTCAGCCAGTGCGTCTGCATCCGCACCCACGGCGGGCCCATTCAAAATTGCGTCCTTCAATTTCTGCAATTTTGGGATGACCCAAAAACGTTGTCTCCCACAGTTCAAGACGAGACCAACGTGAACTTGTCCTTTCGCTCATGGTACTGGCACTCCAAACATTTAGACACGAATTCAAACGTGCAAACAAACTGTCTTATTACTCAATGCCGTATCTACACAAACGTCAATGCATCTGGGCATGGTGGCGTTTTGTCTGGCAAAAGACATGTTGCCATTCTAAACTTTCGAAAAAGAAGGATTCAAGCGAATGATACACCAGCTGGACCAAGATACAACATGCCTTCAAGGAAGTACTTTTCCAAAACAGCCCAGCCCTGCCTGGTGATTGTTACTTTTGCTGTTTGCATTTTTGCCACTGTTGCACCATGTCAGTATAAATAAATACAGAAACTTTGTTTACAGTTTAAACTTGTAATTGTTTTTTGTAATTATTATTGTGTAATTGTTCTGTGTGATGTTTTTCAGTACAGTCACTGAAAACAACTTAAACACAACATAATCTGCACTTTTACAGAAGAAAATAATTTATAATATATTATAATAATATATATATAAATGTATATATATTATTGTCATTGGTATCATTATCGCAATAAATACACCTTCCTGCATGCTGTGTTGTCTATTCCATTTACTTTGCTGTGTTCACTGTGTGTGTCAGTGTGTGTGCACGTGGGTGACATTTTCTGGGATTCCTTCTTGCCCACGTGAATGCCTTCTCCTCCTTCTCCTCAGTAGCAAATATAATTTGTTTCCCCTCCCTAAAGTATAAATCTGTTCTAAATTGTTTATTTTAAAATTATTGAAATAAAGTTTGTTGTCTCTTAAAAATTGAACTTCGTCTCTGGCTGAATTGTATACTTACCTGTGTATCCTTAAGTGAATCATTAGTGTGTCTATTAGGAAATCAAGAAAATCATTCTCTGGATGAAAGTCCCAGGGTGGCATAAACGGTGTGTTGGGGGAGGTTCTATTTAGACCACAACCTCCTCTGTATTGTCTGCTTTCTGTACTGCTCCCGACACAATCATGTTAGCAAGAGTGCAACACACACGTAAATGGTAAACCATAAACAGCCCAAATCATGTTGTTGCAGTCATACTTCAAAATACTATGGACCTAAACTACCTGAATATAGACTACAGAAATATTTAAAAACAAGTCCTCGTAACGGTTTTGTTTGGAGAATATTTGTTATGAAATCAGCATACAATTCTGAGATTGTCACAGCCTACTTTGGTGCAGTAATTTCATTACTTTTTAGTGTGGGTTGAACAAAGAAGAGTCATTGCACTGTACCTTTTGCCAAGAAGTGTGTTCAAAGTATGCTACGAAGAATATGGGTTCATCCGATCAACTTGGGTGGGAGATAGTCTGGTGATTTCCATCATCTTGTTGCGGAACTACGGCTGGATACCGAGCCTCATCTAAATTATTTTCGCATGAGCGCTGAGCAAATGGATGAGCTTCTTTCTGTTGTTGGCCCCGAACTCACAAGACAGTCAACAAATTATCGAGCAGCAATAGAACCCAAACACTGACTTGCAATTAGACTGAGGTTATGTAACAATTTTGTGTTTTTGGTTTTAAAATGTCCATATGTCTGCATATTGTTCTGTAATACAATAGCTAGTGTTAATGTTTAAAGTCACAGATGAACCTTGTTGTTGGCCAGATCTTGCAGTGTTGCTTTGTCAAATATATCTGTGTGGAGCTGCCGAGTGTGACTTTGATTGTTAGGGGAGGTTGGGCGGTGTTGATGAAATCCATAACTGTGTGGCTGCTGTCTTCTTGTTAGTGGGTGGGTTGTAGTCAGGCTTTGTTGCATGTTCTGTTCTTCTGATTGTAGTTTGGACAGGTAAGTCAGTAGTCTTCTAAGTTTTGGTACTAAACTAATTTCTTCTTTTGGAATATACAGTGATTGTGTTGTGTTAAAATGTCCAATAGCTTTTGCTCTGTTGCATTTGCATCATTTGACCTCCTCCTCTTCTGTCTTGTTGTCTGACTCTCAGTACTTGGAGCTTGCATGCTGGGATAGGGTGAGGAGTTGTCAGATCTTGAATTAGAAGGTGTTGGGGTTACATATCTCTGTTGAGGTGGAACAGTAGAACTTGAGCTTGAATGGTCCGCTAGTTGTGGATCCACATCATCTACTGCCACAGTCATGTCCAGAGCTACAACACATCATAATATAAAAACATATGTAGTGTAGACACAGTCAGGAAAATGGAATTTCATTAGTTGTACTTTGTCTGTCATGATTCTGCCTACTCTTGTCTTGATTTTCTGGTCTAGGGACAGAATCATGATAGACCCACGTGTTTTATGTGGAGAGAAACATATTATTGTCAATCAGGACATAATATGCGTTCTCTCAAGTCTCATCATTGGCCCCGCCCCTCTCGTTCCTAGTATTGCTTTCCTCCTGAACTGTTCTGTTCCTCTGACATTACTGTTCAATGAATAAACAGTTTATACGATAAAAATGAGAGTATAAATGCAAACGTTGCTTTGGGTTTCATTTAACTATATAAAAAAAAAATTAAGATGGGATATACACAGCACCAGTGCGTCTGAAGAGGACATATAACTCTGTATATAAAGACCAACAATCACATTAAGTAAATATCCATCCATCCGTTTTCTACCGCTTATCCGGGGCCGGGTCGCGGGGGCAGCAGTCAAAGCAGAGATGCCCAGACATCCCTCACCCTAGACACTTCCTCCAGCTCTTCCAGGGGGACACCGAAGCGTTCCCAGGCCAGCCGGGAGACATAGTCCCACCAGCGTGTCCTAAGCCTTCCCCAGGGTCTCCTCCCGGTCGGACGGGCCCGGAACACCTTCCGGGGAAGGCGTCCAGTAGGCATCCGTAACAGATGCCCAAGCCACCTCAGCTGACCCCTCTCGATGTGGAGGAGCAGCGGCTCTACTCTGAGCTCCTCCCGGGTGACCGAGCTTCTCACCCTATCTCTAAGGGATCGCCCAGCCACCCTGCGGAGGAAGCCCCTGGCTGCGCCTAGAAATTCTGTCCATAAAAATTACGAACAGAACCGGTGAGAAAGGGCAGCCCTGCCGGAGTCCGACATGCACTGGGAACAAGTCCGACTTACTGCCGGCAAAGCGAACCAAGCTCCTGCTTCGGCCGTACAGGGACCTGACAGCCCTTAGTAAAGGACCACAGACCCCATACTCCCGAAGCGAGGGAGTGAGTAAATATCTTATATTTTAATTCTTTTTTGTAATACTTATGCTTCTGTAATTATTTATCCGTTGTGAATCATGCTCGATGCTACATTTTAAATAACGTAACTGCTATCTGAACAAACACCTGTTGTTCATTTGAATGTTTTTAAACATGTTTGTATACTGTTTTAAACGTGATTTAATATGTTGCTGCCAATATGTTGCTGTATGCTGTTTTATCTGCAGGTTACGTGGTAACTCGTTACGCTTGTGAGCCTTTGGATATTAAAGTCCTGTTCGCGTTTTTTAAATGGGACCGAGCTGCCTTGGCCTCCGGGGATAGCTGCACAATGTAGCAGAAGCACGTGAGACGGTTTCACCCTCCCTCACATGCTCTGCCGCATCGCTAGGTCCTAGCACCCGCCGCTGAAGCGTGTCTCGGCACTTCTTCAGATCAGGCAGAGTTCTGCGGCTTCCCTTGCTTCTGCAATTTTGCAGCGCACTCGGGGTGGTGACTCGTGCAGTCAAAAGACTAGGTCTCGACTTGACGCAGGAGCAAGAGGCTACCAAACGCTCGAGACCTGATGACAGATTTCTGTCTAGTGTCCCGGGGGAGGGGCGTCAGTGATGCTTTCTTCACTTCTTTGGCAATCTCTATGACGAGTTAACTCATTCATTGAATAAGCCCTACTCATCCCATGTCTTTGTGCATTCATCGTGAATTGATTCGTCTATCTTGGACTCAAATACACAGGGCTATATGATGATGCCTCCGTGGAGAAGACTCTGGCAGGCTATATCTCCCTTGGGGCATCATGATCCCTGAAAAAGCCTGTACTCTCCACCAAGCCTTGTAGAGTGACATCTTCATTGGTGGGAGAGGCTTTTCAGGCAGCAGGTCAGACTGGTGCTGCTCTGCACACCAAGCCGTATCAAGCTGGCCTGTCCAATGACCTGAACACAGGCAGGACGTTTGATGAGGAGGCGTTTTTGAACTCCTCAAGGGCCTCAAGGACAGGGACCGTATGTTCCTCCTTGATGCCCCCGTCTCGCCTTCTGGCCTATTTGGATTCCGGGAGATGAAGCGCCATGAGGAGGCATTCATGAGGTTCCTTCACCTCCGTGCACCCTCTCGTAGAGACTGGGGAGCGGTTCAGTGCGCTCCTCAGGCTGCCTCTGGGAGGCCGGATCTGAGGGATATTATCTCCTCAAAGAAAAGGTCATTTTGAATTATATAGACGACTTGGTAATTTTGGCTCAGTTTCAGGAGCTAGCGCTTCGACATCGGCATGTCATTCCGGCTAATCTCGAAATGCTAGGATTGATGCTCAACGCCACGAAAGTTCTCTCTTCTGCACAGAAGAGAACGTATGTGGGAGTTGTATGGGACTCGGTCACGATGCGGGCACAGATGTCCCTTGCACGTGTCTAATCCATTCAAAGCACCCTAAGAAACATCAGGCTAGGCCAGAAAGTAACAAATCATCACTGTCAAAGAGTTCTTGGTCTCATGGCAGCTGCCTCCACAATGATATCCTTGGGTCTCCTGCATATGAGACCGTTTCAGTTCTGGCTAAGAGCCAGACGGTTTCGTCCAAGGGCCAATCCCCAGAGGCAAAAACGGGTTGCGCGCCAGGGGCTTCATACCCTTTCTTTGTGGTTCAGACCTTGGTTTCTGACTTTAGGTGCTGAACAAACTGCCGTAGCAGGTTCTGCTTTGGGCAGAGGGCAAGTTCTTGTCCCTAAAAAGCGTTTAACATTACCGGGCATATGAATGTGGGAGCAGACTTTCTGTCCTGTGACGAATGGGGAAGGGAAACTCAAGTGGTCAATCAAATCTGGGAAAGATTTTAATAAGCAGAGGTGGACCTCTTTGCTTCACAGGAGATAGCCGGATGTTCCCTGTACTTCTCGAAGTTCTGTCAAGTTTACGTCTAAGTCACCCAAAAATACAACTTCTCTCATGACTCCAGAACTGTTTTCTGAGATAATGAATTTGGGATTTTCCTTATTTGTCAGTTATAATTAAACTAAATAAACATTTGAAATATATCAGTATGTGTGTAATGCATGAATATAATATACAAGTTTCACTTTTTGAATGGAATTAGTGAAATAAATCAACTTTTTTATGTTATTCTAATTATAAGACCAGCATTTGTATACAGATTTTTGTGTGTACTTAGGCACAGTCTAAATTTCATTTGTACGGCAAAATATATTAAACCTTTTCAACGCAGTGTCCTGGAAACTGCTGAACTGTAAGAGGGTGAAGTTCTAATTGCAGATCTAGCTTACAACACATCTCAAGAAGGACCCACCCTGCCCCAAGGCCCATGTCGGTTCCTTCCCAGCAGCAGCAGTCTGAAAGACATATGACCAGTAGTGACAACTCCAGGCTAAAGGTCATCTTATCACACAGGCAATCATATTACACTGTAAATCCTCCTGCCTCCAATGACAGTTAAAACTACATAAACACAGCATGTTTTATGCTTACCTTGCACATTTGTAAGAGACAGATGATCTGTTTTTGAAGAGGTTTGCTTGTGAATGTAGTTCAAATAACGTAATCTGAACTTGCAATTGCAATACTGTACTTATGGTACAGTCAGCTCAGCAGCTGTTCAGCTGTGCACTCCCAAAGCGCTGGCAGCACGAACTACCATAAACACTAATGCTTATGCACTTGAGGCGCTGCAGACACCTGTCCGTGAAGCGTGTCTACATAGAGAAATTGTGGAAAAGTAGCGCCGCGGGACAGAGAATCACGTTGTCTCACATCCTTTGTAGTACATACTTTGTGCAGTAATTAGGCGGTTCTCTACAGTAATGAAAACAGGTCGCACCACAACAAAATGTGCACTTACAAAAATGCTCCCAAATATATTTTGAGGTCGCACAGGTTAATTTTGGGAGTATATGTGACTAGAGGTGATAAGGTGGGCTATTTGGGGGCGTTTAGACAGGTTGAGAGTGAATTCCTTTCAACTCCCCAAATGACATGGATACTTTAACAAAACACTGCCAGGTGTGTTACGATGAATCACTATAATAATTACAATATTTCCTGTGGCTCAGTGGTTAGAGCATGGCACTAGCAACGCCATTTGTTTGATCTGAGGGAATTGCACATACTCTGATTCAATGAAGTATAGTGCAATGTAGGTCGCTTTGGATAAAAGCGTCTGACAAATGCATAAATGTAAATGTAATATGCATTAATTTGACATGTGAGCAGTGCATGCTCGTGTTACAGAAGCAGAGCTAAAACAGCTGTGCTCGTTTCAGTGCCGAGTCTTTGCGGCATCCTTACATATATCTATGCCTCAGATATGTTACAAGACTGGTTACAGGGTTATGATGTTGTAAACAGAGGCAGTTTTTTTAAACTGTGTCCGAAATCACATACTTCCATGTTATATAGTACGCTAAATTAAGTATGAGTCATGAATAGTGTCACAAACTTCTCCGAGACACGAAGGGGTTGAGCATCTAAACGCAAGCACTGTCGAGCTTGTGCAGGGCTGCATCTTTTGCCAGGGGAACTGGAATCCCCTGGTTAGGCTTGGTTTACCTCTGAGGTTTACCTCTGAGGTTTGTGCGTGTTGTGTGTGGAGTTTTTTTGTATGTGGGTGTGGCTGAATCTGTGTGTCTGTCTTCTGTGTTTTCACCTTTTTTGTTTTGACTTGCATAACCTTATATGTTTTGTCAATATGTTTTCTTGTACAGCTGCTTTGTAAAAGTGAAAATGGTAAAAAGCGCTATATAAATAAAGACAGAGCAGTACAGCAATATACTTGAGAACTGAGCAACTTAACTGCAATGGCTTCCTGTCCTAGCTAGGACATTTTCATAATAAGAGTCTCAAACAAATCAATGCGCTGACAACTCTGGAATGTTTTAAAATGATGAGTTTGCACATGTTTTATCTTAAAGGCCCCTTGTCAAAAAACCCCATCTGGACCCTGGGGAACTAGTTAACTACAGACCTATTTCGAATCTACCTTTCTTATCTAAAGTTCTGGAAAAAGTAGTCTCAATTCAAATATGCTCCTTCCTCCAAAGGTTTATTAATGAAGATTTCCAGTCTGGATTTAGAGCACATCACAGTACAGAGACTGCTCTGATTAGAGTTACAAATGATCTGCTTATGGCGTCCGACCGAGGTTGTATCTCCTTATTGGTGTTGCTAGATCTTAGTGCAGCATTCGACACCATTGACCACAGCATGCTCCTACATAGACTCGAAAATGATGTCGGTATTAAGAAAATAGCTTTGAAATGGCTTAGATCTTATTTATGCGACCGTTTTCAATATGTAGCAATAAACAATGAGGTATCACGCAAATCGAAAGTCCAGTACGGTGTACCACAGGGCTCAGTCTTAGTGCCTATGCTCTTCGCATTATACATGCTACCTCTAGGAGATATAATAAAGCGATACGGAGTAAGCTTTCACTGTTATGCTGATGATACGCAACTTTATATTTCCTCGAAGCCTCATGAAACACAGCAATTCCATCGAATAGTGGAATGCATAGTCGATATAAAAAAGTGGATGAGTAGCAATTTTTATTACTGAACTCGGACAAAACTGAAGTGTTACTTATCGGACCGAAAACCGCCCAACGTAACAACCATAAAACCCTCATCTTTAGCTAAGAATCTTGGCTTTATATTCGATAGTACTCTGTCATTTGAGAACCAGGTCGCCAACATCTGTAAAATTGCGTTTTTCCATCTTAAAAATGTATCTAAACTACGTCATATGCTGTCACCATCAGATGCAGAGAAGCTTATACATGCCTTTATGACATCAAGACTAGATTACTGTAATGCACTATTAGGTGGTTGCCCTGCAGGCCTATTACAAAAACTCCAACTGGTCCAAAATGCGGCAGCTCGAGTTCTTACACGTACAAAAAAGTATGAGCATATTAGCCCGGTTCTGTCAACCTTGCACTGGTTACCTAGCGCCTAAACTTCGGAACAGTCTTCCCTGCACTGTCCGGGAGGCAGACACACTCTGTCAGTTTAAATCTAGACTAAAGACGCATCTTTTTACTCTTGCATACACTAGACTATCATAATATATATATTTCACAGATCTAGGCTGCACTAGTTAGATCAACCGGAACCAGGGACACTTCCAATAACAACTGATGCATTTTTTGCATCAAAGAGTGCAGAACAGTACTCTACTCTCAGCCAGTCTTGTCTCATTGTTCCAAGGTTACCAGAGCGGGCAGGGCGCAATCCATTCCCAGACCTGACAAATGCTGGACGAAGGACGTGGCGACTCTACAAAACTTCAGTCGCTATTAGATTATTAATGATAATTTTAAGTCTAACTTTGTTTTTTATTTTGCCTTGTTGTGCAAGCACTGTCGAGCTTGTGCAGAGGCAGCAGTTTTTGCCAGAGGGGAACTGGAATCCCCTGGTTAGGCCTGGTCTCCCTCTGAGGTTTTTTTTCTCCTCCAATGGAGTTTTGGGTTCCTCGCCACCGTTTGCATACTGTTTTGCACTGTTTGCCTGGCCGGGGGGGCTGCTAGAATTTGATAGTCTTATTTAATTAACACTGCATATAGGAATTTATTGTGTGTCTGATATTTGACCTGTGTTTTGACTTCCATTACCTTTTATGTTTTACTTATAGTCAATGTTTTCTTGTACAGCTGCTTTGTAACAATGAAAATTGTAAAAAGCGCTATATAAATAAAGCTGACTTGACTTGACTTAAAGCATATTAAAACGCTATATAGATATATGTGGCCCTGGACCACAAAACCAGTCTTAAACTTCGTAGTAATATTCAAAAAATACACTATAGGGCGGTTTCCCCGACAAGGATTAGTTTAAGCCAGGACTATGATTTAACCCTCTAAGCACCAATGTCAAATTTAATAAATTAGGTAGTAGATCCTAATTTGGTATAATATATCATGTATTTCCTACCACTAGATGGCGGACATGTAGTACTTCGATTCTAGACGGAAATTACGTCATTATCCTATTCAAAGTTTTCGAACAAATAGCAGAGTAAGTGAGCTACACTGGCATTGATGCATAAGCAGTTCAGTTCAGAGCGTCTGAGTAAATTGTGAGAGAAAATTGCCAACTGTCTAATAAAAAGTTGTATCGTGAGGATGTATTGCAAATGATAATCGCTGAATTTGACTCTGAATGGGAATATTTTGCCTTATGGAAATGACAATCGGTCGTCTAATGATCACGCGTCTCCCGGTACATCTTTGCAGGGCAATGGTGCCGTCGTGCAAAGCGCAAGTGTTCACGAAGCACAAAGAAATGATCAACGGGATGGGGTGGCAGATAAGTTCAAACATCAATTCAATATCTATTATTTTGTGAATATTATAAAATTCAAGATGGCCACCATGATGACGTCATAATATGCAAATTGGATGAGTATATTTACACCCCAAATAAACTTTTTTCTATTTAACAGAATATCTCTATCTTTAAGCCAATTCAAGCCACAAGCTTTTGAAATATTGATGTCAAAATCCAGCATGTTTTTCAAAACCCCTGGCACCTAAATGGTAAACACTTTACAAAAAACATTGCTGCTGTGCATCTTGACAACACGATCACACTGATAGAATTTAATGTCAATGTAAATTGTTTTCAATCAAGACACCTCTAACATTTAATTTAGAATGGGACTAGGCTTTAACCTGTCCAGGAAACCGGCCCTATATGGGTCAAAATTATACATTTTCCTTTTATACCAAACATTATTAGCATATTAAATTAAGACAATTTATGTAAAATATATTTTGTATTGGCCAAAAATGCCCACTTTTTGAGAATACCCACTCAAGTTTGGTATCTATGTAAAGATTAGAATTTTCCGCATTCGGGTTCATCTACTCTCCACAATGTCATTACAGCAGTAAGCCAATAGAGCGTTAAAACAAACCTTTTTCTTCATATCAAGGGCCTGCTACAGCACCTCTGATTAACAACTTCAAAAGCAATTTTCACAATACCTTCAGATTCCTCAGTTTTAAATAGTTTTATCTCAACCAGATATTGTCCTATCCTAATAAACCATAAATCAATAGAAAGCGTATCTACTCCGCTTTCGGATGATGTAAAAAAGTGTGTCGGCAGGGGTGCCAAAGAGCGACATCTGAAAGAAGACTCCTGGGGTGGCAGCAGGCCTGTATTAAGAAGAGAAGAGTTGGGATTACATCTAATAACATCATAGAGGGACCAGTACAGTCCTTATTATTATGCTGAGGCACAATTAGCACAGATTTCTTTAAGCAGTTTATCGTTATGGCTGTCCACAAACAAACATTGCTTATTGCCCATCTTCTTAACGTGTTAGCTATAGGAAATCGGTCACTAATTGGAATGCTTCCCTAATACTCAATCCACACATGTGTCACTGGGTGTTTGCATCTCTTGCTGTTAATGCATAATAAAAATGTTTTCCGTCAAACCAAAATGTGGGAGACGAGCCAAGGTCACTGCTGTGCTCTACAGTCTCACAGAAGACAACTAAATTTGGTGATTTTTACATACATGTATAATTAATATGCTATTTTTCCAGCAAAAAGGTAAACAAAAAATATAAAAATTTTGAGGCTGATTATGGAGCTCAAGGACATCCAAGGATGTTTCCTCTCTATTCATCTTGTACAATTATGTATGTTGCTAATATCCTCATGGCATTCTTTTTTATAATTTCTTGTTGCTGTTTTCTATACCAATCATATTAAATGTGCATTTCATCAAATTATTTTTAAAAGATTATGGATGGGGAAGTGGGGTTGCTGTATGCCACAATTAAGTACACATCAAAATATGTGCTAAATTATATGCCGATGCACTTAATGTTATCTTTAAAAAAAATAAGCGAGCAGGCACAAAAATTATAAAAATGACAACATAAGAGGTAAAACACTTAATCAACGGATTAACTGATTTGTATTTTACTTTTTTCATTACTGCTGCTTTGATAATAATTATCTTGACTTCTGCAGTTCCTAGGACCCATGGCAGCTGCAGGGATTCTCCCATATCAAAAGTTGTCAAAACAATGTGCTCCATTAGTCTCCAAATATTTTTTTGCATGAAAGACGGCGCTCATAGCACATCTCTTCTAAGGCAAAATGGGGAGAGCTCTTACAGGAGAATGTGAAAGGGTAAAAATAGAACTTACAGTTGTCTCCTATTAATGTGGAGAAGCAGGCGAGGCTACGAGAACGTAAAATGGGGCTGAAAAAATCCCCGGCTGACGCAAGTAAAACCGTGGTATGTATTCGACATGATTGCAATACTTCTACTGTGCGTGTTTCTCTGCATAGAGCCCCGGCTTTGTGAACATGACCAGCCCAAGCTCTCCTGCACCGGCACACCCATGGCAAAAGGTGCAAGCCAGGACCGGAGCAATGACCTCTCACCCACTGCCGCCTCAGTCTTCGAGATCCCGACCAGGAACCACTTTGCTGCCCTCTGCGAGACGGAATGCAACGCTGTGGTCAACGGAGAATCGTCCGGAAACGTACACGCTTCCTCACCTTAAGGTAAGGTGCACACTCACTTTTTTCCTGGTGCCCGTGTTCTTGATGTTTGAAGGTCGATGATAACGTCGGAGCTGTCGTGTGGCATACCAGCCTGAACTCCAGAAGCATTGGAGCAGATTATTAAATGAGCCTACCCACCAAGCTACTGTTATATGGATGAACCAAATCTGGTTGGTCGAGGTGGTGGTGTTGCAACAATCAATAGAGACTTTCTTAATATAACTCAGAGAACAGGGCATACATTTTACTTATTTGAAGTGCTTGCACTGAACGAAATTTTTCCAAACAAAAGTAAAGAAATGTGAGTTCTCCCACAGTGGCCCTACACTGACCTATTGGTTAACGTTGATAACGTACTGATTGTTGGGAATTTTAATATCCAATTTGATAGAGCTAATGATGCATTAGAAGTGGCGTTTACAGAGCTACATTCTTTAGGAATAATACAACTAGAGTTTTCCCCGACTAAGGATTTAATTAGTCGATTCTGAGTTTGAATTATAGTCTTGCCTATAGTCGATTGACAGTTGAATCATACGTGTGTGTGCGCATGCCTGCATTTCGGAGAAACAACACCAGGTGGTTAAGGGTACAGTGCAAAGTGCAGCGCAACATTGATTGACCACAAAACAATATGTACCCGCCAGATCCCTAAACTCAAACGAACAACATCCTGTGGTGTCATCCCAAAGAGCTCTTGCATTTCTTCTCTGGATCGGTTCCACTTATGTGGAATGATCTGCCTGCTGCTACAAGATCAGCAGATTCTGTAGCCATCTTTAAGAATCGTCTGAAAACACATCTCTTCTGTCAGCACCTGCCCGATCAATTCTTTTCTACTCTTTAAAAAAACATTACTACTTGGGTCTGTATAATGTATTGTAGCAGGGTGGAAGGATCACACGACAAGGAGAGCTCAAAAATCAAGATTCCCCGAAGGGTGGATTTATTAAAGGTATGTGGTGATGGGGAAATCACGGCCTTTCCCTCCAGGGGGCGGTGGTGACCACCGTTGGTGGTGTCCACGGCTTCTTCCTCCCAAGTGTGGTGATGAAGACGATCCGTCCTCCCGGTGGCTGTGGTTCTCCCAAGTGCTCTCCTGAGTTCCCTCGTGTCCTGAGTGGGGTAACCGTGCAGTGCTCGTGGTGGCGCTGATCGGACTACACGCTGCTCTCTGCAAAAGGGAAGAAGACAAAGTTAGTCCTGCTCTCAGAGAGTTCACCTCTCCCCTTTCCTCCTGAGTCAGCGGCTTATGAGCTGCTCTTCTGATTCCCCGCAGCTGTTGTTGCCCCCTTGGACAATAATAACGACAACGTTTTCTTTTCTGTAGTTTTATTTGCCCCGGTTGTTTTCTCTTTAGTTTTTTTTCTGTAACAGATTCTGGGGCGGAAAGTTTTAACATCAACATCCACATGCGTTAACTGCGCTTCTTCCCCTTCTCTTACTCACTAGTCTCCTCTTCTCACAGCGCCCCCAACATGTTACATGCTTTCTGAGACTTTCTATATTTATACTTAACATTATATAACTGCAAATTATCTACGATAAACAAAGACATGAAACAAATTATCTAATTATTTGAGGTCATTACACCCTCCCCCACTAAAAAAATAAAATGTTACAAAACATTTTTAATTTACTATCTCTGGGTAAATACTGAAAATGTAAGTTCCAATAACAGTGTAATGTACATGCTTTCTCACAGCTTAACAATATAGTTTACTTCCATACAACTGTGACATAATAACAATGATCTAAACTTTTAGATTTGTTGCATGTTGAGAGGTGTCTTGTCTTTAGGATCGCTGGTGGGCCCCCCAGAACATCCTGCAATGACAAGAGGACACAACCACATACACCTCCACAATGTACTAACACATTTTAAATGTCACTTAAGTACTGTATTTATCTCTTTGTGTTCCATAAAGCTTATCAAATTTACCTTAAGCTGACCAAACTATAACTCTCCTGTAGAGCACTATTACGACTGTAAACTTACAAAACCCTTAAGTATTTATGAATCACTTACAAACTAACAAAATTATTACTTTGAACATTACCATTTCAACTCTCACTAGTATTGCTTAGTATGAAGGATACGGATTCAGGTGATCAATGCTCAGCTGGGGTTGTATCACGTCAGCATTTCCACAGCAGACACTCGAGTTCACTGGTCGAAGCGTGGGCTCACCCAGGGCGTCATACGTGTATAAATTCCTAGGTTGCCTGGTTCTGGCAGAAGTTCTCCTGATAGGTTCTGATACCAAATCACTATCTTCATGCTCGACTTCTTCAACAAATCTTTCTTCCAGTTCCTGTTCCCCTTGACAATCTTTCAGCACTTCATCTTCATCTGGAGTTTCTGAGTCAGGTGGGTTTACCGATTCGTCAACGATTTCCTCGATGTCAGGTTCTTTTCCAGCTTTCCTGTTTCTCTCCTCTCTTCCAGGGTGAAATTCTGCTGCACATGGGTCCAGATCTGTTCCTGCTCTCTGCATTGGAACCCACCAGTCAACCTCCTCGTCGCTGGAACTGTCGGTGCTTTCATGGTGAGTATTTCGTCGTGGTTGTGCGTCCTGGTTTGACCTGTTCTTCTGACATCGTTTTCTTTCCGGGCGCACATCAAGTGTCCTCTGCTCATCAACCAGGTAAGGACAAGGTAATAAAAGGTTCCGGTGTAGCACTCTTTCCCTTCCAGTCACATCCAAGGGTACAACTACATATACCGGGCCATCTCCTCTCCTTTCCTTCACCAGATACGTTTGCTTTTCCCAGAATGCCCGCAATTTTCCTGGACCACCTCTTTCTGACAGGTTCCTCACCAACACATGATCACCTGGCTCCAGAATAGAACTCCAAGCCTTCCGATTGTAATTTCTCTGCCCCTTTGCAGCAGCCTTCTTCATGTTCTTTTTCGCAATCTCGTATGCTTCCTGCATAGACCTTTTCCACTTTTCAGCATAGTCGGCGTGAGACTGAATGTCTTTCACTTGCTTTGTGGGGAGCACCAGATCAATTGGAAGAACTGGCTCTCGACCAAAAAGGAGAAAGAATGGCGAAAATCCGGTTGACTCATGCAAAGTAGAATTATAGGCGTGGACAACCTTGTTCAGGTGTTCTGCCCAATTCGACTTCTCTGTCTCCTTTAGAGTCCTCAACATCCCCAACAATGTCCTATTAAACCGCTCTGCCGGGTTAGCTTGGGGATGGTAGGGAGTTGTACGTGAATGCCTAATCCCACAGTAACTCTGTAGCTTTTGGAACAGGCTGTTCTCGAACTCCCTCCCCTGGTCATGGTGGATCTTTCCAGGATAACCAAAGCGCATAATGAAATCTTCAAAGATCTTCCGAGCTGCTGTCTTTCCAGACTTGTTTCTGGTGGCGTAAGCTTGAGCAAACTTTGAAAAATGGTCTATGACCACAAGGATATACTCTGCGCCCCCTCTGCTTTTCTCCAGGTGCAGGTAATCAATCGAGATCATTTCAAATGGAGCTGTTGTCTCAATGCTCTGAATTGGAGTTCTGGTGATCCGGTTTGGTTTCTTTTGTCTTAGGCATCGACATACCCTCGTGACATAATGCTCCATCTCTTCTCTCATTCTCGGCCAGAAGAAACGTTCACGCGCTGCTGCCACCATGCGATCGGCGCCTAGGTGGGCCATGTCTTCATGTAAGTACTTGTATATCACGCATTTCAAGTTTTCTGGTATGACTAACTGAGTTCTGGTCATTGTTTTCCTTTGCAGGATACCTTCCTCATTAATCTGCAGATACTGCCATTCTCGTAAGAATTTTCTCACAGCTTCCGGTTCCCTCAATTTTTCTTTGTGTTTGAGATTGATTTGTTTCTGTTTCAGGTCAAGTATTCGGCTGATGACTGGATCACTCAGCTGGGCACTTCTGATATCTTGAGGCGTTAACCGTTGACAGGTCTCTGCTCCACCCTTCAACTCCTCTGGTAAAACATCTATGTTGCAAGTAATTGCCGATATCCAGTCCACTTCCCCACGTCGTTGTGCTTTTAGGACTTCCCCAATTGATCCCAGCACTTCTGGCTCACATTCCTGAGTACACTCTCTGACTGTGACCTCAATGGGCACTGGTCTCCGTGATAAGAAGTCTGCATCTCGATTTGCTGTTCCTGGCCTATACTTTAAAGTGAAACGGTAGTCTGCCAGCTCGGAAACCCACCGTTGCCCTGCTGCATTAAGCTTCGCCGTTTTCATGACATATGTCAATGGGTTATTATCACTGTAGACAATGAAATGTGGCGCATGAAACAGATAGTGACGGAAACGCTCTGTGATTGCCCATTTGAGTCCCAGGAACTCCAACTTTCCAGAATGCAGCTTGTAGTTCCTTTCGGCTGGGGTCAGAGTCCGAGACCCATAACTCACTACTCTGAGTTTGCCGCCCTGTCGTTAGTATAATACGGCTCCTAGCCCTTCTTCTGATGCATCAACATGAAGGACAAATGGTTTTTCAAAGTCTGGGTATGCCATAATGGGTGGGCTTGCCAACTCCGCAATCAGTTTCTCCAGCGCTTCCTGATGTCTCCCAGTCCACTCTACTGGCTGTGAAGGAGGTGCTTGCGTGGAAGAGTTCCCTCTTTTCCCGGAGCCCTTTGTCTTGCACATGCTGGGCTTTGTCAACAGTTCATATAGAGGCTTCGCGATTCTGGCAAAGTCAGCAATGTATGATCTGTAGTATCCAAGGAAACCCATGAGCTTCCTCACCTCACGCACCGTGCTTGGTATTTCCCCCGTTAGTGCTTGCACAGCCTCTTTTTCTTTGGGGTTCATGCTGTACCCCTGTTCAGAGATGATACGGCCCACATAGCAGACTTCCGGTTTAAAAAAGTCACATTTCCTTGGCCTTAGCTTGATACCACACTGCTCCTGTCGCTGTAGCACTTTCTTCAAGTCTTCCAGGTGCTGGTTGAAGTCCTTGCTGAAAACTAACACGTAATCAAGATAGGGAACACAAATGTCATCCCTTAACTCTCCTAGACACTCTTCCATGTACCTCTGAAAGGCGGCGGGAGCATTCGTGAGGCCAAACGGTATCCGTACCCACTCATAGAGTCCCCAGGGTGTTATGAATGCAGTGTATGCCCTACTGTCTCTACTCATGAAGCCCTGATGATAGGCTTTACCCTGGTCCAGCACAGTGAACCAGGAGTTCCCTCCTAGATTTTCTAGGATCTCTTGGATTCGCGGGATGGGATGCCTGTCAGGGTATGTTTTCTCGTTGAGCAGCCGGTAGTCCACACATAGACGCAAGCTCCCATCCTTCTTTCTCACACACACAACCGGCGAGGAGTAGGAGGATGACGACTTTTGGATCCACCCCTGACTCAGCAAGTTCTGGATGTGGGTCTTCACCTCTTGATACAGGGGTCGTGGGATTGCATTGTACGTCTTTTGGACAGGTGTGTTGTCTTTCAAACGAATGTCCATTCTGAGATCCTGAATACATCCAGTATCCCAGTCATCCTTAGCAAACACTCCGCTGTTCTCTCTCAACAGCTGTCTCACACGTTCCTGTTGTTCCCCAGGTAAGTGACTGAGGTCCACTGGAGGGTCCCATCGTTCCCCTTCCTGAAGTTGAGATTCAGATGGAGGTGGTTTCACTTCCAGCGGATGGATGGCATCTACCGTATGCAGCCACCCCAGGACAGTCCGGGCCGTAAGTGTCACATCTTCTTCTGTGGTATTTTCTACCATCACTTTAATGTTGTCATTATCATTCAGAGGCATCTGAATAAGCTGTTCGTTTACCTTTATACCTGCAGGCCAGGGTACTTCTGAATTAGGCTCTAGCATCACATGTGTTCCAAGAGTAACAGTTTTTTTCAGTTTGCCACAGCTGACATTCACTCTCGCACACCTTGGAAGGATGGTGGATTTTCGTCCAAGTCTTGCAATATGACAGTCGCTGCTGTTTTTACGTTTCTTCAGGAGTGATAGAACGGCTTTTGCTTTCCTAGGGCTAACTTCCAAAGATGAACTCAGTGTGTTCACAAGGAAACTCAGAGGAATCTGCTGGGCTGCATTAGCTTGGACCAATTCCTCGATCACATTAAAGCCGATTATTGGTTTCTCCAGTTCATTGGATGCAATGAGGATTGGTGCCAGCAGGGGTGTGCCCCTTCCTTCACTGTCAGTATTGCCAGACAGAAAAAACTCCACTTCAATCCAGCCTTCATATGGGATGCTCGTCCCATTCGCCGCTGTAAGGTTGAGTTCTCCCTCCTCAAGCAACTCTCTCACTGGTCTCACCACTGCGTCAGGAAGATGTTTCTCCTTCCACTCCGAGCCCACGATTGAAACCTGTGATCCCGTGTCCCAAAGCACTGATGTATTAACACCTCCAAGAGAACATTGCACCGTGCATCGGCGTCCCACCAAACTGGCTGTTTTCTCCTGTTTGTTCACCCCTGGTCCTTCAAATAAGCAAGCTCTTGGTGAACTTTCAATGATGTCTGAGGTAATCCCAATCTTGTTTGACATCACATTGGTCCCAGTTCGTTTCCGACAACCAGCTGCCCAGTGCTCGCTGCTGCCACACTTGTAGCAGTGTTCACATCTTCCCTCTGGGTTGAACTGCTCACATTGGGTACAACGCCTGATGGTGGCTCGAACAGGTGGAAATTGATTACGAGTGAATCTCTGGTTATTGTTTCTGGTTGTCTGAGGTCTTGATGTTTGAGCAAGGCTTGCTACTTGAGATGTAAGGCTCTGAATTGCTTCACAGATCACTTTGTCCCTTGCATCCAGCTTTTCCATCAGGGTGTTAGGCTTTGGAGCTTTTTCTTTTTTTACGCTGACACCTTTATCTTGTTCAGTATGTGCCGTTCCCTCCTCCATAACTACGGCTACCTTGGCTATTTTTGGTCGAGTGGTTGAGAACTTTGATTTTCGTTCAAGCTCCAGACTATATGACATGTTCATTCTCTCCAAAAGCACTTCATCGTCCACGCGTGGGTTTTCCAGGTAGGGTTTTAGATCTGTGCGTATGTTGTCATCATGAAGGCCAGTCATAACTGTCTGCAAAAACTGATTCTGGATTAGTTCATAATTATATCTTAGTCCCGTCTTTACGTTTTCAGACGCTGACAAAACCCTCTGTCTGAGATCCATGGCTCGAACTAAGAACTGGATAGGCGTTTCTTTGGGTTCTTGAACTGCACGTGTGAGTGAGTGATACAATTCGGTTGGATCCTTTTCAATAAAATGTGCTCTGAGAATTTGTTTAAGGACAGGCAATGTTAAGTCTGCTCTACTCTCCAGATAACTTCTCAAGTTGACACCTGGGATGATGGCTTGAATGACTGCCTCAACGATTTCGCCCTCATCATAGCCCCTTTTGCATGCCCTGTGGATCTGTCTGTCCAGGCTAGTAAAATTTAATTTATCTCTCTGGCCAGGTTCACCAATTTGTCCAATTATTTTGAGTTCTTTTTTGTACACTGGATGCACCAGTGTGACATTTTCTCCTGAAACTGACGAATTTGGCATTGTCCGGTTTGTTCTGGCACGTACTGATTCTGTTGCAGTGATTATCACGGGCTTTTCTGCTGTAATTCCGCTAACGTCCACAGTGTGATGCTCTAGGTCATCTTTTCGCTTTTCCTCGATGGTTGCTTCATCCTCTGCACTGAATGATCTCTCGGTTTTCTCTTCGTCAACCTTCCTCAAACTGTCAATTTTTTCCTTTGTACATAATAATATAGCTAGTCCTTCATCTTCAAGTGAAACAACATCATCTCCCTCTAAATACTGCAGAATGCGTCTTCTCAGCGCGCGAGGCGTGCGTGTCTCACCCTCCTCCACCTTTAGCATTAGCATTTCACACAAATCTTCCAGTTGCGAAGCAGATAACTGGAGTAAATTACTCTCTATTTCATCCAACGTAGCGTCCCACACAGACGACATTATAGCCCCTCAACGAACAGATGTACTCACGTTTGCAGTTGTTTTTCCGCCGTTTCGGAGTCCACTCTCTCCGTGATTCGCGGCTCGTTTTTCAGCTCGCAATCGCGGCTCGTTCTTCCTCCCGAAATCCGTCACAGACCGAGCAGAAACACCAAATTTATGTTGCCCCCTTGGACAATAATAACGACAACGTTTTCTTTTCTGTAGTTTTATTTGCCCCGGTTGTTTTCTCTTTAGTTTTTTTTCTGTAACAGATTCTGGGGCGGAAAGTTTTAACATCAACATCCACATGCGTTAACTGCGCTTCTTCCCCTTCTCTTACTCACTAGTCTCCTCTTCTCACAGCGCCCCCAACATGTTACATGCTTTCTGAGACTTTCTATATTTATACTTAACATTATATAACTGCAAATTATCTACGATAAACAAAGACATGAAACAAATTATCTAATTATTTGAGGTCATTACACTGTGCCCGATCAGCCTGTGACGAGGTGAAACAGGTGCTCCTTGTTCGTTTCCAGGGCAACGCTGATCTGATCTCAGGATGCTTGTCACAGTATGTAATGTATAATGGCTATATGAGACCATTTTTTGATTGCACTTTTGCTTTATGTTGTCCTTATGCTGTTCCAATTGCTTCCATTGTTTACCTCATCTGTAAGTTGCTTTGGATAAAAGCGTCTGCTTAAAGGACTAAATGTAAATGTAAATGTAATACAAAGTAAACAAGACTGATTTACTTAAAGGGGTCATATTGTATTGCAAAAACTAACATTATTGTGTGTATTTGGTATAATACAGTGTGTTTACGGTTAAATAAACATAGTATAATAAACATAAAGTAAGATTCACAAACCGTGCATTACTGTTGCTTCTTCTTGCCCTGCCCTTATGAAACGCCTCGATTTCTAACAAAACACATCCTTGTGAAAAGCACTGTGTAGCGGTTTGCGCTGTTTTTAAAATAGTGATGAGCTTAGCTCACCAAATATGATTCAGGCTGTAGTCTTGGGTGCGACTGTGTCATGAAACTGCTCCGAGACTTAGGGTGAGATCCAAATGCAGCTTTATTGGTGGGTAATCCAGAGGCGTAATCCAAATAACAGGCAGGGGTCATACACAGGTAGGCAGTTCAAACAAGGAAACCAACAACACAAAGAAACAAACAAAACAGGCAAGGACCAGAGGCAAAAGAGTGAACAGGGAACCAGGCAATAAATCCAAAAAACCAAAAGACAAGGAACCAGGGAAACGCTCAGAAATGCAGTGTAGACAAAACAAGACTTCGCAGTGAGTGAATAAGTGCACATGGTATATATAGAGTGAATGTGAATGATATGCAGGTGTGTGTGAAATCAGTGCTGATGAGTCCGGGTAGTGAGTTATGGGAAATGTAGTTTGTGAGTGCATGATAAGTTTGATGTGGAGTGCCCTCTGGTGGTTTTCAAGGGCACTCCAGCTGGTGACCGTTACAGACTGCATGTTTCCCTGATTCCAACATTAGAGTTAATAAAGCAATGTTAAGAGCATATTTGTTCTACCTTATTTATTGCTTTTGTCTCTTTTTTCAAATGTATCATTTAATTTTCAGCACTATAGTCTAGATTGAAAGATGACATCTTTCTCTTAGACAAAACTTTGTCTTAGAATAAGCCTGGCACTCTTAGAAAGTTTATGTATATTCTAATATCAAGACATTCTTGCCAAGAGTATTTAAGACCAACCAAAAATAAAACAAATATAAAAATGCTTGCTTTACTATTTTTGTATTGTTTTTTAAAGACATATTTACTCCTTGAATCTAGTTTAGTAATCTAAATTTACTTAGATATTTTTCTTGTTTTAAGATGGCAAGAACCTTCTTAGCCACGGAGGTCCGCCTTCCAATAAACGGTCAATCAATCGTCAGAGACTCTGTTATTTTTTCTTTAAAAGTGATGTCGTAATACAGCGGTTTAGTCATTTTTGCGGATCTGTGTAAACGTGGATTGTTTTAATAACATTGTTGTGTGTACGTGAAACTTTTCAAAACCGCAAAAGAAAAACTTTTCAGTTTTAAACGTGGCCTTAGACCAAACCAGAGCTGTGTCAGGTGTTTTCAGGAGCCTGGCGAGGACACATAGAGACAAAACAAGCTGTTTTTAGTGTAGATGCCACTAACATATGTAATAATGATGACCTGACAGAGGTTCGGTTGAGCTGACTCCTACTGTATAAACATGTTTATGGAAGAAATAAAGATAATGTTTGGCTAAAGATTCATTCATACATTTTGTTGACTTACTTGTGAATGTACATGTGCTATAAGAACACACACAACTTCCATTTCTAAAATTATTGAACAGTAAATTATTATAACTTTATGTAGGAAGGGTATCAAATTTAAAAGAAACATGAATAAATCACCTTTTTAAAAACACAAAGAAACAGACTTCTTAGCTGAATGAAGGCTTGTTTAGCACTGTAAGAAATACCTGTGTCTTCCAAATTCACTCCCAACACAAGCTAAAAACTCTGAAATATTAATAAATAATCCCAATATATATATATATATATATATATATATATATATATATATACGCTTCATATTATAACAAATTATTATCCTACATAATTGTTCAATGATATTATCTAACCATGAAATAAATAATTAATTAACCATAAAATACATTACTAAAAACAATCTGAAGCTTACCTGTTTCAGTCTGCAGGCACCTTAGCTTCAAACTCATGCAGCTCCATCTTCTCTTGTGCACTATGTAGTGCTAGAGACAGGTCCGACAAGCAATAACTATTTAGATTTCTAAAATATAACAACTTCACCCCTCACCCAGCTAGCAAGCTAGGGATCGGGGATCTACCCCCACTCTGCAACTAACACCCTAGAACCAGATCTCTGGTTGCAATAGCAACCCACACCAAACCATCAAGATAAGACTATTTTACGACCCAATGGAACGTAGTGCTCTCTTTATTCTCTGGGGGAATGACATACAGTCCTATATTCAGTTATATATAAATATACATATATCCATTTATAACCTTACCATGTATTGATGTTCTTGTTAATATGTCTGTCTTAAACATCTGTAGGGTGTGGAATCTGCACAGCTTAAAAGAGACCACCATCTCTTCCACTTTTACTTTTGCCTTTTTGCTCTATAACTGCCTTGACCAGAAACCAGTCCCTGGGGCCTCTTCGGAGAAAGAACAATGGACTGCTGCTGCCTCGCACACCTTGAGGAACCACGCGGTCACAAGGCCCAGAACTTTTCAGCAGGACAGCATTGTGAAACTAATTGAACCTTTCCATCTCTCCAAGTGCTTACGGATACACATCTAGCACAGAGCTAGTAAAGTATCCGTTTCTATTTATAGAATAGATGTGTTAAGTTTGTGCCTCTTTGTTAAAGATCTCTCTCTCTCCCTATTTCTTCGTGTTTGTCTTTCATGTAGTGTTTGTGTTTTTGCGATCATTATGTTTACCATGTAGAGTAGTTTAATAAACAACCACATATTCACTGGTGATGGGTTTTCTGTGCTCAATGCTCACATACGAGGTCACTTAAACAGTGTTCGATTTATGCAACATTATGCTACCTTTTCTAAATTCTGTTTGGTAAAGTCACGTTACTTATGGCCATTCAATCACTCACTAGTTAACTCATTCACTACTCCCTATATAGTGAATGCTTATTTAAGAGATAGGGAGCATTTTCAGACAAAGCTACGGTTTCATGTGAAAAAAGCTATCAAGCAGGGCTGTCCAAGCTGTCAAAAACCCCTTGTGGTGACCTGTTAAAATATAAATCTGGTTAACTTAAACAAGCTATAACACACACCTTTGACCATTTAACCATTTACCTATATTAAAGTAAACCTTGTTAGTAAAATTGAATAAAAAATATGACTTATTACTAAAAATATTACTTTATTGAAATTACTTAAAGTAATATAAGTATTCCTAAAAAACTGTACTGGTAAGATACTGGTTAATTAACATAGTTAATTTAAACATTATACTGTAATTGTATGTTTTTTCCCCCTGGATGGTTTAAAGTATCTACTGTAGCGAATAGAAAGAATTTCATCTGGGCAAATATATTTTGTAAATTTGATCAGCTTATCAATTTATTTCAAGAGAAAACCGTGATACATGACTACGAAATAGCTTAAAATAATCCTGAAAATAAACTGTAGTGTGCCCCCTAAATGCATCAGTGGCTCCTGCCTGTTCCCCCCAATTACTGTAGTCTAGAACTGCCACTGTGCCTACCTGCAGAAACCCTAGGGCGTGGGGTCCACCAAATTTCGAGCGACTCATTAGGACTCAACACCCAGTTACTGCAATGCTGGAAGGAAGATAAACATGAAAGTGTCTGCTCGGCTGTCACGCCCCGTTGTTGGCCACCTGAGGGCGCCATGCTAGTCTGTGTGCTGCCTGTGTTTTGTAAGGACTCCAGTTCCCATCATGCTTTATGTCTCATTATTGTGTATTGGTGTGACACTGTCTCATTACCTGTTTGTAACTTCTTCTGTGTTTATGTAAAAGCCCTTGTGTTCAGTGGCCTGTATCACAAAGCTGGTTTGGGTTTTTACCCAGGTAAGTTTGCAATTAGTTTTAGCATACTCTAAGATTTTGGGTTCAAGAAAGTAGATCAGTTTTGAGTGGGTTTCGTTGCTATGGTAACTTAGGCTACATGTCTAACTTGCTCCGGAGTAGGTTTTTTTCTGGGTTAGAGATCGCAAACCAAACCTGGATCAATCAGCTGTGAGAACGTGATGTATATCTCATGTTTATGACGTTTAGCTTTACTGTAGCCAAGTGGTTAGAGCATGGCACTAGCAATGCTAACGTCGTGGGTTCAATCCCAGGGGATCGCACATGTGCATGAAACAAATGTGTAGTATAGTAAAAGGCAATTTATGTCGCTTTGGATAAAAGCGTCTGCCAAATGCATAAATGTAAATATCCGAGGCAGTGACGTCACCCCCTCTTATCTCTCGCTCCAACTAAAAAAGTTTAAAGTGATAAGATGTTAGAGGGAAAATCTTTTGCTGCTAGGTTTTATATATATTGTATATTTACATTTATTGATTAGAATTCAAAACACATTCATATCATTATTATGAGCTTATTTAACAAAGCATTTAAACTAATTAACTATATTCGTATAAAAACAAACTTTAATATATAAAGCATTTTAAAATAATGAAGTATACATATTATCTTTTGATCTTATGGTAAACCTATATAAATAATTTTGTTGTATCTGTATTGATATAGTCAGTAGCTTCCTTCACAGATTTTCACTGCAGCAGTGTTTTTTCCTGATCTGTAAATGTGTTTCAATTCCTGACATTTTGTCATAATGATCTCGTCATCTTCAACAGAAAAGTGGACTGAGCTGGAATTCGCAGGATTTCAATCAAACTGATGATGCTTTCCATGTGCCGTGGGATTGGCTGTTGTCGCACACATCGCAGTTTCAGGTGCACACGCCTCACAAGCTCTGGATCAAACCTGAGTTGACCGAAAAACTAACCAAGCGTTGTGCTCCATCTGAACCTGGTTCGGTTTGTCTGTTTTGGTCAACTCAAAACTTACTCTAAAACTCTGTGTTTGTTCACTTTGCTTCTAGATACAGGCCACAGTGTGAATTATTGTTGTATGTTCTCCCTCATGTTTCCCTGGATCTTGGATCCTTTTGTGGAATTAATTCAAGTAGATACTGCAGATGAATCTGCTCCCGGTTTTCCTTCTGCTTATATTTGATGCGTGTGTCAGCCAAGTGACCTCATCAGCCTTCAATGTCATTATCCTGGGCTCTGAGAAGCCATCCCCTTCATCACTCTTTATGGTTCCACCAAAAAAAGGTTTACTTAGAGTATTTAATCACATCAGGGTGGTGATGACAATTATCATAAGTTTAAGATGATGCAATGTTTTTGCTATGTCCCTCCAGGCAAAGAGTATACAAGCAAAACAATCATGCTGTTTAAAAGGAGCAGAGTTGGACAAAGGTTCCAAAGGCATGCATGAAAAAGCGGGCCTGGAGATAAAATAATACAACCTGAATAGAAGACGAAATTTAAACGAGATTTGCATTTTGCAGCTGGCATCCCTGTGATCTAGTTACATCTGCAGAGGGGACTGTAACTGACCCTTCAACCCACCAGAGAGACAGACAGACAGACACACTAACACAATGCTATCTAACCCTCAACCAACTCCCAAGAAAACACTCCCCTGACAGAGAGAAAAAAAATCTCTTGCATACACAAGCACACACATTCGCACATTACAAAACCCCAGGTCACATCACACCTCAGCCTGTCAACCTTGCTCACCTCTGAGCCCAGTGTTATCCCACCACACCCCCACCTATGCAGCCCTATGTGTATACAAGTGTGTGTTTGACCAGCAAGGCCATCCTCTATAAACTTGCTACTTGTGCTTGACTACAAATAAATGCAAGAACAAACATGATATGTAAATAAGTGTGTTGTGACTTAATTATGGTCTATTTCCAACACATTCTCAAAAACGACATCAAAGTGGTACAATGCATGTTCAAAAGTGACACCAATGGGCAATGACCAAGCGGACAGCAATATGTGACGAATAGGGAGTGAGAATGCTTTGCTATTTCAGGTATAATTCAATGTAAATTATACAGAAATGTGACAGCTTTTGCATTGCTTTAAAACAAAAAACAAAATTATAATTAACATTATATAATTTTTTTTATAATTAATTGAAAAGCTGTTTATTATTAATAAATGAACATTAGTGTATTTTATTACTGTGCTGTTGCTACTGCTTTATAAAAGGAATTAGTCATCATGTGTAGCACAACTGGATGTGCTGCAGTGATTTTTGCAATATTCTTGCTTAATGGGATTGAAATGTAGTTTGTAATTTTTGGCTTCTTCTTACATGCTGCATGATTCTAAAGGTCCTAAAAAAAGTAATTTGCTATTGCATTAAATGTATCTCTTTTAACTCATTTTACTCTTTTAGTCCTGTCAATCGTCTAAGTGCCTGCATTGAAGGAGAAAATAGTTAACAGCCACATATTGTGTATTTTTAGAATCCCTGCTGCCCTGGTTGTGCACCATGGAGCCTGGCCAGCGAGAAGAGTGTACTCTGAATGCAGCATCAAGTGTCTTATTGTGCAATCTTAATTTATGCTGTCTGGAGAAAGATGTCAGCTGGGCTGGAACCGTGGCAGGAATTTCAAAGACTGAAGTCCCAGGCAGAGTGAGTGGCAATGTGGGAGGGTGAAGAGGCTTCGACAGATTTTATGGGGCTGACTGATGTATTGGGATGTGACGTTTTAGACAGAACAAAAGTCCAATGCTGTCATTGTCAACTGCTGTCATTCCGATTCGTGTTTCTAATCTAATCCATCTCTCCGTATAATATTTGGCGAGTATGCATCCAACTTGGAGCTGCTGTGTTAAACGTATTTATTCAAGTAAATAATAGTTATATAATAATAATACAGCAATAATAATAATAATTTAAATTAGTTTCCTATTGTCTCCCACTTTACATGCAATAATTGTTATGCATTAACAGTTATTACAGGTTCAATAATTATATACGGGTGTACATAAAAATCCCATCACACAAACCATTCATGCAATACAGGGTTCCTCAATAAGCGGCCCGCAGATGAAATATTTTTTGACCCGCTTGAAGCAATAAAAGTGTGTTCAGTTTCATTTGGGTTGAAACGGCATTTCGGGGCATTGCACAGCAATTTCAACTACAGTTATACAGAACATTCTGAAAGCCGCAAACAGAAGGTAACACAATTGATAGCAGCTTAAAAAAAGTCAGTTGCTGTTATTCACAAAACCATATCTGTGCAGGAGAATGTAACCGCAGCGTCCTTACGTGTGGCTTGGAACCTGGCAAAGGCCAAAAAGCCGTTCACTGATGCCGAATTAAATAAAACCTGTGCAATTGACATGGTGGATGAACTTCTAAATCACAAAGAAAATGGTAACGGAGCTATTACAGCAGGTTCCATTATCTGATTGCACATCAAGAAGAGTGGAGGCATTGGCGGGTGAGTGCTTGTCTAATCAGTTATCCGACATAAAGAAAGCAGAAGCCATATCACTGGCAATAGACTCGTCTTGCGACCAAACCGACATTGAACAGCTGTCGGTGTTTGTCCGATTTTTTGTCTTTCCGAGGTTTACTGTAGGAAAATGGCTCAGAACGGCACGATCTTTTGCTGCACAATCATATCCGGTGGCTAAGCAAGAGTCGTGTGCTAGAGAGAGTTTGTGAATCACAAAATTAATTATGTATTTACAAATTATGTACATTTTTAATTAGCATCCAAAGTCAGAAAGCAGGATTTTTTTTGAATGACAGCAGAGAGGGATATATGACAGCAGAGAAGGAGTTTTTTGTGCGATATCATGTCTCATCTGAATCAGCGTGTCGTCATTTTCTATAATGAATAACATCAAGAACCAGGATAGAAACAGATTGTCCAGTGCACATCTTGATCAGTGTCTCAGGATTGCAACAACAGAATACAACCCCAACATCAGAGGCATTGCTTCAGCTCGTCGCTGTCACTTCTCTCATTGAAAGGTGAGTAGACGTCAGTAATGCTATTACATTTTGATCACCATAAATGTAAGAACAATAAACATATTAAGGCTGATAGGTCTAATAATAATTTACTCTGCATTTTAGGAAAGCGAAGAGAAAATATCCAGTGTGGAGATGAACAGAAAGTCTTGATATGGATGGGAAACATGATCCAGATTTTCTTTGATTCTGCAATAATGTTTTTGTAGCAACACAAAGTTATGTTTATGTAATATAATGTTACTGTTTGATCAAAACTGAGAAAATAGAACTAATAAAAAACATATATTTATATTGTGATTTTTTTAAACAAATAAACAACAGTAAAATAAATAATACTAATAATAACAATAATATTAGCAGAACAAACATTGGAGTTATCAAATTATAGTTGGTGGCCCTTGACTTGCTATTGTTATTAGAATTTGGCCCTTGGTGAAAACTAATTGAGGGACCCTGATGTAATAGATCAAAATCTTTTTTCTCAATGCACACAAAACATGTACAAGGACATGCACATGTGTGATAATTGTTGAGGCCCATCACCATTAATCAGGGCCATATGGTGCTGGTAATCCCTGTTTCTCTGGTCTGGGATACGGGGTGCTGGAGGATAGTGGGACTTCTCCTAATGGCCCAGTTATAGACCATATACAGGGGACAGGTGTTGGATCCTGCAGAGAAAGCATGCTCCTATAGTACATACAGTTGTTAAGTTATCTAGCCCTGTTATCTATAGCTGCACTTTAGCGTAAAGCATTCTACTCATTTAGTTTCACTCAGACTGTGGTGTGTCACACATCAACTACTTTGTTTTACAAGTCTTTGTGTGTCTTGAAAAGAATGTTGCAATTTTGCTGACAAAAGGTAATGCTAATGCAGTGCTAATGCTTTATCTCATGACACACTAAAAATCGTCACTAGCTGCTCAAACTGTAACATATTTGTGACCCAGTCTGTAATTACCCAGCTGAAGTCATTTTTTGTAAATAAAATCATTCTACATAGCGTTAATACAATTATGTGAAAATATAATCCTGATATATTTGAAACTGACTGAGTAAGACCATGTCAAAGATTACATTAGCTATTAAAGTTGCAATGCAATAGGTGAGTTAAAGCAGTGTTGAAGTAACAGTGCGGTGGATGAATTAATGTGGTTATTAAATTTACGTGGCGGTTCTAGACAAAATTTACTAGGGGGGCCAAAGAGGGGCCAGTGTTTAACCAGAGGGGCACATAAAAAAATGCAACATGATATTTAAAGATTACAAACTTTATTTTACTTTACAATCATATAAACATTTATTTTGTACAGTAGTGCAAGAGTGAGTGCAGGTGCAAAAGAGGGAGGGCCATAGAAATTAAAAAATGCATCCAGGGTACAACAATGTGCCATTTCCTATTGTGGACAGTTGAATTCACACTTAACTTGGCATAACAATGCTGGATCAATTATACCAGTTTGGCCTGAAGCTCCATTTTCTGTCCCCCATCAAAGTGGTTGTGAATATATTCAAGAAGGGCTGTAGTGGTACATCATTCTTGGACTTGCTGATATCTGTAGAAAGATGTACAGTAAACACACATTTATTGACTTATGCATGTATATCGACATGTATTTCAATTTATAGGCCAAGTATTTACTTTAAAAAAGAAACAGAGTCATATTGTCACAAAAAGGAATTTACAGCAGAAAGCACCAGTTTAAGGACACACAGTAGGCCAACAATGAAATTATAAATGCACTGCTTGGCAAATACTAAAGACCTTCTTCATCACAAACCTAATGGTGCAGTACTTGATCCACATGGATCCACTTTCTGTCCCTCTGGCTGTTCCCCTCTCTGTCCCTGTATATTTTCTTCCTCCTGAAGGATTTTTATTGTGGTTTAAACATGCCTTTACATTTAATATGCTTTATGATTTCATTATTGATTACTAACCGTGCATAATATGTTGAAAATATAACCAGTGTGTGAGTTGGGTTGAGTTAGGGGGATGATGTTGAGTATATTTTCCACAGGAAATGGTATGTGTCTGTGTAAAGATCAGATTACACACGGAGCCCCATGGAATTTGGTGGGGTGTTTTCCGTATGATGTGTTACAGAAGGGTTACAGAAGGTCCGAAAGCAAAGGAGTGTGAGCTGGTTGGCTGAGGCAGAACAAAGGAGAGAAAGCGGATTGGACGAGTCCCAGGCTTCCCCAACCCCCATCTGAAACCAGAGACACGTAATGAAATATTATAAAAAGGCTGTGAATTTGTTTTTCTGGGTCGGTCCTTTGTGAGACATTTGCGTCTGAGGACCCACCCAGCAGCTGTATTGTTTGAGACTTCTGATCAATTCAACATTTTCTTTACTGGCCTCTCTCCAATTTTGAACACGCAGAACATAGCACGAATGTTCAACACTCCTCACCCTCTTCTTCATGCTCATCACCCTCTGGAATTTCCCTCTCTGTGTCAGAGCCCTTACTTTCATCACATGCTCTCTCTCCTACCTCCACTGACTCATCTGGCTCTCCCTCTTCCTGCTCCTCAACACCTTGATTTGTTTCTCTCATGTTTTTGTTTACTGGGGCAAAAAAAGGATGCTTATGTCCCTTCCTCGTTTCATGATAACTATAAGAAGAAATATAACTTGGGGGCATGCACTACATTTCTTTGCCTATTATGGGAACATGTGTGCAATATATGTACACAATAAAGGATACAACTTTGTGAATATAACATGTAATGCTATTTTTGTCTTCATTTATAAATATTGCATATGTATTAGCCATTCATGGTCAATGCATATATTGCCTGTATATTGAAAAATATAAGCACTAGTTTCCCATATATGGAAATGCATTATGTAATATATTGCATTACACTTTGAAGTATATTCCCATATATTTTTGTTCCGTAAGGGCATTGTGTAGACCTATTAGCAAGGTTACTGACATTTAGATATTCGCTTCTGCTTCAATAAGTTTGCTTAGATATGAATACGTTTCTAAACATATCGAAACCAGACATTTACAAACTTGATTTTATTATCAATGTAAGGAACAAAATTAACATGGTTATGTGCAAGAACAACAAGTCACTTATGAGATCAAATCGTTTTTTCTTTCTTGCACCAGGAGAAATTGTAGCTCCGCTCTCCAAGAGTAGTTGCTGAGCCGAGCAGCACCGTTGGCGGCTACAGTGTTTGGGTGCGCCACTTTAATTTACCCGTGTAGAACGTTGAGTCGTATTAGTTCCACTTTTGGCGCTCGCATGTAAAATCATAATTAATTGATACTTTTTTTTTGGTCAGCACGGGGGTGGGCACAGGGGGGGCCAGGGACATGTCTACAGAGGCACGGGCCTCCCTAGGCCTCCGTGTAGAACCGCCACTGGTTACGGTGCAGTATACAAGTTAATGATGATGGACAATTTTCGTATGATGATTGCTGATTTAATCGCGGTTGTTGGCCGATTGTGATGCTCTAACAGTTTGTTTAACAGTTTGTTAAACATTCAGTACAGATTCAAACTCTGGATTTGTTGAGTTTATCTATGTTTTATCTCATTTTGAAAGATGTATTTTATGTTACTATGCAAATGCTTGTTGTAAAGATAATTTGCACATCCTCAATATGTCAAGATAACATATATTGGTCATGAAAGTTGAGATGGATGTTTTAAAAAAAAGTTACTGACACTGTTTTGGTAAAACAGGCCAGGTTTATGGTTTGAGTTGGACATTTGTTCCATGGAATTGAGATGGGGAGCCTCCCAAAAAGAGATCTAAATGCTGATATCTGAGCCTGGGAAAATACACGTTTGCTGTGTCACGAGAACCCTTTTTTCCGTCGTGCTATTGCCTAAACTCTTCTTAAATTGGTAGGACTGAACTGATTTCACTTACCCACTGGACTTTATTAAAGAACTTTCTGGACGGTGCTCGGAAGACAATTCAGACAAACAGTGTTGTTCACTGAATATTGTTGAATGTAAATCAGATGTAAATTTTTGATTTTATTTTTATAATTTCAAGTTGTTAGGTTTTATTGTGATTACATGACATTGTACCCTGTTTAAGAAAATTATTTGGTTTGTCTAACGGTATAGGAGGTGTTACGACCTCTAGGGATCGGCCGAAACAGGCAAAGAAAACCACACTCGTAAAAACAAGTAACTCAATAAACCAAGTTTATTAACATATGGGAATCTCTTCAGGGGGCAGACAAGGCCAACATAACAAACAAAACAGTCTTATTTTAGAGTGCTAAATAACCTGTGAGGATAAACAATAAGAAACAAAACAGAGTATCTTCCCTGACTCCCTGAGGATAAACAAAGTAAAAAACCGGTATGTAAATCAAAATGGCGCCTTACCCCCCCTACCTCCCCAACTTGGTGAACAAATGTAAAAAGATATGTACAGTGTGAGAGTATACTTAAATATAACACAAAGTCTAACACTACACATTCTCAAGAATTACAATACTTCATCCAGTAACATCAAACAACATCCCTCAGCTGAACCATCTACACAAGGCACAAGAGTTCAATGGCACACAAGGAACCCAAGGCCACGATGAGTGTTTGGGGCTGTCCTAATAACCACATGGCACCTGGCGTCGGACCAATGACCATCTCCAAGTGATTAGAAGAGACCACGCCCATCTGGAGTAGTGACGTGTCTGCACACATGAACCATGGACAAAGAAAAACACAGGCAACAATATAGTATTATGCAGAAAGTTCTCCAGGTCATAACAGAGGTTAAAACTAAAAGCTAAATTGAATAAAACCCTAAACTCTAAATTGAAGATCAGTGAACCTTAAAAGCTGTCCAAAATAGAGCAAAGACCAAATAAGAGCCGTGCTATAATCGATAACTTAACAAGGATAAACTAGATAATATAGGTTAAACTGTAAAAGGATAAAATACAGTCTTAAGAGAATACGAAAAGAAAACCAAAGACAACACAGAGAACTCATATTTTTCTGTATACATTTTTTTTGTATTTTATTTTCAAACTGATTCATGTTGTTTACGTGACTATTCAATCCCAATATATATTTTCTTTGACTATCTTACCTGTTGTGTGATCAATTTACTGCCAGTATTTATTCTGTTCTCCACTAACCTAGAAACTGGTCCATTGCTCCAACCTACATTCAGGGCACTTGTTACAAGAGGGTTTTTTTTCATTTGTCCGTCAATTATTCACAGAAGAGATGGGTTTGAAGTAGATTTTTGGATGTTGTGAGAGATGTGGTTAACCGGACTGAGTTCGGAAGAATGTTCCACCAGGAAGGAGTTGTGAAGCGATTTACTGCCCCTTTGAGAAGGCAATACAAGACACCGCTCGTTTTGATGAGAAGGCAATACAAGACACCACTCATTTGATGTACGCAGGGTTCTTGATGGGGAGTAGGACTGTGTGAAAGTATGCCGGTGCAGTATGCCGTTGCAGATCCAGTGATAGTCCTGTAGGCAAGCATTAGTGACTTGAATCTGTTAAGGGCTTCAACCGGTAGCCAGTGGAGAGAAATGAAAAAGGAGTGTCAAATGAGCCCTTTTGGGCTCTTATATTTGCCTTTAGTCATTTAGCAGATGCTTTTATCCAAAGCGACTTACATAGAGTTTGGGGAGCAATAAGCGACTATATGTCATACATAGAGCAATAGCACAATAGATGCTAATACAAAGTTACTAGTTTCAACAAAAGCTAGACCACTACCTGTTGAGAGAAGAGGGTTAGTGACTTTTTTTTCATTCGTCTGTCAAGTATTCGCCGAAGAGGTGTGTTTCAAGTAGTTTTTTGAAGGTTGTGAGAGATGTGGTTGCATTGGGAAGAATGTTCCACCAGGAAGGAGTCTACTGTAGTGTAGCCTACTACACTCCTACACCCCATCAAGAACCCTGCGTTCAGCAAACGAGTGGCGCCTTGTAATGCCTTCTCATAAGGGCACTAAATCCCTTTCCTGCTCATTCTCCTTCACAACTCCTGTATAGTGTGAAAGTATGCCATTGCAGATCCAGTGATAGTCCTGTATGCAAACATCAGTGACTTGAATCTGATCCGGGCTTCAACCGGTAGCCAGTGAAGAGAGATGAAAAGGGGTGTCACATGAGCCCTTTTGGGCTGTTGGAAGGTGAGGCGTGCTGCTGCGTTTTGCACAGCTGAAGTGGTTTAATAGCCTTTGCAGGAAGATCAGCAAGGAGAGCATTGCAGTAGTCCAACCTTGAAATTATCAACAATAATCTCAATTATTAACAATAAAACACAACATAAAATCCAGGCCTGATCCTCTCTCAAGACGGTCCGGTCGCTTGTCCTCTTATGCTCCCAATCTCCTCCGTGATACGAGACTGGTGCGCATACAGCTCACGTACAGGCCTCGGATCCTGGCTCTCGTCCCACCTACCTCGCTACAGAGTGATAGTTGAATTGCCAAGCTGGATGGTGAGATCGTGTTGGACCTTGGGGTGTGCTGGAAACAAGAGTAGTTCTGTCTTGGCCGGGTTCAGCTAAAGGTGAAGCTCTTTCATCCAAGCTGAGATGTCATCTAGGCAGGCTGTTATGCGAACTGCTACAGTGGTATCGTCTGGGTGAAACGAGATGTAGATCTGGGTATCATCAGCATAACAGTGATACGAGAAGCCGTGTCCCCGTATGATGGGTCCTAAGGACGAGTTCCACCTCATTAAAACGTCTTGTATCAGCTGCTCTCTTTTTTTTTCCAATGCTGATTGTTTTTGATGAAGTTCTTCTGTATTAGCAGGACTGTACTAAAAATGTCCGAAAAAAATTTCTACACTTTGTCATTGAGTCAGTGAATAGTGCCGTGTGACTGAGTTCAGCACAGTCAATGGCCTTTGTGACACCAGTCACAGTCGATGAGGTGCGCAGTAACACCTAGATAGTTATGATTACTGATCGACGTCCAGTGATCTCAAGTTAGTCACATATTTAGCTTGAGCTAAATTGTCCTGTTTATTTTTTTTCTGTGTCATACAGCTGATTTATTTTCAAAAGTACCGTACCTCTTGATGGTGGTGTGTTAGGTTGTATCGGAGGAAGCAATTAGAAATGCATACATAAGCCCCTTGTCTTCCACAAAATTAATAGGCATACAGTCCATTGCAATCCACTTAGATATCGCATTTGTTAATGATAGTGATGTAGACTTACTTAATTTGTGGTGACTCGTCTAAGGAAGCGTGGTTTGGCGACGCTTGCTAACTGTCGCAGCCGTGGGGTGAGGTGACCGCCAAGCTCGCTAAAACATGCTTCGAGTTTAGGTGGTATTTTAAGATAGAACTGCTTCGATGTTAGGCAAATTCCTTGCCACAGATAACGCAAATGATGGCTCCATTGGGATCTCTTTTGTATTTAAAATGGCCATTCAGCAAGCCATGCAGTTCTTCGTCCTTTTCGTTCTGCATCTTGATCGATTTGTTACTAGATGGCTGCAATTCTAAAAAGTGTGGGGCGTGTTAATTGCGTACAATTTGTTTTATATATGTTAAATTCCCAGCCATAATATATACATATGTATATATATGTTTATATATAAAACCTGTGTATAGTTTGCATGTATGTATTCACATTAGGGGGACAATCGAACAATGTACATATTTTCAAGACGTTGGGACTTTAATTCTCAAAGAGGTATTCAACAGATTACTATGTATAGCATATTTATAAAAATAACAAAACATTATTGCTATTTTAACTGGTAGAGAGACGCACTAAACAGACGGGTTTCATTGCACATATAGCTATTCAAACACTCTATTTAAGCACAGTATGTGTATATTCTTCTTACAGACTCCTAAACGATCAAATAAGTACTAAGATAAAAGTGTACTTCACTAGAAAGTAACTGTTACACATATGAATTGATTGCTAATGATGACACCATTCCTCACTTTCACTTTAAAACGCAGGTTTGGACCTTAAATCGTGCCTTTCTCTTCACAAACTATTAGCATACATTATCGGCACTATACCAGCTTATTTCTGACACATACCATGTATATATAATTAATCAGTGCTAATCTCCCAATTTGTAGTCGCTAAAACAATACGCTCAGCATCGTTCCCGCTTCCATTTGTTTGAAGCTTAAAATCTACACGAAAGACGACTCGCCTCATAACACTCACTTGTGATTGCCCAAATGTTAGTTCCCTCAAATCTATGTAACAAAGCAGATAACGTGGGCGAGAATGTTGGTGGATGTGTGTCAAAAAAGGACGGAGGACAGAACTATTTTTATCTGAAAGTGGAGGGTATGCGTGACTTAAGTCTTAAAAAACAAGTGCTTATGTACCTTTATAATTTATATATTTTGTATTGCTCATTTATTTGGTGCCCATAAAGTCTTGGTGCCCCTGGGCACTCGCCCAATGGTGTATTACCCAACTGTCCAGAGCCCAATGAGCGTAGTGAACGTGAGGGACTGTAGAGGCTCTCTCAGATACTGTGGAGCTAAACCTTAAAAGAGAAACAGTTAGCACACAAGACAACTAGAAGGCAATATGATGTTTAACAGTGTAAACAGAATGCAAGCTAGCTCGCTAATACTATGCTAACGGCGTTAACTAAACATTTTGGTTTAAGATCTCTAAGTAAAATAACAAGGACAGATTTATCGAGATATCAGGATAAATTAGCAACGACAGTGATAAGTAACGATGTATACTACGAATAAAATATGCTAATATTAAAACAAAGTGAAAGTGCAAGTGCAGTGATACAAACAAACTGCTTGCAGCGATGCAGGCAGGAACCAGATCAGGACATACTTCTCAAAAATAAAATCACTGAAGCAGCACTGCACTTGAAGACGTGACAGTTTGGAAAAATTAACGCAGGTTTGTTCAACGGTTATGCTGGGCTCAAATTTGTGGCTGAAGAAGGTAGATCCCCATTTCCTATTAAAACGGAGGATTGTAAAGACGCTCTGCTTTTTTTGTCTGATTTATCGACATACTCGTGCTATCGAACTATTTAAAAAATGCAATATGGCTCACATAGTAGTATGATAATGCTCTATATCAGTGGCTGTGATTGTGAGGGTTTTACGCAGGAATCTATTGTTTGGCCACTAGAGGGCACTATCGGGCCCAGCATCGCTGCAGTCATCTAGACCCGTAATTAGGATTATTACCCGCACATGTCTCCCAATCATGGGGCCTATTTAAGAGACTCTGTTTCTGTCCTTCAGTGCTTGGATATTGTCGATGTTAGTCATCGGTCACCTGTGGATTTATATTATTTCTCTCGAGTTCTTTCCCCGAGAAGTTTTTTGTCTTTGTTTTGATCTGTTATTTTTCCCTGTGGATGCTATTTTTGCCTTCTTCCTGTGGAGATAAATCTTAAATTGTTTCCTCTACGTGAGTGTCTGCTTGTTGGATTGTATCTACACCCTGTGGCTCAGTGGAACCTTACTCGATCGCTATCCCAACGACCCGGGTTCGGGCCTCAGCCTGACAGTGATTGCCTCCATTACAGTCATGGTTATAGCGAACTATTACACTCCTACTCGAGCGATATGGCATTACTACTTCACATTTTCTCAGATCAAAGGTAATAAAATAACTAGTTGAAATATAAGATGCTATTACAACACTGTCATTCTATGAGTAGAATTTATCTATTAAAGCGATTGCAATGCCAAAGTGGCCTAAATAATATACAGACGTGCTCATATTTGTTAATACCCCTCCACAAAAAAACTAAGAATGCACAATAAGTAGTTTGTCCCACTCTTCCTGAGCAAACTGCTCCAGCAGTCTCAGGTTTGATAGGTGCCTTCTCCAGACTGCAAGTTTCAGCTCTTTCCATAGATGTTCGATAGGATTCAGATCAGGACTCATAGAAGGCCACTTCAAAATAGTCAAATCAAGTCAGCTTTATTTATATAGCGCTTTTTACAGTGGTGTGCGGTGGACTTAAAAAATGAGGAGGCAGATTTCTATCCATGTCATTTTTGTTAATCTCTGCACTATTAACAAGTGCGTTTGTCAGAAAACCAGTGTCATTTCAGTGTTTATGTATGAAAAATTCCTTTTAATTACTACAAGTTCATTACAGTATGTACTTCTGATTTTTTTTGTTTTTTATTTTCCCTGCTTTGGGAAAAGGTACATCAACACCACCTTCATCTTCTTCTGGAACATTTGGGATTTCCTATATAAGAATGACATCATTACCAATACCATCAATTTAATTATTAGCAGTCCCAGAAATACTCAAAGCATTTAAGAGATCAAATCAAATAGATATGACCAGGGCCGCTGCTAGCCATTTTGGTGCCCTAAGCATAATTCCATTATGATGCCCCCCCCCCCCCCCCCTTAAAGGTGCAAACTTTTCTTCAGTAAACAGAATAGCAAAACAAAAAACTATCAATGTTTAACAGTAAAATCTCAATTCAGATCGCAAGCTGCACCGAAATTAAAATTGCTCGCCCCGCTCTGCACGGGCTTCGAACCTATGTCGGTCCGAATAGGAGACGAGCGCTCTAACGATGAGGCTAAAGCGTCTCGCGTGGCAGGAGTGGCGGCGCTGGATGTCACTTACTTTAGCCTTGCTGCTATCCTGATCACAAGCAAAAGTTTTTGAACAAATCTGAACCACGTAATATTCTGTCAACAATTGATAACTCCTCTGCCTCCGCCATCTCCGACACGAATCCTAAACTCCGATTAATACAACTAATAAAACAATTTAATTAACGTTCAATCTAATTTAGCGCCCGCAGTTTAAAATGAATGACGTAGACGAGCAGGAAGGCGGGATCTCGCTGATGAGTTAATCCAATCATAGCCCGTTGGAGGCATTGCCTCCTCTCACGTGACTTTTCTCCATTCTTTTCAATTACCCCCACTCAAACTCACGGCACGCTTTAGGGGGTATATGTAAAGTCAATGAGCCTAGAGGAGGCAAGAGAAACGCTGTCTCCCTTTGGAATTCTTTCGAGCGGGGGCGCTGTTTCACACTGTTCTACACGCTGATTTATCTCATATTTACCTCAATACGTTATATCCGCTGTCCTATTCTATTTCTGAACTGTTAGTAATATTCTCATTCGATTAGTTTTCGAGGGGGAGGGGAGACACTGCCTCCCTTGCCTCCTCGGAGGAAACGCCCCTGGCTTTTTACAATTTTCATTGTTACAAAGAAGCTGTACAAGAAAACATTGACTATAAGCAAAACATAAAAGGTTATGCAAGTCAAAACACAGGTCAAATATCAGACACACTATAAATTCCTATATGCAGTGTTAATTAAATAAGACTATAAAATTCTAGCAGCCCCCCGGCCAGGCAAACAGTATGCAAACGGTGGCGAAGAACCCAAAACTCCATTGGATGAGAAAAAAAACCTCAGAGGGAAACCAGGCCTAACCAGGGGATTCCAGTTCCCCTCTGGCAAAAGCTGCAGCCTCTGTACAAGCTCGACAGGCAAAATAAAATAAAGTTAGATTTAAGATTATCATTAATAATCTAATAGCGGCTGGAGGTTTGTAGAGTCGCCACGTCCTTCGTCCAGCTCTATCATCACAGCATTTGTCAGGTCTGGGTATGGATTGTGCCCTGCCTGCTCTGGTAACCTTGGACTGCGTCCTGCCCGCTCTAGTAACCTTGGAACAATGAGACAAGACTGGCTGAGAGTAGAGTACTGTTCTGCACTCTTTGATGCAACAAATGCATCAGTTGTTATTGGAAGTGTTCCTGGTTCCGGTTGATCTAACTAGTGCAGCCTAAATCTTTGGAATATATATATTATGATAGTGTAGCGTATGTGTTGTACCCTTAAAAAGGGAAAAAGTAGCGGGAAGGTTAAAGAAACACACAATGACGCAGCTCTCGCCTTCACTCGTCTGTATTGAATGAGGGAGAGAAGCGCGCGCATGCAATCCCCCTACGGAAGCCTGAGGCATTACCAACACATCGATGAATGAACAAACTATACATAGATCAGCATTATCTGCATTCTCGTCTAGTTTTAACAGCGTCAAACTTAATATGTATTTCTAATATAACCCTTAATATAACACACTGTTGTAAATTAAATTAGTTAGAAACACATTTAATTTAAGTCACATATGCAAGATTAAAAAGATGCGTCTTTAGTCTAGATTTAAACTGACAGAGTGTGTCTGCCTCCCGGACAGTGCGGGGAAGACTGTTCCAAAGTTTAGGCAAAATAGGAAAAGGATCTGCCGCCTGCACTTGATTTTGAAATTCTATATATTACCAACTGACCTGACACCTGAGAGCGTAGTGCACGTGATGGACTGTAATATGTGAGAAGTTCACTCAAGTAGTGAGGAACTAAACTGTTGTGTCTACATAATCTGTTATTACAAGAACTGAACACTAGAGGGAGATAGAGAAGGGTGCTTGATCAGTGTAGATACCAGAGAGAATGTGAGATGTACATGTGAGTTCGATCTGGATTAAAGAGAGTGAGCATCTAAGAATTTCTTGTGTCATCGCCTCATTTCTTGTTTTGTAAAATTAAGTAACAATATAACAAATTGGCGACGAGGTGGTCTGCATCGATATTACGTGACGATGGCTGCACTGAACGCTCCGTTTCCAGAGTTATTTCTGCCTTGTCCGGGTGAGCCCAGCATTCCATTCACAACGTGGACCAGGATGTTCCGCAACTATCTTCTCGTCGTGGGAGCTACAGGTGATGCTTGGACAGAGGCAAGGAAAAGAGCCTTGTTGCTTCATTGCTTAGGAACCGAAGGACAAAGGATGTTTTATACTTTACCAGAGACTGAAGATACACTGGAGTCTGCTATCACTGCGTTGAGTACACATTTCACCCCTGCCATAAATGTTGTGGTAGAACGTCATAATTTCCGGAAACGAATGCAAGGTGCTCACGAGTCTATAGTGAATTATATTGCTGCACTGCAACAGTTAGCTGCAACTTGTGTTTTTCCTAATACAAATGACATGATTCGAGATCAACTCATTGAGCATGTGTCGGATCCTCGAATTCGTGAGAGACTGCTCTTAAGACATGACCTTACATTGGCAGAAGCAATTACAACTGCGACCCAAGTCGAGTCTGCATCGGAACAAGCAAAGGCCATCGGGGAACGGAGTTTTCCTGTGCAAGCTGTCCAAGTTCAACAAAATGTCGTTCAGCGCAAACAACAAAGAACCACGTTCACTGCAAATACCTTTTCAAAATCTTCTGCACCTGCTGCGCATACACGCGCATGTTTTCGTTGTGGTTCTAGTGGACACTTGGCTAATGCAAGAGAGTGCCCAGCTACAAGAGCAATATGCAAAAACTGTAACAAAGAGGGACACTTTGCACGCGTGTGTCGTTCAGCTCCTACGCACACTGTTAGAGAAGTTGAGTTACCCGAGTACACGTTACTGTTAATTCAAGGATCCAGCATGCAGAATAAAATCCAGTGTGCTGTGGGCATCCAGACGCCTAAGTCCTTTGCAAACGTGGAACTGATCGTGGATACTGGCGCTTCAGTCTCAGTTCTGCCTCGATCTGTGTATGAAAAAAACTTCAAAGGTACACAGTTGCAGCCATCGACAGCGCAACTTGTTACATACTCGCGCTCGCCTATTATGTGCTAGGCTGTCTGCCAGCTACTGTTATTAAAGACGATGTAGAATGCTCTGCTTCCTTCTTTATTGTGGAATCAGGAACTGCTCTAATGGGGATGGACTTGATATCTGCTCTACGCCTTTGCATAGAAGGGAATACAATCACTTCTGCACGGGCCGCCGACTTACCTGCTTCTCTTCCTCTGACACCAGTGATGCAGCTTTCCTCTTCTGCACCTGCAACAGGTTGTGTGAAAGGGTTCATGCATAAAGTGAAAGTCTTACACTCCGCTGTACCTGTGCGACAAAAACTGCGACGTCTTCCTTTATCAGTACGTGCTGCTGTGTCTGATGAACTGAACCGCCATCTCAGCGCAGGTGTAATAGAGAAAATTAATGCTTCATCGTGGATCTCACCGATTGTTGTAGTACAAAAAAAGACAGGAGGAATTAGAATGTGTGTTGATTTGCGGGAGCCTAATAAGGCTATTATAGTGGATGCTTACCCTCTGCCACACATATTATCGCAGGTGTACCCAGATCACGGTGAACGCACCCGTGGCATTTGCGTCACGAACCTTAACCTCAGCCGAACGGCGTTATTCAACTGTGGAGAAAGAGGCTTTAGCGTGTGTTTGGGCCGTCGAGAAGTGGCGCACATACCTCTGGGGCAGACGTTTTACGCTGCGCACTGATCACCAGGTGCTGACAACACTGCTGTCTACGCGGGGAGCTGGACGTGCCGGGATGCGCATTGCTCGGTGGTCAGCTCGCCTTCTGTGTTTCACTTATGACGTTGTGTATCGGGCTGGCTCATCAAATCATGTTGTTGACTGTCTGTCGCGGTTACCTCTTCCTATCGCTTCTGCTTCTACCTCTGATGATGAGCCAGAGCTGGTCGCTTTACTGTCTACTGCCCTGACTGCGATTTCACCATCCAAGTTCGAAACCGCTGCAGCCTCGTGTCCTGAACTGACCGCTTTATGCACTCAAATCGAAAAAGGATGTTTCTGTGAAAGCTGTGCATACCGACCTTCAACCCTACTACAATGTGAGGAATGCACTTAGTGTCAAGGACAATGTGGTGTTCAGGGACACCTGTCTAGTAGTTCCAGTGACATTGAGACATACATTCATTGCTCTTGCGCACGAAAGTCACCAGGGAATCGTGAGGACGAAGCAGCGCTTCACAAATTATACTAGTTCCCTGGAATGGATCAGATGATCCAGAATCAGGTCTCCTCGTGCGAGTTGTGTCAAACGCTGGATAAATCTGCTCGCACTGTTACCGTGCCCCTCCAACCGGTACCTTTTCCAGACGCACCATGGAGTAAACTGGAAAAGGACATTGTTGGCCCATTTGACACTGCTGGTGGGACTGTAAGTACGCTATTACCTTAACTGATTACTATTCCAAATGGCCAGAAGTTGCCTTTACATCGTCTTTGAACACAGGGGTTGTTATTGATTTTCTCAATGGCATTTTCAGTCGCCATGGTTACCCGGTAGAGTTGGTTCCGGACAATGGGCCACAATTCACGTCGGATGCGTTCACCACCTTTCTGCGAGAAAGAGGCATTGCGGGCCTTGGAAGCCATGGAAACGTACTGTTACAGACTTTCTTCAAGTTTATCGCTCTACTCCACATGCTACCACAGGAGTTTCATCCTTCAAATTACTCCATGGGCTGAAGATGAGAACAAAACTGAAAGTTGCCCTTCATTCCCCTGCAAGCACGCTCCAGCCAACGGATGAAGAAGTTGTTCTTAAGCAATCTCAAATTAAGCGTTATACTGATGCAAAACGTGGAGCACGACGGCTTATCCTCAAAGAGGGGGACAGGGTGCGAGTGCGCAAGCCTTTTCATGTGCCGAAGGGACACTGCAAATTTTCTGATCCTGTTGAAATTGAGAAACAAGTGGGTCCGAATACCTACTTGCTAGAGGATGGAAGGAAATGGCATTCCTCACGATTGGCACGAGCTGTTCAGATGCCTGATCCTGCAGCTGAGCTTGAGGAGCAAAGTTCCTTCTGTAATGAAGCTGATAACTTTCCGCGGGTTGAGGAACGTCCGTCAAGAATGTGCAAACCTCCCTCATGGCTAAAAGATTTCGAGACGTAAATGTATAGTTATATATTGCATAACCTATAGCTTATACGTTCTGTTCTGTTATAATTAAGATAAGCTTGTTTTGGTGCTCAAGCAATATATTCAAAAAATTTTACTTCCTTGGGTTATCGCTTAATGTTGGAATGAAACATCTTTTTGTTTTATGGTAATTAGCCTACTGATAGATTAAGTGGGAAGGAAAATATTTTACGTATTGGGGGGATGTTGTGTCTACATAATCTGTTATTACAAGAACTGAACACAAGAGGGAGATAGAGAAGGGCGCTTGATCAGTGTAGATGCCAGAGAGAATGTGAGATGTACATGTGAGTTCGATCTGGATTAAAGAGAGTGAGCATCTAAGAATTTCTTGTGTCATCGCCTCATTTCTTGTTTTGTAAAATTAAGTAACAATATAACATAAACCATGCAGGGCTTTATAGGTAATAAGCAAGATTTTAAAGTTAATGCGATGCTTTATAGGTAACCAGTGCAAGGTTGACAGAACGGGGATAACATGCTCATACTTTTTTGTATGTCTAAGAACTCGAGCTGCCGCATTTTGGACCAGTTGGAGTTTTTGTAATAAGCCTGCAGGGCAACCACCTAATAGTGCATTTCAGTAATCTAGTCTTGATGTCATAAAGGCATAAATTAGCTTCTCTGGATTTGATGGTGACAGCATATGAAGTAGTTTAGATATATTTTTAAGATGGAAAAACGCAATCTTACAGGTATTGGTGACCTGGCTCTCAAATGACAGAGTACTATCGAATAAAAAGCCAGGATTCTTGATGAGGGTTTTATGGAACGTCCATCAATAGTTAAGCAGTATTCTCGTTTGTTACGTATGGTGGTTTTTGGTCCAATAAGTAACACTTGAGTTTTGTCCGAGTTCGGTAATAAAAAATTGCTACTCATCCACTTTTTTATATCGACTATGCATTTCACTATTCGATGGAATTGCTGTGTTTCATGAGGCTTCGAGGAAATATGAAGTTGCGTATCATCAGCATAACCGTGAAAGCTTACTCCGTGTCGCTTTATAATATCTCATGGAGGTAGCATGTATAATTCGAAAAGCATAGGCCCTAAGAATGAGCCCTGTGGTACACCGTACTGGACTTGCGATTTGCATGATACCTCATTGTTTATTGCTACATATTGAAAACGGTCGCATAAATAAGATCTAAGCCATTTCAAAGCTATTTCCTTAATACCGCCATCATTTTTCGAGTCTATGAGTGTGCTGTGGTCAATGGTGTCGAATGCAGCACTAAGATCTAGCAGCACCAATAAGAAGATACAAACTCGGTCAGATGCCAAAAGCAGATCATTTGTAACTCTAATCAGAGCAGTCTCTGTATTGTGATGTGCTCTAAATCCAGACTAGAAATCTTCATTAATCTCATTCCTTTGGAGGAAGGAACATATTTGAGTTGAGACTACTTTTTCCATAACTTTAGATAAGAAAGGTAGATTCGAAATAGGTCTGTAGTCAACTACTTCCCTTTCTGTCTGTCTCTCGACGTTGTGTTGAGAGTGACAGAATGGGGTTTGACTTGAGAACCAGTCATCTCCGACTCTTTGAAAAGGCCAATGAACTTGGTGAATCCATTCATTCAACTTTTCTTCTGTGCAGATGGGAGGCATCGGGGAGAGTCTGCTTTCTTGATGTACCCATCGCACAGCGCGGGCTGCTTGGACATCATCAAAGACTTTCGAGTCTTTTGACGAAATAGTAGACGGAGGCCATCAGCCTCTCCGCCGTGAACCAGGGGTCGAACTAGGGGGTCGAGGACCCGGTTGGCGTCTGCATCCCAGCAGCCCCGCCTCTCCCTACCTCCTCCTGCGGTTCCGTTGTCCCTTACTCAGGTGGCCCTCCGCAGACGGTGGTTTCAACGGAGGACGTCAGCTCCCTGCAGGAAACGGCTGGCAGGAGCCACCCGGGGAGACCTAGGACATCAGGCGCAGCTCCGGCCCGACGATTGTTGTCGAGCTGCATGGGATGGTCCTTTCCACGTCCCACATCAGGCCGGGCCCTTCTCAGGGCCTGGTGCCCACTTGGTCTCCAGAAGAGCGTCCTTCTCCCTGGCAGCTCCCCAGCAGGTCACGGTGCCTAGTGAGGATGATCTGTCTTGGCCTCGCGATCGGTTGCCAGGCACTCGCCCAAGTCATGGGACATTCTCTATCCTCAGAGGTGAGATCGCTCCCGTACGTCGGCTCGAGGTCGCCACCATTCTGGAGAATTGGGCAATCGAGCCCGTCCTTCTGGCCGAGATGTCTTAGGGGTGACAACCTCTACTTAATTTCCCCTGAGTTAGGTGGGGGGCTGCGCGGAGGCGCATCCTGGAGTCCGTCGGGCATCAGGATTGGTTTGTGGTTATCGACTCGAAGGACGCATATTCAGGTTGATGCATATGAGACCATTTCAGTATGGGCTTCAGAGTTGGTTTCCCTGGAGAGCGTGGCACACCAGCACAGGGCGTGATCCTATCACGTCTATCTGCCAGCGCACCCTAACCACTCGGAAAGACATATCCCACTTCGGACTGGAATTCCATTAGAGCAAGTGGGAGGTGTGCCGTGGTACGGCAGTCGCATCCCTGCTCGGTTGGGGTGCGGTGAGCAACGGGCAGGCAGTGCTGGGGCGCTAAACGGGCCCCTGCCTGCAGTGGCAATCCAATTGCCTAAGATTGCGGACAGCTTGCCTCCAATGTAGAGGCCCCTGCCTCTCATTTGGCGCAAGCACATGCTGCACACAGCATAGTTGCCCCAGCGTGTGTCAACCGCCCGTTAGCGTTCATTCATGGCAGATGTCGCATCTAGCCCGATGCCTCCTCTAGGAGTCAGCAGTGGGTGGTGTCCCTGTGGGCCATCCATATCCATAAAATATTGCAGGCCGCTCCGCGGAAGTTGGCAACTCCATCCCTGCGGTCCAGCGCATGAGCAGTGCGGGCAGGCACAGGGAGTCCTGTTTGCCCCCTGCACACCTCCCATTGGCCGCTTAGGTACTCCCTAACCGAGACCTCCTCGGTACAGATGCCTTTGCGCACAGCTGACTGCGGGGCAAGCGGGAGTACATCTTCCCCCCAGTGAGCCTCCCCACACAGGTAATGTGCGGAGCCAGGGTAGAGGAATTGGTAACACCACCTGCTTCAGCCCCACTCCCCAACTTTAGCAATTCCACCACTTCAACAGGCTGTTCAGTCATATCATCCAGCTTCCTGAATGTAGAAACAACAACTGACCCTGAGCTTTTTACACACACTGCTTTTCTCTGCGGTGAACACATCTAAAACTAACCTACCCTGCAATCCTAATTCCCTACTTCCAAACTGTTCAATTCTATACTTTACTTACCACCTGGTTCTCTGCACTCTGTCTTTTCTTCGGCCTTGTTGCCTTTGTATTGGTATATTGTCTTTCTCATATCTACATTCTAGCTCTTTTTCCTGCCCGCTCTGCCTGAAAATTCGTGGCTGCAATGATATCTGAACCTTCTGATCTGTGTCTTTCCTTCTCTCCTCGACCACATACACCAATACTGACCTGCTTAAACCTTCATCACCTTCATAAACCTTCGTCACTTTCCATATTTCCACTCTTATTTGGGAAGTTGCTCCCGTTCCCTCATACTTTGAGTTAGAGCTAGTCTCTTTCCTTTTTATTTGGCCGTCCCATGGGACATAATGGCCCACATTTTCAAATTTTGTTGCCTTATCCACAACATCAACTGAGGTACACGTACCTCTACACAAATACATATTTGTTCCCCAGTACCTAGCGGAATTAGGGTAACACTGTCCCTCCCCATACCATTTTATCAAACTTGAAATATAGTGTTGCACAGAAACAAAATTCTATAATCTCTAATTTCTCGGGGTTCGATGTGTCCCGACTCGAACTGTGGATTCCCTTTGTGAGCACCAATAGTGCCCCTCCTGTCGCTTCAGTAAGCACGACCATTGCGAAGAGCCATACGGTTGGAGTTGCCCCTCCTTGGACACCTTTTTGCAGTGGGAGGCGTGTCTTTCCTACGACTTCCTGGAAGCTGTGTAATGATTTGTCAGCTCCATTTGCTACTGCTCTTTTGACCTGCACAAATATTTTGAGAGCAAAAACACAAAAACACATTGCCTTGTAACATCCCCCCTTTTGACGCGTGGTCTAGGCCATGCGTCAAAATCGCAAAAGCAGAGAAAAAATGTTTTGGCAAACAGGTGAGGCCATTTGGGCACCCCCAAACATTGTCTGTGTATTTACATGAGCACTTCTTTCAGAGTGCACGCTCAGCTGGTTCTGCAAAATGTTTGCATCTCTGCAAGAGAAAGAGTTTTGTTAGTGATTTCTGGAGACAATCTGTCTGTCTCTGATGTTGCTTGCTTTGCTGCAAGGTCGGTCAGTAGAAATTGTTTCTGTTAAAAGTGTGTGTGTCACCGTCACACACAACAATGGCTGATGGGAGAAGAATGGCAGATAGCATATCAGCAACCTGTGTGTGATTAAGAATGTTTTTGCCATCAGCTTTTACAAAGTTTCTGTTTTTTTTTTTCACAGTGTGCCAAAATCATGAGTTACACCAAATGCATATCTACTATCTGTGTGAATGTCTACATTTTTATTCTTTGCTAATTCCCATGCGCGTGTGAGTGCAATGAGCTCTGCTGTCTGAGCAGAGAAATGGTCCCTAAAAATGATATCAATTGCTTCTTTGCTTTTGGACTTGCGATGTCTGTAATTGCAGACACGCTTTGCGGACAGCTGTCTGCCGCGGTCAGTAATTTCGTGACCCAAAAACGAACAACTTGTTTTGCCAGCTGGACTTTGGAGACATTTACTTTGTGTTTCGTGTGCCAAATGAGTGAGCAGTCGTACAGTGTGTTCTTCACATTGCGCTTTGGTGGGTGCACATAAAAGAATGTCATACACATACTGAAGCAATGCCACCCCCTTCGGGAGATGGAATGGCTCCAGTGATTGTCGCAGTGCCTCGTTGTAAATGGTCGGTGATTCGCAGTACCCTTGGCATAGACGTGTGAATGTATATGGCTTGCCATCAAATAAAAAGGCGAACCAGTATTGTGAGTCTTGGTGTACTGGCACACTGAAAAACGCGTTTGACAAATCAATCACCGTATACCATTTCGTCTCAGGCGGAATTTGGCTGAGAATGGTATACGGATTGGGTACGTTTGGTGCTCGTGGCTGTACTGCGGCATTAACTGCTTGCAAATCTTGTACGAACCACCATTCAACGGGTGCTCCCTTTTCTCTGATCTTTTTAACTGGAAAAAAAAGGTGTGCGCACAGGTGAATTTGGGCATGGCACAACTATGCCTTTATTTTTTAATCTTTTTAAACTCATTAAATATTGGCCTTATGCCATTGAGGGCTTCTGGTTTGAGGCTTCTGTTTTGAGGGGGAATTGCTGTTTGCGTGGACGAAAATTACCCTTGGGCGTTATCACAACAGGCTCACAGTTCCTAATCAACCCAACATAATATTTTCCTGTTACCAACAGTTGAAAGGGCACCTTTCCCAAAATTTCTGGTATGTCAATACTCTTCATTAATCTTTTTTGTGTGTGAAAACACTTCAAGTCACCTTGTTGCTGACAGACAGGCATGATTCTCACGATGGGCAAGCAAAAAATTTGAATATTGCACGTCATCCCTTTCAACCCATTCTATGGCGTGCGCATATTTGTCAGCAAAACACCCACAGCTCCCCACACCATTACAATCAACGTCATGAGGCTCTGTGAGGCAACACTTTCTACATCGTACTTACGTAATTCAATATTACATCGTACAGCTGTACGAGCGCTGCACACGGGTCATGTTGGTATCATGCTCAATCTGTCATCATACACATTATGACTCTGCCCAGCAAATGAATCGGGCAGCAGTCAGACATGAGAAACCTGTGTTGAAATTTGACACTCCCCAACTCACATTGCACCCTTTTGACATTAATTATTTTACATTAGAGCCACTAGCATTTAGGGAATAAACAGCTAGTTTAGACTCTGGCAAATTTAAACAGTTCTTGTGAATCACAGTAGGCTATTTGTTGCCCCTGAATCTATCAAAGATTCAAGCAGTTTGTTGCACACAGGCATTGTGCATTTTAGCAAAGTTCAGAAAGCGGTTTCATTCATCATGGAATGTGAGCTAAGCAGATCTTCGTTGCATACAGTAGGAAAAAGCATTTCTTCATTGCATATGCTAAGGGAAATCATACTCACCACCCTCGGAATGATGCCTCACCTCCTCACCTCCTCACTTCAATCTCCCTTTTGTTTTGACCTCAGTGGTCTCAGAGGCTCAGGACAATCATTTCGCCAGTGCCCCAATCTTTTGCAGTTAAAACACTTTTCTGGATCATAATAAACAGAGGGTTTAAAACCTCCCTTTCCTCTTTCTCCATGCTCTACTCCGATATTCATTAGAGCCATGTGGAGTTCTTTATCTTGGGTGTTTTTCTTCTGAAACTGTTTCTTTCTGTTTGTCTTGCGGCGTGTACAGCATGACGGACGATCTCGCTCATTCTCGCGCGATCTGGCTCGATGCATGATTTTTCCACTTCTCGTCTCAGCTCTCCTCTGAGGTTCCGCAGAAAAGCGGATCTGAGATGTCCTTCGAACGGACCAATGTCTGGTCCATCTGCATCAGGTTGAAGTCCAGAATGTTCTTTAAATACTTCCTCTAGCCTGGCCAAGAAATCCTCCACTCTTTCATCCGTTTTTTGCACACAAGCAGCAATCTTGTCCAGGTTCAGAGATTTGTGAAACGTAGTTATTAATCCTTCTAAGAATTTTTCAAGAATCCTCCTGCATTGTCTGCATGCGACCAGTTGACATGTTCCCTTCTATAATCCTCCACAGGCCATTTACCCTGTAGCTTTCTAAGAGTCAGATGGTTTTAGTTTGACTTTCAGCAGTCTCTCTAATTCTCTCGTTGAGGGGGAGAATTCTTTGCAAAATGTCAAAAGTTCTTTGTCTGTCGGTGCTGGACGCGTTCTTTCTTGCTTTTGACGCACCATGGGCTGTGGTGGAGACGGCACTGTTGCTGGTGGAGACACTGGTGGGGGCACTGGAGCTGCCTCGATCGGGTTCAGATGTCGGTGAGGAGGGACACAATCATCCTCCGGTTGGTGTTTGTAACAAGTCATAGATGGGGGTAAAGAAGACAGAGGGGTTATATCATTATATTCAGGCAAAACAGGGTACAATGAAGCATGTGGCGGTGGGGGTGTATGACACGGCGGTGGCAGTTCTTCCAAAGCCTTTTCTTTCAAAACATGGTCACGTCTATTTGCTTCCCTCTCCCATAATTCTAAACATTTACATGCTTCATCATATTTTTCTCTTTCTTTTTTGGACATTTTAAATATGTCTTTTTTCCCCATGTGTTCTCTTATCTTCTCTAATTTTGTGGTACTAAATGTACCGTTTTCAGGAAAGTTTGCTTTTTCTTTCAGATAGGGTACACCTTGTAAACTTCCCGTTCCCCACCTTTTCCTCATTTCTCTGTATGTTGGTTTATCCATATTCATATGGGATCTTCCTTGTCCCATTTTTCACGATTCAGAGTAGTCCCCCCTCTACAGACTGTTTAGAAATGTTCTTTCTATTTCAGAGTAGTCCCTGCTCTACAGACTTTTTAGAATTCTATTTTATTTCAGAGTAATCCCTGCTCTACAGACTGTTTAGAAATCTATTAATTCAGAGTAGTCCCTGCTCTACAGATTTTTTTGAAATTTACTATTTCAGAGTAGTCCCTGCTCTACAGACTTTTTAGAAATCTATTAATTCAGAGTAGTCCCTGCTCTACAGATTTTTTTGAAATTTACTATTTCAGAGTAGTCCCTGCTCTACAGACTTTTTAGAAATCTATCTGACTCACCGCTTTTGTGCCTTGCACTGAGTTCTTTTGGGATCACGTCAACTTGGAGTCCAGAGTAGAGTTCTCTCGTCCCTGTATGGGGTTAGAGCTGGATTTGCTTTGTCCAGGATGATCAGTCAACTCTAGTCCGTTCTCCGTCAGCCTTGTGATCCCATGCCTCGTCGCCAAATTGTTGTGGAATTTTCTTATTCCTTAATCAAGGTGAGTCAATTTTGACAAACGCAACACACAGAGACATCAGGTACTTTGCAAAGTATTTTATTGTCGTTTAATCTGCATCATAAGCAATGAGCTGGTGCAGAGAAAAGGCGCTCTTTCCTCCTACACCCAGAGTTTATATGTTAAAACGTGAAACCCCCTCCCTTTGCCCCCTAGCCAGAATCCCGAGCTGGTTTACGAGAAGTGATGCCCGTTATTCCAAACAGAACATCTTGGCCTCTGCTCGAGGGCAAAGGCAGAGTGGTATGACGCGTATAGAGAAAAACATGATAACATAGAAAAGAAAACATAGATAAAAACTTCATAAACATATAGATAGACACATCAAGAAGCTAGACTAGAAAATTTCCATTACACATAGATGTAAATATTTTCCATAATATTGTGCATAAATCTTTTGCACAGCCAAATAATTTGTAAAAATGAACAAATCACTATTATTGTGAAAATTGGCTACTATAAATGTGTTGTTTAATATAGAACAATATAAAATATAATTTATATATGTACTGAGTGCTACAGTGTGATAAGTAGAAAAACATCTCTAAGAGCATGTCTAATTTATGATCTGTTATCATATCGTTAACAAGAAGTGCTTTATTAGAGAGAGATCTAATATTTAGCAAACAGTTGATTATCTGTATTTTGTTCATGTTTAGTTAGTTTAACGTTGATTAAATCACCTTTGAGAGGTTGGACGGGAGTCTAGGTCGGCCGCCATCTGCGGGCACAGGTGCACCGCAAAGGTACGCTCCACCTAGGGCACGTCGACATAGCCCCTAGAGTCAGCTTGACAGGAGCGCCGAAAAGGGGCGCTCCAGGATTTACTGAGCTCCTCATGCGCCTCGAGAAAAAATGACACTAGGGCCGGGCGCGGCTTGGAGATAGGCGATGCACTGCAAGCCCAATGCTTACGGCGGCCCAAGAAAGCATGGCCGACATCTCAATGTCTGCCTCTTCCTGAGCTCGACCTCCCGAGGGAGGGGACTCCAAGGAATCGACAGGGTCCGCGAGCCGGTGGTTGATGGATTAACGCTCACAATAATCCCCATATCACCCTCGCGGACGGCAGGTGCGTAGCCACTGCTGTCACAGAACAGGAAGCAGACAAGGTGGTGGATCTTGGAAGTACATCAAGAGACAGACAGAAAGGGAACAGATTATATTTACCCTTAAATTACACAGTACCCCAAGTACTAAAATAGCCTAAAACAATTATTTTGTAATGAAATAAAACCTAAACACAACTAGTGTAGTTTTACAAAACAAAGTGCTTCAGTCATTATATGGATCTTCAGACAATCAGGACACAGTTTACACTTGATCTGATCGGACATCTGGTTTCCCACCCATTTTTAAAAAAAGCCTTTGTTTGTCAAATTACACAAGCTTTTGTACTTTACATATTCAAGCTGCAGCGGGTTTTACCTGCACACCCCAACTGTGTTTTTAAATACATAATTTGTTTATTCATGTCACAGACACATAAAATAATCACATGAGTAGGCCTAGTTTACTATGATCAAAAGGGACACTACATCGTTCTCGTCGATTTGGATTGGCTCGAGCGGAGTTTGGTTATCTCTTTTTGCTCTGTTGGTGCATTGCTGTGCTCATATGTGCTTACTGGAAGGTTTCCCTAAACTCTAAAAATCTGGCTGATAACAGAAAGAAAAACGTTATATTTGTATATATACTTGAAATAATCTGCATGCACATGGGACTGTTTGACGTGGTGCTAGAAATGGACTTGTTGCACCTAACCTAATACGGTTGCTAATGTCGTTAATGTGACATAATCACCTCAGGGGTCATGATCGAGGGGAAGGAAATTCCTAAGGCTGGTGGCTTTTTATTTGCCTGGTTTTATTCTTAACTTAACTAATATTTTGATACACTTATTGATGACATTCCCTATTCCTAATAATAAAAAAAATATTTATGGAAATATCTTGAGACCCATCCATCGCAGATCAGTAAAGACAAGGAAACAAGAGACATTTTCCTGGTTGCCTGGGTGGTCTGCTGTTCATGAAGAATCTAGGTGAAAAGCAAAGATGTATTAGAGCTTGGTATTTGCATGGCTGGCTTCCCTGTAGTCCTGGCTTGCGATTTTCTCTCATATTTATGTGCATATTGAGTGCTCCCAGGTGTTGTCTCTGGACTTGGGGTCACTGTTGAAAGGGCAGCAACTAAATAAAACTGACATTCTAACAAAGCATCTGTCTCTGTGTGGCAGCATTTGGCTTTGATTTTGTATTGACATCTGCCCAAGCAGGCAAACAAGATTATGAGAAGAAAAATAAACTATTGGGTTTCCATGACTCCTACTTCAAGTGTTTGAATAAAATGGCTGGATGTCAGGGAAACAATCCACCCAAAAATGAAAATTCTGCCACGAATTACTCACTGTCTAGTTGTTCCAAACCTGTATACATTTCTTTGTTCTGTTGAACACAAAAGAGATATTGTGCATAAACTTTTGCACCCCCAAATAATTTGAAAAAATTAACAAATCACCATTATTGTGAAAATTGGCTACTATACATGTGTTGCTTAATATAGTACAATATAAAATATAGATTTATATATGTACTGAATGCTACAGTGTGATAAGTAGAAAAACATGTCTAAGAGTGTGTGATGTCTTCTCTTGCCCCAACCCTTAGTGCCTAATTTGTTTCGGACACTGCCCCTCCAAATGTCTGTGCACTGCCCTGGTTGACATATAAGTCACATCTGTTTGCTAATTAATGAATTAAAATGGATTTAAAGAAAACAAGTGGTGCTTTAATGAGCCTCGCCTAAAAGGCAGAGGGGGAGGAGTTGCTGCACTTTACCTTAACTCTTTTAGCATTTACCTGAAGTCTAACCCTAAATTCAATTATTTTGAAGTCATTGTACTTCATGTATCAACACCTAATACTAAACATCCTTAAAATGTATTCTGGCTATTGTATATAGGCCTTCAGGGCACCACACAGATTATTTTATAGAATTTGGTGGGTTATTTTCAGAACTATTACTGGCTGCAGAGTCCTTGTTGTTGGTGACTTTAATATCCATGTATATAACGATGCTTTAGGAATGGCTTTTAAAGACACTCTTAACCATACGCGTTTGAAAACAAGTTTCAGGAAACACTCACCTTTGTAATCATATTTTAGATTTAACACTGTCTTACGGTATAAATGTGGAAGACGTAAAAATCCTTTCGGAATCCTTTCGGAAGACATTTCGGATCATTATTTTGTATACGGCTGCAAATCAAACTCCTAGTAACAAATATGGTATAATAACTTTGACTACAAAAGGTGCGTTTCTTGATAATTTGCCTGAATTGTCTCAAATCTCTAGCATGAGTAATAATGTCGTAGATCTTGACTTTACCATTGAAAATGTTAACGCCACCTTCTCAGAAATGCTAGACACAGTTGCTCCTCTGCGCTTAAAGAAGATAAAAAATGACAGCCCAACACCGTGGAATAATGAACACACTCAGGCTCTAAAGAAAGCGGCACGAAAAATGGAGCGCCGTTTTAAGAAAACTAAATTAGAGGTATTTCGTACAGCATGGAAGGATAGTATTCGAAAATACAGGAAAGCCCTAAAAACATCTTGATCCGCCTACCTTTCATCACTAATAGAAGAAAACCAGCACAACTCTAGGTTTTGATTTAACACCTTCTTTAGAGCCTGGGTGTGTTCATTATTGCACGGTGTCGGGCTGTCATTTTTAATCTTTAAGCAATTATGTCTAATGTTTGCATTAAAGGTGGCATTACAATTTTCAATGGTAAAGTCAAGATCTTCAACGTTATTACTCATGCTAGAGATTTGAGACAATTCAGGCAAATTATCAAGAAACGCACCTTTTGTAGTCGAAGTTATTGTTCTACCAAATTTGTAACTTGGAGTTTGATTTGCCACGATAGGGTAGTGAAGCAAGCATGATACCAAATAATGATCCGAAATGTCTTTGCTCTGCTGAAGGATTTTTACGTCGTCCACATTTATACCGCAAGACAATATTAAATCTAAAGTATGACTACGAAGGTGAGTGGGTCCTGACACCTGTTGTCTAACGCCCATGGAGTTAGGAGTGTCTTTAAAGGCCATAACTAAAGCATCTGTATCGTTATCTACATGGATGTTAAAGTCACCAACAACAAGGACTCTGTCTGCAGACAGTACTAGTTCAGATAAGAACCCACCAAATTCTTTAATATAATCTGTGTGGTGCCCGAATACATTTTAAAGACGTTTTGTCCTTAGTATTAGGTGTTGATGCATGAAGTACCATGAATTCAAAAGAATTGTATTTAGGATTAGACTTCTGGGAAATGCTAAAAGAGTTACGATAAAGTGCAGCAACACCTTTCCCTCTGCTATTAGGCGAGGCTCGTGTTTATAATAATAATCTTGGGGTACAGACTCATTTAAAGTAATTTAATCATCTGGCTTTAGCCATGTTTCGTCAGACAGAGCATGTCTATTTTATGATCTGTTATCATATCGTTAACAAAAAGTGCTTTATTAGAGAGAGATCTAATATTTAGCATTCCGAGTCATAACAGTTGATTATCTGTATTTTGTTCATGTTGTTCATGGCCCCAGTGAGTCAAGTTTTAGTATTAAGACTATGTTCCATATTTCTAGACAGAAGAAAAGCTCCAGCCCAGGAGGGGTGGAGACCGTCACTTTTCAACAGGCCAGGTCTGCCCTCAAAACTCTTCCAGATATTTATAAAAACATTATAATTCTGCAGGCACCACTCAGACAACCAGCCATTTAGATATTATAATCTGTTATGTATCTCATCACCACGGTAAGCAGGGAGGGGGCCAGAGAATACTACAGTGTCTGACATCGTGCTTGCGAGCTCACACACCTCTTTAATATGATCTTTTGTGATCTCCGATTGACAGAGTCGAACATAATTTGTGCCAACGTGAATAACAATCTTACCGAATTTACGATTAGCCTTAGCCAGCACATTTAAATTTGACTTGATGTCAGGCGCTCTGGCTCCCAGTAAACATTTGACTATGGTGGCTGGTGCCATCTATGTTAACTTTCCGAACAATAGAATCCCCGAATAACTAGGGCGCTTTCAGTAGGTTTCTCAGTCGGTGCGTCACTGAGTGGGGCAAACCTGTTCGAGACTGTAATCGGAACAGTTGAGTGATTTTTTGATCTGCGACTATGCCGTCTCACAGTCACAAAGTTTCCCACATGCTGGGGTTGTTCAACCGGAACTGTGGTTGTTCAACCGAACTGTGCGCGCTAATATTGCTCGCATCCAAAGTGTTTTCTAAGGTCCTTACATTCTTACTATCCTCAGATAAAGATTGGATGCGAGACTCTAATTCTGAGATCTTCTTTGTCAGACTAGCTATTTCCCTGCATTTATCGCATGTAAAGCCCTCGCCGCTGACAGAGAAGGCTAAGCTAAATATTTGACATGATGTGCAAGTAACAATAATAAGAGAAGAAGCCATAACTCACCGGGTTTGAAGAGTAATTCCAACTTACCAAGGTTGCTTGATGAATCTTAGTATATACGCTTAAGAGAGAAACCGTTAGCACACAAGACAACTAGAAGGCGATATGATGTTTAGCAGTGTAAACAGAAAGCCCGCTAGCAAGCTTATGTGTTTTGGTTTGAGATCTTCAAGTAAATAACCAGGAGAGGGTTATTGAGATATCAGGATAAGTTAGCAAAGACAGTGATAAGTAACAATGTAGGCTACGAATAAAATACACTTATATTAAAGAAAGTGCAAGTGCAGTGATACAACAAACCGATTCAGCCGCAGTGAAGTGAAGCTCCGTCTACGTCTCCGTCAGAGCACTGACGAGATTAACCAAAAAGGAGGTTTTTTTCTCCTCCAATGGAGTTTTGGGTTCCTCGCCACCATTTGCATACTGTTTGGTAATGTTTGCCTGGCCGGGGGGGCTGCTTGAATTTTATAGTCTTATTTAATTAACACTGCATATAGGAATTTATAGTGTGTCTGATATTTTACCTGTGTTTTGACTTGCATAACCATTTATGTTTTGCTTATAGTCAATGTTTTCTTGTACAGCTGCTTTGTAACAATGACAATTGTAAAAAGCGCTATATAAATAAAGCTGACTTAAAGAAGAACCGACTTGAAATTGGAGCTGAAGAGGCGAATTTTGTAGTGTGTTGTAAGCTGCTTTTACCCTACAGATTATTGCCTTGACATCTGCGTCTGTGTCTGCTTGTTTGCCAATGATGCTCCCTGTGTATGTGAATGACTCCTCTTCTTCTAGGGATTTTCCTCTAAGCTTTAATAGTTCTGTGTTGGTTGCATGGATTTTCAGAATTTTTGTCTTTCCTTTGTGTATCCTAAGGCCAAATCTGGCTGAGACAGTTGAGAGGTTGGATGTTTCCTCTTGCATCTCTTGGCGACTGTGTGAAAGTAAGGCAATGTCATCCGCAAAATCCAGCTCATTGAGCTGGTTCCCCATAGTCCACTGAATTCCATTTATCTTCCCTGCTGTTGTCTTACTCAGGATCGAGTCAATTGCCAGAAGAAATAAGATTAGTAACAACAGCCATCCTTGCCTGACTCCCGTTCTAACTGTGAAGCTCTTTGTGGACTGACCACCATGGGCCAACCTGCAGGTCATTCCTTCGTAGGTGTTCTTGATCAGACTCGTTAGTTTGATTGGTATACCGTAGACTTTTTAGTCAGCTTTATTTATATTTATATTTTAGGTGGACACTGTCGAACGCCTTTTCATCTTGTCGGTGCATGATCTTTCTTTTCGGAATCCTGCTTTTTCGTCTCCCAGCCGATTGTCCACAGCATCTTTCATTCTGTCTAAGAGAACCCTGTTAAAGACTCTGCCTGGGACTAATAGTAGTGTTATTCCTCTGTAGTTTGCACAGTTGCACAAGTCACCCTTCTCTGGGATTTTAATAAGGTAGCTGTCACGGACACAAGGGACTTCACGGACACAAGGGACTTCACGGACACGAGGGAAAACGGCTCACCACCCCACAGCACCGGATCTCTGAGACTTGTTCCCTTTGTTTGGGAACAGAATTTGATAGTCTTATTTAATTAACACTGCATATAGGAATTTATTTTGTGTCTGATATTTGACCTGTGTTTTGACTTCCATATCCTTTTATGTTTTACTTATAGTCAATGTTTTCTTGTACAGCTGCTTTGTAACAATGAAAATTGTAAAAAGCGCTATATAAATAAAGCTGACTTGACTTGACTTTGATTCCCCACCGGCTTACGGTCACACCCTTAATAAATTCTCCTCCGGGGCGTTAAGAAATCAGGAATTGTTGTACGTGTTGTTTCTCTACCCACCCTCCTTATCCTTGACTGATCTTTCTTGTCTACCGTATTTACCTGTTAGTTTCCTGGTAGTGCCGTATAGTTGTTTCATGTTGCCTTTTGCTGCAGCTTGCTCTGCAACCTCTGCTAGGTTGTCAACATATCTCTGTTTGTCGATCCTCACACTTTTCGTCACCTCTTTGTGGGCTTCTGTGTATTAAGCTTGTGCTGCTACCTTTGCTTCTTTTGTGCGGTTAATGTTGAGGGCTTCTTTCTGATTTGGTGAAATACATTTATACTATTTCGTAAAGTCACATCTCTGTCTTCCATTTGAACCTTCAGGGTCCTTCCTATTAGTGTAATTCCTTTTGTTCCCTCCGTTTAGTTCTTTTTTTGGTGTTCTTTTTTTCCTGGGTGGAGAAAGTAGTCGTGGCGTAGTCTGGGTTTTGTTTACTTTTAGCCAGAGGTTACATATAGATTAAACAGTAAATACAACTTTTGTTTTTAAATCATGTCATTTTTACAAATTATTTTACCAATATAAACAAATATTTACTTACCAAATTTGATAATAGTTAAGGTGTTTTCAGTTTAAATCCACTTTTGCCAATGACCTTCAGTCTGGAGTCTGCTTGACTATTTCCCGCTCAACCAGATCTTGTGATAAATGTTGAGATTGTGATATCGCTTTGTATAGATGACGATTTCCTTTTACAGCCAGCCAGCCTACATAACTGACCGGAACCCTATAGGGAATCTATGGTGTTCTGTCAAGAGAAAGTTTAGTAACATCTGATCAAACAATATTGACGACCTGAAGGCCACTATTAAAGCCACCTGGGCTTCAGTAACACATCAGAAGTAGCACAGACTGATCGCCTTTATGCCATGCAACATAAAGGCCACGTTTACACAGTGAAAAATGGTAAAGTCTTTCTTTCATTTTTTTAAATGTTTCACACACTCATAACGCCATTATCAAAATGGTCTGCATTTACACTGATCCAGGAAAGCGGATAAAAACGCTGTGGTATGTAGCGGCCCACGTTTTGCCGCTTACATCATGTTTCCCTTTGAAAATGATTTAGGGCCTGTTTTAATAAGGAGGTTCAACCAACACCGAGTTAACATGTGAACTGAGTAGATTTACACCGGGATGCGAAACTTTTAGTTTTTGGTTTCAGAACAGCTGATTTGAATTAGTTTGATCAACTCTGGGTAGACTCACCTTGAGTTAAGCGATTGCACCAAAACTACAAGCCATGACCAATGGAGCTCCAATATTAAGATTCAACATGGCAGCGGCACCAAAAAAAGCAACATGGCTGCAGATAGCACTTGAGAGCAAGGCACACCGTATGATCTGCATACAGTAGATTAACTGATGTGCCGAAAATGACTAAAGTTTAGATAAATCTACAAATAAACAAATAAAACAGCAGAAATAAGATCCTATGTTCTCACTCGCCATCAGTGCTCTAGTTATGCGAATGAGACGTCATGGTGTATCGGACACATGTAGGGCGTCAGACTCTCTTGCAGTCAGACTGATCACTGCTTCATACCCTGCTCTGAGCAGAATTGAGTTGAAATGGCTGCACGTTAAAATAAGTTGTTAATTATCTTTATCACTTAATTTCTGCATGTATGTCTGTATTTAATAATTTCTTTATTCATGCACTTTATTAAGTAATTTCTCATCGTCCATAGACAATTATGCTCTGATGTAATACACGTACGATGGCTGATGTTATTGATGTAAGGATGGATGAGATATATTTTGATATATCTAATTCACTGTAAAGAAAAACGGTACAGTTTTAATAAAAATGCACAGAGAAATGACAAAATTCCACTCTGGTCCTAAATTGCTCTCATGAAATAAAAGTGTATCCCTATTATTGAATCCAGCCTCTTCACATACAGAATCCTCTATAAAAGCAAATATGACACATAAAATGGTCCTGTATGATCAAAATGTGTGCCATGAATGACTGTATTAATGAATGAATAAATAAATGAGGTACACCACTTGCGCATTTAAATGGGTAGGAGATGGAAAGAAACTCTGGGTTTACTAAAGAAAACCTGCCACCGACCAGGTTAGGGTAAATGATATGGTTACTGACCTCTCTTTTGGAAACAGGCTTGAGTTACCCCGTTTTCTAGGGTTTGACAAACCTCACATTCTGAAAAGGAAAACCCAGAGTTTCCCTCATTTCAGGTTATACTCAGTTTTCACTAAACCTCCTTTCTGAAACGGGCCCCTGGACAGACTGCTGCATACCATGTGAAATCAGCATTAGCCATAACCATCAGAATTAAAACAAAAACACTTGAAATATTTCACTTTGTACGTAGTGAATCTAGAATATAAGAAAGTTTGCTTCTGGAATTCAATTACAAAAGAAAAATAACTTCATGATATTCCAATTTTTTAAGATTCCCCTGTTTAATTTATAATATGCAATTTAATAGGGACGAGCAGTCATGTTATATGCTTCATTACATGCTTCATTTAAGTCCTTCCTATTTATTAATCAGTGTTTTTGCAGTTGCAAATACACACTAGCTGCTACGAGACCCCAATCACTAGAAACCCAATTAGAGACACAAGAATAATTTTAGACAAGCTTGCTAAAATCACCTGTACTTTAGCGGGAAAATTCTGCAGCTGATGAGAACAAAATACCCATTGTCATATATCTCTGCCCCTCCCCCAAGTCACCTTTCTTGCCCCGTCTTTTTCTGGCTCTTTCTGTTTGACCTCTACAGTGACCTCTACAGTAAAATATAGGATTTAGCACTTTAGGTGGCTTCATGACAGAAAATTAAGCTAATTGCTTGACTTCAGTAGCTGGAAGTTACATTTTCCTTAATGATCTTAACCACAATGGAAGAGCTTCTTTATTTGCCAATGTGTTTTAACAGAGAATGGTGTGAAACACACACACACATGCAAAACATGAGCTTATTCATTAGAAGGATGGGGAGGTGACTTCCTCATGTCGCGATAAATACAGTGAATGAGAGGTACATGCAATAAGACAATTATTTAGAGCTTTGATAATTGCGTGTCAAAGGCTGTGAAAGTCACCAAGTATTTAGGTGAAAACTAAACGGTAATCCACAATGGTGTCCCTGGAGGCACAAAATAAAACACCCAATACATCCCCAGAACAGCAATAAAGTAGCAACGAAAAAGATAAATAATTACAGCATTTAAAAGAAATGTACTCACCAACAAATACCACGGTGAAAAAGCAGCAAATTGAAAGGAAACATGGTTCCTTAGCGTTGCTGTTAGCGTTAGTGCTGAGTCCAGACTAATTCATTAAAACTGCTGATATAATCTTGACATTACACTGTGTGGTAAAATACACCTTCAATATTTGATTGATTAACTGTCCAATTACAACCAAGTGAGAGATGTCTACCACTGTGAATAGAATTAACAGCACACACAGCTACATGCTCATCAACCCAAACACAGTACAGTATGTGTTGGGAAACATTTTTTTTGTATATTTACATTTACATTTAGTCATTTAGCAGACACTTTTATCCAAAGCGACTCACAGATGAGGAAACATTGGAAGCAATTATAACAACATAGGCAACCATATACATAAGTGCATCAAAACTAGTCCATTAAAGCCTAGGACAGTATACAAAGCTAAGAATGGTGAGGTTAGTAATATATATATATATATATATATTTTTCGTAATATATACTACAGTATATATTTTGTATATATACTACAGTATTTTCTAAATAAACCCACACTGCAAGAAAAATTTTAACTATCACACAAATGCTAACAGTACAATATGCTAACAATAGATTTCTGTTTGTTTTGGGGAGTTTTCCAGTTGGATTTAATGGAAATTGGTTCCCATCTGCCATATAACATCAAGTCAAGTCAAGTCAGCTTTATTTATATAGCACTTTTTACAATTTCATTGTTACAAAGCAGCTGTACAAGAAAACATTGACTATAAGTAAAACATAAAAGGTTATGGAAGTCAAAACACAGGTCAAATATCAGACACACAATAAATTCCTATATGCAGTGTTAATTAAATAAGACTATCAAATTCTAGCAGCCCCCCCGGCCAGGCAAACCCAAAAACTCGGTGGCGAGGAACCCAAAACTCAAAAACCAGGCCTAACCAGGGGATTCCAGTTCCCCTCTGGCAAAAACTGCTGCCTCTGCACAAGCTCGACAGTGCTTGCACAACAAGGCAAAATAAAAAAAGTTAGATTTAAAATTATCATTAATAATCTAATAGCGACTGAAGTTTTGTAGAGTCGCCACGTCCTATCACACCAATAGAAACTATCACCATAGACACAAGAAGACATCTTTAAAAAATAAATCATTCAATTTTCTATTGTGTTTTGGCCATGTTTTTTTCAGCAGGGGAACCAACATAATGTAAAGAACATTGTGTGAAAATAAAATCTGACACATTGACTTACTGAGGCCATAGCAAAGACTTAACGGTCCAGTGTGTAATTTTGGGGATGTTCTATTGATAGAAATACAATATAACATAGCTATGTGTTACAGTCTTCACGTTACACTATGTCTTCAGATGTGTATAATGAACTTATACAATTAAGTGTTATATTTTTATTAGATTAGATGATGATTTTTCTATCTACATAGACTGCGGGTCGTCTTGCATTCTGTCAGCTGTCGTAGTGTTTTGAAAGGGAAGGGGGTGGAGTGAGAGATTTAGAAAGATATTGAACCCACCATCAATTCAAGCCATTGCCGTTCCCAAATTGCCGCTATTTTAAAACTGAAAGTAAAATGCGTCATGCACAGTGTCGCATCTTCGACTATATACATATATAAATGCAACCAACATATGACCAAGTACCTCTCATTTAAAAGAACCAAAAGTGCTCTCTCTGCCCTTCTTAGAGGAGACAAACTGTTCAGCAATCTTTTTTCTGTCAAGCTTGTCTTTATGTAAATGGCACACAGCAACACTTTTGAGGCGGGTTTGGGTCATGAATAATTATCTTGACTACTAAAGATAGTTTCTTTAGATTAGATTTTAATCCTTTACTAACCATACCAATAAATACAGAATCGCTCGATAACATGACCAGCAAATTGGGCACTATTTTCTCTAATACATTAGAAGATGTCGCACCTTTGAAGTCAAAATAGATTAATGAGAAAAACATAGCACCATGGTACAATAGCACCACTCGCGCCCTTAGCGGAGAAACACGTAAACTGGAGTGCAAATTGAAACAAACCCAATTAGAGGTCTTTAAAATTACGTGGAAAGAGAGTGCAAACTGTTATAAAAAGGCAGCAAAGGCTGAGCACCTCTGTTACCTATTAGAAACAAACAAAAACAGTCCAAGGTTTTTATTTAGCACAGTTGCTAAATTAACAAATAAACAGACATCATCTGACCTGGTTATTCCGCCGCAGCTTGGTAGCAATGAATTCATGAATTTATTTCAGAGAAAATCGAAAACATACGAGAAAAAAAAAAAAGTCCTATGAATTAGTACCAACCATCGCCCCAAAAAAAAAGGCTCCAGTGTTTTTTACCTATAAAACAGGAGGATTTAATTAAACTTATTGCATCTAAACCTACAACTTGCTTAGACCCCATACCAACTAAATTATTAAAAGAGTTACTACCGATTGCAATTGTGCCCATTTATAACATTATCAACTCATCAATTAATGTCCCCAGGTCACTTTAAGATGGCCGTCACTAAGCCTCTTATCAAGAAACCAAACTTGGACACCAACGAAACTATAGACCGATTTCAAATCTCCCTTAGCTGTCAAAAATACTAAAAAAAGTAGTTTCCATTCAGTTATGCTCTTTCTTACAAAATAATGACATACACTAAACATTTCGGTCCGGCTGTAGACTGCATCATAGCACTGAAACTGATCTAGTTAAAATTACAAACGACCTGTTTATAGCATCAGATAAAGGTAACATCTCACTCCTAGTCCTGCTTGACCTTAGTGCTGCGTTCAATACTGTAAACCATAACATACTTCTAGATCGCTTGCACAATTATACCGGTATTGAGGGACAGGCACTACAGATCTTAGTTATCAGACAGACATCAATTTGTCTATTTCAATGGGGAATCATCAAATCTAACTCAAGTAAATTATGGATTACCTGAGGGATTGGTTCTAGGACCATCGCTATTCTCCATATAGATGCTGCCCGTTGCAAACATTATAAAAAACATGGAATTAGCTTCCACTGCTATGCAGATGATACCCAACTATATATATCATCAACACCAGATGATTCCTCCCAGCTATCCAAATTGTCAGAGTGCATTGAAGATATAAAACATCCTGCTGCTGAACAAAGTCAGGATTTCGTTTTGAACCATAGCTGAAGTATATACATCAGCTATACGTGGCACTAGCAAACCTCAGTGAATATTGAAAAGTAATATCATGAAAAAAATGCAAACAATATCTAATGGTAATAGGCTACTGTTGTTTAATGTCAAAATTTTTCAACTTTCAGCTTTCAACTTAACAGGATTTCTCTTGAAAAAGGTGTCAATCTTCTCTTGCCTCTTTCTTTTCTGCAGCTAAATGATACTGCGTGACAAAAATACAGTAGTAAGCTTGATAGTGACATGGGTCTGACAGGACTGTGATTGCTAAATTTCGCTTGCGCCTTAAAAAAAAGATTTTTGAAGTATAAAATAATATACACTTTACTTTCATAGTTCTTCAACAGGTATGCAAACAATGTCATAATTTCTCACTTTTTTCTTCTCAACAGGTACAATCAAACACAACAGGTAAGTATCCACAAAGGTATTCAGCTAATCAACAAACAATGCTCAAAATATCAAAATCAATTGCACTGGCAATAAACCCATAAATACACTGCTTAACAATGACAATTTGTCCCTCCTCCTCATCAATTCCCTGCCTTCTTCATCACAGTTACTTTATACATTGCATGCCACATACATAACCGAATTAAGCTACCTGCTGAACAATATCCCAATAAGCAATAAGCATCAGTCGAAAAAACTAAATATAATACTGAAAACACTCGACATGTCAACAAAACATAAACGGAACATCTTCCCAAACACGTATAAAGCTTATTTAAAAACCTCGAAAGCATAAACACTCTTTTAAATTACCTGGATAAGTACCAGTAAATAACCATAACCATAAGTTTTCCACCTCCTCAGCATGAGTTGACAGATAAATCTAACTCACCAAGAGAGGCGGGACTTAAGGCAGAACAGTCAATCATCAGCCGGTCACACTCAAAACTGGTGTCATGTTTGAGAGGGAGGGGAGAGGAGGTAGCCGCAGCGAGCGCAGACACAAACCGACCAGAGAAACGGAGGACCGACTGCTGTAAGGTGTTTGTGCAAAACTACAGAAAAACTGCAGAAACAGTGTTGAACCCTCTCACCAGGAAAAGTGTGGGTGTTAAAACAACCACATCACCCACGGGTAAGACACCCCTGCCTACAAACCCATTACAGTTACTTTAATGATAACATATATACTCTTTTCATTTATCAGGACACTCATTGGAACTCAAAGTGGGAGGCGAGTGATTAGCAGAAAATAGTTTTTTAGTTTAATACACCGGCAAATGGATGGAGGGGGACTCTGTTTTTGTATCACGTAAGATATACCATCAGTTTCATTTTCTGTTTAGTTAGTCTCCAGATGATCCAGAATGTGGCGGCAAGAGTGGTCTTCAATGAACTGAAGAGAGCGCATGTAACTCCGCTCTTCATCAGGTTACACTGGCTCCCTGTTGCCGCCCGCATAAAGTTCAAAGCTATGCTCCTGGCCTACAAGACCACCACCGGGTCCGCACCACCGTATCTCCACTCGCTAATGCAGATCTATGTTCCTGCCAGATCACTGCGGTCTGCAAAGGAACAACGACTAGTGGTACCATCCCAAAAAGGAAAAAAGTCACTCTCCCGTACCTTCTCTGGATCTGTTCCACATTGGTGGAATGATCTACCTGCTGCTACAAGATCAGCAGACTCAGTTGCCATCTTTAAAAAATGCCTAAAAACGGATCTCTTCCGTCAACACGTCTCTGATTGATTTATCCTAATTCTTTTCCCTTTCCTTCTTAATAAAAAATACTAACCTCACTATTCTTAGCTTTGTATCCTGTGCTAGGCTTTAATGGACTAGTTTGATGCACTTATGTATTCTGTTGCCTATGTTGTTATAATTGCTTCCAATGTTTCCTCATCTGTGAGTCGCTTTGGATAAAAGCGTCTGCCAATGACTAAATGTAAATGTAACGTTTGTGTCATCTGCTGCCACTGCTGTAGCTTCAGGGGCAGCCAGGCCTAAAGACGTCAAATGAGTGTAGTTTGAGTTTGCTTTCATTTCAGTATTTCCCAGTAGCCCGATTGGTCCAAATGTTTTGTCACAAAAATATGTTGTTACGAACTTCATACTTTTTTTAAGTGGGTATATGGAAAAATACATTTACCACATAGGGCCAAATAGTCTGGTCCCTGCCCAGTATGTTGTACTGAAGCATTATCTGTGCAAGGAGGCACCGAGCTAGTCTTCTGTGAACGTGCCAAAAAGGTGGTGTTCTTGGTTTTTGTGAGCTCCTTATGCACTTCCGGGAAAAATGGCACTGGAGAGGAACGCGGTTTGCCCCCAGCTGTGAGCGCTGCAGGGAAGGCAGTACGGTGCAAGCATGGCTGACATCTGACAATGGCCTCATCCTGGGCTTGACCGGCCATAGCCAGGAGCTCCAGGGAGTCCTCAGCATCTGATGCAAAGAAGTCGTCATCCGATGCTGCAACCGAAACTTCATCCTCTGCAAGCTGTGGATTGGTTTTCACCTTATTGAGACAGCAAATTTGAGGCGCTTTGCTGGCAAAGCAGTGGACCATTACAGGGCAGAGTTTTTCAAAGTGTTGGATTGTGTGGAGGTTCAATGTGGTGACTGTTTCAACCAAGACAGTTTGAAGTCTCTGCAAAGCTTAGAGAATGTCCTTTTGACCGGAGTGCTAACTGATTCAGTAGATAAGTATCCTGAGTTGCACAGAGGTTCTCTCGCAGTGCAGTTGCCCCTCTTTCACCCCTCTCTTTTCTCCCTTGTAGCAGCAGCAGCCAAATTGAGGTCCTAGTCAGAATTTTGTTGGTGGAGTCAGCTGTGGCCTAGTGGTTAGAGCGTTGGGCTTGTGATCAGAAGGTTGCCCGTTTGAATCTCAGTGCCAGCAGGTCATGCCTGAAGTGCCCCTTGAGCAAGGCACCTTACCCTTGATTGCGCTGCAGTAATGTGCCACTGTAAAAAACTACTTGTAAGTCGCTTTAGTTAAAAGCGATGCAGTGGTCGGCGGCGGTGCAGAGGTTGTTATAAAAGATATGCTGCTGTTTATATTATTTCAATCAAACAATGATCATGTGCATTTTTTAACCATTTCATTACTGAAGAACAATATTCTGTATTTTTTCGTCGAACTAAAATAAACTAAAATCATAACATAAACCATTTAAACAGTAGTGTTTATTTTTGTGGTTTTACTTACTAGTCATATGGTTTATAGCACTTTAGAGATGTTTTCTGACAGGAGGTCTGCTCCACCTCTGCTGCACGGACATCAGCATGGAAGAATCTACAAACATAACATGCAGTTTGTCAAAGAGTCAAGAAAATTTAGAATGCTGTGCCAGATTCATTAAACGAAAACAAACAAGAGTTGTGGTGAAGGTAACGCTTTACATTATGGCCTGCAATTTACCACATAATTAAAAATAAATTACAGTGGAACCAATTGTAACAATAATGTACCTCTACAGTACTTATCTTTAGATAAAGGGGATCAATATGTAAAGGTTGGGAAATAAAGGGGTAAGAGTAAGAATAAATATATATATATATTTATGAGGGCACTTCATGCCATATAAAAATCTAATTCAAACCATTCTTGAAATACTTGATTATATAAAAAGATTAACATTGATTTTACATTTAGTCATTTAGCAGAGAATGAGCGAGAGAGGGATTTATTGCCCTTATGAGAAGGTATTACAAGGCGCCGCTCGTTTGCTGAACTCAGGGTTCTTGATGGGGTTTGTAGGGTGTGAAAGTATGCTGGCGCAGATCCAGTGATAGTACTGTAGGCAAACATCAGTGACTTGAATCTGATCCGGGCTTCAACCGGTAGCCAGTGGAGAAAGATGAAAAGGGGTCACATGAGCCCTTTTGGGCTGTTGGAAGATGAGGTGTGCTGCAGCGTTTTGAACCAGCTGAAGTGGTTTGATAGCCTTTGCAGGAAGACCAGCAAGGAGAGCATTGCAGTAGTCCAACCTTGAGATTACCAGGGCCTGGACAAGGAGTTGTGCCACATGCTCAGTGATGTAGGGTGTAACCTTTCGAATGTTAAATAAGGCATATCGGCATGATCGCGTTGTCTTGGCAACGTGATCATTGAAGGACAGCTGTTCATCAAATATGACTCAGAGGTTCCTGGCTGATTCGGAGGCAGTGATAGTGGAATTGCCAATTTGGATGGTGAGATCGTGTTGCACCGTGGGGTGTGCCGGAAACACAAGTAGTTCTGTCTTGGTCGGGTTCAGCTTCAGGTGATGCTCTTTCATCCAAGCTGAGATGTCATCTAGGCAGGCTAGAGAGGTATCGCCTGGGTAAAACGAGATGAAGATCTGGGTGTCTTCAGCATAACAGTGCAACATGTGATTTTGTACATTTAACACATTAAAACTCATCAAAATAACTCATGGTAATTCATAATTGAAAGAAATAATTTGTGACCAACAATCCTTAAATCAATTAACAAAAAACAATCCTAAAGTCAAAACTCAGAAGTCAAATTTACAGTTGATTGGCAGTCTGTGTGCTTCATTCGTGCTGTTTTGCACAAAAACTGAACATTTCATATTTGCTATAATAATAATTAAGAACCCTGTACTTAATTAATATCCACAATATCGTATTTATTGATAGATATTTCTTAATTACAAAAATGTAGTGTATGTTCACGCTAAGATTGTTGTTTAGAATACTGCAGGTCATACTGTCACAAGCACGCCAGACTCCATCCAATCACAAGCACCACGCGCAACGTCACCTGAATACTAATCACCCACACCTGCAAATCATCATCACCTCATCACCATCAGCAATTAAAACCCACACTAACCTCCAGTCACTGTCCGATCTCGTTTGTATTGCACAAGCCCCAAGGACTCTACCGCACAACGTACCTGGCCATCGTCTCCATCGTCTCCATCGTCTCCATCGTCTCCATCGTCTCCATCGTCTCCATCGTCTCCATCGTCTCCATCGTCTCCATCGTCTCCATCGTCTCCATCGTCTCCATCGTCTCCATCGTCTCCATCGTCTCCATCGTCTCCATCGTCTCCAGTATTTCCCAGAAGCAAGCGTCATATCATCCTGCATTCCGGTTTCACGCATCTGTTAATAAACCACCCGTATTTTGTATATGTGGATCTCTGTGTCTTGTGTCCGTAACACATACCACGTTATATTACAGTTTTTCTCAATTGCTAAAACACAATTTCTGAAACCTTGCTCCATTTTCTGAAAACATTGAACACAAAACCTCATCTTCAAGCACTATTTACAAAACCTCTGACACCTCTGACCTCCTCCCTCTACCCATATTTTTACAGTACTGTACCCTGCATCTCATAAACCTGTCCTAGTGTAGTTATTGTTTTTGTTGATATGAACCTGCAACCATTGAAAATCTATTGAGCAGTCAGTACTGTTCACAAATGGAAAGCAAAATGTTCAGGGCCAAACAATTTGTTTATTGAACAGTATACAGCCTTCAATGTACTGTAATATAAAATCAAAAATCTAAAGAATAAACATGTGATGATCAATGTGCTTCTTGAATTTGGGCTGGGTCAGGCCAGAGCACTTCATGGACGTCACAAGCAATATTGTCCTTCCTGAGGGGGGAAGAAGCCTCTGGTATGCCGTATCCAGTCCTGACATGATTCCTCACCTATATCACCACAGGCTAAATCCATGTCTTGCAGCAGATTTACTCTTGTGTAGGGTTGTCTATCATAAACTTTCCATCTCCAAGAAGAGAAAAACTCCTCAATCAGATTCAGGAAAGGCGAGTATGGAGGGATGTACAGGTTCATAAACTGCTCATTGATGTTACAGTAAACCATTCCCTTACCTGAGCAGCTCGATTTGTCCCACACTATCACATAGGTGGGAATGGGATTCTCATTTAGCTCTTGACCCTGCTGCCCTTGAACCTGCTGCTCAAATAAAATATCTCTTCGAATTGCAATAAATCTTAGAAGAAGCCCGAATTATATGGCCCGAGTGAAACATGGTGATGCAGAACACCATGGTTGCTGATAGCAGCACAGATTGTGACATTACCACCTCGTTGACCAGGATCTTCAACAATGGCCCGCTGTCCAATTCCACCTCTTCTTCTCCTCTTCCTCTTTCTTGCCCTCCTCCTCCTCTTCATCTTCCTCTTTCCTGCCCTCCTCCTCATCGCCCACCTCGCATAAGCACTCGTCCTCTCACATTGTTTCTTCGATCCATTTTCAGACTTTCTCCTTCCCACCTTCAACAACCTGTTTGCTCTCTGAGCTGGCTTATCTTGGTTGTGTCACATCATTTGAAACAGGTTACAGTTTTTCTCGATTGTTTACACACAAATATTGGTACTTGAGACACAATGACCACAACTTGTAACTCAATTCCTGCTTTACACTCACATTGCAGTTCTAAAACACTTTTTTCAAAACACTACACACAATTCTCTGCATTTGGCACAATTTTCAGGCAGAAAAATCTCTTGTTTTCACAAGGAACACACTGCCATTCAAATATGAACACTGACTCATCACATGTGTAAACACCTGTCACAAATGCCTATACCACTTCTCCAAGCTATGGAAGACGCATGTGGAGATATAGCAGCTGATGCTTTTCATGACTGGACTAAAAAACATTGCTTGTGATGTGGATGAGGTGCTGTGGCCAGACCCAAACTGAAGTGAAGATGCAGTATAGTTTTTTACTGTAACTGTATACAGTCAATTCTTCTGTTGTTTTGTATGTACACCACTGTATGTGCAACTTTGCGTTGGTTGGGATGTACACTGTACATTGTTTTTGTTGGAAAAATAAAATATATTTGTTATTGTGTATTTGTGTGTTCTGACTATAAAATCAATTTTATATATATATATATATACAAAAAATATATATGTACTGTCTGTAGTACAGTTTTTCTCGATTGTTTACACACAAATATTGGTACTTGAGACACAATGACCACAACATGTAACTCATTCACCAACCCCCTGAACCAATTCTGCTAAACTACAAGCACAATTCCTGCTTTCCTGTGTTCTGACTATAAAAACTATTTTATATTTATATATATACTAAAAATATTTTACAACACACTTATGTATGTACTGTCTGTAGTAAGTGTAACACTGAACCAAATAAAGAGCAAAGTCATTATGATGAATGGAGAAGTGTTTTCCATTCAACATAGTGTTTTATAAAGAGCACATCAGTGTTCAACTGGTTCTTATAAATGTCTATTCATATGATGGTTTGTGTGTGTCATTTGAAAACAAAATACCATTTTGAGAAGAAAGAACATTGTTTTGAATGTAAAGTTTAATTTTGGAGGAGAATTGAGGGGTTTTGCCCATTGTGTTTGTGTTTTTTGATTTGTGTGTAGAGTTCTGAGAATATGATGCATGCTTTCAGAAAATGTGTGTAAACAATTGAGAAAAACTGTAAATACATTTTGAGTGGTTGTGTTCAATCAATGAGAATATGTTCTCTATTTGTATTTGATTGTTGCCACTTGTGTTTACCAGTATGGATGACATGTGCATTAGAGTGTAGAATGTGTTTTGAGAATGAGAATGTGTTTAGCATTTTGCTGAAGAGTCTAAGTGAGATCTGCAAATTGTGTTTTACCATGAGAAAAGGTTTAAGGTATTGACAACAGACTGCACAATTAGCTAAATAAGTTCAGGCAACTGAGAACTTTTGTTCAGCCAATGGGTTTTAGTGTTCTAGCAATTGAGAAAAACTGTAAAATAGTTACCCCTTAGTTTAAAAAAAATATTTCATTTCCCCCAACCAGGGGGGTTCCTCAACAACGTTCCATACGGTTTTGCACAGTTTGCCTGTCCAGGGGGGCTGCTTTAGAATTAGAATTTTGAAGTTTTATTTAATTAACACTGCATATAGAAATTTTAAGTCTGTTTAATATTTGAACTGTGTTTATCTTTACTTATCTTGGGTGTGTGGTTCGCGCTGAATGCCCAGGTGCGTTTGTGCACGTGTCATTCGGTTGCTGTTCACAGTCGGCCAAAAACAGGTTCCCTTAGCAAGCCTGATCACAAGCAAAAGTTTTTGAACAAATCTGAACCACGTAATATTCTGTCAATAATCGATAACTCCTCTGCCTCCGCCATCTCCGACACGAATCCTAAACTCCGATTAATACAACTAATAAAACAATTCAATTAACGTTCAGTCTAATTTAGCGCCCGCAGTTTAAAATGTATGACCAAGACGAGCAGGAAGGCGGGATCTCGCTGATGAGTTAATCCAATCATAGCCCGTTGGAGGCATTGCCTCCTCTCACGTGACTTTTCTCCATTCTTTTCAATTACCCCCACTCAAACTCACGGCACGCTTTAGCGGGTATATGTAAAGTCAATGAGCTTAGAGGAGGCAAGAGAAACACTGCCTCCCTTTGGAATTCTTTCGAGCGGGGTCGCTGTTTCACACTGTTGTACACGCTGATTTATCTCATATTTAGCTCAATACGTTATATCTGCTGTCCTATTTTATTTCTGAACTGTTAATAATATACTCATTCGATTTTTTTCGAGGGGGAGGGGAGGCACTGCCTCCCTTGCCTCCTCGGAGGAAACGCCCCTGATATATATATATATATATATATTAAAGTCCTTGTGTTAACCCCTTCATCCCTGTTTTGCTGCCTGCACTTGGGCTCTTCCTTACCAATTCGTGACAGATTTGTGTATATTTATTGTATATTGTACCCTGTAAGTACTTTATTTTACGGCCGGCAGATGTTTTCACTTCATTTGACTTAACCTGTAGGCTTGGGTATCGACAATCGGTTAAATTTTAGAATTGATTATACATTTTGAAGAACTGGGAATTCTATAGGATGCGCTCATTTCGGTTCTGTTTATTGACTCCTGACTTTTTCAGTCACTCGCGAACGGCAGTGAATGTTTTACAGTTGTTTCTGTCTGCCAGGTGGAGAACCCCTTGACAAGGACCTTATATCATTATGCACATGCGCAGTTCTTTACAATCGGCGCTATGCAATACTATACAGCTGCAGACCTGCAGCGCTGCCAGCGCCCCGCCGCCAGGACCGGAAGTGAGGTGTGGCGTTATAATTGTCAAAGACATCATAAAAAGACACAAGCACAGAACCGGAAGTGAGCTTACCGCAGAGTAGCACCAAATAGGGTTTTGGAGCTTTTATTACACACGAAACGTCATACTTTATACATGTTATAATGATATATTAAGGTGCAGTTACAGTAGAATAAGCATTTTAAAACATTAGTTTTTTTCAAATGCTAAAACACAAAAGCCAATCCTCTAAATCAAATGACCAGTTGTCTAAACACATTTACTAAATCTAGCAATCATTTTCCAATATCATAAACACATTTCACATGAAGACACAATTCACCAAACACAATCCTCCGTTCTCATAAATCTTAACACATTTTTCCTTGCTAAAACACAAGTTGAAAAAAAAGCTCATATTCTCAAATGAAAGCTCATGTGATGCAAAATGCTTGCCACAGTCAGCAATATTTGAATACAATGAACACACCTGGCGTCATTCATTACACACAACGACTCAAAATTGAAGACACTTGTTGCTAATGCTGTGACCACAGCAAGTTCAGAGTGCACAGTTTGCTGAAGAGTCCAAACAAACACAATGGATGAAGGCAGAGTCAAGGGAAGAGGAATTCGAGTCAGAGGAGGGAGAAGAGCTGGCCATGGAAGAAGAGGAGCAGGCCAACAAGGGAGAGGAGCAGGCCAACAAGGGAGAGGAGGAGGCAAACAAGGGAGAGGAGGAGGCCAACAAGGGAGAGGAGAAGGTCCAGGAGGGAGAGCAAGACAACCTCGCACCATCATTACGGACGAGATGCGAGCAACAGTTATTGACCATGTTATTGTCCATGGCATGACAATGGCTGAAGCAGGACTAAGAGTCCATCCAAACCTGAGTAGGTTCACCTAGCAACCATTATCAGGGCATTCAGACAACACAACAGGTATTGTACTCTATTGCTTTCTTTTTCTTCAATAACAACTGATGCATTTGTTGCATCAAAGAGTGCAGAACAGTACTCTACTCTCAGCCAGTCTTGTCTCATTGTTCCAAGGTTACCAGCGGGCAGGATGCAGTCCAAGGTTACCGGAGCGGGCAGGGCGCAATCCATTCCCAGACCTGACAAATGCTGGACGAAGGACTTGGCGACTCTACAAAACTTCAGTCGCTATTAGATTATTAATGATAATTTTAAATCTAACTTTTTTTTATTTTGCCTTGTTGTGCAAGCACTGTCGAGCTTGTGCAGAGGCAGCAGTTTTTGCCAGAGGGGAACTGGAATCACCTGGTTAGGCCTGGTTTCCCTCTGAGATTTTTTTCTCCTCCAATGGACTCCAACTACTGTTCTGCACTGTTTGCCTGGCCGGGGGGGGCTGCTAGAATTTGATAGTCTTATTTAATAAACACTGCATAAAGGAATTTATTGTGTGTCTGATATTTGACCTGTGTTTTGACTTCCATAACCTTTTATGTTTTGCTTATTGTCAATGTTTTCTTGTACAGCTGCTTTGTAACAATGAAAATTGTAAAAAGCGCTATATAAATAAAGCTGACTTGACTTGACTTGTCACAATCCAATTTACAAGCCTGTGAAAGTAGTCTATTGGCTTCAAATCAGTTGTTACTGTATTGTAAAACATGTCAATTGACAACACATGTTTCTTTCTTTAGAGTTGAAAGAATGCCACATAGAGGTGGGAGGGTTGCCATATTTACAGCGGCACAAGAAACCCTCATTGTGGATATGGTTCGTGAGAACAACCTCATCAGACTCCGGGAGATCAGAGACAAAGTCAATGTCAACTTTGAGAGCATTGATGATGTCAGAGTAATGGAAATTTTCTAATCTAGTCTCTTGATGTGTCTGTCTATGTTTATGAAGTGTTTATGTACGTTTCTTTAAAATGTTATCATGTTTTTCTCCATACGCATCATACCACCCTGCCTTTGCCCTCGAGCAGAGGCCAATATGTTCTATTTGGAATAACGGGCATCACTTCTCGTAAACCAGCTCGGGATTCTTGCTAGGGGCAAAGGGAGGGGGTGTCACTTTTTAATCATATATATATACTCTGTGTGCAGGAGGAAAGAGGGCCTTTTCTCTGCACCATCTCATTGCTTATGATGCAGATTAAACGACAATAAAATACTTTGCAAAGTAACCTCACCTCTCTGTGTATTGCGTTTGTCAAAGTTGACTCAACCTACATTATGGAATAAGAAAATTCCACAACATCAGCTTGGCCACAATAGACCGAGTTCTCTGGCGCCAAAAGATGCGGATGAAATAGGTCTATAGGGTTCCCTTTGAGCGCAACTCTGCGCGACACAAAGATCTACGTTACAAGTATGTGCAAGTAAGTATACATCCATGTTCACAGTACAGTTAGTGGACATACTGTGTTGCTCAGTGGCCTACATTACTTCCTGACAATACTGTGCTACCTTATTGACTGTTGTTCTGAACACCTGTGCACTTTCACATTTTCACAGAGGATATTACAGTTGGACGCGATGGCCAGACCTCATGAGTACCTCTTCTTGGATGAGGCTGGCTTCAACCTGCAGAAACGAAGGCAAAGAGGCCGTAACATCATTGGCCAAAGAGCCATAACTGAGGTTCCTGGCCAACGGGGAGGTAATATTACTCTTTGTGCGGAGGGGCTTGTCCACCGGCATGCTGTCCTTGGGTCTTACGACACCCAATGTCTCCTCACCTTCCTAGAGGAGCTAAAAGACATCCTCCTGGACCGCCAACAACACCATCCTGGGCCTGCACATCACATTTATGTGATCATTTGGGACAATGTACGCTTCCACAGAACAAACCAAATCAGAGAGTGGTTCACTACCAACAGTAACCACTTTTTAATCGTCTGTCTGCCACCCTACTCACCTTTCCTGAGCCCTATAGAGGAGTTCTTCTCATCGTGGAGATGGAAGGTTTATGACAGACAACCATACACTAGAGATAACCTCCTAAGGGCAATGGAGCTGGCCTGTGTTGACATCCCAGTGGAGGCCTTCCAAGGATGGATTTGCCATTCCAGGGCGTTTTTCCCACGGTGCCTGGCAAGAGACAATATAGCCTGCCATGTGGATGAGGTGATGTGGCCCGATGCAGCTCAGCGACATGATGCCGTACAGTGATTTTGGTGTGTGTGTGGTGTGAATAAAGTAAAGAAAAAAACTTCACACCCTGATCATGTTTTCAAGAGTACCATTGTGTGGAATAGATTCTGTTTTTGCATTGAGTTGTTACAGTAGTGTACATGCAGAATTTACTATAGATGTATCTCTTCATATGAATCTCACAAATCTAAATGCCTAATCATCTGCAGAAATCTAAGAAGATCCATTACTGTGAAGTTTAAAAAAATATGCATTTGCAGTTATGAAACAAAGAACCTTCTCACAAATTGAGCATTGTGTTTTCAATTGTTTTGCTGTAGTGTGTAATGATGTGTAGTGTTTACATTTTTGAAAGCTTCGAGCTGCTCTTTTGGTGTGAAAGTTTGAGTTTTGAAGTGAGAAGGTGTGGTTGTTTATGTAGCTTTAGAAAAGGGTGTTGTGTTTAGACATTGGGGAACATGGAGGAAACGTTTGTGAAATGTGTTTTAGCATTTGAGAAAAACTGTAATCTTGTGTAATATAATTGTATAGTTATCTGTTTCATTGTATTATGAGAGTAACTTCCTGATCACGCTGTTGAAAAATAATGCTTGTGGGCATTTTATATCAAATATAATTTATTGTACAATAACATGTGCATGGATTTTTTATTTCAAAAATCTAAAAAAGAAATTGGAAAAAAGCCAACATTTATTTTTCATCGTTTTAAAAGAAAGAAAAATGTAAATAAACTTCAATATCTGTCAAATGAAGAATATACTCTGGGGCCTATTTTGTCCATGCATTCTTGCAAAAACACCATGTCATCCCTGAGCTGAAACCGAAATACAAAGGGCTCTCTTGAATATTCTGTCTGTTCGTGGAGTCTGTGGAGGGTTTTTTCCTTCTCATCTTCCTCCATTTGAATGAAAAGAGGCTCCTCCACTGGATCCTTGAACCGATGGCTGCGGAATGGAGCCATTCCACAGCTTTTTTCATGTGCCAGATTATGGGGAGCTCTTTCATTACAGAATATTAAAGGAAAATGTGACTTTAATATTTCTTATAAATGTATGTTAAGATATATGATAATTATAATTATATACATATAAATATATATACATACTGTCTCACTGCTGATAAGTGTAGCTTGTTCTCTTCTTTTGAGTCTTGTAGGGATTTCTGCACTGGAATTTACATATCTTGATTAATTTAAAATGAATCATAAGAGGGAAAAAATGTAACAGTGGGCTGGAGTAAATGTCCAGAAAGTAGATACCTTTCAGAGAAAACACCAAGGTTTTCCAGAAGAATTAGACACCACCATCTCCGAATGTTTGGAAAGTCTCACTAGAAGACAAAAAAGAGAAATCTTGATATTTCAACTGCTACAACATCATAGAGGTCAATTACTAAATAAAAACTCAACTATAAAAGATAACATTACCAAAAGTACATTAGAAACAATACATATAACTGAGGAACCTTGAACAAACACTTTAACACTTCACAAGATAAACTTCTTTAACCCTTGTGTGGTGTTCATATTTTTGATATTCAGCGAGTGGACCCGCTGCCCTTTTTGGATTTTTAATTTTGGTTTATGAGGACACAGATATCCTTATAAACCATGTTTATGTTCTAATACTGATGTCATTATACAGTCCAAAAGTCTTGTCGCTTGTGTACCAATTGACCTGAAGTGCCGCTGAAATATATTTCTATTGAAGATTATTTTTACAAGTAATGGCTCATTTTAATCCCAACAGCTTTTGTAATAATGTTTCAGTGCAAAATGAAAGTATTTTAATATTCACAGCTTTTTTGCAAAGACATAAGTGTTGTCGCCTAGTCATATGAGCTTCACCTGTGACTAATAATGGATCAATTAGGTCTCAGGTGTCTATATAAAAGAGACCCAGTACACTAGACCTTCACATCAACTGCAACTAGACCTCTGCAAACATGCCTAGGATTCACCCTGAGACTAAAGTTTTGATTATCAAGAGGCTGAAGACCAGAGCCACTGCTGATGTGGCAGACACCTTCAATGTGTCTCAGCGTCAATTACAGAGGATAAAAAAAAGATTTGAAGAGAGTGGAGATGTTTTTGACAAGCCCAGGTCAGGCAGACCCCGCAAGACAACTGCTCGAGAGGACCGTTTGTTGGCTCGAAAATCCAAGGCCAGCCCATTTTCCACTGCAGCAGAGCTCCATGAGACCTGGTCACCTGAAGTCCCTGTGTCAACCAGAACAGTTTGTCGGATTCTGTCTCGAAATGGCCTCCATGGTCGAATCAGTGCCCAGAAGCCAGCACTTAACAAAAGACAATTGCCAAGGTCCACAGCCTGCTAAAAGGATGTAGGCTGGAAAAGTGTCAGAAGGTTGATTTTTCAGATGAATCTTCTGTTGAATTACACCACAGTCATCGCAAATATTGCAGGAGACCTACAGGAGCCCGCATGGATCCGAGATTCACCCAGAAAACAGTGAAGTTTGGTGGCGGAAAAATCATGGTCTGGGGTTACATCCAGTATGGGGGTTTGCAACAGATCTCCAGGTGCAAGGCAACATCAATAGTCTAAAATACCAAGAAATCTTAGCTACCTCTTATATTCCCAACCATAAAAGTTGCCAAATTCTGCAGCAGGATGGTGCTCCATCGCATACTTCCATCTCCACATCAAAATTCCTCAAGGCGAAGAAGATCAAGATTCTCGAGGATTGGCCAGCCCAGTTACCAGACATGAACATCATTGAGCTTATGTGGGATATGATGAAAGAGGAAGCATGGAAGACGAAACCAAAGAATATTGATGAACTCTGGGAGGCATGCAAGACTGCTTTCTTTGCTATTCCTGATGACTTTATCAATAAATTGTATGAATCCTTGCCAAACCGCATGGATGCAGTCCTTCAAGCTCATGGAAGTCATACAAGATATTAAATTTGGATTTTACACCACCACTACCTAATTTGCTGATATATTTTTGTATTTTTGAAATTTGTTAAATTTCTGTATAGGCGACAAAACTTTTGTCTTGCCAAAATTTGACCTTTCTGTCTTGATTAAATTATCAATCTTTTTTCAGTGAAACGAATTTATTTCAGTGCATTAAACATCACTTTGAAAGGGCAATTCAGTCATGACCTGCTGGCACTTAGTTTCGAACCGACAACCTTCTGATCACAAGCCGAACTCTTTACATTTACATTACATTACATTTATTCATTTGGCAGACGCTTTTATCCAAAGCGACTTACAAGTAGTTTTTTATACAGTGGCACATTACTGCAGAGCAATCAGGGGTAAGGTGCCTTGCTCAAGGGCCCTTCAGTCATGACCTGCTGGCACTGAGATTAGAACCGGCAACCTTCTGATCACAATTTTTAACCACCAAGCCACAGCAGGTAATTCTACAAAATAGACCACGCACGTAAATATGTCGAACCATTCATAGAAAAAGTATGATAACATATTTAAGCTTCAATAAGATGATAAAGCCTAGCACAAATTAAATATTTAGCAGATAAACGCTGAACTTACAATATGCGATAATTTTTCACAACTTGTCAAAAAAAATTGACAACTGACTGTGCTCTCCCCCATGCTTGTGTCTTAGACAATTAAAACTCTGTCCCGCCCTTTCGGTACTGGCGGCGAGGAGATCCAAAGTGACCTGTCTCCCGTAGTAGTGAGCACGGGCAAAAGTACCAACCACTAGGCAACTGTCGCTATAAGTGGAGCCTCTTCTTGCCCTGCTGCACCCCCCGATGCACAGAGTGCCCTGGTCTGCCCCGGCAGCACGACCCGAACAGCAGATTCCTAATGGGCACGCAAAAGCTAGACCAATACCTGTTGAGATGACGAGAGAGGGTTAGTGTACTTTTTTCATTTGTCTGTCAAGATTGTTGTCTAGAATAACATGTAATGCATACTACCTATTAGTTACCCCTCAGTTTTAAAATACTTACAGTTTAAATGTTTTTTAAATTTTCCTTACTAGTACCTCTTTATTCCCCAAACTTTGTATATTGTTCCCTCTTACCTACATACTGTATAATAATAATGTACCTCTACAGTACATATAAAAAAAATTACACTGTAAATTCTGTTTAATTATGCGGTACATTGCAGGTCGTAATCTAAAGTATTACCCAAAAAGGATAGTATAAAATATTTCTTAAAATATCAGAATTGATGCTTTTTAGGTTTACTTATTCATATGATATGGCTCATACAGTGCTACTCTCGTTTGGATGTCAAAACATAAAAATAATGTAAAAAAGTTTAAAGTAATAAAAATAATGGTGATATGTTGTGAACAAAAGTACATTTGATGTGATTTAAGTTCTACCCTTCTGTCAGTTTGTCACTATTTGACCATATCTGTTTACGATAAAACATAAAAACACGCTTGAATTAGTTAAAGAAAATTTCTCTGCTCCATGTAATTTAAGGTGCATCGCTCATTAACAGAACATCGCATATTTGAGGTGAAATACATCCAATAATCCCTTGACAACATTTAAAAAAACTATCAAAACCTCTCATCTACAAATAAAGATGTTATTAAAAGACAAAACTTTTAAAAACAAGCGATCAAGCTACAGAGTTAACGTTACCCACCCTCTTCTGAAAATGGTTGAGATGCTAACAGATAGACATAAAACCATTTCTAATAAATAAATATTCAATTACAAGTTAGAAAAGTGTCAACAACAGTTGTTTGTATTAGTTGTGTGATTTGAGTGACAAAACTACCTGAAAACACTGAAGAAAACCACGAGAAACAAAGTGTGTGTCACACCCTTTGTGTATAACGCCACCTACTGTACGTTGCTGTTGTGCAGTCCTGATCCTCAAATATTTCATTTAAAAAAAAAATAAATACAAATTATAAAATCAACAGGAATTCCTAGTGTTCCCATATATCCCTACATTGTCCAACCTTATTTTAAATCCTCACATTTAACCCTGTACCGTTTAAGTATTTCATTTAAGAAGTCTTCTCTATTAGACTGAAATGCCCTAAATAAATTACTTGTAGGAGTTACTTAATTTTGTTATCGCAAATTTTTGCATTCACTTTTGTAAAGTCAATTTTACTCTTGAAACTAAGTAAAGGTTATTTTGAAATTGTGAATAAATCAAACTTTTTTTTAGCTGTATGTAATAAGAAGGTTATGTAAATCTAAATTGGTTATTCAATGTAAATCTATATATTGATTATTTTTTATTCTAATAAAAATTAATTTATAAAAGTAAATTAAATGTGTTATTTTTATGTTCATCTAATTTTTTGGTAAATCTTAATTTATTTTAGTAAAAGTGCAATTTTTGCTCACATTGTATTTATATTCAAGTAAAACAATTTCCTCATATCATTATGTTAAAATCATATTAATATTCTTCCATTGTTGCTGATAACAAAAACAATAATTGGACTCAACTGTATCAAAAAGTATTTATTAAATGCTTTATAAAATTTCATTCCAGCATTTGGTTAAAAGTTAACAATAAAATGCAAAAACATAAAAACAATTACAAACATACAACATCAGGAATGGTTTCTATAGCAAACGTGTAACCAATAAAATGCAAAACCATGCAACAAATTAAATAAATCTGAACAGTATAAGCATCAACACTGGTGGCTATTATTGCAAAATCATGTAACTTTAACATGTAACATAGTTTTGCAGAAATAACCAACAATTTAATAAATCCAAACACAGTATTTCTGTGTCATTGTATTATAATACATCAAGTCTAGTACAAAAAAACATAAGCAAGCAATTTTTTCTTGAGAAAAAAATCACCTTTGGCAAAGAATCTTTTTTTTTCAAATGTAAACCATCATAAAATTACCTGTAAACTGATTTTTCGAAGCTTGTGTATTCCACAACTCTTTATCACTGTCTTTTAAAAATTTAGGATGAGGACTCTGTACTGAAATGTACTGCCTTCCTTAAAATCTAGAAAATGTTCCACTGGTTCAACAAAGTCAAACTGCTCCTTGAGAAATGTACTTCTCTTTGTGTGATGTCTGAAATGGCCCATCCACACCTAATGCTACACTTAGTGGGTTAGGGTGGCAAGACTTTTCACCAAATCTAACGCAATTTCGTTAATGCATTTATAGAGAAATTAAAACATTTTCCAATCTAAGACAAAGACAACCTAATTTATTGTTAATAACTTTCGCTAAATCTTCTTCAACAGCAGGCTCACATAAATTACTTCCATCAGCGTCATCATCATCTTCCTCAGTTGTTTGACATGGGTATTTCTGAAGGATAGATGGTTTGAAGTGGTCTTGTAAATGAGGAGTGTGCTTACGAGTTTTGTGTTATGCAAAAGTTGAATATATATTTGTTTGGAAATAACGTGCTTTCTCAAATGTCCACGCAGGTGCTCGAAGAATTACTTTTCTGAATGATAATGGCCTTAATCGCAAACACTACATCTAAAAGACAGGATCTGCCCCGATTTCAAATAATTATTATGATTTCTTGAAAAATGGGAGTACAGGGAACTCCAGGTGCCAAAACTACAAGGACAGTCCAAGTATACACAGGGAACTGGTTTTGTGTGGTTCTGCAGTGCTTTAGTCTATAATGCTTGGCCATTAGTGATTTTACTTAATGAGAAAGCAAAAAAAGTGGTTGCAGGCACATAGTGAAGCGGGAAAAGCCCTTCAAACATGATACAACAGAGTCTCCCCTAACTTATTTGCTTACTTTAATGCTCCTAACCTGAGAAAATGTATGACTGGATGATCGTTCAGATGCTGTGGCGACCGCAGCCTTGTTTTAAATGTGAGCGGAAACAGTTTGGGAGCGCAGTCAAGTTCAGAAACATGTCTACAATTCTGGTTACTGAGCATGGCACACCGAATTAACATTAATCGGTTAAACAATCACCTAGCCTAGCACACCCAAGTAACGTTAATAAGGAGCGGAAGGACGCGGAAGATAAAAGGTCACACATAAAAGTTAGCCTATTGTCAATTGTCATATTAAAAAATACAAATGTGACGCAAAATATACATTACTGTTGCTCATCACTGCTGTTGTTCATTCAGTTGTCCTAGTGAAAATAAACAAATGCTTGTGAAAAACATTGTTGAATACTCAAATGTCGCAAAAGACAACCTGTCTAGAAATACATGACAACATGAAGACATTGTCTTGATGTAAATATATTAGGCTATTGAACGCTTTAAAACAGTTCTAAAATACAGTGACATGGGCCCTAACATTAGCTAATCATAAATGAACGAGAAATAATAATAAAAAAATACAATAAAACGTTTAGAAGACAAATAACTTGAAAACATACCGCTTGTGTGGATGATATATGCTCCCTCAGAAACGATCCCTCAAATGGCGGGAGTCTCTCGCATGCGCATTGATGAATCCTTAGAGAATACTCTTCTGTAACATATCTGTCTAGAAAATATAAAACTAAATATAAGAAAATAATTTGCCATTCACTTGTCTGACCAAAATTTTTAAAAGTACTTCGAAAAATTTTGCGAAATGACACCATTTTGGTTTGTTCAGGTGCACTTTTAAAGAAAAAATTTAAAATTCTACAACGTTTTTTTATGTTGTTATAAATACTTGAGTAATCAGTGTAAATGCAAAAAAACATTACATTTTAGTATTTATTTATCTTAATCAATACATGCACAACATAAACACCGCTGTAGTTTTTACCCAACATTTTCAAGTTCACATATCAACTAACCTTTTTATGTAGAAAGACTTTAGTTTTTAAATAAAATGTACTATCCCAAAAAAAATTTTTTTTCAGTGTGGACAAATGATGTAAATACCGATGAAGAATTCGAGCATATAACCAATCTATTTGGGCTTACTTCCTCAACTCCCATTACAATCGTTATCATTTTGTGGAATAAATTGAAAGCTCAGCTGTTACTCTTTTAGATATTGACACCTTCAATTCTGGTATAAACACACCTATTCCTGCAAGCCCTTTATTCTGATCTTTTGATCCGTCAGTATATACAGTATATGTAAATTTGCATAGACTCTTTCCTGCAAATATTTATTTACCCTATGTTCAATATTACCAATTTCCTCTCACTCTCTCTCTTTGCTAATGTATCAGACGCTGCCTCATATACCATACATCCATAATCCAAAATAGATCTGATCAAGGCTTGATATATTGATATCATAGACATTCAATCTACTCCCCATTCTTTTCCAGCAATTGATCTCATCACATTTAAACCTTTATTACATTTTTCCCTTTCCTCTATATGCTTTTTCTAGGTAGGACTTTCATCTAACTAAATTCAAAAATATTTAAAAACATGGACTCTCTCTAACGTCTTCCCATATAAAAAATATATGTTCTAAAGCTTTCCTTTTTCTGCTAAACACCATATAGCACGATTTACTGGCTTACACTCCAATCTATTGTCCATTTTCCACCTTTTTAATGCCTGCTTGAATACTAGCAAATATGTGTGATATATTCAAACCTCTCTTCCAAATAGCACCATCATCTGCTTACATAGCACATATCACTAAATGTTCTTGTTTGTCAAAAATATTATTAATTATTATACTAAAAAGGATTTGACTTACCCCCGTGTTTGTTTTTTTATTTTATTTCTAAAGCACATTTCAAAACAACCTTCGGTTGACCAAAGTGCTGTACATATCAAATAAAATAAAACACAGAGTAACAGATCCCTACAACAGGGGTATAAAATACACAACTCTCTACAAACAAACGTTAAGATTGTTACTTTGTCTAGGTATACAGCTTTTATGAGTTGAAGGGTTGAAGGGACCAAGAATGACACAGACACTTGAGTGAAATGTAGTTCACTCAAAGTCCAAGTTTACTAAAGATGGGTTCAGTATATATATGCATTAATGAGGGAAGAGGTCTGAGAACGAACTTTGACACTTGAGGAATATAATTTTCTGCTCTAAAAATCTCTGATTGACACGTCCCTACTTTCACTATAAATGTTCCTTAGAATACAAATTTTAACATCTAATTATACATTTTACCATCTATTCCTATCCTTGATGCTTTAATTAATAATCCTTCATTCCATATTGTGTAACATGCCTTTTCTATTTCAAAGTACACTACTGCCATAACTTCTTACATTTTAAGTGTCTATTCTATTTCATTACTAATCTTAACCAATCTTAACTTAATTTTATTAGTTGGTGATTTTAATAGGGGTTGGTTATCTTCTGCTTCAAATAATCTTTAATCTTTGTGACACTTTTCATTTAACACAATTGATAGTCCTACACGACCCAATTCTAAATGTTCAGAAAAATCGACCTTATTAGATCTTATCATGACTAATAGACCTTGTAAGTATACAGATATAGGCTTCACTGTGTCATAGCAGCTGTGAGGAATACCAAATGTCCAAATTTCAAACCTCAAATACTTCTTAAAAGATACAGATCATGATGGAATGCTTGTTCAACAAAATGTTTTCAGTTTTTTTACTGGCATTGTATCAACCTAATATGTGCCATATATAACCATATAATGATGTGGAGCTAGAATGGAGGTTTTTTATAGTAGTTTTACGCATCTTAAATAAGTATGCTCCGATGCGACTAATAAGAGTAAGGGCCCAAAATAATCTTTGGTTTACACCAGAGTTAGCAAAGATTCTGCATGACACAAAAATAGCTTGGTCTAAAGCCAGAAGTACAAAGGCTGAAGCAGATCTCTGTGTTTCCCAGATTAAAATGGCTAAATCTGATTTTTATTCAACTGAAACATCAAAACATTTAAATAAGATGGCCAAATTCTGGAAAACAATCAAGTCATTGTCTCGAAGTTCAGAGTTTACCAGTTTTATTACTACAAATGTTCATTTGATCTCAGAGAAGTCAGCTATTTTGGATAATTTAAATGAACACTTTATATCATCAGGTACTGTATTTGATTTAAATTCACAAAATGGTTCTATAGCTAACTCTCGTGTAATCCAGCAACTAATGTTTCAATTAAATTAATTACACAATTTTATTTTATTTTGTTCTCGGTTTCTGAGGTCTATAAAGCTTTGAGTCAGTTGGATCCAAATACGTCTGCAGGGCCAGATAAGTTGGAACCATTTTACTTAAAGATGTCACAAGCACGCCACGCCACCCACTCACAACCACCAGGCGCAAAATCTCCCGAGTACAGATCACACGCACCTGCAGCTCAACAGTACCTCATCACTGCCTGCACTTAAGCCCAACGCTCACACAGCAGTCACTGGCCGGTCTCGTTTGCACTATGCATTCTTTAAGGACTCTCCTGTACTACTTACCTGCTTCTTCGTCTCCAGCGTGTCCTCGTCTCCAGGAGAAATTAGTGAATGAACAATTAAAAACGCTTATGGAAATTAACAACATCCTTTCTCCCTGTGATGAGTCACCCCTGGCGCAATCAGTGTTGCCATGGTGACGGAGGAAATCGACGAGCGGCACACCTGCCAATCGTTACCACCTTCAGCTACTTCTGAGCGCCTTTAAAAGAAGGATGCTGACACCAGAAGGATGGTGAGCCACATCTCCTTACGGAATGATAGTAGTCAGATATGTTTTCTTGTCTCTACAGGAATGGACGACTAACGACCGACAGGACCGCTCGCCCACAAACCCGGAAGTAGAAGACAACGACAGGATAACAGGACGTCCACTCGAATACGGCGTGTGCAAGCAGACATCCCTACCTGACACCACTGGAACTGGACGCTTACCTCGGTTTCCTCTTGTCTCCCTCAGGTCTGTTAATAAAAGAATCCCTTCGGGGTGGTATATTGCATTCTCGTGTACGTGTTGTCACTTCGCAGATCACACTCCCCTTCAGTTTGGCTTAAAGAAGCAACATAATATGGTTACTGCTGCTATGAAAGTGTTTAGTGATATCAGTAATGCTTTGGATTGTAAGCAATTTATTTATGCTGTTTTCCTTGACCTTTCAGAAGCTTTTCACAGATTTGATCACATCATTCTTTTAAAAAGACTTGCAAGTGTTGGGTCTTTCAGATAATGCCATAAATGGTTTGCAAATTAGTGTACTTATGAAAGTCTCTAAGGGAGTCCCCCCAAGGATCTGTTCCGGGGCCCATTTTCTTCTCTTTGTACATAAACAATATTTGTGGTAATGTCGCACATGCAATGTACCATCATTATGCGGACGACACAATATATGGTTGTGCAGCATCAGCTTTACAAGCTCTTTGAAATCTACAGCTGTGCTGTGAGGGAAGTGAGCACAAACATAGCAGTGTTTGGCAGCATAGATTCTAACGGTATGATTAGTCAATATACACCACATGTGTGATAAAGTTCCATAAAAGGGAAGGAAGAAGGCGGGAACCGGCTAACATTCGAACAATAAAACTTTAAGCAAACAATAAACACGGAAGTAAAGACCGGCCATAAAACAAACACAAACTTAACACAATGTTCGGGCCCGGTCTTCTCTCGTCAACAGTCCTGCCGGTCATCCTTTTAAGCTCCCGATCTCCTCTGTGAGAGATCCGGGACCTGTGTGCGCACAGCTGATTGCAACTATCACTCATGCCACTGGCCCCGCCTCACGGCTCTCATCCCGCCTTCCTCACCACAACATGTTAGTAGCATAAGGATGGAGGGGATTAGGGTGAACCATCCATGAGTCGGAGAGGTCTATTCTCTTAATGTCATCAATTATTTTCTGTCTGTACTTTGATGCAGACTCCAGCACAAATAACCAACTTTGGTTGCATTGATTACAAAGTCTGCCTGCTCCAAGGTAGCATTCACAAAGCTTGTGTTGCTTGAATACACATCATCGTTAGGATCACTTCTCATAATGATTGGTATTACAATTACACATGTCAAGATGATCAGCACTGAAGTTGTGCCTCATAATCCACATTGTCCTTGGAGTCTCATGCCATGGGTGTCTTCCACGCTCCATTCTGGTATTTGCTAGGGTTCAATTAAATTTGTATCCTTCAGTGTGATAAAATAAAATCATCCACTGACCTGGTTGTAATCTGTATTCCACATTAAATTGTGTATGACAATTATGTGGTTTGAATTTCAAAGTTCCTGTATCTAGGTTAATTGAGGGCCAAAGCAAATATTGAGTATCCATGTGTCGAAGTAAAACCTACAGCTAGTATAGCATTACCGTGTGACAGTAGTCTTAGAGTGTCTATTTGTGGCCTTTGTAGTTCAAGTCGCCTTTGTTCTTGAAATGCAGACACATAACCAGAATTCACCAGTTCTTGATAACACAGCCTTTCAGCATGCTCATGTCCCTTGTATTCGATATCCAGTTGGTTTTCGATGTGGGGTGTTGTCTGTGTGATAAGGCCTGAACATCTCAGATAATTGCTTAAAGGCCCCTGACATTGATCACATATTCCACATGTGCAAAAAATTATATAATTAAGTGCGTCAGGCGTGGTCGTGCAGGGTCGGACAATGTCCACATTGGTGGTCTGAGAGAGACACCGTTGGCTTTATCTGCGCAAAGGCGAGACCTCGAGAAAGCAAACTTTCTTGATGCGCCCATCGCACAGTGTGGGCTGTTGGGAACGCCGTTGAACCTGGGCATCAACCCCACGTCAGCTGCTCTCCAGGTAGTGGTCTGACAGGGACCACCCAGGGAGACTCAGGAATCAATATAATCATTGTTGACCCGCACTGGCACGGTCCTGGCCACGTCCCTTCTCTTCTGGGGCCTGGCGCATGTTCTTGTCTCAAGGAAACTCCCTTTTTCCCTGGGTGCCCATGGCATGCAGCAGCCTCAACTTGACGTTGCGCATGCAATTTCCGCTGTACTATGCACTCTCTATTCGACGGTGCGTTCTGCGGTGAGGACTTAAGGCAGGTAAGTCAGCAGACCTGCTCGCCTCATCAGGGCCCCTCCCTGACAAGACACCTGTTCTGCCCTCCACAGAACTTACCCTCATGGGGGCGATGAAGTAGATCCCTCTTCACGCTGTCTAGGGGCCTGGTCATAGCTCCCCAGCATGTCACGACGGGTAGCGAGGATGATCCATCTCAGCTATGCGATCCCCGTTCGCCAGGCACCACGCCCAAGTTTTGCGACATTCTCTTACCTCAGTCAGAAGCGAGAACGCTCCCATGCTTCGGGAAGAGGTTATCAACCTTCTGGAGAAGGGCGAAATCGAGCCAGCCCCTCTAGCCGAGATGTCCTAGGGCCCCTACTGGCGAACTGCAGGCTGCGCTTCTGCGAAAAGATCAAGTGATTTGCAGTAGAGATTATTACTTTATGTGTTGCCCACTAATTCTCATATTTCCAAATTTAAACTGAATCTTTTATCAGTTCAGTTATTTACTTGTGGTATCCAGAATAAGAGTGGAGCATATCTTTTTTTTCAAATGACCGATAACTTGCTTGAATTTGTGTTTAAATTGTGTAAATGGGGCTTCACTCTAATTTCCCCACTTAATCTCTTGTCTCTCACAAGATCAATTAGCTGCTGCTTGGTAGGAGGTTTAAGAGTTTAGTGTATAAACATGGATGCAGGGATAAATTCAAGTTTAAAGAGGTGCATGGATAGAGTTTATTTATAGAATTGGTGAAACAGGGTGATGTCTCTAAGTTAATGCCTGTTTGGAGTGGCTTATTTTTATGTCATTAATAAGACACTCTTCAGGAGTGTGTTTGGGGCCGTAATACACTTTTGAGTGAGAGAAAAATCATCAGGGCAGGCATCTGCAGAGCTGTGGGTTGGGCGACACCCAGCACTTCACCAATGTCAGACCTGCTCTTGAGCAAGACCTATGTTCGGTTTGGCGTACACCGGAAAAGTGCACCAGGCGAGTGTCGTTCAGCTGAAAATCGTGACACGGCTCTGCACAGTGGCATTTTCAATAGGAACCCTTATTATTAACACAATGTCGAGAGACCGACAGAAACGGAACGTTTTGGTTACGTATTTAACCTCAGTTCCCTGATGGAGGGAACGCGAGTGCCTCTCAGTTTCCTCAGCCCAAAAAGGTGAATGAATGGGCACACCATCTTCCCTTTTATACCCGTATGTTCATTGGCCTTTTCAAAAGTATAATCAGAGATGATAGGTTCTCAAGTCAAACCCCATTCTGTCAGTCTCGACACAACGTCTTGCTCAACAGGACAAGGACGACAGGAGTGGAAATGTTGTGCTGAGAGTTGACGCTTCAAATAATGAAGAGAAGACAATGAAGTAGTGGAAGGAACAAAGACTGTGTGCACATGAGAAAGATATAGTGTGAAAAAAATCAAATGAGAATGATGGAGAGAGAAATGCTGTGTTTTGACTTGCATAACCTTTTATGTTTTACTTATAGTCAATGTTTTCTTGTACAGCTGCTTTGTAAAAATGAAAATTGTAAAAAGCGCTATATAAATAAAGCTGACTTGACTTGACTCCTGGACTAGTCTTAATCCTGTGTCCAGACCTTGCCGTGGGCTCAGAGGGAGAGAGAGAGAGAGAGAAATAAATATGGAATACTATGTGGATAAGTACAAGAGTGATTTTTTTTGTTCCTGAGGCCATGTGTGGCACTCAAAGCTCAGAATCAAGAAAAAGAGGAAAATCAGTATGTTTAGATCTGTTAGACAACCAGGAAGAATACTATATTGTTCTGTTAGTTATAGACAGATCAGGCTGGGTGTGTAAGACTCTTTACTGACTGAAATTACATTTGTGAGAGTTTAAAAAGAGATGTTTTTATTGCAGATGTTATATTGCAATAATAATAAGAGTTGTTTCAGTTGATTTCTTGGTGTCTAACATAGGTGTCTACATTGTTGTGAAACGTACTGCAAATGTTATTCCTCTCCACTCTCACACATTTATTCCTCCTGTAGGTTAGCAACGTGTTTCGGGTGAACTCTGCATAGCAATATTTCAGGGAAACAAACTTTGATCAATAAAGGGATGAGAGGTTCTTGAGGACAAGCCAATCAATGCATGAGACAAACCTTGCCCAGGGCCCTTATGCAAATGGCGGAACATCTAGTAACCACGGGAGCCGTCATGTGCATCAAATCAATGGGGTGCTGCATTACAAACCTTACAGCTATATAAGTTGCCTACCCACTAAATATGTAATAATGAAGCCCTTAACATTGCACAGTGAACTCGTTACCTAGTAGGAGAGATGAATATGTGAATCAGCATGGAGTAATGCCAATTCTTTGTATTCTTTTCAAGATAATCTCAGAATCCTTGTGTCCTTGGTGAGTTGATAAATCACCAGTAGCATTGGACAAAACAAACCGCCAAGTAGCTCTCACTGGAGTCAAAATTTGGATTATGGACATTACATTTGGTGCACATTGCAAGAAACAACCATTTACGTATTATGAGATCAATGTGTCACCAACCATAATTTGATGTATGCAGATTTGACAATTGTTGAAGGCAGGCATTTCTTTATCTATATGCTGCATTTGTGCCTGAAATAGCATAGTCACATACTTGACTATACTTGATAAGTGTCAAACAGATGTCTAAAATATGCCAATTTATCAAACCATTACAGGGCTCATTAATGATGTTCAATAATTTATTGTAATACATAACTGGGTATTCTGTTAGGCGGAACTCATAGAGATTCACATGCAAATATTTCATCTAGATGAACCACACCGAAGACAACAGACACTGAGAAAGGCATAACAAAGACATCTATGTCAGCGGAGACTCATAAAAACTTGCACAAATGCTGCAATCTCGGAGTTACACATCAAATCAAATTATTCTTTCACTCAAAAATGTATTACGGCCCCAAACACACTCCTGAAGAGTGACTTATTAATGACATAAAGATAAGCCGCTCCACACCGGCATTTACTTAGAGACATCACCCTGCTTCACCAATTCTATAAATAAACTCTATCCATGCACCACTTTAAACTTGAAACTTATCACTGCATCCATGTTTATACACTAAACTCTCAAACCAAGCAGTAGCTAATTGATCTTGGGAGAATCAAGAGATTAAGTGGGGAGAAAAAAAACGAGAGAGAGATAGAGACACTTTTAACTGACTTTAATAAACCATTAAAGGGGGAGGAAAGAAATTAGAGTGAAGCCCCATTTACACAATTTAAACACAAATTTAAGCAAGTTAAAAATATATTCTTCACTCTTATTATGGATACCACCAAAGAAGTCAATAACTGAACTGATTCAGTTTAAATTTGGAAATATGAGAATTAGTGGGCAACACACAATGTTATAAACTCTACTGCAAATCTCTAGATCTTCTAGGCAGGGGACCCTTGTTAAAAAGCCTCTGAGGAGAAGGATTAGCAGGAACTTTTAGTGTTTGGTGGTAACTCCATCCTTAATGAGCTCAAAATAGTCTACTTTTACACATATATTAAAGGTCTTTCTTTCCAGCAACCAGAAAATCAAGCTCTTGTAGCCCATTAAATATCGGCAGCTTTCCAACCCAATCATCTTCAGTACAAACATGTAAACTTAAGCACAAGTTCGCCAGGAAGACTCAATCTTGCATCACTCACTACGTATAGACCTAACCAATCATCACCTAACCAATCCCCATCTAACATTTGAACATATAAGACCGCCACTTACTCTTGCTGTCATGAATTAAGACAGAACCCAAGCGCAGGCAACTTTTAATAAACAAACAACCCACAATGGGGAAAACATTAACAAAAACAAGGCAAGAACCAAAACTTCCCACAAGGGGAACAAAACAAACAAGGTCCTTAGAATATTAAATAAACTGTAAGTCCTCAAACTTGGAACCAGGAACCCAACAGGAGGGAAAGGTAACAGGAGGATTGCACTGAGCAGGTGAGGGGAATTATACACTAAGGGTAAGATAGACCAGGGACGGTGACGGACAGGTGACAAGACTAAACACTAATGAGCAACTAACAGAGAAACAAGGGAGCGGGGCTTAATGCGAGAAAGTTAATTCTTCATGCAGGAAGTGCAGGAATTCTTGGCCCTCTGAATGCGAGCTACATACAGTATTAGATGTTCAATACAGTTGTATTAGATGTTCAAAAGTTATTACCTTAAAAATGGTCATAAAACAGTGGTTAATCAAGACCAAAAGGATTAATGTCTTGTTTAACCAGCTTAAAAACTGTCCATGAGTTTTACACAGAAACATAAAAAGTAACATCAGATGGAGAATTCCACTCATAAGAAAGAAGACATTAAAATAGCTGTCTATCAAGACAGAATCCACCAAAATGTCTGAGCAAAACCAGACCAAACACCACCCATGGCCTAAATTCTACAGGGTACAGTAGGTTTTGGGCTGTCTTCAACCTCATGGCTTAGCTTCGACCTTAGCTGCTAAATCGATCAACCATTGACCCCCTTCATTAACTGGAAAATAAAGAATTGCAGGAGTAGCCAGTGGTAACCATACCAGTAAAAATCATCAAAAGTTTTCTGCAGACTTTTCAAAGCAAATGAAGGCAATGCCAAATCACGGAATATGCCAGGTTGTTAACAATGAGCACTCTTACCCTTCATGACAATTGAAAAATCCATCTCTGTAAATGTCAAGAAACTGTAAATGAAAAACATCCCAGTTCCTCGGAATATAGTGATCTGGCCCAAGGAGAACTTCAGGCCTAACCAGGGGATTCCAGTTCCCCTCTGGCAAAAGCTGCAGCCTCTGCACAAGCTCGACAGTGCTTGCACAACAAGGCAAAATAAAAAAAGTTAGATTTAAGATTATCATTAATAATCTAATACCGGCTGAAGTTTTGTAGAGTCGGCACGTCCTTTGTCCAGCTCTATCATCACAGCATTTGTCAGGTCTTTGTATGGAATGCAACCTGACCGCTCCGTTAACGTTGGACTGCATCCTGCCCACTCTAGTAACCTTGGAACAATGAGACAAGACCGGCTGAGAGTAGAGTACTGTTCTTCACTCTTTGATGCAACAAATGCACAAATGTTATTGGAAATTGGCTCCGGTTGATCTAACTAGTGCAGCCTAAATCTTTGGAATATATATATATATATATATATATATATATTATCATAGTGTAGTGTATGCAATATTAAAAAGATACATCTTTAGTCTAGATTTAAACTGACAGAGTGTGTCTGCCTCCAAGACAGTGCAGGGAAGACTGTTCCAAAGTTTAGGCACTAAATAGGAAAAGGATCTGCCGCCTGCACTTGATTTTGAAATTCTAGGTATTACCAACTGACCTGACATGTAGTGCACGTGAAGGACTGTAATATGTGAGAAGTTCACTCTAGTAGTGAGGAGCTAAACCATGCAGGGCTTATGGGCAATAAGCAAGATTTTAAAGTTAATGCGATCCTTTATAGGTAACTGTAACGTGAATAAGAACAGTGGAGGCAAATGCAAGTAATCTGGTTTATTGTGCAGAGTAATCCAGCTCAACAAATAGCCGTAAATAATCCTCAGTGGCAGTCCGAGAGTTCACAGACAGAATCCGAAAGGAAGAGTAGCGCAGGCAAGTCCAGGGCAACTCGGTAGTCCAGAGGATAAGAGAGGTGATGTGGTAATTCCAACAACAAGGCGTGAGACGAGAACTGGAAACAGACACCGAGAGAAAACACACAGTTAACCGGAACTGCAACACAGGGACACGAGGAAAGACTGCACAACACCGGAGACAACGATCTGACAACACAAGATGTTCAAGGTGAGTATATATATTCAATTGATGATGAGAATCAGCTGGCGCTGATTCTCCCTGAGGATCATCAGTGACCACGCCCACAACAATGCAGTAAACACATAAAAACAGTGCAAGGAGGAATCAATGAATCTCCCAACCGTGACAGTAACCAGTGCAAGGTTGACAGAACCGGGCTAATATGCTCATACTTTTTTGTACGTGTAAGAAACTCTGGCTGCTGCATTTTGGACCAGTTGGAGTTTTTGTAATAGGCCTGCAAGGCAACCACCTAATAGTGCATTACAGTAATCTAGTTTTGATGTCATAAAGGCATGAATTAGCTTCTCTGCTTCTGATGGGGACAGCATATGACATGGTTTAGATATATAGACGGTAAAACACAATTTTACAGGTTTTGGCGTCCTGGTTTTCAAATTGGATTGGATTGGTTTCAATTTATTGTCATTACACACATACAAGTACAGTGTAACGAAATGTATGTAAGAAGAAAAATAAAGCATAACATGGGGAAGGTGAGGAGAAAAACATGTACACAATACACCATAGACAGGACTTGCAACAGGGAAAAGTAATGCAGTTCCGGCAAGCAGCCATCCGGTCCAGTGCAATTCCTGCATCGTTCACAAACCCGCTTGTCAGGCTGGCGGGGCAAAGCGACGGAGGCGATGGATCTGGGGATGGGAGACCCCCTCGAGTGCGGCATATGTTTGTGTGCGGTGATGCAGGTGTCAGTAGAATGGGGGAGGGACGCAAGAGCGTCTCTCCGTACTGCTCCACTCAGGGTTGAATTCCAGCAGCAGCCTTGGCCAAGGCTGATACGGGGGAGTCGAAAAGATAAGATTGATTGTTTAGTCTTGGGGCGAGCAACCGCATTCCATTTCCTCGGCTACTATCTTTGTCCATTTTGGTCTCCAACAACATCAAATTGCAGTCGTGAGCTTCTCTGTGATAGAATCCATATTGCGGTTAATAGTGTCATTTCCAGAGCTGACCGCTCTTCCCACTACTTCCATCATAACGGGCAGCCTTGTGAGACTTTGGAGAGCTGTTCCCGTTTTCTTAATTTCTCGATAACCCAGGGCACAGCCTAATCCAATTAGCATAATACCTGTTATCATGGTTCCGAATAGGTAGATATCTTCAATGTCCTCCATGGAAAGAGGAGCCAGACACACGATCCGCCATCTCTCCCATGCGTCCATCGTGTAGCCAGCTGCGAACGTTCCGTCAGGGCAGTCAGGTTCCCCCGAACCCACACTTCTCGTCGAGAAGATAGTGTCAATAGCGTTGAGAGACCAGTTGATCAGATCTATAATTTCAGTTGCAGAGCAGAGCAGAGAGTGTCTCTCAATAGATGAGACGAGACGAGACAGGAGATCAGCAGGGAAAAAATGGGGAGGACGGGAGTAGGAAAAATCAGAGCAGTCTCTGTCCTGTGATGTGCTCTAAATCCAGACTGGAAATCTTCATTAATCTCATTCCTTTGGAGGATGGAACATATTTGAGTTGAGAATACTTTTTCCAGGACTTAAGATAAGAAAGGTAGATTCGAAATAGGTCTGTAGTTAACTAGTTCTCCAGGGTCGAGATGTTTTTTTTTGACAAGGGGCCTTATAACAGCCACCTTATATGCTTTAGGTACATGTCCTAGTGTCAGAGATGAGTTAATAATGCTAAGTAGAGGATCTTTAATTTCTAGGAGCATCTCTATCAGTATATTTGTAGGTATGGGGTCTAGCATGCATGTAGTTGATTTAGATGATCTAATGATTTTAGAGAGTTCATTGTGATATATAGTAGAAAATAATCACAATTTCTCCTTGGGGGCGCTGTAGTTAGTTGTTTGTTCGATGTACGGAGTCGAACATCATTTGTGACTCTAATTCTAAGATCTTCTCTGTCAGCCTAGCTATTTCCCTGCATTTATTGCATGTAAAGCCCTCGCCGCTGACAGAGAAGGCTAAGCTAAACATTTGACATGAGATGCAAGTAACAATAATAAGAGAAGAAGCTATAACTCGCCGGGTTTGAAGAGTAATTCCAATTTACAGAAGTTGCTCGATCAATCTTAAAAGAGAAACTGTTAGCACACAAGACAACAAGAAGGCGAGATAATTGTTAACACTGTAAACAGAAAGCCAGCTAGCACGCTATACTAACGGTGCTGAGTTTTTTGGTTTAAGATCTTCAAGTAAATAAGAGAGGGTTATTGAGGGTTATCAGGATAAGTTAGCAAAGACAGTATTAAGTGTCATGATTCCGCTATCATGTCATGTTTATTCTTGGTCTTGCAGCGGAGTCATGGCATAGCCTTAGGTTTTGTGTGAGAAAGACATGGCTTTGTTTTGATTCTGACTTGCCATGTGCTTTCTCGTGTCTCGTCAGTGTTTCCCGCCCTTTTGTCTCGTTAGCCTTCCCATTAGTGTTTCATTACCTTTACCTGCCCCTTAGTAATTATCCTGTGTTTGTTCCCCTATTTAATGCCCTCTTGTCTATTGTCTTGTGCTCGTTCGTTGTACTGGTATGCTTTACCTGTTTCATGCTTAATGCCATGCCATGTCTTGGAGTTGTTAGTCTAGTCAGTGTGAGTGTTCTGTTAGTCTAGGTGTTTTGTAGTTGTAGTTCTTGTCAAGTTATTAGTCTTTAGTTAGTTCAGTTTATTGTGTACCCTGTTTTGTTACCCCCTCGTGGGTTTTTGTTTGTTCCTGTTATTCATTAAAGTCCTTGTTAACCCCTTCATCCCCGTTTTGCTGCCTGCACTTGGGTTCTCTGTCACAGTTCATGACAGATAAGTAACAATGTATGCTATGTATGCAAGTGCAGTGATACAACAAACTGATTCAGCCGCAGTAAAGTGTAGCTCCGTCTTCACAAATAGAGAGATCATTTCTCCACTTGCTTGTTTTCTCGTTTCTCCACTTGGTTGTTTTCTCTGTCTTTCTGATAAACCTCCAGCTTGTTTCTGAGTTAATCCGAAAGGGATTCAATTGCAATGGCATACAGAATTCCTGAAAGACCACACCCCTGCCGAATGTCTCTGCCTACCCTGAATGGTCTTGCAACATGCTATATGTGTCAGTATACAGCAGTTTAACATAAACAATTATCTATGGAGTGGAACCAAAAGCCTCAAGGCACATAAATAGGAAACTATTTATGTGGAAAGGAAAGTCTTTCTCTTGGTCCTTAGAAATGAAACCAATGTCCAATTCATGTCCCCTTCAAAAGAAATCCAGTCCCGAATCAGAAAAAGATTATCAAAAATAGACCGTTCTGGAATGCAATTTGATTGATCTGATTCAATTTGATTAATTGGCATTAATCACTGATGAAATGTAGAGCTTATTTCTGTTGGTTAAAGTCTTTGAAAGTATTTTATATTACAAGTAAAGAGACTGGTAATAGTGAGTTCACAACTCTCTGTAGTCAAATCCTTCAGAACGAAGCTTGCAGACGACGTACAAACAAACGGGTACGAACAAAGGTTTATTCTTCCTTAAACACAACTAGAGCAGGAACCATCAAGAACTTTAACAAAAGACATTAGCAACTGACAATAAACCGAGGCAGAAGGGAAACTAAATCGTTTCCAGTTAATGAGTGAAATGGGAAACAGGTGCGGTTGAAATCAACGATGTCAGGTGTGCGTGCAGGGAATTGTGGGAATTGGAGCCTTGTGGGTAACGTGCAGCTGTAGAGTGTTACAGTACTCCGTCTTCGCGCTTTAACAAAATGAGGGGGCTCAGGAGTTGGACTAGGGGAGGATAAGGGGCAGTGGTCTAAGTGGAGGATAGCAAGGATGAGGCAGTGAGCCGATGGTACAGGGTAATGCCGAGAATCCAGCGGGCCCAAGCGGAACAGAATGCAGAAGTTGCATTTGACTGAGGCAGAGACCTGGGAGTCCGCAGCGATACCATAGTGACTGACAACCAAGGAGTAGCCGACGGGAGGGAGAAGGCCAACAGAGCCGACAGGACAGAGAGACAGGGTGCAGAAGGAGGAGCACAGTCCTGAGGCGAAGATAGCACGCCGACCGACCCAGGCGGAGGAAGGAGCCCGGTTGAGCCAGTTGAGACATAGCGCAAGTGAAGGACTGTAATACAAGGGAAGTTCAATAAAGTAGTGAGGATCCAAACCATGTAGGGCTTTATAGGTAATAAGCTAGATTTTAAAGTTACTGAGATGCTTTATAGGTAGCCACTGCAAGGTTGCCAGAAACAGGCAAATATGCTTATACTTTTTTTGCAGCACTAAGGATATGCAACCTCGGTCAGGTGCCAAAAGCAGATAATTCGTAACTAAGCAGTCTCTGTACTGTGATGTGCTGTAAACCCAGACTTGAAATCTTCCTTGATTTCCTGCCTTTGAAGCAAAGAACATAGTTGAGTTGAAACTAATTTAGATATGAATGGTAGATTCGATATAGGTCTGTAGTTAACTAGTTCTCTAGGGTCGAGTTTTTGACAATGGTGTCATCTACCTTTAGATGATCTAATGATTAAAATAATAGCAATTTCTACTTGGGGCGCTTGTAGTTAGTTGTTTGTTCAGCAGGTTTCACTTCACCGTTTGCATACTGTTTTGCACTGTTTGCCTGGCCGGGGGGGGTTCTAGAATTTGATAGTCTTATTTAATTAACACTGCATATAGGAATTTATTGTGTGTCTGATATTTGACCTGTGTTTTGACTTCCATAACCTTTTATGTTTTACTTATAGTCAATGTTTTCTTGTACAGCTGCTTTTTAACAATGAAAATTGTAAAAAGTGCTATATAAATAAAGCTGACTTGACTTGACTTCTGGTTGCAGAGTACATGTTTTTTCTAATATCTTGGATTTTATTTGGGAAGTAGTTAGTAAATTCATCACTGCTATGTTGATATACAGAATCAGAAGTCACTGACGATTTATTTTGTGTTAATGTAGCCACTGTGTTAAATAAAAACCTAGGGTCGTGCTAGTTTTCTTTTATTAGTGATGAAAAGTAGGCTAGATGTTGCTAGTGGGCTTTCTGTTTACACTGTTAAAAATGATCTCGCCTTCTAGTTGTCTTGTGTGCTAACTGTTTCTCTTCTAACCGTATATACTAATATTCATTGAGCAACATTGGTAAATTGGAATTACTCTTCAAACCCTGTGAGTTATGGCTTCTCCTCTTATTACTGTTACTTGCACCTTATGTCAAATGTTTAGGGCTTGCAGGGAAATAGCTAGGCTGACAGAAGATCTCAGAATTAGAGTCTCGCATCCAATCTTTATCTGAGTATAGTAAGAGTGTAAGGACCTTAGAAAACACTTTGGTTTATAGATCCAGGGAAACTTTGTGACTGTGAGACAGCGTAGTCACAGGTCAAAACACCACTCAACCGTTCCGATTACAGTCTCGAACAGGAATGTTAACATAGAGGCACCAGCCACCATAGTCAAATGTTTACCAGGAGCCAGAGTGCCTGACATCAAGTTAAAATTAAATGTGCTGGTGTAGCCAGTTTGCTGAGACATTTGCTTCTTTATTTGATATTTTCTAATGTCCAATGACAAATGTTTTGTAAATTTAGTTAACTTCAGCAAAACTTGTATTAAGTTCTTTTTTTATATATTAAGTTATTTTCAATTGTTCCGATAGGGAGTTCCTGTCAATTGTTGTAGGCGGGGCCTGAATTAGTGAGACATCTAAAGGAAATATGAAGCAGAGGAATTAGAGAGTATGCCTTTTGATGTCTATGTACACTAATATTGCCTCACACTACTCTGTTTAAGGAATAAATCTATCATCCTGTTTGTGGGTGTAGTTGCATTTTTGTGGTGTCCAGAGGTGGCCACTTGAAGTCTGCTACATAAAACTGGTGCCGTGACTCAGACGCACTTGGTCAGCCGCAGCCGATCGCCGGGGTCCAGCAGTGTGCTGTGATCTCTACACGCTATACCACGTGACCAAAGGATCTACGCAGCGGATATTCAAGTGACGTTATTCAGACATTTGCGCACACGCAGTTTCACAAAACTACTGTGTAGTTCCACATAATCCCAGACCGTATGGTATACTCCACACGTGCATTTCGGAAATTTGCACTTATTGGACGTTAACATTTTCACTTACATTGCTTCAAAGGTTGTGGGTTCTCAAATTCTATATTTCACTAAGTGCTTTGCATATTGGTAACCTTTGTATATTTGCATATTTCATTAGTTTCATTTTTTTATTCTATCAGTTGTACTACACAATATGGCTGGAAGAGGTCAAGATACTTCTGATATGTTCACTCCATTAACTGGGAGAGGTAGGGGTCTGTATAGGTTGAGAGAGGACACAGGGGACATACCAAAGACGTTATTCCCAAGTACTGTGTCAGTGCCGGAAGTAAACCCTTTTCCTGAGTCAGCGCAGCCAACATGTTCCACTCCTTCAGATGAAAGCCGCAATGTCACACAGCAGTTATGAGAGTTAATAGGAGAACTGGGTAGTCAGATTGGCCAATCAAGCATCAGCCATTTGCAAGCTAGTCTCAGTGTAACCAACCCTATACCCATAAATCCATTGGAGTTAACAAAGACTGAGCTCCCAAATGATTCCTCCAAAGTTAACTTCATAGTGAGCTCTGACATCAAAGAACCACCCATGTTTAAAGGAGATGAGAGTGACAAGTACACGGTCCAAGAGTGGATAGATGTCATGAGACTGTACTTACAGAAAAGCAGCTGCCCCGAAATGGAGAAAGCCGACACAGTCATGAGTCACCTCCTGGGAAGAGCTAAGAATATAATCTGAGTGGGACTAAAAAGCACTGCTTTTTCTAGTCCAGTTAGTGTTGAGAAGATTTATGACATGCTAAGACACTACTTTAGTGATCACCCTGTGTCACTTCTGCCATTGGCAGATTTCTATGCAACACAGCCTAACTGTAAAACTAAGGAAAGCCCCATAGACTACTGGGTGAGATTGAACTCGGCAGCTGAACGAGCTAATAGTCATTTAGAATGTAGTGGAGGTAAACTGGAGAATATGAGTGCAGAAAGAGCCATGATGTTTATACGAAATTGCAATAAACTGTCCAGTGTGTTTAAGTGCAAACCTATGAGCAAATGGTCAGTCGAGGAGATACAGGAGGCTATAGATGAACATCAGAGGGAAAGTCAGACTCGCAGAATTCCAAGTATGGTTAAGCCCTGCACCTTTAAAGTTTCATCAGCTACCGCAGGCGCAGTCCCTGGTATTGAGGTCATGGAAAGTGAAATCACTGCCATCAATGCTGCCGCAACCTCTCCCAGTAGCCGACCTAAGACAGAAGATCCAGTCTCGTCCAATTCTGACGCATTGGAATGTGTTCTCAGCATGTTAGAGAGTGCTGGAACGAACCAGTCAGCCGGTACACAATCCTCCAAGGGCCTTTCAAACAGATGGAGCTCGCATCCTACCTTGCCGCGTCTGTGGAGACACAACACACTCCACTCGCTCACACTGCATGCGTGAGAAACGGTGCCTTGGTTGCATGAGGGTTGGACACCAGCGTAAAGACTGTTCAAATGTTACAGAACCAGCTTCCCAGCCGAATGTTGCTTCACGCTCTCAGGAAAACTAATCTGCGCGCATTGGGGAGGGGACGATGTGAGCAAGAAAAGTGAAACCCTCGGCATTAAAGATGATCTTTTGTTGTATGAAGAAAGTTGCAAAGCAATTCCTGATAAAAGTGTTCTGTATCAAAATGTGATGAAGCTGGAAAGGCCTGATAGCTTTTTTTACACTGATGTTGTCATTGCAGGGGCCCAAGTTACATTACGTGCATTGCAAAGGATTTCTTTCACTGAATACACCTTGCGGATAGTTGCCCCTTTAAACTGCCTTACCAACATGTGCCTCCGGCACATTATCACAAGCTCAGACATGTCCTTTTGGAAATGGAGGAGCTCGAGATCATTCGCAAATCTTCTAGCAAGTGGGCCTCCTCTCTGGTTCTCGTCTGGAAGAAGAGCGGAGATCTACGCATTTGTGTTGACTATCGATGGCTGAATGCCCGCACTACTAAAGACACACATCCTTTGCCACATCAGGCAGATTGCCTAGCTGCTCTGGGTGGCAATGCCATATTCAGTGCTATGGATCTTTCCTCAGGATTCTACAACATGGAGCTGGCTGAGGAAGATAAAAAAATTCACAACGTTCACAACACCCATGGGACTCTATTAATTTAATAGGCTCCCTCAATGATTGTGTAATAGTCCAGCAAGTTTCATGCGCCTCATGATGTGCATATTCGGAGACCAGAACTTTCTAACCTTACTTGGCTACCTAGACGACCTCCTAGTATTTGCACCAAACGAGAGTGTGGCATTGGAGAGGCTTGAGCTGGTGTTCTGCCGCCTGAGAGTACATGGTCTAAAACTTGCCCCGAAGAAATGCCACCTGTTATGTCGAAGAGTACGGTTCTTGGGTCACATAATTGATGAACAAGGGGTAACAGCTGACCCTGAAAAAGTCTGAGCCATTACAGCAATAACGGCAATGGATCTAATGATGGATGATGGAGTTAAAATCAAGTCGTTCCTGGGTATGGTTATGTTCTATCAGCGATTCATACAGAACTGCTCTAGCGTAGCTAAGCCCTTATTCACACTAACTACAGCACCCAAGGGACAAAAAAATAAAGGAATAAAGGCGTCTGCCTTCAGGAAACTGAACCCAAGCGATTGGAAGAGAGAACAGTGTGACTCCTTTAATCAGCTAAAATCTGCCCTTTTGGAATCAGTGGTGCTTGCACATCCAGATTTCAACCGCCCGTTCATGCTGTCAACAGACGCCTCATTGGATGGATTGGGTGCTGTACTTTCTCAGGTTCTGGAAGGCGAAACTAGGGCCGGCCCGGTCGCTTTCGCAAGTAAGGCCCTTACACGTGCCCAAAGCAATTACCCTGCTCACCGTCTAGAGTTTCTGGCCTTAAAGTGGTCTGTCTGTGACAAATTCAGCCACTGGCTAAAAGGTCATTCCTTCACTGTCTTGACGGATAATAATCTGTTAACTTACATCTTGACAAAGCCAAAGCTTGATGCGTGTGAGCAGAGGTGGGTTGCCAAGTTGGCACCATACAACTTCAGTATCCAGTACATCCCTGAGAACAAGAACGTGGTAGCGGATGCAATGAGCAGACAACCTTTTGTCCAAACATGTGCAAGTCAGAGGTTGGTAACAGAACCTTACAAAACCCTGTTGGAGGAGGCCAATCACTTCAAAGAAGATGTAGTACAGCACGCTTTCCGAATCAGTGCTAAGAGTCAGACTACTGAACCCCCATTCATTGGCAAATGGCCAAATAGTTGCTCGCTCTCTTCAGATGAAGTGTCGGCCCTACTGATGAACCAGATAGAGTGGAAGGCAGGGCCGAAGGGAGTGGAACATTATTGGCTGGCTCAGGATGTGCACAACTTGGTTCCAGCTGGTCAGAGTGCGTTGGCAGTATTTACATTGAAAGAGCTTCAAGATAAACAGTCAGAAGATCCTGTTGTGTCTCGAGTTCTTTCCTATGTCTCCAGTGGCAGGAGGCCATCAAGACGCGAGAGGACAAAAGAGACACTGAAGACCCTGAAGACTCTTAGGCAGTGGGAAAGATTGAAAATGTTAGATGGAGTTTTGTATCGTGTGTGCAAAGTGTGCAAAGTGTGCAACTAACAGGAAAGAAACGTTGGCAGTACATCGTCCCGGCTTCACTGATCGGACAAGTTCTGGAGGGGGTACATGATGACGCTGGTCACCAAGGCCAGGCCAGAACACTTCACTTGACCAGGGAGAGATTCTTCTGGGTAGGCATGGAGCGTGACGCCAGAGAGTATGTTAGGTGCTGTAAGCGCTGTGTGGTAAGCAAGACACCTGAGCCAGAGGCAAGAGCACCGCTTGAGAGTGTATCGACAACCAGACCTTTGGAAATGGTGTGTATAGAATTCTGGTCTGCAGAAGATTGCAAGGGGGGGAAAGTAGAAATGCTAGTGGTTACAGACCATTTTACGAAGATGGCACACGCCTTTGTTTGCAACAATCAATCAGCCAAACAGGTATCCCGCCAATTGTGGGACAGATATTTTTGCATTTATGGGTTCTCAGAGAGGATCCATTCTGATCAAGGAGCGAGCTTTGAAAACCATCTCATTCAGGAGCTGTTATAGATTGCGGGAGTCAATAAGTCGAGGACCACAGCTTACCACCCAATGGGAAATGGACATACTGAGCGATTCAATCGCACATTGGGTAGTATGATACGAGCCTTGCCCCCAAGAGATGGCCCCAGATGTTGCAGACTCTAACGTTTGCTTACAACTGTACTGCTCATGACTCTACCAGTTGTCCACCTTTCTACTTAATGTGTGGAAGAATCCCTTGTCTGCCCATAGATGTAATGTTTCGCAGTATTGGGAGGGATGAAAACGTAACAGACTATGGCAGCTATGTTGCAAAGATGAGAAATGATCTCAAGGAGGCTCTTTACCTCGCTCAAGCCAATGCCAGTGCAAGTCAGCAACGGCAGGCAGAATTCTACAACAAAAGAGTAAAAGGAGATAGCATTTAAGAAGGAGACCGAGTGCTGCTAGCCAACAACTGTGAAAGGGGACGGAGAAAACTGGCTGATAAGTGGGAATCTGTGCCTTATGTAGTAGTTTCTACCGACCCCAGATGTCACACTTACCGTGTTAAGAATACCAGTACCGGTCAATTGAGGGTAGTACACCGGAACCTTATGTTGCAGGCCAACTTTCTGCCCCTTGTGGAAGGAGAAAATGAATCCTTCCATGAAGACTCACTCACCAGCCATGAGACGTCAGATCAAATCTTAACACACAATTCTGCACTGGGGAGTGACTTTCTGGAAACTGAGCGTACTGCTGAGTTGGTGGGTTCCTTACCTGATGCGGGTGGTTCGGTGCAAGGGCGAGAAGATGCAGGTGACCAGGAGAGCCCTTTTGGTACTGATAAGCCTGAGAGTAAATCAGATGAGCTGGTTCAGGAGTCTGAAAGTAAATGCCTTCACCCAGATTCCCGAGTCATTCCACAATATCCAATAGACTGTCAAGAAAGTGTGCATACAGTCAATGCAAGGTTCCGTGCTAAAGAGCAGCCGAGATCCACCAGCACCTTGTCCATTCTCAGTGCACCCCCTAATGTGTCTGAAGTAGTCAAGTAGTAGTATTTCCTTAATACCGACATCATTTTCAATTCTATGTAGGAGCATGGAGCATGCTGTGGTCAATGTTGTTGAATGTAGCACTTAGATTTAGCAGCACCAATTAGGAGATACAACCTTGGTCAGACGCCAAAGCCAGACTCTAAACAGTGCAGTCTCTGTACTGTGATATGCTCTAAATCCAGACTGGAAATCTTCATTAATGTCATTCCTTTGGAGGAAGGAACATATTTGAGTTGAGACTACTTTTTCCAGAACTTTAGATAAGAAAGGTAGATTCGAAATTGGTCTGTAGTTAACTAGTTCTCCAGGGTCGAGATGGGATTTTTAACAAGGGGCCTTATAACAGCCACCTTATATGCTTTAGGCACATGTCCTAGTGTCAGAGATGAGTAATAATGCTAAGAAGAGTATCTATAATTTCTGGGAGCATCTCTTTCAGTAGATTTTTAGGTATAGGGTCTAGCATGCATGTAGTTGATTTAGATGATCTAATGATTTTAGAGAGTAAATTGTGATCTATAGTAGAAAATAATCGCAATTTCTCCTTAGGGGCGCTGTAGTTAGTCCAGCGGGTTTCACTTCTGGTTGCATAGTTATAATTTTTTCTCTAATATCTTGGATTTTATTTGTGAAATAGTTCATAAATTCATCACTGCTATGCTGGTATACAGAATCAGAAGTCGCTGACGATTTATTTTTGGTTAATTTAGCCACTATATTAAATAAAAACCTAGGGTTGTGCTGGTTTTCTTCTAATAGTGATGAAAGGTAGGCCGATCTAGAAATTATTAGGGCTTTCCTATATTTTCGAATACTATCCTTCCATGCTTTTTTCGTGCCGCTTCCTTTAGAGCCGGAGTGTGTTCATTATTCCACGGTGTCAGGCTGTCATTTTCAGCAACTGTGTCTAGCGTTTCCAAGAAGGTGGCATTAAAATCTTCAATGGTAAAGTCAAGATCTTCAACATTATTACTCATGCTGAAGATTTGAGACAATGTAGGCAAATTATCAAGAAACGCACCTTTTGTAGTCTAAGTTATTGTTCTACCATATTTGTAATTAGGAGTTTAATTTGCTGCCATAGGGTAGTGAAGCAAGCATGATACCAGATAATGATCCGAAATGTCTTCGCTCTGCTGAAGGATTTTTACGTCATTCACATTTATACTGTAAGACAATAATAAATCTAAAGTATGATTACGAAGGTGAGTGGGTCCTGACACATGCTGTCTGACGCCCATGGAGTTAGGAGTGTCTTTAAAGGCTATAACTAAAGCATCTGTATCATTATCTACATGGATGTTAAAGTCACCAACAAACAAGGACTCTGTCTGCAGCCAGAACTAGTTCTGATAAGAACCCACCAAATTCTTTAATAAAATCTGTGTGGTCCCCTGGAGGCCTATATACAATAGCCTGAATACATTTTAAAGATGTTTTTTCCTTAGTATTAGGTGTTGATACATGAAGTACCATGACTTCAAAAGAATTGTATTTAGGATTAGACTTCTGGGAAATGCTAAAAGGGTTACTGTTAAGTGCAGCAAGACCTCCCCCTCTGCCTTTTAGGCAATGCTCATGTTTATAATAATACTCTTGGGGGACAGACTCATTTAAAGTAATATAAGCATCCGTCTTTAGCCATGTTTCTGTCAGACAGAGCATGTCTATCTTTTGATCTTTTATCATATAATTAACTAAAAGTGCTTTATTAGAGAGAGATCTAATATTTAGCCGAGTCGTAACAGTTGATTATCTGTATTTTGTTCATGTTAAGTTGGTTTAACAAAAATTAAATTACCTTTGAGAGGTTACGCATTATTTTGTGTTTGCTAATCCGGGGGACAGACACAGTCTCTATTTTATGATGTTTGGGAGAAAGTATTATCGCATGTTGTGTATTATGTGTGTTCTGCGACGTGAGACGGCAAGCAGACCGTTGGTTATGCCATTCTGTCTGCTTCCTGACCTGGGCCCAGGGAGTCAAGTTTTAGCATTAAGACTTTGTGCCATATTTCTAGACAGAAGAAAAGCTCCAGCCCAGGAGGGGTGGAGATCGTCACTTTTCAACAGGTCAGGTCAGCCCTCAAAACTCTTCCAGTTATTTTAAAAACTATCATTCTGCAGGCACCACTCAGACAACCAGCCATTTAGATATGATAATCTGCTATGTATCTCATCACCACGGTAAGCAGGGAGGGTGCCAGAGAATATTACAGTGTATGACAGTTACCTATATACAGTGTCGTGCTTGCGAGCTCACACACCTCTTTAATATTATCTTTTGTGATCTCCGAGTTGAACATCATTTTGTGATCTCCCAGTTGAACATCATTTGTGCCGACGTGAATAACAATCTTACCAAATTTACGATTAGCTTTAGCCAGCACATTTAAATTTGACTTGTTGTCATGCGCTCTGGCTCCCGGTAAACATTTGACTATGGTGGCTGGTGCCTCTATGTTTATGTCCGAACAATAGAATCACCGAACAAGGGCACTTTCAGTGGGTTTCTCAGTCGGTGCATTACTGAGTGGGGCAAACCTGTTCGAGGCTGTAGTCGGAACGGTTGAGTGGTGTTATTGTTTGTCAAACACAATACAAACATGCATATAAATATGTCTGCAGTATTGTGGAGGCAGACCTGTAACGGAGCGTGACATCCAATCTACCTGTGAGGCACCTGTTCATCAAACACCTCCATCATCGTCCTGGTCCCGTGCTACCCCCCCTGGTGGTGACCTGGTCTGTTCTGGATCAATGCACCAGCCTTCCAGTTATGAGCCTTCTCCACTAACTGAATACCCGCAGGTATCCCATGGAGCTGAATTTACCTCATCGGCGTACGACAGGGAGCTACCTGACATGACATCCCTCGGCTCGGTCATTCAGAAGCATGGCTTCTCCTATCACTGCTATGCCGACGACACACAACTCTACTTGTCATTTCAACCGGACGATCCGACGGTCGCTGCTCGCATCGCGGCATGCCTGAGTGACATCTCGCTTTGGATGAAGGATCATCACCTTCAGCTAAACCTTGCAAAAACAGAACTGCTTGTGATCCGGCGGTAAGAGTAAGAGTGGTCTTCAATGAACCGAAGAGAGCGCATGTAACTCCGCTCTTCATCAGGTTACACTGGCTCCCTGTTGCCGCCCGCATAAAGTTCAAAGCTCTGCTCCTGGCCTACAAGACCAACACCGGATCTGCACCATCGTATCTCCACTCGCTAATGCAGATCTATGTTCCTGCCAGATCACTGCGGTCTGCAAAGGAACAACGACTAGTGGTACCATCCCAAAAAGGAAAAAAGTCACTCTCCCGTACCTTCTCTGGATCTGTTCCACATTGGTGGAATGATCTACCAGCTGCTACAAGATCAGCAGACTCAGTTGCCATCTTTAAAAAAACGCCTAAAAACGCATCTCTTCCGTCAACACATCACTGATTGATTTTTCCTAATTCTCTTCCCTTTCCTTCTTTATAAAAGAAAAAAAAGAAAAAAATACTAACCTCACTATTCTTAGCTTTTTATACTGTGCTAGGCTTAAATGGACTAGTTTGATGCACTTATGTATGTTGTTATAATTGCTTCCAATGTTTCCTCATCTGTAAGTCGCTTTGGATAAAAGCGTCTGCTAAATGACTAAATGTAAATGTACCTCCGGAAGGTACGGAGCTCTTCAAATATTAGATCTTAGTCGATCATCTAAAGTTAGAGGAGGCTCGTCTGATTGCGGATTCTTATTTGAATTCACCTAGGCCATATACGGATACGATGGCCGCTCTACATGATCAATTTGGCTAACCACATCAGCTAGCTTTAAGGAGGATAGCCATGGTCCTGGAGAGTCCTGATGTAAGGAGGGGTGATAATGCCGCCTTCCAGAAATTCGCACTCCAGGTGCAGTCGTTAGTTGGTCTGTTGAACACCTCAGGTCTTGAAGGTGAAGTGGAGCTAAATTGTGGGTCCCATGTTGCTCGCCTTCTGAGCAAGTTCCCCCCTGAGCAGAGAGCGGACTTTTGCCATCATATGTTCCACCAGCCTGGAACTGTCCCTAACCTGGTTGACCTTTCGAACTGGCTGCGTTATGAAACCTGGTGCCATGGTTATGATTCTGAGCCAACATTTTAAAGGCCTCCAAGACAAATCAGCGACTAAACCAGATTACAGGAAGAAAACTGTAATCATTCTGCATGGAGTTGGAGAACCTGTAGTAGATGCTCATGTACCTCGGGAATGTTCCCTCTCACAAGCCAAGCCTGCCAAGGGGAGACGTTATTGTCCCTTTTGTGATAAGACTGAACATTACCTCAACCAGTGTACCTCCTTCGCCCTACTCAGTCCCGACCAGGTCAAGGCATGGATTCGTAATAACAACCGTTGCTAGCGTTGCCCCAGAACCCATCATGCTGCCCAGTGTGACCTGAAGAAGCCATGCAATCTCTGTCAGGGCACTCATCTTAGCCCCTTCATGATGTGAATGTTAGTCACACCCTTGAGACTTCAGCCAATGCCGAAAAGAGCTGCCTTACAAGTTCCTCTTCAAGTCGATTCTACTTGGATAAACCCTTAATCGGAAGTCGAGTTATGTTAAAGGTGGTTCCTGTTAATCTGCGTTATGAAGGTCGTACCTTGGACACCTTTGCTTTCCTCAATGATGGATCAGAGAGGACTATTCTACTACCCCCCGCAGTTCAGGAATTAGGCATCCATTGTATCCCTGAAGATCTTCCACTGAGATGATGTTCAAGTCCTTCACGGTTCAGCCATCTCTTTCCAGATCTCCCCTTGCTGTAAACCAAAGACAACATATAAGATTAAACATGCCTTTTCTGCAGAACACCTTACCTTGTCACATCAGTCTTATCCAGTAGAACAGTGAAAGTACAGACACCTATAAAGCCTCCTCAGAAACGGACTCTTAAATTGAAATCGTTGCTATGGTAACAGTTCAGCTCTATCTAGTGGTCAGTGTTGCCGTAGCGCAGCTATCCTACTCCGGCATTCGGCTGGGGCAGAAATTTATATTTCATATTTAAATGTATATTTTGATCGTCTTGCACAATTGTATCCTTGACAAGGTATTAGTCATTAAGGAAAGAAGTAAGTCGATTTGATATTATGTCTTGGTGATGCGCGTTGTATTATTTACTTTCGGTTTCGCAAGGACAAGGTTTATATATTTGTTTTCCCAGTCGGGCATATAATTTAACCTGTCTTTAATTCAGTTAATTATTGAACTGTTCAGAGTAAATAATATTGATATTACTTATAAATGCTGTAATTATTTGTGTTCTGTTATATTCTGTTCATTATGTATACCATGCATATTATTCATGATAAACGTGACACTATAGTTTCAGTGCACTTAACTGTAAGATGTTTACTTAGATGAGCCTTTTGATAACTCCTGTTGATAAAAGTGTGCACCTAAAAGTATAATTGATGGCAACTGCACTGATGTAAATGTGAACACTGCATTATTCAGAACTATTTAGTTTATTCATTATTTATTGTACTTTTATTTCTAGACTAAACTAATACCTCTGCCTGTGAGGATACAGTGTGATTGTTGATACTTAGGATATTCATCTGCCTCCAATACAGTACATAAAACCGACAAACCTGTCTATTCATTTTTCGTGCTCTGACCGGCACCCAGGGGGGTTTACTCAATTTCATGCCATCAAACCTAACCTCTACAACAGAGAGTCACTGCAGTAGACAGGGGCCTGAGATCGGTAAGCCAACTGATGGAGTCCACAAACCAGTGCGCCAGTCTCTGTTTGGAGACAGCCTTCCTGAGGAGAGGGAGAGGGTTGAGACTTCCTCCCAGGGGGAGCGCCTGTGTGGTTTGTCTAGAACAGACTCCCAAACACAAAAGACCACACGACCACTCAATCATGGGATCCAATGGTTTCTTTCTTTTTAATCTGTATCAAATAGAGATCATCAGTGGATCAACGGGGTATCAGCTTCTCTTTTTCTTTTACAAACTAAGCATAATAGACGAATCAATTAGCACCGTGATAAGTTTCATAAAATTATATTGCTGCTCTCTTCATCACTACTAATATGCTCAATTGACAAAACACACTCAAATCACACTTAAATGAGTGATACTTATGCCTTTAGACAATAAAAATCATCATACCCGTAATATTCATGGAGAGAAGCAACATTGCGTGTGCTCATGAGCCTCGCGCACAGGTAGACTGATACTATACAAACCGCACGAGAGGAAACCCCTGAGGTGTTCCACTGATGATGCTCCCTCCCAAACAAATACCCAAAGAAAAGTTCTGTTATTTTCACGTTATGAACAATAAACTGAACAAAATTTTGTGGGGTTCATGGATCCATTCTTCTAAATACAAAAGTAGGAAAAACTTAATATAAACAGTAAATTGAAGAAGATAATACAATTTAAAAAAATCTATGAATAATTCACACCAGTTACACCTGCAAGTTCCCCACCTGGTTCCAGAAGGGAGTGATGGGGGCTCTGGGAATGTGGCCAGGCTGGGGTCTACCCCACGTTGGTTAACCGCAACTCTAGGTACCCACTGGACACAGAGAGTGTGTGCTGATCCCCTACCCTCCCTATGGAGTAGAGCGCCGACAGGAGAAGCGTCTTCGTCATTAGAAAAAAAGATCGGGCTCTCCACGTTAAGGTCCCAGGAGGGTACAGAGTGTGGACAGGGGGGATGAGTCCTCCTCACTTCCCTTAGGAATCTGTTGATCCGGTCGTTCTGCACCAGCACGATACAGACCGGGGTATTACCACTTATAGCACTTTTGACTGCGGGAGACCTCGGTTCTCATCATCCTGTCCAGGCGCCAGACATGGACAGAGTTCCAGAGGTCTGGTCTTGGGTCCCCTTCTCAGGGGGATCGGCCAGGGAAAACCTGCTCAACCAGCTCTAAAGTAATTCTAGCCCGGAGAAGGACATGTCTGTCTTAGGGGCTAGGGTGTGCCGGCAGAGAGACGTGGTGGACTAGTATGCTCTACCCTCGAGGGCAAACATAAGAAACGGTTGTTCCGGGGGAGAATCGAGACACAAACTGTGTGTCCTTCGGGTCGATAAACACGAACCAATCTAAACAGACATTCACACCTGCACACTCGCATGCGATGCCATCTCCTACCCCACCACAACAAGTTTATTCACACACGAGTAGAGACGAGCCAAACTGACATCAAATTAACGTCTTGTTACGGATTTAACCTCCGTTCCCTGATGGAGGGACTGAGACGTTGTGTCGAGAATGGGGTTTAAACTTGATCATCTCAGATTGTACTTTTAAAAGACTGATGAACTTGGCGAATGGGATGGCATGCCAGTCTCCACCCCGTGAATACGTGTATAAAAGAAAGATGACGTGCTTTTTGGACGGATGACACGGTTTGGGCTGAGGAACCTGAGAGGCATTCTCGGGCAATGCAGCGGTTGGCGAAGTGTTGTGGCATGATTGCCCTGAGCCACGTCACGACTTCCAGCGGAGCGACACTGACTGGCCTGGGAGAGTCACTGCGATTATTACCACTCCAGTTGTGTAGTAAGGCATCAGTCCACAGTCCACGACGAATGAGGAACCAAGAGTGATGAAACGTCAGACGGAACGACCCAAGGAGGTGGAGTCACTACGTGTGGAGCTCTAGCTCAGGAACAGGGTTTTACCTCGTGATGAAAACCTAAACGACCAGAAAAGGTGTTAGTGATTGATGGGATGATTGTACTTCGCCAGACGGGGGAGGTTGGTAAGCTGGAATAGCGCTGACTCACCTGATAAAGGGGAGAAGGCGCATCGCAGGTGTACGCCCAGGTGGAGTGAACTCTCACTGCCAGTGAGCACGGGAGATCTTGGGACTGGTACGCCAGGGTGATGGCATACGCCAATCTCTGTTTGGAGCCAGCTCTCCCCTTCTACTGTCCTTCAAAACAGACAAAGAGAGTAAAGTAGAGGCGCAGGGTGTGTACTGGAGGTAGGGGTTCGGTATGCCTTGGTATGCCAACATGCCCAATTCAGCCGAGCCGACTGGCTCTGGGCAAACTTCCTACTAGCTCTCTTGAGTAACCTCTTACAGATGTATTAATAACCTCCCAATCTCTCTCCGATCCAGAATAAGCCCACATAGACTCCAGAGCTGCAGGTAATTTCATTTTGTACACCCTAATAAAGACGATCTGTCTCCCCCGTCAAGGTAACACTCACAACTTGAGGATTCATAATATTCTCAGAAAACCACTAGGTCAAGGCCAGATCTGATTTCACTCCACCACCGTAACTCTGCAAGTCAGACCCACGCATGTGGAGAGGATTTCTTTCTGGGTTCTGGAGGGTTCAACAACAGATATCGTCCAGGGACGCCTCTGGCGGAACAGCACCAAAACCAAATTGATTGTAAATCCAGCCAAATTCTTCAATGGGGAATCAATTGCAACAACCGTTGCATGCATGTCGAGAAGTCTGTTCCCCTGTCATCAACCTGAAATCACACACCAGAAAATTATCCTACCCCCTTCCTCTGGTCCACTCTGCGCTGGAGCAGCTTCATCAGGCAACCATCTTCACCAAAAAACTTGATCTCCGAACCACCTTTAACCTCATCCGCATTAAGGCAGAAGACAAGTGAAAAACTGTTTTTTCACCCCATCTGGACACTACGAGTACCTGGTCATATCCATTGGTCTGGTAAAATCCCCCTGCTACATTTCAGGAGATATTCAGAGATATGCTCAACCATTTTATTATCATCTGTATCGATTACATCCTCATCAACTTCCGGCGGGATGCTCCTCCAGGAGAGAGCTGCCTCCTATGCTGTTCTCATTCATTTCAAATTGGTTTCTTGAACATGACAAAGAGTTCCCTGTACTAAAATGGCCACCACAGTCACCAGATCTCAACCCAATAGAGCATCTTTGGGATGTGGTGGAACGAGAGCTTCGTGCCCTGGATGTGCATCCCACAAATCTGCATCAACTGCAAGATGCTATCCTTCTCAATATGGGCTAACATTTCTAAAGAATGCTTTTAGCACCTTGTTGAATCAATGCCACGTAGAATTAAGGCAGTTCTCAAGGTGAAAGGGGTCAAACACAGTATTAGTATGGTGTTCTTACTAATCCTTTAGGTGAGTGTTTAAGATAATACATATTTTAATAGTTAATATATTTACTCATTTATGTAAATATTGTCTGGTAACAGACAGTGTTTAATTCAATATTGATAAAAAAAGAAAATCGCAATTAGATGATTTTTCTAAATCGTTGAGCCCTAAATGATATACATGTCCTCTGACTTTGAAGGTTTTCTGGAAACATAACTCAAGGAAAATCTATTCCATCTCTGAACCAGACTTTGTGGAGTTCCAGAATGGAAGAAGAGCTAAAGTAAGGTAAAACAACCTTCACCTGTCTTGTTTGTAAAGGTATGTAGCAGTGGGTACTTCTAGAGTCAGTTAGTTCCGTAAAATTTCATTCTAATTGAAAGTAACTTTTCCGCATTAATCGTTTATTTGTTTAAAACCTTACAGCTCTATTGTCAGAGCCCATGATTGCCATATGTTGCCAGTCTCTGGTTGGATGCAGGGCATGTGTGGAGCAGTGGCTGTTAAATGCAGAAATATGTCTGAAATGCAGAGCAGAACAGTTCGAGTCCACTGTGCATCAGGTTAAGGGTCTCTCTTATTCCTTCAATGAGATATAAATGAAATAGGTTATGCATCATTTTTTCAGTAGGGATTTGCATTTCAAGCAAACGACTGATAAATTCACTGATCAGTTCACAAAGAAATTTGAATTGTAATGTTGCAATGATAAGCTGCATCATCCTGTTTAATGTTTAAAGGATAAGCAAATATGTTACCGGAGAGCTACAGAGGCTAGAAAGCTTGTATTTCAAGCAAACAGCTGTTACATATACTCATCAGTTCTCAGTTCAAAGTTGTGGTGAAATGTTGGTGTCAGGACTCGGGTCTGATCCTCACTGGTGGTGTTTGTTTGTCTTTGTTTTTGTCGATCGCATGGGAGAGCTGTCAGCTCACCATGTCTTCGTAGTCCTTGTCTGCTTGTTTTTCTAGCGTTGTTGACCCCGTGGCTGTTGACGCTTTAGTTACAGCACTTCCTTGAAGTATCACTCTTGTCTAGGATATCACTCTTGTCTAGGAAACCACTCTTGTTTAAAGTATCACTCTCGTCTAGGAGATTACTCGCTATTTTTCGTGACCCGTCATCCAGTGAGATCGCTATCTATTGGATATCTATCTGACCGAGGCAGTTCGCTGACTGCCTCGGTCAGACCTCCGCTGCTGACAACTACAGCGCCGCTCGGACGGGTGTCACAGATCAGGTGATGACTTCTCTTCCTCTCTTCACGGTGGCTTGCGCTGCTGACTGCTGAGGGGACCTGAGCCTTCCACGGATTTTCACGTTTACGTTTCATGGATTATCCCTCTCAGGCACATTCGAGAGGTTGAACTAACACTCTGCTCCGGGGACTAGTTTTGACTGCCTACCTGTCTGAATGCTGTGATCTGTGATTCTTGCACCTGATCTTGTCTGAATTAAAGCAACCCTTGACTCCTGCATCCTTGTCATAACATGTTGCTATGATAAGCTGCAACATCTTGTTTAATGTTTATTAGTACAACACTAGTTTGTAAATGCAATTAAGTTCAAGAAAGTTAATGTCTACATTAGCTTAGTTTTTAGACAAAATCTAAAAGTTTGTTTATAAGACAACTTAAAAAAAACTTGACTGAGAAAGATTTATATTTGTGATTAAGTGCAATTGTTATGGATTGAAACAATATTTACAGTTTCTGTAATAAATGTTTTATGCTGTATATTGTTTCATTGATCATTGCAGGTCACTTGTAACAGGTCACACACATATTCTGGTGATATCAATAAGAGACATAATTGCATCTTTAAAAGGGCTATAGTTATGGTTATTTACATTTTGTCAAGTCAAAGTGAGTACCAAATTCAGTGTCAGTCCATTATTTGGCTTCTTCAGAAGGGAAAGGATCACATCCAAAAAATGTATCCTTTTTCAACGCTGATCCCCAATTCCTGCTGATTAAGGTCAGCAGCAACAGTACCAACATGCAGGTGGTCCTGTTGAGGTTTTGCAGGACACCCAGTTCATTTGGTATACCCTTACAAATGAAAGGACATTCTTTACATTAAAGGCTGCTGGAATACTAAAGTATTATAATCATTTTGTACTTTATTTTAGTGCTATACACTCGTAACCTTTCAAAATATCTTCTTTTGTATTCTGCAGAACAAAGTCATACAGGTTTGAGATGACAAGAGAAAATTGTAAAGTACAATTTTCATTTTTAAGGTCATCTACTTCTTTAAGGAGTTACAGATTGGTGATAACTAAACTCTTATTGTCAATTTATCTTAGTTTGTCTCTCATAGCAACAGAATGTCAAGACAAAATATTTAAATGGACTGAAAATGTATTCAGACTAACGTCTTTGTTACAGATGAAACCTCAGATGGGGTTTGATCTTGAAATCCTATCAACTCTGATGTACTTTTTAAAAGGCGAATGGTGCCGCCCATTCATTCACCTCTGGGCTGAGGAACCTGGGAAGGATACCCGGGTCACTGCAGCATGTCGAAGCATTGTGGTGTTTAGGACACAACATCTCGTTCCCTCCATCAGTGAACTGAGGTTACATCCGTAACCAAGAAGTTTCCCACAGTCTCTCGACGTTGTGTCGAACTGAGAGATGGGGTTCCTATACGAAAGGCCACTGAGCTTTGCTGTATCACAACCTCAAGTGGTGCGACCCTGACCGGCCTAGGCGAATCACGGGTGAGCACTGCCGTGAATTATGCACTTCCAGTGAAAAAGGAGAGCCGTCTGTATCATAGATGAGATAGGGGTCTACAGGGCCCACAAGGACCACATAAAGGTCCTAAAAGGGTATGGAGCGTGCCACCATGCGGCCTTCAGGGATCTGATGATCAGGTCTTGCTGACCGATACTTACCTGTGACCAGTACGTGATTTGGGGCGATGGCGGCAACGTACATCTTAAGGGTAGAGAATACTATCCAACCCTTCCTGGAGCACAACCCTGACCGTACCACTCTGCGGGTCTTCGAGAAACTCACCCTCGACCCTACACAGCTAGAAAACTACAGGCCTGTTTCCCTTCTTCCCTTCATTGCCAAAGCCCTGGAACGAGATGTGTTCAACCAGCTCTCCTCCTTTCTCATGCGAAACTACCTCCTGGACAGCAATCAGTCTGGTGTCAAGACCGGTCATTCCACAGAGACTGCACTGCTCTCAGTCATCGAAGCCCTGAGACTGGCAAAAGCATCATACATGTCATCTGTGCTCATCCTACTAGATCTGTCTGCTGCTTTTGACACTGTGAATCATCACATCCTTCTGGCTTCTCTCAGTGCTATTGGTGTCTCTGGAATGGCGTTGCAATGGTTCGAGTCCTACCTCTCGGGTAGGTCAGTCAGAGTATCCTGGAGAGAGAAGGTCTCTGCGTCCCAACAGCTCAACACGGGGGTGTCACAGGGCTCAGAGCTTGGACTGCTACTCTTCTCCATTTACATGACATCCCTCGGCTCGGTCATTCAGAAGCATGGCTTCTCCTACCACTGCTATGCGGACGACACACAACTCTACTTGTCATTTCAACCGGACGATCCGACGGTCTCTGCTCGCATCGCGGCATGCCTGAGTGATATCTCGATTTGGATGAAGGATTGTGAACTGCTTGTGATCCCAGCCAACCCAAATATTCACTAGGCTCATCAACTATTACACCGTCCAGCACAGCCAGAAACCTGGGGGTGGTAATCGATGATCGGCTTAACCTTACAAGTCATGTTGCCAGCACCATCCGGGCCTCTAGATGGATGAATCTAGAGGCCCGGGTGGTGCTGGCAACATGCCTCTACAACATTAGGAAAATTAGACCTTTCCTATCAGAGCACTCTATGCAAGTCCTAGTCCAGGCTCTTGTCCTGTCCAAACTGGATTATTGCAATGTGCTTCTGGACGGACTGCACAATCAAACTTCTCCAGATGATCCAGAATGCGGCGGCAAGAGTGGTCTTCAATGAACCAAAGAGAGCGCATGTAACTCCGCTCTTCATCAGGTTACACTGGCTCCCTGTTGCGGCACGCATAAAGTTCAAAGCTATGCTCCTGGGCTACAAGACCACCACCGGGTCTGCACCATCGTATCTCCACTCGCTAATGCAGACCTATGTTCCTGCCAGATCACTGCGGTCTGCCAAGGAACAACTAATAGTGGTACCATCCCAAAAAGGAAATAAGTCACTCTCCAGTACCTTCTCTGGATCTGTTCCACATTGGTGGAATGATCTAACTGCTGCTACAAGATCAGCAGACTCGGTTGCCATCTTTAAAAAACGGCTGAAAACGCATCTCTTCCGTCAACACGTCGCTGATTGATTTATCCTAATTTTAACAGCCAATATGTCCACGGCCCATCCTGTAAACTGTTTTGTTCACACATAAACACAACCTTACGGGTAAGTATTCTAACACTTAACACTGTTTCAGCTGCCTAAAATACTCTCGGGGCTCTTAAGCACTCAATAGAATTATTAACAAAAAATACCCATGACAATAAGAACTTCAAATATAATATAAAATATAATATAATAACATAAATATTACTTTATGCAAGGTCGCAGACTACGAAAACACGTTTTCTCTATCACTAGAATAAACATGTGATTAGCACATGCGGTCCACAAACCGAACTTGAGACAACTTTTAAACTTACAACACAATAACATACATTCACCCTTTAAATATAACATTCATACCTGATAAGGGAAGATGTATGGATAAATAAAACACAGACACAGGGATGCTGCTTCACCATCAGTCTCTGTATTTTCTGAGCAGCGCGCCCCCTCCCCCAACAGGCGAAAACCCCACAGAACAACCAATTGATGATCAAAACTGATCAGGGAACATTTATCGCCACAGAAGGTAGCATCAACACTCCACCTACAAACATTAGAACCACCACACTCTCCCCGTCGAAAATAAATGTTGTCCCGACATTAACCTTTATTTTCCCAGTTGGTGTTTGTGGCGAGTCGGGCTGTTCCCAATCAGCGTCGCCATGGAGACAGAGGCAATCAACGCCTCCACCTGCCGATCGTCAGCACCTGCGACTAATCCCCAGCAGACATAAAAGCTGGAGAGAGCAGAGAGAAAGTGAGTTTCCACTCCACAAATTGCATGATATTTACCCTGTCTCTCTCTACTTTCTGTTTAAAGAGTCTAGCACCTGACGATCGACAGCCCTACCAAAGACTGGACGAAAAGACACCCACATCACCAACACAGAGCACGACTGCGCACCTTCACGGAACTGGACTTCCCCGCTGGCACCATTGTGGAGGAGCTTGTCACCTGTTCACTGTTTTGCACGTGTGTTTTGAATAAACCACTCTCCAGGGCTGTTTTCAACCACAAAGTTGACTAACCCCCTGTGAAACTGGTGATAATAAGTTTCCCTGTGATGCGGTAGACAGACCAGCGGCCCCCTCCCCTCATGATGAGCCCATGCCAACAGAGCCCGCCATCCCAGGACCAAGGGCATGGTTAGCTGGCTGCGTCGGACATCTGGACCTCCCCCGGAGTGCTCCGAAGAGGACTCTGCATCTGGATGGGAGAAGAGTAACTGCAACTCTAGATTCCGGGAGCTCAGTGACCCTGGTCCAGCCCTTGGTGGTCCGTCCTCGGGGGAAAATGGCCATCCGGATTACCGGCGTTCATGGAGACACCCGCAGCGTCCCTGCGCGAAGAGTAACTATTGCCGCCAGACCAGGATCGTGGCCTCTGGAGGTTGGAATAGTGGCCAACCTACCTGTCCCCATTCTCCTTGGGAGGGACTGGCCGGGCTTCGAGCAACTAATGTCTCAAGCGATGCAGCCGGCGAGGGAGGAGGGCCGCCGCCGTCGACTTCGGATGGCAAAGTCCCAATCTGCAGCGACCGTGATGTCAGCTACAGACAGCGAGCGAGAAGGTGAGTCTGGGCCTCTGGTTAACAACCTTTTCTCTGACCTATATCAACAGGTTACTACCGGGGGATCGTTTGGAGGGAGCAAAGGGAAGATGTTCGGCTGAGAAACTGCTGGTCCCAAGTTCGAGTGGTGGACGAGGAGATCCACCACCCTGCACCCCACCCGCTCCCTTACTTCGTGGTAAGTAATGGTCTGCTCTACTGCGTTGCTCAGAGAAGGGGGGAGGAAAAACATCTCTCATCTTTCTAGAGTTGACCCACACCCACCCTCTTCACTTTGTTCCTCTGAGCCAGAATCACGCCTTTCCCTGGAGATCAATTCTTTAGTATTCCTCTTTGTTTTTGGCTGTGGTTGGGGCTCTGGTTCTCGTGGTAGGTAATCGCACGGTAACAAGAGATTTCGGTGTAGAACCCTTGACCTTCCTTTTCCTCTTTTCGGTTTTAGTTCATAGACAAGGCCCTTTTCTCCCACACGACGAACAACTGTGTGTATTGCATCCTCCCAATAGTTTCTCAACTTTCCTGTCCCTCCTCTTGGCATACGGTTTCTCACCAGAACACGATCTCCTGGGTGCAACACAGAGCTTCTCACTTTTCTCTCATTGTTTCTCTCCGTTACTTTCTTGTTGTTGTCTTTGGCAATCTCGTATGCTTCCCTTATTCCTCGGCTCCATCTCTTTACATATTCCTGGTGGTCCTCAGTCCCTTCCTCTGATGTCAATCCGAAAAGCAAATCTACAGGTAATCTTGGTGAACGTCCAAACAGGAGATAGAATGGCGAGAATCCATTAACATCGCATTGCGTGCTGTTATAGGCAAAGGTAAGTTTGTTCAACGATTCCTTCCAGTTGGACTTCTGTGCTTCTGTTAGTGTCTTTAACATCTGGAGCAACGTCTGATTAAAGCGTTCAACCTGCCCATTTCCTTGTGGGTGGTAGGGCGTCGTTCACGATCCTACGACTCCACAGTTCTTCTTTAGCTGGGAAAGCAACTGGTTTTCAAATTCAGCTCCCTGGTCATGGTCTATTCTCTGGGGGAATCCAAACTTCAAGGCGTAATCATTAAAGATTCGTTCAGCCACGGTTTTTGGTGACTTTGATATGGTGGCGTAAGCTTGTTTGAACCTTGTGAAGTGATCGATTATCACCAGGATATAGTCATACACTCATTTACTCTTGTCAAGGTGCAAAAAGTCAATAGAAACTAGTTCAAATGGATGGGTGGTGACAATATTTAAGAGTGGTGCTCTAGTTTCTTTACTTGGCTTTTTTGTTTCAAACAGTGACAACATTTGGTCAAAAAATGTTCAATTTCACCCTGCATTTTCGGCCAAAAGAACCTGTCTCCAATCAAAGATATTGTCCTTTCCACTCCTTGATGTCCCAATTTACAATGTAACTCCTGCAAGACACGTGGTTTGTATTGTTCTGGCAACACAATCTGAGTTCGGGTAGTTGTTTTTCTTAGAAGAATTCCATCCTCTTTTAAGGAAAACTTGTCCCAATGACGAAGTAAACTTTGACTCTGTGTACTTAATGTCTTCACTAAGTGTCTGGTGGGTTTTTATCCATCCAACATCAGTTTAACTACTGGTCAAATGTGGGCGTCATCTCTCTGAGCCTGTTGTATCTCGTTAGTTCTCAGTTAACTCTGTATACTCTGTTGGCTTTTTAGAGGTAATAGCTACGCAGGACATGGTTTGGTCTTGCGCTTCTATTGCTTGCACCGTTGCCTCAACACAATCACAATCACAATTTCCTCCGTACAATGCTCCATCATTATTTCAATTTCCAGCAGCATCCGAGATAAACTGTCTGCATCAATATTGTCTTTTCCAGGGCGGTATTTGATCATGAAGTGGAAGTCTGCAAGCTCTGCAACGCATCTGCATCCAGTCACATTGAGTTTAGCGCTGGTCAGTACATAGGTCAGCAGATTATTGTCGCTATATACAAAACTTCTCTGTGATTGACCACTTTAAAGCAAGAAACTCAAATTTTCCTGAATGAAGGTGATAGTTCTGCTCAGCGGCTGTCAATGTGCGAGATCCGTAGGCAATGACTCAAAGTTTCCCTTCTTGTTTTTTGTACAGAACAGCACCAAGTCCCAAGTTCGAAGCATCTGTGTGGAGTATAAATGTCTCTGAAAAGTCTGGAAATCCAAGGACTGGAGGCTCCGTCAAATAGTCAATCAACTTCTCCAGCCTCTGCTGATGATGTTCCAACCATAGAATGGGTTTCCGAAAGGGTACTCCTCGTTTCTTGTTCTTTATACTCTTACTTGCAACTCCATTTGGTTGACTTTCCTCAGGCTCAGCAGCTCCTTTCAGCAAGTTATAGAGCGGTCCAGCAATCTTGGAAAAGTCTTGGATATACTGCCTGTAATAACTTAACAGGCCAAGTACTGCTCTCAACTGTCCCACAGTGCTGGGTCTTCTCTCTTTCAGAGCTCTTATGGCTGCAGTGTTAGCGGGATCCATTTTACTGCCCTCTGCAGAACAACTCACATTTGCAAGGCTTGAGTTTAATTCCATATCGCCTCAGATGCTGCAGGACCTTTCTCACATCACTTAAATGGTCTTCAAAGGATTTACTAAACACAAGCGTGTCATCCAGGTAGGGGACAGAGCAGTTGTCTCTGAGATCTCCCAGGCACTCTTCCATGCAGCGTTGGAAAGCCGCAGGAGCATTTGTGAGACCAAACGGTTCCCCATGGTATCACAAAAGCTGTCAAAGATCTACACTCCTTAGAACAGAAACCCTTGTGGTATTCCTTCCCTTGGTCAAGTAGTGAGAACCAGAGTGTTTCCTCCAAGACTGTCCATGATGTCTTGAACTCGTGGAATGTGCTGTCTGTCAGGATTTGTCTTCCGATTCAATTCCCGGTAGTCGATACACAACCTAAGGGCTGTCATCCTTTTTGGATAAATAAAACACAGAGACAGGGATGCTGCCCAACAGGCGAAAACCCCACAGGCAGAGGTTTATTGATCAAGTAGAGGCTAACGAAATTATATTTAATTATATAAATATTTTCCAAAACAATTCTGATAAGATTTGTAAATTTTTGTTTTCCTTCATAAAGAATACAGGGCTTTTAAAAGAATTTAATTTTATAGAGAAAATGTAATCTAGGGTTACACTCCAGTCCAGCGGTGGCGGTAATGCAACATATAGTTGTCAACCACGATATAAAAAAAAGAAGAAGTCTTGTGCTTTTTGGTTGTGTACATGTTTCCTGACTTGTTACCAAGTTCCTTGCTTGTGTTCAGATTCCCTGTACTGTTTACTTGGCTTGCCCGTTGTGTACCAGCCCTTTATTTGAGACATTGTGTTGAGCGTGTATTTTAGTTATTGTCTAGTTTTGCCCCCTCGTGGAAAGTGTTGTTTTTTTATTTAGTCTTGTTAGTGTTTTCCCCCAACATGGGTGTTTTGTTTTATCGTGTTCGTTATTAAAGTCTTGTTAAACCCCTTCACCGCTGCCTGCAATTGGGTTCTTCCTCCGCGATCCCTGACATGATATGGCCGGGGCAACTAAATCACCTGGGGGTCAAACGCTAGATTTGTTAGCTGGAATGTTAAAGGTCTAAATGGCCCAGCCAAAAGAGGCAAAATATTTACATATTTAAAGAAAAAAAAAAAATCTGAAATAATATATTTACAAGAAACCCACTTACGTAATGCTGACCATACTAGACTCAGGAAATCATGGGTGGGACAAGTTGTTCATTCTAATTTTAACTCTAAAACAAGAGGCACTGCAATAATGATACATAAAAGTATTCAATTGAATGCCTCTGTCTCTATTGCAGATCCTCAGTGAAGATATATCATAGTATCTGGGATGCTATATCACATTCCTGTCTTACTAGTTAACGTATATGCCCCAGTTTCATTAACAAGTTAGTTTCTTCATTGCCAGATCTAAACTCCCATCGCATGATTTTTGGAGGTGACACAAATTGTGTCATGAACCCATCCCTGGACAACTCTAATCCTAAATCCTTGTCTTGTTCTAAAATGGCACAAGCCTTATCTACATTTATGGATCAAGTGGGCGCTGTTGATCCTTGGAGATTCATTTTTCCACGTAACAGGATAAATTCCTATTTCTCTCAAGTCCACCATTCATATTCAAGAATCTATTATTTCTTTATAGATAAAAATTTCCTTCTGTTGGACTAATCGAATATTTACCTATTGTGGAATCATATCATGCTCCTTTGCAATTAGATCTTGCTTGTAACACCACCGGGTCCGCAACATCGTATCTCCACTCGCTGATGCAGATCTTTGTTCCTGCCAGATCACTGCATCCCAAAAAGGAAAAGAGTCACTCTCCCGCACCTTCTCTGGATCTGTTCCACATTGGTGGAATGATCTTCCTGCTGCTACAAGATCAGCAAAAAATAAAAATACTAACCTCACTATTCTTAGCTTTGTACACTGTGCTAGGCTTTAATGGACTAGTTTGATGCACTTATGTATTTTGTTGCCTATGTTGTAATAATTGCTTCCAATGTTTCCTCATTTGGAAGTTGCTTTGGATGAAAGCGTCTGCCAAATGACTAAATGTAAATGTAATTTGAGGTATAACGAATTGCCTATGTGGAGACTAAATACAAATTTGCTATCTGATCCTGCATTTTGCACATTAGTGTCAACAGCTATAGATCATTTTCTTTTCCACAACAAATCAGACTCTATCTAGTACCGTATAAGGAGTAAAATAATTTCATATACCTCAACTCTTAATAAACAGCTGTGGCGGGTGTAAAGCAACACAGACACAGGTAAGTACTATTTGTACCCCGGAGGGTGATTTATTAACAATAAGATGCTGGGAGTGGTGTGGTGTATTTTAAGTTAAAGTTAAAATGGAAGAAAAAGGAAAAAAAGAGGAAAATATATGTAGCCCGGTACGTGAGATAGTGACAACACCGGACACAGAATGAAAAAATATATAAAGGGGGTACTTTATTCCAGACTGCACTTGGAACAGCGCAGCGTTAATTAAGCAAAATTTCGGGAACTTTCTCAGTTACAACATTAAATGACTCTATCACAAAAACTAGGCTAGCTAACATAGACCACAGTAGCAGCCTCTCATTCTAGAAAACAAATGCACAAATAATTATAACATTTGTTAGCACAGAGGACCAGGAAAAGGCTACTTATGTTACATGCAAAATACATGGCAATGAAATTAGAAATTACATTGAGTATTTGCAATACCTTTAAAAAATGATTAAACAATTTAACACCTAGTCTTACATCAGCAAATAAACACCTGTACAACTTCAAAAATTAAATGACTAATATTCAAACTAACTTTTCATCACCACTCTATAACCTGTAAACGCTTTCACAGTGAATGACACACTCGATTTTCCCCTGCTGACAGTAAAATAAATAATACATCACTCTTCCTCAATATTTGGAACACAAAACTAATAAACACTTCTTGGAAATCAATTAAAGTGAACAACACTCACTCTGATGTTTCACACTAGCCCCAGAAACACACTGAGGACCTACAAAGAGCACTCTTCTCCCCTCTTAATTAGACAAAATAACCACAAATCAAAAACACTGGATCACATCAAATTATACACAAAATAATCTTAACGTTACGCTTGTATTGGTGATAGTTTATCACTTATGCTTCGATAGACAACGAAATGCATCTCGACAGAAATCACCATCAATCACCACAATACACAGCCATCCGGACAAACTACTAAAAGTGCATCTTTCTCACTATTTAGGTTATATCATCGACTTTTGTGGCCTTGATTCGACACAGCGTCCACATGAGCATCATCCGAAACAGGTTGGGAAATTGCGCTGCTCTCAGACCACTCTCTAGTGACCACTCAAGTGACCACTATGTGCAGTTCACTTCCATACAGTGGCGTTTCTTAAAGGGCCAGCATAACATTTCATCCATGGATGAGAAAAGCACTAAAACATTTTATATGTCCAGTTCACTTAACCCAGGGCTTTGATAACCAGTCCAGTGATTGACTTTAGTAACTTTTGACCTGGTTACATATATATACTCATCATTGTTAAATTAAAAAGATTTGAGATCAAAATGAGTGAAGCCTATTGGGTGTGAGCACAATGCTACCTGGAACAACCAAGGAAGCTGATTGGGCATTGGAACTGCACAAGGCACAAAGTACCAGGTGTGTGTGATTGCCAGCATGCTGAAAGATCTTTGTGAGCAGTGAATGTGCTTCTCTTACCCAAGGAGAAAGATTGGAAATCAGCATTGGGTCAATTGAGTTTGTCCAAGGACTGCTGGGAAAAGCCACAATGTGTTCATCAACTTAGAGATGCTACTGCTAGGACAAATACTCGTTGTGTACTGTATGTTTGAGTGGTGTTTTATGCTAGTAGTTTTAGCACCTAGCATGCTAACTGGACATGTGCTATGAAGTGTACTTGATTTTACATTGCTGTTAAGTTGCTACATAAAAAAAAATATTTTACCAATGTTGTTTGTACTTTAAATATCTTTGAATACTGTGTGCAGTTACTCATATATTTATGTTTTCTGTATAGGTTATTAAGCTAATCATCTGAGATATTAATTGAAACATATAATAAATTGATTTGATGATGGAGAAATCGATGCTTTGAGTTATTCTATGCACCCTCTTAAAGTCGATTGAAGCATTTTTCAAGTTTGGGCAGACATTGAGGCAGACAAACCCTGATAACTTGACAGTGTAAGCGTTGGGGAAGTAGCTCGCCGGTCCCAGCAATGGTGTGGTTGTGTCGAAAGTCCAGGGTGCGTGAAGGGGTGGTGTGTCTCTGCCGATCGTTTTAGGTGCTCGTGGCTGTAGAAGCAAAAAGAAAGACCAAGCATTAGGCAATCTTAAGTCAGGAGAACGAGCTAACCCTGTTCTCCTCCGTCTCTGTTTATATGCTGCTCTCTTGATGAGGCGCAGGTTTAAACGATCGGCAGGTGCTGTGGCTTGAGTGCGGGGTTTCGATGGCGACGCTGATTGAGGGTGTGGAACAATACTTCAGCCTCCAGGGTCCACTGGATCCTCTCTGGCTGCCCCCTCTTGGTCAGGTCGGTCAAGGAGGCTGGCTAGAGAAGAGAAGTCGGGTATGAAGCATCGGTGGTACCCTGCAAGCCCAAGGAAGGCACGTACCTGGGTCTTGGTGGTGGGTCGGGAGGCCTTCTGGACGGCCTCTACATTTTCTGGGGCTGGATGACTCCTCGGTCGACCCGGAATCCCAGGTATTGGGCTTCCACTAGGCCCAGGTGGCATTTCCTTGGGTTTGCGGTCAGCCCCGCCTTACGGAGATCTGCCAGGATCTTCCTCAGCCTGACGAGGAAGTCCTCCCAGCTCTCCGAGTGGACGACGAGAACATCTATATAGGCGCCGGCAGACGGCTGGTCGCGGCATAGCAGCACGTCCATTATGCGCCGGAAGGTCGCTGGGGCCCCGTGTAGCTCAAACGGCAGCACTGTGTACTGCCAGTGGCCCGATGGGGTGCTGAAAGCCGTCTTCTCCCTGGATTCCGGTGACAGGGGCACCTTCCAGTACCCTTTTGTAAGGTCCAGCGTCGAGATGAACCTGGCTTTTCCCAGCTGCTCCAAGAGCTCGTCCACTCAGGGCATGGGGTAGCTGTCGAATTTTGAGACTTCATTTAGGCGTCGGAATTTGTTGCAGAACCGTAAGGTGCTGTCAGGTTTTGGGACCATGACGATGGGGCTGGACCGCGCAATCTCTTCTTCGATAGCCAGCCGACGAGCCTCTGGGACCTGGTAGGGACGCTGACCAACAATCACTCCTGGTTCTGTTCGGACCTCGTGCTGTATAATCCGATTCTGCCCCGGGCCATTCCTGGAAGACGTTGGCGAACTGACGGACCATAGCAGTCAGGTCGGACTTTTGGTCCGGGAGAGCTGCTCTCCCATGGCCACGACCGGGGTTCCGACTCTGCAAAGGCGGCCATCTGCTGGGGCGGGGCCACCCACTTCTTTAACAGGTTAATATGGTAGAGCTGCTCCTCATTCCGCCGCCCCGGCTGACTGACTCGGTAGGTGAACGGCTCTACCTTCTCTATCACGGTGCATGGCCGTGGAACTTGGAGGTTGCAGTGGGGGTTAGGTATACCAAACAATGTAACGCAGGTAAAAGGTGGGAGGTTCACTTACCTGATTGAAGCACGGGCCAGTCAGGAGTTGCAACGTGGACCAGTAAAATCCCAAAACGATGTGTTAAAATCCAGTAATGAATGAGCACAGGCTATAAGCGGGAGCGAGTACTAGTCTTGACATGTTGTCTCGTCAGGAGAGATGCACCACCGGTAAGCTGCTGTTTCTGTACATTGAGCTGAGGTTTAAGTTTGGTTGTCTTTGCGCTACTGCTGTTTTGCCGCTATGCATGTGTGCGGTTTTTATGCTTGATAAATGTTACTTTAGTCATACTGATAAAACCTTGTTTTTTGTCTGACGTTAATATTGTAGGATCGATAGCAAAGTTTGAAAATGGAGCATTTCACTGTCACACGAGTTACTTCCTGATTGCGTTGCTGGATGGGTTATGGAGTTAATCGCTTTACATTGGTAATGGACTGCTATGCTCAGCGTCGCTATGTATAACTATACTCACTGTTTTCACTTTAGACCAACATACATCTTTGGGGTTTTGGGCTATTGGTTTAATGTGTAATATTGTTATTGATGTACATTTGTTGTGTTGACATTGATGTGCATTCCTGTGTATATATATATATATATATATATAGTGGCAGGGTGGAAGGATCACACAACAAGTAAAGCTCAAAAATCAAGATTCCCCGAAGGGTGGATTTATTAAATGTATGTGGTGATGGGGTAAACACTGCCTTTTCCTCCAGGGTGCGGGGGTGAAGACGGTCTGTCCTCCTTGTGGCTGTGTTTCTCCCAGGTGCTCTCCTGAGTTCCCTCGTGTCCTGAGTGGGGTGTCTGTGCGGTGCTCGTGGTGGCGCTGTTCGGACTACACGCTGCTCTCTGAAAAAGGGGAGAAGACAAAGTTAGTCCCGGTCTCAGAGACCGAACCTCTCCCTTCTCTCCGCCAGTCAGCGGCTTATGAGCTACCTGTCTGATCCCTCGCAGCTGTGCCCAATCAGCCCATGACGAGGTGGAACAGGTGCTCCTTGTTCGTTTCCTGGACAACGCTGATCTGACCTCAGGACGCTCGTCACACTCACCCCCTAAGCGTTGTCCTAAGCATCTAAAGTTTACAGTGTTTCCCAACCCATAGTTATAGTGAAATCCCTCAAAGGAGGGGGTCTCTCTTAAACCAATCAGATCTGTTCCTGTTACCTTCTTTTCTCTTGTCATTCCACCAATAGATTTATGCATTGGTCAAGTTTCAAGCTTGGGTCTTACAGACATTGCTGGAGTTTACTTTACTGTGCTCTTGAAACATAAGTGATCAAACATGCTTAATAAGTGTAAATACATGATCACATTATAGTGTTAAATCATACACAACCACCTTTGATTAAATATAGTTTCAGCTCACTCAGATCATAACACTAATACCTAATTATTCTAGTTTCTCTATGAATACTTCGTAATACTTATTAAAAAAAAAAAATATATATATATATATATATATAAACTTAAATATCTATATTTCTAGGTTGCCCAATAGCATCTACATAAACATTTGAGTCACTTTGATAGGCTCTTTTCTCCCTTTTATTTTTTGGTTGACCTTTTATATTTTCATTTGGATCCCATGTGATCATAGTAACATCCTGTATCAATTTTACTCTTGCACACACCCCCACCCATTTTTTGGGCAGAGAAGGTCTTAGTTTGCTTCCCCCACATACCCAGACGTAATCTGCTATAACTGTAACCTGGGTTTCATAGGATTCAATCAATGGCCATCCTATTGTCATATTTGGGCAATCTTCCCATCCTATTACGGTAAAGTTATCTGTGAGTGTGGCAGAAGCAAACTTATTACTCCAATTACTTTTTACACCCTTGTGATTTTAATTATCCAAATGCCAAATGGTTATACAATTTCCCTTAAAGATTCCCACATTATTTCCATCTTTTTTGTTTGTCCCATTAAAGCACTCATACTGCAATGTATAATCTATATCATAAACACCTGGGACTTCCCTCATACTTTCTGGGAGTCTCACATCTATGTCCATACACTCCTCTCTCCACAATGGGTGATTATAATACTGTTTCCCGTCTTCACGTCCAGCTAGGGCTAAACATTCTGCATGGCAAAAAGGAACAGTATTTCTCTCCTTATCACATTGCCTTGTATAATGTCCAGCGCAGTGTCTATAGTCATATGGGTTTGGTACAATGATGAGTTTACTGTCCATGTATGATTACTGTGAAATGTGCCCATCTGTACCATTCATTGTGAATAGCCATATCCCAAAGTCTCTCATACTGAGGCAATTGACTACACGCTTAAATCTGAGGATGACCACTCGAGGTCTGACACGTTGATGGTTGGGAAGTCGTGTTCCAGTAGTTGTTTGAGGGAAAATCGTGAAGGGGATTTCCCAAGGCCTGTAGTATGGTCTGTATCAAGTTTATCAGTAGCAACATCATGATCAAGATGTTCTGTATTTTCCTCCCGGCTTGGACCTAGTTGCAGGTCACTATCGCTTGTCTGGATCGATATGGTATCTTGTCTCTGTCTATGGTGGTTGTCTTGAACTGTACTCTGTTCTCCGTGTACGTCAGGATCGTACGCAGTCTTGCTAACACGCTCCGCTGGCTGTCTCTGTTTTGTTATTGGTAATAGTTCATCAGGCTCCTGCTTTGTTTGCTCTTGTCGCGGCCTCTGTTCTGACTCAGACTCGATCTGATGATGTGTCGACTCTGACTCCTGGTCTCGCCTTTCTTGTTGTACTCTCCTCTCTGACGTGTTCTGTAGGAGTGGCTCCTGCTGGGTTGCAGCTACCCTGGGAGTGGGCTCTGAACTCCTCTCGCCGGTTCCCCTACTTTCGTCCGAGATCTCTATTTGTTCCTCAACTTCTTCTCCAACTTGGGTGGGGTCTCGTTGTCGAAGCTGTGGCACTCTCGTGCAGTGATTCAAATGATACTAGGTGGTACTACCTTCCACTTGTACTGCTGTTGGTGTAGCTCGTTTGACTGTGTAGGGTCCCTCACTCCGTGGCTCATTCCATCGTCTTCTGAATACTCTCAGGTATACTCTGTCCCCAGGAACAATTGCACATGGAGCTTCTTCGTCCTCTCTTGGCCCCCGATGCTGCTCCTGTGAATATATAGCCTCATGTATAGCAGTTAATTGTCTCATGTAAGTTCTTAATTCAATTTGCAACTGTTCCAAGGGAGGTCCATCATACGAACCCCTCAAATACGGTACTGGCATAGATCTTCCTGTAAGCATTTCATGTGGGGTCAAATTTATAATCCTGTGTGCTTGCATGCGATAGTTCACAAGTGCCAGAGGTATAGCATCTACCCAGTTCAATTTGGTGTCGGCACAAATTTTGTTTATCTTTGCCTTTAGGGTCCCATTAACTCTCTCCACTTATCCTTGAGATTGGGGTCTGTATACACACCCCAGTCTCTGTTTTATTCGTAACTGCTGCAAGACAGTCTTTAACGTTTTTTGAATAAAAGATGAGCCATTGTCCGAACTGATCTCAGATGGAATTCCAAAGCGTGGAATCACCTCTCGTGTCAAAAACTTAATTACAGTTCCAGATCTTAGGTCTGATGATGGCACAGCTTCCACCCATCTACTGAATCGGTCTATAATCACCAACATGTACCTTTTGCCTCTGACCGACTTGATCATTTCTACATAATCCATTACCAAATGTTTGAAAGATCCCTCTGGTACAGGGATGTGTCCGATGGGTGCTGTGTTCTGAGCACAAATGTCACACCCCATGAGGAAATCATCTACTGTCGCTTGCAAATAAGGAGACCAATATCCTTGCTGCTTGATCTTTCGAAGTATCTCATTTCGTCCACAATGATCAAATCCATGTGTCTCTGAAATTAATACAGTCAATAAAGCATGTGGCGCAATTATCAGTCCTTCATGTGATCTCCATACCCCATTTGCGTCTTTGGTGGCCCCCCTTTGCTGCCACACTGCCTGTTCGACAGCACTTTTATTTGTTCCTGTATGCGAACACGATCTGTAATACGGGGCTCTGGTTGTATCAGTATCATAGGAGCCATCACAGCTATTTGGCACCCTGATGCTTTTCTGGCCTCTTCGTCTGCAGCATTGTTCCCTTGTATTACAAAGTCATTGCCCTTTTTGTGGGCTTGGCACTTAATGATACCCAACAGTTTAGGTTGCATCATAGCTGAAATCAACTGTATAATTTGCTCAGCATGTTGAATTGGGGCACCATCACTTTTTAAATCCTCTTTGTTTCCAGACTGCTCCATATAGATGACAAACTCCATGGGCATAAGCAGAATCTGTATAAATATTTACGATTTGTCCCTTTGCCAACTGACAAGCAGTAGTTAAAGCTTTCAATTCAGCCAGCTGTGCTGAGCAAGGCTGCTCACAATGTAGAGAAATTACAGGAGTATATTCACTTCCTTCTCGCTTAACCACAGCATAACCTGCATGATTACCCAAATGATCACTAAAACAAGAGCCATCTACCCCATTAATTATGCCCATTAATGTTACTTCGTTGTCCTTTGTCCTCAGATAGCCTGGAATTGTCATTGGAATCAGCTGCGTTTTTCCAGAAAATCCTACTGTCTTTGTGAATTTGCCAGACATTGGGAGGTGTGAGGCATAATTTGAATTTATACACGAATAAGTTGCTCCTGTATCCACCATCATTGGTGTTTGCTTGCCCTCAATATTGACCTGCAGCATAGGTTCAGTGTCAGCATCTTCAGTTATCATTGGGTGCTGACTCCTCCCGGTAGGATCTTCCTGGCAGCCCTAGTAACCAACATCTGGACCCTCGCCACGGGTTGACTGGTCCTTGTTGTTGTCCTTGTGGCTGTTGATTTTGCCATGGCTGATCTTGCTGGTTTTGCCAACGAGGTCCCTGCTGTATTTGAACCTGCCAGTGGGTGCCTTGTTGTTGCTGCAACTTATTGTTTGTACAGTTTTTCTAAGCCTTCCCCCTGACATCCGAGTCCTGAGTTCGCCCTCTTCTTCAATCTCTGAGTCCTTAAGGTAGAGTTTGCCTCTTACGTACTTTAGTTTTCCGCTCGAGGGGTTTCGTGAGACAGCTCCTGATGTTTCTTTATTGTTAAATGGAGGCTGCTAGGTCTTGTATTGGCGTTGTTCCTCGTTTTCCATTACTGAGTTGTGGTCTTCGTCTTCACTTCCCCTTTCGGTATTGGAGTCTGAAAGATCTTCCAGAGCATTAGCAGAGGTTGCATGTATGGATCTTAACATTTCTGCTGTAGTATCATACTTCCCTCCACGTTGTTTTGTTATTCCTTTTAATGCTTCTTTCATGTCTTCATAAGGATCAGGACATTGGGTAACTTGATCTCCATCATCTAACTGATCCTCCCTACGCACTGGGTATTTTCGGCTGGTTCCGCCATTTTTTCTTCCTGTTTTTGAGAGGATTTTTCTCTTAAGACTGCCATCTCTATCTGGATCTATATCTATCATCCCTTCTATTGATACATCTCCTGACAATGCTACCACTGGCATTTGCGTTAGTGTTTGCATCTTTTCAACCTTTTGGCCTCTAGGGGGTTCATAGGGAGGTGGCTGAGCCTTTTTCTCAAATTTCTCTTCAACATTTTCATCATCCTTATTTAACACTGCTCTGATTTTTTTCATATCTTTCAAAAAACCTATCCCTTCACTTTTGAACAGGTTCAATATCTCCTGTTCTCTTTTCTTTTTGATTCTCGTTTTTTGGTTTTGTCTCTTGGTTTATAATTTTTTTGTCAGTCCCTCCATTTCCTCACACACTGTCACATCAAAGGTACCACTTTCAGGCCACAATGTTCTTAGTTTTTTAGTCCGTGCAGCCCATTTTTTAATATTCTTTCTATTGTGTCTTTACATACTGGGTATCTGGACCCCAACAGATCTACAGGAGTGGATGCAATTTCTTTAAATAGTGTTCCTCAATACTAAAAGTACAAAGATTATGATCTATTTATTTCATTTATTAGGTTAGTTATCAAATAAAGAACAAGCTCTGGAGTTTTCTGGGGCTATTTCTACTGTTAATTTTTTCAAAGTCACTGCCACAATCTGTTGAGGAGCCTCACCTCCAACGTTTCTGCATAGACCCTCAACCCAGGGTGTGCAATGAGCCGTCCAGTGAGTCCCTCCTTGGCCATGCAAATGGCTATTCAGTGAACTGAAAAATAAAACAAAATAGAGCAGAATATCACTTATAGGTAAGAAGTTATAAACTATATTACTTATTTATATAGCTTACCACTTAATCTCTGGCCTCATAAATCAATACCGGGGCAAAAGCTTCAATATAAATGGCCTTTGTATATATATATATATATATATATATATATATATATATATATATATATATATATATATATATAAAAATTTAAATAAACAATGAAACAAGAAATCTGGGAGTCTCAGATTCAGTAATTCAATAAACTGAAATGTGAAAAGAAACAAAATTAAAAGGAAACTCAAATTGAAAAGTCAATAACTCATCAATTGAATAACTCAATCATCTAAAAGAAAACAAAATAAAAAGAAAACTAAAAAGTTAATTACTCAATAATTGAAATATTCAATTAACTAAAAGTGAACAAAATCAAAAGAAAACTCAAAAGTTAATTACTCAATAATTGACATGGCAGCTTATTGTCACAAACCTAAGAAATAATAATTTGCTATGGGGCAAAGGTGATTCTCAACTCATAAAGTTGGAAAATTATTCCTTAAAAGACAAATAAAAACCTTATGTTTTTAAATATGTTTAACAAAAACATGTTTAACCTATTCCTAGTCAGGGCCTTGTTAAACATATACACATAAACATGTTAACACACTACTGGAACTAAGAAATGTATGTAATCCATTAAGTCTTTTGAATAAAACCTACAGATGGTCTCGTTAAAAAAGAAAATTAGCAGATTGGTTTTAAAAAAACAATCCCACAAATGTCTCTCCTTAAAATTAAAAAATAAAGTAAATATAAAACATAACTTTTTACTTTTTAACTCAAAGTCTCAAAGGTCATCAAGTGGTCATGATACATAAAAATTTTAATGGGTCTGGACAGTTTCTTTTTAACCGCCATACCACCAAAATCCTTTAGGGGGCCAATAGGATTCCATTGGATTTAGGGTAGAACTAAAAGTTGACCAACAAAGACATTGAGATGCTTTATTACTCTTTCAATTAACAGATGTAAAACTACAAAAGCACAGAAATAACATAAAAACAGTACATTTGTATAAAACTATTCTGTTGATGCACCATAATTTATGATTCCATTATCATTTACGTATCAATTTCTCTCTTTAATTTAATTATTCTTCTTAACACTGATCAAATGTACTGATGTAAAGGTAGTTGTTCCTGGGGAGGTATTTATATTCTATAAATATCCTTGTCTTTTAAACATCAATTAAACTTCCACCATAATTTATTTTATAAAACACTGATAAAATATGTTTTAAAATCTCTGAACTTTCTGACGATATATAGTTTGTCATAATTAGATCAAAATCTCACAAAATTATGGAATCAAACGTGGGTGTTCCATGTATGGAAAGGTGACAGTTAACAGGTTAAAGCACTGATAAATGGTTTTAAAACATGAATTTAACAATGTTCTAGGATCCGTGCTGTTCTCCATATACATTATTGAAAACATGGAATTAGCTTTTACTGTTATGCAGATTATACTCCGTTATATATATCCTGCTATCCACATAGGCAGAGTGCATTGAATATATAAAACATTGGATGACCTGTAATTTGAGGAGCTCAAAAGGAATGAAACCTGTTGAAGCGTGGGGGACCTCACGTATACCAAACAGGACGTAGGGGAGCATGAGGTCCCAGTCTCGCTTGTTATCTGCTGCCACCCTTCGTAGCATCTGTTTCAGGGTTTTGTTGAAGCAGTCGACCAGGCCATCTGTCTCTGGGTGGTATACGGAGGTCCTCAGCTGTTTTACCTTCAGGAGCTTACAGAGATCCGCCATTAGCCGGGACATAAACAGGGTCCCCTGGTCCGTCAGGATCTCCGTGGGTATGCCAACCCGACTGGACAACACGAAAAGCTCCTGAGCGATGGCCTTGGCGGTGGCTTTCCGCAGGGGTACTGCTTCCGGGTGGCATAGTCGATGATCACCAGGATGTGTTCCTGACCCCGGGCAGACCCCTGGCAAATGAGCCCTTGAAACGCTGAAAAAGTACTTTATTGGCTTCAGAAACCTACAGACATATGGTGTACTTCAGGGGCTAATTCTTGCACTTCATCATCCCTTCCTCCTTTAGTATTATCTAAACTACCACTTCGTATCTCATCGTATACTCAATCCCAAGTCGTAATAAATACTCTCAAGATTTCGTTTCAACTTAAACAATGTTTTGGTTTTAAAGACTTCTCCATAGCCAGTCCTATATGCAAGAACCTTTCATATTCCTTCCAGCCAACCTGGACTCAATCTTCACCCAATGGCAACAGTTGGGTATTGTCAAATTGAGAGACCTATTTATAGATTATGTTTTTGCTTCATTTTCCACTCTCTCCACAACATATCATTTACCAAGAACACTCTTGTGTAGATACTTTCAGTTTCGCCATCTAATCCAAAGCAACTGTCCCATCTATCCTTCCATTCCTCCCAGCACAGAATTAAATGCAATTTTAAACATTCCTGTGTAAGAGGAGCAATTTCCAAGCTATATAACTCTTTAATGTCAATACAAAATATTAACCTAGATAAGATCCGTGCAGAATGGACAAAGGATTCGGCAATGGATATATCAGACAAACAAGGCATTACTCAGTTAATGGGACAACTTCTTGTACTCAACTTCTAAGATTCTTCACAGAAGGTTAAGCTGTCAAAGATATATGAATATGAAGGGACACATGTGAGCGTTGCCACTCTGTTAAAGCAGACTTGGCCCATATGTTTTGGGCTTGCCCTATACTGTTTAAGTCAAAAAACATATATAAACTTTATTTATATAGCGCTTTTTTTACATTTACATTTATTCATGTTACAGACGCTTTTATCAAAAAAGACTTACAAGTAGTTTACAGTGGCACATTACTGCAGAGCAATCAGGGGTAAGGTGCCTTGCTCAAGGGCACTTCAGTCATGAAATTTTACATTTTCATTATTACAAAGCAGCTGTACAAGAATACATTGACTATAAGCAAAACATATAAGGTTATGCAAGTCAAAACACGGGTCAAATAACAGACAGACTATAAATTCCTATATGCAGTATTAATTAAATAAAACTATAAAATTCTAGCAGCCCTCCCGGCCAGGCAAACAGTGCAAAACGGTATGCAAATGGTGGCGAGGAACCCAAAACTCCATTTACTTTCTTAGTCCAGCACTAGCATCACAGAATTTGGCAGGTCTGGGCATGGACTGTGTCCTGCCCGATCCAGTAATCTTGGAACAATTAGACTCTGCACTCTTTGATGCAACAAATGCATCAGTTGTTATTGGAAGTGTTCCTGGTTCCGATTGCTCTAACTAGTGCAGCCTAAACCTTCTGAATATATATATTATGATAGTGTAGAGTATGCAAGATTAAAAGATGCGTCTTTAGTCTAGTTTTAGGGCAGAAACATGTCCACAAAAATGTTTCAAATGTTGATATGGGTTTGTATTTCTATTATATGCACACGTTTACATTTTATTAATTTAAGTGTAAAAACATGAGATTTGATGGCAAATTAAATTAGTTCTTAGTTCAATGTTAGCTACTCTGCCCTCGTGACTCTTCAAATGTCTATTTAGAATCCCTGCTTTCATTCTTTACATTGGTGACATTGTACTTGTTCAAACATAGGTTGCCAAAAAATATGTTCCATCCAGTGTGTTGGAGCAGCCTTGAAAGACAAAGGTCACAATATTCAGCATTTTAACAGAGGGAGAAGCAGAAGACATTCCCAGAGGGTTTGGTACGGCACTGGCCAAACATGTGAAGAAGCTGCTCACTGGTATACCCCAAGAGGTTCTCAGCAACCCTGTTAGTGTGTCTTTGCAATCTCCTTCTCACACATATCTAAAACTTGTATAATTTTAGTAGATCTTGGATGAGTTACTTTCAAATTTATTTTTTATTAGAAAAACAACCGTTAAAACCCAAGAGCAGGGGACCAAAAAGTCTGTCCTGGAAGGCCGGTGTCCTCCAGGGTTTAGCTCCAACTCTAATCCAACTAGACCTAAACCTTGCAGGACACTAGCCGTCCACGACCCACTTTGGGCACCCCTGCCCAAGAGGATTAATTTAAGATGCAGCACTCTATATATAAAAATATTTTCATCTATTAATAGGCATAAACCATTTTTCTGAACTCATCTTCCTGTGAAAATGGACAAAACCGGTGTTGGTTAGTGTGAATTGTGTAACCGGCCTAATTCTGACCACCAGACGATCACGGCCCTATTACGATCTGCGTTGTGTTGTGTAAAGAAGGGAATCACGGGACAACTGGATCTGCTGCTGATCTGGAGAGTTTATTTTCTGTGGCTCTCCTCAGCGCGCTCAAAGCAGACTCAGCACATCACAATGACAGTAAATGATCAAATTAACAATAAAATGGATGAAACCATATTGCAAACAATATTTAAGGAACATAAATCGTCACAACAATTAATAATTTGTCACAACGAACAAATGTAAACCATACCTGGATGGAAATAAGAGATACAGCATGAAATGTTTGCTTCTGTGATTTTATCACCTGCACAGATCAAAGACCAATTCATAAATCGGCCAAAATAACCGCATTCAATCGACACACACATACTCAAACCGCTGTACTCAGCTATAAAACCATTAAATCCAATCCATCCATGCATAAAACACTTCGTAATACATTTCTAACACTCTTAACATGAATATAACTGAATATCATGTACTCAATTCAACTTCTGCGAACTTTTACACATTATATTGAAGGAGCACCGCTAGCAGCTTACCTCTCCTCAGCGCGCTCAAAGCAGACTGAGGACGCAGCACGGGCTGAACGGTAATGACGTCATGACGCCGGTACAATTAAATATAAAACTCTTTTTTCCCAAAATAACACTTATAAAGTTCACACTTTTAAAGTTCAAAACTAAATTATGTTTTCTTAGACAAAATAATACAGAAAAAAACAAAAACCGACAGGAAGGATTATTATTGAAACATTCATTTACATTGTGAACACACTGTGAATATAAACATCCGTCACAATTGCAATTGATTTAATATAAGCAATAATTAAAATGAACCCTAATCTGTGTGTGGTTGGTATGAGAACAGTATTTATTAGTCTTTGTTAACATTAATACAATTGTTCACTTTGAATTAACAATTTAAAGCAAGTGAAGTGGAAAATTGATCTTGTAGTTAAAAAAAATGTCCTGGTGTCAAAGAGTTAACTCTATTTGTTCAAGCCAAACAAAGTGAGATCTTCCCAAAGCAGTGTTATACAGTGTTTTCCAAACTACAGTTATAGTAAAACTTCACCAATAGATAGCCACCAATAGATCCCAGGCAACAAGATACGTTTTTAATGGTGGTGTATACAATGCTGCAACTTTTAATGGTGGTGTATACAATGCTACAACTTAGTTACTATGGTCAGTGGAAAGTACCTAGATTTGCTGTGACTCATCCTCTGAAATTTATTAAATATAAGGCCTCAGGCTTCTAGGGCTCATAGACATTACTGGATTTTATATAGCTGCATAGTGTTCAAATGTCCTCTTAAACATGCTTATTAAGTGCATTTATGTGAATAATCATTGATCAGGTATACTGATTGTAACATTAAATCAACAAATCATCTTCATAATTCATTCACATACAATAATCTTTGGATAAATATGGTTTTGGATCATATTACTAATACTGCCAGATATACTAATGTTTCTATGAATACTTCTTAATACTTTTGAGGTATTTCGTAGGTATATCATGATTGTGGTTGTAATGACCTCAAATAAGTATTTAATTTGTTTCATGTCTTTGTTTATTGTAGATAGTTTGCACTAATATAATGTAAAGGATAAATATAGAAAGTCTCAGAAATTATGTATACTGTTGGGGGCGCTCTAAGAAGAAAAGACTAGTGAGTTAAAAAAGTAAACGAAGAAGCACAGTTAACGCATGTGGTTGCTCATGTTAAAACTTTCAGCCCCAGAATCTGTCACAGAAAACAAAAGAGAAAACAACCGGGGCAAATAAATCTACAGAAAAGAAAACGCTGTCGTTATTATTGTCCAAGGGGGCAACATAAAATTGGTGTTTCCGCCTGGTCTGTGACGGATTTCTGGAGGAAGAAAGCAGCAAGTGCGGTGCGGCCAGTGAGTGAAAAAAACGAGCCATGAGTGCGAGCTGAGAACAAGCCGCAAATCACGGAGATAGTGGACTTTGAAACGGCGAAAAAACAACTGCAAACGTGACTAAATCTGTCCATTGAGTGGGTATAATGTCGTCTGTGTGGGAAGCTACGCTGGATGAAATAGAGAGTAACTTACTCAAGTTATCTGCTTCACAACTGAAAGATTTGTGTGAAATGTTAATGCTAAAGGTGGGTGAGACACGCACGCCTCGCGCACTGAGAAGACGCATTCTGCAGTATTCAGAGGGAGATGATGTTGTTTCACTAGATGATTGACGAAGAGAAAACCGAGAGATCATCCAGTGCAGAGGATGAAGCAACCAGCGAGGGGAAGCGAAAGGTTGACCTAGAGCACCACACTGTGGACATTAGTGGAATTGCATCAGAAAAGCCAGTGATAATCACTGCAACAGAATCAGTACGTGCCAGAACAGATCGGAAAATGCCAAATTCATCAGTTTCAGATGAAAATGTCACACTGGTACATCCTGTGTATAATAAAGAACTGAAAATAAAATTGGTGAACCTGGCCAGAGAGACAAATTAAACTTAACCAGCCTAGACAGACAGATCCACAGGGCATGCAAAAGGGGCTATGATGAGGGAGAAATTGTTGAGACAGTTATTCAAGCCATCATCCCAGGTGTCATTTTGAGAAGTTATCTGGAGAGTAGAACAGACTTAACATTGCCTGTCCTTAAAAAAATGTCAGAGCACATTTTATTGAAAAGGATCCAACTGAATTGTATCACTGTCAGGTCTCGGGTCTAGCACTCCCTATGTTTGTCTGTGTTTTCTTGTCTTTTGTTTTTCTGGCACGTGATGTGGTTTTTGACTGCTATCACGTGTCTGATTCTGGCGTGTTTCTTTTTCCCGTTAGTTTCACTTTAATTGTTAATTAGTCAATTGCCCACACCTGGTATCTCCTCTCCCTCACCATTGCACACGGGTGGTTTCCCATTCACTCATTAGTTACGGTTCCTTTATATACTGTGTTTTTCCTCTTGCCCATTGTCAGACCTTTAGTGTTTTAGACCTCACCTTGTCTTGCTCCTTATTTTGAGAGAATTATTTCTTAGTTTTTGAGCTATCTGGACTTCCTAGTTTTTTGCTGTGTATCCTGTTATTCACCTTGTCTCACCTTTATACTCCAGGTCCTAGCGCACTTCCGGGGTGTGGTGGGGTTCCTTTATCTACTGTCCTCAGCGACCGTTACCTCCTCTCTTGGCTGGATATCCTTGTTCTGCTGAGCTCTTTCGTAGACGTCTTATGCCCTGGTATTCGTGGGTGCGTCAATTCCGGAGGAAGCGACAGATCTATTTGGCAACGAACCTGACATCTTTTGCTGCGCTACAAACCCACCAGAGAGAATCGCTGGCTACAGACACTGACCTTTCTGGATTTGTACACAGCGGAGGACTCTACAGAACTTCTTGCCCTAACCTCAGCGTGTGAATTTCCATCCTTGCTCTTTCTGCCTTGGATTCATTGGATTTTTTTCTGTTCATGTTTACTGGAGGAGATTTCAGTTCAGTTTTTTGACTTTCAGTCCCAGGACTTTAGTGACGGTAGCTCCGTCAGAGGTTTATTAATCTCTCTGCATGTGAACGAATTATTGCTAGTTGCAGTGTTTGTTGCTACGAATGCTCTATTCCCCTGTATGTAATAAACCTGTCAAATCCTGCGTCTGACTCCTGTAGTCTTCATGACAATCACTCACTCACATGTGCAGTTCAAGCCAAAGAAATGCCTATCCAGTTCTTAGTTCGAGCCATGGATCTCAGACAGAGGGTTTTGTCAGCATCTGAAAATGTAAAGACAGGATTAAGATATAATTATTAACTAATCCAGAATGAGTTTTTGCAGACATTTCTGACTGGCCTTCATGATGACAGCATACGCACAGATCTAAAACCCTACCTGGAAAACCCACGCGTGGAAGATGAAGTGCTTTTGGAGATAATGAACATGTCATGTAATCTGGAGCTTGAACGAAAATTTTTAAATTCTCAACGACTCAACCAAAAATAGCCAACGTGGCCACAGTTATGGAGTAGGAAACGGCACATGGTGAACAAGATAAAGGTTTCAGTATGAAAAAAGAAAAAGCTCCAAAGCCTAACACACTGATGGAAAAGCTGGATGCACGAGACAAAGTGATCTGTGTAGCAATTCAGAGCCTTACATTTCAAGTAGCAAGTCTTGCTCAAACATCACGAACTCGGACAACCAGAAACAGTAACGTCTCGGTTACGTATGTAACCTCCATTCTCTACAAAACTTCAGCCACTATTAGATTATTAATGATAATAACGTTTTTATTTTGCCTTGTGGTGCAAGCACTGTCGAGCTTGTGTAGAGGCTGCAGTTTTTGCCAGAGGGGAACTGGAATCCCCTGGTTAAGCCTGGTTTCCCACTGAGGTTTTTTTTCCTCCAATGGAGTTTTGGGTTCCTCGCCACCGTTTGCATACTCTTTTGCACTGTTTGCCTGGCCGGGGGGGGCTGCTAGAATTTGATAGTCTTATTTAATTTACACTGTATAGGAATTTACTGTGTGTCTGATATTTGACCTGTGTTTTGACTTCCATAACCTTTTATGTTTTAATTATAGTCAATGTTTTCTTGTACAGCTGCTTTGTAACAATGGAAATAGTAGTGGAGATCCACACATGGTCTCGCCGAATAGGGGGAAAACATGCGGACACGAGAGAGTGTCTCCCAGGTGAAAGTACACCTGGGAAAGGTCAATGGCCATCGTGTGAGAGCCACTCATGAGGAAACATCAGACGGAACCGCCCTGTGGGGGGTTACTACGTGTGGAGCACTAGGCCTAGTTAGAGCCACCCGCTGGATGCTCAAGTAATCGGCTGAAGGAGGCAGGGCTTCTCTGCCCAGCCCGCCACCAAGGAGTGCCTAGTGATGGATGGAATGCCTACTCTTCACCCAAGCGGGGGAAGAGGAGAGGCTAAATAGCGCACTGCCCCTGACTTTTTCTCGAATCACGTTTGCAAAAAGGACAACACGCTCCCGATCGAGCATCTCCATGGGTCTTCTCCCCAAGAAGAACACCAGGGCGAGAAAATGCGCCACTTAAAGGCGTATAGCCGCCTCGTGGCTGGGGGCCTAGCCTGAATGATGGTCTCCAACACTGCTGGGGTAGACCACTTAGGATCTCCTCATCCCGTCCAGGAGCCAGACATGGACGTTCCAGAGGTCTGGTCTCGGATCCCACAACGTGCCCTTCCCTTGCGAAAGAAGGTCCTTTGTCAGGGGAATCGGCCAGGGGGGAGTTGTTGTCAGAAGCTCTGAGAAACAAGTCCGGTTGGGCCAGTAAGGTGCAACTAGTAACACTTGATGCTCCTCTTCCCTGACCTTGCACAAGACCTGTGCAATGAGGCTCACTGGGGGGAAGGCGTACTTCCGCTTGTCCCACGGCCAGCTGTACGCCAAGGCATCCATGCCGAGGGGGGCCTCGGTCAGGGAGTACCAAAGCGGGCAATGGGTGGTGTCCAGGGAGTCGAACAGGTCCATCTAGACGTGATGGGAACACGCCCTGTGCCGGTGCCACGCTCTCCAGGGAACCCGACTCTGAAGCCCTTGCTGAAGTGATCTTATATGCATCAAACTGAACGGCATGATTGACGACAAGGACGCTATATGCCCCAGGAGCCTCTGAGTGTTTCAGGGTGACCACTGACTGTTGCCTGACAAGGGCCAGGCAGCACAGCATTGGCTGGGCATGCTCTCATGAGGCATGCTGTATGGTAACAGTCTAGTCTCATATCGGGAAAAGAGGTGCTCCGGCAGGGGAGAGCATGCTCTTGTCCAGGTTGACCCGTAGGCCCAATCGGTCGAGGTGCTAGGCACATGGTCCCAGTGCGTAGGCCACAGATCCCAGAGAGGAGGCTCTACATGTAAGCTCGACCCTTAAGAGCAAAAACTGAGGAAACGGTTTGCTGGAGAATCGAGGCACGAAGTACACATCCTTCGGGTCGATAACCACAAACCAATCCTGATGCCTGACGGACTCAAGGATGAGCCTCCGTGCAGCCCCCCACCTTACTCAGGGGAAATGAAGTAGAGGTTATAAACCCTTAGACATCTTGGCCAGAGGGACGGGCTCAATTGTCCCCTTCTCCAGAAGTGCTTGGCAACCGGCGAGTGCTTGGCAACCGATCGCTAGCCCGAGACGGATCATCCTCACTAGGCACCGTGACGTGCTGGGGAGCTGTGACCAGGCCCCGAGACATCGTGACTGAGGAACTAGCGGGTAGATCTGCTCCATTGCCCCATCGGGGGAGGTTCTGTGGTGGAAGCACAGCTGTCCCGCCAGGATCAGGGCCCTGGGGAGGCGAGCGGGTCTGCTGACTTACCTGCCTTAAGTCTTCCCTGTCGAACGCACCATCGCATGGAGAGTGCGGAGGGCTGCGGAAGTGGCATGTCACAACGTCAAATTGACCAAGAAGAACTGGTGCCCTCCTGGAGACCAAGTGGGCACCAGACCCTGAGAAGGGCTCGGCCTGATGCGGGACCATCCCATGCAGCTCGACACCGATCGTGGTGCCGGAGCTGCGCCCAATGTCCTAGGTCTCCCCGGGGTGGCTCCTGCCAGCCGCTTCCTGGCAGGGAACTGACGTCCTCCGTTGAGACAGAGGAAGGGGCACTGGAACCGCAGGCAAAGGTACGGAGGGGCGGGGCTGCTGAGATGCAGATGCCAACGGGCACCTCGACGCCCTAGTGGGGGCGGACTCTATCGACGCCTCCCATCTGCGCAGAATTGAGCCAGAGGTGTCAGAGGTGTCCGACTTCGGTCGCCCGGAGAGCGAGGTCTGTGGCGGTGCGCAGGCCCTGTATAACCACTGGGTCCTGTTTTCCCTCGTCTAACTCCCTTTGAAAGGGAGCCTTGGCTGGTGCCTCCAGGTAGCACGTCTGTGGACACAAGTGCACTTGTGCCACGAGAGCATGCTCTTCCTGGGATACCGACATAGCCCTTTTAGAAATATGCTCTTTTAGACACCTCCGACCAGCTGCTGAAACGCCTAGGGGAATCGCAAACGAATCGAGTTCCGCTGCTCTGCGTTGTAGATCCAGTAGGAAGAATCGAAGATCGCTCAGCATAAGCCTCGCAGGTTCCGAAGAAACAAAAGGTGAATGAATGGGGATGAACATGCCGCCCCATTTGCCAAGTTCATTGGCCTTTTCAAAGAGTCGGAGATGACTGGTTCTCAAGTCAAACCCCATTCTGTCAGTCTCGAAACAACTTCGGGAGACTGACAGAAAGGGAAGAACAGTAAACGCATGTGGTTGCTCATGTTAAAACTTTCAGCCCAAGAATCTGTCACAGAAAACAAAAGAGAAAACAACCAGGGCAAATAAATCTCCAGAAAAGAAAACGCTGTCGTTATTTTTGTCCAAGGGGGCAACATGGTAAATAACAGTGCACAGTGAATAGTGCATGTAGAATCAACTAAAATACTCCCACATATACTAATGTTCCTATGAATACTTCTTAATACTTTTCAGGTATTTCGTAAGTATGTCATGACTGTGGTAAATAACGGTGCATAGTGCATATAAATAATCTAAAATCACTCCGAAATTACATAATACAAGCAGCAATTACCGGGTCAAGCCTTTCAAGGGCACAACGGGAAACATTTCTCATTGTGAGTATAACCCGGTTGAACTTTTGAATAAATAATTTCATAGTTTAATAAATAGATTTTGAGGTTAAAAAGAAAAAGTTAATAATCATTTACCAGCAATGAAGTTATGATTTTGCTGTATAAGAAAAATGCATATTGTGGGTTAATATTTTTTGTGAAGATGCTTTAATAATGCCTGTAAGAATAGGGAGAAAGAGGTACAGAAATGTTTTGTGTATTCATTTTATTTCTGAAAGTTTTGTAATGAGGCAATCACGGTTGAGGTCAAAGGAGAGGGAGGAAGAGGATCGTGAGACGCAAGAAACGTGAGGGTTTTGTCTGATAAGAAAACGTGGTTAAGATTAATATAGTGAATGCACCCGTTTCAGTGAAAGTGTTCAACCAGGACTCTTATATTCACTTTAATGGTGATATTTCTGACGGTGCGAGTGGCATACGCACATTAAGACTGTAATTAGTGCTTAGAGTTTTGCATGGACTTTGCTAACAAGCTAGCGGCCAGCGATCTCGAGTGGTTAAGCATGTGTGGAACTGTGGATAGTGACGATGAGCAAAGACCCTGACGGAGCCGGATAGTGTTACTGAGTGGTGGACTTTGCCCGCATCGCTGACCATGTGACTTTCTTTGTCAACACTCTTCCCTTCAACTCTTTTTGTCCTGTTTCCTGTGGCTGATGCCTTGGATACTGTCCATGTGAGGCTGCATCTGCATTGAGTATATAAGGTACTATTTTTAGTTTGGCCCGTGTGGTGAAGGAGCCATTTGGTTGAAGGCTACAACTAGGGCTGGGCTATTTTTTCGATAAATTCGAATTTAAGTTTTAACATGATTTCATTTTTGTTAAACCGAGACATCGAGATTTAAAAAACACAGTTTATCATGCACAACTAATTTGTTTCAGCATTTGCGACAGAGACATCAGGCTGAATGGCTCGAATGCACAAAATTAAGAGATGAAAACAACACAGTCAGCCATCCAAAGACGACAGATCCACCTCGAAATGCACAACGCCAGGTTTCATTAGCGGCATCATTTTCCAACACATTCCATATGATAAAAAGTCACACCGATGGCAAGAAACAACAAATGCTGTGGCATTTCATATCGCAAAGGACATGGTTCCCATGCACATCATGGAAAAGCAATGGTCCGTAAATATGCTACACGCCGTTGATCCAAGATACAAGTTACCAAGCCGCAAACATTTTACAGAAGCCGCAATTCCCCGAATGTTACCTTAGCTACAACGTACCCAAGCTACATTCAGGCCTGCAGCATTGGAATATTTGAAGGGTATTTCAAATTTAAACTAGAGTCTTGCCGGCTATTTTATTTTATGGACCCTATATTGTTTGTATGTGAATTTAAATGCCTTTGTGATATGAAAAGCGAGTTTATTAACACCTGTTTACTTTGACACATTTTTTCTAACTAAATCTTGTATATTTTTTTATAAAACCGTTGTGGTTACTGTCTCTTTTGATATTTTAAGTTTTGATATTTTAAGTAGTGAGGCAGAAGAGTGCACTGACTCACCTTAAGAGGGGAGAAGGCGCTTAAGCAGGTGTACGCCGCACCGGTCGCTAGCCCTACCTGTTGGTACTGGCAGACCTTGCCTGTTGGTACCCAGTGTGGTGTAATGGAATTTTCTAGTCTTGCTTTGTGATATGTTCTATGTTTTCGGAATGTTATCATGTTTTTCTCTATACACTTCATTCCACTCTGCCGTTGTCCTCGAGCAAAGCACAAGACATTCTGTTTAAGATAAGGGGTCTTCACGTATTGTGTGGACCACAGAAGCTTTCTTGCTCGAGGGGAAAGGTGGGGAGGGGTGTCACGTTTTAATCATATATATATATATATATATATATATATACTCTCTGTGCAGGAGGAAAGAGTGCTTTTTCTCTGCACCATGCTCATTGCTTATGATGCAGATTCAATAAAATACTTTGCAAGGTACTTCCATTTTTGTGTGTTGCGTTTGTCAAAGTTGACTCAACCTAGATTAAGGAATAAGAAAATTGGATGGGATCACAAGGCTGGCGGAGAACGGACTAGAGTTGACTGATCATCCTGGACATAGCAAATCCAGCTCTCACCCCATACAGGGACAGGAGAATTCTACTCCAGACTCCAAGCTGACGTGATCCCAAAAGAGCTCCGTGCAAAGCACAAAAGCGAAAAACGGTGAGTCAAATATATATTTCAAGAGTCTGAAAAGAGAAGTGACTACTCAAAATCGAGATAGATTTTAAAGAATCTGAAAAGAGAAGTGACTACTCAAAATCAAGATAGATTTGAAAGAGTCTGAAAAGAGAAGTGACTACTCAAAATCGAGATAGATTTTAAAGAGTCTGAAAGAAAAGGAGAAGTGACTACTCAGAAATTAAAATAGAAATGGGGCAAGGAAGATCCAATATGAATATGGATAAACCAACATACAGAGAAATGAGGAAGAAGTGGGGAATGGGAACGTTACAAGGTGTACCCTATTTAAAAGAAAAAGCCAACTTTCCAGAAAACGGTACATTCAGTACCACAAAATTTGAGAAAATAAGATAACACATAGGAAAAAAAATACATATTTAAAATGTCTAAAAAAGAAAGAGAAAAATATGATGAAGCATGTAAATGTTTAGAATTATGGGAGAGGGAAGCAAATAGGCGTGACCATGTTTTTAAAGAAAAGGCTTGGAAGAACTGCCACCACTGAAAACGTCTCGAAAACGTCAGAGACTGACTGGGGTTTGATCTTGAGAACCTACCTTCTCCGAGATAATTAATTATAAAACGCCAATGGGCTTGGCGAATGGCACGCGCACACAACGTCTCGTTCCCTCCATCAGGGAACGGAGGTTACAGACGTAACCGAGACGTTCCTCTTCAGTCGGTCTCTCGACGTTGTGTTGAGAGACTGACTGTCGATCTATCTAAACGCCCCAGCGCTTGCACCGATAGCACGACCTCTAGCGGAGCGACCCTGACTAGGCTAGCGAGTCACAAGAGTGCTACCGCGAGATGTAATCTTCCAGTCACATAGTATTGGTCATACTGAGAAGCCTATACTGATGGCATCACGGACAGTGGCGTACGCCTCTAGTAGCGAGGAGCTGTCCGGAGCCGAACACTGGGGAAACACTGCTCTCCTCTTAGAAGAGTGTGTTACGGAGGCCACATCCAACCCGACTCTGTAGCCAGTGCTGAAGCAGCCGCATGTGCATCAACCCGAGAGGGATTACCCCTGTCGAGGACGCCATGTGCCCCAGGAGCCTCTGAAATTTCTTCAGCGGCGTCGAGGGATTCTTGCCTGATCAACCTCAGACAGCTCAGCACCGACTGTGCATGCTCGTTGGTGAGACGTGCTGACATACGGACAGAGTCTAGTTCCATACCGAGGTAAGAGGTGCTCTGCGCAGGGGAGAGCTTGCTCTTCTCTTGGTTGACCCGAAGGCCTAGACGGTCTAGGTGCCGAAGCACAAGGTCCCTGTGCGTGCACAACACATCTTGCGAGTGTGCCAAGATAAGCCAGTCGTCGAGACGCATGCCTTTCTCTGACAGGAGCTAAGGCAGTCTCAACTAGTTTGGTAAAAACCCATGGAGACAGGGCCAGACCGAATGGCAGGACTCTGTACCGATACGCCCTTCCCTCGAACGCGAACCGTAGGAACGGCCGGTGTCGGGGGAGAGTAGAGACGTGAAAGTACGCGTCCTTCAGGTCGATTGCCACGAACCAATCCTGGTGACGTACCGAACCCAGGATGCGCTTCTGTGTCAGCATCCTGAACGGCAGCTTGTGTAGGTGCTTGTTCAGGCGTCGCAGATCCAAATTGAGGCGCAGCCCCCCCCCTTTTTGGGCACAATGAAGTACGGGCTGTAAAACCCGGACGACATCTCGGTTATAGGGACAGGTTCGACCGCACCCTTCGCCAGAAGGGCGGAAACCTCCCGCCGAAGTACGGAGGCATTCTCTCCTCGCACCGAGGTGAACAGAATGCCGCGAAACTTGGGGGGGCGCCTGGCGAATTGGACCGAGTAACCGAGACGGATTGTCCTCTCTATCCAGTGTGACAGGCTGGTGCACTGCCAAGCGCCCAAGAACCGGGACCAGAGGGACAATCTGCTTCACTGTGCCGGGGGAGGCTGGTTCGGTGGCTGACAGTGCGGTCACCTCGCACAGGGGGGACCCCCAGGGAGGTTGACGGCTCTGTATGTTTACCTGCTTCCGGCTGCCTGACGCAACGTCTGGGGGAGATTGCAGTTGGCGGCCCGGTCCATCCAAGACACCGTCTGGACGAGAGTGCTGTGGAGGAAAACCCAGGGGAGATTTGTCTCTTTGTGAGTATGTGGGCGCCGGACCCTGAAAAGGGCCCAGATTAGATGCAAATGCGGCAGGCAGTGTCCTTCTCCGATCCGACGTTGGAAAGGCTGGGATCGGGCCCAATAAAATCTCCCCCTGGTTCATCCCGTCAGGGCCGCTTAGAGGACCTCTTGGCGGGCTGCTGACGGGGAACAGATGCCCTCTTCCGCGGGGGTCTACGTCTCTGGTGGGTCGTCCTCTGGGAGGTTCCTGGAACCGGAGGGCCGCCGCGGGAGGGCAGGGCTGCTGGGAACCAGGCTGCGCCCGAGACCATGCCGACCTGTTGGCTGGCACGTTGCGGCATGGCAGGATCTGTTCGATCACCTCAGTCTGCTTCCAGACCGCGGAGAACTGACATCCTCCACGGTATCATCAAGCAGCCCTGCTTGTGAGACGGACGCATCCAGAAGGCGGGCCGCTCATCTGCGCAAGACTAAGCCACAGATGCCTCTCTTGGACCACCATTGTGGACACGAGTGTCGAAGAGAACTTACATGCTCTGGACGGGAGTCTAGGTCGACGCCCCCAAGTGGCAGCCGTCTGCGGGCACAAGTGGCCCGCGACTGCACGCTCCACCCGGGGGACGTCAACGTAGCCTCTAGCCGCCCCACCAACCAGGGAAGTCACAGCCACCGAGCCCTCCTGCCTGAAACGCGCCAAAAGGGACGCATTCCAGGACTTGGTGAGCTCGTCATGCACCTCCGGGAAGAATGGTAACGAGCGGGGCGTGACTTTTGACCATGCCCCTGAAACCGCACATCTAGCCGCGAGTGTTCCGGGGAGGGTGTGTTACACCCTGCAACCCGATGCACGCGGCTGCCCGGGAAAGCATGGCCGACATCTCAGCATCAGTCTCCTCCGGAGCTCGTCTGCCTGACAACGGCCGTCTGCCACTCGTAAGGGAAGAAACAGGTGAGCGTGAAGGGCTATAGATGGTCCGCGAGCATGAAGCTGACGGAGCAACATCTATGGAAGTCCCCAAATCACCCCCGCCGCTCACCAAATCGGTCAACCTCGCCAAAACGGCAGCAGAACACGCCTGGGAAACAGACTCGAAAAGAACGTAGCAAACCGTGACCGCAACACCCTGATACCTATGTCCGCACACACGGGACATACCGCATCAGTGAAACCTGCCTCAACATGCTTGAGCCCCAAGTAAGTGACACAGGTATCATGGCCGTCAGACTCCGGGACGAGTCTGTCGCACCCAAGGATACAGCTACGAGGCATGCTCGTAGCCGGAGGGACTTACCTCTTAAGGTCTGTAGGCTTCTGCCGAAACGCCCAGGGGAAGTCCACCGAAAGGGGAAGTCCGCTGCTCCGCGTCATAAATCCAGCAGGTTAAAAGTATTCTCGAAGTCGAGTATCGCATGTAGCATCAACAAACACACAGGTTCCGTGAATGACCACCGCCATCTTCCTTTATACCTGTATGTACGGGGCGGAGACTGGCGTGTGCGTGCCATTCACCATGCCCATTGGCGTTTTATAATTAATTATCTCGGAGAAGGTAGGTCCTCAAGATCAAACCCCAGTCAGTCTCTCAACACAACGTAGAGAGACCGACTGAAGGGAACTCCATTGTACCCTGTTTTGCCTGAATATAATGATTTAACCCCTCTGTCTCCTTTACCCCATCTATGAAGTGTTACAAACACCAACCGAGGATGATTGTGTCCCTCCTCACCGACATCTGAAACCGATCCCAGACCCGATCGAGGCAGCTCCAGTGCCAGTGTCTCCACCAGCACCAGTGCCGCACATGCCACAGCCCGTGGTGACCCCATAGCAAGAAAAGGCCTGTCCAGCCCGCCAGTCACCAGAGTTCCCGTGACGAGAGGAGCGGCAAAAAGACAGACACACCGGATGCTGCACTCGTTTGGCAGAATACTTCACTCGACTGGTATCCCAAAGAACCTTTTGATGAAAATGGACAGCAGTTCCCTATGGTCGAGGCAGCAGGTCCAGGGGGACCCAAACTAGTTTTTAGAGCCTAGACCAAAGCTGAAATGAAAGAGGCAGCTGGACATCTCAGTTCATCAGAGAAAGGGGGAGTATTGATAGCTGAAGAACTGTTTACATTTTGCAAAGAATTCTCGCCCTCAACGAGAGAATTAGAGAGACTGTTGAAAGCCAAACTGAAACCATCTGACCTAAGAAAGCTACAGGGAACATGGCCTGTGGAGGATATTAGAAGGGAACATGTCAACTGGTCGCATGCAGGCAATGCTGAGTAGAGGAGGATTCTGGAAGAATTCTTAGAAGGGCTAATAACTACGTTTCCCAAATCTCTGAACCTGGACAAGATAGCCGCTTGTGTGCAAAAAATGGATGAAAGAGTGGAGGATTTATTGGCCAGGCTGGAGGAAGTATTCAAAGAACATTCTGGACTTCAACCGGATGCAGACGGACCAGACATTGGACCGTTCGAAGGACATCTCAGATCCGCTTTTTTGCGAAACCTCAGAGGAGAGCTGAGACAAGAAGTGGAAAAATCATGCATCAAGCGAGAATGAATGAGATCGTCCGTCATGCTGTAAACGCCGAAAGACAAACAGGCAAGAAAGAGCTTCAGAAGAAACATACACAAGACAAAGAACTCCACATGGCACTAATGAATATCGGAGGAGAGCACGGAGGAAAAGGAAGATGGCGAGGGAGAGGAGGTTTTAAACCCTCTAGTAATTATGATCCAGAGAAGTGTTTCAACTGTGGGAACACGGGGCACTGGCGCAGTGACTGTCCTGAGCCTCCAGGAGCACGGAGGTCAAAGAAAAGGTAGATTGAAGTGAGGAGTTGAGGCATCATTCCGAGGGTGGTGAGTATGATTTCCCCTAGCATATGCAATGAAGAAATGCTTTTTCTTACTGTATGCAATGAAGATCTGCTTAGCTCACATTCCATGATTAATGAAACCGCTTTCTGAACTTTGCTAAAATGCATAATGCTTGTGTGCAACAAACCGCTTGAATTTTTGATAGATTCAGGGGCAACAAATAGCATACTGTGATTCAGAAAAAGTGTTTAAATTTGCCAGAGTCTAAACTAGCTGTGTTTTCCCTAAATGCTAGTGGCTCTAAAGGTAAAATTATTTATGTCAAAAGGGTGCAATGCGAGTTGGGGAGTGTCAAATTTCAACTCAGGTTTCTCATGTCTGACTGCTGCCCGATTCATTTGCTGGGCAGAGTCATAATGTGTATGATGACAGATTGAGCATGATACCAACATGACCCGAGTGCAGCGCTCGTACAGCTGTATGATGTAGTATTGAATTACGTAAGTACGATGTAGAATGTATTGCCTCACAGAGCCTCATGACGTTGATTGCAATGGTGTGGGGAGATGTGGGTGTTTTGCTGACAAATATGCGCACGCCATAGAATGGGTTAAAAGGGATGGCGTGCAATATTCAAATTTGTTGTTGCACGCCCATCGTGAGAATCATGCCTGTCTGTCAGCAACAAGGGGACTTGAAGTGTTTTCACACACAAAAAGATTAATTGACATACCAGAAATTTTGGGAAGGTGCCCGAACAAATGTGGGCAACAGGAAAACATGATGTTGGGTTGATTAGGAACTGTGAACCTGTTGTGATAACGCCTAAGGGTAATTTTTGTCCATGCAAACAGCAATACCCCCTCAAATCAGAAGCCATCAAACCAGAAGCCCTCAATGGCATAAGGCCAATATATTTAACGAGTTTCGCAAAAAAGGTATAGTTGTGCCATGCCCAAATTCACTGGTGCGCACGCCTTTGTGTTCTTTTCTCTTATCTTTTTAACTGGAAACAAAGTAAATGTCTCCAAAGTCCAGCTGGCAAAACGGTTTGTTCATTTTTTGGGTCACGAAATGACTGACCGCGTCAGACAGCTGTCCGCAAAGCGCGTCTGCAATTACAGACATTGCACGTCCAAAAGCAAAGAAGCAATTGATATCATTTTTAGGGACCATTTCTCTGCTCAGACAGCAGAGCTCATTGCACTCACACGCGCATGCAAATTAGCAAAGGGTAAAAATGTAGACATTCACACAGATAGTAGATATGCATTTGGTGTAACTCATGATTTTGGCACACTGTGGAAACACAGAAACTTTGTAAAAGCTGATGGGTGAAAACATTCTTAATCATACATAGGTTGCTGATATGCTCTCTACTATTCTTCTCCCATTAGCCATTGTTGTTTGTGACTGTGCTACACACACTTTTGTATCTGAAACAATTTTTGCAGGAAAACGACAAGCTGACCTTGCAGCAAAGCAAGCAACATCAGAGCCACAGACAGATTTTCTCCAGAAATCACTAACAAAACTCTTTCTCTTGCAGAGATGCAAACAATTTGCAGATCCAGCTGAGCGTGAACTCTGTCTGTGTATTTACATGAGCACTTCTTTCAATGTTTGGGGGGGCCCAAATGGCCTCACCTGTTTGCCAAAACATTTTTTCCCTGCAAACGGACCTGACAAATCATTACACAGCTTCCAGCCAGGAGACTTCATGGTAGTCAAAGATTTCAGGACAAAGTCGTCGGAAAGACACGCCTCCCACTGCAAAAAAAAGATGTCCAAGGAGCGGCAACCCCAACCATAGGCCCATCACAATGGCATCCACATGGCTCTTTGCAATGGTCGTGCTGACTCAAGCGACAGGAGGAGCGGCGCTGCTGGTGCTCGCAAAGGGAATCAACTCTTCGAGTCAGGACGCATCGAACCCCGAGAAATTAGAGATTATAGAACTTTGTTTCTGTGCAACCCTGTATTCTGAGGTTTTATAAAATGGTATGGGGAGGGACAGTGTTACCCTAATTCTGCTAGGTACCGGGGAACAAATATGTATTTGTGTAGAGGTACGTGTACCTCAGGTGAAGTGGTGGAATTGCCAAAGTTGGGGAGTGGGGCTCAAGCAGGTGGTGTTGCCGATTCTTGTAGGGTTGTTGTTGGTTATGATTGTTACCATGTTTAATTCACTGTTTTAAGAACTGTTTAGATATATGTATGAAACCTGTAAGAGAAAGGGCGTTGCTCATCTTACAGGTCAAAGTATAAAGATTTTGGTTATTATATATGATAAAAGGGGGGAATGTAATGGAAATTTTCGACCGGTCGTCAGGCACTGGTGTCTTAAGTGGGAGACAAAAGAACAGAGTCAGTAGGCACATCTCATATGGAGTCTGGTGAACATTTCTTCAATGTTCTGCGCGTTCAGAATTGGAGAGAGGCCAGTCAAAGTAAAATCTTGAAGTTTATTGATCAGAAGATTCAAAATACAGCTCGGTGGGTTGCCTCAGACTCAATCTTTCAAAAGAACCAATGTCTTACAAAGGACCCACACAGAAAAACAATTTTACAGCCTATTTATAATATTTCACTGGTGTCTTTTCTTAGCTAGGGGGTTGGGGAAGCCTGGGAACACGTCAATCCGCTTTCTCTCCTTTGTTCTGCCTCAGCCAACCAGCTCACACTTCTTTCCCTGACCATCTGAAGAACATCACATGAAACCCCACACCCCACCAAATTCCGACGAGCTCTGCATAATCTGATCTTTACACACACACACATATTATTACAGAAAGTTCACTCAAAATCAGCCCTTAACTCAACTCACACACTGGTTATATTTTCAACATATTATGCACAGTTAGTGATCAATAATAAAATCATAAAGCATATTAAATGTAAAAGCACGTTTAAACCACAATAAAAATCACAATAAAAATCCTTCAAGTCGTAGCTTCCCTAGGTAGCAAACAGACGTTGGCCCAACGTTTATTGTTGTGTTGGGCCAACGTTGGGTGCTGACGTTGGCCCAACGTAATTTTGTCCGTTGGGCCAACCATGTTATTGGACGGCCAGCAGATCTTCTGCCAAACTAACAACTACCTTACCAACCTTCTGCCAATTTAAAAACCACTAAAACAACATTGGGCCAACGTTGGGCCAACGGACAAAATTACGTTGGGCCAACGTCAGCACCCAACGTTGGCCCAACAATATCTCTAAGGGATCGCCGAGCCACCCTGCGGAGGAAGCTCATTTCGGCCGCCTGTATCCGGGATCTTGTCCTTTCGGTCATGACCCAAAGCTTATGGCCATAGGTGAGAGTAGGAACGTAGATTGGCCGGTAAATTGAGAGCTTCGCCTTGCGGCTTAGCTCTTTCTTCATTTCATATCGAATTACTAACAACAAAATGAACATTACATCTGTCAAGAATGCCTAATGTCAACATCTGTCAAGAAAATAAAGACAAATAAAAGATATGCACTACATTAGCTCAGTTGCGTCACAAACTCAGTCAAACCGCCAGATTACACCAACAGTCAACATTAAAGTCTATAATATTTTAGTCATATCGAATTACTAACAACAAAATTAACATTACTGTGAATTTATTTTAATGAGATAACCAGGAATTAATGAAAACGTACCTCAGAATTTACAACAGAAACGAAAACTCATCTGAGGGAAACATCTGACTCTGAACACACGAGGACGGAGGCGCGCGCGCGCCCACAAATACGTGTGTGGCTTCATGCGGCGCTGACAGGATGATGACGTCAATGTACAACGAGAGCGATTCGAAATTAGATCTCTACGTGTAAGTTCTCGACTCGCGATATATATATAATTTGAGGGAAGTGGTTGGGCAATTGCAGCTGACCATACCAACGTTGGCCCAACGTTGTATTTCTGTCAGATAGGTTGGGCCAACGTAACTAACCAATATTGACGTTGGCCCAACGTCTGTTTGCTACCTGGGTCCCCATCTCTCCCTGCCATGTGCTTTTATCCCATTTGGTTATGCGGGGCAGGTGCTGACGACCGGCAGGTGTGTATGCTGACAGAAATACACCTTAACATAGTGCTAAAAACTGTTTTTATGATCAGCATTTCTGTGGATGAGCAATATAGTTTTTCAAATACATTTTACACTGAAGAAATGGCTATTTTTACATCCATTAAGTTCCTTAATTAATAATTACTGATATATGAATCTATGGGTTGCATGTATTTACAGTTCATTCAAAAATAGTTTATGACCTGATACAATTAATAAACAATATATAAGTCATATAAAGGGCCCACATTTGTTAAGCAGTTTGAGATTAAACAATAGTTACATGGATTACAATGATGATAGGGCGTCAATTTGTTGGATATTCACATTTTTGCGGATGTCTGTTTTAAAATTGTTATACAAGTTTCGGAATGACAATGCTTACATGGTTATTTTCTCTTTCTGCTTTACTACCCTTTAAATAACTTTAAAAAGTGTAATTTATTTCCACCCTGCTAGTACTAACTAGTCAAGTCAAGTCAAGTCAGCTTTATTTATATAGCGCTTTTTACAATTTTCATTGTTACAAAGCAGCTGTACAAGAAAAAATGACTATAAGTAAAACATAAAAGGTTATGGAATTCAAAACACAGGTCAAATATCAGACACACAATAAATTCCTATATGCAGTGTTAATTAAATAAGACTACCAAATTCTAGCAGCCCCCCCGGCCAGGCAAAACAGTGCAAAACAGTATGCAAACTAGAACATCACACATCCGGGAAAATATGCATCTTGGAGCTGGCAATTTCAATGCCTGCTAGGATGTCTTCTATTTTGTTCTTCATCTCATGGGATGTGACGTTTGAAATTACTCTTTAACATTTACTTGAAACAGCTTCCCTGACAACATCGATACCTGTTAGCTCTTTGAATTGAACCATTATCCCGCACATCTTGAATATTTATTGACATTCTTGCACCAGAACAGGGGTTTCCATTCCACTTATTATGATGCTTCTTCGTGGGTCCTCACCCTCACATGTGGTGGATCTATGTTTTTTCAGGTAAAGTGAAAATTTTACCCTTTTCATGTTGTCATCTCTACTCTGCAGCTGCTTGATGAGTGAGTCATAACTGTTACCAACAACTTGATCTTCAATAACATCTTTGAAAGAGTGAGGATTTATTGATACAATGTTCCTACCAGCTTCACTGAGATATTTCTTTTCTGGTGTAGGGCAGATGGTCAGGATCTCCCTGCAGCTCTTGACGGTGTAAAAGCAGATTGTTCCACCGTGACCCGGCCGCCTTTCGGCCGTCGAGGTCCCACACACGGTCTGCTCCCCAGCAGCCCCGGCCATCTTCGGACCACCCAGAGAGTTCAACACCATCGCTGGCCAATCGGACTGAGACAGTCCCTGCCCCGTCCCAACAACTCTTCACCAGAACATGGCGTCCTCGACAGGGCCGGTCCCCCTCGGCTTGACACAAATGAGACCGCTCCAGCTCTGGCTACAGAGATGAGTTCCCTGGAGAGTGTGGGACACTGGCCGCCGGATCCATACCCCGTGGTCTTCGATTACCTTTTACGGACCAAGGTCCCTTGGACAGGTCCCGAGGCAACCCCTACGGGGTTTGGGTGCTGTGTGCAGTGGGCTTGCAGTGTCCCTTGGAGTCAGCAGGTGACGAAGTCCCTGCATGCCACATGCCTACCGGGCAACCTGAACCAGACAGCCACGCGCTCTCTCGTCAGTTGATGCCTCGTGGAGAGTGGCGACCTCCACGCAGACCGGCTCGTTTGGGTGCAGTTCGGGCGGGCACAGGGGGACCTGTTGCCTCCCTGGAAACCACCCAGTACCCTGACCAAGGACCCCCTCGACACGGAGGCCCTAGCGCACAGCTGGCCGCCCCCCAGGAGCACCATTGCACAGGTCATGTGCATGGTCTGGGAACAGGAGTATCACGTGCTGCTGGTTACGCCTTACTGGCCCAACCACACTTGGTCCTCAGAGCTAATGCTCCTGACGACAACTCCCCCCCGGCTGATTCCCCTGACAAAGGACCCTTTCTCGCAGGGGATGGACACGTTGTGGTATTCGAAACCAGACCTCTGGAACCTCATGTCTGTCTCAAAGAGAAGACCCGCGGAACTGTCTGCTCGGGGACGTGCTGTCCTTACTGCAGGCTGGTTAGTAATCTCCCACTTCCACTGTTCCACACTGGAGTGTTTGTAGCCGCCATCGCGGCTCATCACAAACCAGTTCCTGGTAAGCCTCTAGAGCAGCGTGACCTGATCATTATGTTCCTTAAGGGTGTGAGAAGGATAAATTCACCTCGTCTGACCTCCGTACCCTCTTGGAACCTCGAGGTGGGCCTTCAGTGGCCCCCTTTTGAGCCCCTCGGAGAGCCCACTCTTCCTCGTCTTGCAATGAAGATGGCTTTCCTGCTGGCGCTCTCGTCCATCTAGAGGGTGAGGTACCTGCAAGCATTTCCTTGTCCACTGATTGCCAAAAATTCAGGCCCAATGACACTCACGTGATCCTGAGACCCCGGCCGGCCTACATGCCAAAAGTTCTTGCCACTCCCCTTCGGAACCAGGTGTTGAACTTGCAGGCGCTCCCCCACCCGGGAGGAAGACCCAACCCCGTCCGTGTTGTGTCCAGTAAGAGCACTTGAACTTGAACCGCATAGAGAGCTTCAGGAGCTCTGAGCAGCTCTTTGTCTGTTTCGGAGGTCAGGGGAGGGCTGTCTCCCAACAGAGTTGGCGCACTGGATTGTGGATGCCGTCGCTACGGCGTGCCGGTCCCAGGCCCACTGGCAGTGAGGGAAATGGTGTCAGCTCGAGTCTTGCGTGGTACCAACAGGTGAGACCCGCGGCCGCTAGCGTACGCCTGGTCCCTGTTTTCTGTCTTCTCAAGATGAGCTGAATAGATAACCGTACATAGGTAGAACACAAATAACTTACTGAGAAAGGAGCCACCCTCAGGTAAAAATATGAGTTATAGACAACGCTGGATGTCTTGGAAGTTTTTCATCTGGGAATTCCTGCGGTTTTCTTCATTTGGGGAAGAAAATCTAGGTTTGGGGTTATCAGGTTTTTATTATTATTTTTTATTATATTTTTTCATTATTAAGTTTCATGAGAGCTGGGGAACATTTTAATTACTTAACAACACTATATTTTAAGGATGCACACAGCTATGTTAAACTGTATTTTTAGTTCGTTATTATTAATGTTTTATTTTTCCCCTACACAACTTCGCACAGGGTGCGTTGACATCACTTATGACCCCAAATGCACTTAATCACATACATTTTAGATGTCTCCTATGATAAATAATGCAGGCGGTACAAGCCCAGTAGGGGTTTCTGTCCTGGAATGTTAAGGGGTTGAACGGTCCTGTGAAACGTTCTAGGATTTTTTCTCATCTTAAAAAATTTAAAACTGGTGTTTTTTTTTTAAGGAGACACATTTACGGTTGGAAGATCACACCAGACTGTTTAAAGCACAGTCTTTAGCACAGGTTAATCATATCTTTCATTCCAAATTTAATTTTAGATCACGAGGGGTGGCTCGTGCTCAATTCTCACTAAATGCAATAATTGCAGACCCCAATGGTCGATATGTCATTGTCTCGGGACTCCTATTTCAAACACCCGTTCTTTTGGTAAATGTGTATGCCCCTAACTGGGATGATTCTGAATTTGACAATAAGCTTCTGTCATCTCTCCCTTTTATAGATACACATAGATTGATCCTTGTAGGGGATCTTAATTGTACAATTGACCCATTACTTGATCAATCTAGTCCTAAATCTGCCTCACCATCTGTAATGTCAAGAGTCTTCTCAGACTTTATGAGACGAAATGGCTGCCTAGACTCATGGAGGTTTCAAAATCCGACCTCCAAACAATTCTCTTACTTTTCTCATGTCCACCATTCTTTCTCAAGAATAGATAACTTTTTTATAGATAGCTCTTTCATCCCTGCAGTGAAATTGGTTGAATACTTGACCATCACCATTTCAGATCATGCTCCACTCATCTTAGACCTTTCTTTCACTTGTGGCGGAGGGTACAGATCTAGGATCAGCATCACCTGGGAAACAGCTGCCTGCTAATGCTGATCACCCACACCTGATGCCGATTAGCTGCCGGGCATATAAACTGCACGCACACACCAATTGAGGAGCTTGTACTCCTCATGGCTAACATTGTGTCTTCTCTTCCTTTAGAGTCCAGCGAATAAAGAAACCATGATTGAATCATTTGCACAAGCACGGACTGGCACCTGGTTGAACACAAGCACCTTGGGTTGTCACTGGTGGATTGAGTTTTTCCCAGGTGTGTCAATAATTTCCCCTCCAGGATTGTTTACACCTGCTGTAGTGTCTCTTACCCTGCCCCACACTTTAAAAGTTAGAGAGCAATCCTTTTGGAGACTTAATTGCTGCTTTCAAAAGATACATTTTGAATACATGTGTCTACTAATATAGATACTTTTCTGGAAGTAAATGAGAAGGAAGGTATATGATATTCCCTACTTTGGGAAACCTTAAAAGCATACTTAAGAGGACAAATTATCATGTCAATAAAAAGCGCAGCAAACAAATACAAGACCTGACAGATTAATCTTTTAAATTACACCGCAAATATTCTGAAAGCCCCTCCCCAGAATTATATAAAGAACGGATAGCTTTACAGTCTAAGCTTATTCTGCTATCCATTTACCAGGCCGGAGCACTTACTATGAGTACGGTGAAATAGCTAGTTCATTAATGGCTCACCAGCAGAAGCGTCAGGCTGCTTCAAGGCTCATACCCCAAGTGGGAAATCGGGATCAAAATATAGTCACCAACCCAAAGGAAATCAATAATACTTTTGCTGTATTTTACTCTAGACTTTAGACTTCTAAATTCCCATCAGATGTTACGAATATGAACAGATTCTTAAATAATTTAGAATTTCCTACTATTGAACCTGGAGACAGGGAGGAGTTAGACCGACCACTTACACAGTTAGAGATTACTGCAGCCATCGCAGACATGTGAACTGTGAAATCTCCAGGACCTGACGGTGCTCCCCCAAATATTTTAAGAAATTTAAAGATACACTACACCTATTATGCTAGAAGTATTTAATGAATCATTGGGAAACGGTTCCTTGCCCCCAACCCTCACACAAGCTAAGATTACACTACTCCTCAAAAAGGACAAGGACCCATACCGTCCTTTTTCCCTCCTGAATGTTCATATGAACATTTTAGCCAAGTTGAAAGCACATCGTTTAGAATCCATTTTCCCTAAAGTAATCTCTGAGGACCAGACTGGTTTTATAAAGGGTCGTCACTTTGAACAATTTTGGGTCTTTTTTCTGGCTACAAACTTAATTGTCAGAAAAGTGAATGCTTCCCAATTAATGATTCGGCAATGCAAATTGATCAGGAAGCAGTTCCCTTCCACTTAACACACAGGTTTCAAATATCTTGGAATAAACATTACGCGTTCCTTCACCTCTCTTCTTGGGGCTAATTTTACACCTCTAGTTAACCAAATGAAAGCTGACTTTCAAAGGTGGAGCAGTCTGCCTCTGACTATTGCAGGGAGGGTACAATCAGTGAAGATGAACGTACTCCTAAAGTATTTGTATTAGTTTCAATTTCTACTATTTTTTTCAATTAGTTAATAAATCCATTACCTCCTTCATTCTTCATCTGAAGAATAAAGTTCCAAGAGTTAACAAAGGCTTACTTCAGAGGGGTCCCGATGTGGGGGGACTGGCTTTCCCTAGTTTTATTCAATACTATTGGGCTTCTAACCTGCAGAAAATTGTATTCTGGCTCCATCTGCCAGACACCGACTGGTGTACACTTGAGGCGCACTCCTGCCACTCGTCATCCTTCCCTACTTTGGTGTACTCCTCCCTGCCCACAAAGTGGTCCATTTACCTCCAATCCCATAATACTGTCCACCCTTAAAATCTGGGCCCAGTTCCGAAATCATTACAAATTCACTTCTCCCTCCCCCTAGGCCCTATTTGTAAGAATCATTTATTTCCAGCCTCCTCTCTTGACTTAACATTCACTCAGTGGGACAGGAAGCAGCTTTCCTGTTTTAAAAGCTTGTACTATAAAGAAGGGTTCAATAGTTTTGATAATATATGCCAGAAATATGATCTTTCACGCAGTAACCTTTTTAGATATCTCCAAATATGCCACTGTGTTAAAGCACTGCTGTTGAGGCAACATGGGAGGAAATGACCCTCCTCTGTCCAAAAAAAGGACTGATATCACGGTTATATTCTCAAAAATCATGACCTTTCAAAAATAAAGAACAGGTGGGAAGGCGAGTTGATGATTGAGTTGTCGGACAGACACTGGGAAAATGCACTACAGAGGATTAATTTATCCTCATCCTGTGTACGCTTGGGGCTCATTCAGTTTTAAGTAGTGCAATAGGGCTCATTTCAGTAGGGCTAGGTTAGCAGATATATATCCAGGAACGGAAGGGAGTTGTAATATATGCTCCCTCTCTCCAGTTGATTTAACACACACTTTTTGGTTGTGCCCCCGTCTAAATCAATACTGGTCATCTGTTTTTCAAACTTTATCCGAAGTCATAAAAATTCAAATTAAGCACTGTCCGCTGATTGCAATATTTGGTATTCCAAATGAGAGCTTAACTTTAACCCGGGACCAATCGGACATTATTGCTTTTACATCACTTCTTGCCCGTTGTAGAATCTTATTAGACAATGGGAGACGAAAAATATAATCCAAGCAGGAACTGGTTGTGAGAGTATGTATACAAGTGACAGTGGAAGGAAGCCAGCCTAAGTGCTCTCATTGCTGGAAAACACGGGGAAACAGTCCTCGTTCCTTTTTTTCCGAAGGTCAAAGTCCCAAGGGTCAACAAGTGTTGTATCAAGTTTGGTCATGATACATACAATTTTGAGGGGTCTGTAAAGTTTTTTAGCTGCCATACCACCTAAATCCTTTAGGGGGCCCATAGACTTCCATTGGTTTTAACACTTGAACTAATATTTGACCACAAAGGACATTGAGATGCTTTTTTTTTACTCTTCCACATACCAGACACAATTAAAAACTACAAAAGCACAGAAACAACATAAAAACAATAATTTTTATGAATATTTTTGTACAATATGCTTTTGATGCACACTAATTTATGAATCAATTATCATTTATGTATCCATTTATCTTCCTAAATAGATTGTTCTTCTAAACACTGATCAAATGTGTAATCTAGTTTATTTTGCTTTTCCAACAATATAAAGTTTGTAATGATAAGATAAGAATTTACATGCACAGTATTGATGTAAATGTAGGTGTTCCACGGAATGTATTTATTTTTGATACACACTCTCGTCCTTTATGCATCAATTTCATTTCCTACATACTTTATTTTATAAAAAAATCATAAAGTATGTATTGAAGAGTCTCAGACCCTTCCGACATGCAGCCGAAGATGCATGTATTTGTGTGGCAACAAAATAAAAATGGTTATACAAAGATGCATGCATTATTAGTAATAGTTTCAATGCATTATGATGTATAAGTTTATAAAGGTTGCCTGACAACAACATGCATTCACATGCAAAAATAACTTGCTAATGTATAGAATTGCAAATGCTCTGGCCTAGCCCCCCTAGCATTTAATTCCAGGTTGGTATGATATATCTCCTCTAAGTTAATTTTAAATCAGAATACAGTATAAACGTGAGCCCTGTAAGCCCAAGATTGAGGCATGCCTTTCAATGCCATCTCTATTCCCTGCCCCACTGTCTGTTGGAGGCACTTTATAGGCTTCTTTTCTACTTATGTGAGAGTCCATGATGCTTTTTCTCAAGGATACCACATACAAACCTCCTTTATCTCTATGAGACCAGGACCACTTTCACCAACCCCACCGCCATTAACCCAGTAATGATTCCTTACCTTAAAACATGGCCAGTGCTGAATAGAGGGGGGGTGGGGACACACACACAATTTACATGTTAAGAATAATTATAAACAAAGTCTATGATGGCAGAATATATTTATAACGCTACTTTCATGAAAAAAATAACATTGCGATGTACTGATTATTATTGTATTGATACAATTAATCTGCAATGTAATATATGTAATATTTGATCATACCTCTCAAAATGTATTGGCAAACATGCATTCATGTAAATGACTGTGAACCTGTGAATCCATAAAGTAAACAGGCTGTGTGTGGAAGTGGGGAGGAGGAAAGGCATAAGCCAGACAACTGGAACAGCTCACTGAGATGCATGGATGTGATTAAGCTGTTCAGTTCTTTACGACACCATAGTTACAGGGAGCTCAGGGCTTTGCTTTATCAAAGAATTAGAAATACGTCAATTTGCTCTGTGTGTTGTATTGTTTACTCTCTGTTTTAAGTTTTGTCTTTACATTGATGAAAAATTAAAAAAATATATATATATTTCAGCTCCTTTGCTTAACAATAACAATATGGTGAAACTTTAAAAAAGCATGTGAAGATAAGCAATTTTAGTGCCTTCTAGTAAGTGTGTCCAGCAGTCATAATAGTAATTTCAATTTTTAAATATTGTATATTCAATAGCGCAGTGAAAACTGCACGGTGATTGGTTGGAAAAAAGTAAAACTTTAAACCAATCGTAGCGGAGCTGCCGGATCAATGGCGATGGCACCCGCCAGAATGGGCGGGGCTTATGGCTATATAAGCAGACGCATCGCCATAGAGTCCTAAGGTTACTTCGACTGAAGCGACGACAATGCAGCTCGTAGCACGGCAAGGAACGTAGTACTCGTTCCTGTATCTCAGGGAACCGAGGTTACGTTAGTAACCGAGTACGTTACCTATCGATACTTCACTCGTACTGCGTAGCAGGATGCTATGGGGAACCAGTATAAACACGCCGTGCTACAGATGGAACGAAAACACAGATAGTCTCGGAGCCTTGGCTCGGAGACGGGGTAGAACAGGGAATCCCTGAGAAGGGGGAGAAGGCCAAGCTAGTAGGTGGCCTAGTCCGGTTAATCGTCCCAAAGATATTAGGTGCTAGCGTGGCTATGGAGCCAGGGCTCAGCGGCCTAATCCAAAGCAGAAAGGACCCGGGCCTGAAGGGCCGGGACGTCCAGACTGTAGAATCTTGTAAAAGTGGATGGCGAAGCCCAGCAGGCCGCCGCACAGATATCCTCTATAAAGAGACCGCTAGACCATGCCCAGGAAGAGGCAATGCCTCTAGTAGAATAGGCTCTAACTCTCGTGGGACATTGAAGGCCCAAGGAAGAGTACGCCAGTGATATAGCCTCGACAATCCATTTTGACAGTCTATGTTTCGAGACCGAAGACCCTCTGGTGCGGTCACCGAAGTACACAAAGAGCTGTTCCGACCGTCTGAATGGGGCGGAGCGCTCAATGTAGATTTTTAATGCTCTGACTGGGCAGAGCAGGTTAGGCTCTGGGTCCCACTCGGAGGAGGGGAGAGCAGAGAGCGTAATAACCTGTGCTCTGAAAGGAGTAGAGAGCACCTTAGGTACATAGCCATGCCTTGGTTTGAGGACGACCTTGGCGTCGTTAGGCCCAAATTCAAGACAGGATGGGCTCACAGAGAGAGCCTATAGGTCGCCCACACGCTTCACCGATGCTAAAGCGAGAAGCAGAGCGGTCTTAAGCGTTAAGGAACGGAGGTCCACAGATAGCAGAGGCTCAAAGGGAGGGCTCTTTAGAGGGCCTCAGGACCGTGGGCAGATCCCAAGTGGGAACTGTAAGAGGGCGAGGGGGGTGTAGCCGCCTGGAGCCCTTCAAGAAACGAACCATGAGGTCGTTTTTGCCCACTCCTTTTCCTTCGATGTGGGTATGTGAGGCTGAAATAGCTGCCACATAGACTTTGAGCGTGGAAGGGGCACGGCCGTTATCCAACAACTCTTGCAAGAATGACAGTATCAGCGATAGCATTCGGTGCGCTTGATCCCTGATCCTCCTGATCGTCTGCTGTAAGAGCTCGATCGGGGGAAAAGGTTGGGCCAAATGTGGGCCAAGGCGTCCCTGCCCTTCGAAAAGTACGTTGGGCAATGAGTATTGTCAATGAGTAAGGTCGACTTCTGCCTTGCCGAACATTTGCCAGATTCGCTGAACGGACATGGGGTGGAGCGTCCATTCGTCCGAAGGAACGTTGCTCCGAGATAGCATATCTGCCCCCCAGTTTAGTCTGCCTGGAACGTGAGTTGCCCTCAGTGAGCGCAGACTGGACTGGGCCCATTCCAAGAGGCGTAATACCAGGGAGGAGAGGCCTCCCTGGTGATTTATGTAAGATACCACCGTCATGCTGTCTGATCGGACTAAGACGTGGCGATCCTTTAGCACCGGCAGGAAGTAGCAAAGAGCCAACCATACTGCCTGCATTTCCAGGTAGTTGATGTGAAGGCTTCTTTCCTGGTTCGACCAGAGGCCGAAGGCAGGTTCGCCGTCGCACAGAGCCCTCCAACCCGTGTTGGAGGCGTCTGTCGTGACCACTTTCCGGCTGCACGCGGAGCCCAGGGGCATACCCTGCTCTAGCCAAAGGGGATCTTTCCACGAGGCTAGGGCGGTTACGCAGGCTTGGTTCACCGAAACACGTAGACGTCCAAGACGCCAAGCGTGTGCAGGAACTCTGGGCTTCAGCCAGTACAGTAATGCATTTTCTGAAAAACCCTGAGGGGGCGTGAAACCCCGGGTGTGAATGAGGTCGCAAGCCGTCGAATAGCCAGAGCTCGTTCTGGCGATACTCTGGCAGTCATGCGATTTGAGTCGAAGACTGCTCCCAGGAACGATATACGTTGGCTGGGGGACAGTGCACTCTTGGCAAGATTGATCCTGGCTGAGGAGGAGGGATCTGTGGGACCGTAGCTCGTCCTCCGACTGGACTAGAACAAGCCAGTCGTCGAGGTAGTTCAGAATGCGGATTCCCTTCTGTCTGAGAGGGGAAAGAGCCGCATCCATGCACTTTGTGAAAGTGCGGGGAGCCAGAGAGAGTCCGAATGGAAGGACCATGTACTGATATGCAACCCCCTCGTAGGCGAATCTCAAGAATCGTCTGTGACAGGGGGCTATCTGGATGTGGAAGTATGCGTCTTCCAGGTCCAGAAAGAAGAACCAGTCCTCTGGGCGTATTTGCGAGAGGATCTGCTTCATCATGATCATTCTGAAGCGCCGTTTCATAAGGGCGCATTTCAGATGTCTGAGATCGAGGATGGGGCGGAGGCCGCCGTCCTTCTTTGGTATGAGGAAGTATCGGCAGTAAAAGCCTGACTCGATTTGGTCTGGAGAAACCATTTCTATGGCTCCTTTGTCCAGTAAGTTCCTCAACTCCGTGCGCAGAACGTGTGAATTTGAGTACTGTACTCGGGTGGGGACGACCCCGCAGAAGCGCGGGGGTCGACGAGCAAACTGGAGTGAATATCCTCGAGATATTATAACCAGAATCCAATCTGACACACCGGGGATAGCTTGGTGATAGCTCGGGTGGCAAGGGGCTGGGTGCAACGGAAGAGGAAGATTGCTCTATGTTTGACAATGTTTGTGTTTTATTAAACATTTTGCGGTATGTTGTGTGGGCATTGGAACAGGCCACGCACTTACAACCTTGCACATTATCAATACTTTGCCGGCACCCGGAACTGAACGGGGTGACTGGGCAGACATGAGAGCGGTCTTTGAAGGAGGGCCAGCTGGAGCGGGCCCTGTAGCCTTCCTCTTCCTTGCATCGGTCTCAGGAGGGAGCCTGAGGCGCAGGGTCCAGCGTCATCTTAGGCTGGGGACACTGTCGTGGGAGATGCGGGTAGCGCCGACCCTGGCCGGAGGACGAGAATGCGCGTCCAGTGAGGGCCGATGTGGTTCTTCACGGCTTAGAGGGATGAGATGCCTTTTCCTTTCCATCCGATGGCGGTGGGCGGACACAGATGTGTGGCCACGGACTCATCGAGGGGGGGCAGTTTCTCATACCCTTTTTCCTCTGCGCCGTCCACGGAGGTGAGAGCAGAGGAGGAAGAAGGTCGAAGACGGGCCGAGTAGCGGGCGTGGGCTCGTGCTTCCCCGAGCGCTTAGTTCCTCTACCCCGCTGCTTCATTCGCACAGTGGCCTGTGCGGGCAGAGGTGGGGGGGATCAAGAAGCGGAGTCACTCTCTGAAAAGAAAGTTATCCGCGAGCGCAGAGAGGAGAGACTCATACTCTTGCAGTGAGAGCATTCCGTCTCTTTGAGCGCGTTCTCAGCGTGGGAGAGACCCAAGCATGAGACGCACTCGTCGTGCCCGCCAGCGGCGTGCAGGAAGACCCCACACGAGTGACAGGGAAGACGCGGCATTTGCAACAACGCCGCAGGAAATTTGCTCTTAGAAATTGCTCTTTTAGTGTCGCCGGATAGCGGCAGGGAAAAGACCGTTGCTGAGTAGCGAAACCGCTCGCTAGCGAAGCCGCCAACAGTATCCGCCGGAAGCGAAGCCGCTGAGCAGGAGGTCGAATCCGCTGCAGGTGCTCTCTCGACGGCGAAGCAGTCAGTCTCGGGAAGCGAAGATTGAGTCGTCGCTGAAGGAGAAGAGATCTGAGGACTCTACGGTGATGCGTCTGCTTATATATCCATAAGCAGGGTTCTAAATTAACTTTTTTGATCACCAGACAATGTGGCTGGTAACTTTCTAAAGTTACCAGCCAATCAGAATTTCCACTAGCCAATTTTTTTCGGGTGAAAATATGAGTAACACTGAATGCATTTGATCATTTTATTAACAATTTTGGCATGAAAAATACATATAAAGTACAATACATACAACAAAATATACACAGAAAGTGCATACATTTCAAGTTTGGGATTTATCTACAGTATCTATCTTTATATCTATCTACAGTATCTATCTTTCTATCTGTCTTTATATCTGTCTTTATATCTATCTACAGTATCTATCTTTATATCTTTCTATCTATCTTTCTGTCTTTATATCTGTCTATATCTATCTACAGTATCTATCTTTATATCTTTCTATCTATCTTTCTATCTGTCTTTATATCACTCTCATGGTCCTTTACTGCCTCGACTTTAAAATTAGTAGTTCCTACCACGAAATTATTCGTTTTGTTTTTTTCTTTCGCGTACATGCGGCAATCCTGACAAAACATGACGACATTTTCGTGATCAAACACAAGCCATTCACGACCCGTCAGCCATTTGGCATTAAATTTTCTTTTCTTCGATTCTCTGTTGATATCCTCATCCCCTGCCTCGTTCCTCTTCTCGCCCCCAGAAGTCTGTCCCAACCACAGCCTCATTTAGTTTAGCTAATCTTAACTTTATACTTTACTTTGCTAGCTAGCTAGCTAGCTATCTAGCTAAACTCCGTCTTATTTCAGTCTGCTCCCTGCTCTGGCTCCGTTCGTTTCCATGGTTTCTCGCGCTGGTTTCACTACAAATTGCGCGCAGCCAATGGGCGTATGAAACGTCACCACGTAGCATTACGAAACAGTGTTCTTGGGAAATGTAGGAAGTACTGTCAGGTGGATAAATGCATAGGATAAATGACCGAGAACAGAGCCTTATGTATCATGCATGTAATGCCTCATGCATCACCGGCCAAACTGGCTAGTAAGTTTTTATTAACACCCGCCAAAATGAATTTTTACCCGCATTTGGCGGGTTGGCGGGTGTTAATTTAGAACCCTGGCCATAAGCCCCGCCCATTCTGGCGGGTGCCATCGCCATTGATCCGGCAGCTCCGCTACGATTGGTTTAAAGTTTTACTTTTTTCCAGCCAATCACCGTGCAGTTTTCACTGCGCTATTGAATTGCTTCACTCATCAGAAAAAAAGGAGTTTTCCCCATAGCGTGCTGCTACGCAGTACGAGTGAAGTATCGATAGGGAACTGCAGTTGAAGTTCAATGCATTTATTGTTATATGTGTAATTGCCTGTACAGTTAAATTCTTATTTTAAAACTAGCGTGAGTGTATTAAATTAAGTGAGATTAAAATGATATGCTAGGTTCAGTTCTTGTTTAACCCATTTAACAGTCTCAATGTCCTGCAGTTCTGGGATAGCTCAGTGGTAAGAGCATTGTGTTAACAATGCAAGGTTGTGGGTTCGATCCCAGGAGATTGCAGATACCTATGTAAAATGTTTAGGATAATCCAATGTAAGTCGCTTAGGATGAAGGCGTCTGCCAAATGTCTAAATGTAAATCTAAATGTAGTTGCCAGATCACATACCGCTATTGTTAGTGGACTCTTGTCGGGATACCGGATAGGGCACCCAGCAACCGGGTGTGTTGGGTGTTCCTCGGCATCATGGGATACAGGAACACAGATACCTTTATTAGTTTTATTTTGCTTGCACAAGAGCGAAGAGGCCAGTTTTGCTGTTTCATAGGCCCCTACGCTCACAAGCAATGACTCAGGCCTGCATCGGGGGGGTGTTTGTATGTGCGAGTGTGAGTGGGCCCACTTTAATTTTATTATTTGGAATGCCTCTGTAAATTGACAGCTTACCGTTGTTACACAAGTGAAAAGTGTTCATTCATTGAGGACTTGTTACTGGGTTCGGGAAATTCATCATCACAAGGGTGTAAAAAATATCTACTAAGTGAAAAGACATAAAGTGTATTGAAAATATCAGGTTTTCCGGGTTAATATTATCTAGGGGTTATATATGGTTTATTTTCAGTAGATTTGTTATTTCCAGCTGTACATCTCTCTATTTGAGTCTAATTTGTGTTGTATTTTTTAAGGATTATTCATACATTAAATCTATATATACCCATATTCATTTTTTATTTTGTTTCTATTTTATAAATAAATCTCTTTACATTAAATTTCTGTAGGTCATTTATTTATTATCCAAGTTTACAGAGAAGGGGATTTAATACATTTGTCGAGAGATAATAATAACAAGAATCCGGTGCTCCACCGTTTAGAGTTTAGGTCATGCAAGCCTAGGAGGACAGGGGGCGCTACACAGGTATCTGACGCCTATCTGGCTCGAGGATGGGGTGGACGCACCCAAGACTACAGCGGTGAGACATTTCTGGCAACATGTGCACCCTTGAAGGAAACTTTGCTCTTTTAGAAATATGCTCTTTCCCAGTCAGCAAACACATTTGGCCCAGATTTGGCATCTGTCTGGCACAGCTGGCATTCATCCGGCACTGGCATACAGCATGTGGGCCAAACATTGCCCGGGTTTGGCAGGGATGGCACTGGATTTAAGACGGCACCCAAGACATGGGCAAGATGTCAAATATAGATATGTAGATCATATATGTATGGCCGATTTTGAGCCACATTTAAAATCCTTTTAAAATATTTTTTACAATCCATACAGAAAGGTAATGTATTCACATATATGTGAAACAATGTAAAATATATTGAAATACATCTTGAAAATATATTTTCAAAATGTGTGACAAAGCTCATGTTGCATTTAATTATGTGTGTTTGTGAAAGATTTTTATTTTCTCGTTTGTTTTCTTATATCGTAATGCTGTAGAAACAGAAAAGTGCCTTAATTATATTCTGAAATGTATGTTATGTTTAGGAATCATTATGTTGTCATTTAAGTAAATACTGTCTGTGCAAGGATGCAACTAAAAGAAATGTCTAAACCTATATGTTATGCAGGATGCAATGTTAATGACACCCCCCCCCTTATTTTGACACAGCGAGCACCAGAGAGCTGTAGGGGAGGGGTCAGGATGTGCACACACACAATAGTATAAAAATAACTAACTGTTTCAGCTTGTTGCAGTTGATCTCCCACACTGTAATTTGAGACGATTGTCTTTCCTCATGAGGGAATAAATCATTTTCTTTAATCCAAAAAGCCTTGATGTCTGACGATTCTTTAAAGTAATAATTATCAATTACAAATTGCGACGAGGATGGGATGGTCTGACTGAAGGAATCTCTGGAATTGGATAGATACCCTGGAGAGAAAAAGATTTCCAGCCCAACCCCGTTATTGAGGGAAGGGGGATTCCCGGATTTCCAACAACAGCACCATCCCACGAACCACAATAAACGAGTGCAACTGAAAATAAAATATAGACGGTGAGTCCGTTCATTCTTTGAGCAATCTAAGTACTGATTGTTAAGGTTAATGTGTTAGACGTAACACAAAAGTACGAAGTGCCATACAGTAAGAGTATCTAAGTCTTGATACTGGGTGAAAGAATGGGCAAAACCGCCTCGAAACAGATTGACGAATCGTCCCCCATTGTTTAGATTAGATTCAACTTTATTGTCATTACACATATACAAGTACAGTGTAACGAAATGTAGTTTAGGTCTAACCAGAAGTGCAGTTAGCAAGTGCAGGATATACATTTAGAATAAATACAGAATACAATAGTGAGAATATAATACAGTGGGCATGGACTATAAAAATATTTTGCAGTAGGTATGTTCTATGAAAATATGACAGTAGGTATATACTATGAACAATATATACAGATGGCTATATACTATGAACATTAATGTACAGGTGGATATGAACAGATACTAATTTAGACTAAAGTAGACTTAGGTATGCATAAATTATTGACATTGGCTATTAAAGTTGCAGTGCAATAGGTGAGTGAATGCAGTTGTTGAAGTTACAGTGCAGTGGATGAGTTAATGCAGTTATTAAAGTTACGGTGGAGTATACGAGTTAATGCAGTTTATAGGTTACAGAGCAGTAGATTAGTTAATGCAGTTATTGAAGTTACAGTGCAATAGATGAGTAGATGCAGTTAATAGAGTTACCGTGCAGTAGATTAGTTAATGCAGTTATTGAAGTTACCGTGCAATAGATGAGTAGATGCAGTTAATAGAATTACAGTGCAGTAGATAGGTTAGTGCAGTTATGGAATTTGTCCATTAGTGCAAATGAGCATTCAGTTAAATATTCCTAGTGTGCAAGTGAGCAGTGTAGTGTCACGAAATAGTTTTGACAGAACCCAGATGCAGGCAGACGAAGGTTTAACAATAAATGTTTATTAAATAAAACACCCACAATGGGGAAAACCAGCACAAAGAAAACACTTCCAAAACAAACACTAGAAAACAAAGTCTCTAGAAAAGTGAAAATAATAAGTTTACAAACTGTAAACAGGAACAACAGGTTATCCAATAGCGTGAGCGCAAAACATCTAGTGCTACAACTGACAATAGACATAAGACAATAGATAGTAGATAAAGACAATGCACCAACACTGAACAGTGAGAAACTGAGACCATATAAAGGGAGACACTAACGAGGAGTGATTACATGGGGAGAGTGGTGACAGCTGATGGGAATGAAACCCTAACAAGGTGAATTACAAAACAGACGATGGGAATGAAACCCTAATGAAATTACAGGAGATAGGAGGGTGGGGCTGAGAGACATAACAGGAAGACACATGGCATTAAGTAACAACATAAAGCCACATGTCTCCACACATAACACAACAGAAACACGAAAGACGTGGCAATGTCATGACTCTGCCCAGGGAGCTAGAAAGCTCGAGACAGGAAGGACAGAGTCCTAACATTACCCCCGCCCCCAGAAACGCCCCATGGCGTCTCAAGGGCGAAACTTCAGCGGGCCAAAACACAAAAGCACAAAGACAAACACCACAAGCACAACACAGAACAAACTAAAGGGAACATAAGGGAGGCTATGAAGGGGTTCGGGTGGGTCAACAAAAACAACAAACATGGGAGGGGGGGTGGGGGAATGGGAGGCCAAACCTTGGGGACACCAGAAAAGGGTGGGACAGGTTGAGGAGACTTGAAACAACCGGACGAGACCGGCGGGGACTTGAAGCAACCGGACGAGACCGGCGGGGACTTGAAGCAACCGGACGAAACCGGCGGGGACTTGAAGATTCACCACAACCTTGCCATTCAACTAGGCTCATCAACGATTACACCGTCCAGCACAGCCAGAAACCTGGGAGTGGTAATCGATGATCGGCTTAACCTCACAAGTCATGTTGCCAGCACCACCCAGTCCTGTAGATTCATCCTCTACAACATTAGGAAAATTAGACCATTCCTATCGGAGCACTCTACGCAAGTCCTAGTCCAGGCTCTTGTCCTGTCCAAACTGGATTATTGCAATGCGCTTCTGGCTGGACTTCCTGCTTGCACAATCAAACCTCTCCAGATGATCCAGAATGCGGCGGCAAGAGTGGTCTTCAATGAACCGAAGAGAGCGCATTTTACTCCGCTTTTCATCAGGTTACACTGGCTCCCTGTTGCCGCCCGCATAAAGTTCAAGGCTTTGCTCCTGGCCTACAAGACCAACACCGGATCTGCACCATCGTATCTCCACTCGGTAATGCAGATCTATGTTCCTGCCAGATCACTGCGTTCTGCAAAGGAACAACGACTAGTGGTACCATCCCAAAAAGGAAAAAAAGTCACTCTCCCGTACCTTCACTGGATCTGTTCCACATTGGTGGAATGATCTACCAGCTGCTACAAGATCAGCAGACTCGGTTGCCATCTTTAAAAAACACCTAAAAACGCATCTCTTCCGTCAACACGTTGCTGATTGAGTTTTTCCTAATTCTCTTCCCTTTCCTTCTTAAAAAAAATAAAAATAATTACTAACCTCACTATTCTTAGCTTTTATACTGTGCTAGGCTTTAATGGACTAGTTTGATGCACTTATGTATTTTCGTTGCCTATGTTGTTATAATTGCTTCCAATGTTTCCTCATCTGTAAGTCGCTTTGGATAAAAGCGTCTGCTAAATGACTAAATGTAAATGTAAATGTAAGCAACCGGACGAGACCGGCGGGGACTTGAAGCAACCGGACGAGACCGGCGGGGACTTGAAGCAACCGGACGAGACCGGCGGGGACTTGAAGCAACCGGACGAGACCGGCGGGGACTTGAAGCAACCGGACGAGACCGGCGGGGACTTGAAGCAACCGGACGAGACCGGCGGGGACTTGAAGCAATTGGACGAGACCGGCGGGGACTTGAAGCAACCGGACGAGACCGGCGGGGACTTGAAGGGGCTAGGGAGAGGTGTGTGTCCAAGGGGGAAAAAAGCTTGAGGTGATGTCGGCCGGAGAACTGGCTGAGGCACCGGCTGGAAGGCCGCCTGCGGAAGGGCAGGTCCGGCCGCCTGCGGAGGGGCAGGTCAGGCCGCCTGCTGAGAGGCAGGTCCTGACGCCTGCTGAGAGGCAGGTCCTGACGCCTGCTGAGAGGCAGGTGCTGACGCCTGCTGAGAGGCAGGTGCTGACGCCTGCTGAGAGGCAGGTGCTGACGCCTGCTGAGAGGCAGGTGCTGACGCCTGCTGAGAGGCAGGTCCTGACGCCTGCTGAGAGGCAGGTCCTGACGCCTGCTGAGAGGCAGGTCCTGACGCCTGCTGAGAGGCAGGTCCTGACGCCTGCTGAGAGGCAGGTCCTGACGCCTGCGGAGAGGCAGGTCCTGACGCCTGCGGAGAGGCAGGTCCTGACGCCTGCTGGATCACTGGCTGTGAACCCGGCTGGAGAACCGGCAGGAGCGCCGGCTGGGCTGGGTTACGTGCCCCCCTCCGTTGCCTCTTCCTCTTCTGCCGAGCCAATCTCCTGGTAGTCGGCTGGAGGAAGGAGGTGAAGGACGGGGCTGGCTCCGCGTTGGAGGCCTCCGAAGAGGACCCCCAGGACTCTCTCCTTCCACGCTTGCCCTGAAGACTGGTAGGTGGTGAAGAGGTTGCAGGGTCCGAGGCTGATGGTGCGGTGGTGGTCACCACCCCAAGCTCCAGGGTGTGATCCTCGGGGATGGGGCCCAACGGAGAAGACAACCTCGGACAGACGGAGACACTGGGCTCCGGTCGGCTCATGGTGAACTGGAGCACACCCTCGAAGCCAAGCGGTCTCAGCCTCCTCATCTCCGCAGGCGATAGGGGGACCCTCAGTCCGCTGTTGAATGCCGCCGTCACCTCTTCCTCCCCGAAGAGCTCCTCCACTGCGGCTTCCAGGAACCTGTCCAGGTACTCGTACCGGTCCAAGTACCCCTGGCGAATGCTGGAGAGGGAACCAGGCTGGCGAGGCCTTGCAGGGAAAATCGCCGCCTGCTGGGTTCTTATGGGTTGGTGCATTCTGTCACAAAATAGTTTTGACAGAACCCAGATGCAGGCAGACGAAGGTTTAACAATAAATGTTTATTAAATAAAACACCCGCAATGGGGAAAACCAGCACAAAGAAAACACTTCCAAAACAAACACTAGAAAACAAAGTCTCTAGAAAAGTGAAAATAATAAGTTTACAAACTGTAAACAGGAACAACAGGTTATCCAATAGCGTGAGCGCAAAACATCTAGTGCTACAACTGACAATAGACATAAGACAATAGATAGTAGATAAAGACAATGCACCAACACTGAACAGAGAGAAACTGAGACACTAACGAGGAGTGATTACATGGGGAGAGTGGTGACAGCTGATGGGAATGAAACCCTAACGAGGTGAATTACAAAACAGACGATGGGAATGAAACCCTAATGAAATTACAGGAGATAGGAGGGTGGGGCTGAGAGACATAACAGGAAGACACGTGGCATTAAGTAACAACATAAAGCCACATGTCTCCACACATAACACAACAGAAACACGAAAGACGTGGCAATGTCATGACTCTGCCCAGGGAGCTAGAAAGCTCGAGACAGGAAGGACAGAGTCCTAACATGTAGAGTGCAAATGATGCTGTGTGTGTGTAAACAGTCCGGTAGAGCAGATAACATGAAGTACTGGTGTGTACAGTTCAGTCATGCATGCAGCCCTGTAGTGCAATGTAAACAATGTAAACAATGTTGTAGCAGCATTGGAGTTAAAGGTATGAGAGGTAGTGGAATCAGTGGGGGCAGAGTTCAATAATGAAACAGCTCTGGGAAAAAAGTTTCTTAGTCTGCTGGTTCTTGTCCGGAGGCACCGGAAGCGCCTACCGGAAGGCAGGAGAGTAAACAGTCTGTGAGCGGGGTGAGAGGAGTCCTTGAGAATGCTGCGAGCTGGACGCAGACAGCGTTTCTTCTGGATGTCCTCAATGCCAGAAAGTGTAGTCCCTGTGATGCGCTGGGCTGCTTTCACCACCTGCTGCAGTGCCTTGCGCTCAGCAACAGAACAGTTCCCGTACCAGACTGTGACACAGTTGGTCAGGATGCTCTCTATCGTGCAGCGATAGAAGTTCACCAGGATAGTTGAAGACAGTTGGTTCTTCTTCAGTGTCCTCAGAAAGAAGAGACGCTGGTGAGCCTTCTTGACCAGGCATGAGGTGTTGGTGGTCCAGGACAGGTCCTCCGAAATGTGAGTCCCCAGGAACTTAAAACTGGAAACACGTTCAACAGCCATCCCATTAATGTGGATGGGGTTGTGTGTGCCTCCTTTCGCCTTCCTGAAGTCCACGATGATCTCCTTTGTCTTGGAGGTGTTAAGGAGCAGGTTGTTGTCTGAGCACCATGTGGCCAGGTGCCGGACCTCCTCCCTGTATGCAGTCTCATCGTTGTTGCTGATGAGACCAATCACTGTTGTATCGTCTGCAAACTTGATGAAGGAGTTATTTCCGTTCACAGGCCTGCAGTCGAGTGTGAAAAGGGAGTAGAGAAAGGGGCTCGGTACACAGGCCTGTGGTACACCAGTGTTGAGGGTGGTGGTGGTGGAGCAGATGGGGCCTAACCTAACAAGCTGAGTCCTGTTTGTCAGGAAGTCCATAATCCAGTTGCAGGTAGGGTTGTTGATGCCTAGGTTTCCAAGTTTGACGATTAGCTTGGAAGGGATGACGGTATTGAAAGCAGAACTGAAGTCTACGAACAGCATACGTGCATAAGTGTCCTTATTGTCCAGATGTGTGAGCACGGAGTTCAGCGCCATGGACACTGCATCATCTGTGCTCCTATTGTTGCGATAGGCAAATTGGTATGGGTCCAGTGTGGGTGGAAGAGCTTGTCTCTTTAGATGTTTCACATTGTTGTCTTTGTCAAGACAAATGAGGTTGAAGTTGTGCCTTCAGTCTGGAATAAAAATGGAGAGTGCATGTGGCCTCCAAATAAGATTGATGTAACAAAAGCGGTGAGATCCCAGAAACTACCTTTAGCTGTTGATCACACAGACATTGATCAGACCGATGGAGGAGACTCGCCAATTACATTTCAAAGAAAATTTTTGGTCTGTTTGTTTAATGTTTTGCACCACATTTACAAATTAAACCCTATCTTGAAATTGTGATGTTAGACCCAAGAACATTCTTTTCCCTGGAGAAGATGACGACGACGACGATGATGTGATGGAAGAGCACCTGAAAGAACAAAATCAACAAAAGGGTAGGAAGCATCTGCTTTTTATAATGATAATGTATTTTATCACAACAGATAAATGACTGAGACATTTTGTACTTTTTAAGCAGAAGGTATGCTCCGAAAATGGCTAAACATGCCAACAAATTAGACCCAGGAAAGCCAAACTGCCCTAAGCTCTTCCACAGTACTCCTGACCTCCGCAATGATGAGATGGAAGGCATTAAAGGAACAAAGTAAAAAGAAAAGTAAGAAGCATCAGCCTTTTTAAATTACAGTGCCTTTTATCACAGCTGTCAAAGGACTAAGATGTTTTGTACTTTGCAGGAGGTATGCCTTACCAAATGCTCCAGTGATCTCTAGGGAACAGATTTCACAAGAGGCTGTGCATTAGTAGCGATTTATCCAAATATTCATATGCTTATTAGGGATACTATTGCTGAGACACAGTGCACTGTTTTTTTTTATTCTGCAATGTGAGACCAATTATCTGGGGTATCATCTGGGCAATGGACAGTTAAGGGCGCAGATTGATAAGGTGGAGGCAATAAGAAGCCAACAGTCAAAGACCAAGAAGGAGATGAGATCGTTCTTGGTACAGGTGAGTTGGTACCGGAGGTTCGTACCAAACTTCGCCTCCATCGCAGCTCCCCTGACAAACCTCTTGTCCAAGACAGTAACAAACTAGATTTTCTGGACCGATGACTGTGAGACAGCCCAACACTGAAGGAGAGGATGTGTTCCAGTCCTGTCCAACAGAGTCCCGACTTCGCGGCAAGATTCCTGGTGCAGGTGGACGCATCCGCATTAGAAATAGGAGCTGTTCTGGCTCAAGGAAACCCGGGAGAGGAGAGGCCGGATGTCTATCTCAGCCAAAAGCTGTTGCCTAGGAAGACAAGATATTCAGCAATTGAGAAGGAAGGACTGGCCATCAAATGGTCATTGGACAGTTTGAGGTATTACCTACTAGATAGGGAGTTTGATTCAGAGACAGACCATCGAGCCCTGACCTGGATTCAGTTCATGAGGGACCATAATGCCAGAGTCACACGGTGGTACCTTGCCCTCCAGCCATAAAGGTTCGAGATTAAGCAATAAACCACAGAGGCTCAACGTGGTAGCCGACTACTTGTCAAGGTTCCCAGCCAGCATGCGGCTTGGAGAGGGGGAAGGTGATGTGATAAACTCACTTTGTATACCACCGCTGAGGAAGCAGCACTAACACACCTACATTTACACGCACAGTTACATACTGTATTCATTAACCACTACCCTCCTTTTCTCCGTTAGCGCTGTTGGTGAAGTGGGTGCACACACAAAACCAATGGCACATGTACACATTTTTCCCAATCTCCATAACTGTTTCCATACATTTTCATACATGCTTGCACTTTGTCATTGTTTCGTCTTAAGTTTGTTAGTTCAAGTGATTTGATTGTCTTCCAGTACGATCGGTCGACTCGAGCAAACCGCTGTTAGCAAATGACGGCACTTCCGGGTCGCGCCGATCCAGCGTGGCCGGGAGCGGGCGATACCATTGTGTTAAGTCTCACTGATCTCACCTCACTGCGGCGGAATCGGTTTGTTGTATCACTGCACTTGCACTTTCTTTCATATTAGTGTATTTTATTCATATCATACATTGTTACTTATCACTGTCGTTGCTAAAACCAAAACACTCAGCGCCGTTAGCATAGCACAAGCGTGCTAGCGGGCTTTCAGTTTACACTGCTAAATATCATCTCACCTTCTAGTTGTCTTGTGTGCTAACGGTTTCTCTCTTAAGTGTATATACTAAGAATCATCGAGCAGCCTTGGTAAGTTGGAATTACTCTTCAAACCTGGTGAGTTATGGCTTCTTCTCTTATTATTGTCACTTGCACCTCATGTCAAATGTTTAGCTTAGCCTTCCCTGTCAGCGGCGAGGGCTTTACATGCGATAAATGCAGGGAAATAGCTAGGCTGAGAGAGAAGATCTCAAAATTAGAGTCTCGCATCCAATCTTTATCCGAGGATAGTAAGAATGTAAGGAGCTTAGAAAACACTTTGGATGCGAGCAATATTAGTCCGCACAATTCGGTTCCGGTTGAACAACCCCCGCAGCTGGGAAACTTTGTGACTGTGAGACGCCGTAGTCGCAGGTCAAAACATCACTCAATTGTTGTGGAATTTTCTTATTCCTTAATCAAGGTGAGTCAATTTTGACAAACGCAACATACAGAGACATCAGGTACTTTGCAAAGTATTTTATTGTCGTTTAATCTGCATCATAAGCAATGAGCATGGTGCAGAGCAAAGGCACTCTTTCCTCCTGCACCCAGAGTATATATAGAAATTAAAAACGTGACCCCCCCTCCCTTTGCCCCCTAACAAGAATCCCGAGCTGGTTTACGAGAAGTGATGCCCGTTATTCCAAACAGAACATCTTGGCCTCTGCTCGAGGGCAAAGGCAGAGTGGTATGACGTGTATAGAGAAAAACATGATAACATAGAAAAGAAAACATAGATAGAAACTTCATAAACATATTGATAGACACATCAAGAAGCTAGACTAGAAAATTTCCATTACATTCCCCCCTTTTACCATATATGATAACCAAAATCTTTATACTTTGACCCGTAAGATGAGCAATGCCCTTTCCCTCATAACTAAAATTTTTCTGAGTTAGAGCTAGTCTAAAACTTTCTCTTTTTCCTTTTTATTTGGCCGTCCCAGGGGACATAATGGCCCACATTTTCAAATTTCGTTGCCTTATCCAGAACATCAACTGAGGTACACGTACCTCTACACAAATACATATTTGTTCCCCAGTACCTAGCAGAATTAGGGTAACACTGTCCCTCCCCATACCATTTTATTAAACTTGGAATATAGTGTTGCACAAAAACAAAATTCTATAATCTCTAATTTCTCGGACAGTTGATTCCCTTTGCGAGCACCAATGGTGCCCCTCCTGTCGCTTCAGTCAGCACGACCATTGCGAAGAGCCATACGGTTGGAGTTGCGATGGGCCTATGGTTGGAGTTGCCACTCCTTAGACACCTTTTTGCAGTGGGAGGCATGTCTTTCCTACGACTTCCTGGAAGCTGTGTAATGATTTGTCAGCTCCATTTGCTACTGTTCTTTTGACCTGCACAAACATTTTGAGAGCAAAAACACAAAAACACATTGCTTGTAACATCCCCCCTTTTGACGCGTGGTCTAGGCCATGCGTCAAAATCGCAAAAGCAGGGAAAAAAATGTTTGGCAAACAGGTGAGGCCTGTTAAATACACATTGTCCGTGTATTTACATGAGCACTTCTTCCAAAATGCACGCTTATCCGGTTCTGCAAAATGTTTGCATCTCTGCAAGAGAAAAAAGTTTTGTTAGTGATTTCTGGAGACAATCTGTCTGTCTCTGATGTTGCTTGCTTTGCTGCAAGGTCAGCTCGTCGGCTTCCTGTAGAAATTGTTTCAGATACAAAAGTGTGTGTGGCATAGTCACACACACCAATGGCTGATGGTAGAAGAATGGCAGATAGCATATCAGCAGCCTATGTGTGATTAAGAATGTTTTTACCATCAGCTTTTAAAAAGTTTCTGTGTTTCCACAGTGTGCCAAAATCATGAGTTACACCAAATGCATATCTACTATCTGTGTGAATGTCTACATTTTTATTCTTTGATAATTTGCATGCGCGTGTGAGTGCAATGAGCTCTGCTGTCTGAGCAGAGAAATGGTCCCTAAAAATTATATCAATTGCTTCTTTGCTTTTGGACTTGCGATGTCTGTAATTGCAGACACGTTTTGCGGACAGCTGTCTGCCGCAGTCAGTAATTTCGTGACCCAAAAATGAACAACTTGTTTTGCCAGCTGGACTTTGGAGACATTTACTTTGTGTTCTTTTCTCTTATCTTTTTAACTGGAAACAAAGGCCTGCGGTCAGGTGAATTTGGGCATGACACAACTATGCCTTTATTAGGGTTCGAGCCCGTAGGGCTAGAAACCTATTGTATTTGTAGCTTTTATTAGGGTTCGAGCCCGTAGGGCTAGAAACCTATTGTATTTGTGGGTTTTATTAGGGTTCGAGCCCGTAGGGCTAGAAACCTATTGTATTTGTTGGTTTTATTCTTCTTCTTATTATTCTTCCCTAAAACTGAATGGGCAGCCCAAACCGTAAGGCCGACAGAGCTGAGACTTGGTCAGATGGTAGTAGTCTTGCTCGCTACTCAGATACACGGAGCCAGCCATGTCGGCCCATAGGTGGCGCTACAGTGATAAAAAGCGCCTTTACGCTCATTACTCCTAAACCGTTTGTCGCACACCCAAGTGTCTTATATCATTGTAATCATTGGCTCAAAACTTAAAAAACGTATAGGTCCGATTTCATTTCCGGTATGCAAATTTTTTCGGTAATTTGCATTTTATGCAAAAAAAAAAAAATGAACTAGTCTCTGGATTTTTGCCGGATCGGAACCAAACCAACGCTGATGAATTCTGTGGAGTGTGAATGTAAATAATTATCGAAAAAAAGTTGAAATTTCGATCCGTGGTGGCTGGGGGGCGACAAAACGTCTGAACCGGAAGGGGCATATTTGATTAAAATGGTTATAACTCGTGAACCGTTTGAGCTATCTTCACGAGGCTTGGACCATATGTTTATACTCTCAGTCCGAGGTCACGGTATAAAAAAGTCGGCGTTTGGCCTCAAGGTGGCGCTATAATATACATTTTCTCGAAAAGGGCAATAACTACCCAACAGTTTGCCCGATCGACTAATTTCTTGGTATGGTGTGTCTTTGTGTCATGTACCATGATTCTAGAAAAGGACATTGGCGTATCTAAAAAAACATGGCCGCCATCGGCCAATGAAGTTTGAGCACTCCTTAGACCGACTTAACGGAGGCCGATCGAAACGACACTCGCTGGGCTTGTTCCACTGATGGTCAAGAAGGTCTGTAAGAAATATGAAGTCATTCGGCCACTGGGGGCGAAATAACGTTTTTGGAGTCCTTTAACAATTGTGTGTCACGTGACATTTGACAAATACTCAAACTATTTACATCAAATGATAGCTCTTCTCATTCTGAACAACTTTGCCTCTTGAACCACTTCTGTCGATTAAACGGTTCGTGAGTTATCGCTGATGATGTCAAAAACCTACTTTCGCGAACTCGTCCTAGGTTTTTCGATTAATCGGAACCAAACCGATTCAGATGACTTCTGTGGAGTGTGAATATCAATAATTATCGAAAAAAAGTTGAAATTTCCTTTCAAGGTCGCTTAGGGGCACCAAAATAAAAAAATGGGCGGGGCCTATTTCATTTAAATGGCCATAACTCAATAACTATTAGAGATATGATCATGGGGCTTGAAAAATATGTGAAGACCATCACTCAGAGGTCACATACGTAAGGGCGCGGCGTTTGGACACTAGGTGGCGCTATAACAGTAAAAATGGCTAAATTGACGTGTTTTTGGTTTCAAAAACAATTGTGTATCACGTGAAATTTGACATATACGCAAACTATTTACGTCATATGATAGCTCTCCTCATTCTGAACAACTTTGCCTCTAGAACCACTTCTGTCAAACAAACGGTTCATGAGTTATCGCCGATGATGTCAAAAACCTACTTTCGTGAACTCGTCCTAGGTTTTTTGACCGATCGGAACCAAACCAATGCAGATGACTTCTGTGGAGTGTGAATGTCAATAATTATCGTAAGAAAGTTGAAATTTCCTTTCAAGGTTGCTTAGGGGCATCAAAATAAAAAAATGGGCGGGGCCTATTACATTTAAATGGCCATAACTCAATAACTATATGAGATCTCATCATGGGGCTTGAAACATATGTGAAGACCATAACTCCGACGTCACAAACCTAAGGCCGCGGCGTTTGGACACTAGGTGGCGCTATAACAGTAAAAATGGCTAAATTTACGAGTTTTGGTTGCAAAAACAATTGTGTATCACGTGACATTTGACATATACTCAAACTATTTACATCATATGATAGCTCTCCTCATTCTGAACAACTTTGCCTCTGGAACCACTTCTGTCAAACAAACGGTTTGTGAGTTATCGCAGATGATGTCAAAAACCTACTTTCGCGAACTAGTCCTTGGTTTTTTGACCGATCGGAACCAAACCAATGCAGATGACTTCTGTGGAGTGTGAATGTCAATAACTATCGAAAAAAAGTTGAAATTTCCTTTCAAGGTCGATAAGGGACGTACGCCAAAAGTTCTTAATATGCGGAGCCTTTTACATTAAAATGGCCATAACTCAAGAACTAGCTCCGAGGTCACCTACTAAAGGCAGCGCCTTTTGGCCGCTAGTTCTCTTCGTTCTGAACAATCTTGACGCTTTAGACTGCTCGAACCCGGGAATCGCTGCTTGCAGCTATATTTAGGGTTCGAGCCCGTAGGGCTAGAAACCTATTGTATTTGTTGGTTTTATTAGGGTTCGAGCCCGAAGGGCTAGAAACCTATTGTATTTGTAGCTTTTATTATTATTATTATTTTTCCGCCGTAAAACTGATCGTGCAGCCCAAACCGTAAGTCGGACAGAGCTGAGATTCGGTCAGATGGTAGTAGTATTGCTCGCTACTCAGATACTCGGAGCCAGCCATGTCGGCCCATAGGTGGCGCTACAGCGATGCTGAATGCGTTTGCGCTCATAATTCCTAAATCGCTTGTCGCACGCCCCAGTGTTCTAGATACATGTGATCATTGGCTCAAAACTTAAAAAACGTATATCTCCGATTTCATTTCCGGTATGCTAATTTTTTCGCTAATTTGCATTTTATGCAAAAATAAAAAAATGTAACTTGTCTCTGGATTTTTGACCAATCGGAACCAGACCAATGCTGATGAATTCTGTGGAGTGTGAATGTAAATAATTATCGAAAAAAAGTTGAAATTTCGATTTGCGGTGGCCGGGGGGCGCCAAAACGTCGGAACCGGAAGGAGCAAATTTTACTAAAATGGTTATAACTCATGAACCGTTTGAGCTATCTGCACAGGGCTTGGACCATATGTTTATACTCTCAGTCCGAGCTCATATTGTCAAAAAGTCGGCGTTTGGCCTCTAGGTGGCGCTATAATATACATTTTCTCGAAAAGGGCAATAACTACCCAACAGTTTGCCCTATCGACTAATTTCTTGGTATGGTGTGTCTTTGTGTCATGTACCATGATTCTAGAAAAGGACATTGGCGTATCTAAAAAAACATGGCCGCCATCGGCCAGTGAAGTTTGAGCACTCCTTAGACCGACTTAACGGAGGCCGATCGAAACGACACTCGCTGGGCTTGTTCGACTCATGGTCAAGAAGGTCTGTAAGAAATATGAAGTCATTCGGCCACTGGGGGCGAAATAACGTTTTTGGAGTCCTTTAACAATTGTGTATCACGTGACATTTGACATATACTCAAACTATTTACATTATTTGATAGGACTCCTCATTCTGAACAACTTTGCCTCTGGAACCAGTTCTGTCGATCAAACGGTTCGTGAGTTATCGCCGATGATGTCAAAAACCTACTTTCGCGAACTAGTCCTAGGTTTTTCGATTAATCGGAACCAAACCGATTCAGATTACTTCTGTGGAGTGTGAATGTCAATAATTATCGAAAGAAAGTTGAAATTTCCTTTCAAGGTTGCTTAGGTGCATCAGAATAAAAAAATGGGCGGGGCCTATGACATTTAAATGGCCATAACTCAATAACTATTAGAGATATGATCATGGGGCTTGAAACATATGTGAAGACCATCACTCAGAGGTCACATACGTAAGGGCGCGGCGTTTGGACACTAGGTGGCGCTATAACAGTAAAAATGGCTAAATTGACGTGTTTTTGGTTGCAACAACAATTGTGTATCACGTGACCTTTGACATATAATCAAACTATTTACATCATATGATAGCTCTTCTCATTCTGAACAACTTTGCCTCTGGAACCGCTTCTGTCAAACAAACGGTTTGTGAGTTATCGCCGATGATGTCAAAAACCTACTTTCGCTAACTAGTCCTAGGTTTTTCGATTAATCGGAACCAAACCGATTCATATGACTTCTGTGGAGTGTGAATGTCAATAACTATCGAAAGAATGTTGAAATTTCCTTTCAAGGTCGATAAGGGACGCACGCCAAAAGTTCTAATCATGCGGAGCCTTTTACAATAAAATGGCCATAACTCAAGAACTAGCTCTGAGGTCACCTACTAAAGGCAGCGCCTTTTGGCCGCTAGTTCTCTTCATTCTGAACAATCTTGACGCTTTAGACTGCTCGAACCCGGGAATCGCTGCTTGCAGCTATATTTCTTCTTCTTATTATTCTTCCCTAAAACTGAATGGGCAGCCCAAACCGTAAGGCCGACAGAGCTGAGACTTGGTCAGATGGTAGTAGTCTTGCTCGCTACTCAGATACACGGAGCCAGCCATGTCGGCCCATAGGTGGCGCTACAGTGATAAAAAGCGCCTTTACGCTCATTACTCCTAAACCGTTTGTCGCACACCCAAGTGTCTTATATCATTGTAATCATTGGCTCAAAACTTAAAAAACGTATAGGTCCGATTTCATTTCCGGTATGCAAATTTTTTCGGTAATTTGCATTTTATGCAAAAAAAAAAAAATGAACTAGTCTCTGGATTTTTGCCGGATCGGAACCAAACCAACGCTGATGAATTCTGTGGAGTGTGAATGTAAATAATTATCGAAAAAAAGTTGAAATTTCGATCCGTGGTGGCTGGGGGGCGACAAAACGTCTGAACCGGAAGGGGCATATTTGATTAAAATGGTTATAACTCGTGAACCGTTTGAGCTATCTTCACGAGGCTTGGACCATATGTTTATACTCTCAGTCCGAGGTCACGGTATAAAAAAGTCGGCGTTTGGCCTCAAGGTGGCGCTATAATATACATTTTCTCGAAAAGGGCAATAACTACCCAACAGTTTGCCCGATCGACTAATTTCTTGGTATGGTGTGTCTTTGTGTCATGTACCATGATTCTAGAAAAGGACATTGGCGTATCTAAAAAAACATGGCCGCCATCGGCCAATGAAGTTTGAGCACTCCTTAGACCGACTTAACGGAGGCCGATCGAAACGACACTCGCTGGGCTTGTTCCACTGATGGTCAAGAAGGTCTGTAAGAAATATGAAGTCATTCGGCCACTGGGGGCGAAATAACGTTTTTGGAGTCCTTTAACAATTGTGTGTCACGTGACATTTGACAAATACTCAAACTATTTACATCAAATGATAGCTCTTCTCATTCTGAACAACTTTGCCTCTTGAACCACTTCTGTCGATTAAACGGTTCGTGAGTTATCGCTGATGATGTCAAAAACCTACTTTCGCGAACTCGTCCTAGGTTTTTCGATTAATCGGAACCAAACCGATTCAGATGACTTCTGTGGAGTGTGAATATCAATAATTATCGAAAAAAAGTTGAAATTTCCTTTCAAGGTCGCTTAGGGGCACCAAAATAAAAAAATGGGCGGGGCCTATTTCATTTAAATGGCCATAACTCAATAACTATTAGAGATATGATCATGGGGCTTGAAAAATATGTGAAGACCATCACTCAGAGGTCACATACGTAAGGGCGCGGCGTTTGGACACTAGGTGGCGCTATAACAGTAAAAATGGCTAAATTGACGTGTTTTTGGTTTCAAAAACAATTGTGTATCACGTGAAATTTGACATATACGCAAACTATTTACGTCATATGATAGCTCTCCTCATTCTGAACAACTTTGCCTCTAGAACCACTTCTGTCAAACAAACGGTTCATGAGTTATCGCCGATGATGTCAAAAACCTACTTTCGTGAACTCGTCCTAGGTTTTTTGACCGATCGGAACCAAACCAATGCAGACGACTTCTGTGGAGTGTGAATGTCAATAATTATCGTAAGAAAGTTGAAATTTCCTTTCAAGGTTGCTTAGGGGCATCAAAATAAAAAAATGGGCGGGGCCTATTACATTTAAATGGCCATAACTCAATAACTATATGAGATCTCATCATGGGGCTTGAAACATATGTGAAGACCATAACTCCGACGTCACAAACCTAAGGCCGCGGCGTTTGGACACTAGGTGGCGCTATAACAGTAAAAATGGCTAAATTTACGAGTTTTGGTTGCAAAAACAATTGTGTATCACGTGACATTTGACATATACTCAAACTATTTACATCATATGATAGCTCTCCTCATTCTGAACAACTTTGCCTCTGGAACCACTTCTGTCAAACAAACGGTTTGTGAGTTATCGCAGATGATGTCAAAAACCTACTTTCGCGAACTAGTCCTTGGTTTTTTGACCGATCGGAACCAAACCAATGCAGATGACTTCTGTGGAGTGTGAATGTCAATAACTATCGAAAAAAAGTTGAAATTTCCTTTCAAGGTCGATAAGGGACGTACGCCAAAAGTTCTTAATATGCGGAGCCTTTTACATTAAAATGGCCATAACTCAAGAACTAGCTCCGAGGTCACCTACTAAAGGCAGCGCCTTTTGGCCGCTAGTTCTCTTCGTTCTGAACAATCTTGACGCTTTAGACTGCTCGAACCCGGGAATCGCTGCTTGCAGCTATATTTATTCTTCTTCTTCTTCTTTGTTATTATTCTTCCCTAAAACTACATGGGCAGCCTAAACCGTAAGGCCGACAGAGCTGAGACTTGGTCAGATGGTAGTAGTCCTTGTCGCTACTCAGATACATGGACCCAGCCAAATCGGCCCATAGGTGGCGCTACAGCGATGAAAAGCGCGTTTGCACTCTTTACTCCTAAACCGTTTGTCGCACACCCAAGTGTTTTATATCATTGTAATCATTGGCTCAAAACTTAAAAAACGTATATCTCCGATTTCATTTCCGGTATGCAAATTTTTCCGCTAATTTGCATTTTATGCAAAAAAATTAAAATGAACTAGTCCCTGGATTTTTGCCCGATCGGAACCAAACCAACGCTGATGAATTCTGTGGAGTGTGAATGTGAATAATTATCAAAAAAACGTTGAAATTTCGATTCACCATTGCTAGGGGGCGCCAAAACGTCTGAACCGGAAGTGCCATGGTTGACTTAAATGGCCATAACTTGTGAACCGTTTGAGCAATCTTCATGGGGCTTGTACCCTATGTGTAGACTCTCAGTCCGGGGTCACAGTAAAAAGGATTTGGCGCTTGGCCACTAGGTGGCGCTATAATTTACATGAACTCGAAAAGGGCTATAACTACCCAACCGTTTGCCCGATAAACTTATTATTTGGTATGGTGTGTCTTTGTGTCATGCACCATGACTGTATAAAAGGACAGTGGCGTATCTAAAGAAACATGGCGGTCATCGGCCAATGAAGTTTGAGCACTCATTAGACAGGGTTAACGGAGGCCGATCAAAACGACACTCGCTGGGCTTGTTCGACTCATGGTCCAGAAGGTCTGTAAGAAATATGAACTCATTCGGCCACCGGGGGGCGAAGTAACGGTTTTAGAGTGAATAAACAATTGTATGTCACGTGACATTTGACATATACTCAAACTATTTACATCATATAATAGCTCTTCTCATTCTGAACAACTTTGCCTCTGAACACGCTTCTGTCGATTGAACGGTTTGCGAATTATCGCTGACGATGTCAAAAACCTACTTTCGCGAACTAGTCCTAGGTTTTTCGACCGATCGGATCCAAACCAATGCAGATGACATCTCTGGAGTGTGAATGTAAATAATTATCAAAAAAAAGTTGAAATTTTCTTTCACGGTTGCTTAGGGGCGAAAACATTTTAAATAGGCGGAGCCTATTACATTAAAATGCCCATAACTCGAGCACTATTAGAGATATCATCATGGGGCTTGGAACATATGTGTAGACCATCACTCCGAGATGAATTACAAAATACCGCGGCGTTTGGACACTAGGTGGCGCTATAACAGTAAAAATGGCAAAATTGACGTGTCTTTGGTTGCATAAACAATTGTGTATCACGTGACATTTGACATATACCCAAACTATTTACATCATATGATAGCTCTCCTCATTCTGAACAACTTTGCCTCTGGACACGCTTCTGTCAATCAAACGGTTCGTGAGTTATGGCTGATGATGTTAAAAACCTACTTTTGCGAACTGGTCCTTGGTTTTTCACTTGATCGGATCCAAACCAATGCAGATGACTTCTGTGGAGTGTGAATGTAAATAATTATCAAAAAAAAGTTGAAATTTCTTTTCACGGTTGCTTTGGGGCGTAAACATTTTAAATAGGCGGAGCCTATTACATTAAAATGCCCATAACTCGAGCACTATTAGAGATATCATCATGGGGCTTGGAACATATGTGAAGACCATCACTCCTAGGTGAATTACAAAATACCACGGTGTCAGAACACTAGGTGGCGCTATAAAGTATAAATGGCAGAATGTACACATCTTTGGTTGCCTTAACAATTGTGTATCACGTGACATTTGACATTTACACAAACTATCGATGTCATATGAAAGCTCTCATAATTCCAAACAAATTTGGCTCTTGAACCATTGATGTCGATCAAACAGTTTGTGAGTTATCTGTGATGATGTTAAGAACCTACTTTTGCGAACTTGTCCTAGGTTTTTCAAGCGATTTCAAAATTTCCACCACAGTACAATTCTCTGGACTGTCTAGATCAATAACTATCAAAACATCTTCAACTTTTTCATTTGCATGACCACTACAGGGTCCTTTATTATATTCAAGTGAACGGTGTACCTGAAAGCTCGCTTCTCCTTAACAAATAATCCAATTGACTTGCCATTAAGTACAATCATACATCTTATTAGACTAAACAAGCATGCAAAATATGATGGTTACCGGACAAGAGATACGTTTCCTGTCTCACAGGAACAAGGTGTTAGACATATAAAGCACTACACATTAAACGTTGCTCCATATTCACACGTCTATAAATATAGAACACGTCTGGCTGGTTGTAAGATGCTGTTTTGCTTAGCATAACACACACCTTTATTATGTACACCAGTTTAATTGCATGTAAACCTAAATTTCTACTCAGCAGTCACATGGCAGCAACTCAATGCAATTAGGCATTTAGACGGGGTCATTTCTTAAATGGATGTGACCAAATTAACCTGAAAAAATGATTCCCCTCAAGTGTACTCTATGTGCATATGTGTGTAATCAGGCGTAGTGTCTGTGAACCGTTGCTGACCGTATCTATAATTTTTCAGGCGTTGGGAGTATCTTCCATTTGGGTGTTTTAGGATGAGAGTCCTCGGCCTACTTGATGAAGGCAAAGATGCGTTGGATTCCTTAAAAGTGCTCGAACCCGCTAAATGCTGCTTGCAGCTTTAATTAGGGTTCGAGCCCGTAGGGCTAGAAACCTATTGTATTTGTTGGTTTTATTATTAGGGTTCGAGCCCGTAGGGCTAGAAACCTATTGTATTTGTTGGTTTTATTCTTCTTCTTATTATTCTTCCCTAAAACTGAATGGGCAGCCCAAACCGTAAGGCCGACAGAGCTGAGACTTGGTCAGATGGTAGTAGTCTTGCTCGCTACTCAGATACACGGAGCCAGCCATGTCGGCCCATAGGTGGCGCTACAGTGATAAAAAGCGCCTTTACGCTCATTACTCCTAAACCGTTTGTCGCACACCCAAGTGTCTTATATCATTGTAATCATTGGCTCAAAACTTAAAAAACGTATAGGTCCGATTTCATTTCCGGTATGCAAATTTTTTCGGTAATTTGCATTTTATGCAAAAAAAAAAAATGAACTAGTCTCTGGATTTTTGCCGGATCGGAACCAAACCAACGCTGATGAATTCTGTGGAGTGTGAATGTAAATAATTATCGAAAAAAAGTTGAAATTTCGATCCGTGGTGGCTGGGGGGCGACAAAACGTCTGAACCGGAAGGGGCATATTTGATTAAAATGGTTATAACTCGTGAACCGTTTGAGCTATCTTCACGAGGCTTGGACCATATGTTTATACTCTCAGTCCGAGGTCACGGTATAAAAAAGTCGGCGTTTGGCCTCAAGGTGGCGCTATAATATACATTTTCTCGAAAAGGGCAATAACTACCCAACAGTTTGCCCGATCGACTAATTTCTTGGTATGGTGTGTCTTTGTGTCATGTACCATGATTCTAGAAAAGGACATTGGCGTATCTAAAAAAACATGGCCGCCATCGGCCAATGAAGTTTGAGCACTCCTTAGACCGACTTAACGGAGGCCGATCGAAACGACACTCGCTGGGCTTGTTCCACTGATGGTCAAGAAGGTCTGTAAGAAATATGAAGTCATTCGGCCACTGGGGGCGAAATAACGTTTTTGGAGTCCTTTAACAATTGTGTGTCACGTGACATTTGACAAATACTCAAACTATTTACATCAAATGATAGCTCTTCTCATTCTGAACAACTTTGCCTCTTGAACCACTTCTGTCGATTAAACGGTTCGTGAGTTATCGCTGATGATGTCAAAAACCTACTTTCGCGAACTCGTCCTAGGTTTTTCGATTAATCGGAACCAAACCGATTCAGATGACTTCTGTGGAGTGTGAATATCAATAATTATCGAAAAAAAGTTGAAATTTCCTTTCAAGGTCGCTTAGGGGCACCAAAATAAAAAAATGGGCGGGGCCTATTTCATTTAAATGGCCATAACTCAATAACTATTAGAGATATGATCATGGGGCTTGAAAAATATGTGAAGACCATCACTCAGAGGTCACATACGTAAGGGCGCGGCGTTTGGACACTAGGTGGCGCTATAACAGTAAAAATGGCTAAATTGACGTGTTTTTGGTTTCAAAAACAATTGTGTATCACGTGAAATTTGACATATACGCAAACTATTTACGTCATATGATAGCTCTCCTCATTCTGAACAACTTTGCCTCTAGAACCACTTCTGTCAAACAAACGGTTCATGAGTTATCGCCGATGATGTCAAAAACCTACTTTCGTGAACTCGTCCTAGGTTTTTTGACCGATCGGAACCAAACCAATGCAGACGACTTCTGTGGAGTGTGAATGTCAATAATTATCGTAAGAAAGTTGAAATTTCCTTTCAAGGTTGCTTAGGGGCATCAAAATAAAAAAATGGGCGGGGCCTATTACATTTAAATGGCCATAACTCAATAACTATATGAGATCTCATCATGGGGCTTGAAACATATGTGAAGACCATAACTCCGACGTCACAAACCTAAGGCCGCGGCGTTTGGACACTAGGTGGCGCTATAACAGTAAAAATGGCTAAATTTACGAGTTTTGGTTGCAAAAACAATTGTGTATCACGTGACATTTGACATATACTCAAACTATTTACATCATATGATAGCTCTCCTCATTCTGAACAACTTTGCCTCTGGAACCACTTCTGTCAAACAAACGGTTTGTGAGTTATCGCAGATGATGTCAAAAACCTACTTTCGCGAACTAGTCCTTGGTTTTTTGACCGATCGGAACCAAACCAATGCAGATGACTTCTGTGGAGTGTGAATGTCAATAACTATCGAAAAAAAGTTGAAATTTCCTTTCAAGGTCGATAAGGGACGTACGCCAAAAGTTCTTAATATGCGGAGCCTTTTACATTAAAATGGCCATAACTCAAGAACTAGCTCCGAGGTCACCTACTAAAGGCAGCGCCTTTTGGCCGCTAGTTCTCTTCGTTCTGAACAATCTTGACGCTTTAGACTGCTCGAACCCGGGAATCGCTGCTTGCAGCTATATTTCTTCTTCTTATTATTCTTCCCTAAAACTGAATGGGCAGCCCAAACCGTAAGGCCGACAGAGCTGAGACTTGGTCAGATGGTAGTAGTCTTGCTCGCTACTCAGATACACGGAGCCAGCCATGTCGGCCCATAGGTGGCGCTACAGTGATAAAAAGCGCCTTTACGCTCATTACTCCTAAACCGTTTGTCGCACACCCAAGTGTCTTATATCATTGTAATCATTGGCTCAAAACTTAAAAAACGTATAGGTCCGATTTCATTTCCGGTATGCAAATTTTTTCGGTAATTTGCATTTTATGCAAAAAAAAAAAAATGAACTAGTCTCTGAATTTTTGCCGGATCGGAACCAAACCAACGCTGATGAATTCTGTGGAGTGTGAATGTAAATAATTATCGAAAAAAAGTTGAAATTTCGATCCGTGGTGGCTGGGGGGCGACAAAACGTCTGAACCGGAAGGGGCATATTTGATTAAAATGGTTATAACTCGTGAACCGTTTGAGCTATCTTCATGAGGCTTGGACCATATGTTTATACTCTCAGTCTGAGGTCACAGTATAAAAAAGTCGGCGGTTGGCCTCTAGGTGGCGCTAAAATATACATTTTCTCGAAAAGGGCAATAACTACCCAAGAGTTTGCCCTATCAACTAATTTCTTGGTATGGTGTGTCTTTGTGTCATGTAGCATGATTCTAGAAAAGGACATTGGCGTATCTAAAAAAACATGGCCGCCATCGGCCAATGAAGTTTGAGCACTCCTTAGACCGACTTAACGGAGGTCGATCGAAACGACACTCGCTGGGCTTGTTCGACTCATGGTCAAGAAGGTCTGTAAGAAATATGAAGTCATTCGGCCACTGGGGGCGAAATAACATTTTTGGAGTCCTTAAACAATTGTGTATCACGTGACATTTGACATATACTCAAACTATTTACATTATTTGATAGGTCTCCTCATTCTGAACAACTTTGCCTCTGGAACCGCTTCTGTCGATCAAACGGTTCGTGAGTTATCGCTGATGATGTCAAAAACCTACTTTCGCGAACTCGTCCTAGGCTTTTCGATTAATCGGAACCAAACCGATTCAGATGACTTCTGTGGAGTGTAAATATCAATAATTATCGAAAAAAAGTTGAAATTTCCTTCCAAGGTCGCTTAGAGGCACCAAAATAAAAAAATGGGCGGGGCCTATTACATTTTAATGGCAATAACTCAATAACTATTAGAGATATGATCATGGGGCTTGAAACATATGTGAAGACCATCACTCAGAGGTCACATACGTAAGGGCGCGGCGTTTGGACACTAGGTGGCGCTATAACAGTAAAAATGGCTAATTTTATGTTTTTTGGTTGCAAAACAATTGTGTATCACGTGACATTTGACATATACTCAAACTATTTACATCAAATGATAGCTCTTCTCATTCTGAACAACTTTGCCTCTGGAACCACTTCTGTCAAACAAACGGTTCGTGAGTTATCGCCGATGATGTCAAAAACCTACTTTCGCAAACTAGTCCTTGGTGTTTTGACCGATCGGAACCAAACCAATGCAGATGACTTCTGTGGAGTGTGAATGTCAATAACTATCGAAAAAAAGTTGTAATTTCCTTTCAAGGTCGATAAGGGACGCACGCCAAAAGTTCTAATTATGCTGAGACTTTTACAATAAAATGGCCATAACTCAAGAACTAGCTCCGAGGTAACCTACTAAAGGCAGCGCCTTTTGGCCGCTAGTTCTCTTCATTCTGAACAATCTTGACGCTTTAGACTGCTCGAACCCGGGAATCGCTGCCTGCAGCTATATTTATTAGGGTTCGAGCCCGTAGGGCTAGAAACCTATTGTATTTGTTGGTTTTATTCTTCTTCTTATTATTCTTCCCTAAAACTGAATGGGCAGCCCAAACCGTAAGGCCGACAGAGCTGAGACTTGGTCAGATGGTAGTAGTCTTGCTCGCTACTCAGATACACGGAGCCAGCCATGTCGGCCCATAGGTGGCGCTACAGTGATAAAAAGCGCCTTTACGCTCATTACTCCTAAACCGTTTGTCGCACACCCAAGTGTCTTATATCATTGTAATCATTGGCTCAAAACTTAAAAAACGTATAGGTCCGATTTCATTTCCGGTATGCAAATTTTTTCGGTAATTTGCATTTTATGCAAAAAAAAAAAAATGAACTAGTCTCTGGATTTTTGCCGGATCGGAACCAAACCAACGCTGATGAATTCTGTGGAGTGTGAATGTAAATAATTATCGAAAAAAAGTTGAAATTTCGATCCGTGGTGGCTGGGGGGCGACAAAACGTCTGAACCGGAAGGGGCATATTTGATTAAAATGGTTATAACTCGTGAACCGTTTGAGCTATCTTCACGAGGCTTGGACCATATGTTTATACTCTCAGTCCGAGGTCACGGTATAAAAAAGTCGGCGTTTGGCCTCAAGGTGGCGCTATAATATACATTTTCTCGAAAAGGGCAATAACTACCCAACAGTTTGCCCGATCGACTAATTTCTTGGTATGGTGTGTCTTTGTGTCATGTACCATGATTCTAGAAAAGGACATTGGCGTATCTAAAAAAACATGGCCGCCATCGGCCAATGAAGTTTGAGCACTCCTTAGACCGACTTAACGGAGGCCGATCGAAACGACACTCGCTGGGCTTGTTCCACTGATGGTCAAGAAGGTCTGTAAGAAATATGAAGTCATTCGGCCACTGGGGGCGAAATAACGTTTTTGGAGTCCTTTAACAATTGTGTGTCACGTGACATTTGACAAATACTCAAACTATTTACATCAAATGATAGCTCTTCTCATTCTGAACAACTTTGCCTCTTGAACCACTTCTGTCGATTAAACGGTTCGTGAGTTATCGCTGATGATGTCAAAAACCTACTTTCGCGAACTCGTCCTAGGTTTTTCGATTAATCGGAACCAAACCGATTCAGATGACTTCTGTGGAGTGTGAATATCAATAATTATCGAAAAAAAGTTGAAATTTCCTTTCAAGGTCGCTTAGGGGCACCAAAATAAAAAAATGGGCGGGGCCTATTTCATTTAAATGGCCATAACTCAATAACTATTAGAGATATGATCATGGGGCTTGAAAAATATGTGAAGACCATCACTCAGAGGTCACATACGTAAGGGCGCGGCGTTTGGACACTAGGTGGCGCTATAACAGTAAAAATGGCTAAATTGACGTGTTTTTGGTTTCAAAAACAATTGTGTATCACGTGAAATTTGACATATACGCAAACTATTTACGTCATATGATAGCTCTCCTCATTCTGAACAACTTTGCCTCTAGAACCACTTCTGTCAAACAAACGGTTCATGAGTTATCGCCGATGATGTCAAAAACCTACTTTCGTGAACTCGTCCTAGGTTTTTTGACCGATCGGAACCAAACCAATGCAGATGACTTCTGTGGAGTGTGAATGTCAATAATTATCGTAAGAAAGTTGAAATTTCCTTTCAAGGTTGCTTAGGGGCATCAAAATAAAAAAATGGGCGGGGCCTATTACATTTAAATGGCCATAACTCAATAACTATATGAGATCTCATCATGGGGCTTGAAACATATGTGAAGACCATAACTCCGACGTCACAAACCTAAGGCCGCGGCGTTTGGACACTAGGTGGCGCTATAACAGTAAAAATGGCTAAATTTACGAGTTTTGGTTGCAAAAACAATTGTGTATCACGTGACATTTGACATATACTCAAACTATTTACATCATATGATAGCTCTCCTCATTCTGAACAACTTTGCCTCTGGAACCACTTCTGTCAAACAAACGGTTTGTGAGTTATCGCAGATGATGTCAAAAACCTACTTTCGCGAACTAGTCCTTGGTTTTTTGACCGATCGGAACCAAACCAATGCAGATGACTTCTGTGGAGTGTGAATGTCAATAACTATCGAAAAAAAGTTGAAATTTCCTTTCAAGGTCGATAAGGGACGTACGCCAAAAGTTCTTAATATGCGGAGCCTTTTACATTAAAATGGCCATAACTCAAGAACTAGCTCCGAGGTCACCTACTAAAGGCAGCGCCTTTTGGCCGCTAGTTCTCTTCGTTCTGAACAATCTTGACGCTTTAGACTGCTCGAACCCGGGAATCGCTGCTTGCAGCTATATTTATTATTATTTTTCCGCCGTAAAACTGATCGTGCAGCCCAAACCGTAAGTCGGACAGAGCTGAGATTCGGTCAGATGGTAGTAGTATTGCTCGCTACTCAGATACTCGGAGCCAGCCATGTCGGCCCATAGGTGGCGCTACAGCGATGCTGAATGCGTTTGCGCTCATAATTCCTAAATCGCTTGTCGCACGCCCCAGTGTTCTAGATACATGTGATCATTGGCTCAAAACTTAAAAAACGTATATCTCCGATTTCATTTCCGGTATGCTAATTTTTTCGCTAATTTGCATTTTATGCAAAAATAAAAAAATGTAACTAGTCTCTGGATTTTTGACCAATCGGAACCAGACCAATGCTGATGAATTCTGTGGAGTGTGAATGTAAATAATTATCGAAAAAAAGTTGAAATTTCGATTTGCGGTGGCCGGGGGGCGCCAAAACGTCGGAACCGGAAGGAGCAAATTTGACTAAAATGGTTATAACTCATGAACCGTTTGAGCTATCTGCACAGGGCTTGGACCATATGTTTATACTCTCAGTCCGAGCTCATATTGTCAAAAAGTCGGCGTTTGGCCTCTAGGTGGCGCTATAATATACATTTTCTCGAAAAGGGCAATAACTACCCAACAGTTTGCCCTATCGACTAATTTCTTGGTATGGTGTGTCTTTGTGTCATGTACCATGATTCTAGAAAAGGACATTGGCGTATCTAAAAAAATATGGCCGCCATCGGCCAGTGAAGTTTGAGCACTCCTTAGACCGACTTAACGGAGGCCGATCGAAACGACACTCGCTGGGCTTGTTCGACTCATGGTCAAGAAGGTCTGTAAGAAATATGAAGTCATTCGGCCACTGGGGGCGAAATAACGTTTTTGGAGTCCTTTAACAATTGTGTATCACGTGACATTTGACATATACTCAAACTATTTACATTATTTGATAGGACTCCTCATTCTGAACAACTTTGCCTCTGGAACCAGTTCTGTCGATCAAACGGTTCGTGAGTTATCGCCGATGATGTCAAAAACCTACTTTCGCGAACTAGTCCTAGGTTTTTCGATTAATCGGAACCAAACCGATTCAGATTACTTCTGTGGAGTGTGAATGTCAATAATTATCGAAAGAAAGTTGAAATTTCCTTTCAAGGTTGCTTAGGGGCATCAGAATAAAAAAATGGGCGGGGCCTATGACATTTAAATGGCCATAACTCAATAACTATTAGAGATATGATCATGGGGCTTGAAACATATGTGAAGACCATCACTCAGAGGTCACATACGTAAGGGCGCAGCGTTTGGACACTAGGTGGCGCTATAACAGTAAAAATGGCTAAATTGACGTGTTTTTGGTTGCAACAACAATTGTGTATCACGTGACCTTTGACATATAATCAAACTATTTACATCATATGATAGCTCTTCTCATTCTGAACAACTTTGCCTCTGGAACCGCTTCTGTCAAACAAACGGTTTGTGAGTTATCGCCGATGATGTCAAAAACCTACTTTCGCGAACTAGTCCTAGGTTTTTCGATTAATCGGAACCAAACCGATTCAGATGACTTCTGTGGAGTGTGAATGTCAATAACTATCGAAAGAATGTTGAAATTTCCTTTCAAGGTCGATAAGGGACGCACGCCAAAAGTTCTAATCATGCGGAGCCTTTTACAATAAAATGGCCATAACTCAAGAACTAGCTCTGAGGTCACCTACTAAAGGCAGCGCCTTTTGGCCGCTAGTTCTCTTCATTCTGAACAATCTTGACGCTTTAGACTGCTCGAACCCGGGAATCGCTGCTTGCAGCTATATTTAGGGTTCGAGCCCGAAGGGCTAGAAACCTATTGTATTTGTAGCTTTTATTATTAGGGTTCGAGCCCGAAGGGCTAGAAACCTATTGTATTTGTAGCTTTTATTATTATTAGGGTTTCGAGCCCGAAGGGCTGAAAACCTATTGTATTTGTAAGGATTTTTATTATTCTTCTTTATTATTTTTCCGCCTTAAAACGCGTCGCCCAGCCCAAACCGTAACTCGTAGAAACTCGAGACTTTGTCAATTGGTTGTATCTGTGCAGGTTACTCAGATACAGTGACCCAGCCAAATCGGCCAATAGGGGGCGCTATAGCGATGGCCAATGCGTTTGGGCTCATTGCTCGTAAACCGGATGTCGCACAACAAAGTTTTTGGTGTCATTGGAATCCTTGGCTCCAAACTTAAAATATGGCTATCTCCGATTTAATTTCCGGTATGCAAATTTATTCGCTAATTTGCATTTTATAAAAAAAAAAAAAAATGAACTAGTCCCTGGATTTTTGCCCGATCGGAACCAAACCAACGCTGATGAATTCTGTGGAGTGTGAATGTAAATATTCATTGAAAAAAAGTTGAAATTTTGATTCAGGGTCGCTAGGGGGCATCAAAACATCAAAACCGGAAGTAGCCAGTTTCACTAAAATGACCATAACTCGTGAACCATTTGAGCTATCTTCACGGGGCTTAGACCGTATGTGTAGACCCTCAGTCTGGGGTCACAATAAAAAAAACTCTGTGTTTGGCCACTAGGAGGCGCTATAATAGCAAAGAACTCGAAAAGGGCTATAACTACGCAACCGTTTGCCCGATCGACTTATTATTTGGTATGTTGTGTCTTGGTGTCATGCACCGTGACTGTATAAAAGGACTTTGGCGTTTCTCAAAAAACATGTCCACTATCGGCCAATGAATTTTGAGCACTCATTAGACAGGGTTAACGGGGGCCGATCGAAACGACACTCGCAGGGCTTGTTCGACTAGTGGTCCTGAAGGTCTGTAAGAAATATGAACTCATTCGGCCACCGGGGGGCGAAAAAACGTTTTTGCAGTGCATAAACAATTTTGTATCACGTGACATTTGACTTATACTCAAACTATTTACATCATATGATAGCTCTTCTCATTCTGAACAACTTTGCCTCCGGACACGCTTCTGTCGATCAAACGGTTCGTGAGTTATCGCTGATAATGTCACAAACCTACTTTCGCGAACTAGTCCTTGGTTTTTCAACCGATCAGAACCAAACCAATGCAGATGACTTCTGTGGAGTGTGAATGTAAATAATCATTGAAAAAAAGTTGAAATTTGTATTCATACACGGTAGGGTGGGGCAAAAACTGAACTGGGCGGAGCCTATCACATTAAAATGGCCATAACTCCAGAACGGATTAACACATCATCATGGGGCTTGGAACATATGTGTAGACCATCACTCCAAGGTCACCTACAAAAGAAGGTGCCGTTTTGACACTAGTTGGCGCTAGACCAGTAGAAATGGTTAAATTGACGCGTATTTCATGACTTAAACAATTGTGTATCACGTGACATTTGACATATACCCAAACTATTTACATCATATGATATCTCTTCTCATTCTGAACAACTTTGCCTCGAGAACCATTTCTGTCGATCAAACGGTTCGTGAGTTATCGCTGATAATGTTAAAAACCTACTTTCACAAACTAGTCCCTGTTTTTTCAACAGATTGGAACCAAACCAATGCAGATGACTTCTCTGGAGTGTGAATGTAAATAATCATTGAAAAAACGTTGAAATTTATATTCATACACGGTAGGGGGGGGGGAAAACCGAACTGAGCGGAGCCTATGACACTTAAACGGACGTTGTTAGAGAAGGATTTGAGATAGCTTCACGTGGGCTTTACACATATGTTTAGACCGTCGCTCTGAGCTCACTGTAAAAATAACACGGTGATTGGACACTAGGTGGCGCTATAACATGAACAATGGCACTAAATACTGTAAATATGCAACGGTTATACATCTACAGGATCTGATACGCTTTGAAAACATACGTCTCGGCCCAGGAACTTCAGACTTCTTGAGTTTGAAAGCACCTTCTCTTCAATTTAAAGGCCAACAACACAGAAAATCGGATACTCATTAAACGAATTGTCCAAATGATTTGACAGTCAGAAAAATAACATTCTTGTAGTATATGTGCATGTTTCTGTAAGCATGCATAGTTTTTATGAGTTCATACCTGTCATTTTTCTGTGCGTGTGTGTGTGTGTGTTGGACTTTGATCCTTCATGCGTGTGTTGAGGTGTGACCCCCTAACCTGTTCATGAATGCACGACTGCTTTTGACTGCCTTAAACCTCGAAACCCGCTAAATGCTGCTTGCAGCTTTAATTAGGGTTCGAGCCCGTAGGGCTAGAAACCTATTGTATTTGTTGGTTTTATTAGGGTTTCGAGCCCGAAGGGCTGAAAACCTATTGTATTTGTAAGGATTTTTATTAGGGTTTCGAGCCCGAAGGGCTGAAAACCTATTGTATTTGTAAGGATTTTTAGGGTTCGAGCCCGTAGGGCTAGAAACCTATTGTATTTGTGGGTTTTATTCTTCTTCTTATTCTTCTTCTTTGTTATTATTCTTCCCTAAAACTAATTGGGCAGCCTAAACCGTAAGGCCGACAGAGCTGAGACTTGGTCAGATGGTAGTAGTCCTTGTCGCTACTCAGATACATGGACCCAGCCAAATCGGCCCATAGGTGGCGCTACAGCGATGAAAAGCGCGTTTGCACTCTTTACTCCTAAACCGTTTGTCGCACACCCAAGTGTTTTATATCATTGTAATCATTGGCCCAAAACTTAAAAAATGTATATCTCCGATTTCATTTCCGGTATGCAAATTTTTCCGCTAATTTGCATTTTATGCAAAAAAATTAAAATGAACTAGTCCCTGGATTTTTGCCCGATCGGAACCAAACCAACGCTGATGAATTCTGTGGAGTGTGAATGTGAATAATTATCAAAAAAACGTTGAAATTTCGATTCACCATTGCTAGGGGGCGCCAAAACGTCTGAACCGGAAGTGCCATGGTTGACTAAAATGGCCATAACTTGTGAACCGTTTGAGCAATCTTCATGGGGCTTGTACCCTATGTGTAGACTCTCAGTCCGGGGTCACGGTAAAAAGGAGTTGGCGCTTGGCCACTAGGTGGCGCTATAATATACATGAACTCGAAAAGGGCTATAACTACCCAACCGTTTGCCCGATCGACTTATTATTTGGTATGGTGTGTCTTTGTGTCATGCACGATGATTGTATAAAAGGACAGTGGCGTATCTAATGAATCATGGCGGTCATCGGCCAATGAAGTTTGAGCACTCATTAGACCGGGTTAACGGAGGCCGATCGAAACGACACTCGCTGGGCTTGTTCGACTCGCGGTCCAGAAGGTCTGTGAGAAATATGAACTCATTCGGCCACCGGGGGGCGAAGTAACACTTTTGGAGTGCATAAACAATTGTATATCACGTGACATTTGACATATACTCAAACTATTGTTATCATATGATAGCTCTTCTCATTCTGAACAACTTTGCCTCTGGACACGCTTCTGTCGATCAAACGGTTCGTGAGTTATCGCTGACGATGTCAAAAACCTACTTTCGCGAACTAGTCCTAGGTTTTTCGACCGATCGGATCCAAACCAATGCAGATAACATCTCTGGAGTGTGAATGTAAATAATTATCAAAAAAAAGTTTAAATTTCCTTTCACAGTTGCTTAGGGGCGTAAACATTTTAAATAGGCGGAGCCAATTACATTAAAATGCCTATAACTCGAGCACTATTAGAGATATCATCATGGGGCTTGGAACATATGTGTAGACCATCACTCCGCGATGACTTACAAAATACCGCTGCGTTTGGACACTAGGTGGCGCTATAACAGTAAAAATGGCAAAATTGACACATCTTTGGTTGCCTTAACAATTGTGTATCACGTGACATTCGACATTTACACAAACTATCGATATCTTATGAAAGCTCTCATAATTCCAAACAAATTTGGCTTTTGAACCATTGATGTTGATCAAACAGTTTGTGAGTTATCTGTGATGATGTTAAGAAGCTGCTTTTGCGAACTTGTCCTAGGTTTTTCAAGCGATTTCAAAATTTCCACCACAGTACAATTCTCTGGACTCTCTAGATGAATAACTATCAAAAACATGTTCAACTTTTTCATTTCTGTGACCCTTACAGGGTCCTTTATTATATTCAAGTCAACGGTGTACCTGAAAGCTCGCTACTCCTTAACAAATAATCCAATTGACTTGCCATTAAGTACAATCATACATCTTATTACACTAAACACGCGTGCAAAATAAGATGGTGATCGGACAAGAGATACGTTTCCTGTCTCACAGGAACAAGGTGTTAGACATATAAAGCACTACACATTAAACGTTGCTCCATATTCAAACATCTATAAATATAGAACATGTCTGGCTGCTTGTAAGATGCTGTTTTGCTAAACTTAACACACACCTTTATTATGTACACCAGTTTAATTGCATGTAAACCCAAATTGTTACTCAGCCAGTCACATTGCAGCAACTCAATGCATTTATCTCAATGCAAGATCATTTCTTAAATGGTTGTGACCAAATGAACCTGAAAAGATGATTCCCCTCAAGTGTACTATATGTGCATATGTGTGTAATCATGCGTAGTGTCTATGCACCGTTGCTGACTGTATCTATAATTTTTCAGGCGTTGGGAGTATAGTCCACTTGGGTGTTTTACTATGAGAGTCCTCGGCCTACTTGATGAAGGGAAAGATGCTTTAGATGCCTTAAAAGTGCTCGAACCCGCTAAATGCTGCTTGCAGCTTTAATTAGGGTTCGAGCCCGTAGGGCTAGAAACCTATTGTATTTGTGGGTTTTATTATTATTCTTCTTCTTCTTTGTTATTATTCTTCCCTAAAACTATATGGGCAGCCTAAACCGTAAGGCTGACAGAGCTGAGACTTGGTCAGATGGTAGTAGTCCTTGTCGCTACTCAGATACATGGACCCAGCCAAATCGGCCCATAGGTGGCGCTACAGCGATGAAAAGCGCGTTTGCACTCTTTACTCCTAAACCGTTTGTCGCACACCCAAGTGTTTTATATCATTGTAATCATTGGCTCAAAACTTAAAAAACGTATATCTCCGATTTCATTTCCGGTATGCAAATTTTTCCGCTAATTTGCATTTTATGCAAAAAAATTAAAATGAACTAGTCCCTGGATTTTTGCCCGATCGGAACCAAACCAACGCTGATGAATTCTGTGGAGTGTGAATGTGAATAATTATCGAAAAAAAGTTGAAATTTCGATTCACCATTGCTAGGGGGCGCCAAAACGTCTGAACCGGAAGTGCCATGGTTGACTAAAATGGCCATAACTTGTGAACCGTTTGAGCAATCTTCATGGGGCTTGTACCCTATGTGTAGACTCTCAGTCCGGGGTCACAGTAAAAAGGATTTGGCGCTTGGCCACTAGGTGGCGCTATAATATACATGAACTCGAAAAGGGCTATAACTACCCAACCGTTTGCCCGATCGACTTATTATTTGGTATGGTGTGTCTTTGTGTCATGCACGATGATTGTATAAAAGGACAGTGGCGTATCTAATGAAACATGGCGGTCATCGGCCAATGAAGTTTGAGCACTCCTTAGACCGACTTAACGGGGGCCGATCGAAACGACACTCGCTGGGCTTGTTCGACTCGTGGTCCAGAAGGTCTGTAAGAAATATGAACTCATTTGGCCACCGGGGGGCGAAGTAACGGTTTTAGAGTGCATAAACAATTGTGAATCACGTGACATTTGACATATACTCAAACTATTGTTATCATATGATAGCTCTTCACATTCTGAACAACTTTGCCTCTGGACACGCTTCTGTCAATCAAACGGTTCGTGAGTTATCGCTGACGATGTCAAAAACCTACTTTCGCGAACTAGTCCTAGGTTTTTCGACCGATCGGATCCAAACCAATGCAGATAACATCTCTGGAGTGTGAATGTAAATAATTATCAAAAAAAAGTTGAAATTTTCTTTCACAGTTGCTTAGGGGCGTAAACATTTTTAATAGGCGGAGCCTATTACATTAAAATGCCCATAACTCGAGCACTATTAGAGATATCAACATGGGGCTTGGAACATATGTGTAGACCATCACTCCGAGATGACTTACAAAATACCGCGGCGTTTGGATACTAGGTGGCGCTATAACAGTAAAAATGGCAAAATTGACGTGTCTGTGGTTGCATAAACAATTGTGTATCACGTGACATTTGACATATACCCAAACTATTGACATCATATGATAGCTCTCCTCATTCTGAACAACTTTGCCTCTGGACACGCTTCTGTCAATCAAACGGTTCGTGAGTTATGGCTGATGATGTTAAAAACCTACTTTTGCGAACTGGTCCTTGGTTTTTCACTTGATCAGATCCAAACCAATGCAGATGACTTCTGTGGAGTGTGAATGTAAATAATTATCAAAAAAAAGTTGAAATTTCTTTTCACGGTTGCTTTGGGGCGTAAACATTTTAAATAGGCGGAGCCTATTGCATTAAAATGCCCATAACTCGAGCACTATTAGAGATATCATCATGGGGCTTGGAACATATGTGAAGACCATCACTCCTAGGTGAATTACAAAATACCGCGGTGTTAGAACACTAGGTGGCGCTATAAAGTATAAATGGCAAAATGTACACATCTTTGGTTGCCTTAACAATTGTGTATCACGTGACATTTGACATTTACACAAACTATCGATGTCATATGAAAGCTCTCATAATTCCAAACAAATTTGGCTTTTGAACCATTGATGTCGATCAAACAGTTTGTGAGTTATCTGTGATGATGTTAAGAACCTACTTTTGCGAACTTGTCCTAGGTTTTTCAAGCGATTTCAAAATTTCCACCACAGTACAATTCTCTGGACTGTCTAGATCAATAACTATCAAAAACATCTTCAACTTTTTCATTTGCATGACCACTACAGGGTCCTTTATTATATTCAAGTAACCAGTGTACCTGAAATCTCGCTTCTCCTTAACAAATAATCCAATTGACTTGCCATTAAGTACACTCATACATCTTATTAGACTAAACAAGCATGCAAAATATGATGGTTATCAGACAAGAGATACGTTTCCTGTCTCACAGGAACAAGGTGTTAGACATATAAAGCACTACACATTAAACGTTGCTCCATATTCACACGTCTATAAATATAGAACATGTCTGGCTGGTTGTAAGATGCTGTTTTGCTTAACATAACACACACCTTTATTATGTACACCAGTTTAATTGCATGTAAACCCAAATATCTACTCAGCAGTCACATGGCAGCAACTCAATGCAATTAGGCATTTAGACGGGGTCATTTCTTAAATGGATGTGACCAAATTAACCTGAAAAAATGATTCCCCTCAAGTGTACTCTATGTGCATATCTGTGTAATCAGGCGTAGTGTCTGTGAACCGTTGCTGACCGTATCTATAATTTTTCAGGCGTTGGGAGTATCTTCCACTTGGGTGTTTTAGGATGAGAGTCCTCGGCCTACTTGATGAAGGCAAAGATGCTTTGGATGCCTTAAAAGTGCTCGAACCCGCTAAATGCTGCTTGCAGCTTTAATTAGGGTTCGAGCCCGAAGGGCTAGAAACCTATTGTATTTGTAGCTTTTATTATTATTATTATTTTTCCGCCGTAAAACTGATCGTGCAGCCCAAACCGTAAGTCGGACAGAGCTGAGATTCGGTCAGATGGTAGTAGTATTGCTCGCTACTCAGATACTCGGAGCCAGCCATGTCGGCCCATAGGTGGCGCTACAGCGATGCTGAATGCGTTTGCGCTCATAATTCCTAAATCGCTTGTCGCACGCCCCAGTGTTCTAGATACATGTGATCATTGGCTCAAAACTTAAAAAACGTATATCTCCGATTTCATTTCCGGTATGCTAATTTTTTCGCTAATTTGCATTTTATGCAAAAATAAAAAAATGTAACTAGTCTCTGGATTTTTGACCAATCGGAACCAGACCAATGCTGATGAATTCTGTGGAGTGTGAATGTAAATAATTATCGAAAAAAAGTTGAAATTTCGATTTGCGGTGGCCGGGGGGCGCCAAAACGTCGGAACCGGAAGGAGCAAATTTTACTAAAATGGTTATAACTCATGAACCGTTTGAGCTATCTGCACAGGGCTTGGACCATATGTTTATACTCTCAGTCCGAGCTCATATTGTCAAAAAGTCGGCGTTTGGCCTCTAGGTGGCGCTATAATATACATTTTCTCGAAAAGGGCAATAACTACCCAACAGTTTGCCCTATCGACTAATTTCTTGGTATGGTGTGTCTTTGTGTCATGTACCATGATTCTAGAAAAGGACATTGGCGTATCTAAAAAAACATGGCCGCCATCGGCCAGTGAAGTTTGAGCACTCCTTAGACCGACTTAACGGAGGCCGATCGAAACGACACTCGCTGGGCTTGTTCGACTCATGGTCAAGAAGGTCTGTAAGAAATATGAAGTCATTCGGCCACTGGGGGCGAAATAACGTTTTTGGAGTCCTTTAACAATTGTGTATCACGTGACATTTGACATATACTCAAACTATTTACATTATTTGATAGGACTCCTCATTCTGAACAACTTTGCCTCTGGAACCAGTTCTGTCGATCAAACGGTTCGTGAGTTATCGCCGATGATGTCAAAAACCTACTTTCGCGAACTAGTCCTAGGTTTTTCGATTAATCGGAACCAAACCGATTCAGATTACTTCTGTGGAGTGTGAATGTCAATAATTATCGAAAGAAAGTTGAAATTTCCTTTCAAGGTTGCTTAGGGGCATCAGAATAAAAAAATGGGCGGGGCCTATGACATTTAAATGGCCATAACTCAATAACTATTAGAGATATGATCATGGGGCTTGAAACATATGTGAAGACCATCACTCAGAGGTCACATACGTAAGGGCGCGGCGTTTGGACACTAGGTGGCGCTATAACAGTAAAAATGGCTAAATTGACGTGTTTTTGGTTGCAACAACAATTGTGTATCACGTGACCTTTGACATATAATCAAACTATTTACATCATATGATAGCTCTTCTCATTCTGAACAACTTTGCCTCTGGAACCGCTTCTGTCAAACAAACGGTTTGTGAGTTATCGCCGATGATGTCAAAAACCTACTTTCGCGAACTAGTCCTAGGTTTTTCGATTAATCGGAACCAAACCGATTCAGATGACTTCTGTGGAGTGTGAATGTCAATAACTATCGAAAGAATGTTGAAATTTCCTTTCAAGGTCGATAAGGGACGCACGCCAAAAGTTCTAATCATGCGGAGCCTTTTACAATAAAATGGCCATAACTCAAGAACTAGCTCTGAGGTCACCTACTAACGCAGCGCCTTTTGGCCGCTAGTTCTCTTCATTCTGAACAATCTTGACGCTTTAGACTGCTCGAACCCGGGAATCGCTGCTTGCAGCTATATTTATTATTATTATTATTATTTTTCCGCGCTAAAACACATCGCCCAGCCCAAAGTGTAACTCGTAGAAACTCGAGACTTTGTCAATTGGTTGTATCTGTGCAGGTTACTCAGATACAATGACCCAGCCAAATCGGCCCATAGGGGGCGCAATAGCGATGGCCAATGCGTTTGTGCTCATTGCTCATAAACCGGATGTCGCACAACAAAGTTTTTGGTGTCATTGGAATCCTTGGCTCCAAACTTAAAAAATGGCTATCTCCGATTTCATTTCCGGTATGCAAATTTTTCCGCTAATTTGCATTTTACAAAAAAAAAAAAAAATGAACTAGTCCCTGGATTTTTGCCCGATCGGAACCAAACCAACGCTGATGAATTCTGTGGAGTGTGAATATGAATAATCATAAAAAGAAGTTGAAATTTCGATTCAGGGCCGCTAGGGGGCATCAAAACGTCCGAACCGGAAGTAGCCTGTTTCACTGAAATGGCCATAACTCGTGAACCGTTTGAGATATCTTCACGGGGCTTGGACCCTATGTGTAGACTCTCAGTCCAGGATCACAGTAAAAAGGAGTTGGCGTTTGGCCACTAGGTGGCGCTATAATAGCAAAGAACTCGAAAAGGGCTATAACTACGCAACCGTTTGCCCGATCGACTTATTATTTGGTATGGTGTGTCTTTGTGTCATGCACCGTGACTGTATAAAAGGACTTTGACGTTTCTCAAAAAACATGGCCGCTATCGGCCAATGAATTTTGAGCACTCATTACACAGGGTTAACGGGGGCCGATCGAAACGACACTCGCTGGGCTTATTCGACTTGTGGTCCAGAAGGTCTGTAAGAAATATGAACTCATTCGGCCACCAGGGGGCGAAGTAACGGTTTTAGAGTGCATAAACAATTGTGTATCACGTGACATTTGACACATACTCAAACTATTTACATCATATGATAGCTCTCCTCATTCTGAACAACATTGCCTCTGGACACGCTTCTGTCGATCAAACGGATCGTGAGTTATCGCTGACGATGTCAAAAATCTACTTTCGGAACTAGTCCTTGGTTTTTCAACCGATCGGAACCAAACCAATGCAGATGACTTCCGTGGAGTGTGAATGTAAATAATTTTTGAAAAAAAGTTGAAATTTATATTCATACACGGTAGGGGGGGCCAAAAACTGAACTGGGCGGAGCCTATCACATTAAAATGGCCATAAATCCAGAACGGATTAACACATCATCATGGGGCTTGGAACATATGTGTAGACCATCACTCTGAGTTCACCTACAAAAGAAGGTGGCGTTTGGACACTAGGTGGCGCTAAAACAGTAAAAATGGCAAAATTGACGCTTATTTCATTTCTTATTCAATTGTGCATCACGTGACATTTGACATTTACACAAACTAATGATATCATATGATAGTTCTCTACAGTCTGAACAACTTTGCCTCTTGATCCATTGATGTCAATCAAACGGTTCACGAGTTATCGGTGACGATGTTAAAAACATACTTTTGCTAACTAGTTCTTAGATTTTCAAGCAATTTCTTAATTTCCACCACAGTACAATTCTCTGGACTCTCTAGGTCAATAATGATCAAAAACATGTTGAGTTTTTTTGTTGTGTGACCATTACAGGGTCCTTTATTATATTAACGTGAAGAATGTACGTTTAAGGTCGCTACTACTTAATAAATAATCCAACTGACTTGCAATTAAGTAGTATAATACATATGAAGAACCCTGAAGGAATGTTTGACACCGCACACTTCTGAACTTCGCGTGATTCCCGTCTCATCTACCCGAGGATTGCTGCTTAATCCTGTCATTTTTCTGTGTGTGCAGGACTTTGATCTGTTGTGGTTGTGTTGGGGAGGGACCCCTGAGCCTGTTCAATGATGTCACAGTGCCTTAGATGGCTCAGATGACGAGAAACCCGTTATTACTGCTTGCAGTTATATTTAGGGTTTCGAGCCCGTAGGGCTGAAAACCTATTGTATTTGTAAGGATTTTTATTATTCTTCTTTATTATTATTCCGCCATAAAACGCGTTGGCCAGCCCAAACCGTAAGTCGTAGAAACTCGAGACTTTGTCAATTGGTTGTATCTGTGCAGGTTACTCAGATACAGTGAACCAGCCAAATCGGCCCATAGGTGGCGCTATAGCGATGGTTAATGCGTTTGGGCTCAATGCTCGTAAACCGGATGTCGCACAACAAAGTGTTTGGTGTCATTTGAATCCTTGGCTCCAAACTTAAAAAATGGCTATCTCCGATTTCATTTCCGGTATGCAAATTTTTCCGCTAATTTGCATTTTATGAAAAAAAATAAAAATGAACTAGTCCCTGGATTCTTGCCCGATCGGAACCAAACCAACGCTGATGAATTCTGTGGAGTGTGAATGTAAATATTCATTGAAAAAAAGTTGAAATTTCGATTCAGGGTCGCTAGGGGGCATCAAAACGTCCGAACCGGAAGTAGAAAATTGTAATAAAATGGCCATAACTCGTGAACCGTTTGAGATATCTTCACGTGGCTTGGACCCTATGTGTAGACTCTCAGTCCAGGGTCACAGTAAAAAGGAATTGCCGTTTAGCCACTAGGTGGCGCTATAATATACATGAACTCGAAAAGGGCAATAACTACCCAACCGTTTGCCCGATCGACTTATTATTTGGTATGTTGTGTCTTTGTATCATGCACCATCACTGTATAAAAGGACTTTGGGGTTTCTCAAAAAACATGGCCGCCATCGGCCAATGAAGTTTGAGCACTCATTAGACAGGGTTAACGGAGGCCGATCGAAACGACACTCGCTGAGCTTGTTCGACTCGTGGTCCTGAAGGTATGTAAGAAATATGAACTCATTCGGCCACTGGGGGCGAAAAAACTTTTTTGGAGTGCTTAAACAATTGTGTATCACGTGATATTTGACTTATACCCAAACTATTTACATCATATGATAGCTCTTCTCATTCTGAACAACTTTGCCTCTGGAAATGCTTCTTTCGATCAAACGGATCGTGAGTTATCGCTGATGATGCCAAAAACCTACTTTCGCGAACTAGTCCCTGGTTTTTCAACCGATCGGAACCAAACTAATGCAGATGACTTCTGTGGAGTGTGAATGTAAATAATCATTGAAAAAAAGTTGAAATTTGTATTCATACACGGTAGGGGGGGGGCCAAAACGGAACTGGGCGGAGCCTATCACATTAAAATGGCCATAAATCCAGAACGGATTAACACATCATCATGATGCTTGGGTCATATATGTAGACAATCACTCCGAGGTCACATACAAAAGAAGGTGGCGTTTGGACACTAGGTGGCGCTAAACCAGTGAAAATGGCAAATTTGACGCGCATTTCAATTCTTAAACAATTGTGTATCACGTGACATTTGACATATACCCAAACTATTTACATCATATGATAGCTCTTCTCATTCTGAACAACTTTGCCTCTGGAAATGCTTCTTTCGATCAAACGGATCGTGAGTTATCGCTGATGATGCCAAAAACCTACTTTCGCGAACTAGTCCCTGGTTTTTCAACCGATCGGAACCAAACTAATGCAGACGACTTCTGTGGAGTGTGAATGTCAATAATCATTGAAAAAAAGTTGAAATTTGTATTCATACACGGTAGGGGGGGGGCAAAAACGGAACTGGGCGGAGCCTATCACATTAAAATGGCCATAAATCCAGAACGGATTAACACATCATCATGGGGCTTGGGTCATATATGTAGACCATCACTCCGAGGTCACATACAAAAGAAGGTGGCGTTTGGACACTAGGTGGCGCTAAACCAGTGAAAATGGCAAATTTGACGCGCATTTCAATTCTTAAACAATTGTGTATCACGTGACATTTGACATATACCCAAACTATTTACATCATATGATAGCTCTTCTCATTCTGAACAACTTTGCCTCTTGAAGCATTGCTGTCAATAAAACGGTCCATTAGATATCGATGATAACGTTAAAAACCTACTATTGCTAACTACTTCGCGGTTTTACGCCCTATTGGAACCAAACAAACGCAGAGTGCTTCTGTGGAGTGTGAACATCAAAAGTACTCGAAAAGAAGATGAAATTTCTATTCATACACGGTAGTGGGGGCCATAAACTGAACTGGGCAAAACCTATGACACTTAAACGGACGTTGTTAGAGAAGGGTTTCAGATAGCTTCACGGGGCTTAAAACATATGTGTAGACCATCGCTCTGAGCTCACGGTAAAAAGAACGCGGTGATTGGACACTAGGTGGCGCTATAACGGGAAAAATGGCACTAAAAACTGTAATTATGCAGCGGTTATACATCTACAGGTTCTGATACGCTTTGAAAATTAACGTCTCGTCCCAGGAACTTCAGACTTCTTGAGTTTGAAAGCACGTTCTCTCCAATTTAAAAGCCAACAACAATGAAAATTGGATACTCATTAACGAATTGTCCAAATGATTTGACAGTCAGAAAAATAACGTTCTTGTAGTATACGTGCATGTTTCTGTAATCATGCATAGTTTCTTTGAGTTCATACTTGTCATTTTTCTGTGTGTGTGTGTGTTGGACTTTGATCCTTAATGCGTGTGTTGAGGTGTGAACCCCCTAAACTGTTCATGAATGCATGACTGCTTTTGACTGCCTTAAAACTCGAAACCCGCTTAAAGGCTGCTTGCAGCTTTAATTCTTCTTCTTATTATTATTTTTCCGCGCTAAAACGCATCGCCCAGCCCAAACCGTAAGTCGTAAAAACTCGAGACTTTGTCAATTGGTTGTATATGTGCAGGTTACTCAGATACAGTGACCCAGCCAAATCGGCCCATAGGGGGCGCTATAGCGATGGCCAATGCGTTTGGGCTCATTGCTCGTAAACCGGATGTCGCACAACAAAGTTTTTGGTGTCATTGGAATCCTTGGCTCCAAACTTAAAAAATGGCTATCTCCGATTTCATTTCCGGTATGCAAATTTTTTCGCTAATTTGCATTTTATGAAAAAAAAAAAAATGAACTAGTCCCTGGATTTTTGCCCGATCGGAAGCAAACCAAGACTGATGAATTCTGTGGAGTGTGAATATGAATAATCATAAAAAGAAGTTGAAATTTCGATTCAGGGTCGCTAGGGGGCATCAAAACGTCCGAACCGGAAGTAGCCAGTTTCACTCAAATGGCCATAACTCGTGAACCGTTTGAGATATCTTCACGGGCCTTGGACCCTATGTGTAGACTCTCAGTCCAGGGTCACAGTAAAAAGGAGTTGGCGTTTGGCCACTAGGTGGCGCTATAATAGCAAAGAACTCGAAAAGGGCTATAACTACGCAACCGTTTGCCCGATCGACTTATTATTTGGTATGGTGTGTCTTTGTGTCATGCACCGTGACTGTATAAAAGGACTTTGACGTTTCTCAAAAAAACATGGCCGCCATCGCCCAATGAATTTTGAGCCCTCATTAGACAGGGTTAACAGAGGCCGATCGAAACGACACTCGCTGGGCTTGTTCGACTCATGGTCCTGAAGGTCTGTAAGAAATATGAACTCATTCGGCCACCGGGGGGCGAAGTAACGGTTTTAGAGTGCATAAACAATTGTGTATCACGTGACATTTGACACATACTCAAACTATTTACATCATATGATATCTCTTCTCATTCTGAACAACTTTGCCTCTGGACGCGCCTCTGTCGATCAAACGGTTCGTGAGTTATCGCTGACGATGTCAAAAATCTACTTTCGCGAACTAGTCCTTGGTTTTTCAACCGATCGGAACCAAACCAATGCAGATGACTTCTGTGGAGTGTGAATGTAAATAATCATTGAAAAAAATGTTGAAATTTATATTCATACACGGTAGTGGGGGGCAAAAACTGAACTGGGCGGAGCCTATCACATTAAAATGGCCATAAATCCAGAACGGATTAACACATCATCATGGGGCTTGGAACATATGTGTAGACCATCACTCCGAGGTCACCTACAAAAGAAGGTGCCGTTTTGACACTAGGTGGCGCTAAAACAGTAAAAATGGCAAAATTGACGCGTATTTCATTACTTAAACTATTGTGTATCACGTGACATTTGACATACAAACAAACTATTGATATCATATGATAGTCCTCTACATTCTGAACAACTTTGCATCTTGATCCATTGATGTCAATCAAACGGTTCACGAGTTATCGGTGACGATGTTAAAAACTTACTTTTGCTAACTAGTTCTTAGATTTTCAAGCAATTTCAAAATGTCCACCACAGTACAATTCTCTGGACTCTCTGGGTCAATAATGACCAAAAACATGTTGAGTTTTTTTTATTGTGTGACCATTACAGGGTCCTTTATGATATTAACGTGAAGAATGTACGGTTAAGGTCGCTACTACTTAATAAATAATCCAACTGACTTGCAATTAAGTAGTATAATACATATGAAGAACCCTGAAGGAATGTTTGAGACCGCACACTTATGAGCTTCGCGTGATTCCCGTCTCATCTACCCGAGGATTGCTGCTTAATCCTGTAGTTTTCTGTGTGTCTAGGACTTTGATCTGTTTTGGGTGTGTTGGGGCATGCCCCCTGAGCCTGTTCAATGATGTCACAGTGGCTTGGATGGCTCAGATGACGAGAAACCCGTTATTACTGCTTGCAGTTATATTTCTTCTTCTTCTTATTATTCTTCCCTAAAACTGAATGGGCAGCCCAAACCGTAAGGCCGACAGAGCTGAGACTTGGTCAGATGGTAGTAGTCTTGCTCGCTACTCAGATACACGGAGCCAGCCATGTCGGCCCATAGGTGGCGCTACAGCGATAAAAAGCGCCTTTACGCTCATTACTCCTAAACCGTTTGTCGCACACCCAAGTGTCTTATATCATTGTAATCATTGGCTCAAAACTTAAAAAACGTATAGGTCCGATTTCATTTCCGGTATGCAAATTTTTTCGGTAATTTGCATTTTATGCAAAAAAAAAAAAAATGAACTAGTCTCTGAATTTTTGCCGGATCGGAACCAAACCAACGCTGATGAATTCTGTGGAGTGTGAATGTAAATAATTATCGAATAAAAGTTGAAATTTCGATCCGTGGTGGCTGGGGGGCGACAAAACGTCTGAACCGGAAGGGGCATATTTGATTAAAATGGTTATAACTCGTGAACCGTTTGAGCTATCTTCATGAGGCTTGGACCATATGTTTATACTCTCAGTCTGAGGTCACAGTATAAAAAAGTCGGCGGTTGGCCTCTAGGTGGCGCTAAAATATACATTTTCTCGAAAAGGGCAATAACTACCCAAGAGTTTGCCCTATCAACTAATTTCTTGGTATGGTGTGTCTTTGTGTCATGTACCATGATTCTAGAAAAGGACATTGGCGTATCTAAAAAAACATGGCCGCCATCGGCCAATGAAGTTTGAGCACTCCTTAGACCGACTTAACGGAGGCCGATCGAAACGACACTCGCTGGGCTTGTTCGACTCATGGTCAAGAAGGTCTGTAAGAAATATGAACTCATTCGGCCACTGGGGGCGAAATAACGTTTTTGGAGTGCATAAACAATTGTGTATCACGTGACATTTGACATATACTCAAACTATTTACATCATATGATAGCTCTTCTCATTCTGAACAACTTTGCCTCTGGAACCGCTTCTGTCGATCAAACGGTTCGTGAGTTATCGCTGATGATGTCAAAAACCTACTTTCGCGAACTCGTCCTAGGTTTTTCGATTAATCGGAACCAAACCGATGCAGATGACTTCTGTGGAGTGTGAATATCAATAATTATCGAAAAAAAGTTGAAATTTCCTTTCAAGGTCGCTTAGGGGCACCAAAATAAAAAAATGGGCGGGGCCTATTACATTTAAATGGCCATAACTCAATAACTATTAGAGATATGATCATGGGGCTTGAAACACATGTGAAGACCATCACTCAGAGTTCACATGCGTAAGGGCGCGGCGTTTGGACACTAGGTGGCGCTATAACAGTAAAAATGGCTAATTTTAAGTGTTTTTGGTTGCAAAAACAATTGTGTTTCACGTGACATTTGACATATACTCAAACTATTTACATCAAATGATAGCTCTCCTCATTCTAAACAACTTTGCCTCTGGAACCACTTCTGTCAAACAAACGGTTCGTGAGTTATATCGCCGATGATGTCAAAAACCTACTTTCGCGAACTAGTCCTTGGTTTTTTGACCGATCGGAACCAAACCAATGCAGACGACTTCTGTGGAGTGTGAATGTCAATAACTATCGAAAAAAAGTTGAAATTTCCTTTCAAGGTCGATAAGGGACGCACGCCAAAAGTTCTTAATATGCGGAGCCTTTTACATTAAAATGGCCATAACTCAAGAACTAGCTCCGAGGTCACCTACTAAAGGCAGCGCCTTTTGGCCGCTAGTTCTCTTCGTTCTGAACAATCTTGACGCTTTAGACTGCTCGAACCCGGGAATCGCTGCTTGCAGCTATATTTAGGGTTCGAGCCCGTAGGGCTAGAAACCTATTGTATTTGTGGGTTTTATTAGGGTTCGAGCCCGTAGGGCTAGAAACCTATTGTATTTGTTGGTTTTATTCTTCTTCTTATTATTCTTCCCTAAAACTGAATGGGCAGCCCAAACCGTAAGGCCGACAGAGCTGAGACTTGGTCAGATGGTAGTAGTCTTGCTCGCTACTCAGATACACGGAGCCAGCCATGTCGGCCCATAGGTGGCGCTACAGTGATAAAAAGCGCCTTTACGCTCATTACTCCTAAACCGTTTGTCGCACACCCAAGTGTCTTATATCATTGTAATCATTGGCTCAAAACTTAAAAAACGTATAGGTCCGATTTCATTTCCGGTATGCAAATTTTTTCGGTAATTTGCATTTTATGCAAAAAAAAAAAAATGAACTAGTCTCTGGATTTTTGCCGGATCGGAACCAAACCAACGCTGATGAATTCTGTGGAGTGTGAATGTAAATAATTATCGAAAAAAAGTTGAAATTTCGATCCGTGGTGGCTGGGGGGCGACAAAACGTCTGAACCGGAAGGGGCATATTTGATTAAAATGGTTATAACTCGTGAACCGTTTGAGCTATCTTCACGAGGCTTGGACCATATGTTTATACTCTCAGTCCGAGGTCACGGTATAAAAAAGTCGGCGTTTGGCCTCAAGGTGGCGCTATAATATACATTTTCTCGAAAAGGGCAATAACTACCCAACAGTTTGCCCGATCGACTAATTTCTTGGTATGGTGTGTCTTTGTGTCATGTACCATGATTCTAGAAAAGGACATTGGCGTATCTAAAAAAACATGGCCGCCATCGGCCAATGAAGTTTGAGCACTCCTTAGACCGACTTAACGGAGGCCGATCGAAACGACACTCGCTGGGCTTGTTCCACTGATGGTCAAGAAGGTCTGTAAGAAATATGAAGTCATTCGGCCACTGGGGGCGAAATAACGTTTTTGGAGTCCTTTAACAATTGTGTGTCACGTGACATTTGACAAATACTCAAACTATTTACATCAAATGATAGCTCTTCTCATTCTGAACAACTTTGCCTCTTGAACCACTTCTGTCGATTAAACGGTTCGTGAGTTATCGCTGATGATGTCAAAAACCTACTTTCGCGAACTCGTCCTAGGTTTTTCGATTAATCGGAACCAAACCGATTCAGATGACTTCTGTGGAGTGTGAATATCAATAATTATCGAAAAAAAGTTGAAATTTCCTTTCAAGGTCGCTTAGGGGCACCAAAATAAAAAAATGGGCGGGGCCTATTTCATTTAAATGGCCATAACTCAATAACTATTAGAGATATGATCATGGGGCTTGAAAAATATGTGAAGACCATCACTCAGAGGTCACATACGTAAGGGCGCGGCGTTTGGACACTAGGTGGCGCTATAACAGTAAAAATGGCTAAATTGACGTGTTTTTGGTTTCAAAAACAATTGTGTATCACGTGAAATTTGACATATACGCAAACTATTTACGTCATATGATAGCTCTCCTCATTCTGAACAACTTTGCCTCTAGAACCACTTCTGTCAAACAAACGGTTCATGAGTTATCGCCGATGATGTCAAAAACCTACTTTCGTGAACTCGTCCTAGGTTTTTTGACCGATCGGAACCAAACCAATGCAGACGACTTCTGTGGAGTGTGAATGTCAATAATTATCGTAAGAAAGTTGAAATTTCCTTTCAAGGTTGCTTAGGGGCATCAAAATAAAAAAATGGGCGGGGCCTATTACATTTAAATGGCCATAACTCAATAACTATATGAGATCTCATCATGGGGCTTGAAACATATGTGAAGACCATAACTCCGACGTCACAAACCTAAGGCCGCGGCGTTTGGACACTAGGTGGCGCTATAACAGTAAAAATGGCTAAATTTACGAGTTTTGGTTGCAAAAACAATTGTGTATCACGTGACATTTGACATATACTCAAACTATTTACATCATATGATAGCTCTCCTCATTCTGAACAACTTTGCCTCTGGAACCACTTCTGTCAAACAAACGGTTTGTGAGTTATCGCAGATGATGTCAAAAACCTACTTTCGCGAACTAGTCCTTGGTTTTTTGACCGATCGGAACCAAACCAATGCAGATGACTTCTGTGGAGTGTGAATGTCAATAACTATCGAAAAAAAGTTGAAATTTCCTTTCAAGGTCGATAAGGGACGTACGCCAAAAGTTCTTAATATGCGGAGCCTTTTACATTAAAATGGCCATAACTCAAGAACTAGCTCCGAGGTCACCTACTAAAGGCAGCGCCTTTTGGCCGCTAGTTCTCTTCGTTCTGAACAATCTTGACGCTTTAGACTGCTCGAACCCGGGAATCGCTGCTTGCAGCTATATTTCTTCTTCTTATTCTTCTTCTTTGTTATTATTCTTCCCTAAAACTAATTGGGCAGCCTAAACCGTAAGGCCGACAGAGCTGAGACTTGGTCAGATGGTAGTAGTCCTTGTCGCTACTCAGATACATGGACCCAGCCAAATCGGCCCATAGGTGGCGCTACAGCCATGAAAAGCGCGTTTGCACTCTTTACTCCTAAACCGTTTGTCGCACACCCAAGTGTTTTATATCATTGTAATCATTGGCTCAAAACTTAAAAAACGTATATCTCCGATTTCATTTCCGGTATGCAAATTTTTCTGCTAATTTGCATTTTATGCAAAAAAAATAAAATGAACTAGTCCCTGGATTTTTGCCCGATCGGAACCAAACCAACGCTGATGAATTCTGTGGAGAGTGAATGTGAATAATTATCAAAAAAACGTTGAAATTTCGATTCACCATTGCTAGGGGGCGCCAAAACGTCTGAACCGGAAGTGCCATGGTTGACTAAAATGGCCATAACTTATGAACCGTTTGAGCAATCTTCATGGGGCTTGTACCCTATGTGTAGACTATCAGTCCGGGGTCACAGTAAAAAGGAGTTGGCGCTTGGCCACTAGGTGGCGCTATAATATACATGAACTCGAAAAGGGCTATAACTACCCAACCGTTTGCCCGATCGACTTATTATTTGGTATGGTGTGTCTTTGTGTCATGCACGGTGATTGTATAAAAGGACAGTGGCGTATCAAATGAAACATGGCGGTCATCGGCCAATGAAGTTTGAGCACTCATTAGACCGGGTTAACGGAGGCCGATCGAAACGACACTCGCTGGGCTTGTTCGACTCATGGTCCAGAAGGTCTGTAAGAAATATGAACTCATTCGGCCACCGGGGGGCGAAGTAACGTTTTTGGAGTGCATAAACAATTGTGTATCACGTGACATTTGACATATACTCAAACTATTTACATCATATGATAGCTCTTCTCATTCTGAACAACTTTGCCTCTGGACACGCTTCTGTCGATCAAACGGTTCGTGAGTTATCGCTGATTATGTCAAAAACCTACTTTCGCGAACTTGTCCTAGGTTTTTCGACCGATCGAATCCAAACCAATGCAAATGACTTCTCTGGAGTGTGAAGGTAAATAATTATCAAAAAAAAGTTGAAATTTCCTTTCACGGTTGCTAAGGGGCGTAAACATTTTAAATAGGCGGAGCCAATTACATTAAAATGCCCATAACTCGAGCACTATTAGAAATATCATCATGGGGCTTGGAACATATGTGTAGACCATCACTCCGAGATGACCTACAAAATACCGCGGCGTTTGGACACTAGGTGGCGCTATAACAGTAAAAATGGCAAAATTGACACATCTTTGGTTGCCTTAACAATTGTGTATCACGTGACATTCGACATTTACACAAACTATCGATGTCTTATGAAAGCTCTCATAATTCCAAACAAATTTGGCTGTTGATCAAACAGTTTGTGAGTTATCTGTGATGATGTTAAGAAGCTGCTTTTGCGAACTTGTCCTTGGTTTTTCAAGCGATATCAAAATTTCCACCACAGTACAATTCTCTGGACTGTCTAGATCAATAACTATCAAAAACATGTTCAACTTTTTCATTTGCATGACCACTACAGGGTCCTTTATTATATTCAAGTCAACGGTGTACCTGAAAGCTCGCTACTCCTTAACAAATAATCCGATTGACTTGCCATTAAGTACAATCATACATCTTATTACACTAAACACACGTGCAAAATATGATGGTGATCAGACAAGAGATACGTTTCCTGTCTCACAGGCACAAGGTGTTAGACATATAAAGCACTACACATTAAACGTTGCTCCATATTCAAACATCTATAAATATAGAACATGTCTGGCTGGTTGTAAGATGCTGTTTTGCTTAACATAACACACACCTTTATTATGTACACCAGTTTAATTGCATGTAAACCCAAATTGTTACTCAGCCAGTCACATTGCAGCAACTCAATGCATTTATCTCAATGCAAGATCATTTCTTAAATGGATGTGACCAAATTAACCTGAAAAGATGATTCCCCTCAAGTGTACTATATGTGCATATGTGTGTAATCATGTGTAGTGTCTATGCACCGTTGCTGACTGTATCTATAATTTTTCAGGCGTTGGGAGTATCGTCCACTTGGGTGTTTTACTATGAGAGTCCTCGGCCTACTTGATGAAGGCAAAGATGCTTTAGATGCCTTAAAAGTGCTCGAACCCGCTAAATGCTGCTTGCAGCTTTAATTAGGGTTCGAGCCCGTAGGGCTAGAAACCTATTGTATTTGTGGGTTTTATTAGGGTTCGAGCCCGTAGGGCTAGAAACCTATTGTATTTGTGGGTTTTATTATTATTCTTCTTCTTCTTTGTTATTATTCTTCCCTAAAACTATATGGGCAGCCTAAACCGTAAGGCCGACAGAGCTGAGACTTGGTCAGATGGTAGTAGTCCTTGTCGCTACTCAGATACATGGACCCAGCCAAATCGGCCCATAGGTGGCGCTACAGCGATGAAAAGCGCGTTTGCACTCTTTACTCCTAAACCGTTTGTCGCACACCCAAGTGTTTTATATCATTGTAATCATTGGCTCAAAACTTAAAAAACGTATATCTCCGATTTCATTTCCGGTATGCAAATTTTTCCGCTAATTTGCATTTTATGCAAAAAAATTAAAATGAACTAGTCCCTGGATTTTTGCCCGATTGGAACCAAACCAACGCCGATGAATTCTGTGGAGTGTGAATGTGAATAATTATCAAAAAAAAGTTGAAATTTCGATTCACCATTGCTAGGGGGCGCCAAAACGTCTAAACCGGAAGTGCCATGGTTGACTAAAATGGCCATAACTTGTGAACCGTTTGAGCAATCTTCATGGGGCTTGTACCCTATGTGTAGACTCTCAGTCCGGGGTCACAGTAAAAAGGAGTTGGCGCTCGGCCACTAGGTGGCGCTATAATTTACATGAACTCGAAAAGGGCTATAACTACCCAACCGTTTGCCCGATCGACTTATTATTTGGTATGGTGTGTCTTTGTGTCATGCACGATGATTGTCTAAAAGGACAGTGGCGTATCTAAAGAAACATGGCCGCCATCGGCCAATGAAATTTGAGCACTCATTAGACCGGGTTAACGGAGGCCGATCGAAACGACACTCGCTGGGCTTGTTTGACTCATGGTCCAGAAGGTCTGTAAGAAATATGAACTCATTCGGCCACCGGGGGGCGAAGTAACTGTTTTAGAGTGCATAAACAATTGTATATCACGTGACATTTGACATATACTCAAACTATTGTTATCATATGATAGCTCTTCACATTCTGAACAACTTTGCCTCTGAACACACTTCTGTCAATTGAACGGTTTGCGAGTTATCGCTGACGATGTCAAAAACCTACTTTCGCGAACTAGTCCTAGGTTTTTCGACCGATCGGATCCAAACCAATGCAGATAACATCTCTGGAGTGTGAATGTAAATAATTATCAAAAAAAAGTTGAAATTTTCTTTCACGGTTGCTTAGGGGCGTAAACATTTTAAATAGGCGGAGCCTATGACATTAAAATGCCCATAACTCGAGCACTATTAGAGATATCATCATGGGGCTTGGAACATATGTGTAGACCATCCCTCCGAGATGACTTACAAAATACCGCGGCGTTTGGACACTAGGTGGCGCTATAACAGTAAAAATGGCAAAATTTACGTGTCTTTGGTTGCATAAACAATTGTGTATCACGTGATATTTGACATATACCCAAACTATTTACATCATATGATAGCACTCCTCATTCTGAACAACTTTGCCTCTGGACACGCTTCTGTCGATCAAACGGTTCGTGAGTTATGGCTGATGATGTTAAAAACCTACTTTTGCGAACTGGTCCTTGGTTTTTTACTTGATCGGATCCAAACCAATGCAGATGACTTCTGTGGAGTGTGAATGTAAATAATCATTGAAAAAAAGTTGAAATTTCTTTTCACGGTTGCTTTGGGGCATAAACATTTTAAATAGGCGGAGCCTATTACATTAAAATGCCCATAACTCGAGCACTATTAGAGATATCATCATGGGGCTTGGAACATATGTGTAGACCATCACTCCGAGATGACTTACAAAATGCAGCGGCGTTTGGACACTAGGTGGCGCTATAACAGTAAAAATGGCAAAATTGACACATCTTTGGTTGCCTTAACAATTGTGTATCACGTGACATTTGACATTTACACAAACTATCGATATCATATGAAAGCTCTCATAATTCCAAACAAATTTGGCTTTTGAACCATTGATGTCGATCAAACAGTTTGTGAGTTATCTGTGATGATGTTAAGAACCTGCCTTGCGAACTTGTTCTAGGTTTTTCAAGCGGTTTCAAAATTTCCACCACAGTACAATTCTCTGGACTGTCTAGATCAATAACTATCAAAAACATCTTCAACTTTTTCATTTGCATGACCTCTACAGGGTCCTTTATTATATTCAAGTGAACGGTGTACCTGAAAGCTCGCTTCTCCTTAACAAATAATCCAATTGACTTGCCATTAAGTACAATCATACATCTTATTAGACTAAACAAGCATGCAAAATATGATGGTTACCGGACAAGAGATACGTTTCCTGTCTCACAGGAACAAGGTGTTAGACATATAAAGCACTACACATTAAACGTTGCTCCATATTCACACGTCTATAAATATAGAACATGTCTGACTGGTTGTAAGATGCTGTTTTGCTTAACATAACACACACCTTTATTATGTACACCAGTTTAATTGCATGTAAACCTAAATTTCTACTCAGCAGTCACATGGCAGCAACTCAATGCAATTAGGCATTTAGACGGGGTCATTTCTTAAATGTATGTGACCAAATTAACCTGAAAAAATGATTCCCCTCAAGTGTACTCTATGTGCATATGTGTGTAATCAGGCGTAGTGTCTGTGAACCGTTGCTGACCGTATCTATAATTTTTCAGGCGTTGGGAGTATCTTCCACTTGGGTGTTTTAGGATGAGAGTCCTCGGCCTACTTGATGAAGGCAAAGATGCTTTGGATTCCTTAAAAGTGCTCGAACCCGCTAAATGCTGCTTGCAGCTTTAATTCTTCTTCTTATTCTTCTTCTTTGTTATTATTCTTCCCTAAAACTAATTGGGCAGCCTAAACCGTAAGGCCGACAGAGCTGAAACTTGGTCAGATGGTAGTAGTCCTTGTCGCTACTCAGATACATGGACCCAGCCAAATCGGCCCATAGGTGGCGCTACAGCGATGAAAAGCGCGTTTGCACTCTTTACTCCTAAACCGTTTGTCGCACACCCAAGTGTTTTATATCATTGTAATCATTGGCTCAAAACTTAAAAAACGTATATCTCCGATTTCATTTCCGGTATGCAAATTTTTCCGCTAATTTGCATTTTATGCAAAAAAAATAAAATGAACTAGTCCCTGGATTTTTGCCCGATCGGAACCAAACCAACGCTGATGAATTCTGTGGAGAGTGAATGTGAATAATTATCAAAAAAAAGTTGAAATTTCGATTCACCATTGCTAGGGGGCGCCAAAACGCCTGAACCGGAAGTGCCATGGTTGACTAAAATGGCCATAACTTGTCAACCGTTTGAGCAATCTTCATGGGGCTTGTACCCTATGTGTAGACTCTCAGTCCGGGGTCACAGTAAAAAGGATTTGGCGCTTGGCCACTAGGTGGCGCTTTAATAAACATGAACTCGAAAAGGGCTATAACTACCCAACCGTTTGCCCGATCGACTTATTATTTGGTATGGTGTGTCTTTGTGTCATGCACGATGATTGTCTAAAAGGACAGTGGTGTATCTAAAGAAACATGGCGGTAATCGGCCAATGAAGTTTGAGCACTCATTAGACCGGGTTAACGGAGGCCGATCGAAACGACACTCGCTGGGCTTGTTCGACTCATGGTCCAGAAGGTCTGTAAGAAATATGAACTCATTCGGCCACCGGGGGGCGAAATAACGCTTTTGGAGTGCATAAACAATTGTATATCACGTGACATTTGACATATACTCAAACTATTGTTATCATATGATAGCTCTTCACATTCTGAACAACTTTGCCTCTGAACACGCTTCTGTCGATTGAACGGTTTGCGAATTATCGCTGACGATGTCAAAAACCTACTTTCGCGAACTAGTCCTAGGTTTTTCGACCGATCGGATCCAAACCAATGCAGATAACATCTCTGGAGTGTGAATGTAAATAATTATCAAAAAAAAGTTGAAATTTTATTTCACGGTTGCTTAGGGCCGTAAACATTTTAAATAGGCGGAGCCTATGACATTAAAATGCCCATAACTCGAGCACTATTAGAGATATCATCATGGGGCTTGGAACATATGTGTAGACCATCACTCCGAGATGACTTACAAAATACCGCGGCGTTTGGACTCTAGGTGGCGCTATAACAGTAAAAATGGCAAAATGTACGTGTCTTTGGTTGCATAAACAATTGTGTATCACGTGACATTTGACATATACCCAAACTATTTACATCATATGATAGCACTCCTCATTCTGAACAACTTTGCCTCTGGACACGCTTCTGTCAATCAAACGGTTCGTGAGTTATGGCTGATGATGTTAAAAAGCTACTTTTGCGAACTGGTCCTTGGTTTTTCACTTGATCGGATCCAAACCAATGCAGATGACTTCTGTGGAGTGTGAATGTAAATAATTATCAAAAAAAAGTTGAAATTTCTTTTCACGGTTGCTTTGGGGCGTAAACATTTTAAATAGGCGGAGCCTATTACATTAAAATGCCCATAACTCGAGCACTATTAGAGATATCATCATGGGGCTTGGAACATATGTGAAGACCATCACTCCTAGGTGAATTACAAAATACCACGGTGTCAGAACACTAGGTGGCGCTATAAAGTATAAATGGCAGAATGTACACATCTTAGGTTGCCTTAACATTTGTGTATCACGTGACATTTGACATTTACACAAACTATCGATGTCATATGAAAGCTCTCATAATTCCAAACAAATTTGGCTCTTGAACCATTGATGTCGATCAAACAGTTTGTGAGTTATCTGTGATGTTAAGAACCTACTTTTGCGAACTTGTCCTAGGTTTTTCAAGCGATTTCAAAATTTCCACCACAGTACAATTCTCAGGACTCTCTAGATAAATAACTATCAAAAATATGTTCAACTTTTTTATTTGCGTGACCATTACAGGGTCCTTTATTATATTCAAATGAACGGTGTACCTGAAAGCTCGCTTCTCCTTAATAAATAATCCAATTGACTTGCCATGAAGTACAATCATACATCTTATTACACTAAACAAGCATGTAAAATATGATGGTTATCGGACAAGAGATATGTTTCCTCTCTCACAGGAACAAGGTGTTAGACATATAAAGCACTACACATTAAACGTTGCTCCATATTTACACATCTATAAATATAGAATATGTCTGGCTGGTTGTAAGATGCTGTTTTGGTAAACATAACACGCACCTTTATTATGTACACCAGTTTAATATCATGTAAACCCAAATATCTACTCAGCAGTCACATGGCAGCAACTCAATGCATTTAGACAGGGTCATTTCTTCAATGTATGTGACCAAATGAGCCTGAAAAGATGATTCCCCTCAAGTGTACTATATCTGCATATGTGTGTAATCAGGCGTAGTGTCTATGCACCGTTGCTGACCGTATCTATAATTTTTCAGGCGTTGGGAGTATCGTCCACTTGGGTGTTTTAGTATGAGAGTCCTCGGCCTACTTGATGAAGGCAAAGATGCTTTAGACGCCTTAAAGTGCTCGTTATTCTTCTTCTTTGTTATTATTCTTCCCTAAAACTACATGGGCAGCCTAAACCGTAAGGCCGACAGAGCTGAGACTTGGTCAGATGGTAGTAGTCCTTGTCGCTACTCAGATACATGGACCCAGCCAAATCGGCCCATAGGTGGCGCTACAGCGATGAAAAGCGCGTTTGCACTCTTTACTCCTAAACCGTTTGTCGCACACCCAAGTGTTTTATATCATTGTAATCATTGGCTCAAAACTTAAAAAACGTATATCTCCGATTTCATTTCCGGTATGCAAATTTTTTCGCTAATTTGCATTTTATGCAAAAAAATTAAAATGAACTAGTCCCTGGATTTTTGCCCGATCGGAACCAAACCAACGCTGATTAATTCTGTGGAGTGTGAATGTGAATAATTATCAAAAAAAGTTGAAATTTCGATTCACCATTGCTAGGGGGCGCCAAAACGTCTGAACCGGAAGTCCCATGGTTGACTAAAATGGCCATAACTTGTCAACCGTTTGAGCAATCTTCATGGGACTTGTACCCTATGTGTAGACTCTCAGTCCGGGGTCACAGTAAAAAGGATTTGGCGCTTGTCCACTAGGTGTCGCTATAATATACATGAACTCGAAAAGGGCTATAACTACCCAACCGTTTGCCCGATCGACTTATTATTTGGTATGGTGTGTCTTTGTGTCATGCACCATGACTGTATAAAAGGACAGTGGCGTATCTAATGAAACATGGCGGTCATCGGCCAATGAAGTTTGAGCACTCATTAGACAGGGTTAACGGAGGCCGATCAAAACGACACTCGCTGGGCTTGTTCGACTCATGGTCCTAAAGGTCTGTGAGAAATATGAACTCATTCGGCCACCGGGGGGCGAAGTAACGTTTTTGGAGTGCATAAACAATTGTATATCACATGACATTTGACTTATACTCAAACTATTGTTATCATATGATAGCTCTTCACATTCTGAACAACTTTGCCTCCGAACACGCTTCTGTCAATTGAACGGTTCGCGAGTTATCGCTGACGATGTCAAAAACCTACTTTCGCGAACTAGTCCTAGGTTTTTCGACCGATCGGATCCAAACCAATGCAGATAACATCTCTGGAGTGTGAATGTAAATAATTATCAAAAAAAAGTTGAAATTTTCTTTCACGGTTGCTTAGGGGCGTAAACATTTTAAATAGGCGGAGCCTATTACATTAAAATGCCCATAACTCGAGCACTATTAGAGATATCATCATGGGGCTTGGAACATATGTGTAGACCATCACTCCGAGATGACTTACAAAATACCGCAGCGTTTGGACACTAGGTGGCGCTATAACAGTAACAATGGCAAAATTGACACATCTTTGGTTGCCTTAACAATTGTGTATCACGTGACATTTGACATTTACACAAACTATCGATATCATATGAAAGCTCTCATAATTCCAAACAAATTTGGCTTTTGAACCATTGATGTCGATCAAACAGTTTGTGAGTTATCTGTGATGATGTTAAGAACCTACTTTTGCGAACTTGTCCTAGGTTTTTCAAGCGATTTCAACATTTCCACCACAGTACAATTCTCTGGACTGTCTAGATCAATGACTATCAAAAACATCTTCAACTTTTCATTTGCATGACCACTACAGGGTCCTTTATTATATTCAAGTGAACGGTGTACCTGAAAGCTCGCTTCTCCTTAACAAATAATCCAATTGACTTGCCATTAAGTACAATCATACATCTTATTAGACTAAACAAGCATGCAAGATATGATGGTTATCGGACAAGAGATACGTTTCCTGTCTCACAGGAACAAGGTGTTAGACATATAAAGCACTACACATTAAACGTTGCTCCATATTCACACGTCTATAAATATAGAACACGTCTGGCTGGTTGTAAGATGCTGTTTTGCTTAACATAACACACACCTTTATTATGTACACCAGTTTAATTGCATGTAAACCCAAATATCTACTCAGCAGTCACATGGCAGCAACTCAATGCAATTAGGCATTTAGACGGGGTCATTTCTTAAATGGATGTGACCAAATGAACCTGAAAAAATGATTCCCCTCAAGTGTACTCTATGTGCATATGTGTGTAATCAGGCGTAGTGTCTGTGAACCGTTGCTGACCGTATCTATAAGTTTTCAGGCGTTGGGAGTAACTTCCACTTGGGTGGTTTAGGATGATAGTCCTCGGCCTACTTGATGAAGGCAAAGATGCTTTAGATGCCTTAAAAGTGCTCGAACCCGCTAAATGCTGCTTGCAGCTTTAATTATTATTATTTTTCTCCGCTAAAACTGATCGTACAGCCCAAACCGTAAGTCCGACAGAGCTGAGACTCGGTCAGATGGTAGTAGTCTTGCTCGCTACTCAGATACTCGGAGCCAGCCATGTCGGCCCATAGGTGGCGCTACAGCGATGAAAAGCGCCTTTACGCTCATTACTCCTAAACCGTTTGTCGCACGTCCAAGTGTTTTAAATCATTGTGATCATTGGCTCAAAACTTAAAAAACGTATAGGTCCGATTTCATTTCCGGTATGCAAATTTTTCCGCTAATTTGCATTTTATGCAAAAATAAAAAAATTGAACTAGTCTCTGGATTTTTGACCAATCGGAACCAGACCAATGCTGATGAATTCTGTGGAGTGTGATTGTAAATAATTATCGAAAAAAAGTTGAAATTTCGATTTGCGGTGGCCGGGGGGCGCCAAAACGTCGGAACCGGAAGGAGCTAATTTTACTAAAATGGTTATAACTCGTGAACCGTTTGAGCTATCTGCACGGGGCTTGGACCATATGTTTATACTCTCAGTCCGAACTCACAGTATAAAAAAGTCGGCGTTTGGCCTCTAGGTGGCGCTATAATATACATTTTCTCGAAAAGGGCAATAACTACCCAACAGTTTGCCCTATCGACTAATTTCTTGGTATGGTGTGTCTTTGTGTCATGTACCATGATTCTAGAAAAGGACATTGGCGTATCTAAAAAAACATGGCCGCCATCGGCCAGTGAAGTTTGAGCACTCCTTACACCGACTTAGCGGAGGCCGATCGAAACGACACTCGCTGGGCTTGTTCGACTCATGGTCAAGAAGGTCTGTAAGAAATATGAACTCATTCGGCCACTGGGGGCGAAATAACGTTTTTGGAGTCCTTAAACAATTGTGTATCACGTGACATTTGACAAATACTCAAACTATTTACATTATTTGATAGGTCTCCTCATTCTGAACAACTTTGCCTCTGGAACCGCTTCTGTCGATCAAACGGTTCGCGAGTTATCGCCGATGATGTCAAAAACCTACTTTCGCGAACTCGTCCTAGGTTTTTCGATTAATCGGAACCAAACCGATTCAGATGACTTCTGTGGAGTGTGATTGTCAATAATTATCGAAAGAAAGTTGAAATTTCTTTTTAAGGTCGCTTAGGGGCACCAAAATAAAAATATGGGCGGGGCCTATTACATTAAAATGGCAATAACTCAATAACTATTAGAGATATCATCATGGGGCTTGAAACATATGTGAAGACCATCACTCCGAGGTCACATACCTAAGGCCGCGGCGTTTGGACACTAGGTGGCGCTATAACAGTAAAAATGGCTAAATTGACGTGTTTTTGGTTGCAAAAACAATTGTGTATCACGTGACATTTGACATATACTCAAACTATTTACATCATATGATAGCTCTCCTCATTCTGAACAACTTTGCCTCTGGAACCACTTCTGTCAAACAAACGGTTCGTGAGTTATCGCCGATGATGTCAAAAACCTACTTTCGCGAACTAGTCCTAGGTTTTTCGATTAATCGGAACCAAACCGATTCAGATGACTTCTGTGGAGTGTGAATGTCAATAACTATCGAAAGAATGTTGAAATTTCCTTTCAAGGTCGATAAGGGACGCACGCCAAAAGTTCTAATCATGCGGAGCCTTTTACAATAAAATGGCCATAACTCAAGAACTAGCTCTGAGGTCACCTACCAAAGGCAGCGCCTTTTGGCCGCTAGTTCTCTTCGTTCTGAACAATCTTGACGCTTTAGACTGCTCGAACCCGGGAATCGCTGCTTGCAGCTATATTTAGGGTTCGAGCCCGAAGGGCTAGAAACCTATTGTATTTGTAGCTTTTATTATTAGGGTTTCGAGCACGAAGTGCTGAAAACCTATTGTTTTTGTAAGGATTTTTATTAGGGTTCGAGCCCGTAGGGCTAGAAACCTATTGTATTTGTTGGTTTTATTCTTTTTCTTATTATTCTTCCCTAAAACTGAATGGGCAGCCTAAACCGTAAGGCCGACAGAGCTGAGACTTGGTCAGATGGTAGTAGTCCTTGTCGCTACTCAGATACATGGACCCAGCCAAATCGGCCCATAGGTGGCGCTATAGCGATGAAAAGCGCGTTTGCACTCTTTACTCCTAAACCGTTTGTCGCACACCCAAGTGTTTTATATCATTGTAATCATTGGCTCAAAACTTTAAAAACGTATATCTCCGATTTCATTTCCGGTATGCAAATTTTTCCGCTAATTTGCATTTTATGCAAAAAAAATAAAATGAACTAGTCCCTGGATTTTTGCCCGATCGGAACCAAACCAACGCTGATGAATTCTGTGGAGTGTGAATGTGAATAATTATCAAAAAAACGTTGAAATTTCGATTGACCGTTGCTAGGGGGCGCCAAAACGCCTGAACCGGAAGTGCCATGGTTGACTAAAATGGCCATAACTTGTGAACCGTTTGAGCAATCTTCATGGGGCTTGTACCCAATGTGTAGACTCTCAGTCCGGGGTCACAGTAAAAAGGAGTTGGCGCTTGGCCACTAGGTGGCGCTATAATACACATGAACTCGAAAAGGGCTATAACTACCCAACCGTTTGCCCGATCGACTTATTATTTGGTATGGTGTGTCTTTGTGTCATGTACCATGACTGTATAAAAGGACAGTGGCGTATCTAATGAAACATGGCGGTCATCGGCCAATGAAGTTTGAGCACTCATTAGACCGGGTTAACGGAGGCCGATCGAAACGACACTCGCTGGGCTTGTTCGACTCATGGTCCAGAAGGTCTGTAAGAAATATGAACTCATTCGGCCACCGGGGGGCGAAGTAACGGTTTTAGAGTGCATAAACAATTGTATATCACGTGACATTTGACTTATACTCAAACTATTGTTATCATATGATAGCTCTTCACATTCTGAACAACTTTGCCTCTGAACACGCTTCTGTCGATTGAACGGTTCGCGAGTTATCGCTGACGATGTCAAAAACCTACTTTCGCGAACTTGTCCTAGGTTTTTCGACCGATCGGATCCAAACCAATGCAGATAACATCTTTGGAGTGTGAATGTAAATAATTATCAAAAAAAAGTTGAAATTTTCTTTCACGGTTGCTTAGGGGCGTAAACATTTTAAATAGGCGGAGCCTATTACATTAAAATGCCCATAACTCGAGCACTATTAGAGATATCATCATGGGGCTTGGAACATATGTGTAGACCATCACTCCGAGATGACTTACAAAATACCGCGGCGTTTGGACACTAGGTGGCGCTATAACAGTAAAAATGGCAAAATTGACCCATCTTTGGTTGCCTTAACAATTGTGTATCACGTGACATTTGACATTTACACAAACTATCGATATCATATGAAAGCTCTCATAATTCCAAACAAATTTGGCTTTTGAACCATTGATGTCGATCAAACAGTTTGTGAGTTATCTGTGATGATGTTAAGAACCTACTTTTGCGAACTTGTCCTAGATTTTTCAAGCGATTTCAAAATTTCCACCACAGTACAATTCTCTGGACTGTCTAGATCCATAACTATCAAAAACATGTTCAACTTTTTCATTTGCATGACCATTACAGGATCTTTTATTATATTCAAGTGAATGGTGTACCTGAAAGCTCGCTTCTCCTTAACAAATAATCCAATCGACTTGCCATTGAGTACAATCATACATCTTATTAGACTAAACAAGCATGCAAAATATGATGGTTATCGGACAAGAGATACGTTTCCTGTCTCACAGGAACAAGGTGTTAGACATATAAAGCACTACACATTAAACGTTGCTCCATATTCACACGTCTATAAATATAGAACACGTCTGGCTGGTTGTAAGATGCTGTTTTGCTTAACATAACACACACCTTTATTATGTACACCAGTTTAATTGCATGTAAACCCAAATATCTACTCAGCAGTCACATGGCAGCAACTCAATGCATTAAAGCATTTAGACGGGGTCATTTCTTAAATGGATGTGACCAAATGAACCTGAAAAGATGATTCCCCTCAAGTGTACTATATGTGCATATGTGTGTAATCATGCGTAGTGTCTGTGAACCGTTGCTGACCGTATCTACAATTTTTCAGGCGTTGGGAGTATCTTCCACTTGGGTGTTTTAGGATGAGAGTCCTCGGCCTACTTGATGAAGGCAAAGATGCTTTGGATGCCTTAAAAGTGCTCGAACCCGCTAAATGCTGCTTGCAGCTTTAATTCTTCTTCTTATTATTATTCTTCCGCCATAAAACGTGTTGCCCAGCCCAAACCGTAAGTCGTAGAAACTCGAGACTTTGTCGGATGGTAGTAGTCTTGCTCGCTACTCAGATACTCGGAGCCAGCCATGTCGGTCCATAGGTGGCGCTATAGCGATGGCCAATGCGTTTGGGCTCAATGCTCGTAAACCGGATGTCGCACAACAAAGTGTTTGGTGTCATTGGAATCCTTGGCTCCAAACTTAAAAAATGGCTATCTCCGATTTCATTTCCGGTATGCAAATTTTTCCGCTAATTTGCATTTTATAAAAAAAAAAAAAAATGAACTAGTCCCTGGATTTTTGTCCGATCGGAACCAAACCAACGCTGATGAATTCTGTGTAGTGTGAATGTAAATAATTATCGAAAAAAAGTTGAAATTTCGATTCAGCGTCGCTAGGGGGCATCAAAACATCTAAACCGGAAGTGTCCAGTTTCACTAAAATGACCATAACTCGTGAACCGTTTGAGCTATCTTCACGGGGCTTAGACCGTATGTGAAGACCCTCAGTCCGGGGTCACATTAAAAATAACTCGGTGTTTGGCCACTAGGTGGCGCTACAATAGCAAAGAACTCAAAAAGGGCTATAACTACGCAACCGTTTCCCCGATCAACTTATTATTTGGTATGGTGTGTCTTTGTGTCATGCACCCTGACTGTATAAAAGGACTTTGGCGTTTCTCAAAAAACATGGCCGCTATCGGCCAATGAATTTTGAGCACTCATTAGACAGGGTTAACGGGGGCCGATCGAAACGACACTCACTGGGCTTGTTCGACTCGTGGTCCAGAAGGTCTGTAAGAAATATGAACTTATTCGGCCACCGGGGGGCGAAGTAACTATTTTAGAGTGCATAAACAATTGTGTATCACGTGACATTTGACATATCCTCAAACTATTGACATCATATGATAGCTCTTCACATTCTGAACAACTTTGCCTCTGGACACGATTCTGTCGATCAAACGGTTCGTGAGTTATCGCTGACGATGTCAAAAATCTACTTTCGCGAACTAGTCCTTGGTTTTTCAACCGATCGGAACCAAACCAATGCAGACGACTTCTGTGGAGTGTGAATGGAAATAATCATTGAAAAAAAGTTGAAATTTATATTCACACACGGTAGGGGGGGGGCAAAAACTGAACTGGGCGGAGCCTATCACATTAAAATGGCCATAAATCCAGAACAGATTAACACATCATCATGGGGCTTGGAACATATGTGTAGACCATCACTCTGAGGTCACCTAAAAAAGAAGGTGGCGTTTGGACACTAGGTGGCGCTAGACCAGTAGAAATGGCAAAATTGACGCGTATTTCATTACTTAAACAATTGTGTATCACGTGACATTTGACATACACACAAACTATTGATATCATATGATAGCTCTTCTCATTCTGAACAAATTTGCCTCTTGATCTATTGATGTCAATCAAACGGTTCAGGAGTTATTGCTGATGATGTTAAAATCGTACTTTTGCAAACTAGTTCTTTGATTTTCAAGCAATTTCAAAATTTCCACCATAGTACAATTCTCTGGACTCTCTAGGTCAACAATGATTAAAAACATGTTGAGTTTTTTGACTTGATATGAGAAAATGTAATCTATGTCCTATATGTGCATGTGTGTGTGAGCATGCCTGGGTCTGTATGAGCCAATGCTTGACCCTTTGACTCATTTTTCTGGGTGTGGGGTTGTATTGTCGATTGTGGACATGTTAGTTTGCCATCCCTGAGACTGGTCGACTTTTACTTACCTAAACTTCTCGAAACCCGATAATTGCTGCTTGCAGCTATATTTATTATTATTTTTCCGCCGTAAAACTGATCGTGCAGCCCAAACCGTAAGTCCGACAGAGCTGAGACTCGGTCAGATGGTAGCAGTATTGCTCGCTACTCAGATACTCGGAGCCAGCCATGTCGGCCCATAGGGGGCGCTACAGCGATGCTAAATGCGTTTGCGCTCATAATTCCTAAATCGCTTGTCGCACGCCCCAGTGTTCTAGATACATGTGATCATTGGCTCAAAACTTAAAAAACGTATATCTCCGATTTCATTTCCGGTATGCTAATTTTTTCGCTAATTTGCATTTTATGCAAAAATCTAAAAATTGAACTAGTCTCTGGATTTTTGCCCAATCGGAACCAGACCAACGCTGATGAATTCTGTGGAGTGTGAATGTAAATAATTATCGAAAAAAAGTTGAAATTTCGATTTACGGTGGCCGGGGGGCGCCAAAACGTCGGAACCAGAAGGAGCTAATTTTACTAAAATGGTTATAACTCATGAACCGTTTGAGATATATTCACGGGGCTTGGACCATATGTTTATACTCTCAGTCCGAGATCACAGCATAAAAAAGTCGGCGTTTGGCCTCTAGGTGGCGCTATAATATCCATTTTCTCGAAATGGCAATAACTACCCATCAGTTTGCCCGATCGACTAATTTCTTGGTATGGTGTGTCTTTGTGTCATGTACCATGATTCTAGAAAAGGACATTGGCGTATCTAAAAAAACATGGCCGCCATCGGCCAATGAAGTTTGAGCACTCCTTAGACCGACTTAACGAGGGCCGATCGAAACGACACTCGCTGGGCTTGTTCGACTCATGGTTAAGAAGGTCTGTAAGAAATATGAAGTCATTCGGCCACTGGGGGCGAAATAACGTTTTTGGAGTGCATAAACAATTGTGTATCACGTGACATTTGACATATACTCAAACTATTTACATCATATGATAGCTCTCCTCATTCTGAACAACTTTGCCTCTGGAACCGCTTCTGTCGATCAAACGGTTCGTGAGTTATCGCCGATGATGTCAAAAACCTACTTTCGCGAACTCGTCCTAGGTTTTTCGATTAATCGGAACCAAACCGATGCAGATGACTTCTGTGGAGTGTGAATGTCAATAACTATCGAAAGAAAGTTGAAATTTCCTTTCAAGGTCGCTTAGGGGCACCAAAATAAAAAAAATGGGCGGGGCCTATTACATTTAAATGGCCATAACTCAATAACTATTAGAGATATGATCATGGGGCTTGAAACATATGTGAAGACCATCACTCAGAGGTCACATACGTAAGAGCGCGGCGTTTGGACACTAGGTGGCGCTATAACAGTAAAAATGGCTAAATTGACGTGTTTTTGGTTGCAAAAACAATTGTGTATCACGTGACATTTGACATATACTCAAACTATTTACATCATATGATAGCTCTCCTCATTCTGAACAACTTTGCCTCTGGAACCACTTCTGTCAAACAAACGGTTCGTGAGTTATCGCCGATGATGTCAAAAACCTACTTTCGCAAACTTGTCCTTGGTTTTTCGATTAATCGGAACCAAACCGATTCAGATGACTTCTGTGGAGTGTGAATGTCAATAACTATCGAAAGAAAGTTGAAATTTCCTTTCAAGGTCGATAAGGGACGCACGCCAAAAGTTCTTAATATGCGGAGCCTTTTACATTAAAATGGCCATAACTCAAGAACTAGCTCTGAGGTCACCTACTAAAGGCAGCGCCTTTTGGCCGCTAGTTCTCTTCATTCTGAACAATCTTGACGCTTTAGACTGCTCGAACCCGGGAATCGCTGCCTGCAGCTATATTTAGGGTTTCGAGCCCGAAGGGCTGAAAACCTATTGTATTTGTAAGGATTTTTATTTAGGGTTTCGAGCCCGAAGGGCTGAAAACCTATTGTATTTGTAAGGATTTTTATTAGGGTTTCGAGCCCGAAGGGCTGAAAACCTATTGTTTTTGTAAAGATTTTTAGGGTTTCGAGCACGAAGTGCTGAAAACCTATTGTTTTTGTAAGGATTTTTATTCTTATTATTATTTTTCCGCGCTAAAACGCATCGCCCAGCCCAAACCGTAAGTCGTAGAAACTCGAGACTTTGTCAGTTGGTTGTATCTGTGCAGGTTACTCAGATACAGTGACCCAGCCAAATCGGCCCATAGGTGGCGCTACAGCGAGGAAAAGCGCTTTTTTGCTCCTAACTCTTAAACCGTTTGTCGCACACCCAAGTGTTTTATATCATTGTAATAATTGGCTCAAAACTTAAAACCCTAATGGCTCCGATTTCATTTCCGGTATGCAAATTTTTCCGCTAATTTGCATTTTATAAAAAAAAAAAAAAATGAACTAGTCCCTGGATTTTTGCCCGATCGGAACCAAACCAACGCTGATGAATTCTGTGGAGTGTGAATATAAATAATCATAAAAGAAAGTTGAAAATTCGATTCAGGGTCGCTAGGGGGCATCAAAACATCTGAACCGAAAGTTGCCTATTTCGCTAAAATGGCTATACCTAGAGAACGGTTTGAGCTATCTTCACGGGGCTTAAACCGTATGTGTAGACCCTCAGTCCGGGGTCACAGTAAAAAAGACTCGGTGTTTGGCCACTAGGTGGCGCTATAATAGCAAAGAACTCGAAAAGGGCTATAACTACGCAACCGTTTGCCCGATCGACTTATTATTTGGTATGGTGTGTCTTTGTGTCATGCACCGTGACTGTATAAAAGGACTTTGGCGTTTCTCAAAAAACATGGCCGCCATCGGCCAATGAATTTTGAGCACTCATTAGACAGGGTTATCGGGGGCCGATCGAAACGACACTCGCTGAGCTTGTTCGACTCGTGGTCCTGAAGGTCTGTAAGAAATATGAACTCATTCGGCCACCGGGGGGCGAAGTAACGTTTTTACAGTGCATAAACAATTGTGTATCACGTGACATTTGACATATACTCAAACTATTTACATCATATGATAGCTCTTCTCATTCTGAACAACTTTGCCTCTGGACTCGCTTCTGTCGATCAAACGGTTCGTGAGTTATCGTTGACGATGTCAAAAATCTACTTTCGCGAACTAGTCCTTGGTTTTTCAACCGATCGGAACCAAACCAATGCAGATGACTTCTGTGGAGTGTGAATGTAAATAATCATTGAAAAAAAGTTGTAATTTGTATTCATACACGGTAGGGAAGGCCAAAAACTCAACTGGGCGGAGCCTATCACATTAAAATGGCCATAAATCCAGAACGGATTAACACATCATCATGGGGCTTGGAACATATGTGAAGACCATCACTCCGAGGTCACCTACAAAAGAAGGTGGCGTTTGGACACTAGGTGGCGCTAGACCAGTAGAAATTGCTAAATTGACGCGTATTTCATTACTTAAACAATTGTGTATCACGTGACATTTGACAAACACACAAACTATTGATATCATACGATAGCTCTTCTCATTCTGAACAAATTTGCCTCTTGATCCATTGATGTCAATCAAACGGTTCAGGAGTTATTGCTGATGATGTTACAAACGTACTTTTGCAAACTAGTTCTTTGATTTCCAAGCAATTTCAAAATTTCCACCATAGTACAATTCTCTGGACTCTCTAGGTCAATAATGATCAAAAACATGTTGAGTTTTTTTGTTGTGTGACCATTACAGGGTCCTTTATTATATTAACGTGAAAAATGTACGTTAAAGGTTGCTACTCCTTAATAAATAATCCAACTGATTTGCAATTAAGTAGTATTATACATATTATGACTCAAAACAAGCATGCTCATCAGAAGAGGCATGCCTTCATAAAAGTCCAAAAGGTGAAATATTCATTCAAATGGGCTTTTCATACATGTCTTTGTAAGCATGAGTAGTCTGCATAGACCGTTACTGATCACCTAAGTCAAAATTCTGGGTCTAAAGGCTTATCATTCATTGAGGATGTGTGTTAGGGCCATTTCTGAAATGGATTTGACTAATTTATCCTGATAACGTGAGTCTCGCTACTGAATTATCTGAATGACTTGATATAAGAAAATGTAATGTATGTCCTATATGTGCATGTGTGTGTGCTCATGCCTCGGTCTGTATGAGCCAATGCTGACCATCTGACTAATTTTTCTGAATGTGGGGTTGTATTGTCGATTGTGGACATGTTAGTTTGCCATCCCTGAAGCCCGTCGACATTTACTAACCTAAACCTCTCGAAACCCGATAATTGCTGCTTGCAGCTATATTTATTATTATTATTATTATTATTCCGCCATAAAACGCGTCGCCCAGCCCAAACCGTAAGTCGTAGAAACTTGAGACTTTGTCAGTTGGTTGTATCTGTGCAGGTTACTCAGATACAGTGACCCAGACAAATCGGCCCATAGGTGGCGCTATAGCGATGCTCAACGCGTTTGCATTCGTAACTCCTAAACCGTTTGTCGCACACCCAAGTGTTTTATATCATTGTAATCATTGGCTCAAAACTTAAAAAATGGCTATCTCCGATTTCATTTCCGGTATGCAAATTTCCCCGCTAATTTGCATTTTATAAAAAAAAACAAAAATGAACTACTCCCTGGATTTTTGCCCGATCGGAACCAAACCAACGCTAATGAATTCTATGGAGTGTGATTGTAAATATTCGTTGAAAAAAAGTTGAAATTTCGATTCAGGGTCGCTAGGGGGCTCTAAAACGTGTGAACCGATAGTTGCCTATTTCACTAAAATGGCTATATCAAGAGAACGGTTTGAGATATCTTCACGGGGCTTAGACCGTATGTGTAGACCCTCAGTCCGGGGTCACAATAAAAATAACTCGGTGTTTGGCCACTAGTTGGCGCTATAATAGCAAAGAACACGAAAAGGGCTATAACTACCCAACCGTTTGCCCGATCGACTTATTATTTGGTATGGTGTGTCTTTGTGTCATGCACCGTGACTGTATAAAAGGACTTTGGCTTTTCTCAAAAAACATGGCCGCCATCGGCCAATGAAATTTGAGCACTCATTACACAGGGTTAACGGAGGCCGATCAAAACGACACTCGCTGGGCTTGTTCCTGTCCTGGTCCTGAAGGTCTGTAAGAAATATGAACTCATTTGGCCACTGGGGGCGAAATAACGTTTTTGGAGTGCTTAAACAATTGTGTATCACGTGACATACATCTACAGGCTCTGATACGCTTTGAAAATAAACGTCTCGGCCCAGGAACTTCAGACTTCTTGAGTTTGAAAGCACCATCGCTTCAATTTAAAAGCCAACAACAATGAAAATCGGATACTCATTAACGAATTGTCCAAATGATTTGACAGTCAGGAAAATAACATTATTGTAGTATATGTGCATGTTTCTGTAAGCATGCATAGTTTCTATGAGTTCATACCTGTCATTTTTCTGTGTCTGTGTGTGTTGGACTTTGAACCTTCATGCGTTTGTTTTGGTGTGACCCCCTAAACTGTTCATGAATGCACGACTGCTTTTGACTGCCTTAAAACTCGAAACCCGATAAATGCTGCTTGCAGCTTTAATTCTTCTTCTTATTATTATTTTTCCGCGCTAAAACGCATCGCCCAGCCCAAACCGTAAGTCGTAAAAACTCGAGACTTTGTCAATTGGTTGTATATGTGCAGGTTACTCAGATACAGTGACCCAGCCAAATCGGCCCATAGGGGGCGCTATAGCGATGGCCAATGCGTTTGGGCTCATTGCTCGTAAACCGGATGTCGCACAACAAAGTTTTTGGTGTCATTGGAATCCTTGGCTCCAAACTTAAAAAATGGCTATCTCCGATTTCATTTCCGGTATGCAAATTTTTTCGCTAATTTGCATTTTATGAAAAAAAAAAAAAATGAACTAGTCCCTGGATTTTTGCCCGATCGGAAGCAAACCAAGACTGATGAATTCTGTGGAGTGTGAATATGAATAATCATAAAAAGAAGTTGAAATTTCGATTCAGGGTCGCTAGGGGGCATCAAAACGTCCGAACCGGAAGTAGCCAGTTTCACTCAAATGGCCATAACTCGTGAACCGTTTGAGATATCTTCACGGGCCTTGGACCCTATGTGTAGACTCTCAGTCCAGGGTCACAGTAAAAAGGAGTTGGCGTTTGGCCACTAGGTGGCGCTATAATAGCAAAGAACTCGAAAAGGGCTATAACTACGCAACCGTTTGCCCGATCGACTTATTATTTGGTATGGTGTGTCTTTGTGTCATGCACCGTGACTGTATAAAAGGACTTTGACGTTTCTCAAAAAAACATGGCCGCCATCGCCCAATGAATTTTGAGCCCTCATTAGACAGGGTTAACAGAGGCCGATCGAAACGACACTCGCTGGGCTTGTTCGACTCATGGTCCTGAAGGTCTGTAAGAAATATGAACTCATTCGGCCACCGGGGGGCGAAGTAACGGTTTTAGAGTGCATAAACAATTGTGTATCACGTGACATTTGACACATACTCAAACTATTTACATCATATGATATCTCTTCTCATTCTGAACAACTTTGCCTCTGGACGCGCCTCTGTCGATCAAACGGTTCGTGAGTTATCGCTGACGATGTCAAAAATCTACTTTCGCGAACTAGTCCTTGGTTTTTCAACCGATCGGAACCAAACCAATGCAGATGACTTCTGTGGAGTGTGAATGTAAATAATCATTGAAAAAAATGTTGAAATTTATATTCATACACGGTAGTGGGGGGCAAAAACTGAACTGGGCGGAGCCTATCACATTAAAATGGCCATAAATCCAGAACGGATTAACACATCATCATGGGGCTTGGAACATATGTGTAGACCATCACTCCGAGGTCACCTACAAAAGAAGGTGCCGTTTTGACACTAGGTGGCGCTAAAACAGTAAAAATGGCAAAATTGACGCGTATTTCATTACTTAAACTATTGTGTATCACGTGACATTTGACATACAAACAAACTATTGATATCATATGATAGTCCTCTACATTCTGAACAACTTTGCATCTTGATCCATTGATGTCAATCAAACGGTTCACGAGTTATCGGTGACGATGTTAAAAACTTACTTTTGCTAACTAGTTCTTAGATTTTCAAGCAATTTCAAAATGTCCACCACAGTACAATTCTCTGGACTCTCTGGGTCAATAATGACCAAAAACATGTTGAGTTTTTTTTATTGTGTGACCATTACAGGGTCCTTTATGATATTAACGTGAAGAATGTACGGTTAAGGTCGCTACTACTTAATAAATAATCCAACTGACTTGCAATTAAGTAGTATAATACATATGAAGAACCCTGAAGGAATGTTTGAGACCGCACACTTATGAGCTTCGCGTGATTCCCGTCTCATCTACCCGAGGATTGCTGCTTAATCCTGTAGTTTTCTGTGTGTCTAGGACTTTGATCTGTTTTGGGTGTGTTGGGGCATGCCCCCTGAGCCTGTTCAATGATGTCACAGTGGCTTGGATGGCTCAGATGACGAGAAACCCGTTATTACTGCTTGCAGTTATATTCTTCTTCTTATTATTATTTTTCCGCGCTAAAACGCATCGCCCAGCCCAAACCGTAAGTCGTAAAAACTCGAGACTTTGTCAATTGGTTGTATATGTGCAGGTTACTCAGATACAGTGACCCAGCCAAATCGGCCCATAGGGGGCGCTATAGCGATGGCCAATGCGTTTGGGCTCATTGCTCGTAAACCGGATGTCGCACAACAAAGTTTTTGGTGTCATTGGAATCCTTGGCTCCAAACTTAAAAAATGGCTATCTCCGATTTCATTTCCGGTATGCAAATTTTTTCGCTAATTTGCATTTTATGAAAAAAAAAAAAAATGAACTAGTCCCTGGATTTTTGCCCGATCGGAAGCAAACCAAGACTGATGAATTCTGTGGAGTGTGAATATGAATAATCATAAAAAGAAGTTGAAATTTCGATTCAGGGTCGCTAGGGGGCATCAAAACGTCCGAACCGGAAGTAGCCAGTTTCACTCAAATGGCCATAACTCGTGAACCGTTTGAGATATCTTCACGGGCCTTGGACCCTATGTGTAGACTCTCAGTCCAGGGTCACAGTAAAAAGGAGTTGGCGTTTGGCCACTAGGTGGCGCTATAATAGCAAAGAACTCGAAAAGGGCTATAACTACGCAACCGTTTGCCCGATCGACTTATTATTTGGTATGGTGTGTCTTTGTGTCATGCACCGTGACTGTATAAAAGGACTTTGACGTTTCTCAAAAAAACATGGCCGCCATCGCCCAATGAATTTTGAGCCCTCATTAGACAGGGTTAACAGAGGCCGATCGAAACGACACTCGCTGGGCTTGTTCGACTCATGGTCCTGAAGGTCTGTAAGAAATATGAACTCATTCGGCCACCGGGGGGCGAAGTAACGGTTTTAGAGTGCATAAACAATTGTGTATCACGTGACATTTGACACATACTCAAACTATTTACATCATATGATATCTCTTCTCATTCTGAACAACTTTGCCTCTGGACGCGCCTCTGTCGATCAAACGGTTCGTGAGTTATCGCTGACGATGTCAAAAATCTACTTTCGCGAACTAGTCCTTGGTTTTTCAACCGATCGGAACCAAACCAATGCAGATGACTTCTGTGGAGTGTGAATGTAAATAATCATTGAAAAAAATGTTGAAATTTATATTCATACACGGTAGTGGGGGGCAAAAACTGAACTGGGCGGAGCCTATCACATTAAAATGGCCATAAATCCAGAACGGATTAACACATCATCATGGGGCTTGGAACATATGTGTAGACCATCACTCCGAGGTCACCTACAAAAGAAGGTGCCGTTTTGACACTAGGTGGCGCTAAAACAGTAAAAATGGCAAAATTGACGCGTATTTCATTACTTAAACTATTGTGTATCACGTGACATTTGACATACAAACAAACTATTGATATCATATGATAGTCCTCTACATTCTGAACAACTTTGCATCTTGATCCATTGATGTCAATCAAACGGTTCACGAGTTATCGGTGACGATGTTAAAAACTTACTTTTGCTAACTAGTTCTTAGATTTTCAAGCAATTTCAAAATGTCCACCACAGTACAATTCTCTGGACTCTCTGGGTCAATAATGACCAAAAACATGTTGAGTTTTTTTTATTGTGTGACCATTACAGGGTCCTTTATGATATTAACGTGAAGAATGTACGGTTAAGGTCGCTACTACTTAATAAATAATCCAACTGACTTGCAATTAAGTAGTATAATACATATGAAGAACCCTGAAGGAATGTTTGAGACCGCACACTTATGAGCTTCGCGTGATTCCCGTCTCATCTACCCGAGGATTGCTGCTTAATCCTGTAGTTTTCTGTGTGTCTAGGACTTTGATCTGTTTTGGGTGTGTTGGGGCATGCCCCCTGAGCCTGTTCAATGATGTCACAGTGGCTTGGATGGCTCAGATGACGAGAAACCCGTTATTACTGCTTGCAGTTATATTTATTATTAGGGTTTCGAGCCCGTAGGGCTGAAAACCTATTGTATTTGTAAGGATTTTTATTATTCTTCTTTATTATTATTCCGCCATAAAACGCGTTGGCCAGCCCAAACCGTAAGTCGTAGAAACTCGAGACTTTGTCAATTGGTTGTATCTGTGCAGGTTACTCAGATACAGTGAACCAGCCAAATCGGCCCATAGGTGGCGCTATAGCGATGGTTAATGCGTTTGGGCTCAATGCTCGTAAACCGGATGTCGCACAACAAAGTGTTTGGTGTCATTTGAATCCTTGGCTCCAAACTTAAAAAATGGCTATCTCCGATTTCATTTCCGGTATGCAAATTTTTCCGCTAATTTGCATTTTATGAAAAAAAATAAAAATGAACTAGTCCCTGGATTCTTGCCCGATCGGAACCAAACCAACGCTGATGAATTCTCTGTAGTGTGAATGTAAATATTCATTGAAAAAAAGTTGAAATTTCGATTCAGGGTCGCTAGGGGGCATCAAAACGTCCGAACCGGAAGTAGAAAATTGTAATAAAATGGCCATAACTCGTGAACCGTTTGAGATATCTTCACGTGGCTTGGACCCTATGTGTAGACTCTCAGTCCAGGGTCACAGTAAAAAGGAATTGCCGTTTAGCCACTAGGTGGCGCTATAATATACATGAACTCGAAAAGGGCTATAACTACCCAACCGTTTGCCCGATCGACTTATTATTTGGTATGTTGTGTCTTTGTATCATGCACCATCACTGTATAAAAGGACTTTGGGGTTTCTCAAAAAACATGGCCGCCATCGGCCAACGAAGTTTGAGCACTCATTAGACAGGGTTAACGGAGGCCGATCGAAACGACACTCGCTGAGCTTGTTCGACTCGTGGTCCTGAAGGTATGTAAGAAATATGAACTCATTCGGCCACTGGGGGCGAAAAAACTTTTTTGGAGTGCTTAAACAATTGTGTATCACGTGATATTTGACTTATACCCAAACTATTTACATCATATGATAGCTCTTCTCATTCTGAACAACTTTGCCTCTGGAAATGCTTCTTTCGATCAAACGGATCGTGAGTTATCGCTGATGATGCCAAAAACCTACTTTCGCGAACTAGTCCCTGGTTTTTCAACCGATCGGAACCAAACTAATGCAGATGACTTCTGTGGAGTGTGAATGTAAATAATCATTGAAAAAAAGTTGAAATTTGTATTCATACACGGTAGGGAAGGGCCAAAAACGGAACTGGGAGAAGCCTATCACATTAAAATGGCCATAAATCCAGAACGGATTAACACATCATCATGGGGCTTGGGTCATATATGTAGACCATCACTCCGAGGTCACATACAAAAGAAGGTGGCGTTTGGACACTAGGTGGCGCTAAACCAGTGAAAATGGCAAATTTGACGCGCATTTCAATTCTTAAACAATTGTGTATCACGTGACATTTGACATATACCCAAACTATTTACATCATATGATAGCTCTTCTCATTCTGAACAACTTTGCCTCTTGAAGCATTGCTGTCAATAAAACGGTCCATTAGATATCGATGATAACGTTAAAAACCTACTATTGCTAACTACTTCGCGGTTTTACGCCCTATTGGAACCAAACAAACGCAGAGTGCTTCTGTGGAGTGTGAACATCAAAAGTACTCGAAAAGAAGATGAAATTTCTATTCATACACGGTAGTGGGGGCCATAAACTGAACTGGGCAAAGCCTATGACACTTAAACGGACGTTGTTAGAGAAGGGTTTCAGATAGCTTCACGGGGCTTAAAACATATGTGTAGACCATCGCTCTGAGCTCACGGTAAAAAGAACGCGGTGATTGGACACTAGGTGGCGCTATAACGGGAAAAATGGCACTAAAAACTGTAATTATGCAGCGGTTATACATCTACAGGTTCTGATACGCTTTGAAAATTAACGTCTCGTCCCAGGAACTTCAGACTTCTTGAGTTTGAAAGCACGTTCTCTCCAATTTAAAAGCCAACAACAATGAAAATTGGATACTCATTAACGAATTGTCCAAATGATTTGACAGTCAGAAAAATAACGTTCTTGTAGTATACGTGCATGTTTCTGTAATCATGCATAGTTTCTTTGAGTTCATACTTGTCATTTTTCTGTGTGTGTGTGTGTTGGACTTTGATCCTTAATGCGTGTGTTGAGGTGTGAACCCCCTAAACTGTTCATGAATGCATGACTGCTTTTGACTGCCTTAAAACTCGAAACCCGCTTAAAGGCTGCTTGCAGCTTTAATTAGGGTTCGAGCCCGTAGGGCTAGAAACCTATTGTATTTGTGGGTTTTATTATTCTTCTTCTTTGTTATTATTCTTCCCTAAAACTACATGGGCAGCCTAAACCGTAAGGCCGACAGAGCTGAGACTTGGTCAGATGGTAGTAGTCCTTGTCGCTACTCAGATACATGGACCCAGCCAAATCGGCCCATAGGTGGCGCTACAGCGATGAAAAGCGCGTTTGCACTCTTTACTCCTAAACCGTTTGTCGCACACCCAAGTGTTTTATATCATTGTAATCATTGGCTCAAAACTTAAAAAACGTATATCTCCGATTTCATTTCCGGTATGCAAATTTTTTCGCTAATTTGCATTTTATGCAAAAAAATTAAAATGAACTAGTCCCTGGATTTTTGCCCGATCGGAACCAAACCAACGCTGATGAATTCTGTGGAGTGTGAATGTGAATAATTATCAAAAAAAAGTTGAAATTTCGATTCACCATTGCTAGGGGGCGCCAAAACGCCTGAACCGGAAGTGCCATGGTTGACTAAAATGGCCATAACTTGTGAACCGTTTGAGCAATCTTCATGGGGCTTGTACCCTATGTGTAGACTCTCAGTCCGGGGTCACAGTAAAAAGGAGTTGGCGCTCGGCCACTAGGTGGCGCTATAATTTACATGAACTCGAAAAGGGCTATAACTACCCAACCGTTTGCCCGATCGACTTATTATTTGGTATGGTGTGTCTTTGTGTCATGCACGATGATTGTCTAAAAGGACAGTGGCGTATCTAAAGAAACATGGCGGTCATCGGCCAATGAAGTTTGAGCACTCATTAGACCGGGTTAACGGAGGCCGATCGAAACGACACTCGCTGGGCTTGTTCGACTCGTGGTCCAGAAGGTCTGTAAGAAATATGAACTCATTCGGCCACCGGGGGGCGAAGTAACTGTTTTAGAGTGCATAAACAATTGTGTATCACGTGACATTTGACATATACTCAAACTATTGTTATCATATGATAGCTCTTCACATTCTGAACAACTTTGCCTCTGGACACGCTTCTGTCGATTGAACGGTTTGCGAGTTATCGCTGACGATGTCAAAAACCTACTTTCGCGAACTAGTCCTAGGTTTTTCGACCGATCGGATCCAAACCAATGCAGATAACATCTCTGGAGTGTGAATGTAAATAATTATCAAAAAAAAGTTGAAATTTTCTTTCACGGTTGCTTAGGGGCGTAAACATTTTAAATAGGCGGAGCCTATGACATTAAAATGCCCATAACTCGAGCACTATTAGAGATATCATCATGGGGCTTGGAACATATGTGTAGACCATCACTCCGAGATGAATTACAAAATACCGCGGCGTTTGGACACTAGGTGGCGCTATAACAGTAAAAATGGCAAAATTGACGTGTCTATGGTTGCATAAACAATTGTGTATCACGTGACATTTGACATATACCCAAACTATTTACATCATATGATAGCACTCCTCATTCTGAACAACTTTGCCTCTGGACACGCTTCTGTCAATCAAACGGTTCGTGAGTTATGGCTGATGATGTTAAAAACCTACTTTTGCGAACTGGTCCTTGGTTTTTTACTTGATCGGATCCAAACCAATGCAGATGACTTCTGTGGAGTGTGAATGTAAATAATCATTGAAAAAAAGTTGAAATTTCTTTTCACGGTTGCTTTGGGGCGTAAACATTTTAAATAGGCGGAGCCTATTACATTAAAATGCCCATAACTCGAGCACTATTAGAGATATAATCATGGGGCTTGGAACATATGTGAAGACCATCACTCCTAGGTGAATTACAAAATACCACGGTGTCAGAACACTAGGTGGCGCTATAAAGTATAAATGGCAGAATGTACACATCTTTGGTTGCCTTAACAATTGTGTATCACGTGACATTTGACATTTACACAAACTATCGATGTCATATGAAAGCTCTCATAATTCCAAACAAATTTGGCTCTTGAACCATTGATGTCGATCAAACAGTTTGTGAGTTATCTGTGATGATGTTAAGAACCTACTTTTGCGAACTTGTCCTAGGTTTTTCAAGCGATTTCAAAATTTCCACCACAGTACAATTCTCTGGACTGTCTAGATCAATAACTATCAAAACATCTTCAACTTTTTCATTTGCATGACCACTACAGGGTCCTTTATTATATTCAAATGAACGGTGTACCTGAAAGCTCACTTCTCCTTAACAAATAATCCAATTGACTTGCCATTAAGTACACTCATACATCTTATTAGACTAAACAAGCATGCAAAATATGATGGTTACCGGACAAGAGATACGTTTCCTGTCTCACAGGAACAAGGTGTTAGACATATAAAGCACTACACATTAAACGTTGCTCCATATTCACACGTCTATAAATATAGAACATGTCTGGCTGGTTGTAAGATGCTGTTTTGCTTAGCATAACACACACCTTTATTATGTACACCAGTTTAATTGCATGTAAACCTAAATTTCTACTCAGCAGTCACATGGCAGCAACTCAATGCAATTAGGCATTTAGACGGGGTCATTTCTTAAATGGATGTGACCAAATTAACCTGAAAAAATGATTCCCCTCAAGTGTACTCTATGTGCATATGTGTGTAATCAGGCGTAGTGTCTGTGAACCGTTGCTGACCGTATCTATAATTTTTCAGGCGTTGGGAGTATCTTCCACTTGGGTGTTTTAGGATGAGAGTCCTCGGCCTACTTGATGAAGGCAAAGATGCTTTGGATTCCTTAAAAGTGCTCGAACCCGCTAAATGCTGCTTGCAGCTTTAATTATTATTCTTCTTCTTCTTTGTTATTATTCTTCCCTAAAACTATATGGGCAGCCTAAACCGTAAGGCTGACAGAGCTGAGACTTGGTCAGATGGTAGTAGTCCTTGTCGCTACTCAGATACATGGACCCAGCCAAATCGGCCCATAGGTGGCGCTACAGCGATGAAAAGCGCGTTTGCACTCTTTACTCCTAAACCGTTTGTCGCACACCCAAGTGTTTTATATCATTGTAATCATTGGCTCAAAACTTAAAAAACGTATATCTCCGATTTCATTTCCGGTATGCAAATTTTTCCGCTAATTTGCATTTTATGCAAAAAAATTAAAATGAACTAGTCCCTGGATTTTTGCCCGATCGGAACCAAACCAAGGCTGATGAATTCTGTGGAGTGTGAATGTGAATAATTATCGAAAAAAAGTTGAAATTTCGATTCACCATTGCTAGGGGGCGCCAAAACGTCTGAACCGGAAGTGCCATGGTTGACTAAAATGGCCATAACTTGTGAACCGTTTGAGCAATCTTCATGGGGCTTGTACCCTATGTGTAGACTCTCAGTCCGGGGTCACAGTAAAAAGGATTTGGCGCTTGGCCACTAGGTGGCGCTATAATATACATGAACTCGAAAAGGGCTATAACTACCCAACCGTTTGCCCGATCGACTTATTATTTGGTATGGTGTGTCTTTGTGTCATGCACGATGATTGTATAAAAGGACAGTGGCGTATCTAATGAAACATGGCGGTCATCGGCCAATGAAGTTTGAGCACTCCTTAGACCGACTTAACGGGGGCCGATCGAAACGACACTCGCTGGGCTTGTTCGACTCCTGGTCCAGAAGGTCTGTAAGAAATATGAACTCATTTGGCCACCGGGGGGCGAAGTAACGGTTTTAGAGTGCATAAACAATTGTGTATCACGTGACATTTGACATATACTCAAACTATTGTTATCATATGATAGCTCTTCACATTCTGAACAACTTTGCCTCTGGACACGCTTCTGTCAATCAAACGGTTCGTGAGTTATCGCTGACGATGTCAAAAACCTACTTTCGCGAACTAGTCCTAGGTTTTTCGACCGATCGGATCCAAACCAATGCAGATAACATCTCTGGAGTGTGAATGTAAATAATTATCAAAAAAAAGTTGAAATTTTCTTTCACAGTTGCTTAGGGGCGTAAACATTTTTAATAGGCGGAGCCTATTACATTAAAATGCCCATAACTCGAGCACTATTAGAGATATCAACATGGGGCTTGGAACATATGTGTAGACCATCACTCCGAGATGACTTACAAAATACCGCGGCGTTTGGATACTAGGTGGCGCTATAACAGTAAAAATGGCAAAATTGACGTGTCTGTGGTTGCATAAACAATTGTGTATCACGTGACATTTGACATATACCCAAACTATTGACATCATATGATAGCTCTCCTCATTCTGAACAACTTTGCCTCTGGACACGCTTCTGTCAATCAAACGGTTCGTGAGTTATGGCTGATGATGTTAAAAACCTACTTTTGCGAACTGGTCCTTGGTTTTTCACTTGATCAGATCCAAACCAATGCAGATGACTTCTGTGGAGTGTGAATGTAAATAATTATCAAAAAAAAGTTGAAATTTCTTTTCACGGTTGCTTTGGGGCGTAAACATTTTAAATAGGCGGAGCCTATTGCATTAAAATGCCCATAACTCGAGCACTATTAGAGATATCATCATGGGGCTTGGAACATATGTGAAGACCATCACTCCTAGGTGAATTACAAAATACCGCGGTGTTAGAACACTAGGTGGCGCTATAAAGTATAAATGGCAAAATGTACACATCTTTGGTTGCCTTAACAATTGTGTATCACGTGACATTTGACATTTACACAAACTATCGATGTCATATGAAAGCTCTCATAATTCCAAACAAATTTGGCTTTTGAACCATTGATGTCGATCAAACAGTTTGTGAGTTATCTGTGATGATGTTAAGAACCTACTTTTGCGAACTTGTCCTAGGTTTTTCAACCGATTTCAAAATTTCCACCACAGTACAATTCTCTGGACTGTCTAGATCAATAACTATCAAAAACATCTTCAACTTTTTCATTTGCATGACCACTACAGGGTCCTTTATTATATTCAAGTAACTAGTGTACCTGAAATCTCGCTTCTCCTTAACAAATAATCCAATTGACTTGCCATTAAGTACACTCATACATCTTATTAGACTAAACAAGCATGCTAAATATGATGGTTATCAGACAAGAGATACGTTTCCTGTCTCACAGGAACAAGGTGTTAGACATATAAAGCACTACACATTAAACGTTGCTCCATATTCACACGTCTATAAATATAGAACATGTCTGGCTGGTTGTAAGATGCTGTTTTGCTTAACATAACACACACCTTTATTATGTACACCAGTTTAATTGCATGTAAACCCAAATATCTACTCAGCAGTCACATGGCAGCAACTCAATGCAATTAGGCATTTAGACGGGGTCATTTCTTAAATGGATGTGACCAAATTAACCTGAAAAAATGATTCCCCTCAAGTGTACTCTATGTGCATATCTGTGTAATCAGGCGTAGTGTCTGTGAACCGTTGCTGACCGTATCTATAATTTTTCAGGCGTTGGGAGTATCTTCCACTTGGGTGTTTTAGGATGAGAGTCCTCGGCCTACTTGATGAAGGCAAAGATGCTTTGGATGCCTTAAAAGTGCTCGTTCCTATTATTATTCTGCCAATAAAACTGATCGTGCAGCCTAAACCGTAAGGCCGACAGAGCTGAGACTTGGTCAGATGGTAGTAGTCTTGTTGGCTACTCTGACACATGGACCCAGCCAAATCGGCCCATAGGTGGCGCTACAGCGATGAAAAGCGCCTTTACGCTCATTACTCCTAAACCGTTTGTCGCACACCCAAGTGTTTTATATCATTGTAATCATTGGCTCAAAACTTAAAAAACGTATATCTCCGATTTCATTTCCGGTATGCAAATTTTTTCGCTAATTTGCATTTTATGAAAAAAAAAAAAAATGAACTAGTCCCTGGATTTTTGCCCGATCGGAACCAAACCAACGCTGATGAATTCTGTGGAGTGTGAATGTAAATAATTATCGAAAAAAAGTTGAAATTTAGATTCACCGTTGCTAGGGGGCGCCAAAACGTCTGAACCGGAAGTGGCACATTTGACTAAAATGGCCATAACTCGTGAACCGTTTGAGATATCTTCACGGGGATTGGACCACATCTGTAGACTCTCAGTTCAGGGTCATAGTAAAAAGGAATTGGCGTTTAACCACTAGGTGGCGCTATAATATACATTAACTCGAAAAGAGCTATAACTACGCAACCGTTTGCCCGATCGACTTATTATTTGGTATGGTGTGTCTTTGTGTCATGTACCATGACAGTCTAAAAGGACAGTGGCGTATCTAAAGAAACATGGCGGTCATCGGCCAATGAAGTTTGAGCACTCATTAGACAGGGTTAACGGAGGCCGATCGAAACGACACTCACTGGGCTTGTTCGACTCATGGTCCTGAAGGTCTGTAAGAAATATGAACTCATTCGGCCACCGGGGGGCGAAGTAACGTTTTTGGAGTGCATAAACACTTGTATATCACGTGACATTTGACATATACTCAAACTATTTACATCATATGATAGCTCTCCTTATTCTGAACAACTTTGCCTCTTGAAATGCTTCTGTCGATCAAACGGTTCGTGAGTTATCGCTGACGATGTCAAAAACCTACTTTCGCGAACTAGTCCTAGGTTTTTCGACCGATCGGATCCAAACCAATGCAGATAACATCTCTGGAGTGTGAATGTAAATAATTATCAAAAAAAAGTTGAAATTTTCTTTCACGGTTGCTTAGGGGCGTAAACATTTTAAAAAGGCGGAGCCTATTACATTAAAATGCCCATAACTCGAGCACTATTAGAGATATCATCATGGGGCTTGGAACATATGTGTAGACCATCACTCCGAGATGACTTACAAAATACCGCGGCGTTTGGACACTAGGTGGCGCTATAACAGTAAAAATGGCAAAATTGACACATCTTTGGTTGCCTTAACAATTGTGTATCACGTGACATTTGACATTTACACAAACTATCGATATCATATGAAAGCTCTCTTAATTCCAAACAAATTTGGCTTTTGAACCATTGATGTTGATCAAACAGTTTGTGAGTTATCTGTGATGATGTTAAGAACCTACTTTTGCGAACTTGTCCTAGGTTTTTCAAGCGATTTCAACATTTCCACCACAGTACAATTCTCTGGACTGTCTAGATCAATAACTATCAAAAACGTCTTCAACTTTTTCATTTGCGTGACCACTACAGGGTCCTTTATTATATTCAAGTGAACGGTGTACCTGAAAGCTCGCTTCTCCTTAACAAATAATCCAATTGACTTGCCATTAAGTACAATCATACATCTTATTAGACTAAACAAGCATGCAAAATATGATGGTTATCGGACAAGAGATACGTTTCCTGTCTCACAGGAACAAGATGTTAGACATATAAAGCACTACACATTAAACGTTGCTCCATATTCACACGTTTATAAATATAGAACATGTCTGGCTGGTTGTAAGATGCTGTTTTGCTTAACATAACACACACCTTTATTATGTACACCAGTTTAATTGCATGTAAACCCACATATCTACTCAGCAGTCACATGGCAGCAACTCAATGCAATTAGGCATTTAGACGGGGTCATTTCTTAAATGGATGTGACCAAATGAACCTGAAAAGCTGATTCCCCTCAAGTGTACTCTATGTGCATATGTGTGTAATCAGGCGTAGTGTCTGTGAACCGTTGCTGACCGTATCTATAATTTTTCAGGCGTTGGGAGTATCTTCCACTTGGGTGTTTTAGGATGAGAGTCCTCGGCCTACTTGATGAAGGCAAAGATGCTTTGGATGCCTTATAAGTGCTCGAACCCGCTAAATGCTGCTTGCAGCTTTAATTATTATTATTTTTCCGCCGTAAAACTGATCGTGCAGCCCAAACCGTAAGGCCGACAAAGCTGAAACTCGGTCAGATGGTAGTAGTCTTGCTCGCTACTCAGATACTCGGAGCCAGCCATGTCGGCCCATAGGGGGCGCTACAGCGATGCTAAATGCGTTTGCGCTCATAATTCCTAAATCGCTTGTCGCACGCCCCAGTGTTCTAGATACATGTGATCATTGGCTCAAAACTTAAAAAACGTATATCTCCGATTTCATTTCCGGTATGCTAATTTTTTCGCTAATTTGCATTTTATGCAAAAATCTAAAAATTGAACTAGTCTCTGGATTTTTGCCCAATCGGAACCAGACCAACGCTGATGAATTCTGTGGAGTGTGAATGTAAATAATTATCGAAAAAAAGTTGAAATTTCGATTTACGGTGGCCGGGGGGCGCCAAAACGTCGGAACCGGAAGGAGCTAATTTTACTAAAATGGTTATAACTCATGAACCGTTTGAGATATATTCACGGGGCTTGGACCATATGTTTATACTCTCAGTCCGAGATCACAGCATAAAAAAGTCGGCGTTTGGCCTCTAGGTGGCGCTATAATATACATTTTCTCGAAAAGGGCAATAACTACCCATCAGTTTGCCCGATCGACTAATTTCTTGGTATGGTGTGTCTTTGTGTCATGTACCATGATTCTAGAAAAGGACATTGGCGTATCTAAAAAAACATGGCCGCCATCGGCCAATGAAGTTTGAGCACTCCTTAGACCGACTTAACGGAGGCCGATCAAAACGACACTCGCTGGGCTTGTTCGACTCATGGTCAAGAAGGTCTGTAAGAAATATGAACTCATTCGGCCACTGGGGGCGAAATAACGTTTTTGGAGTCCTTTAACAATTGTGTATCACGTGACATTTGACATATACTCAAACTATTTACATTATTTGATAGGACTCCTCATTCTGAACAACTTTGCCTCTGGAACCAGTTCTGTCGATCAAACGGTTCGTGAGTTATCGCTGATGATGTCAAAAACCTACTTTCGCGAACTAGTCCTAGGTTTTTCGATTAATCGGAACCAAACCGATTCAGATGACTTCTGTGGAGTGTGAATGTCAATAATTATCGAAAGAAAGTTGAAATTTCCTTTCAAGGTTGCTTAGGGGCATCAGAATAAAAAAATGGGCGGGGCCTATGACATTTAAATGGCCATAACTCAATAACTATTAGAGATATGATCATGGGGCTTGAAACATATGTGAAAACCATCACTCAGAGGTCACATACGTAAGGGCGCGGCGTTTGGACACTAGGTGGCGCTATAACAGTAAAAATGGCTAAATTGACGTGTTTTTGGTTGCAAAAACAATTGTGTATCACGTGACCTTTGACATATAATCAAACTATTTACATCATATGATAGCTCTCCTCATTCTGAACAACTTTGCCTCTGGAACCGCTTCTGTCAAACAAGCGGTTTGTGAGTTATCGCCGATGATGTCAAAAACCTACTTTTGCGAACTAGTCCTAGGTTTTTCGATTAATCGGAACCAAACCGATTCAGATGACTTCTGTGGAGTGTGAATGTCAATAACTATCGAAAGAATGTTGAAATTTCCTTTCAAGGTCGATAAGGGACGCACGCCAAAAGTTCTAATCATGCGGAGCCTTTTACAATAAAATGGCCATAACTCAAGAACTAGCTCTGAGGTCACCTACCAAAGGCAGCGCCTTTTGGCCGCTAGTTCTCTTCATTCTGAACAATCTTGACGCTTTAGACTGCTCGAACCCGGGAATCGCTGCTTGCAGCTATATTTATTAGGGTTTCGAGCCCGAAGGGCTGAAAACCTATTGTATTTGTAAGGATTTTTAGGGTTCGAGCCCGTAGGGCTAGAAACCTATTGTATTTGTGGGTTTTATTAGGGTTCGAGCCCGTAGGGCTAGAAACCTATTGTATTTGTAGGTTTTATTCTTCTTCTTATTCTTCTTCTTTGTTATTATTCTTCCCTAAAACTAATTGGGCAGCCTAAACCGTAAGGCCGACAGAGCTGAGACTTGGTCAGATGGTAGTAGTCCTTGTCGCTACTCAGATACATGGACCCAGTAAAATCGGCCCATAGGTGGCGCTACAGCGATGAAAAGCGCGTTTGCACTCTTTACTCCTAAACCGTTTGTCGCACACCCAAGTGTTTTATATCATTGTAATCATTGGCCCAAAACTTAAAAAATGTATATCTCCGATTTCATTTCCGGTATGCAAATTAGTCCGCTAATTTGCATTTTATGCAAAAAAATTAAAATGAACTAGTCCCTGGATTTTTGCCCGATCGGAACCAAACCAACGCTGATGAATTCTGTGGAGTGTGAATGTGAATAATTATCAAAAAAACGTTGAAATTTCGATTCACCATTGCTAGGGGGCGCCAAAACGTCTGAACCGGAAGTGCCATGGTTGACTAAAATGGCCATAACTTGTGAACCGTTTGAGCAATCTTCATGGGGCTTGTACCCTATGTGTAGACTCTCAGTCCGGGGTCACGGTAAAAAGGAGTTGGCGCTTGGCCACTAGGTGGCGCTATAATATACATGAACTCGAAAAGGGCTATAACTACCCAACCGTTTGCCCGATCGACTTATTATTTGGTATGGTGTGTCTTTGTGTCATGCACGATGATTGTATAAAAGGACAGTGGCGTATCTAATGAAACATGGCGGTCATCGGCCAATGAAGTTTGAGCACTCATTAGACCGGGTTAACGGAGGCCGATCGAAACGACACTCGCTGGGCTTGTTCGACTCGCGGTCCAGAAGGTCTGTGAGAAATATGAACTCATTCGGCCACCGGGGGGCGAAGTAACACTTTTGGAGTGCATAAACAATTGTATATCACGTGACATTTGACACATACTCAAACTATTGTTATCATATGATAGCTCTTCTCATTCTGAACAACTTTGCCTCTGGACACGCTTCTGTCGATCAAACGGTTCGTGAGTTATCGTTGACGATGTCAAAAACCTACTTTCGCGAACTAGTCCTAGGTTTTTCGACCGATCGGATCCAAACCAATGCAGATAAAATCTCTGGAGTGTGAATGTAAATAATTATCAAAAAAAAGTTTAAATTTCCTGTCACAGTTGCTTAGGGGCGTAAACATTTTAAATAGGCGGAGCCAATTACATTAAAATGCCTATAACTCGAGCACTATTAGAGATATCATCATGGGGCTTGGAACATATGTGTAGACCATCACTCCGCGATGACTTACAAAATACCGCTGCGTTTGGACACTAGGTGGCGCTATAACAGTAAAAATGGCAAAATTGACCCATCTTTGGTTGCCTTAACAATTGTGTATCACGTGACATTCGACATTTACACAAACTATCGATATCTTATGAAAGCTCTCATAATTCCAAACAAATTTGGCTTTTGAACCATTGATGTTGATCAAACAGTTTGTGAGTTATCTGTGATGATGTTAAGAAGCTGCTTTTGCGAACTTGTCCTAGGTTTTTCAAGCGATTTCAAAATTTCCACCACAGTACAATTCTCTGGACTCTCTAGATCAATAACTATCAAAAACATGTTAAACTTTTTCATTTCTGTGACCCTTACAGGGTCCTTTATTATTTTCAAGTGAACGGTGTACCTGAAAGCTCGCTACTCCTTAACAAATAATCCAATTGACTTGCCATTAAGTACAATCATACATCTTATTACACTAAACACGTGTGCAAAATATGATGGTGATCGGACAAGAGATACGTTTCCTGTCTCACAGGAACAAGGTGTTAGACATATAAAGCACTACACATTAAACGTTGCTCCATATTCACACGTCTATAAATATAGAACATGTCTGGCTGCTTGTAAGATGCTGTTTTGCTAAACTTAACACACACCTTTATTATGTACACCAGTTTAATTGCATGTAAACCCAAATTGTTACTCAGCCAGTCACATTGCAGCAACTCAATGCATTTATCTCGATGCAAGATCATTTCTTAAATGGATGTGACCAAATGAACCTGAAAAGATGATTCCCCTCAAGTGTACTATATGTGCATATGTGTGTAATCATGCGTAGTGTCTATGCACCGTTGCTGACTGTATCTATATTTTTTCAGGCGTTGGGAGTATCGTCCACTTGGGTGTTTTACTATGAGAGTCCTTGGCCTACTTGATGTAGGCAAAGATGCTTTAGATGCCTTAAAAGTGCTCGAACCCGCTAAATGCTGCTTGCAGCTTTAATTATTATTAGGGTTCGAGCCCGTAGGGCTAGAAACCTATTGTATTTGTTGGTTTTATTCTTCTTCTTATTATTCTTCCCTAAAACTGAATGGGCAGCCCAAACCGTAAGGCCGACAGAGCTGAGACTTGGTCAGATGGTAGTAGTCTTGCTCGCTACTCAGATACACGGAGCCAGCCATGTCGGCCCATAGGTGGCGCTACAGTGATAAAAAGCGCCTTTACGCTCATTACTCCTAAACCGTTTGTCGCACACCCAAGTGTCTTATATCATTGTAATCATTGGCTCAAAACTTAAAAAACGTATAGGTCCGATTTCATTTCCGGTATGCAAATTTTTTCGGTAATTTGCATTTTATGCAAAAAAAAAAAAATGAACTAGTCTCTGGATTTTTGCCGGATCGGAACCAAACCAACGCTGATGAATTCTGTGGAGTGTGAATGTAAATAATTATCGAAAAAAAGTTGAAATTTCGATCCGTGGTGGCTGGGGGGCGACAAAACGTCTGAACCGGAAGGGGCATATTTGATTAAAATGGTTATAACTCGTGAACCGTTTGAGCTATCTTCACGAGGCTTGGACCATATGTTTATACTCTCAGTCCGAGGTCACGGTATAAAAAAGTCGGCGTTTGGCCTCAAGGTGGCGCTATAATATACATTTTCTCGAAAAGGGCAATAACTACCCAACAGTTTGCCCGATCGACTAATTTCTTGGTATGGTGTGTCTTTGTGTCATGTACCATGATTCTAGAAAAGGACATTGGCGTATCTAAAAAAACATGGCCGCCATCGGCCAATGAAGTTTGAGCACTCCTTAGACCGACTTAACGGAGGCCGATCGAAACGACACTCGCTGGGCTTGTTCCACTGATGGTCAAGAAGGTCTGTAAGAAATATGAAGTCATTCGGCCACTGGGGGCGAAATAACGTTTTTGGAGTCCTTTAACAATTGTGTGTCACGTGACATTTGACAAATACTCAAACTATTTACATCAAATGATAGCTCTTCTCATTCTGAACAACTTTGCCTCTTGAACCACTTCTGTCGATTAAACGGTTCGTGAGTTATCGCTGATGATGTCAAAAACCTACTTTCGCGAACTCGTCCTAGGTTTTTCGATTAATCGGAACCAAACCGATTCAGATGACTTCTGTGGAGTGTGAATATCAATAATTATCGAAAAAAAGTTGAAATTTCCTTTCAAGGTCGCTTAGGGGCACCAAAATAAAAAAATGGGCGGGGCCTATTTCATTTAAATGGCCATAACTCAATAACTATTAGAGATATGATCATGGGGCTTGAAAAATATGTGAAGACCATCACTCAGAGGTCACATACGTAAGGGCGCGGCGTTTGGACACTAGGTGGCGCTATAACAGTAAAAATGGCTAAATTGACGTGTTTTTGGTTTCAAAAACAATTGTGTATCACGTGAAATTTGACATATACGCAAACTATTTACGTCATATGATAGCTCTCCTCATTCTGAACAACTTTGCCTCTAGAACCACTTCTGTCAAACAAACGGTTCATGAGTTATCGCCGATGATGTCAAAAACCTACTTTCGTGAACTCGTCCTAGGTTTTTTGACCGATCGGAACCAAACCAATGCAGACGACTTCTGTGGAGTGTGAATGTCAATAATTATCGTAAGAAAGTTGAAATTTCCTTTCAAGGTTGCTTAGGGGCATCAAAATAAAAAAATGGGCGGGGCCTATTACATTTAAATGGCCATAACTCAATAACTATATGAGATCTCATCATGGGGCTTGAAACATATGTGAAGACCATAACTCCGACGTCACAAACCTAAGGCCGCGGCGTTTGGACACTAGGTGGCGCTATAACAGTAAAAATGGCTAAATTTACGAGTTTTGGTTGCAAAAACAATTGTGTATCACGTGACATTTGACATATACTCAAACTATTTACATCATATGATAGCTCTCCTCATTCTGAACAACTTTGCCTCTGGAACCACTTCTGTCAAACAAACGGTTTGTGAGTTATCGCAGATGATGTCAAAAACCTACTTTCGCGAACTAGTCCTTGGTTTTTTGACCGATCGGAACCAAACCAATGCAGATGACTTCTGTGGAGTGTGAATGTCAATAACTATCGAAAAAAAGTTGAAATTTCCTTTCAAGGTCGATAAGGGACGTACGCCAAAAGTTCTTAATATGCGGAGCCTTTTACATTAAAATGGCCATAACTCAAGAACTAGCTCCGAGGTCACCTACTAAAGGCAGCGCCTTTTGGCCGCTAGTTCTCTTCGTTCTGAACAATCTTGACGCTTTAGACTGCTCGAACCCGGGAATCGCTGCTTGCAGCTATATTTCTTCTTCTTCTTTGTTATTATTCTTCCCTAAAACTATATGGGCAGCCTAAACCGTAAGGCTGACAGAGCTGAGACTTGGTCAGATGGTAGTAGTCCTTGTCGCTACTCAGATACATGGACCCAGCCAAATCGGCCCATAGGTGGCGCTACAGCGATGAAAAGCGCGTTTGCACTCTTTACTCCTAAACCGTTTGTCGCACACCCAAGTGTTTTATATCATTGTAATCATTGGCTCAAAACTTAAAAAACGTATATCTCCGATTTCATTTCCGGTATGCAAATTTTTCCGCTAATTTGCATTTTATGCAAAAAAAAAAAAATGAACTAGTCCCTGGATTTTTGCCCGATCGGAACCAAACCAACGCTGATGAATTCTGTGGAGAGTGAATGTGAATAATTATCAAAAAAACGTAGAAATTTCGATTCACCATTGCTAGGGGGCGCCAAAACGTCTGAACCGGAAGTGCCATGGTTGACTAAAATGGCCATAACTTGTGAACCGTTTGAGCAATCTTCATGGGGCTTGTACCCTATGTGTAGACTCTCAGTCCGGGGTCACAGTAAAAAGGATTTGGCGCTTGGCCACTAGGTGGCGCTATAATATACATGAACTCGAAAAGGGCTATAACTACCCAACCGTTTGCCCGATCGACTTATTATTTGGTATGGTGTGTCTTTGTGTCATGCACGATGATTGTATAAAAGGACAGTGGCGTATCTAATGAAACATGGCGGTCATCGGCCAATGAAGTTTGAGCACTCCTTAGACCGACTTAACGGGGGCCGATCGAAACGACACTCGCTGGGCTTGTTCGACTCGTGGTCCAGAAGGTCTGTAAGAAATATGAACTCATTTGGCCACCGGGGGGCGAAGTAACGGTTTTAGAGTGCATAAACAATTGTATATCACGTGACATTTGACATATACTCAAACTATTGTTATCATATGATAGCTCTTCACATTCTGAACAACTTTGCCTCTGGACACGCTTCTGTCAATCAAACGGTTCGTGAGTTATCGCTGACGATGTCAAAAACCTACTTTCGCGAACTAGTCCTAGGTTTTTCGACCGATCGGATCCAAACCAATGCAGATAACATCTCTGGAGTGTGAATGTAAATAATTATCAAAAAAAAGTTGAAATTTTCTTTCACAGTTGCTTAGGGGCGTAAACATTTTTAATAGGCGGAGCCTATTACATTAAAATGCCCATAACTCGAGCACTATTAGAGATATCAACATGGGGCTTGGAACATATGTGTAGACCATCACTCCGAGATGACTTACAAAATACCGCGGCGTTTGGATACTAGGTGGCGCTATAACAGTAAAAATGGCAAAATTGACGTGTCTGTGGTTGCATAAACAATTGTGTATCACGTGACATTTGACATATACCCAAACTATTGACATCATATGATAGCTCTCCTCATTCTGAACAACTTTGCCTCTGGACACGCTTCTGTCAATCAAACGGTTCGTGAGTTATGGCTGATGATGTTAAAAACCTACTTTTGCGAACTGGTCCTTGGTTTTTCACTTGATCAGATCCAAACCAATGCAGATGACTTCTGTGGAGTGTGAATGTAAATAATTATCAAAAAAAAGTTGAAATTTCTTTTCACAGTTGCTTTGGGGCGTAAACATTTTAAATAGGCGGAGCCTATTGCATTAAAATGCCCATAACTCGAGCACTATTAGAGATATCATCATGGGGCTTGGAACATATGTGAAGACCATCACTCCTAGGTGAATTACAAAATACCGCGGTGTTAGAACACTAGGTGGCGCTATAAAGTATAAATGGCAAAATGTACACATCTTTGGTTGCCTTAACAATTGTGTATCACGTGACATTTGACATTTACACAAACTATCGATGTCATATGAAAGCTCTCATAATTCCAAACAAATTTGGCTTTTGAACCATTGATGTCGATCAAACAGTTTGTGAGTTATCTGTGATGATGTTAAGAACCTACTTTTGCGAACTTGTCCTAGGTTTTTCAACCGATTTCAAAATTTCCACCACAGTACAATTCTCTGGACTGTCTAGATCAATAACTATCAAAAACATCTTCAACTTTTTCATTTGCATGACCACTACAGGGTCCTTTATTATATTCAAGTAACCAGTGTACCTGAAATCTCGCTTCTCCTTAACAAATAATCCAATTGACTTGCCATTAAGTACACTCATACATCTTATTAGACTAAACAAGCATGCTAAATATGATGGTTATCAGACAAGAGATACGTTTCCTGTCTCACAGGAACAAGGTGTTAGACATATAAAGCACTACACATTAAACGTTGCTCCATATTCACACGTCTATAAATATAGAACATGTCTGGCTGGTTGTAAAATGCTGTTTTGCTTAACATAACACACACCTTTATTATGTACACCAGTTTAATTGCATGTAAACCCAAATATCTACTCAGCAGTCACATGGCAGCAACTCAATGCAATTAGGCATTTAGACGGGGTCATTTCTTAAATGGATGTGACCAAATTAACCTGAAAAAATGATTCCCCTCAAGTGTACTCTATGTGCATATCTGTGTAATCAGGCGTAGTGTCTGTGAACCGTTGCTGACCGTATCTATAATTTTTCAGGCGTTGGGAGTATCTTCCACTTGGGTGTTTTAGGATGAGAGTCCTCGGCCTACTTGATGAAGGCAAAGATGCTTTGGATGCCTTAAAAGTGCTCGTTATTATTATTAGGGTTTCGAGCCCGAAGGGCTGAAAACCTATTGTATTTGTAAGGATTTTTAGGGTTCGAGCCCGTAGGGCTAGAAACCTATTGTATTTGTGGGTTTTATTATTATTCTTCTTCTTCTTTGTTATTATTCTTCCCTAAAACTATATGGGCAGCCTAAACCGTAAGGCTGACAGAGCTGAGACTTGGTCAGATGGTAGTAGTCCTTGTCGCTACTCAGATACATGGACCCAGCCAAATCGGCCCATAGGTGGCGCTACAGCGATGAAAAGCGCGTTTGCACTCTTTACTCCTAAACCGTTTGTCGCACACCCAAGTGTTTTATATCATTGTAATCATTGGCTCAAAACTTAAAAAACGTATATCTCCGATTTCATTTCCGGTATGCAAATTTTTCCGCTAATTTGCATTTTATGCAAAAAAATTAAAATGAACTAGTCCCTGGATTTTTGCCCGATCGGAACCAAACCAACGCTGATGAATTCTGTGGAGTGTGAATGTGAATAATTATCGAAAAAAAGTTGAAATTTCGATTCACCATTGCTAGGGGGCGCCAAAACGTCTGAACCGGAAGTGCCATGGTTGACTAAAATGGCCATAACTTGTGAACCGTTTGAGCAATCTTCATGGGGCTTGTACCCTATGTGTAGACTCTCAGTCCGGGGTCACAGTAAAAAGGATTTGGCGCTTGGCCACTAGGTGGCGCTATAATATACATGAACTCGAAAAGGGCTATAACTACCCAACCGTTTGCCCGATCGACTTATTATTTGGTATGGTGTGTCTTTGTGTCATGCACGATGATTGTATAAAAGGACAGTGGCGTATCTAATGAAACATGGCGGTCATCGGCCAATGAAGTTTGAGCACTCCTTAGACCGACTTAACGGGGGCCGATCGAAACGACACTCGCTGGGCTTGTTCGACTCGTGGTCCAGAAGGTCTGTAAGAAATATGAACTCATTTGGCCACCGGGGGGCGAAGTAACGGTTTTAGAGTGCATAAACAATTGTGTATCACGTGACATTTGACATATACTCAAACTATTGTTATCATATGATAGCTCTTCACATTCTGAACAACTTTGCCTCTGGACACGCTTCTGTCAATCAAACGGTTCGTGAGTTATCGCTGACGATGTCAAAAACCTACTTTCGCGAACTAGTCCTAGGTTTTTCGACCGATCGGATCCAAACCAATGCAGATAACATCTCTGGAGTGTGAATGTAAATAATTATCAAAAAAAAGTTGAAATTTTCTTTCACAGTTGCTTAGGGGCGTAAACATTTTTAATAGGCGGAGCCTATTACATTAAAATGCCCATAACTCGAGCACTATTAGAGATATCAACATGGGGCTTGGAACATATGTGTAGACCATCACTCCGAGATGACTTACAAAATACCGCGGCGTTTGGATACTAGGTGGCGCTATAACAGTAAAAATGGCAAAATTGACGTGTCTGTGGTTGCATAAACAATTGTGTATCACGTGACATTTGACATATACCCAAACTATTGACATCATATGATAGCTCTCCTCATTCTGAACAACTTTGCCTCTGGACACGCTTCTGTCAATCAAACGGTTCGTGAGTTATGGCTGATGATGTTAAAAACCTACTTTTGCGAACTGGTCCTTGGTTTTTCACTTGATCAGATCCAAACCAATGCAGATGACTTCTGTGGAGTGTGAATGTAAATAATTATCAAAAAAAAGTTGAAATTTCTTTTCACGGTTGCTTTGGGGCGTAAACATTTTAAATAGGCGGAGCCTATTGCATTAAAATGCCCATAACTCGAGCACTATTAGAGATATCATCATGGGGCTTGGAACATATGTGAAGACCATCACTCCTAGGTGAATTACAAAATACCGCGGTGTTAGAACACTAGGTGGCGCTATAAAGTATAAATGGCAAAATGTACACATCTTTGGTTGCCTTAACAATTGTGTATCACGTGACATTTGACATTTACACAAACTATCGATGTCATATGAAAGCTCTCATAATTCCAAACAAATTTGGCTTTTGAACCATTGATGTCGATCAAACAGTTTGTGAGTTATCTGTGATGATGTTAAGAACCTACTTTTGCGAACTTGTCCTAGGTTTTTCAACCGATTTCAAAATTTCCACCACAGTACAATTCTCTGGACTGTCTAGATCAATAACTATCAAAAACATCTTCAACTTTTTCATTTGCATGACCACTACAGGGTCCTTTATTATATTCAAGTAACCAGTGTACCTGAAATCTCGCTTCTCCTTAACAAATAATCCAATTGACTTGCCATTAAGTACACTCATACATCTTATTAGACTAAACAAGCATGCTAAATATGATGGTTATCAGACAAGAGATACGTTTCCTGTCTCACAGGAACAAGGTGTTAGACATATAAAGCACTACACATTAAACGTTGCTCCATATTCACACGTCTATAAATATAGAACATGTCTGGCTGGTTGTAAGATGCTGTTTTGCTTAACATAACACACACCTTTATTATGTACACCAGTTTAATTGCATGTAAACCCAAATATCTACTCAGCAGTCACATGGCAGCAACTCAATGCAATTAGGCATTTAGACGGGGTCATTTCTTAAATGGATGTGACCAAATTAACCTGAAAAAATGATTCCCCTCAAGTGTACTCTATGTGCATATCTGTGTAATCAGGCGTAGTGTCTGTGAACCGTTGCTGACCGTATCTATAATTTTTCAGGCGTTGGGAGTATCTTCCACTTGGGTGTTTTAGGATGAGAGTCCTCGGCCTACTTGATGAAGGCAAAGATGCTTTGGATGCCTTAAAAGTGCTCGAACCCGCTAAATGCTGCTTGCAGCTTTAATTATTATTATTATTATTATTTTTCCGCGCTAAAACACATCGCCCAGCCCAAAGTGTAACTCGTAGAAACTCGAGACTTTGTCAATTGGTTGTATCTGTGCAGGTTACTCAGATACAATGACCCAGCCAAATCGGCCCATAGGGGGCGCTATAGCGATGGCCAATGCGTTTGTGCTCATTGCTCATAAACCGGATGTCGCACAACAAAGTTTTTGGTGTCATTGGAATCCTTGGCTCCAAACTTAAAAAATGGCTATCTCCGATTTCATTTCCGGTATGCAAATTTTTCCGCTAATTTGCATTTTATGAAAAAAAAAAAAAATGAACTAGTCCCTGGATTTTTGCCCGATCGGAACCAAACCAACGCTGATGAATTCTGTGGAGTGTGAATATGAATAATCATAAAAAGAAGTTGAAATTTCGATTCAGGGCCGCTAGGGGGCATCAAAACGTCCTAACCGGAAGTAGCCTGTTTCACTGAAATGGCCATAACTCGTGAACCGTTTGAGATATCTTCACGGGGCTTGGACCCTATGTGTAGACTCTCAGTCCAGGATCACAGTAAAAAGGAGTTGGCGTTTGGCCACTAGGTGGCGCTATAATAGCAAAGAACTCGAAAAGGGCTATAACTACGCAACCGTTTGCCCGATCGACTTATTATTTGGTATGGTGTGTCTTTGTGTCATGCACCGTGACTGTATAAAAGGACTTTGACGTTTCTCAAAAAACATGGCCGCTATCGGCCAATGAATTTTGAGCACTCATTACACAGGGTTAACGGGGGCCGATCGAAACGACACTCGCTGGGCTTATTCGACTTGTGGTCCAGAAGGTATGTAAGAAATATGAACTCATTCGGCCACCAGGGGGCGAAGTAACGGTTTTAGAGTGCATAAACAATTGTGAATCACGTGACATTTGACACATACTCAAACTATTTACATCATATGATAGCTCTTCTCATTCTGAACAACTTTGCCTCTGGACACGCTTCTGTAGATCAAACGGTTCGTGAGTTATCGCTGACGATGTCAAAAATCTACTTTTGCGAACTAGTCCTTGGTTTTTCAAAACCCATCGGAACCAAACCAAAGCAGACGACTTCTGTGGAGTGTGAATGTAAATAATTATTAAAAAAAAGTTGAAATTTATATTCATACACGGTAGGGGGGGCCAAAAACTGAACTGGGCGGAGCCTATCACATTAAAATGGCCATAAATCCAGAACGGATTAACACATCATCATGGGGCTTGGAACATATGTGTAGACCATCACTCTGAGGTCACCTAAAAAAGAAGGTGGCGTTTGGACACTAGGTGGCGCTAAAACAGTAAAAATGGCAAAATTGATGCGTATTTCATTTCTTAAACAATTGTGTATCACGTGACATTTCACATTTACACAAACTAATGATATCATACGATAGTCCTCTACATTCTGAACAACTTTGCCTCTTGATCCATTGATGTCAATCAAACGGTTCACGAGTTATCGGTGACGATGTTAAAAACATACTTTTGCTAACTACTTCTTAGATTTTCAAGCAATTTCTTAATTTCCACCACAGTACAATTCTCTGGACTCTCTAGGTCAATAATGATCAAAAACATGTTGAGTTTTTTTGTTGTGTGACCATTACAGGGTCCTTTATTATATTAACGTGAAGAATGTACGTTTAAGGTCGCTACTACTTAATAAATAATCCAACTGACTTGCAATTAAGTAGTATAATACATATGAAGAACCCTGAAGGAATGTTTGACACCGCACACTTCTGAACTTCGCGTGATTCCCGTCTCATCTACCCGAGGATTGCTGCTTAATCCTGTCATTTTTCTGTGTGTGCAGGACTTTGATCTGTTGTGGTTGTGTTGGGGAGTGACCCCTGAGCCTGTTCAATGATGTCACAGTGCCTTAGATGGCTCAGATGACGAGAAACCCGTTATTACTGCTTGCAGTTATATTTAGGGTTTCGAGCCCGAAGGGCTGAAAACCTATTGTATTTGTAAGGATTTTTATTATTATTATTATTATTTTTCCGCGCTAAAACACATCGCCCAGCCCAAAGTGTAACTCGTAGAAACTCGAGACTTTGTCAATTGGTTGTATCTGTGCAGGTTACTCAGATACAATGACCCAGCCAAATCGGCCCATAGGGGGCGCTATAGCGATGGCCAATGCGTTTGTGCTCATTGCTCATAAACCGGATGTCGCACAACAAAGTTTTTGGTGTCATTGGAATCCTTGGCTCCAAACTTAAAAAATGGCTATCTCCGATTTCATTTCCGGTATGCAAATTTTTCCGCTAATTTGCATTTTATGAAAAAAAAAAAAAATGAACTAGTCCCTGGATTTTTGCCCGATCGGAACCAAACCAACGCTGATGAATTCTGTGGAGTGTGAATATGAATAATCATAAAAAGAAGTTGAAATTTCGATTCAGGGCCGCTAGGGGGCATCAAAACGTCCTAACCGGAAGTAGCCTGTTTCACTGAAATGGCCATAACTCGTGAACCGTTTGAGATATCTTCACGGGGCTTGGACCCTATGTGTAGACTCTCAGTCCAGGATCACAGTAAAAAGGAGTTGGCGTTTGGCCACTAGGTGGCGCTATAATAGCAAAGAACTCGAAAAGGGCTATAACTACGCAACCGTTTGCCCGATCGACTTATTATTTGGTATGGTGTGTCTTTGTGTCATGCACCGTGACTGTATAAAAGGACTTTGACGTTTCTCAAAAAACATGGCCGCTATCGGCCAATGAATTTTGAGCACTCATTACACAGGGTTAACGGGGGCCGATCGAAACGACACTCGCTGGGCTTATTCGACTTGTGGTCCAGAAGGTATGTAAGAAATATGAACTCATTCGGCCACCAGGGGGCGAAGTAACGGTTTTAGAGTGCATAAACAATTGTGAATCACGTGACATTTGACACATACTCAAACTATTTACATCATATGATAGCTCTTCTCATTCTGAACAACTTTGCCTCTGGACACGCTTCTGTAGATCAAACGGTTCGTGAGTTATCGCTGACGATGTCAAAAATCTACTTTTGCGAACTAGTCCTTGGTTTTTCAAAACCCATCGGAACCAAACCAAAGCAGACGACTTCTGTGGAGTGTGAATGTAAATAATTATTAAAAAAAAGTTGAAATTTATATTCATACACGGTAGGGGGGGCCAAAAACTGAACTGGGCGGAGCCTATCACATTAAAATGGCCATAAATCCAGAACGGATTAACACATCATCATGGGGCTTGGAACATATGTGTAGACCATCACTCTGAGGTCACCTAAAAAAGAAGGTGGCGTTTGGACACTAGGTGGCGCTAAAACAGTAAAAATGGCAAAATTGATGCGTATTTCATTTCTTAAACAATTGTGTATCACGTGACATTTCACATTTACACAAACTAATGATATCATACGATAGTCCTCTACATTCTGAACAACTTTGCCTCTTGATCCATTGATGTCAATCAAACGGTTCACGAGTTATCGGTGACGATGTTAAAAACATACTTTTGCTAACTACTTCTTAGATTTTCAAGCAATTTCTTAATTTCCACCACAGTACAATTCTCTGGACTCTCTAGGTCAATAATGATCAAAAACATGTTGAGTTTTTTTGTTGTGTGACCATTACAGGGTCCTTTATTATATTAACGTGAAGAATGTACGTTTAAGGTCGCTACTACTTAATAAATAATCCAACTGACTTGCAATTAAGTAGTATAATACATATGAAGAACCCTGAAGGAATGTTTGACACCGCACACTTCTGAACTTCGCGTGATTCCCGTCTCATCTACCCGAGGATTGCTGCTTAATCCTGTCATTTTTCTGTGTGTGCAGGACTTTGATCTGTTGTGGTTGTGTTGGGGAGTGACCCCTGAGCCTGTTCAATGATGTCACAGTGCCTTAGATGGCTCAGATGACGAGAAACCCGTTATTACTGCTTGCAGTTATATTTAGGGTTTCGAGCCCGAAGGGCTGAAAACCTATTGTTTTTGTAAGGATTTTTATTATTATTATTATTATTATTCCGCCATAAAACGTGTCGCCCAGCCCAAACCGTAAGTCGTAGAAACTCGAGACTTTGTCAATTGGTTGTATCTGTGCAGGTTACTCAGATACAGTGACCCAGCCAAATCGGCCCATAGGGGGCGCTACAGCGATGCTGAACGCGTTTGCATTCGTAACTCCTAAACCGTTTGACGCACACCCAAGTGTTTTATATCATTGTAATCATTGGCTCAAAACTTGAAAAATGGCTATCTCCGATTTCATTTCCGGTATGCAAATTTTGCCGCTAATTTGCATTTAAAAAAAAAAAAAAAAAATGAACTACTCCCTGGATTTTTGCCCGATCGGAACCAAACCAACGCTGATGAATTCTGTGGAGTGTGAATATAAATATTCGTTGAAAAAAAGTTGAAATTTCGACTCAGGGTCGCTAGGGGGCTCTAAAACGTCTGAACCGATAGTTGCCTATTTCACTAAAATGGCTATATCAAGAGAACGGTTTGAGCTATCTTCACGGGGCTTATACCATATGTGTAGACCCTCAGTCCGGGGTCACAATAAAAATAACTCGGTGTTTGGCCACTAGTTGGCGCTATAATAGCAAAGAACACGAAAAGGGCTATAACTACCCAACAGTTTGCCCGATTGACTTGTTATTTGGTATGGTGTGTCTTTGTGTCATGCACCGTGACTGAATAAAAGGACTTTGGCTCTTCTCAAAAAACCTGGCCGCCATCGGCCAATGAAATTTGAGCACTCATTAGACAGGGTTAACGGAGGCCGATCAAAATGACACTCGCTGGGCTTGTTCCTGTCCTGGTCCTGAAGGTCTGTAAGAAATATGAACTCATTTGGCCACTGGGGGCGAAATAACGTTTTTGGAGTGCTTAAACAATTGTGTATCACGTGACATACATCTAAAGGCTATGATACGCTTTGAAAATAAACGTCTCGGCCCAGGAACTTCAGACTTCTTGAGTTTGAAAGCACCTTCGCTTCAATTTAAAATGCAACAACAATGAAAATCGGATACTCATTAACAAATTGTCCAAATGATTTGACAGTCAGAAAAATAACAGTCTTGTAGTATATGTGCATGTTTCTGTAATCATGCATAGTTTCTATGAGTTGATACCTGTAATTTTTCTGTGCGTGTGTGTGTTGGACTTTGATCCTTCATGCGTTTGTTGTGGTGTGACCCCCTAAACTGTTCATGAATGCATGACTGCTTTTGACTGCCTTAAAACTCGAAACCCGATAAATGCTGCTTGCAGCTTTAATTATTATTATTATTTTTCCGCGCTAAAACACATCGCCCAGCCCAAAGTGTAACTCGTAGAAACTCGAGACTTTGTCAATTGGTTGTATCTGTGCAGGTTACTCAGATACAATGACCCAGCCAAATCGGCCCATAGGGGGCGCAATAGCGATGGCCAATGCGTTTGTGCTCATTGCTCATAAACCGGATGTCGCACAACAAAGTTTTTGGTGTCATTGGAATCCTTGGCTCCAAACTTAAAAAATGGCTATCTCCGATTTCATTTCCGGTATGCAAATTTTTCCGCTAATTTGCATTTTACAAAAAAAAAAAAAAATGAACTAGTCCCTGGATTTTTGCCCGATCGGAACCAAACCAACGCTGATGAATTCTGTGGAGTGTGAATATGAATAATCATAAAAAGAAGTTGAAATTTCGATTCAGGGCCGCTAGGGGGCATCAAAACGTCCGAACCGGAAGTAGCCTGTTTCACTGAAATGGCCATAACTCGTGAACCGTTTGAGATATCTTCACGGGGCTTGGACCCTATGTGTAGACTCTCAGTCCAGGATCACAGTAAAAAGGAGTTGGCGTTTGGCCACTAGGTGGCGCTATAATAGCAAAGAACTCGAAAAGGGCTATAACTACGCAACCGTTTGCCCGATCGACTTATTATTTGGTATGGTGTGTCTTTGTGTCATGCACCGTGACTGTATAAAAGGACTTTGACGTTTCTCAAAAAACATGGCCGCTATCGGCCAATGAATTTTGAGCACTCATTACACAGGGTTAACGGGGGCCGATCGAAACGACACTCGCTGGGCTTATTCGACTTGTGGTCCAGAAGGTCTGTAAGAAATATGAACTCATTCGGCCACCAGGGGGCGAAGTAACGGTTTTAGAGTGCATAAACAATTGTGTATCACGTGACATTTGACACATACTCAAACTATTTACATCATATGATAGCTCTCCTCATTCTGAACAACATTGCCTCTGGACACGCTTCTGTCGATCAAACGGATCGTGAGTTATCGCTGACGATGTCAAAAATCTACTTTCGGAACTAGTCCTTGGTTTTTCAACCGATCGGAACCAAACCAATGCAGATGACTTCCGTGGAGTGTGAATGTAAATAATTTTTGAAAAAAAGTTGAAATTTATATTCATACACGGTAGGGGGGGCCAAAAACTGAACTGGGCGGAGCCTATCACATTAAAATGGCCATAAATCCAGAACGGATTAACACATCATCATGGGGCTTGGAACATATGTGTAGACCATCACTCTGAGTTCACCTACAAAAGAAGGTGGCGTTTGGACACTAGGTGGCGCTAAAACAGTAAAAATGGCAAAATTGACGCTTATTTCATTTCTTATTCAATTGTGCATCACGTGACATTTGACATTTACACAAACTAATGATATCATATGATAGTTCTCTACAGTCTGAACAACTTTGCCTCTTGATCCATTGATGTCAATCAAACGGTTCACGAGTTATCGGTGACGATGTTAAAAACATACTTTTGCTAACTAGTTCTTAGATTTTCAAGCAATTTCTTAATTTCCACCACAGTACAATTCTCTGGACTCTCTAGGTCAATAATGATCAAAAACATGTTGAGTTTTTTTGTTGTGTGACCATTACAGGGTCCTTTATTATATTAACGTGAAGAATGTACGTTTAAGGTCGCTACTACTTAATAAATAATCCAACTGACTTGCAATTAAGTAGTATAATACATATGAAGAACCCTGAAGGAATGTTTGACACCGCACACTTCTGAACTTCGCGTGATTCCCGTCTCATCTACCCGAGGATTGCTGCTTAATCCTGTCATTTTTCTGTGTGTGCAGGACTTTGATCTGTTGTGGTTGTGTTGGGGAGGGACCCCTGAGCCTGTTCAATGATGTCACAGTGCCTTAGATGGCTCAGATGACGAGAAACCCGTTATTACTGCTTGCAGTTATATTTATTATTATTTTTCCGCGCTAAAACACATCGCCCAGCCCAAAGTGTAACTCGTAGAAACTCGAGACTTTGTCAATTGGTTGTATCTGTGCAGGTTACTCAGATACAATGACCCAGCCAAATCGGCCCATAGGGGGCGCAATAGCGATGGCCAATGCGTTTGTGCTCATTGCTCATAAACCGGATGTCGCACAACAAAGTTTTTGGTGTCATTGGAATCCTTGGCTCCAAACTTAAAAAATGGCTATCTCCGATTTCATTTCCGGTATGCAAATTTTTCCGCTAATTTGCATTTTACAAAAAAAAAAAAAAATGAACTAGTCCCTGGATTTTTGCCCGATCGGAACCAAACCAACGCTGATGAATTCTGTGGAGTGTGAATATGAATAATCATAAAAAGAAGTTGAAATTTCGATTCAGGGCCGCTAGGGGGCATCAAAACGTCCGAACCGGAAGTAGCCTGTTTCACTGAAATGGCCATAACTCGTGAACCGTTTGAGATATCTTCACGGGGCTTGGACCCTATGTGTAGACTCTCAGTCCAGGATCACAGTAAAAAGGAGTTGGCGTTTGGCCACTAGGTGGCGCTATAATAGCAAAGAACTCGAAAAGGGCTATAACTACGCAACCGTTTGCCCGATCGACTTATTATTTGGTATGGTGTGTCTTTGTGTCATGCACCATGACTGTATAAAAGGACTTTGACGTTTCTCAAAAAACATGGCCGCTATCGGCCAATGAATTTTGAGCAGTCATTACACAGGGTTAACGGGGGCCGATCGAAACGACACTCGCTGGGCTTATTCGACTTGTGGTCCAGAAGGTCTGTAAGAAATATGAACTCATTCGGCCACCAGGGGGCGAAGTAACGGTTTTAGAGTGCATAAACAATTGTGTATCACGTGACATTTGACACATACTCAAACTATTTACATCATATGATAGCTCTCCTCATTCTGAACAACATTGCCTCTGGACACGCTTCTGTCGATCAAACGGATCGTGAGTTATCGCTGACGATGTCAAAAATCTACTTTCGGAACTAGTCCTTGGTTTTTCAACCGATCGGAACCAAACCAATGCAGATGACTTCCGTGGAGTGTGAATGTAAATAATTTTTGAAAAAAAGTTGAAATTTATATTCATACACGGTAGGGGGGGCCAAAAACTGAACTGGGCGGAGCCTATCACATTAAAATGGCCATAAATCCAGAACGGATTAACACATCATCATGGGGCTTGGAACATATGTGTAGACCATCACTCTGAGTTCACCTACAAAAGAAGGTGGCGTTTGGACACTAGGTGGCGCTAAAACAGTAAAAATGGCAAAATTGACGCTTATTTCATTTCTTATTCAATTGTGCATCACGTGACATTTGACATTTACACAAACTAATGATATCATATGATAGTTCTCTACAGTCTGAACAACTTTGCCTCTTGATCCATTGATGTCAATCAAACGGTTCACGAGTTATCGGTGACGATGTTAAAAACATACTTTTGCTAACTAGTTCTTAGATTTTCAAGCAATTTCTTAATTTCCACCACAGTACAATTCTCTGGACTCTCTAGGTCAATAATGATCAAAAACATGTTGAGTTTTTTTGTTGTGTGACCATTACAGGGTCCTTTATTATATTAACGTGAAGAATGTACGTTTAAGGTCGCTACTACTTAATAAATAATCCAACTGACTTGCAATTAAGTAGTATAATACATATGAAGAACCCTGAAGGAATGTTTGACACCGCACACTTCTGAACTTCGCGTGATTCCCGTCTCATCTACCCGAGGATTGCTGCTTAATCCTGTCATTTTTCTGTGTGTGCAGGACTTTGATCTGTTGTGGTTGTGTTGGGGAGGGACCCCTGAGCCTGTTCAATGATGTCACAGTGCCTTAGATGGCTCAGATGACGAGAAACCCGTTATTACTGCTTGCAGTTATATTTAGGGTTCGAGCCCGAAGGGCTAGAAACCTATTGTATTTGTAGGTTTTATTCTTCCTATTATTCTTCCCTAAAACTGATCGTGCAGCCAAAACCGTAAGGCCGACAAGGCTGAGACTCGGTCAGATGGTAGTAGTCTTGCTCGCTACTCAGATACACGGAGCCAGCCATATCGGTCCATAGGGGGCGCTACAGCGATGAAAAGTGCGTTTTCGCTCGTTACTCCTAAACCGTGTGATATAAATCAATTGAATGTGCGTCATAGTAATCTCTGGCTCAAAACTTAAAAAACGTATATCTCCGATTTCATTTCCGGTATGCAAATTTTTCCGCTAATTTGCATTTTATGCAAAAATAAAAAAATTGAACTAGTCTTTGGATTTTTGACCAATCGGAACCAGACCAATGCTGATGAATTCTGTGGAGTGTCAATGTAAATAATTATCGAAAAAAAGTTGAAATTTCGATTTGCGGTGGCCGGGGGGCGCCAAAACGTCGGAACCGGAAGGAGCTTATTTTACTAAAATGGTTATAACTCGTGAACCGTTTGAGCTATCTGCACGGGGCTTGGACCATATGTTTATACTCTCAGTCCGAGGTCACAGTATAAAAAAGTCGGCGTTTGGCCTCTAGGTGGCGCTATAATATACATTTTCTCGAAAAGGGCAATAACTACCCAACAGTTTGCCCGATCGACTAATTTCTTGGTATGGTGTGTCTTTGTGTCATGTACCATGATTCTAGAAAAGGACATTGGCGTATATAAAAAAACATGGCCACCATCGGCCAATGAAGTTTGAGCACTCCTTAGACAGGGTTAACGGAGGCCGATCGAAACGACACTCGCTGGGGTTGTTCGACTCATCGTCAAGAAGGTCTGTAAGAAATATGAAGTCATTCGGCCACTGGGGGCGAAATAACGTTTTTGGAGTCCTTAAACAATTGTGTATCACGTGACATTTGACATATACTCAAACTATTTACATTATTTGATAGCTCTCCTCATTCTGAACAACTTTGCCTCTGGAACCGCTTCTGTCGATCAAACGGTTCGTGAGTTATCGCTGATGATGTCAAAAACCTACTTTCGCGAACTCGTCCTAGGTTTTTCGATTAATCGGAACCAAACCGATTCATTTGACTTCTGTGGTGTGTGAATGTCAATAATTATCGAAAAAAAGTTGAAATTTCCTTTCAAGGTCGCTAAGGGGCACCAAAATAAAAAATATGGGCGGGGGCTATTACATTAAAATGGCAATAACTCAATAACTATTAGAGATATCATCATGGGGCTTGAAACATAGGTGAAGACCATCACTCAGAGTTCACATGCGTAAGGGCGTGGCGTTTGGACACTAGGTGGCGCTATAACAGTAAAAATGGCTAAATTGACGTGTTTTTGGTAGCAAAAACAATTGTGTATCACGTGACATTTGACATATACTCAAACTATTTACATCATATGATAGCTCTCCTCAATCTGAACAACTTTGCCTCTGGAACCACTTCTGTCAAACAAACGGTTCGTGAGTTATCGCCGATGATGTCAAAAACCTACTTTCGCGAACTCGTCCTTGGTTTTTCGATTAATCCGAACCAAACCGATTCAGATGACTTCTGTGGAGTGAGAATGTCAATAATTATCGAAAGAAAGTTGAAATTTCCTTTCAAGGTCGATAAGGGACGCACGCCAAAAGTTCTTAATATGCGGAGCCTTTTACATTAAAATGGCCATAACTCAAGAACTAGCTCTGAGGTCACCTACTAAAGGCAGCGCCTTTTGGCCGCTAGTTCTCTTCATTCTGAACAATCTTGACGCTTTAGACTGCTCGAACCCGGGAATCGCTGCTTGCAGCTATATTTAGGGTTTCGAGCCCGAAGGGCTGAAAACCTATTGTATTTGTAAGGATTTTTATTATTTATTATTATTTTTCCGCGCTAAAACACATCGCCCAGCCCAAAGTGTAACTCGTAGAAACTCGAGACTTTGTCAATTGGTTGTATCTGTGCAGGTTACTCAGATACAATGACCCAGCCAAATTGGCCCATAGGGGGCGCTATAGCGATGGCCAATGCGTTTGTGCTCATTGCTCATAAACCGGATGTCGCACAACAAAGTTTTTGGTGTCATTGGAATCCTTGGCTCCAAACTTAAAAAATGGCTATCTCCGATTTCATTTCCGGTATGCAAATTTTTCCGCTAATTTGCATTTTATGAAAAAAAAAAAAAATGAACTAGTCCCTGGATTTTTGCCCGATCGGAACCAAACCAACGCTGATGAATTCTGTGGAGTGTGAATATGAATAATCATAAAAAGAAGTTGAAATTTCGATTCAGGGCCGCTAGGGGGCATCAAAACGTCCGAACCGGAAGTAGCCTGTTTCACTGAAATGGCCATAACTCGTGAACCGTTTGAGATATCTTCACGGGGCTTGGACCCTATGTGTAGACTCTCAGTCCAGGATCACAGTAAAAAGGAGTTGGCGTTTGGCCACTAGGTGGCGCTATAATAGCAAAGAACTCGAAAAGGGCTATAACTACGCAACCGTTTGCCCGATCGACTTATTATTTGGTATGGTGTGTCTTTGTGTCATGCACCGTGACTGTATAAAAGGACTTTGACGTTTCTCAAAAAACATGGCCGCTATCGGCCAATGAATTTTGAGCACTCATTACACAGGGTTAACGGGGGCCGATCGAAACGACACTCGCTGGGCTTATTCGACTTGTGGTCCAGAAGGTCTGTAAGAAATATGAACTCATTCGGCCACCAGGGGGCGAAGTAACGGTTTTAGAGTGCATAAACAATTGTGAATCACGTGACATTTGACACATACTCAAACTATTTACATCATATGATAGCTCTTCTCATTCTGAACAACTTTGCCTCTGGACGCGCCTCTGTCGATCAAACGGTTCGTGAGTTATCGCTGACGATGTCAAAAATCTACTTTCGCGAACTAGTCCTTGGTTTTTCAACCGATCGGAACCAAACCAATGCAGATGACTTCTGTGGAGTGTGAATGTAAATAATCATTGAAAAAAATGTTGAAATTTATATTCATACACGGTAGTGGGGGGCAAAAACTGAACTGGGCGGAGCCTATCACATTAAAATGGCCATAAATCCAGAACGGATTAACACATCATCATGGGGCTTGGAACATATGTGTAGACCATCACTCCGAGGTCACCTACAAAAGAAGGTGCCGTTTTGACACTAGGTGGCGCTAAAACAGTAAAAATGGCAAAATTGACGCGTATTTCATTACTTAAACTATTGTGTATCACGTGACATTTGACATACAAACAAACTATTGATATCATATGATAGTCCTCTACATTCTGAACAACTTTGCATCTTGATCCATTGATGTCAATCAAACGGTTCACGAGTTATCGGTGACGATGTTAAAAACTTACTTTTGCTAACTAGTTCTTAGATTTTCAAGCAATTTCTTAATTTCCACCACAGTACAATTCTCTGGACTCTCTAGGTCAATAATGATCAAAAACATGTTGAGTTTTTTTGTTGTGTGACCATTACAGGGTCCTTTATTATATTAACGTGAAGAATGTACGGTTAAGGTCGCTACTACTTAATAAATAATCCAACTGACTTGCAATTAAGTAGTATAATACATATGAAGAACCCTGAAGGAATGTTTGAGACCGCACACTTATGAGCTTCGCGTGATTCCCGTCTCATCTACCCGAGGATTGCTGCTTAATCCTGTAGTTTTCTGTGTGTCTAGGACTTTGATCTGTTTTGGGTGTGTTGGGGCATGCCCCCTGAGCCTGTTCAATGATGTCACAGTGGCTTGGATGGCTCAGATGACGAGAAACCCGTTATTACTGCTTGTTCTTCTTCTTATTATTATTTTTCCGCGCTAAAACGCATCGCCCAGCCCAAACCGTAAGTCGTAAAAACTCGAGACTTTGTCAATTGGTTGTATATGTGCAGGTTACTCAGATACAGTGACCCAGCCAAATCGGCCCATAGGGGGCGCTATAGCGATGGCCAATGCGTTTGGGCTCATTGCTCGTAAACCGGATGTCGCACAACAAAGTTTTTGGTGTCATTGGAATCCTTGGCTCCAAACTTAAAAAATGGCTATCTCCGATTTCATTTCCGGTATGCAAATTTTTTCGCTAATTTGCATTTTATGAAAAAAAAAAAAAATGAACTAGTCCCTGGATTTTTGCCCGATCGGAAGCAAACCAAGACTGATGAATTCTGTGGAGTGTGAATATGAATAATCATAAAAAGAAGTTGAAATTTCGATTCAGGGTCGCTAGGGGGCATCAAAACGTCCGAACCGGAAGTAGCCAGTTTCACTCAAATGGCCATAACTCGTGAACCGTTTGAGATATCTTCACGGGCCTTGGACCCTATGTGTAGACTCTCAGTCCAGGGTCACAGTAAAAAGGAGTTGGCGTTTGGCCACTAGGTGGCGCTATAATAGCAAAGAACTCGAAAAGGGCTATAACTACGCAACCGTTTGCCCGATCGACTTATTATTTGGTATGGTGTGTCTTTGTGTCATGCACCGTGACTGTATAAAAGGACTTTGACGTTTCTCAAAAAAACATGGCCGCCATCGCCCAATGAATTTTGAGCCCTCATTAGACAGGGTTAACAGAGGCCGATCGAAACGACACTCGCTGGGCTTGTTCGACTCATGGTCCTGAAGGTCTGTAAGAAATATGAACTCATTCGGCCACCGGGGGGCGAAGTAACGGTTTTAGAGTGCATAAACAATTGTGTATCACGTGACATTTGACACATACTCAAACTATTTACATCATATGATATCTCTTCTCATTCTGAACAACTTTGCCTCTGGACGCGCCTCTGTCGATCAAACGGTTCGTGAGTTATCGCTGACGATGTCAAAAATCTACTTTCGCGAACTAGTCCTTGGTTTTTCAACCGATCGGAACCAAACCAATGCAGATGACTTCTGTGGAGTGTGAATGTAAATAATCATTGAAAAAAATGTTGAAATTTATATTCATACACGGTAGTGGGGGGCAAAAACTGAACTGGGCGGAGCCTATCACATTAAAATGGCCATAAATCCAGAACGGATTAACACATCATCATGGGGCTTGGAACATATGTGTAGACCATCACTCCGAGGTCACCTACAAAAGAAGGTGCCGTTTTGACACTAGGTGGCGCTAAAACAGTAAAAATGGCAAAATTGACGCGTATTTCATTACTTAAACTATTGTGTATCACGTGACATTTGACATACAAACAAACTATTGATATCATATGATAGTCCTCTACATTCTGAACAACTTTGCATCTTGATCCATTGATGTCAATCAAACGGTTCACGAGTTATCGGTGACGATGTTAAAAACTTACTTTTGCTAACTAGTTCTTAGATTTTCAAGCAATTTCAAAATGTCCACCACAGTACAATTCTCTGGACTCTCTGGGTCAATAATGACCAAAAACATGTTGAGTTTTTTTTATTGTGTGACCATTACAGGGTCCTTTATGATATTAACGTGAAGAATGTACGGTTAAGGTCGCTACTACTTAATAAATAATCCAACTGACTTGCAATTAAGTAGTATAATACATATGAAGAACCCTGAAGGAATGTTTGAGACCGCACACTTATGAGCTTCGCGTGATTCCCGTCTCATCTACCCGAGGATTGCTGCTTAATCCTGTAGTTTTCTGTGTGTCTAGGACTTTGATCTGTTTTGGGTGTGTTGGGGCATGCCCCCTGAGCCTGTTCAATGATGTCACAGTGGCTTGGATGGCTCAGATGACGAGAAACCCGTTATTACTGCTTGCAGTTATATTTAGGGTTTCGAGCCCGAAGGGCTGAAAACCTATTGTTTTTGTAAAGATTTTTATTATTAGGGTTTCGAGCACGAAGTGCTGAAAACCTATTGTTTTTGTAAGGATTTTTATTCTTCTTCTTCTTCTTCTTATTATTATTATTCCGCCATAAAACGCGTTGCCCAGCCCAAACCGTAAGTCGTAGAAACTCGAGACTTTGTCGGATGGTTGTAGTCTTGCACGCTACTCAGATACTCGGAGCCAGCCATGTCGGTCCATAGGTGGCGCTATAGCGATGGCCAATGCGTTTGGGCTCAATGCTCGTAAACCGGATGTCGCACTACAAAGTGTTTGGTGTCATTGGAATCCTTGGCTCCAAACTTAAAAAACGTATATCTCCGATTTCATTTCCGGTATGCAAATTTTTCCGCTAATTTGCATTTTATGAAAAAAAAAAAAAATGAACTAGTCCCTGGATTTTTGCCCGATCGGAACCAAACCAACGCTGATGAATTCTGTGGAGTGTGAATGTAAATATTCATTGAAAAAAAGTTGAAATTTCTATTCAGGGTCGCTAGGGGGCATCAAAACATCAAAACCGGAAGTAGCCTATTTCACTAAAATGACCATAACTCGTGAACCGTTTGAAATATCTTCACGTGGCTTGTACCCTATGTGTAGACTCTCAGTCCAAGGTCACAGTAAAAAGGAGTTGGCGCTTGGCCACTAGGTGGCGCTATAATATACATGAACTCGAAAAGGGCTATAACTACGCAACCGTTTGCCCGATCGACTTATTATTTGGTATGGTGTGTCTTTGTGTCATGCACCGTGACTGTATAAAAGGACTTTGGCGTTTATCAAAAAACATGTCCGCTATCGGCCAATGAATTTTGAGCACTCATTAGACAGGGTTAACGGAGGCCGATCGAAACGACACTCGCTGGGCTTGTTCGACTTATGGTCCTGAAGGTCTGTAAGAAATATGAACTCATTCGGCCACCGGGGGGCGAAGTAACGGTTTTAGAGTGCATAAACAATTGTGTATCACGTGACATTTGACATATACTCAAACTATTTACATCATATGATAGCTCTTCTCATTCTGAACAACTTTGCCTCTGGACACGCTTCTGTCGATCAAACGGTTCGTGAGTTATCGCTGATGATGTCAAAAACCTACTTTCGCGAACTAGTCTCTGGTTTTTCAACCGATCGGAACCAAACCAATGCAGATGACTTCTGTGGAGTGTGAATGTAAATAATCATTGAAAAAAAGTTGAAATTTGTATTCATACACGGTAGGGGGGGCCAAAAACGGAACTGGGCGGAGCCTATCACATTAAAATGGCCATAAATCCAGAACGGATTAACGCATCATCATGGGGCTTGGAACATATGTGTAGACCATCACTCCGAGGTCACATACAAAAGAAGGTGGCGTTTGGACACTAGGTGGCGCTAGACCAGTTGAAATGGCTAAATTGACGCATATTTCATTACTTAAACAATTGTGTATCACGTGACATTTGACAAACACACAAACTATTGATATCATATGATAGCTCTTCTCATTCTGAACAACTTTGCCTCTGGAACCATTTATGTCGATTGAACGGTTCGTGAGTTATCGCTGATAATGTCAAAAACCTACTTTCGCGAACTAGTCCTTGGTTTTTCAACCGATCAGAACCAAACCAATGCAGATGACTTCTGTGGAGTGTGAATGTAAATAATCATTGAAAAAAAGTTGAAATTTATATTCATACACGGTAGGGGGGGGCAAAAACTGAACTGAGCGGAGCCTATGACACTTAAATGGACGTTGTTAGAGAAGGATTTGAGATAGCTTCACGGGGCTTTACACATATGTGTAGACCATCGCTCTGAGCTCACTGTAAAAATAACACGGTGATTGGACACTAGGTGGCGATATAACATGAACAATGGCACTAAATAATGTAAATATTCAACGGTTATACATCAACAGGCTCTGATACGCTTTTAAAACAAACGTCTCGGCCCAGGAACTTCAGACTTCTTGAGTTTAAAAGCACCTTCTCTTCAATTTAAAAGCCAACAACAATGAAAACCGGATTCTCATTAACGAATTGTCCTAATGATTTGACAGTCAGAAAAATAACATTCTTGTAGTATACGTGCATGTTTCTGTAACCATGCATAGTTTCTATGAGTTCATACCTGTCATTTTTCTGTGCGTGTGTGTGTGTTGGACTTTGATCCTTCATGCATGTGTTGAGGTGTGACCCCCTAACCTGTTCATGAATGCACGACTGCTTTTGACTGCCTTTAACCTCGAAACCCGATAATTGCTGCTTGCAGCTATATTTATTATTATTATTCCGCCATAAAACGCGTCGCCCAGCCCAAACCGTAAGTCGTAGAAACTCGAGACATTGTCAGTAGGTTGTATCTGTGCAGGCTACTCAGATACAGTGAACCAGCCAAATCGGCCCATAGGTGGCGCTACAGCGAGGAAAAGCGCCTTTTTGCTCGTAACTCCTAAACCTTTTGTCGCACACCCAAGTGTTTTATATCATTGTAATCATTGGCTCAAAACTTAAAAAATGGCTATCTCCGATTTCATTTCCGGTATGCAAATTGTCCCGCTAATTTGCATTTTATAAAAAAAACCAAAAATGAACTAGTCCCTGGATTTTTGCCCGATCGGAACCAAACCAACGCTGCTGAATTCTGTGGAGTGTGAATGTAAATATTCGTTGAAAAAAAGTTGAAATTTCGATTCAGGGTCGCTAGGGGGCTCTAAAACGTGTGAACCGATAGTTGCCTATTTCACTAAAATGGCTATATCTAGAGAACGGTTTGAGCTATCTTCACGGGGCTTACACCGTATATGTAGACCCTCAGTCCGGGGTCACAATAAAAATAACTCGGTGTTTGGCCACTAGTTGGCGCTATAATAGCAAAGAACACGAAAAGGGCTATAACTACCCAACCGTTTGCCCGATCGACTTATTATTTTGTATGGTGTGTCTTTGTGTCATGCACCGTGACTGTATAAAAGGACTTTGGCTTTTCTCAAAAAACATGGCCGCCATCGGCCAATGAAATTTGAGCACTCATTAGACAGGGTTAACGGACGCCGATCAAAATGACACTCGCTGGGCTTGTTCCTGTCCTGGTCATGAAGGTCTGTAAGAAATATGAACTCATTTGGCCACTGGGGGCGAAATAACATTTTTGGAGTGCTTAAACAATTGTGTATCACGTGACATACATCTACAGGCTCTGATACGCTTTGAAAATAAACGTCTCGGCCCAGGAACTTCAGACTTCTTGAGTTTGAAAGCACCTTCGCTTCAATTTAAAAGCCAACAACAATGAAAATCGGATACTCATTAACAAATTGTCCAAATGATTTGACAGTCAGAAAAATAACATTCTTGTAGTATATGTGCATGTTTCTGTAACCATGCATAGTTTCTATGAGTTGATACCTGTCATTTTTCTGTGCGTGTGTGTGTTGGACTTTGATCCTTCATGCGTTTGTTGTGGTGTGACCCCCTAAACTGTTCATGAATGCATGACTGCTTTTGACTGTCTTAAAACTCGAAACCCGATAAATGCTGCTTGCAGCTTTAATTCTTCTTATTATTATTATTTTTCCGCGCTAAAACGCATCGCCCAGCCCAAACCGTAAGTCGTAAAAACTCGAGACTTTGTCAATTGGTTGTATATGTGCAGGTTACTCAGATACAGTGACCCAGCCAAATCGGCCCATAGGGGGCGCTATAGCGATGGCCAATGCGTTTGGGCTCATTGCTCGTAAACCGGATGTCGCACAACAAAGTTTTTGGTGTCATTGGAATCCTTGGCTCCAAACTTAAAAAATGGCTATCTCCGATTTCATTTCCGGTATGCAAATTTTTTCGCTAATTTGCATTTTATGAAAAAAAAAAAAAATGAACTAGTCCCTGGATTTTTGCCCGATCGGAAGCAAACCAAGACTGATGAAATCTGTGGAGTGTGAATATGAATAATCATAAAAAGAAGTTGAAATTTCGATTCAGGGTCGCTAGGGGGCATCAAAACGTCCGAACCGGAAGTAGCCAGTTTCACTCAAATGGCCATAACTCGTGAACCGTTTGAGATATCTTCACGGGCCTTGGACCCTATGTGTAGACTCTCAGTCCAGGGTCACAGTAAAAAGGAGTTGGCGTTTGGCCACTAGGTGGCGCTATAATAGCAAAGAACTCGAAAAGGGCTATAACTACGCAACCGTTTGCCCGATCGACTTATTATTTGGTATGGTGTGTCTTTGTGTCATGCACCGTGACTGTATAAAAGGACTTTGACGTTTCTCAAAAAAACATGGCCGCCATCGCCCAATGAATTTTGAGCCCTCATTAGACAGGGTTAACAGAGGCCGATCGAAACGACACTCGCTGGGCTTGTTCGACTCATGGTCCTGAAGGTCTGTAAGAAATATGAACTCATTCGGCCACCGGGGGGCGAAGTAACGGTTTTAGAGTGCATAAACAATTGTGTATCACGTGACATTTGACACATACTCAAACTATTTACATCATATGATATCTCTTCTCATTCTGAACAACTTTGCCTCTGGACGCGCCTCTGTCGATCAAACGGTTCGTGAGTTATCGCTGACGATGTCAAAAATCTACTTTCGCGAACTAGTCCTTGGTTTTTCAACCGATCGGAACCAAACCAATGCAGATGACTTCTGTGGAGTGTGAATGTAAATAATCATTGAAAAAAATGTTGAAATTTATATTCATACACGGTAGTGGGGGGCAAAAACTGAACTGGGCGGAGCCTATCACATTAAAATGGCCATAAATCCAGAACGGATTAACACATCATCATGGGGCTTGGAACATATGTGTAGACCATCACTCCGAGGTCACCTACAAAAGAAGGTGCCGTTTTGACACTAGGTGGCGCTAAAACAGTAAAAATGGCAAAATTGACGCTTATTTCATTTCTTATTCAATTGTGCATCACGTGACATTTGACATTTACACAAACTAATGATATCATATGATAGTTCTCTACAGTCTGAACAACTTTGCCTCTTGATCCATTGATGTCAATCAAACGGTTCACGAGTTATCGGTGACGATGTTCAAAACTTACTTTTGCAGACTAGTTCTTAGATTTTCAAGCAACTTCGAAATTTCCACCACAGTACAATTCTCTGGACTCTCTAGGTCAATAATGATCAAAAACATGTTGAGTTTTTTTTGTTGTGTGACCATTACAGGGTCCTTTATTATATTAACATGAAGAATGTACGTTTAAGGTCGCTACTCCTTAATAAATAATCCAACTGACTTGCAATTAAGTAGTATAATACATATGAAGAACCCTGAAGGAATGTTTGACACCGCACACTTCTGAGCTTCGCGTGATTCCCGTCTCATCTACCCGAGGATTGCTGCTTAATCCTGTCATTTTTCTGTGCGTGCAGGACTTTGATCTGTCGTGGTTGTGTTGGGGAGTGACCCCTGAGCTTGTTCAATGATGTCACAGTGCCTTGGATGGCTCAGATGACGAGAAACCCGTTATTACTGCTTGCAGTTATATTTAGGGTTTCGAGCCCGAAGGGCTGAAAACCTATTGTATTTGTAAGGATTTTTATTATTAGGGTTTCGAGCCCGTAGGGCTGAAAACCTATTGTATTTGTAAGGATTTTTATTATTCTTCTTTATTATTATTCCGCCATAAAACGCGTTGGCCAGCCCAAACCGTAAGTCGTAGAAACTCGAGACTTTGTCAATTGGTTGTATCTGTGCAGGTTACTCAGATACAGTGAACCAGCCAAATCGGCCCATAGGTGGCGCTATAGCGATGGTTAATGCGTTTGGGCTCAATGCTCGTAAACCGGATGTCGCACAACAAAGTGTTTGGTGTCATTTGAATCCTTGGCTCCAAACTTAAAAAATGGCTATCTCCGATTTCATTTCCGGTATGCAAATTTTTCCGCTAATTTGCATTTTATGAAAAAAAATAAAAATGAACTAGTCCCTGGATTCTTGCCCGATCGGAACCAAACCAACGCTGATGAATTCTGTGGAGTGTGAATGTAAATATTCATTGAAAAAAAGTTGAAATTTCGATTCAGGGTCGCTAGGGGGCATCAAAACGTCCGAACCGGAAGTAGAAAATTGTAATAAAATGGCCATAACTCGTGAACCGTTTGAGATATCTTCACGTGGCTTGGACCCTATGTGTAGACTCTCAGTCCAGGGTCACAGTAAAAAGGAATTGCCGTTTAGCCACTAGGTGGCGCTATAATATACATGAACTCGAAAAGGGCAATAACTACCCAACCGTTTGCCCGATCGACTTATTATTTGGTATGTTGTGTCTTTGTATCATGCACCATCACTGTATAAAAGGACTTTGGGGTTTCTCAAAAAACATGGCCGCCATCGGCCAATGAAGTTTGAGCACTCATTAGACAGGGTTAACGGAGGCCGATCGAAACGACACTCGCTGAGCTTGTTCCACTCGTGGTCCTGAAGGTATGTAAGAAATATGAACTCATTCGGCCACTGGGGGCGAAAAAACTTTTTTGGAGTGCTTAAACAATTGTGTATCACGTGATATTTGACTTATACCCAAACTATTTACATCATATGATAGCTCTTCTCATTCTGAACAACTTTGCCTCTGGAAATGCTTCTTTCGATCAAACGGATCGTGAGTTATCGCTGATGATGCCAAAAACCTACTTTCGCGAACTAGTCCCTGGTTTTTCAACCGATCGGAACCAAACTAATGCAGATGACTTCTGTGGAGTGTGAATGTAAATAATCATTGAAAAAAAGTTGAAATTTGTATTCATACACGGTAGGGGGGGGGCCAAAACGGAACTGGGCGGAGCCTATCACATTAAAATGGCCATAAATCCAGAACGGATTAACACATCATCATGATGCTTGGGTCATATATGTAGACAATCACTCCGAGGTCACATACAAAAGAAGGTGGCGTTTGGACACTAGGTGGCGCTAAACCAGTGAAAATGGCAAATTTGACGCGCATTTCAATTCTTAAACAATTGTGTATCACGTGACATTTGACATATACCCAAACTATTTACATCATATGATAGCTCTTCTCATTCTGAACAACTTTGCCTCTGGAAATGCTTCTTTCGATCAAACGGATCGTGAGTTATCGCTGATGATGCCAAAAACCTACTTTCGCGAACTAGTCCCTGGTTTTTCAACCGATCGGAACCAAACTAATGCAGACGACTTCTGTGGAGTGTGAATGTCAATAATCATTGAAAAAAAGTTGAAATTTGTATTCATACACGGTAGGGGGGGGGCAAAAACGGAACTGGGCGGAGCCTATCACATTAAAATGGCCATAAATCCAGAACGGATTAACACATCATCATGGGGCTTGGGTCATATATGTAGACCATCACTCCGAGGTCACATACAAAAGAAGGTGGCGTTTGGACACTAGGTGGCGCTAAACCAGTGAAAATGGCAAATTTGACGCGCATTTCAATTCTTAAACAATTGTGTATCACGTGACATTTGACATATACCCAAACTATTTACATCATATGATAGCTCTTCTCATTCTGAACAACTTTGCCTCTTGAAGCATTGCTGTCAATAAAACGGTCCATTAGATATCGATGATAACGTTAAAAACCTACTATTGCTAACTACTTCGCGGTTTTACGCCCTATTGGAACCAAACAAACGCAGAGTGCTTCTGTGGAGTGTGAACATCAAAAGTACTCGAAAAGAAGATGAAATTTCTATTCATACACGGTAGTGGGGGCCATAAACTGAACTGGGCAAAACCTATGACACTTAAACGGACGTTGTTAGAGAAGGGTTTCAGATAGCTTCACGGGGCTTAAAACATATGTGTAGACCATCGCTCTGAGCTCACGGTAAAAAGAACGCGGTGATTGGACACTAGGTGGCGCTATAACGGGAAAAATGGCACTAAAAACTGTAATTATGCAGCGGTTATACATCTACAGGTTCTGATACGCTTTGAAAATTAACGTCTCGTCCCAGGAACTTCAGACTTCTTGAGTTTGAAAGCACGTTCTCTCCAATTTAAAAGCCAACAACAATGAAAATTGGATACTCATTAACGAATTGTCCAAATGATTTGACAGTCAGAAAAATAACGTTCTTGTAGTATACGTGCATGTTTCTGTAATCATGCATAGTTTCTTTGAGTTCATACTTGTCATTTTTCTGTGTGTGTGTGTGTTGGACTTTGATCCTTAATGCGTGTGTTGAGGTGTGAACCCCCTAAACTGTTCATGAATGCATGACTGCTTTTGACTGCCTTAAAACTCGAAACCCGCTTAAAGGCTGCTTGCAGCTTTAATTATTAGGGTTCGAGCCCGTAGGGCTAGAAACCTATTGTATTTGTGGGTTTTATTATTCTTCTTCTTTGTTATTATTCTTCCCTAAAACTACATGGGCAGCCTAAACCGTAAGGCCGACAGAGCTGAGACTTGGTCAGATGGTAGTAGTCCTTGTCGCTACTCAGATACATGGACCCAGCCAAATCGGCCCATAGGTGGCGCTACAGCGATGAAAAGCGCGTTTGCACTCTTTACTCCTAAACCGTTTGTCGCACACCCAAGTGTTTTATATCATTGTAATCATTGGCTCAAAACTTAAAAAACGTATATCTCCGATTTCATTTCCGGTATGCAAATTTTTCCGCTAATTTGCATTTTATGCAAAAAAATTAAAATGAACTAGTCCCTGGATTTTTGCCCGATTGGAACCAAACCAACGCTGATGAATTCTGTGGAGTGTGAATGTGAATAATTATCAAAAAAAAGTTGAAATTTCGATTCACCATTGCTAGGGGGCGCCAAAACGTCTGAACCGGAAGTGCCATGGTTGACTAAAATGGCCATAACTTGTGAACCGTTTGAGCAATCTTCATGGGGCTTGTACCCTATGTGTAGACTCTCAGTCCGGGGTCACAGTAAAAAGGAGTTGGCGCTCGGCCACTAGGTGGCGCTATAATTTACATGAACTCGAAAAGGGCTATAACTACCCAACCGTTTGCCCGATCGACTTATTATTTGGTATGGTGTGTCTTTGTGTCATGCACGATGATTGTCTAAAAGGACAGTGGCGTATCTAAAGAAACATGGCGGTCATCGGCCAATGAAATTTGAGCACTCATTAGACCGGGTTAACGGAGGCCGATCGAAACGACACTCGCTGGGCTTGTTCGACTCGTGGTCCAGAAGGTCTGTAAGAAATATGAACTCATTCGGCCACCGGGGGGCGAAGTAACGGTTTTAGAGTGCATAAACAATTGTATATCACGTGACATTTGACATATACTCAAACTATTGTTATCATATGATAGCTCTTCTCATTCTGAACAACTTTGCCTCCGAACACGCTTCTGTCGATTGAACGGTTTGCGAATTATCGCTGACGATGTCAAAAACCTACTTTCGCGAACTAGTCCTAGGTTTTTCGACCGATCGGATCCAAACCAATGCAGATAACATCTCTGGAGTGTGAATGTAAATAATTATCAAAAAAAAGTTGAAATTTTCTTTCACGGTTGCTTAGGGGCGTAAACATTTTAAATCGGCGGAGCCTATGACATTAAAATGCCCATAACTCGAGCACTATTAGAGATATCATCATGGGGCTTGGAACATATGTGTAGACCATCCATCTGAGATGACTTACAAAATACCGCGGCGTTTGGACACTAGGTGGCGCTATAACAGTAAAAATGGCAAAATTTACGTGTCTTTGGTTGCATAAACAATTGTGTATCACGTGATATTTGACATATACCCAAACTATTTACATCATATGATAGCACTCCTCATTCTGAACAACTTTGCCTCTGGACACGCTTCTGTCGATCAAACGGTTCGTGAGTTATGGCTGATGATGTTAAAAACCTACTTTTGCGAACTGGTCCTTGGTTTTTTACTTGATCGGATCCAAACCAATGCAGATGACTTCTGTGGAGTGTGAATGTAAATAATCATTGAAAAAAAGTTTAAATGTCTTTTCACGGTTGCTTTGGGGCATAAACATTTTAAATAGGCGGAGCCTATTACATTAAAATGCCCATAACTCGAGCACTATTAGAGATATCATCATGGGGCTTGGAACATATGTGTAGACCATCACTCCGAGATGACTTACAAAATACCGCGGTGTTTGGACACTAGGTGGCGCTATAACAGTAAAAATGGCAAAATTGACACATCTTTGGTTGCCTTAACAATTGTGTATCACGTGACATTTGACATTTACACAAACTATCGATATCATATGAAAGCTCTCATAATTCCAAACAAATTTGGCTTTTGAACCATTGATGTCGATCAAACAGTTTGTGAGTTATCTGTGATGATGTTAAGAACCTGCCTTTGCGAACTTGTTCTAGGTTTTTCAAGCGATTTCAAAATTTCCACCACAGTACAATTCTCTGGACTGTCTAGATCAATAACTATCAAAAACATCTTCAACTTTTTCATTTGCATGACCACTACAGGGTCCTTTATTATATTCAAGTGAACGGTGTACCTGAAAGCTCGCTTCTCCTTAATAAATAATCCAATTGACTTGCCATTAAGTACAATCATACATCTTATTAGACTAAACAAGCATGCTAAATATGATGGTTACCGGACAAGAGATACGTTTCCTGTCTCACAGGAACAAGGTGTTAGACATATAAAGCACTACACATTAAACGTTGCTCCATATTCACACGTCTATAAATATAGAACATGTCTGGCTGGTTGTAAGATGCTGTTTTGCTTAACATAACACACACCTTTATTATGTACACCAGTTTAATTGCATGTAAACCCAAATATCTACTCAGCAGTCACATGGCAGCAACTCAATGCAATTAGGCATTTAGACGGGGTCATTTCTTAAATGGATGTGACCAAATGAACCTGAAAAAATGATTCCCCTCAAGTGTACTCTATGTGCATATGTGTGTAATCAGGCGTAGTGTCAGTGAACCGTTGCTGACCGTATCTATAATTTTTCAGGCGTTGGGAGTATCTTCCACTTGGGTGTTTTAGGATGAGAGTCCTCGGCCTACTTGATGAAGGCAAAGATGCTTTGGATGCCTTAAAAGTGCTCGAACCCGCTAAATGCTGCTTGCAGCTTTAATTATTATTATTTTTCCGCGCTAAAACACATCGCCCAGCCCAAAGTGTAACTCGTAGAAACTCGAGACTTTGTCAATTGGTTGTATCTGTGCAGGTTACTCAGATACAATGACCCAGCCAAATCGGTCCATAGGTGGCGCTATAGCGATGGCCAATGCGTTTGTGCTCATTGCTCATAAACCGGATGTCGCACAACAAAGTTTTTGGTGTCATTGGAATCCTTGGCTCCAAACTTAAAAAATGGCTATCTCCGATTTCATTTCCGGTATGCAAATTTTTCCGCTAATTTGCATTTTATGAAAAAAAAAAAAAATGAACTAGTCCCTGGATTTTTGCCCGATCGGAACCAAACCAACGCTGATGAATTCTGTGGAGAGTGAATATGAATAATCATAAAAAGAAGTTGAAATTTCGATTCAGGGCCGCTAGGGGGCATCAAAACGTCCGAACCGGAAGTAGCCTGTTTCACTGAAATGGCCATAACTCGTGAACCGTTTGAGATATCTTCACGGGGCTTGGACCCTATGTGTAGACTCTCAGTCCAGGATCACAGTAAAAAGGAGTTGGCGTTTGGCCACTAGGTGGCGCTATAATAGCAAAGAACTCGAAAAGGGCTATAACTACGCAACCGTTTGCCCGATCGACTTATTATTTGGTATGGTGTGTCTTTGTGTCATGCACCGTGACTGTATAAAAGGACTTTGACGTTTCTCAAAAAACATGGCCGCTATCGGCCAATGAATTTTGAGCACTCATTACACAGGGTTAACGGGGGCCGATCGAAACGACACTCGCTGGGCTTATTCGACTTGTGGTCCAGAAGGTCTGTAAGAAATATGAACTCATTCGGCCACCAGGGGGCGAAGTAACGGTTTTAGAGTGCATAAACAATTGTGAATCACGTGACATTTGACACATACTCAAACTATTTACATCATATGTTTGCTCTTCTCATTCTGAACAACTTTGCCTCTGGACACGCTTCTGTCAATCAAACGGTTCGTGAGTTATCGCTGACGATGTCAAAAATCTACTTTTGCGAACTAGTCCTTGGTTTTTCAAAACCCATCGGAACCAAACCAAAGCAGACGACTTCTGTGGAGTGTGAATGTAAATAATTATTAAAAAAAAGTTGAAATTTATATTCATACACGGTAGGGGGGGCCAAAAACTGAACTGGGCGGAGCCTATCACATTAAAATGGCCATAAATCCAGAACGGATTAACACATCATCATGGGGCTTGGAACATATGTGTAGACCATCACTCTGAGGTCACCTAAAAAAGAAGGTGGCGTTTGGACACTAGGTGGCGCTAAAACAGTAAAAATGGCAAAATTGATGCGTATTTCATTTCTTAAACAATTGTGCATCACGTGACATTTCACATTTACACAAACTAATGATATCATACGATAGTCCTCTACATTCTGAACAACTTTGCCTCTTGATCCATTGATGTCAATCAAACGGTTCACGAGTTATCGGTGACGATGTTAAAAACATACTTTTGCTAACTACTTCTTAGATTTTCAAGCAATTTCTTAATTTCCACCACAGTACAATTCTCTGGACTCTCTAGGTCAATAATGATCAAAAACATGTTGAGTTTTTTTGTTGTGTGACCATTACAGGGTCCTTTATTATATTAACGTGAAGAATGTACGTTTAAGGTCGCTACTACTTAATAAATAATCCAACTGACTTGCAATTAAGTAGTATAATACATATGAAGAACCCTGAAGGAATGTTTGACACCGCACACTTCTGAACTTCGCGTGATTCCCGTCTCATCTACCCGAGGATTGCTGCTTAATCCTGTCATTTTTCTGTGTGTGCAGGACTTTGATCTGTTGTGGTTGTGTTGGGGAGTGACCCCTGAGCCTGTTCAATGATGTCACAGTGCCTTAGATGGCTCAGATGACGAGAAACCCGTTATTACTGCTTGCAGTTATATTTAGGGTTTCGAGCACGAAGTGCTGAAAACCTATTGTTTTTGTAAGGATTTTTATTCTTCTTCTTCTTCTTCTTCTTCTTATTATTATTATTCCGCCATAAAACGCGTCGCCCAGCCCAAACCGTAAGTCGTAGAAACTCGAGACTTGGTCAGATGGTAGTAGTCTTGCACGCTACTCAGATACTCGGAGCCAGCCATGTCGGTCCATAGGTGGCGCTATAGCGATGGCCAATGCGTTTGGGCTCAATGCTCGTAAACCGGATGTCACACAACAAAGTGTTTGGTGTCATTGGAATCCTTGGCTCCAAACTTAAAAAACGTATATCTCCGATTTCATTTCCGGTATGCAAATTTTTTCGCTAATTTGCATTTTATGAAAAAAAAAAAAAATGAACTAGTCCCTGGATTTTTGCCCGATCGGAACCAAACCAACGCTGATGAATTCTGTGGAGTGTGAATATAAATAATCATAAAAGAAAGTTGAAAATTCGATTCAGGTTCGCTAGGGGGCATCAAAACATCCGAACCGAAAGTAGCCTGTTTCACTAAAATGACCATAACTCGTGAACCGTTTGAGCTATCTTCACGGGGCTTAGAACGTATGTGTAGACCCTCAGTCCGGGGTCACAATAAAAAAGACTCGGTGTTTGGCCACTAGGTGGCGCTATGATAGCAAAGAAGTCGAAAAAGGCTATAACTACGCAACCGTTTGCCCGATTGACTTATTATTTGGTATGGTGTGTCTTTGTGTCATGCACCGTGACTGTATAAAAGGACTTTGACGTTTCTCAAAAACCATGGCCGCTATCGGCCAATGAATTTTGAGCATTCATTACACAGGGTTAACAGGGGCCGATCGAAACGACACTCGCTGGGCTTGTTCGACTCGTGGTCCTGAAGCTCTGTAAGAAATATGAACTCATTCGGCCACCGGGGGGCGAAGTAACGGTTTTAGAGTGCATAAACAATTGTGTATCACGTGACATTTGACACATACTCAAACTATTTACATCATATGATAGCTCTTCTCATTCTGAACAACTTTGCCTCTGGACACACTTCTGTCGATCAAATGGTTCGTGAGTTATCGCTGACGATGTCAAAAATCTACTTTCGCGAACTAGTCCTTGGTTTTTCAACCGATCGGAACCAAACCAATGCAGATGACTTCTGTGGAGTGTGAATGTAAATAATCATTGAAAAAAAGTTGAAATTTGTATTCATACACGGTAGGGGGGGGCAAAAACTGAACTGGGCGGAGCCTATCACATTAAAATGGCCATTAATCCAGAACGGATTAACACATCATCATGGGGCTTGGAACATATGTGAAGACCATCACTCCGAGGTCACCTACAAAAGAAGGTGGCGTTTGGACACTAGGTGGCGCTAGACCAGTAGAAATGGCTAAATTGACGCGTATTTCATTACTTAAACAATTGTGTATCACGTGACATTTGACAAACACACAAACTATTGATATCATATGATAGCTCTTCTCATTCTGAACAAATTTGCCTCTTGATCTATTGATGTCAATCAAACGGTTCAGGAGTTATTGCTGATGATGTTAAAATCGTACTTTTGCAAACTAGTTCTTTGATTTTCAAGCAATTTCTAAATGTCCACCACAGTACAATTCTCTGGACTCTCTAGGTCAACAATGATTAAAAACATGTTGAGTTTTTTTTGTTGTGTGACCATTACAGGGTCCTTTTTTATATTAACGTGAATAATGTACGTTAAAGGTTGCTACTCCTTAATAAATAATCCAACTGACTTGCAATTAAGTAGTATTATACATATTATGACTCAAAACAAGCATGCTCATCAGAAGAGGCAAGCCTTCATAAAAGTCCAAAAGGTGAAATATTCATTCAAATGGGCTTTTCATACATGTCTTTGTAAGCATACGTAGTCTGCATAGACCGTTACTGATCACCTAAGTCAAAATTCTGGGTCTAAAGGCCTATCATTCATTGAGGATGTGTGTTAGGGCAATTTCTGAAATGGATTTGACTAATTTATTCTGATAACGTGAGTCTCGCTACTGAATTGTCCGAATGACTTGATATGAGAAAATGTAATCTATGTCCTATATGTGCATGTGTGTGTGAGCATGCCTGGGTCTGTATGAGCCAATGCTGACCCTTTGACTCATTTTGCTGGGTGTGGGGTTGTATTGTCGATTGTGGACATGTTAGTTTGCCATCCCTGAGACTGGTCGACGTTTACTTACCTAAACTTCTCGAAACCCGATAATTGCTGCTTGCAGCTATATTTAGGGTTCGAGCCCGTAGGGCTAGTTAGGGTTCGAGCCCGTAGGGCTAGAAACCTATTGTATTTGTAGCTTTTATTATTATTATTATTTTTCCGCCGTAAAACTGATCGTGCAGCCCAAACCGTAAGTCGGACAGAGCTGAGACTCGGTCAGATGGTAGTAGTATTGCTCGCTACTCAGATACTCGGAGCCAGCCATGTCGGCCCATAGGTGGCGCTACAGCGATGCTGAATGCGTTTGCGCTCATAATTCCTAAATCGCTTGTCGCACGCCCCAGTGTTCTAGATACATGTGATCATTGGCTCAAAACTTAAAAAACGTATATCTCCGATTTCATTTCCGGTATGCTAATTTTTTCGCTAATTTGAATTTTATGCAAAAATAAAAAAATTGAACTAGTCTCTGGATTTTTGCCCAATCGGAACCAGACCAATGCTGATGAATTCTTTGGAGTGTGAATGTAAATAATTATCGAAAAAAAGTTGAAATTTCGATTTGCGGTGGCCGGGGGGCGCCAAAACGTCCGAACCGGAAGGAGCAAATTTTACTAAAATGGTTATAACTCGTGAACCGTTTGAGTTATCTGCACGGGGCTTGGACCATATGTTTATACTCTCAGTCCGAGGTCACAGTATAAAAAAGTCGGCGTTTGGCCTCTAGGTGGCGCTATAATATACATTTTCTCGAAAAGGGCAATAACTACCCAAGAGTTTGCCCGATCGACTAATTTCTTGGTATGGTGTGTCTTTGTGTCATGTACCATGATTCTAGAAAATGACATTGGCGTATCTAAAAAAACATGGCCGCCATCGGCCAATGAAGTTTGAGCACTCCTTAGACCGATTTAACGTAGGCCGATCAAAACGACACTCGCTGGGCTTGTTCGACTCATGGTCAAGAAGGTCTGTAAGAAATATGAACTCATTCGGCCACTGGGGGCGAAATAACGTTTTTGGAGTGCATAAACAATTGTGTATCACGTGACATTTGACATATACTCAAACTATTTACATTATTTGATAGGTCTCCTCATTCTGAACAACTTTGCCTCTGGAACTGCTTCTGTCGATCAAACGGTTCGTGAGTTATCGCTGATGATGTCAAAAACCTACTTTCGCGAACTCGTCCTAGGTTTTTCGATTAATCGGAACCAAACCGATTCAGATGACTTCTGTGGAGTGTGACTGTCAATAATTATCGAAAAAAAGTTGAAATTTCCTTTCAAGGTCGCTTAGGGGCTCCAAAATAAAAAAATGGGCGGGGCCTATTACATTTAAATGGCCATAACTCAATAACTATTAGAGATACGATCATGGGGCTTGAAACACATGTGAAGACCATCACTCCGAGGTCACAAACCTAAGGCCGCGGCGTTTGGACACTAGGTGGCGCTATAACAGTAAAAATGGCTAAATTTACGTGTTTTTGGTTGCAAAAACAATTGTGTATCACGTGACATTTGACATATACTCAAACTATTTACATCATATGATAGCTCTTCTCATTCTGAACAACTTTGCCTCTGGAACCACTTCTGTCAAACAAACGGTTCGTGAGTTATCGCCGATGATGTCAAAAACCTACTTTCGCGAACTAGTCCTTGGTTTTTTGACCGATCGGAACCAAACCGATTCAGATGACTTCTGTGGAGTGTGAATGTCAATAACTATCGAAAAAAAGTTGAAATTTCCTTTCAAGGTCGATAAGGGACGCACGCCAAAAGTTCTAATTATGCTGAGCCTTTTACAATAAAATGGCCATAACTCAAGAACTAGCTCTGAGGTCACCTACTAAAGGCAGCGCCTTTTGGCCGCTAGTTCTCTTCATTCTGAACAATCTTGACGCTTTAGACTGCTCGAACCCGGGAATCGCTGCTTGCAGCTATATTTATTATTATTATTTTTCTCCGCTAAAACTGATCGTACAGCCCAAACCGTAAGTCCGACAGAGCTGAAACTCGGTCAGATGGTAGTAGTCTTGCTCGCTACTCAGATACTCGGAGCCAGCCATGTCGGCCCATAGGTGGCGCTACAGCGATGAAAAGCGCCTTTACGCTCATTACTCCTAAACCGTTTGTCGCACGTCCAAGTGTTTTAAATCATTGTGATCATTGGCTCAAAACTTAAAAAACGTATAGGTCCGATTTCATTTCCGGTATGCAAATTTTTCCGCTAATTTGCATTTTATGCAAAAATAAAAAAATTGAACTAGTCTCTGGATTTTTGACCAATCGGAACCAGACCAATGCTGATGAATTCTGTGGAGTGTGATTGTAAATAATTATAGAAAAAAAGTTGAAATTTCGATTTGCGGTGGCCGGGGGGCGCCAAAACGTCGGAACCGGAAGGAGCTAATTTTAATAAAATGGTTATAACTCGTGAACCGTTTGAGATATCTTCACGGGGCTTGGACCATATGTTTATACTCTCAGTCCGAGGTCACAGTATAAAAAAGTCGGCGTTTGGCCTCTAGGTGGCGCTATAATATACATTTTCTCGAAAAGGGCAATAACTACCCAAGAGTTTGCCCGATCGACTAATTTCTTGGTATGGTGTGTCTTTGTGTCATGTACCATGATTCTAGAAAAGGACATTGGCGTATCTAAAAAAACATGGCCGCCATAGGCCAATGAAGTTTGAGCACTCCTTAGACCGACTTAACGGAGGCCGATCGAAACGACACTCGCTGGGCTTGTTCGACTCATGGTCAAGAAGGTCTGTAAGAAATATGAAGTCATTCGGCCACTGGGGGCGAAATAACGTTTGTGGAGTGCATAAACAATTGTGTATCACGTGACATTTGACATATACTCAAACTATTTACATTATTTGATAGGACTCCTCATTCTGAACAACTTTGCCTCTGGAACCGCTTCTGTCGATCAAACGGTTCGTGAGTTATCGCCGATGATGTCAAAAACCTACTTTCGCGAACTCGTCCTAGGTTTTTCGATTAATCGGAACCAAACCGATTCAGATGACTTTTTTGGAGTCTGATTGTCAATAATTATCGAAAGAAAGTTGAAATTTCCTTTCAAGGTCGCTTAGGGGCACCAAAATAAAAAAATGGGCGGGGCCTATTACATTTAAATGGCCATAACTCAATAACTATTAGAGATATGATCATGGGGCTTGAAACATATGTGAAGACCATCACTCAGAGGTCACATTCGTAAGGGCGCGGCGTTTGGACACTAGGTGGCGCTATAACAGTAAAAATGGCTAAATTGACGTGTTTTTGGTTACAAAAACAATTGTGTATCACGTGACATTTGACATATACTCAAACTACTTACATCATATGATAGCTCTCCTCATTCTGAACAACTTTGCCTCTGGAACCACTTCTGTCAAACAAACGGTTCGTGAGTTATCGCCGATGATGTCAAAAACCTACTTTCGCGAACTAGTCCTTGGTTTTTTGACCGATCGGAACCTAACCAATGCAGATGACTTCTGTGGAGTGTGAATGTCAATAACTATCGAAAAAAAGTTGCAATTTCCTTTCAAGGTCGATAAGGGACGCACGCCAAAAGTTCTTATTATGCTGAGCCTTTTACAATAAAATGGCCATAACTCAAGAACTAGCTCTGAGGTCACCTACTAAAGGCAGCGCCTTTTGGCCGCTAGTTCTCTTCATTCTGAACAATCTTGACGCTTTAGACTGCTCGAACCCGGGAATCGCTGCTTGCAGCTATATTTATTATTATTATTATTATTTTTCCGCCGTAAAACTGATCGTGCAGCCCAAACCGTAAGGCCGACAAAGCTGAAACTCGGTCAGATGGTAGTAGTCTTGCTCGCTACTCAGATACTCGGAGCCAGCCATGTCGGCCCATAGGGGGCGCTACAGCGATGCTAAATGCGTTTGCGCTCATAATTCCTAAATCGCTTGTCGCACGCCCCAGTGTTCTAGATACATGTGATCATTGGCTCAAAACTTAAAAAACGTATATCTCCGATTTCATTTCCGGTATGCTAATTTTTTCGCTAATTTGCATTTTATGCAAAAATCTAAAAATTGAACTAGTCTCTGGATTTTTGCCCAATCGGAACCAGACCAACGCTGATGAATTCTGTGGAGTGTGAATGTAAATAATTATCGAAAAAAAGTTGAAATTTCGATTTACGGTGGCCGGGGGGCGCCAAAACGTCGGAACCGGAAGGAGCTAATTTTACTAAAATGGTTATAACTCATGAACCGTTTGAGATATATTCACGGGGCTTGGACCATATGTTTATACTCTCAGTCCGAGATCACAGCATAAAAAAGTCGGCGTTTGGCCTCTAGGTGGCGCTATAATATACATTTTCTCGAAAAGGGCAATAACTACCCATCAGTTTGCCCGATCGACTAATTTCTTGGTATGGTGTGTCTTTGTGTCATGTACCATGATTCTAGAAAAGGACATTGGCGTATCTAAAAAAACATGGCCGCCATCGGCCAATGAAGTTTGAGCACTCCTTAGACCGACTTAACGGAGGCCGATCAAAACGACACTCGCTGGGCTTGTTCGACTCATGGTCAAGAAGGTCTGTAAGAAATATGAACTCATTCGGCCACTGGGGGCGAAATAACGTTTTTGGAGTCCTTTAACAATTGTGTATCACGTGACATTTGACATATACTCAAACTATTTACATTATTTGATAGGACTCCTCATTCTGAACAACTTTGCCTCTGGAACCAGTTCTGTCGATCAAACGGTTCGTGAGTTATCGCTGATGATGTCAAAAACCTACTTTCGCGAACTAGTCCTAGGTTTTTCGATTAATCGGAACCAAACCGATTCAGATGACTTCTGTGGAGTGTGAATGTCAATAATTATCGAAAGAAAGTTGAAATTTCCTTTCAAGGTTGCTTAGGGGCATCAGAATAAAAAAATGGGCGGGGCCTATGACATTTAAATGGCCATAACTCAATAACTATTAGAGATATGATCATGGGGCTTGAAACATTTGTGAAAACCATCACTCAGAGGTCACATACGTAAGGGCGCGGCGTTTGGACACTAGGTGGCGCTATAACAGTAAAAATGGCTAAATTGACGTGTTTTTGGTTGCAAAAACAATTGTGTATCACGTGACCTTTGACATATAATCAAACTATTTACATCATATGATAGCTCTCCTCATTCTGAACAACTTTGCCTCTGGAACCGCTTCTGTCAAACAAGCGGTTTGTGAGTTATCGCCGATGATGTCAAAAACCTACTTTCGCGAACTAGTCCTAGGTTTTTCGATTAATCGGAACCAAACCGATTCAGATGACTTCTGTGGAGTGTGAATGTCAATAACTATCGAAAGAATGTTGAAATTTCCTTTCAAGGTCGATAAGGGACGCACGCCAAAAGTTCTAATCATGCGGAGCCTTTTACAATAAAATGGCCATAACTCAAGAACTAGCTCTGAGGTCACCTACCAAAGGCAGCGCCTTTTGGCCGCTAGTTCTCTTCATTCTGAACAATCTTGACGCTTTAGACTGCTCGAACCCGGGAATCGCTGCTTGCAGCTATATTTTTTTTTATCTTTTTAAACTCATTAAATATTGGCCTTATGCCATTTAGGGCTTCTGGTTTTAGGCTTCTGTTTTAAGGGGGTATTGCTGTTTGCGTGGACGGAAATTACCCTTGGGCGTTATCACAACAGGCTCACAGTTCCTAATCAACCCAACATAATATTTTCCTGTTACCAACAGTTGAAAGGGCACCTTTCCCAAAATTTCTGGTATGTCAATACTCTTCATTAATCTTTTTTGTGTGTGAAAACACTTCAAGTCCCCTTGTTGCTGACAGACAGGCATGATTTTCACGATGGGTGTGCAACAAATCTGAATATTGCACGTCATCCCTTTTAACCCATTCTATGGCGTGCGCATATTTGTCAGCAAAACACCCACAGCTCCCCACACCATTGTAATCAACGTCATGAGGCTCTATGAGGCAATACATTCTACATCATACTTACGTAATTCAACATTACATCGTACAGCTGTACGAGCGCTGCACACGGGTCGTGTTGGTATCATGCTCAATCTGTCATCATACACATTATGACTCTGCCCAGCAAATGAATCGGGCAGCAGTCAGACATGAGAGACCTGTGTTGAAATTTGACACTCCCCAACTCACATTGCACCCTTTTGACATTAATTATTTTACATTAGAGCCACTAGCATTTAGGGAAAACACAGCTAGTTTAGACTCTGGCAAATTTAAACACTTCTTGTGAATCACAGTAGGCTATTTGTTGCCCTGAATCTATCAAAAATTCAAGCGGTTTGTTGCACACGAGCATTGTGCATTTTAGCAAAGTTCAGAAAGCGTTTTCATTCATCATGGAATGTGAGCTAAGCAGATCTTCATTGCATACAGTAGGAAAAAGCATTTCTTCATTGCATATGCTAGGGAAATCATACTCACCGCCCTCGGAATGATGCCTCACCTCCTCACTTCAATCCCCCTTTTGTTTTGACCTCAGTGGTCTCAGAGGCTCAGGACAATCATTGCGCCAGTGCCCCAATCTTTTGCAGTTAAAACATTTTTCTGGATCATAATCAACAGAGGGTTTAAAACCTCCTTTTCCTATTCCACGTCCACGCAATTGTCCTCCTCTTCTCCAGTTTCCTCTTCCTCCATGCTCTACTCCGATATTCATTAGAGCCATGTGGAGTTCTTTATCTTGGGTGTTTTTCTTTTGAAACTGTTTCTTGTCCGTTTGTCTTTCGGCGTGCACAGCGCGACGGACGATCTCGCTCATTCTCGCGTGATCTGGCTCGATGCACGATTTTTCCACTTCTCGTCTCAGCTCTCCCCTTTAGGTTTCGCAGAAAAGTGGATCTGAGATGTCCTTCGAACGGACCAATGTCCGGTCCGTCTGAATCAGGTTGAAGTCCAGAATGTTCTTTAAATACTTCCTCCAGTCTGGCCAAGAAATCCTCCACTCTTTCATCAGTCTTTTGCACACAAGCAGCGATCTTGTCCAGGTTCAGAGCTTTGTGAAACGTAGTTATTAGTCCTTCTAAGAATTCTTCCAGAATCCTCCTGTACTCGGCATTGTCTGCATGCGACCAGTTGAAATGTTCCCTTCTCTTATCCTCCACAGGCCATTTACCCTGTAGCTTTCTTAGGTCAGATGGTTTCAGTTTGACTTTCAACAGTCTCTCTAATTCTTTCATTGAGGGTGAGAATTCTTTGCAAAATGTCAAAAGTTCTTTGTACGTCGGTGCTGGATGCACTCTTTCTTGCTTTGGACGCACCACGGGCTGTGGTGGAGACGGCAGTGGTGCTGGTGGAGACACTGGTGGGGGCACTGGAGCTGCCTCGATCGGGTTCAGATGTCGGTGAGGAGGGACACAATCATCCTCCGGTTGGTGTTTGTAACAAGTCATAGATGGGGGTAAAGAAGACAGAGGGGTTAAATCAATATACTCAGACAAAACAGGGTACAATGGAGCATGCGGCGGTGGGGGTGTATGACACGGCGGTGGAAGTTCTTCCAAAGCCTTTTCTTTAAAAACATGGTCACGTCTATTTGCTTCCCTCTCCCATAACTCTAAACATTTACACGCTTCATCATATTTTTCCCTTTCTTTTGAAGACATTTTAAATATGTCTTTTTTCCCCATGTGTTCTTTAATTTTTTCTAATTTTGTGGTACTAAATGTACCGTTTTCTGGAAAGTTAGCTTTTTCTTTTAAATAGGGTACACCTTGTAAACTTCCCGTTCCCCACCTTTTCCTCATTTCTCTGTATGTTGGTTTATCCATATTCACGATTCTGAGAGCCCCCCCTCTAATCAGGTTGTTTAGAATCTAACACGATTCTGAGAGCCCCCCCTCTTTAATCAGGCTGTTTAGAATCTAACACGATTCAGAGTAGTCCCCCCTTCTTAAATCAGGCTGTTTAGAATCTAACACGATTCAGAGTAGTCCTCCCTTCTTAAATCAGGCTGTTTAGAATCTAACACGATTCAGAGTAGTCCTCCCTTCTTAAATCAGGCTGTTTAGAATCTAACACGATTCAGAGTAGTCCCCCCTTCTTAAATCAGGCTGTTTAGAATCTAACACGATTCAGAGTAGTCCCCCCTTCTTAAATCAGGCTGTTTAGAATCTAACACGATTCAGAGTAGTCCCCCCTCTAATCAGGTTGTTTAGAATCTTTTTGACTCACCGTTTTTCACTTTTGTGCCTTGCACTGAGTTCTTTTGGGATCACGTCAGCTTGGGGTCCGGAGTAGAGTTCTCTCATCCCTGTATGGGGTTAGAGCTGGATTTGCTATGTCCAGGATGATCAGTCATCTCTAGTCCGTTCTCCGTCAGCCTTGTGATCCCATACCTCGTCGCCAAATTGTTGTGGAATTTTCTTATTCCTTAATCAAGGTGAGTCAATTTTGACAAACGCAACATACAGAGACATCAGGTACTTTGCAAAGTATTTTATTGTCGTTTAATCTGCATCATAAGCAATGAGCATGGTGCAGAGCAAAGGCACTCTTTCCTCCTGCACCCAGAGTATATATAGAAATTAAAAACGTGACCCCCCCTCCCTTTGCCCCCTAACAAGAATCCCGAGCTGGTTTACGAGAAGTGATGCCCGTTATTCCAAACAGAACATCTTGGCCTCTGCTCGAGGGCAAAGGCAGAGTGGTATGACGTGTATAGAGAAAAACATGATAACATAGAAAAGAAAACATAGATAGAAACTTCATAAACATATAGATAGACACATCAAGAAGCTAGACTAGAAAATTTCCATTACACAACCGTTCCGACTACAGTCTCGAACAGGTTTGCCCCACTCAGTGACGCACCAACTGAGAAACCTGCTGAAAGTGCCCTAGTTATCGGTGATTCTATTGTTCGGAACGTTAACATAGAGGCACCAGCCACCATAGTCAAATGTTTACCGGGAGCCAGAGCGCCTGACATCAAGTCAAATTTAAATGTGCTGGCTAAGGCTAATCGTAAATTCGGTAAGATTGTTATTCACGTCGGCACAAATGATGTTCGACTCCGTCAATCGGAGATCACAAAAGATAATATTAAAGAGGTGTGTGAGCTCGCAAGCATTTGTCAGACACTGTAATATTCTCTGGCCCCCTCCCTGCTTATCGTGGTGATGAGATACATAGCAGATTATCATATCTAAATGGCTGGTTGTCTAAGTGGTGCCAGCAGAATGATATTGTTTTTTATAAATAACTGGAAGAGTTTTGAGGGCAGACCTGACCTGTTGAAAAGTGATGGTCTCCACCCCTCCTGGGCTGGAGCTTTTCTACTGTCTAGAAATATGGCATATAGTCTTAATGCTAAAACTTGACTCACTGGGGCCCAGGTCAGGAAGCAGACAGAATGGCTTAACCAACTGTCTGCTTGCCGTCTCACGTTGCAGAACACACTAAATACACAACATGCGATAATACTTTCTCCCAAACATCATAAAATAGAGACTGTGTCTGTCCCCCGGATTAGCAAACATAAAATAATGCGTAAACCTCTCAAAGGTAATTTAATTAACATTAAACTAACTAAACATGAACATAATACAGATAATCAACTGTTACGACTCGGATTGCTTAATATTAGAACTCTCTCTAATAAAGCACATTTTGTTAACGATTTGATAACAGATCATAAAATAGACATGCTCTGTCTGACAGAAACATGGCTAAATCCAGATGATTATATTTCTTTAAATGAGTCTGTCTATAACGGCTCCTGAATGTTTTCTCCTTGAGCAGAAAAACCACTCTTCAACTGATGCCTTCGATGTCTTCTGTATTTTAATGTCTTCCTTTCTTGAATGCGAACAATCAACATCACAAACATCAAATGTAGACCGTGAAAATAAACCAAATTACAATCAAATTCATGATGAAGCGATTTTGCCATGACGTCGTTCAATATATATCTTATTAAACTGAAATCAATATAAACGGTACATTATATTATAAATAAAACATAAACAAGATATATGCAAGCCTACCGTGTGCTTTCCTATCAGGATTCAGGAGACATTAGGAGTCCTTGTTGTTGGTGACTTTAACATTCATGTAGATAATGATACAGATGCTTTAAGAATGGCTTTTAAAGACACTCTTAACTCCATGGGCGTTAGTCAACATGTGTCAGGACCTACTCACCTTCGTAATCATACTTTAGATTTAATATTGTCTTACGGTATAAACGTGGACGACGTAAACATCCTTCAGCAGAGCGAAGACATTTCGGATCATTATCTGGTATCATGCTTGCTTCACTACCCAATGGTGGCAAATCAAACTCCAAGTTACATTATTGTAGAACAATAACTTTGTAATAAAGTTCGTTAGAAGGGAAGGAAGGAGGCGGGAACCGGCGAACATTTGAACAATAAAAACTCTAATTAAATAAACAATAAACACTGACGTAACTGACCGACAGCCACCCCACGGTAGACTGCCGGCCATAAAACATATACAAACTAAACACAGTTTCGGGCCCGGTCCTCTCTCGTCAACAGTCCTGCCGAACATCCTTTTAAGCTCCCAATCTCCTCCGTGATAAGATGCGGAACCGGTGCGCGTACTGCTGCTTCCACTTATCACTCACGCCACCGGCCCCGCGTCACGGCTCTCGTCCCGCCTTCCTCACCACATACCCCCATCACCCCTTACAGGCCGGGGGGCACCACCGAGACTGTACCTACTCTCCCCCCGGGGAGCCAGTCTCGGAGTCCGCGGCGCCTGGGGGTATGCACCGGCGAGACGAAAGAACGGAGACGGGAGCCCCCGGAGCGACAGGGACGAGAGAGGGGAGAGAGGAAAAGAAAAAAAAATTGTCCGGTTCCCTGACAAGCTGTCGCTCGGTCCTCAGCCAGCCGAGAAACTCTTCCTCGCAGTGCCATGCGATGGTACTGGACGCTCGGTGGACGGCTCGATCCTCCTCCGCCCCCTGGCGGCCGGCGATGGCCCTCCAGCTGAGGGCAGCTGGTCCTCCGTTCCCTGCTCCTCCCCGTCATGGCGGCTGGCAGCGGGCTCGGCCCACGGCGAACGGGCCTTGGCTCCCTCCTGGACGGCAGCCAACCCACCTCGACCCAGGAGCACGGCAGCGAGGTCCTCGTCCCATCCGACTTCTTGATCCAGCACCACCGCCTCGGGCAGCCACTCGCGGACTTCCCCCGTCCGCGCTGCCCGAACTCCTCAGCACCGCGATCACCCTCGGCAGCGAGGGCTCTCTGACAGCATGTCCCTCCTTCCTCCCGCGTTTCGGCACCAGTGTAATAAAGTTCGTTAGATGGGAAGGAAGGAGGCGGGAACCAGCGAACATTTGAACAATAAAGGTATCGTACTCGATCCTTAAAAAGTGGTATCGGTGCATCCCTACTCTGATTAGAGTTACAAATTATCTGCTTATGCCGTCTGACCGAGGTTGTATCTCCTTATTGGTGCTGCTAGATCTTAGTGCTGCATGCGACACCATTGACCACAGAACGCTCCTACATAGACTCAAAAATGATGTCGGTATTAAGGAAATAGCTTTGAAATGGCTTAGATCTTATTTATGCGACCGTTTTCAATATGTAGCAATAAACAATGAGGTATCACGCAAATCGCAAGTCCAGTGCGGTGTACCACAGGGCTCAGTCTTAGGGCCTATGCTCTTCGCATTATACATGCTACCTCTAGGAGATATAATAAACGACACGGTGTAAGCTTTCACTGTTATGCTGATGACACGCAACTTTATATTTCCCAAAGCCTCATGAAACACAGCAATTCCATCGAATTGTGGAATGCATAGTCGATATAAAATAGTGGATGAGTAGCAATTTTTTATTACTGAACTCGGACAAAACTGAAGTGTTACTTATCGGACCGAAAACCGCCCTACGTAACAACCAAGAATACTGCTTAACTATTGATGGATGTTCCATAAAACCCTCATCTTCAGCTAAAAATCTTGGCTTTATATTCCATAGTACACTGTCATTTGAGAACCAGGTCGCCAACACCTGTAAAATTGCGTTTTTCCATGTTAAAAATATATCTAAACTACGTCATATGCTGTCACCATCAGATGAAGAGAAGCTTATACATGCCTTCATGACATCAAGACTAGATTACTGTAATGCACTATTAGGTGGTTGCCCTGCAGGCCTATTACAAAAACTCCAACTGGTCCAAAATGCGGCAGCTCGAGTTCTTACACGTACAAAAAAGTATGAGCATATTAGCCCGGTTCTGTCAACCTTGCACTGGTTACCAATAAAGCATCGCATAAACTTTAAAATCTTGCTTATTACCTATAAAGCCTTGCATGGTTTAGCTCCTCACTACTTGAGAGAACTTCTCACGTATTACAGTCCATCACGTGCACTATGCTCTCAGGTGTCAGGTCAGTTGGTAATATCCAGAATTTCTAAATCAAGTGCAGGCGGCAGATCCTTTTCCTATCTAGCGCCTTAACTTTGGAACAGTCTTCCCTGCACTGTCCGGGAGGCAGACACACTCCTCTACTCTCAGCTAGTCTTGTCTCATTGTTCCAAGGTTACTAGAGTAGGCAGGATGCAGTCCAAGGTTACCGGAACAGGCAGGGCGCAATCCATTCCCAGACCTGACAAATGCTTTGATGATAAAGCTGGACGAAGGACGTGGAGACTCTACAAAACTTCAGCCGCTATTAGATTATTAATGATAATTTTAAATCTAACTTTTATTTTTTTTTGCTTTGTTGTGCAAGCACTGTCGAGCTTGTGCAGAGGCTGCAGTTTTTGCCAGAGGGGAACTGGAATCCCCTGGTTAGGCCTGGTTTCCCTTTGAGGTTTTTTTTTCTCCTCCAATGGAGTTTTGGGTTCCTCGCCACCGTTTGCATACTGTTTTGCACTGTTTGCCTGGCCGGGGGGGCTGCTAGAATTTGATGTCTTATTTAATTAACACTGCATATAGGAATTTATTGTGTGTCTGATATTTGACCTGTGTTTTGACTTCCATTACCTTTTATGTTTTACTTAAAGTCAATGTTTTCTTGTACAGCTACTTTGTAACAATGAAAATTGTAAAAAGCGCTATATAAATAAAGCTGACTTGACTTGACTTAAGTGTCTTAAGTACTTGTTATACATATGGAGTGTATATGGTGTCATTATGTGTTAAGGTGGGAGATACTAGTAAGTGTGGTACTAGTATCACAGAGATGAATACTTACCTGGATAATGGTATTGCCCCGAAAAGGGGAGGGGTTTGGCCGTTATAAGCCCAGGAAAACCCCCAATTCAGGGTCGTTCTGGTTTTACCAAATCGACGCAAGAGTGCTACTGTGGTGCCTCGACCTGTCTTTAGAGAGAATGACTGTCTGATTGTTTGATACTCATTGGTGGAGGATTATTTGCTACTTTGGTTTTCTTTTTCTCTTTAATGATTTAATTTGATGCTCAAATCATCCAAAGTATGTGTTCCAATTCTGCTGAAAACCTTGACAGCTTTGACAGAGGCAGATTGCAAATATCCCCAGTGCATCAGCAAAGGGATTTGTTATTAGCAAATACAATCTTGAGGAGAGTCCATTGGCAGCAAGAGACACTGCCCAGTCAGAATACACATATTCATAGTCAAACCCACTAGACCTAACTAACTACAAGTCTACACTGATTTAAGAAATGTCCAGCATTGCAGGCCAGACTGAGGCCATTAAAAAGGTATTACCACGAAACCAGACATTTGAACAGCTGAACAGAGGCAAAACACCCCTTGAGAGGAACAAACGTCATACTCTTCTGTAATTAATGTTTGATTGATTATGAATAATGAGTTTCTTACAGGGTATTAATCTTATTGACCACCCCTGACTGTGGCTTCACCAGGGGTCAAGGGTTAAAGTGGAATTGACCTCTGCTTTTGTAATTGTGGGCCTATAAAATGAGAGCAAAAATGAAACTGGTGGTATCCAAGGTGATTCTAATAGTTGGTTCACCTGGGACTATACCAGTGAAATGTGTGTGTGTGTGTGTTGTGGAATTTTCTTATTCCTTGATCAAGGTGAGTTTTAAACACTTCAGACAAATGCAACACACAGAGAGCATGAGTTACCTTGCAAGGTATTTTATATTTTATTGACATTCAGTCTGCATCACAAGCATGGTGCAGAGAGAAGGCCCTCTTTCCTCCTGCACCCAGAGTTTATATATTAAAACGTGACACCCCCTCCCTTTGCCCCCAGCAAGAATCCCGAGCTGGTTTACGAGAAGTGATGTCCGTTATTCCAAACAGAACATCTTGGCCTCTGCTCAAGGGCAAAGGCAGAGTGGTATGACGTGTTTAGAGAAAAACATGATAACATTTTTAAAGAAAACATAGATAAACACTTCGTAAACATATAGACAGACACATCAAGAAGCTAGACTAGAAAATTTCCACCACATGTGTTTAATCTAGTGTCTTGCTTATCATGGCACAATTTTAAGATATCATATGCAGTGCTGATGTAATGTCTATTCTAAAATGTTAACAAATACCAATTACCATTAATTATGGTGCCAATGTGTTGTAGTCAACATCTAAAGCAACACAGCAAGTACCGTTTTCAGAGACTGTAATCTCAGCATTCCATTTGCCAAATACAAAACTGGAACACATCGCCTTTTCCATTAACTAAAATTGTATACACTTTGTAAAACATTTACTTCACCTGTTGTATTGTTTATTTTTACGTATTTTACATATTGCTTACATACAAATAATAAAAACCGGTAATTAATCAAGCTATCAAAAAGAAGCTGGAGAGTGAACATGGGGGTCAAAGGCCATCACATTCCTCATGATCAAATTGGAATGAGAGAGCTCCAAAGCAAACAAAAGCTAAACAAAGGAAAAGGAGAGAAATAAAGGAGAGATATGACAAAAGAAAAGTGAAAGAAGCTGTCAGCTATCTGTAATTGAAGATGGTGAACTTATTCTGAAAGGGGAGGCTGAGAGGAGACAGAAAAATAAACAAGAGGGAGCAGAAAAATTAAAGTTAAAGATATTTCCGACGTATTGAAGAAAAGAGGCTGGATTACAAACAGTCTCTGAAGCCCCAAAAATTGGTAGTGGCAGGAATTATTGTTATGTTATTCTATGCTATGCTATGCTATGTAATGTTACACTCTAAGAAGAAAAGGTTAAAAATTTACCCTTTTAGGTTCCTAGAGATTGCAACTGTGGGGGAACCCTAAAGGTTCATTTTTTACCTTTTTAAAAAGGTTCCAATTGGAACCCTCTCTTAAAGGTGCATTCAAGAACTAGCAGAGCTCCTTTTGGAACCCTTTTCTAGTCACCATTTCAGTTGTTTCACCAATTATTACTATAGTTATTATTTTTATTATTATATTACACATTATATAACATTTTATAACACGGACACAACACCATGATTCTCCATTAAATATTTATTGTATACATGCAAAGGTTTCAGATAAAACACTAAATTACATTAACATCTGATTGTGATATGTATAAACAAAGCAAAATAAATTTTGAAATAAAGCAACCCCACCAAGGCCTATACATTAATTTAAACAAACAAAAATGCCCATTTTAATCTGTAATGTGTGATAATTTAATCATCATCATATTCCAAACCCTCCTGACTTGCTTTGTCATGATCGTGATGGGTGAGACACAGACAGAGGACCCAGGAGCAGACAGCGGATAAGGGGTTAACACACTTTAATACATAAATACAAAACAAAGACCCACGTGGGGGTAACATAACAAAACATGACATGGACTCAGGAACATGGAATAACTAAACTAACATTAACTTTTAACCAGAGGCGGACAGAGCACACAGCTTCATTACTTGAGTAAAAGTACAGATACCCCTTGCTAAATTTTACTCAAGTACAAGTAAAAGTACTACAGTCAGATGTGTACTTAAGTAAAAGTACTGAAGTACATATTTTTAAAAGTACTTGAGTATCAAGAGTACAAGAGTACATTTTCTAAATATTGCATTACTACAGCCACAGTGCTTACATTTATGTACAGAAACGTCCTACACGGAGTTATGAAAATTTTTAATGTTAATACCTTGGAGAATGTAAAAGGAATTTAATGTAAAATCAAGTAATTTTTATCTTTTTACCATGTTGCTTTATTTAACATTTCTCACTTGCCAACAAGGCAATAGCACAATGGCAACACTCTGACAAACCTCTGCTAGAGTTTTAATGGATTTTTGAACTCAAGAACATCAAAGCAAAAGCTCCGCTTACATTAATGTGTAATATTAGAAAATAAAATTCAGCTAACAATTGTGTGTACATGTGAGTTTCTCTGTTTTTTCATCAATCAGTTGTGGCGTTTCATCAAAACCTAGGGTATGGCGAAATTTCCTCAGACCATACAAAAACGAACCACAAAAACGAACCACAACGAAACCAAATTATACCACAAATATGTAACCACAAAACTTAAAGTAGTAAAAAATAACCCACAGCCAGATGTTGTCATAACCACCACCAACGACTATGTTAATCGACTATGAGACTAAAATATAAACCAACCATTGGTCAGATTCAGCAAACAAGATTAAATTTAAAACATGTCTTACCTGGTCGCAGGGTAGTTAAGCCTTGATTCTTTTCATTTTTAAGCTAATCCTGGCATAGCTAGTGGCAAATCGCAAAATCGCGCAAAAATACATAATAAACTGCAACTGCGCTACAATGTCTTTCCGTACAATATATTTTTTTAATTTTTCACAGATAGAATTTACATTATAAATTAAATACAATAACAATAGTGTAAATTATATGATTTATTAAAATTGTTAAATGGATGCCAACTAATTGGGAAAATAAAGACCTCCCCGCTACCCCTATCCTGATTCCAAAACCACTGTTAGGCATTTTGTAAGCAGTTTCTTTATTTTATTGAAAATAAATGCCTGTATATGATCTTAAATGTGGAAAATGCAGACAAACGAGTTTAGCCAAAAAGAGCTTCGAACCAACATTACGATGATGTCACGTCAAAACTACATATCTTCGGTCTTACCGACTACTTCAATGAAGCTATATGGTGAATTAACGGTGTTTATACATTCTCAAATACACATGCTTCCGACGTCTATGCTACATGTACAGATCAGTGTAAAGTAGTTTAATTATCTTCAATGAGTCTCATTATGCAAACGTACTTTGTTTCAACAATGTTTTCTGAACGCTAAGGCCTTACACATACGCCGCCCCTGAAATCAATAAACCTAAACCAGCAAAGAAGGCAATATAGCAATGTTCTGACACACCTCTGAACCTGACCGTGTTATACACGCAGCATAGAGCAAAGAAGAGAAAATAATAATGATTAAAGAAAATCAGCTGACCGGTCGCGATGTTTTCAAGTAAAAAAAATATGCTATATTTAGCATTTTATATGACGCTATTGGCTACCCTTCACTTACCTTTATTCTTTATTCATATAAAAATACCTCTAAGGGCTCTGAGGTCTGTGTGATTGTTGCTGATAGGCTGTCCCAATAAGTGGCGCCTGCACAATCCAATCACGTTTGAGAGGGAAAAAACAAATTGGTGGTTTCCGAGATTTTTATTTTTTCCTTTTTAGAAGTAACCGGTACTTACGGTTATGGATAGAAATGTAGCGGAGTAAAGAGTACAATATTTGCCTCTCAAATGTACTTGAGTAAAGTCATGAGTACTCCCCAAAAATGATACTCAAGTAAAGTACAGATCCCTCAAAATTGTACTTAAGTACTGTACTCAAGTAAATGTACTCCGTTACTGTAGGCTCTGCTTTTAACACAACCTACACTAAACTAACAAGACAAGAACTCACCCAACAACCACAATGAACCAGCACAAGACAGAAGACACAAGGGCATTAAATAAGGGACCAAATCAAGAGGGGAACAGGTGTAGGGCATGAATCAATATCAAGAGGATGGGAACAAAGACGAGACCGGAGAGAGTGTATGGAAGGCCATAAGGGCCATAACTGCCTATCTCCACACATGACATGATGCGGCAGAATCATGACATGCTTTCCTTAGCAGAGCACAAGAGTAAGTAACATTCTTCCATCAGCCATAAACAGAGAGAATGTCCAAAAATGTATGTATGCAGTGCAAAGCTATGTAAATCCCAGTTGTATGACTGCAGGGTGACAGTCTCAGCACCAGAGTCTGTTCACAGTTAGTACAACACTAAAAAAAACAATTTAAAATACATTTAAAATTACCTTTTGCCCATCAGCTGCCACATTGCACTGATGTAGGCTTCACTGACACCAGAGAGAAAGAAATACAGACAAATTAATAAAATGACAATTAACTTTAACATCTTGAACTCTGTAGTTTTAGATTTAGAGTAACATCTCACACCGTAGATCAAAGTAGAGGGATATGTATCATCAGTTAACATTGAGATGCCACAGCCTCATTCATTGATGTTTAAGCATCATTGTTTCAAGAAACTATAATAAACAAAAAAACTGAATATAAATAATATGTGATTTACTTGTGATGGTAATCCAGATAATTGAGAAAAATTTGCTCAGCATCTTGCATGGACAAATTCTGCAGCACAGCAAAACCATAGTGTATGATGGCCTAAATCATAAATGTTCATTTAAATATAGCTTTATACTGATACAGAATAGCAAACCACTTTCCTCAGAAGTTCACTATCGTAGACATGATGTTTATATACCGTAAAGTGGGCTTTAAAAGTGCAGGCACACATGCATAACACGTGTGGCAGAGCTCTCGAAACAGATCAGTGAAACTCATTCGTGCCATGTTATCTGCAATACTCTTAAGGCCATAATTTATTCAAAGATGCATTTATCAATTTAGATCAAACACTACCTGCATGTTCCTTGGGGTTAGGCGTAAATGGAGATCAAGGATTATCCGTTCATTAAAATTATGTAGGCTTTTGATTCTTTTTACAGAATGTGGGTTCCACATTAATGCCAACATGAAAGTAGAGAGAGACACATCTAGAAAACTACAAATTCAACAGAAAACACATGGAAGGATTAAAAGCTATACATTAATATACAAAAGTAAATTTGAACAAGAAATCGTCTCGGTTACGTATGTAACCTCTGTTCCCTGATGGAGGGAACGAGACGTTGTGTCGAACCGACAGATGGGGTTCGCCCCTGAGAACCTGTCATCTTCTGACTATTTTGAAAAGGCCAATGAAATTGGCGAATGAAATTTGCATGCCGGGCTCCGCCCCGGATATCCAGGTATAAAAGGGGAGCCGGCGTGCTCATTCATTCACCTTTTGTGCTGAGGAGACTGAGAGCATCTCACGATCGCTGCAGTGGACGGCTAGTGTTATGGCATGAGGGACACAACGTCTCGTTCCCTCCATCAGGGAACAGAGGTTACATACGTAACCGAGACGTTCCCTTTCTGTCGGTCTCTCGACGTTGTGTCGAACCGACAGATGGGGTTCCTATTGAAAACGCCACAGCACTAAGCCGCGTCACAATCTCTAGCAAAGCGACGTTGACCTGCCTGGGCGAGCCACACGTGAGCGCTATCGCGAAAATTGTAACCTTCCAGTGGGCAGGCAGGGGCTCCCAGAGCTTTGGCAAAGATGAGTAGCCCCTGCCCTCGGCCACCACAGACGGAGGCCTTGTTCTCTAAACGAGAAGCCGTCCGGTACCGTAGGGCTACTGGGTAAGCGCTGTTCCCTCAATGTGGACGTGCGCTATGGAGACCACTTCCCACCATAGGGGGAATACAGTGGAGACACCAACATGGTCTCACCAAATAGGGGAGAACTCATGGGAGGTATGTGCGGAATGCCGCAAGGTGGATGTCCACCTGGGGGAGGTCATGGGTTGCCACGCGGGGAACCATCTCATGACGACATCTCAGACGGAACCCCCCTAGTGGGGGGTTACTACGTGTGGGGCACTAGGTCCGGTTAGAGCTATATGTAATAACTGTAATAAGCTTGAAACCCGGCCATAGGCGGCAGGGCTGCTCCGCCAAGCCCGCCGCCCTGAGTGCTTAGCGCACTGATCCACCTAAGAAGGGGAATGACGCTATGCGCAGGCGTACACCCTACGACCGCTGGTCTCACCTGTTGGCAAGACTCGAGCTGCCTTTTCCCCACGGAGGTTGCAAGCCTCTGCGAGGTATAGCGTAGCCCAACCCGCAACTCTACAGATGTCTGCCAGAGAGGCGCACTGAGCCGATGCCCACGAGGAGGCCACACCCCGAGCGGAGTGTACCGTCACTCAAATGGGCACGGGCTAGGATCGGCACTCCCGTTGCTGACCTCCATAACAGACAAGAGCTGCTCAGGGCCTTGAAGCCCTCCATGTGGTTCGAGTAGAGGCGCAATGCGCTTACTGGACACCCCACGTACAGGTTGGGTCTTTCTCCCGGTGTGGGAGCGCCTGCAAGTTCACCACCTAGTTCCCAAAGAGGGGCGGCGCGTAAGTCGGCCGGGGTCTCAGGATCACGTGAGAGTCACCGGGCCTGAATTTTGGCAATCGGTGGACACGGAATGCTTGCAGGTGCCTCACCCTCTGGATGGACTCGAGCCCCAGCAGGAGAGCCAACCCCCCTCGCAGAACGAGGAAGGGGGCTCTCCGCAGAGCCCGAAAAAAGGGGACCGAAAGGTCCACCTTAAGGCCCCAAGAGGGTACGGGGCGCGGACGAGGCCTTAGCCCCTCGCGCCCTAGAGGAACCTAATAATCAGGTCATGCCGCCCCAGAGGCTCACCAGCAACTGGTACGTGATAACCACAACAGCAGGTACCCACGCTCCAATGTGGAAGGGGAGATTACTCCCCAGCCTCTCCTGCAATAGGACAGGACGTTCCTGAGCGAGCAATTCCGCGGGTCTTCTCCTCGAGAAGAGCACCAGGACGAGAAGGGGCGCCACTTTAAAGGCATCCAGCCTTGTGGGCATGGCCCTTGCCTGAGTGATAGTCTCCACCACTGTGGGGGTAGATCATCCAGGAACTCCTCGTCCCATCCAGGAGCCAGACCCAAAGGTCCGGCTCGAATGCCACAACGTGCCCATCCCCTGCGAGTAGGCCCTTCGCCAGGGGATTTGGCCAGGGGGAGTTGTCGTCAGGAGTATTAGCTCCGAGGACCAAGTGTAGTTGGGCCCGTAAGGCGCAAATAGCAGCACTTGATACTCCCTTCCCAGACCTTGCACAGGACCTGCGCAATGAGGCTCACTGGGGGGAAGCGTACTTCCACTTGTCCCGCGGCCAGCTGCGCGCTAGGGCCTCCGTGTCGAGGGGGGGCCTCGTCCAGGGAGTGCCCAGCGGTACTGGGTGGTGTTCAGGGAGGCAACTGGTCCCCCTGTGCCCGCCCAATCCACACCCAAGCCGGCCCGCAGGGGTGGAGTCGTCACTTCCCACGAGGTGTCAACTGACGAGAGAGCGCTTGGCTGTCTGGTTCAGGACACCCGGTGGGCGTGTGACATGCAGGGGCTTTTCCACCTGCTGTCTCCACCAGGGGTGGAGTCGTCACTTCCCACGAGGTGTCAACTGACGAGAGAGCGCTTGGCTGTCTGATTCAGGACATCCGGTGGGCGTGTGACATGCAGGGGCTTTGCCACCTGCTGTCTCCAGGGGAGACGGCGTTTGGGCGAGTTGCGATGACTGCAGCGAGCTAATGCCACCCTGAGGTTTAGTACGCTACGCCGGTCGTGCTGTCCGGGCCAGTATGCTGGCTCTGCACGAGAGGCCGGAGCCTCATCAGTGCAAGCAGGACAGCTAGCAACTTGTGGGCAGTGATATGCCAACGCAGGCGGGGGCCCGTCCAGCGACCCGACACTGCGGGCCCGTTGCACACCGCACCCGCACCCCGAAGGGAGGCGTCTGTCGTTACCACGACCGGCCTCAAGACCTGCCCGGGGTTAGGATGTGACAGCAGCAGGCGTAATGACGATACACCTACTGCCAGTGCGCCATGCTCTCCAGGGAACTCATCTCTGTAGTCAGTGCTGTCACTGCCCTCAAGTTGCTAGCTGTCCTGCTTGCACTGATGAGGCTCCGGCCTCTCGTCCCATGTGCGTCAGCCCGAGGGGGACAGGCCACCCCCGAGGACACCATGCCCAGGAGCCTCTGAAACTGTTTTCAGGGGACCGCTGGCTGCTGCCTGAAAGTTCAAGCAGCTCAGCACTGACTTTGCGTGCTCGAGAGCGAGGAGACAGTGTTGAGTTCTCTACCAGGAAAAGGGGAGCTCTGCGCCAGGGAGAGCTGCTCTTTTTTCCGGCTGACCTGTTACTGACATGCCAGCCCCTCGACAGTGCCCGGGGAAACTGGACATGAGAGTATGCGGTCAGTTGTCATGAACCACTCCTGGCGTCTGACAGACATCAGGACGCGCTTCTGCGCCTCCTGAACGGCACCCTTGCAAGGTGCTGCTCAAGGTATGCAGCGACCCCTGGTTTTGGGGATGATGAAGTGCGGCTGTAGAAGCCACTGGACATCTCGGCCGAGGGGACGGTTCGATCGCCTTCGCCAGAGGGGTCGCAGCCCCGGGCTGGAGCAAGGGAACATCCCTGCCTCTGCTGAGGTAAGAGGATGCCCGAAGTCCGGCGGAGGTCTGGCGAACTGGATCGAATGCCGAGACGGACCACACTCCCAGCCACCGTGATGGTTTGAAATGCTAACCAAGCACCCAGGGACCTCACAGGGGGGGCTACAATCTGCTTCATCAACCCGCAGGGTTGGTTCAATGACTAGCAGTGCTGGTCCCACCCGGGCGGAACAGCTCCGCTAAATCACCTGCCAGGCGATGGCGCAGCTCGACGCACCGTCGAAGCGAGAGTGCTGAGGGCTGCTTCGAGTTGCCGAACACCATCTTTCAGAGGGTGAGAGCGGCTGCAAGTGGGACCCAGAGAGAGACCTCTCCTTGTGAGAAGGTGGGCACTAGGCCCCCGGAGGGGCCCAGAAGGTGTTGGGACGCAGCAGGGACCGCCCCAGTCCGACCACCCAGCGACCAAGGCTGGGTCGGGCCCGATGGTTCAATCTCTCTAGGTGGTCCTTCTCTCGACGTCTTCCTCCGGGGGGCCACCTGCGGGGCACCAGAACCGGAGTCGACAACGGAGAAGGCCGGGGCTGCTGGGGGGCAGACCACGTGCGAGACCTCGACAGCTTAAAGGCGGCCGGGTCACAGCAGGCCGGTCTGTTTCTACACTGTCAAAAGACTGCTGGAGCAGTCCTTGACAGCACCACCAATCAGCCGACCTTGCGAGAGGGGAGTCGGGAAAGTGGCCTTTCTCGACATCGCCCACCTGCGCAAGATTGAGTCTGAGGCATCTTTCCGGGCCAGTGAAGTGGACATCATCCGACCCAGCCTGCGCTACCACCGTGGTCCCCCGAGGGAAGAGAGGGCGATAGAGTCAGCTAGACGGAAGCGTGCCGAAGGGGGCGCTCCAGGTCTTACTGAACTCCTTATGCAGCTTGGTAAAACTTGGCACTTGAGCCGGGCACGGCTTGGAGTCGCGCCCGGACCCAATGTGCGAAATACCCAGCCGCGAGCGCCAGGGCTGCGGTGCACCGCAATCTGACACTCACGGCGGTCCGAGCGAGCATGGCTGACATCTTGACGTCTGCTCTCACCTGTGCGCGACCTCCCGAGGGAGGGAGCTTCAGGGAATTGCCAGAGTCTGATGCCAGCAGGTCGCGCTCCGATGTTGCAAGAGACACCTCATCTCCACGGCTCGTGTCCGAGCGCGTGGCTGAGGAATAAGACGGCTTAGGACCATCCTTGGGGAACTGCTAAACAAGCGAGACGGGGCGCAAGCGGCCCACGAGCCGGCCGGCTGACGGATTAACGCTCACGATAATCCCCACATCACCCTCGCTGCTCGCCGCCGCTGCAACAGGGCCGTAGCCCCTCTGGTCTCAGAACAGGAAGCAAAAGAGGTGGTGGCTGGATCTTGAAAGAACACAGCCACCGTGACGCAACGTCTGAATAGCCATCCGCCCGCAGTGCGGGCAGGACGAATCCACGAGGCTGCCATAGTGGTCGGACCCCGGACACCTGCGGCAACCACCGTGTCCGTCCCCGTCCTCGATGAGTGTACTGCACCCAAGAGATCAGCGGGCAATGCCACGCTGAGGAAATTGCTCTTTTAGAAAAACACCTCTGGAACTGCCAGGACGCCGAGGGGAATCTCCGCTGCACCGCGTCGTAGAATTCGGCAATTCGAAGAATGTCATCAGATGCGAAGGCTCCGAAGAACAAAAGATGAATGAATGAGCACGCCAGCTCCCCTTTTATACCCGGATATCCGGGGGCGGAGCCCGGCATGCAAATTCCATTCGCCAATTTCATTGACCTTTTCAAAATAGTCAGAAGATGATAGGTTCTCAGGGGCGAACCCCATCTGTCGGTTCGACACAACGTCGAGAGACCGACAGAAAGGGAACAATAGATTTGTTTAAGTGAAATATTCAGTCTTGTTATGCAAACGATCTTAATTAAGATTCAACACATTTTCTTACTTAAACATTTCTGCCGCTGGAAGCTATGGGAAGAATGTCAGACCTCATCCCCTACTGACTCCCATAGCATTTATTTTCCCTATATAGAAATGTATACATATTTGGAACAATCTAAGGGGAAAAGAATTTTCATTTTCTTGGTTTAAGTATCCCTTTAAGACAATAGACTACTGCTGACTTAAAGCAGCTGATAAATACAGAATGTATTAACATGTTAATATGTTATGAAGTTTAGTTCATGTACTGAACAGAATAAATTATAGTCACTAAAATCAGCACATAGTTTACTTATATAAAAAGACAGTTTATTTCTGCTAGAACAGATGTATGTTTGTTGTGCCTTTATGGTTCAATAAGAAAGCAAAATGCTGCCTTCTTTAAATCTCTCTTAAAAACGTTGATGTTATTTCCAAGTAGTAAATGGGAAGAAGCATTCTGAGTTTGCTTGAACCTAGCACTGGCTCTTGAAATCTTTCTCAAATTGTTAGTGTATTAATTTTGTATATATATTAATTTACATTTACATTTAGTCATTTAGCAGACGCTTTTATCCAATGCGACTTACAGATGAGGAAACCTTGGAAGCAATTATAACAACATAGGCAACAAAATACATAAGTGCATCAAAAACTAGTCCATTAAAGCCTAGCACAGTATACAAAGCTAAGAATAGTGAGGTTAGTAATTTTTTTATAAGAAGGAAAGGGAAAATAATTAGGATAAATCAATCAGCAACGTGTTGACGCTATAAAGATATTCATGTTTATATATATGTAAACTAAAGTAAGTTAAAATTATGATAATAAATTAGATTAATAAGATTTATAATAACAGCAACAAGAAAACAGCAGAAGATTGTCCATATAGTCCTAACCAATCTTAGAGAAGGTTAAAAAAGGAACCTTGGTAAATCAAACCCTTTTGCCACAATAGTGGTTCTAAAAAGAACTTCTAACAGTATACCAAAGAACAAAGGGTTACTTATAGTTATTTTTCTAACTCTAAAGGTTCACTTCTCTTCTAAGAGTGTATCTTATGTTATATTGTGTTGTGTTGTATGTTATATGTGATGTTATGTTCCCTTTCTGTTGGTCTCTCGACGTTGTGTCGAACCGACAGATGGGGTTTGATCTTGAAAACCTATAAACTCTGATTGTACTTTTTAAAAGGCCAATGAAATTGGCGAATGTCGCGCTATGCCAGTCTACGCCCGGTACATACGGGTATAAAAGGAAGATGTGCCAAATCGTTGACCTTTTGTTCTTCGGAACCTGCAAAGCATCATCTCTATGCCAAGCAAATTTTTGCTCTGTACTTCATTGTGGACCGTTCATACCCAATACGCATTTCCGATAGGCGGCACTGACCATAGGGCTGACGAGAAAGAGTTTTTCGTTGCAGCATCGGATGCCGACTTCGGCCGGTCGAGCCCAGGACGAGTCTGACGCGGAAGTGTCAGTCAATCTTGCCCAGGCGGCCCTGACCGTTGGGTTTTAGTGCACCGCACCGGCTTCCCGAAACACTCGCGGCTAGATTGGTACCCCATACCTCTCTTCCGGATGTGCATGACAAGCTCACACAAAACCTGGAACGCCCCCTTGACTTTCCTTGACATAGGCAGCAAGGGATATGTCGATTTACACCAGGTCGAGAATGCAGTCGCGGCACACCTGTGCCTGTAGACAGCCCCCACCTGTAGGGACCGACCAACCCTTCTAAAGCATGTAAGTTCTTCGACTGTCGTACCAAACGCTTGCACTCATGAGGTTTAAGCTGCCCCTGCTCGTGGGAAGACACTGTATGGTGACACTCTTCTCAACAGTGAAGAAGCATTTGCTTCCCAGCAGCCCCACCCCTCTGTTACCGCTGCGGACCTGGTGCCCCCTCTCTAGACGCCCTGTGGTAGGAGCGTTGAGGAGGGCATTGACTCCCGTCGGCCACCCCTAAGAAAAGTGAACCCTGTGGTGACAACCCAGGGAGGCCAGGACATTGGGCATGACTCCAGTCAACAATGCTGTCGAGTCGCACCGGGACGGCTCCGGCCCTGTCCCATCACATACTGAGCCCGTTTTCACGGCCTGGCGCTCACTTGTTGTCTCAAGAGAGCAGCCTTCTCCCTTGGTGTATTTTTCAACATAGCGCTGCCTCCACTTTTGATGTGGGGACTCTATGAACATTAATCAGCCATGGACCGTTCATACCCCAATACGCATTTCAGATGGGCAGCACTGACCGGACAATAGGGCTGACGACTATGAGTTTTTCGATGCAGCATCGGATGGTGACTTCCTGGCATCAGACGTGGAAGACTCCCTGTAGCTCCCAAATTTGGCCAGTCGAGCCCAGGACGAGTCTGATGGGGAAGTGTCAGTCTATCTTGCCTTCCCGAAACACTCGCGGCTGGTTTGGTACCCCGTACCTCTCTTCCGGATGTGCATGACAAGCTTATGAAGACTGGGAACGCCCCCTTGCCTTCCTTGAAATAGGCAGCCTGCCTAGATGACATCTCCGCTTGGATGACAGAGCATCCCCTCCAGCTGACCCCTGCCAAGACAGAACTACTCGTGTTTTTCCGGCTAACCCCACAATGCAACACAATCTTACCATTCAACTTGGCAATTCCACAATCAATCCCTCCGAATCAGCCAGGAACCTAACAGTCATATTTGATGAGCAGCTGTCCTTCAATGATCACATTGCAAAGACAATGCGGTCCTGCCGATATGCCTTATTCAACATTTCAAAGGTTAAACCCTATCTCACTGAGCATGTGGCACTACTCCTTGACCAGGGCCAGGTAATCTCAAGGTTGGACTACTGCAATGCTCTCTTTGCTGGTCTTCCTGCAAAGGCTATCAAACCACTCATCATGTGACACCCCTTTTCATCTCTCTCCACTGGCTATAAGCCTGTATCAGATTCAAGTCACTGATGCTTACCTATATGACTATCACTGGATCTGCACTCCCTCCTACACTCCTACAGCCCATCAAGAACACTTCGTTCAACAAATGAGCGGCACCTTCTATTGCCTTCTCATAAGGGCTGTAAATCACTTTCCAGCTCATTCTCCTTCACAAGTCCTTCCTAGTGGAACATTCTTCCTAAATCGGTCCGGTCAACCACGTCTCCCACAACCTTCAAAAAACTACTTAAACCCCATCTCTTCAGTGAAACTAGTAACTTTGTATTAGCACCTATTGTACTATTGCTCTTGTATGACATATCTCTCATTTCTCCCTGAATTCTTTGTACTTCTCTTTGGATAAAAGCGTCTGCTAAATTACTAAATGTAAGACGTGTCAAGCCGCCGTGTCTTTCTTTATCCAGCTCTATCGTCTCAGCTTTTGTCAGGTCTGGGCATGAACTGCGTGTCCTGCCCGCTCTGGTAACCATGGAACAATGAGACAAGTCTGGCTGGCAATCTTTGATGGAACAATTACAATTACATCAGTTGTTATCAGAAATGTTCCTGGTTCCACTTGATCTAACTAGAGCAGCCTAAACCTTCTCAATATTCATATTATGATATTGTAGTGTATGCGAGATTAAAAAGACGTGCAGGGAAGACTGTTCCAAAGTTTAGGCGATAGGTAGGAAAAGGATCTACCACCTGCACTTGATTTTGTCAAGTGCAGGTGGTACTTGCGTCCTTCGTCCAGCATTTGTCAGGTCTGGGAATGGATTGCGCCCTGCCCGCTCCGGTAACCTTGGACTGCATCCTGCCCGCTCTGGTTACCTTGGAACAATGAGACAAGACTGGCTGAGAGTAGAGTACTGTTCTGCACTCTTTGATGCAACAAATGCATCAGTTGTTATTGGAAGTGTCCCTGGTTCCGGTTGATCTAACTAGTGCAGCCTAGATCTTTGAAATATATATATTATGATAGTGTAGTGTATGCAAGATTAAAAAGATGCGTCTTTAGTCTAGATTTAAACTGACAGAGTGTGTCTGCCTCCCGGACAGTGCAGGGAAGACTGTTCCAACGTTTAGGCGCTAGATAGGAAAAGGATCTGCTGCCTGCACTCGATTTTGAAATTCTAGGTATTACCAACTGACCTGACACCTGAGAGCGTAGTGCACGTGATGAACTATAATACGTTAGAAGTTCTCTCAAGTAGTGAGAAGCTAAACCATGCAAGGCTTTATAGGTAATAAGCAAGATTTTAAAATTTATGCGATGCTTTACAGGTAACCAGTGCAAGGTTGACAGAACCGGGCTAATATGCTCATACTTTTTTGTACGCGTAAGAACTCGAGCTGCAGCATTTTGGACCAGTTGGAGTTTTTGTAATAGGCATGCAGGGCAACCACCTAATAGTGCATTACAGTAATTTGATGTCATAAAGGCATGTATAAGCTTCTCTGCATCTGATGGTGACAGCATATGACGTAGTTTAGATATATTTTTAAGATGGAAAAACGCAATTTTACAGGTGTTGGCGACCTGGTTCTCAAATGACAGAGTACTATCGAATATAAAGCCAAGATTCTTAGCTAAAGATGAGAGTTTTATGAAAGATCCATCAATAGTTAAGCAGTATTCTATGTTGTTACGTACGGCGGTTTTCGGTCCGAGAAGTGCATATGAAGGACTATAATACAAGAGAAGTTCATTCAAGTACCGAGGACCTAAACCATGTAGGGCTTTATAGGCAATAAGCAAGATTTTGAAGTTAATGTGATGCTTTATAGGTAATCAGTGCAAGGTTGACAGAACCGGGCTAATATGCTCATACGTTTTTGAACGTGTAAGAAATGGAGCTGCTGCATTTTGGACCAGTTGGAGTTTTTGTAATAAGCCTGCAGGGCAACCAGACTAGATAAGTGCATTACAGTAATCTAGTCTTGATGTCATAAATGCATGAATACAGGTTTTAGTGACATGGTTCTCAAATGACAGAGTACTATCGAATTAAATGCCAATATTTTTTGCTGACGAGGGTTTTATAAAACATCCATCAACAGTTAAGCAGTATTCTTGGTTGTTACGTATGGCGGTTTTTGCTCCAATTATTACAACTTCTGTTTTGTCCAAGTTCACTAATAATTTTTTTTTTACATTTTAGAACCCAAATGTTTTTATATCGACTATGCATTCTACTATTCAATGTTTCATGAGGCGTCAAGGAAAAATAAAGTTGCGTATCATCAGCATATCAGTGAAAGCTAACTCTGTCTCGCTTTTTACCATCTTCTAGAGGTAGCATGTATAATGCGAGGAGCATAGGCCATAGACTGAGCCCTGTGTTACACCGTACTGGACTCCTCATTGATTATTGCTACATATTGAAAACGGCCGGATAAATACGATTTAATCCCTTTCAAAGCTATTCCCTTAATGTCGACATAACTTTCGAGTCTATATAGGAGTATGTTGTGGTCAATGGTGTTGAATGCAGCACTAAGGTCTAGCAGCACAAATAAGGAGATAAAACCTCGGTCAGACACCAAAACAGATCATTTGTAACTCTGTTCAAAGCAGTCTCTGTACTGTGATGTGCTTAAATCCTGACTAGAAATATTCATTGATGTCATTCCTTTGGAAGAAGGAAGATAATTGAGTTGAGACTACTTTTTCCAGAATTTTAGATATGAAAGGTAGATTTGTTATAGGTCTGTAGCTAATTAGTTCTCTAGGGTCGAGTTTTTCTTTTTTTTGACAATGGGCTTTATAACAGCCACATTATATGCTTTAGGCACATGTCCTAGTGTCAGAGATGAGTTAATAATGCTAAGAAGAGGATCTTCTTAGTCTTTAACGTCGTCCACATTTATACCATAAAAAAGTATTTAATCCAAAGTATGCAGCTGTTGCTGCAGCGCCTGGTGAGCAGTTGGGGAATCTGTGCTTTTCCCACTACCCCCACCTCCAATCCCTGCTGGTACTGAGGATCGAACCAGAAAAGTTTTGGTTACAATCCAGAGTCTCTAACCATAAGGCCACAACATCAGAAGTGGGAGCTATCAAATTTCCATGAGCACGTTGAAGGCAGCATAAATACAGTTCAAACAGGAAGCAGCAATAGAGCAAGTGACATACCCACTGGTCGAAGGGATGAATAGGCAAATGCCCATTCCTTACAACCTAAAACAAAAGATTCTGTAGTCTGAGCTGCTCTCCTTGACAAGAGTATAGAAAAACAGTGAAACCTTGAGCTTTCTTTGAACAACATAGTTTTCCTTATTTTTCCTCAGATTTTCCCGCTGTCACTGAGGAGCCTGGCCACATGACAAAGAAAGCTGATCCTGATTGGCCTCTTATTTGCATTTAATGTTCTGATTAGCACGCAGATAGAACTTTTCCAAATTATAATTCTGTTTCGTTTATAGATCATTTTTTTCTTTAAAAAACTCCCAAAATGTAGACATTTTACAAAAAAAAAACATGCAGAGTATAATGTAATAAGTTGTAACAGAATAAGAATATATGAATAACTAATTTTGACCAACATTTCAGATAGAACCTTATAATTTAAGATGAGGTGAGCACATGTGACCTGATTCTAAACAAGCATTATAATTATTATTTTACAGATTGTTTGGATTTTTATGTGTGGATGTTGCATTGGTCCACTACTCATATTAGCTTGGACCTAATGCTGGCTCCGAGCTCCCACTTGCATAATGTCCAATGTGGAGTATTTTTGCCCAGCTGAATCTGAAATCTTTGCTGATGTATAATTGCGCTCCCAGCCTCTTTGCTTTTGTAACTGAAAACGAAGCTCATTGCAGCTCATAAAGAAGAAGGGGTAGAAGAGGAGAAAAAATAGCCCCTGAGTTGTCCTTGTACATAAAAGTAGATTCTGCACTTCAACACATTTTCAAATTAATATTTTTGATGGGTCTATTCTTTAACCAAGGTTTTTGTTCTGCTGCCTTTGTTCCTGTGTTTGATGTAATAGAAAAGATGACTAAAAGAAGATGGGAAAGCGAAATGGTAGTGAAGTGGGTTTGAGGGGCTGTTTCCTTGAGGGCTGAAAGGCGAGTGGTGTGAATGAAGGCTTGGAGTGGGTAGAGCCATGCCTAAGCTGTAAACAGACAGGTCCGGCACAAAGGTGTGCCACAAATGAGCACATGCTCATGGCCCAATTGAACACCAACCCCCCAAACCCTGCAGGCTGCTGCTTGTAACCATCATCACAAGACGTCTGGCCAATCAGGAATCATCCTCCCTCCAGATCCGACACATTTCCCACACTCACAGTGGAATATCATCTTCTTTTGCTACTGCTTATATACCAATTTTTTTGTCTCTTCGCACAGGCCCCAGTACTTGGGCGTGTAAACGCTTTTGTTTGGTTTATTGCAATGAGCATAATATAATAGTCCCTCAGAGGTCAGCTTGAGAGTTACCAGCTTTTAATGAGACAGTACCCAGTCACCCACTAACCTCCCCCCTCACGCTGTGTTTTTATTTTTATTTGGGGGATGGAAGTGGTGGAAAAAAGGGGATTGCTTGCAAGTAAAGCTTCCCTCTGAGGAATGGGAAAGTGAAAAAATAGACACAAATCAAGGAAGAATATTTTGTCCTCAATTAAAATCTCATGGGCAGCTCCTCTGAGTGAGGCTTTTCATTGCATTAGAGAGTGACTGTGTTTGGGAATGGCCAGGTAATGAGAAGCCATCATCTACTGCTCAGGGAGTGAGACATTGTCACTGTTATATCGAATAGGGATGATGGCAGGGCGCAAATGATGGAACACAGGGTTATATAACCCCTTTCCCAAAAAAAAATATTAAGGTTTTGATACTTGTTGCAATAAAAATGTCCTCCATTGGTCTTTGGCAAAGATGAAAAGAAATTAGAGAGAGTCAGGGCTAAGTGGTCATCTGAAACTAGTCAATTCATCTCTTGAACTATTGTCAAGCGGCTAAAATGGAAACAAATGGAAATCCAGTATTATCCAGTATCCTTCTTGCACCCACCCAACAGAGAATGAAAGTGAAGGATCAGGTCAGAGCCCTGGCAAAGGGTTGACCTGAAACAGCCTTTATTATTGAGCCCACTGAGTAAGAGGTGTCCCTGTGTTCAGATGTGAAAGTAGAAGAGTGTTGAAGATGAAGAAATGCCTGAAGTGTATATTGTTATTCCAGAAAACGAAAATTATACATCATTTGAATTACTATTGAAATGTGAAAATCTAGGCACACTTTAATCAATTTATGTTTTTCGTGATTCTGTAATCTCTGTAATTTAGGCAGTTAGTGGCTGCTTTTATCCATACTTCTGTGTAATTTCAGTTGACTATAATTCTACAGTATTAATGAAGAATTAGTAGCTGTTCAAACTTTTGACTGGTGATCTGTGAGTTAGTATTTAACATGATAAAAAACACTTAACCCTCTACCTTGTTAAATAAAGATAAAAAAAATCAGTGGACTAGTAATATTTACATGAAATTTTACTATTTGAATACCACTTGGGACTAAATTGGCCCACTTTTTAGTTTATAAAAGTATACTTTTAAGTGTACTTTAAGTGTAACAGCAGTAAACCTTTGAGTATGCAACATGTTTTCAGTTGTACTGCAACCTTACTTCAAGGTAACTACTTGGTACAGTATGTCATTTTTAATCTTCTTTAAGCGCAGAGGAGCAACTATGTCTAGCGTTTCCGAGAAGGTGGCATTAATATCAAGTCAAGATCTTCAAGATCAGAGATTTGAGACAATTCAGGCAAATTATTAAGAAACGCACCTTTTGTAGTCGAAGTTATTGTTCTACAATATTTGTAACTTGGAGTTTGATTTGCCACCATTGGGTAGTGAAGCAAGCATGATACCAGATAATGATCCGAAATGTCTTCGCTCTGCTGAAGGATTTTTACGTAGTCCACGTTTATACCGTAAGACAATATTAAACCAAAAGTATTATTACGAAGGTGAGTAGGTCCTGACACATGTTGACTAACGCCCATGGAGTTAAGATTGTCTTTAAAAGCCATTCCTAAATCTGTCCATCTGTATCGTTATCTACATGGATGATGCGCGACTCTGTCTGCGGCCAGAACTAGTTCTGATAAGAACACATTAAAAAAATCTGTGTGGTTCTCTGGAGGTTTATAAACAATAGAAATATGATTTAAAAATATGATTTTCCTTTTTTTCTCAAAAACAGTTTATTTGTTCATACAAGGTCTCAGAAGGACAGCGACGATATAAAACAGCAAGTCAGCTGTCATCTATTGTCATCTTTAAAAATTTGTAGTTACTTAAAGACCCCATTAAACAAGGGCCACAAGCTTGCAAAACAATGTCCAGCATCATTGAATAGCTCTAACATGATTTTAGATGAGCAATATCCACAACGCTGTTTTAGCATCACATTTCTTCCTTCTAGTTTAGAGAGTTTTGGTTAGCACATTTTAAGACTCAATGTTTTGTGTACCTCTGCAAATCAGACACATAGAAGTGTGAGAAGAATCGATTGTGAGAGTAGCATCTGAACACCAATAAAACATCTTTAACAGAGGCACAAACTTAACGCAAGCTATTCTATGAATAGGACGGAATACTTGCGAGCTCTGTGCTGTATTTGTATCCGTAGCGTTTGGAGGGATGGCAAGGTTGCAATTGGTTTCAGGATGCGATCTCGATCTGTTCTGGCCTCGTTCTCAGTGGTAGGCCGCAGTCCATTGTTCCTTCTCCCACCCCCCGATGGGGGTGAAGGCAATCTCCGAAGAGACTCTAAGAACTGGATTCTGGTTGAGGCAGGTCCAAAGGTGAAAAACAAGGAAGAGAGAGCGAAGAGAGAAGTGATCTCTTATTTAAGTTGTGAGGAGGTCACGCCCTATAGCTGTGACTGACACAATCAAACGGTGGCACCTTTGGAGGGAAAGTAACTTGTCTTTGTCTGTGGAAGGTGATGGGGGTCTTCTCATAAAACTTAGCTGAAATTCTTTTGATCTTGATAAGTGACTCTGGACAAACTACAAATGCAAACAGAGTCTTCTCATATCTCCTTTTGCTTGCTTTGAAGCTTAGGAGTAGTAAATACCCCACGGAGAAGCAAAAGGGTTTGCCTTTTGATGATGGCAATCAAGGAACCAGTGGGGGGGGGTTATGGTAACTTCTGCTGGCAAAATTGATCCATTAGGGAAAACCTGGTCTGGAGGGCTGCAGCTCTGCAGAGTTTGATTCAAACCGCAAACAAGCTCTTCAGGATTACTAAAAACTTCAAGGCAGGTGTGTTTGAGCTAGTCATAGCTCAATTCTGCAGAGCTGAGCCCTCCAGAACCAGGATTGCCCACCCCTGATTTAAAACAAAATCAAATTAAAAATGTTTCAAGTTGTTTATTAACTTAACTCTTTGTTAATTAATAATTGTGGTTTCTTGTTTGGTAAGTAAAAATAAAGAATAATTCAAAACATAATGGGTGGCCTTTACTGTTCATGATCATGTGTTTCATTAATGTAGCTGAGTAGGAGGGGTTTCAGTTACCAGCATACATGTACACTTACCTAAAGCATTATTAGTAACACCTGTTCAATTTCTCATTAATGCAATTATCTAATTAACCAATCACATGGCAGTTGCTTCAATGAATTTAGGGGTGTGGTCCTGGTCAAGACAATCTCCGGGACTCCAAACTGAATGTGAGAATGGGAAAGAAAGGTGATTTAAGCAATTTTGAGCGTGGCATGGTTGTTGGTGTCAGACTGGCCAGTCTGAGTATTTCACAATCTGCTCAGTTACTGGGAATTTCACGCACAACCATTTCTAGGGTTTACAAAGAAAGGTTTGAAAATCATCCAGTATGCGGCAGTCCTGTGGGCGAGAATGCCTTGTTGATGCTAGAGGTCAGAGGAGAATGGGCCGACTGATTTAAGCTGATAGAGGAGCAACTTTGACTGAAATATCCACACGTTACAACCGAGGTATGCAGCAAAGCATTTGTGAAGCCACAACACGCACAACCTTGAGGCGGATGGGCTACAACAAGCAGAAGACTCATCTCCACTACAAATAGGAAAAAGAGGCTACAATTTGCACGAGCTGACCAACATTGAACAGTTGAAGACAGGAAAAATGTTGCCTGGTCTGATGAGTCTCGTTTTCTGTTCAGACATTCAGATGGTACAGTCAGAATTTGGCTTAAACAAAATGAGAACATGGATCCATCATGCCTCGTTACCACTGTGCAGGCTGGTGGTGGTGTAATGGTGTGGGGGATGTTTTCTTGGCACACTTTAGGCCCCTTAGTGCCAATAGTGCATCGTTTAAATGCCACGGCCTACCTGAGCATTGTTTCTGACCATGTCCATCCCTTTATGACCACTATGTAAGTAGTATAATCATATACTATGTGTCAAAATGTTTGATTGATTTATGACCCTCCTGTCAAGGGTCTGTCATCCTGACAACCTGTCAGTCAGATCTTCTTTATGACCTGTCAATCTAATTGACATTTGATGTTTTATGACTGTTGTAGGGGTGCCTATGGCCCCCACTTTTCCTGCAGGGTTAGTCCCCCAAACCCCAACACCTTTTTAAACTTGGCTGCTTTTTCTATCAGGACACATGCTGTGAAATGTGTTTTGTGTATTAGCAAATTAGAGAGATAGAGGCATGGATAGGCTAACTCATGTAATATGTTCGATTGTCACGGCGGACTTAGTTAATTTTTGTAACAAGTTGATAAGACATGCCCCCCATATCATTCAAAATAGTTTTTGTAACATGGAATGATTTGTCACGGACGGTCTTAGTTAAATTTTGTAACAAGGTGATAAGATATGTTCCTATGTCATTCAAATTAGTTTTATGTCTTGTCACTCCAAAAAGGATAGTTTTATGGCCTGTCAATCTAAAAAATGATAGTTTTATGGCCTGTCAATCTAAAAAGGATAGTTTTATAGCCGACTTGTCTATCTAAAACCACGTACCATCAATAAATGTGTTTTTCACCCTTTTGACATGACATCACCGAGGGGTCACATTACCGTATGAAAGCTGTTTGTGTATTTTAAATGAATGAGAGAAATCATGTAAATGTTTGTGTGATGTTTCTTCTAAGAGTTACTTTGAAAAAAGAGTTCAAGACCGACATCTAGATTTAATTTAGGATATAGCTATGCCTAGACGAGCCGTCTGTATGTGTAAACCTAAGCCGTGGTGATGTTCTTGTTATGCTAACGGTTTGTTTGATAGAGACATTTGGTAGACAAACACCGTTACATGTCTACTAGTGTTGTTAAGACATGTAATGAAACAAAACATAAGATTTAGTAAAAAAAAAAAAATAGAAAAGGTAATAACTTTTCATACACTTATAAGAGGTGCTACTTTTGGTTGATTTACCAATAAATAGTTTTGTAGTTGTTATTGTAATGTTTTAGTGACTTTATATGTTGGTTTTGGTTATACCTCAATCAATTTACCTACTAGGTATACAGGGAATACACACAGCTTTTGGGTGTAGATTTGAAATATGTTAATGACGGACCCCCCACTACGTGCACAAATGGTCTGGTTTCTTTAAAAAGTTTAAAAGAGGGTTCTTGTAGTCACGAGTCCTTGTGTCGAGACGTACGGACGTGTTGTGGTAACAGATATTCAATACTCTTTTGTTGTATTGAAAATAACTTACAGTTTTCTAAAATGGCAAGCTTTCTGACCGGTATGTTGGTTTTCATTTTCTCTTTATAACAAAAATAAATAAAAATGTCTGTATATAACTTTTTGTTACGGTTGTCGGAGATTGCTTAACAGGTTGTATCATACCGTAGGTGCATTAAACGATCCGAGATATTCTTGGCTTCCAGAAGAACTAAACGCTCTAAATCACGCAGTAGGTACGTGTGTCTAAAACTTTTTTTTTTTATATATAAATCATTGTTCGTAGAAAAACACCGCAATGTTTGTTACACATTATTTTTTATCAAAACAGGACCAACACGGGGGTCTGCCGACACAGCCTCACAAAACCCTGACGTTAGAAGGAGACTCATTGGTAAGTAGATATGTCTATAGTTAAGCCCTTTATAAACATGTTAGTCAAACATTTTCTTTTTACATATGTCAACAGTATCTGGAGACATACAAAACGACGAAACACCTCAGTATGGCTACGGCGATAACGACTCATTAAGTAAAATATACTTATTTGTTATATGTTTTTGATAATCTGCTAGAAATGTAGATATGTGTTTTATATAATGTGTTTTGTAGGGTCTTTATCGCTATTGGTGGCAAACATCTCGAATAATGTAAACATTTCTACAGACCCTGCGGCACCAAGTGCCTCCATTAGAGCACCAAGGACATTTGTAACGGCTGCTCAAATTCACACGGAGTCCATCGCAGGCTACAACTCCGCTGCAAAATCTACATAACGGGTCCGGTGAGTGAGTCTAAGGCTTTTTTTTATTTTTATTTATAAACATCTTGAACATTTTTGGTTATCTCTCTCGCCTAATACATATTTTGTTTTACTATTTATTTCAGAGGCTGTGTGGGACGACGATTTAGTTGAAGCGTGGGAAGCGGCAGAGTTCACCCAGGCCGAACCAACAGGGGGTTCGGCTAATAATACATAGATTGATTCAGGCCCTGACACAGCGGTGTTGCCATCTAATCAAGAGGCGTTCAGAGCGGAATCTGGTACGAATCCGACGGCGACCCCGGCTTCTGTCTTTGAGGCAGCGGCGATTTTACTTCTTTTGGATCTGATTAGCGACGAATTGAGGATTGCGAGAGATGATCGGCGGCGTTTGCGTGATGAAAGACGGCGAGACAGAAGGGACTTTGAAAAGTTAAGGAGTGTCATCACCTCAACTTCAGTATCGCTGAGAGAAGGTCTTGCAAGACAACGGTTGATTCGTAAGGCTCTAAAAGACATTCAGGACGGTCAAGCGCAAAGTGTTGTATGATTTATGGAGATCATTAATATGGGCAGACGCAGATCTGGTGAGTAAACACCGTGTATATAAATCACTTTGCACATGTTTTAATGTTTTATTGTTTTTATTTTTATTGATACTGTTTGTATGTGTTATTGTTTTTAAAAAGTGTGTATATGAGGGGTTTCAACAGTGTTATTAAAAAGTTTTAAATAAAATATTGTGAAATGGCCGCAAAACGTTGTCAGGGGTCAGATGATTCTAAAAATTGAGTCAGCGGCAAAAATATTTAGATACCACAGTGACGGTGATTCACACCCCCCACAAAGTGTTTCAGACACGTTACAGAGTTTAATTTACACAGTCAGGTCGATGCATAGACCGACAACTACAACCGAGTCTCTTTTAGCTTTAATTAGTACTGTTCGTTCAATGTCAGACGTACAGCCAGAACCAATTGTGGCTCTAGATGCACATGTTTTAAATCAACATCAAGTTGGTTACGGATTAGATGATCAGACAAGCGAATCCACTGACGCCCCAGAATGTTTAGGTCCTGATGTTGATGACGAAATTGGTGATGCAGACATTGTTGATGCGGATATTGTTGGTGCAAATAATGTAGGAGCTGATATTGTTGATGATGATATCGTTGTTGATGATGAACCGGTTGTAAGAGATGTAAGAAATGTTCAGACAAACGAAACAACCATACCCTCTGTTTGTTTAAATCCGAGCGAAGCTCAGCGATTAGTAAGAGAGGGCGGTAGTGTTGGTGATTATACTGTGGTCCCTAGAAGGAGGTTTAACAGCTTGGAAATACATAGAGTATTGAATCTGCGTTCGATAACATCCAACGATATGGCAGACTATGTTCTTCTTTTATATGAGGCATTGACAGAAATAGTTCAATTTTCACGACAGCTGGCTGGTGATGGCGGTTTGATTAATATCACGTTACGAGGTGCTAGTCTGACAGCTGATGTTAATACACTATTGTCACCTAGCAACAACTATAGCGTAGAGCTTTTTGAATACCAGATCGAAAAGATAATGCAGAGCAACGCAGATGTGTGCGTTGACGATAGATTGGAATTGAAAGTGTCTATAGCCATGTGTAGACAAGGTGGTGCGTATAGAAAACTACGTGACACAGCTCATGATGAGGTTATTGCGAGAAACAGAATTAATCTTTTCTGCCCCGTTAATATCTCAAACAATCTGTGTTTTGCTATTTGTCTGGCACATTTTCTGAACCCCCAAAAACAACACACAGAGTTAATACCATTAGCTTCAGCATTGCAGAATGCTGCTGGTCACACGGATCAGGATATGATAGGATTTAATGACATAGCAAAGTTTGAACGTCTGTCTTATGTTAAAATAGTGGTCTTCCACAGGTCAGACACTGGTGTTTTGGAAAAGTACAACACAAAAGATGCGCCACATAACAGAACAGTGTTTTTGTACCTGCACGATGGTCATTATTTTATGATTAAGAATTTAAAAGCTTTCATAGGTACGCCTTACGTTTGTGAATTTTGTAACAGGGGTTACACATGCCGTAGAGATCACAGCTGTAAGTATGTGTGTGATGTGTGTAATGGGTCTGAATGTTTCAGACACGCTGTGAAAAAAAGACAATGTAGTGATTGTCTTCGTTACTGCCCCATACGGAAAAAAACTGGAAAAAACATATACGAATTTACCACTACCTCAGTAGTAAATCTTTATATAAGGATAATATGTGCAATATATGGTTTACTCCTGAAAGTGGCCCCTTTTGCATTTTTCTCATACAACTATATTATGAGAAACAAATATCCATAAAGTGAACATTGTGTATGACATTTATAGGTCATGTGCATGATAAACTATATTTTCTTTAAATGTTCCATGTAATGTTCGTAGTTTTTAATTATATGTTGCAGTTCAATATGTGTATGCTTTTTATATGTAAATCAACCCAATTATATATGTTTTTTGTTTGTAGCGTGTATTTACTGTAAAAGGAATCTATGATGTCTTTCTATGTTTCTTATATGTTCCATGTAATGTTTGTCGTTTTTAATTATATGTTGCAGTTTAAAATGTATATTCCTTTTATATGTAAATCAACACAATTTATATGTTTTTTGTTTGAAGTGTGTAATTACTGTAAAGGAAATCTATGATGTCTTTCTATGTTTTTTATATGTCAACCAATTTAAAATTACTGTCACTATAAAAAAAACATAGTTTTTCTTTTTGACTTCTGTACACAATTCTGTACACTTTTAAACTGCTAGAGCAGACATGGTTAACATGCAATTATTAATTCCTTCCATGTAGTGGTATATGTCAATCTAGATCTGTAATATGGAAAACATAGGCCTAGACGTTTCACAGATGTAAACATTCAGCTTTTTTATTAAATGAAAACAAACAGCTATACAAACTACAGTAGCTGTATTACTTTAGATTACAATTAACATGCCAATCTCACTAACATGCCCTCAACACTAATTAAATGGCCTCCAAAGGCAGAAGTTTAACTGTGAGGTGTGGAGGTTTTACTTTTAGACCTGAGCTCGGTAATCTTGGCATTGATCGTGGTTCCGATGCTGGACAGTGGAGTCCCTGGAAACCTCTCAAGAGTTGCACCTACACATGAAACAAACACAGAAAAATGCAAACATGTACTATAGTAGGTTGTTGTCAGGAGATACAGAATAGTGCACTGAATAGTGAATATAAACATAAAAGCTTTCATAAAGCTGAAAACCTACTGTAAATGGCATCCAATTTATTTTTGTCCAGTGGTAGACGAGTATCTCCTCCACTTCTTTTGGTCCCCCGAAGATTGCTCACCAGTAATATTTCCAATGGGAAGACTGCAGTGAGGAGATGCCTCACAAACACAGTGGCTGAATTTGAATTGAGGGCATAGGCCCATGCTATTTTGTCAATCATGACTCCAGTCCCAGGATGAATCTCCACCTGTTTAGATAAGGACCCAAGGAGAGCATTAAAACTGGAATATGGTATGTTTTGTCATCTCAACATATGTGGAGCAATATTCCAGATTAAAAGCATTCTAGGGTCTATTTGAGCATGGGAACGAGTAAAACTTTTGTTCAAAAGTGATTTTAAACGCATAGCAGCATTTTTCTAGTTTGATGGATGGAAGCATTCGCAGCACTTTAGCTTGCAATGAACACTCTATGGAAAGATCGTAGGATGCATTCAGTCGCAACTTAACCACTAACAAGGCTCAATATAGAATCATACTTCATCAGTTGTATTAAGAGGATCCCTACACAAAATATGAGTGTCAAAAACATTGTAAGTGTACACAAAGTTAATTTAAAAAGAATGTTTATGAAGACTGTTCAAATGGACCCTAGAATGATTCTTTCCCAGAATATTGCTTTAAGATACCGTATAAAGGGTTAGACATACTCATTGCAAGGACGTCTCACATACAGTACATATGTTTTCTATCTTAAGTATTTATTTATTCTTTGAAAATAGATTACCTTAGATGACTGGGAGACAGTTGGTGATGGAATGGGGGGAGATGCAGATGTGGCTGTAGAGAGCCTAGAACTTGGGGACTTATCAGGGGTGGGTCCTGAACTGGATGTTGACCGAGGAGAACCTTGCAAGGTCAGCCTTGGTGTGGTAGTCTTAGGAGGTGTAATTGAATCCATTATTTTTTTCATGCCATATAGGAGTCCTGGCACATCTAGTTGCAGAACAAGACAGGAACAGAACAGAAACAGTTGTCATCACTCCACAAGCTAGCCTACAGTATAGTCACAATACTTCCTACAGTTATTTAGACAAAATGTGTATCTGTGTAGTTGTTAGGGCTGGGCGATATGGACCAAAAGTCATATCCCGATATATTTAGGTTGAATATCGATATACAATATATATCCCGATATTTTTTCCGCAAAGTTAGAGCTGTAAAATGAAATGTTCAGTCAAATATGTTATTGAAAACTCACTACTCAAATAACAATACAATGTCAACATAAAACTGGAGTGCATTTTTTGAAATCAAAGCTCCGTAAGGTGCACATTTAAATAAAAAAAAATCTTAAATAAAAATAGCCTATAAAATAAAATAGGTAAATAAGGTAATATATATAAGGTAATAAAAATATTTCTATGAGAAAAGTAGCATGCAGTTTCACAGCAGTGCAGAGAGGGGAGCAGTGCAAATAGCTCCGGTCAGCGGCTTGCGTGGAGCAAGGATCACGGCGCAAATTTGAACTATATCGATATGCGATATGGTCTAATCCCATATCGCATTTTAAAATATATCGATATATCATTTTTATCGATATATATCGCCCAGCCCTAGTAGTTGTCTAATGGCTTAATATGAATATGACTCAACTACAGTTCATAAGAAGCAGTGATACCTTGAAGAACCATTTCCTTCCATTTGGTGTTCTCTACTTTAATGTCCTTGACCTCCTGCTTTAACTCCACCAGTGTCTTTCTCAGGTCATGATTGTCAACTAAATGAGGCTGGCCAGATCCATATGTCTTCAGGAAGTCTTCTGCAGGGTCCGCCCTCACCTTTGACTTCTGGATGTCAAGATAAACAGAATTGATAGCAATACTTGGTTACCCATAATGTACTGTAGAACTGAATCAGCAGTGTTCAATTTATATATTACCACTGGAAAATATGATAATTACATATACTACTGTAAGATAAAAGTAAATTAATGTCACCTTAACTTTCTTTGGCTCAGTCTCAATATCAGTGGAATCATCTGATTCGCCCCTATATTTTGAGGGGGCCACCGACACCCTTTTGGTCAGCTGCGGTCTTTCCACCTCTTCCAGCAGAGAGTTTAATTTACAGGTGTTTTCAAAGCGGGTACCTAGAGAATAGAGTTTGTCAAACACCATAGTTCATTTCAAACAACTACTTTAGTCTATGCCAATTATAGTTCATACAGAAAAAAAATATTGTTTATGATTGGATGCTAACCAATGCCTTTGAAGTGAGTGTTAATAGTGAGTTAAATAGGACAATTAAGGACAAACTTACCACTAACAAAAAGCACATCTCCTTTATAGTGAGGCCACCCTCCCTTTGGCTTCTTTCCGTGGCGCCACTCAATAAAGGCTGAGTAGGGGGAAATTGGATTTCCATCTTGGTCCATTTTGGAATCATCATAACTCCTTATAGCATCAGTTTTCACATCACTGAACTTCCCTGAATCTTCCCCTTCAATCCACTGTACCACAGCAAACTTTCTCTCCATATCCTTAAAAGATTAAAAGTAAATATATGCATTGTTAGCAATCAGCATAACACCGGGTATAGGCTTAAATGTGAGGAAGTCAAACACCAATCTTCTGCCAAAGGACACTTTAGATATTAATTTTAAGATACATCTTGACAGTGTAACCTACCGGCTCCCTGCTATAACTTAACTCGCAGTTAGCAGCTAACTTTCTGTGAGTTCAGCTTTCCTACCAGAGCACCCTCATAAATTATTTGTATTTTTATTTTAAAAATATGAGCTCAACTACAATAGCAACAAGTCTATTAACATTACAAAAGGTAAGATTACTTAGTAATTAGGGTGACCAGACGTCCCGTTTTTCCCGGGACAGTCCCGTATTTCAACTCTAATTTTAGTGTCCCGACTTATTATGAAAAAAGCATGATTTGTCCCGTATTTCATTGTTAATATATATATATATATTGTTCCTGAGTGATAGCGTGCGTGAGTAGCCTACTCCTCTCATACGGAATAGCCTAATAAAACTAGCAAATCACCTCACAGTATATTTTCGAGAAAAAAAATTCCATCCAAGAAGAGAAGGCAGAAGGACAATTCAATTCCATCCAATCACAATTCCCCCAATCATTCTCAAATTGCAGTTAGTTAGTGAAGGCGGAATCCGACATCAAGTGTAATGTATACGAGACGAGACCACGGATAAGCTTAATTGACTCACTCAAGTTCAAAGATGTCAAAGAAGTTCCTGTACATTCAACGACGATCTTCAGAAAGAGTTTAAATTTCTCAAAAGAGAGTCACAATCAGAGGCAAGCAAATAAAGATGCGACATTTGCGGGGCTCGCTTTTCTATTACTCACGGAGGCCGAGCCGACATTACGCAGCATATGCACACACAAAAGCACATGGACGCTGCTAAAAGTAAGTGTGCTACTCCAAGTGTCAGCGAATTTTTTGCGAAGCAAAGTTTGTGGGTTCTATGTCTGTCCCGTATTCCACTCTGAGAAATCTGGTCACCCTATTAGTAATGTAACATTAACTTCGTGGCAGCTCCACCACTTCCAGTTATAGTTCTATCAGCTAACATTACCATTAAGTTAGCAGGCTACACTGTATGACATAGGTAGCACTAACTAAAAGATTCTGTTAGCTTCAAAGGTGCCGTCTTCTGTAAACGAGGGAATGTTGGAAGCTACAGCCCAACAAAAATAGCTACACGAATGCACAACTATTTTAAGCCAAAACACTCAAATACTGGGTAATTCACTTACTTCTGGTAGATGCAATCCTTGGATTCTCTGGCTGACGTGACGACGACGGCTGGCATCAGTCCTCAATTCAAAAGTTTAGCCAGATCTCGTAGAATTTTGCGAGATCTGGAGTCACGCCTTTTTCTCTGCATTCGCTGTTTTCGTTTCGTTCTTTTCTTACTCGCTGTCCTTGTTCTTGACCTTGCGGGTTTGAATGATAATGGCAAAGACTAGGGCAGTATACAGTCATTTCTTTTAAAAGACAAATGATGAAAAGAAAACGCACTTCTCAGGAGAAAGAAAACGAGTGGCTGAGGAAGAAGTTTCCTAAACGTACTCTGAGCAGATGGAAAAGAAGGTTTGTAGCCTAGAACCATTTCCTGATGCAGTTAGGCATTTCTTTTGGCAGCATCTTAATTAATTAATTAGGCCGTACCTGATTATTTCTTAATTCGAAATAAATTAATTGATTACCTGTTTAATTCCTAAGTAATTTCGTTACCTGTTTATTTCCTAAGGAAAATCACCAGAACATGCGCAGACATTGAGCAACATAGGCCTACTATACAATATGTAAGTGTAGGCTACCACATTTTTTGTCCTAAATGTTGTGGCCTAGTGAAAAAATGGATGGCTGATGTTATGACTCTTAGTCTAACTTTGTGGAAATAGGCTACTTGTATTGTTTCAATGTTGCTTTTGTATATTTATGCATAGCTTCATATCTGCACTAGCCTACCACACTGGATTATGGAAATTTATTGAAATGATGGACATAACATTTGGGAAAAAGAGCTTTTCTGCAATGTCCGAGAGGCAGGCACAAGTGAGACAAAACTAGACCTATAGCCTAATGTCATTGTAATTGCCCCTATGCCTTTTCTGACCCCCATCCCCACACACACACAGGAAAATGATGAAGATTGTAGTCAAAGAGAAGAAAACACAAGGGCACCTTTCACATTGGCACAGGTAAGCTGACAGTTAAGCATTGTTAAACTTTCTTTTGCTATCCATCTGATTTTTGTGCCTGATTTGGATTATTTTGTATGATTTGTGTAATTAAGGAAACCAACGAAGATACCAGCCAAGGACAAGAGCCGGCAGGAGAACATTTCACATTGGCACAGGTAAGCCACCCCCCCCCAACTCTCTCTCTCTCTCTCTCTCTCTCTCCCTCCCTCATAATTTGTGATTTGTGTCCTTAGGAAAACAGTGCTATCAGTGAAAGAGAAGAACAGACAGAATGTTTCACATCAATGCAGGTAAGCAGCATGCAATCTCTCTCTCTCTTTGTTTTTCTCACTGTATTTCTTTTAAAGGTTTTGTATGTGTATTCCTCTCAGGAAAACAATGAAGATAGCAGCCAAAGAGAAGAGCAAACAGAAGAACCCTACACATTGGCAGAGGTAACAATAGTTGGCCTACATACACATTCAGTGGAAAAATTTGATTTGACATAATCTTACAAGACAAGCAATGGCTGGAATAAACTCATGTTCATTATGCAATCCATGGAAGTGTATTGACACACTTATGTTCTGTCATTTATATATATATATATATATATATATATATAGCCTATATATATGTATGCTGCATTTTTTTCTCTCTCAAATATTATGAACCTGCATAATGATAAGTATAATGTAAAATTGAAAGCAAATATTAAGGTGATATCTAATGCTTTGTTTCTTTTTCTACAATTTTTAGGACAGAAATATCCATTCCCATGGATTAACCGAAGAGCAAAGCTGCATCTCAATACTATCCTTAGCACTGAAACACAACACTACAGGTGTATTGATGGAAGATCTACTGAAACTTCTAAGATTACATTCTGCTGGGACAAGTGCAGTTCCTGCAAGCAAGTATTTTTTGGAGAAACCATTAGCTAGTCTTGTAGATGTGTTTGAATACCATCATTATTGCAGACTATGCTCTAAATACCTTGGTATATCACAATCACAAGAATGCACACAAGAAACACTTTCATGTGTGTCATGTTCCTCATCCATAACAGTAAGGGACAGCTTACAACAAGGTCATTACTTTATTACTGTACCATTAAAGGAGCAACTGAAAGACATTCTTGAGAATCAAGGTATGCATGATCTTTGTTTTCGTGCAAATAGCGGCAATAGGCATGTAATAAATAATATATGTGATGGTGCCTTATATCAGACCTTGAAATCAAGCAGTGAGGAGGCTTTTCTGTCTCTTACATTTAATTGTGATGGTGTACCAGTCTTTAAGTCTTCAAAATTCAGTATTTGGCCAATATTATGTTGTGTTAATGAGATACCCCCTGAGACCAGAAATAAGCATGTACTTCTCTGTGCATTGTGGTTTGGATCAAACAAGCCAGACATGAGCTGTTACTTCAAACCATTTGTGAAGGAATGTACCAATCTTTCACAAGTTGGTTTTGAGCGGCAGCATCCTACTGATAAGTCATGGAGACATGTGAAAGTTCACCCATTGTGTTGTGTCTGTGATGCAGTGGCAAGGCCATTAGTACAGAATTTCAAGCAATTTAATGGTGAATATGGCTGTGGTGTCTGTCTTCACCCTGGTGTACAAAAAAAGAAAGGACAAGGAACTGCAAGGATGTACACATGTTTGGATGACAAACCAAGTGACAGAAATCATAAAAGCACAGTAGAAATAGGAAAAATAGCTGAAAGAGAAGGGAAAGCTATATTTATTTAATAACAGCCATCTGCTGTTGTAGATTTGCCCAAATTTGATCTAATCAATGGGATGGTCCCCGACTATATGCACTGTGTGTTGCTAGGTGTATGTAGACAAATGGCACCAGTATGGATGGAATCTAGGAACTACTCTGAGCCATGGTATATTGGCACACAAATACCACTCATTGACAGACACCTTTTAACCATAAAACCTCCAAGTGTTGTCGCTCGAGTTCCAAGATCTCTTACTGAACGCAAGTTCTGGAAAGCCCATGAGGGGCAACACTGGCTTTTGTACTATTGCCTGCCAGTTCTGAAAGGTATACTTCCAGAGAAGTACCTATCTCATTGGGCATTACTGATAGAGGGCATAAGCATTCTGTTGGGCTCTGAATTAACTACAGAGCAATTAAATCATGCTCATGGGGCATTAGTGTACTTTGTTGGTTGTGTCCAGTCACTGTATGGGGAGGAACACATGACATTCAATGTTCATTCACTTCTGCATTTAACCAGAAGTGTTGTGCATTGGGGTCCTTTGTGGGCCCACTCGGCCTTTATGTTTGAAGATTTTAATGGACACCTACTGAAACAAGTCAAAAGCAGTCAAGCTGTTCCACAGCAAATCTGCAATCGAGTAGTACTGTCCCGTGCTTTCCCCCGTTTAGCAAAGCAATTCCTAGCAAGTGCACCTGCAGAAGTTAAAGAGTTCTGTAATGAAATGAGAACTGGAAAGCCATATGTCAAGAGATTCACTGAGATGAAAGGCCTTGGTTCACCAGAAGTAAGAGAAATCTCTGTTTGTGACCAGGCTGCCCTCCACACAGTAAAAGATATTCCAACAATTTCTCCTGTTAAGTACTACAAGAGAATGGCTGTAAATGGAGAAATTGTTCATGGTCACACTTACAGCAAAACAAAGCAAAGAAACAACTGTGTTGTGCTTTTGAAAGATGGGAGTATCTTTAAAGTTTCACATTTCCTTGACACTGGTGATGAATGTTTATATGCCATTGGAAACTATGGCAATTGCACAGTGCAAAAGTTAGCCAAAGGATCTCTCATCAAAACTTCTCTGAAGTACATGTCAACTATCCACTTTCCCACAGGCTTTCACAAAGCTATCAACACTGCTCAGATAGTTAGGCCATGTATGTATATTCAATATACACAGTCCAGCTCGATTGTTTGTCGCTTACTGAAAACATACTACTGCAAATGATGGAATGAATTAAATAATTGTCAACATGGTCAATTAATCTGTTGCTATTGCTGATATTGAATTATATTCTAATATAAGATGCTACACATGTCTCTGATATATAGCCAACATTACTGTAATTAAATGCAACATGTAGTAATGAAAAATGTGCATGTAATTTTGTATTTCTTTAATAAAGTGACATGACCTCTTGTCAGTTGAGGCATGTGAAAAAAAAGACAAGTGTATAGCTGCTTTTTTGAATATTACAAGTCAGTAAGACCTGTATAATATTTGGGATTTTGTAAACTAAAAGGTATTTTTACAGCATGTTAGATGTTCACAGTGCTATGTCAGTGGAATGTTGACAGTGTCAACATGTCTTATGTTTTGTAAGGTTGTTGCATTACAATATTTGCATTATTGTGTTTTCACCATGGTTGACCAACTCCTCTCTTCACACACTCTCAATTACACACACACACCATCATAGTTTTCTCTCTCACTCTCATACACAAACAACACAGCAATCAAGTTTAAGCAAACAATCATCCCTTGTTTTTTTCTATAATTATGTGTTAAAAATGAACTTTCTCCCACACTTGTAAGGATATTGTATGTGGAATTAGTGTCATATATAGCCCTTACAGGTTACGCAGTTTTATATGTTTCATGCTACACACATTTACCAAGGATCTTGTAGCTGGTTTCACTGTCATATAAAAATCTTTCAGGATTCAGATAAAACATGTGAAAATTGTGTATGATTTGTCTATACCTTTTCCATATGGGGCAGATCTGACTATTGTTATGACATGCATAAGAAACCACCGCTAGGTCAACAGTTTTCGCAGTGTGTTGTGACCAACATTGTCCAAAATGCAATAGACGTTATCACATTAGCGGCACAGATCCTAAACCCCACAAATGCCCAGCAAGTTGTTGCCTCCATTGTGGTGATGTGTTGGTTGCTGATGGAGCCCATCAGTGATTCATACAACCGATAACCCCTAAGGAACCTGGTGTGAAATACATATTTTATGATTTTGAAACACGCTACCAAGACGGTAAACATGTTCCAAATTTTGTGTGTGCTACCACTTTTTCTGGTGAGGAATTCACAGCAGAGGGTACAGATTGTGTCGACAGACTCCTCAGACGTTTCAGACAACCGCGTTATATAAAACATTCATCCCCATGCATTTGGCCAATACAGCGGCCGCGTTAAACCTGTCCTGTGAGGATAAGGGCTACTTCCCACACCATTTCAACAGGGTAGAAAACGAAGATTATACAGACCCTTATCCAGGCAAGCATTTCTATGGGTACGAGACCATGAGTGATAAAGACAGAGGTCAGTTCGATGCTTGGTACACAACAGTCACCGATAAGGTGTTTGATTTAAAAAAAGAACTAGCCATGTATGGCAAGAATGACATTGTTTTGCTGAGGGAGGCATGTATGAAATACCGCGATGAATTCATGCATTGTACCGGGATTGATCCGTTTACGTGCACCACGTTAGCATCATGCTGTATGGCTGTGTACAAAACACATTACCTCCCAAAAGACACTCTAGCTCTTACCCACAACAATGCCTACACCAATCAGAACAAGGCCTACTCAGATGTCTCCATCGAATGGCTGGAATATGTAAAAAAAACACGGGGCATAGACATTCGACATGCTTTAAACTACGGTGAGGTGTCAATTGGTAAATATTTTGTTGATGGGTATTTTGAGAATTCGGATGTAAAGACAGTTTTTGATTTTTTTGGATGTTTCCGCCATGGATGTTTAAAATGTTTCAGACATGAACATGTTAACCCCCTTTCAAAACTATCCTATGGTGATCTCAGAAGACAGGTTGATGACAAACTTGTAGTGTTGAAACAATTTTATGGTCTGAAGGTGGAGGTGATGTGGGACTGTGAGTGGAAAACAGCCAAACAATCCAATCCTGTTGTAATTGTTTTTATGTCCACATATAAACACCCTGAAAGATTGAGACCATGCAACGCTTTATTTGGGGAGTGTACTAAAGTGTTCAAATTGTACCATAAGGTCGCAGAAGGTGAGAAAATAAGATATGTCGATTTCACAAGTCTGTATCCGTTCTGCCAAGCCAGAAAGGAGTACCCAGTAGGTCACCCACAAATCATTTTCAAGGATTTTGAACCTCTAGAAAATTATTACGGACTTGTGAAATGCTGTGTTTTACCACCGCGTAAACTACTACATCCAGTGCTTCCCATGAGATTTGGTGGCAAGTTAATATTCCTCCTCTGTCGCACCTGCACCTGCACCGAACAACAAAACCAAACAACCCCCTGCCGACACACCGATGATGAAAGATCCATCTCCGGTACTTGGGTTAGTATTGAATTGTTAAAAGCTGTAGAGAAGGGATATTTTGTGACGAACATAGATGAGGTGTGGCATTTTCCACAGCGGTCGGATACCTTGTTTTGCGAATATGTTAAAACATTTAGTGGTTATCCAGAACATGCGGCAACAGACACTGACAAACAATCATACATCGACGACTATTTTGAAAAAGAAGGGATTCAACTGAACCCTGCTAAGATAAGTCACAACCCCGCACGTCGCTCAATCAACAAGCTATTGCTTAATAGTTTGTGGGGCAGGTTTTCAATGAGGGAAAACCTACCCACAACAGAGTTACTTTCAGACCCTGAGGAGTTTGCTCAGCATATTTTTGGCAATGGTTATGACATCAAACATTTCTCATTTGTTTCAGACACTGTAGCGATAATTCAATGGTGTCATGCTGATGGTAAAGGTGGCCAGACCCGTGATATAAACATTTTCTTAGGAGCATTTACAACAGCACATGCTCGTTTAGAGCTGTATGGTCTAAAGGATAGGTTGTCCGATAGATTGTTGTACTGTGACACAGACAGTGTCATTTTCACATCCAAAGACGGTGATTGGGATCCACCATTGGGGCCTTACCTAGGTAATCTCACCGATTAAATAGGGTCAGGGGGCTTCATAACCGAATATGCATCAGGACGCCTCGAAGACATATTATCGCACCAACCAGGGGCGCAACTACCCAGTGTTAGGGGGGTATGCAGAAACAGTTTTGGCTCTCCCCCTGCTAAATAAAAGTGTGCCGGACATCATCATGTATGGGCTCGAAATAATAAAGGTTTATTTTAAAAGTATATCAGACAGCTACTGTAAGCCTACCATAATTATGTGGTATATGAACACAAATATATAAAAATGTATTCATGGCCATTTCTTTCTTTTTGCCGTATCTAAAACGTACCGATCCGTACCGAAACGTGACACAAGTGTATCGTTGTAACCGTTACACCCCCACCTTTTCCATATTAATAATATTAAGAAATTAATCTGTGTGTAGATCTCCCTCTACACTTCCACCTAATGTTAGACCTACCTGTTGCTTTCCCCTGTCTTTCCTGATCCAGCATCCTCACACCTGAATAAAATGAACTCGCTGTTAAATATAGCAGCCTAAATAAAATGTTTAAATCAGCCTAGGGATGACATCAGATAAGACAACTATTATGCAGTAATACAGATATTTCATGCATGGCATTGGTACAATAGAGTTTAACCAAAATATAAATGTAGATATCAGCAGCAACATTAATTTGTACGGAAGCCGTAAAGTGCCAAACAAAACAACAAATCGCAAAACAAACAACAAATCTAAAAGCCAAAAAACGAATCCCAAATCACAATTACAAATCTGAAAACGCAACACCAAATCTGAAAACACAACGACAAATCCGGAAACAAAATAACAAATCAGAAAACACAACGACAATTCGGTCAAACCGGAAAAGGTAGGTCTTTTGTGTGACCGGGGTAGTTACTGCTGATTGGACGGAACCCCTGTCAATCAAGATAAACAGGAAGTACAGTTCTGTAGCTAGCGGTACAGAATAACAAGAAGAAGTAGCTGGCGGCAGTGTACACAAATATATAATGTACTGTCCTTATTGTGGGTTCAAATTTGGTGTTTTGCATCTGCTCTGAAAGCATTCCTGACATCGATTACAGTTTTTCTCAATTGTTTACACACATTTTCTGAAAGCACGCCTCATATTCTCAGAACTCTACACACAAATCAAAAAACACAAACACAATGGGCAAAACCCCTCAATTCTCCTGCAAAATGAAACTTTACATTCAAAACAATGTTCTTTCTTCTCAAAATGGTATTTTGTTTTCAAATGACACACACAAACCATCATATGAATAGACATTTATAAGAACCGGTTGAACACTGAAGTGCTCTTTATAAAACACTATGACGAATGGAAAACACTTCTCCGTTCATCATTATGACTTTAAGTCTTGATTTGGTTCAGTGTTACACTTACTACAGACTTACTACATATATATTTACATTTTATTCCAATTGTTAACACACAATTTTTCAAACTAGTCTGGTTTTATCAAAATACTTAACACAATTCACAAAACCACACACCCAAACTGCAAAATACCTCATATATCCTGCAAAAGGAAGCACTGCAACCGAAACTACACATAGCATTATCAAAATCAAACTTTTGCATGAAATGGCACACACTTCATTCATATTACCAGATTTTTGCCTAACCAACTACACACTGTTGGGCATAATGAAAAGCACCCCCATCTTTAGTATGCTTTGCCATACTCCTAAAATATGTATCAGATTATTCACATGCTCAGAAATATTTGCAGATACACACACATGCTGTTGCAACATTTTATTTTTTATTTTTTCCACTACAGTAAACAAGTCAATGCAACATATGCACAGCAGATATATTTACATGGGACTGAACAAAAATATTCTTACAAAAAACAGTAAACTGAAAAATAATTTCAGAAAAAATAAATTACAGTAAAAAAAGAGGCAAGAAATTTAATTAGGCAGCATCTTGCCCCACAGCCGGGTCTGGCCACAATGCCTCGTCAACATCACAGGCAATATCTTCCCTTGCCAGACATCGAGGGAAGAAGCGTCTTGAGTGCCTTATCCATCCCTGAATTGCACCCACATCAATGTCATCACATGCCTCTTCCATGGCCTGCACAAGAGGCATGCGCACAAAGGGCTGCCGGTCGTATACCTTCCACCGCCATGCCGAAAAGAACTCTTCTATGGGGTTCAGAAATGGTGAGTATGGTGGGAGGTATTGCACGAGAAATGTTGGGTGGTCATCAAACCAGTTTTGGACTGGGGCTGCACGATGAAAGCTCACGTTGTCCCATACTACAACGTACCGGTTTCTTTGATGGTCTGCATCATTCATACGCTCTGGTGGTATGAGAATGTTGTGAAGTCTGTCCAGAAATGTGAGAATATGGGCTGTGTTGTATGGTCCAAGGTTGGCATGACGGTGGAGGACACCATGCATACTGGAGATGGCAGCGCACATTGTGATGTTCCCACCACGTTGGCCAGGAACATCTACAATGGCTCTGTGGCCACTGACGTTTCTCCCCCTTCATCTGGTCTTTGCTAGGTTGAACCCAGCCTCATCTATAAAGATGAACTCATGTGGGATTGCATGAGCATCCATTTCCAGTACTCCCTGAAAACAAAGAACAAAATCAGTCAATATGGTGTTATCCAGTACACTGGGAAACAATGTTGCATGTAGTGTACTGCAGTCAATATAGTACTTACATCCACATATGCTCGTCTTAACTCTTTGTTTCTTTGAGAGTTTCTCTCAAATGGCACCTTATAAAGTTGTTTCATTCTGATTTGGTTTCGCTTGAGAATGCGAGCCAATGTGGACAGACTGACTCGTTGAATATTGTTAAATAAGGTGTTGTCTTGGATGATGTGGCTTTGAATTTCTCGTAATCTGATTTCATTATTTTCCAAAACCAAGTTTACAATGGCAGCTTCCTGTACCCCGGTGAAAATTTGGCCCCTTCATCCACCATGGTGTCGTCTCTAAGTCCTTCAGAAAATATATAATAAAAATATATATAGGGCTTGGACAATGCAGCCTAAATATTTCCCCCCACAGTAGAGAACATTGTAAAGGAAACTTGTACAGTTCGTGAATGGCTGATGTCATACACCAAGTAAACAGGTGTCCCCCAACTGATACACTACGACATGGGGTATACTACATGTGTACTACATAAATTTTGGTACATACCTGTTCTCCAGTCTAAAGGTCCGGATGACAGAGGCGACAGTAAAACAGCTCAAGTTTGGCTGCACTCTCTGTCCAGCCTCACGCATTGTCATCCCATGGTTGATGAAATGATCTACTAAGGTTGCTCTGATTTCATTTGAAAGTGTTTGTCTTCTTTGGCCATGAACTCCTCTACCTGCTCTACCCCTACTTCTCACTCTTCCTCCCCCTCTTATTCTCAACCTCCCTCTTCCTCTTCCTCTCTCTGCAATGTCTTCCATTGTTGTTGTAAAAAAAAAGGTTCTCACCTGTGGTCTTTTAATAGTGCTTACATCCTGATTGAAGTGTTACAGTTTTTTTTATTCACTTCGGTACTATTTTCACAAGTATGTGGTAAAACCTCACAACTGTTAGTACAAAACTCAAAGCAGATCATCAAAAAGTCTGTTTTTTCAAACATGTAATCACATGTTCAATTGACAAAGTACAATGCACAAAATGACACAATTACTTTTTCACCACACCTAATCAGTGTGTCATCAAAGAACTACCTTTCATTTGAAGTAATTGTCTTTCACAATGCAATGCCCATGATACTTTTGATATGCTTCTCATCTATGTTGGGTAAATACATTTGACCAACACTTAATCCAACTGATCTGAATGGTTAATCACTGAACCGTTTGGTAAACCTATATTTTTTCATTTCAGCAATAATACTGTAAGAACTACAGAAATAAAATGTGTTTTTGTACGAACATATAAATTAACCACACATGATGAATACTCGTTATTGCTCATTGATTTCAGATAGGGGTAACCACAATTGGTCATTAGATATAAAAGTGGGGGTGTAAACACTGGCAATTTCTTTCAACATGGAGCACGATAGACAACAAGGAATAGGAAGAGCTCATGGACAAGGGATCCGTCAGAGAGGTGGGCATGGGCACCAACAGAGAGGTCAGAGAGGCGGGCATGGGCACCAACAGAGAGGTCAAAGAGGTGGGCATGGGGCCCATCAAAGGTTTGGTCATGAGTTCTGGAGAGGCAGAACTGTTGTCTCTAATGAAGTTACGTAGAGAAAACCGGTTAGTGTGGAGGATGTATCATATTACATTCACAATAAATTGTATTGCATGTAAATTCATCAGACATGTTACAGTATTTATACAGTATGATCTATTGACAGTATACTCTGTTCAATGCTTAGAATTGACAGAAAACCCCATAGTGGTGGCCGTGGCCCTGTGCTGACCGACCAGCAAGAGTTGGCAGTGGTGGAAATGGCTGTCAGAAATGAAACAGTTAGAGTGAACTGGTTAGAGTGTTGGACTTGTGATCAGAAGGTTGCTGGTTCGAATCTCAGTGCCAGCAGGTCATGACTGAAGTGCCCTTGAGCAAGGCACCTTACCCATGATTGCTCTGCAGTAATGTGCCACTGTAAAAAAAAAATGACTTGAAAGTCGCTTTTGTCTGCCAAATGAATAAATGTAAATGTAGCCCGCCTTTTAAAGAGGCAACAGGTATCAATGAAACACATTTACCTGGTGCCTTTTGAGACAAACAATGACCGGGTGAAAGGACTAAGGGCTGAGTATGTTCAGGTACAGCACTATATATTGTATTACTGCTACTATTTGATGCATCACATATTGGAACAGCACTGTAAAAAGAACTAACCAAAATATATTTTTTAGAGGGTTATGGTGCTTGACGCTGATGTGAACCATCACAAGTACATTTTTGTTGATGAAGCGGGCTTTAACCTTGCCAAAACTCGTTGTCGTGGACGGAACATCATCGGCCAATGGGCCACTGTCCAAGTGCCTGGACAACATGGAGGAAACATCTCCATGTGCGCAGCTATCTCTGAAGATGGTGTCGTAGGACGTAGGCCATTACTTGGCTCCTATAATGCTGCACATCTTATTGAGTTTCTCAATGAAATTGAGCCGGCCTGTCAAGGTGAAGGGGTCACCTATGTAATTGTGTGGGACAATGTCAGCTTTCACCACGCAGAGGTAGTTCAAGCATGGTTTCAGGCACATCCTCGATACATGACTCTCTACCTGCCTCCATACTCTGCTTTCCTCAACCCTATTGACCAATTTTTTTCAGCATGGAGGTGGAAGGGCTATGATCGCCCACCCCTTGAGCTTGCCACCCTCCTTCAGGCCATGGATGATGCATGTGATGACATCAATGTAGACCAATGTCAAGCATGGATTCGTCATGCCAAAAGGTTTTTTCCAAGGTGCTTGAACAATGATAACATTCATTGTGATGTGGATGAGAATCTATGGCCAAATGCTCAAGACAGGCTTGATCCAAACTAATGTAATGTGTGCACTAAATGTTATGTTTTGTTCTCATTTAGTTACATAATAGAAAGTATAACTATGTTTCAATTCTATCTGAAAAATAAAAACAATTTGTCCAAATGATTGTAGAGGATGTGTTCATTGATCCTTCACTTGATTACACATAGGATGGATATTTGGGAAATTATAGATTATGTAAATGCAAGGTAATGTCAGTTTATTGCCTAATGTGAAACTGTGTAATCTGTCTTTTATAGTACTGTAGCATATTCATTTCAGCACGTCTAAGGCCGATTTGAAACCTGTATCTTGCATTGTTTGCTGTTGGATGAACTGATTGTTAAAAGTACTAAACTGAAAGAAGATCATACTGTTGTGTTTCTGTGATTAAACCAAATGTTCCCATTACATATTACAATAATCTCATGTTTGAAACCATGATTATGTGGACTGAAAACATGTGCAACTGACTGAAAGCATTCCATCAGGTTTTGAAAGAATGACTAGCTGCGTTACAAGTATGAGAGGTTTGGATTTTTGTACTAAGAGTTTTGAAAATGTACACCTTACTTGTGAAAATAGTACCAAAGCGAATAAAAAAAACTGTAACAATTAACCATTGAGGTGTTTAGCCAGGTGGCACATGTAATTGGCCAATTAGCTCATGTAGTTTCATTTTGAATGGCAGTGTTTTGAAATGGCAAACATGTGACTTTATGTCAGATTGTTGTGTCTTATGCAGAGAACTGTGTTCAGTGCATTGAAAAAGTGCCTTTTTGAAATGCAATATGTGTGTAAAGCAGAAAATATGTTTAGACTTTTGGAGACTTGAGAAGAAGTTTTGCTCTCTGTGTGTCAGTTGAAATAACTGTGCTGTGCATGTCATTTTAGTGTGTTAGCAATTGGAAAAAACTGTAAAATAGATTTTATAGTCAGAACACACAAATACACGATAACAAATATATTTTATTTTTCCAACAAAAACAATGTACAGTGTACATCCCAACCAACGCAAAGTTGCACATACAGTGGTGTACATACAAAACAACAGAAGAATTGACTCTATACAGTTACAGTAAAAAAATATGCTGCATCTTCTCTTCGGTTTGGGTCTGACCACAGCACCTCATCCACATCACAAGCAATGTTTTTCAGTCCAGCCATGAAAAGCTGCTATATCTCCACATGCATCTTCCATAGCTTGGAGAAGGGGTTTACACATTTGTGACAGGTGTTTGCCCATGTGATGAGTCAGTGTGGATATTTGAATGGCAGTGTGTTCCTTTTGAAAACAAGAGATTTTTCTGCCCGACAATTGTGCCAAATACAGAGAATTGTGTGTAGTGTTTCGAAAAAAGTGTCTTTTAGAACTGCAATGTGAGTGTAAAGCAGGAATTGTGCTTGTAGTTTAGCAGAATTGGTTCAGGGGGTTGGTGAATGAGTTACATGTTGTGGTCATTGTGTCTCAAGTACCAATATTTGTGTGTAAACAATCGAGAATCACAGCATATGAATGTCCTTCTTGAAAGGAGTGCTGAACAAACTCCATTATTTTCTATGAAAACACACACCTGACTGTTTATCTTGATTGACAGGGGTTCCGTCCAATCAGCAGTAACTACCCCGGTCACACAAAAGACCTACCTTTTCCGGTTTGACCGAATTGTCGTTGTGTTTTCTGACTTGTCGTTGTGTTTTCTGATTTGTTATTTTGTTTCCGGAATTGTTGTTGCGCTTTATGGTTTGTTAATGTGTTTTCAGATACCTACCTTTTCCGGTTTGACCGAATTGTCGTTGTGTTTTCTGACTTGTCGTTGTGTTTTCTGACTTGTCGTTGTGTTTTCTGACTTGTCGTTGTGTTTTCTGACTTGTCGTTGTGTTTTCAGACTTGTCGTTGTGTTTTCTGACTTGTCGTTGTGTTTTCTGACTTGTCGTTGTGTTTTCTGACTTGTCGTTGTGTTTTCTGATTTGTTGTTGCGCTTTATGGTTTGTTAATGTTTTTTTCAGATTTGGTGTTGCGTTTTCAGATTTGTAATTGTGAGTTGATTCGTTTTTTGTCTTTTAGATTTGTTGGTTTGTTTGTTAATTTTGCATTAAGTTAGCAAACACTTGCCAGTCAACATTTATATTTGCAAGCCTCCAAGTTTGGTAGCAAATCTATTCATGATTCCGACGGTCGGTTGCTCAGCAAGCTCGCTAGCTAACGTTAGTCTGTTAACATGAATATTGTATTTGTAAGAATAGACGTCACATTTTAAATCCTACCTGTTGCCTTTCACCATCCACGTATTTAGCTGCTGTCGCATCCCTTGACAGGCCATTTCCTTTTTCCATCTTTCTTTTTCTATTTTAGACCCCGAAGGCTTTTTTGGTTTATCCATATTTTTCTAATTCAAATTTCAACGACAACACACTAACGTTACTGCGTACTTAACGTAACTCACGGCGCACCGCCCACTCGCGAGGTTACCCTATGTCTAAATAAATTATATGATGGAAACTTATGAGGGCACCGGTGCCCCCTAGCCTGTTACTCCTCTTAAAAGTATATAACTTTTTATATATACAATAACTTATAAAAAAAATATAAAAATGTATATAACTTTTATTATTTCAAATTTTTTAAACCATCGCGTTGGCGTCCCCCATGGTGCGGCGCCCCTATGCGCTGCATATAGCGCATACCCACTTTTTGCGCCACTGGCACCAACACAGGGAAAGTTTGTATGAAAGCCAAAGGTATAACGCTTAATGCAGTAAACTCTGAGGCTATCAGATTGGACACTCTGATAGGACTTGTCAATCACTATTTTGTGGGGGATGGTGATAGTCGTCACATACTGGCCCGTATGGACGGTATTGTGAGGGATAAAAAGCGGTTTACACTCCATAACAAATCACTAGTCAAACGTTTTCGAGTGAATTACAATAAAAGAGTTCTGCTTGGTGATTACACTACACTACCATATGGCTACTGACAACGTTTTTGGTCATCGAGGTGTGCTAGACACAGAGGCATTTGATTTCAGGTTACAACATCCATTTTCATGTGTGATAAGTGGACCATCAAACTCTGGGAAATCCTTTTTTGTAAAAATGTTGTTGCAAAATCATAGGCGGAGTTTGACATTCGAGCCAGGGGGGGCAAAAAAAAAAAAATCATTGTAGCAGCTGGGACCTGGGCTATCAATTGGGGAACACAGCACTAACACATATGGACACAACAAACATGCTAAATAAACACATATATTAATTTTTAACCCAAAGAAGAAGAAAAAACAGTATAACAATACAATCATTCTATTAGTAAACAGGTAAGCCACTTGACTTTGCATCGCATCTTCGGACACAATTAGGATCAACGCAATAAAATGCGGACCACTTTTGTTAAAATATTATCTTTAAACTAATACGAAAAGATTTTTAAAGTTTTTCTTTCCTTTTTTCAAAACATTGTGGCAATGAGAGCGATTAAAAAACAAGTTATATTTCGCATTTTGTTGTACTTCATGAAACATGTAAAACATTTTGAGACAAGGGGAAAAAATAAAAAAGACGCCATGTGAGAGGCAACAGTATGCATAGATACAAAACTGCCTTTCTCTTATAAGTGTGACAAGACGGAACATTTTCAACTGACAGTCACACAATAATCCCCACTTTAAATTTTTATATCAGTGGGACCCCCGTCCCCATCCCTCAAAAGACAGCATATTGAAAGCAGTGTGTTGAGTTTAAAGCAGTTATTTGGCAGAGAAATCAAATTTACAGACCTAGACATTGTCCAGACTAGTGCAACAGTAATTTTCGTTTTTTGCGTCCAGCATATGCGTCGATAATAGTCTCAGGTGAGAGCTTGGCCGTAATGTCGCTTTCGATGTGAAGGATCGCAAGAGATGAAAACCTTGAATATCTGTGTCATTTGGAGCTCGACGTTTTAAAAATCTCCTTATGTCCATATTTTTGTCCATAGCTAGCTGAGAATCGCTGGACTTACGTTACTTGTCACATGACCCAGAGCCCTGAATTTTTTTTACTAAAGGAGTATATGAAATCAGATGTATTACCTACCACCATTTAGTTGTTTTGTTTTATTTAAGATATTTATAATATATAATTTTTTTAAAGAATGCAATTATTTTTTTTGTTGAAACAATGCAATTACCCGTTTCAGCCGCCAGGGGGGGCAATGCTCCCCCTGCCCCCCCGCAAACTCCGCGCATGTGCAAAATGCTGTTACATTGATTTCTAAAAATGTGGAGAATATTGTATATATTTATGATTGTTGGCAACCATTGTATGATGATTTATTGAAGCTGTATAAAATTAAATTTGTTGAAGGTATACCACAGACTCTCAATGATGATCGTTTGTTTCCCGTCAATAAAACAAATCTGCTTATAATTGATGATTTAATGAAAGAAGCCAGTGTTAACAATGAAGTGGAAAAGGTGTTTACACAGTATGTTTACACAGTAAATCTCAGTGCTATTTACATTGTACAGAATTTATTTTGTCAGGGTAAATCCAGCAGGACCATCAGCTTGAACACAAACTATTTGATATTGTTTAAAAACCCCAGAGATGCCACACAGGTAATGGTTCTAGCCAGACAGATGTATCCAGGCCATGCAAAATATTTTATGGAATCTTATCAGGACGCAACCGGTAAACCTTACGGATATCTCATGATTGATTATAAAGCAAAAACACCTGAACAATATCGTCTCAGAACAGACTTACTCTCTACAAATCAGGTAGTGTATCTACAGAAAAGAAAACATTGAGACGATTTAAAATGTCTGCTAAACTTAATAGAAACCTCCCCGTGATAAAGATGCTTTTAAAAGCCACACCCAGCCAGAGACGGGTTATTTACAGTCTACATCCGATTAACTTATTGTAACGCTGTGTGAGCTCGCCCTTAATGTACTTCACGGTAACATACCGCTCACATCGCAGCAATACCAGAAGCTAAAACGCCGGAAAACAGTGCTTAAATTTGTGACAAACAAGAAGATTGATATTAAAAGAAAGAGACGGATGATAAACCAACAGGGTGGTTTCCTTTTGTCCCTCTTAAGCATAGCAATCCCCTTTATTACTAGTTTGGTTATTTCTAGATAAATGGAGTTTGCCGAGAAGATGTTTTTAGTCCCACAACATCAACTCGATTAACTAAAATCTTGTATACCGCGTGAGTCTATACAACAGTCGGTGGAGAATGATTTGGACTCGGCTATAAGGGACATCCTACACAACTCTGATATGGCATCTCATGAAAAAGCTAAACGGTACACAAATATTTTACAGAGATATTTAACATTTGCTAAGCAAGCTGACCGTGAGACATCTATGTTAACTCTGTCTGAAAAAGAAACATCTAATCATGTACCGAATGCTGAAAACACTAGGTAATACGACAACGTAGTGAATGATGTATTAAAGAATATACCGCAAAGGAGCTTGAAAAATACTCGATACATCTTAGATAAAATGACTAACGCTAAAGACATCTCTTCATGGACTGATTCTGGGGAGTTTGTATATAAAGGCAGGAACATACCCGGATCACATATGTTGGATTTAGTTAAAAATGTCATAGCCCCATACAATGTCAAAGATGAAAACCGACCTCAAGGATGGACAGAGTTTCTGGAGACTTTTGCAGCACTAAATATACCGCAATCTACGGTACCCAACCGTCATATACGACGTGTAATCGATAATTTTAAAGTAGGTTCATCCCCTGATAGTTATGCAACAACACCGAGGGGTAGAGATGCCAGAGCCGGTACCCCACATCATGATAACGACAATTCTGACGGTTATCATTTCGCCTAGTCACAAACGCTGTCGATGGATGCATCTCTAATCTTTTCATTTTATTTTGACATAAACGAGAATATTCTGTAATATTGTGTGTGTGTGTGTGTGTGTGTTAATAAAAAAATAAGTCATCGCAAAAATAAAAATCTTGCACTATTTGTTATTTATTATGGTTTTATTCCAGTACACAATTAAACATTTTGCCAGTCTGAACACATTGAATACATTTAAACACATTTTTCTTATTAAAATGGTTATAGGTTTTTAGTTTTTTCACAAAAAACGACACCATAGTATCGTTTTTATCTAAATCATCAGAGTACAAACTCATCATGTATTCATAATCATAAGTAGTGGACATATGACGGAGAAAGAACATGCAATGTTGCCCACACGTGTCTGACGAATAATTCTGGACTTGCTTGTTTGAGTATATCACGCTGTCGCAGTTAAGAAATAGAAAATTACTGATTTGTGTTGGAAAACGGGGGTGATCGGGGTTATTTCCAAAACTGTCAAAAACCCTTCCCTGGTTATATGGTATATGGCTAACCAGTGTTCCCCGGGGAGTCCTGGGGGGTGTGTATTAATTATGACCATAGATGGTACTGTTCTTAGACGTTCTTCTGGTAAATAATCACACGGCAGCACACCTAGAAAATGTGTGTTGCATGATATTTTATCCATCAAGACTGTGAGCTGTACGGTATTCATTTTAATAGTAATCGATCAAGATCTGTCTGCGATTTGAAATTTCAAGAATCGAATCATAAATAGCATAGAATACAAGGTTTATCGTACGGGGGAGCGGTTGTCGAAACCGTGCTTCTAGTCTGATATTTCCAGATTTGATGAGAGACACATGTCTAGAACACTCCTCATCAGGAGTCAAATTAAATGAATATAATGTGTACCCGTGCAAATATTCTTCGCGGTCAATAGACAATGCTTGGTTTTTCAGATGTCTTCCAGAAGACAGAGCTAATTGATAGTACTCCCGTATAGCAGAACCGGTCCCGTATTCAGGTTGTAGCGGTTTGGCCGGATGTTGCTGACCGTCAACATACACGGCCAAGAATTCTAAATCGTAATTTTTAAAAGCAAAGGGATTTTTATTATAGGCCCCCGTGAATGCATCGTTATCAACCATGGCTATGACCAAAGACTTGGGGAGGGTTCCTAGAAATACATTTTCCTGGGTCACGACGTGTGAACCAGCGGGCAGCGAATGGTTTTCAATATTACTCGCTCAATAGGGTATTTAGCTGTTGCCGAGAGTAGTGCGTGAGCATGACCCAGTCGTACTGATGGTGACACGGTAACTTTTTTCACAAAAAGTGACGCAGACTGAATATTTATTTTATAATTTATATTGTCATCCCTCATCAGACAAAACTCGTCTTTACACCTAGTCATACGGATTTTGATGTCCACACCATTAAGCATAAGTTTTTCCTAAAAATATGTCATTGTGAACTGGTGCTAATAATTCTACAACACTGCTGGCATTAGTGTACGCAGCTCTCTTTGTCAGACCCGCATTTCCTCCCCCCGGATCTGTACAGTCCATATGTCCGGCTGTATCTTTGTAAAAGAGACCGGCGGAAAACGTTGTTTGAAGAACATCTTTTCCGTAGTTAAGAAGACACTCTATAACACATCGGTATGGATATGTGCTGGAACTCTGTGAGATAAGTCTATCTCCAAGTGATACGTCAACCTGTGAAAAAATGTTAGCTCCTGCGTAATTAATCAGACCTACAGGTGCTCCATCTACAATATCTGTGCCATCCGGATTTGTGATTTTGAGACGCAAAAACAACAATGTATTATTTAGATCGATATAATCTTCTCCATTCCCCGCTATAAGAAATTCCAGGGGGGCTGTGTCTGATATTGCAGATAATGGTGGTATCTCAATATAGGCATTTCTTTCAATTGCCGTTTGAGTTAGTGGCACCGTGAACAAATCCAATTCTGATTTAACACACTCTTCTGACATGCTGTGTAGCAATGTCATGATCTAGAAGATGGTGTTAGGATTTCTCTTTGAGCTTATTTTACGCTTTACCGACACCCTACGTTTTCGTTTTACAACTGAGACCTTCTTAGATGACCGTCTTGCTTTCTTTTGAGAATGACCCCTCCTCTTGTCACCTGGGGGTCGTAGCAAAAGTTTACGGGACATTACCAATAGACCCGAACCGTCTTGCGGATGTTTGTTATGGTTTAAAGCGCTTGACATTGTGTTACTGACAACATCACTAAGCATGTTTTTTGCAGCTGATTTAAGATGGGGTTTCGCTATGTTGAAACCTCGCCTTAACAGAGGTATAGCCATTCTAAAGAGGCCTCTAAACAGACCCCCAACACCTCCTCCGTACATAACAGCCCCGCCGGCGTACCCTGGTAGAGCTCCACCTGCCTGGTTCGTATAGTAAACCACGTAGCGTTCAGGATCATGATTATAATTGTTGAATAAGGACATTATTATACGAAATGTTTCACAGGTCTAAAGTGAAGCCTAACGCTAACTTTGCCGTATGAAAACTTTACGTGTGTATTTTGGTCGTCCTTAACTTCAATACCAATGTCTGTGATGGTTGTTTTGTTAATAGAAACGTAATGCACTTTGACGTATCGCAAACAAACCATATGCTTATTTTCTCCGGCTATTTGAGCTGTACCTAAGAGAGGTACATAGGCATCACCAACTGACTGGTTATTGATAATGTCTGTACAATGTGTAGAAGCCCCCTTGTGTCATGGCAAAACAAGGACAGACTCAAATGCGGGGAAACTCAAACAGTTTATTTCCACAAGAAATACTTCCACAGGACGTTCCTCGGCGGGAGGAACAAAACAGTCAAAAAGATCCGCAGCCTCCGAGGCGGACGATACAGCGAGAGGCGGATCTGTGGTTCGGTGGTCTGAGTGAAGTAGTGAGAGCGGTCCTGGACGCCAGCAGAGATCTAGAGGAGAAATTGGCAGGACAGCCGAGACTAAAGGTGAGTAACACCACGAGGAGAAACAGGCGGGAAACTGAGACAAGACTAGGCTGGGCTATGAGAGAACTAAGACTCTTACTAGCGAATGCAATAGCGTTTAAATAGGCTAGTCGCGCTAGACCTACGGCAGTCTGAGCTGGCAAATAACATGCAACGGTCAGACAAAGGACAAGAGACACAGGAGGGTAATAAAGGGAAAAACTACTGATTATTAATGGCGAGCCGGTGTGCAACAATCTAGGGGGAAATTAAGCCAAAGGGGCAAATAGCCGGCAGGTGCGTAAGTGACAACTAAGTGAATCACCAGTGAGAGGGAAACCCTAACAGGGAAACACAAGGGTGGGGCAAGTGACGTAGACATTGAGCACGTGACCTGCCGTCAAACAACAGCAAGCACATGCTCGACAAAACCCCGCTCCCGTGCCAGACAGCTACCAGAAAAGACAGACGCCACAACAGTACCCCCCCCCCACCAGCGCCCCACGGCGCTTAGGGAGGGGGCTTACCCTGTCTCCGGTGGAAGTCCACGACCAAGGATCGATCCAGCACGTCACGAGCCGGAACCCAAGACCTCTCCCCTGCGCCATAACCCTCCCAGTCCACGAGATACTGAAACCCCCTGCCACGGCGACGGACATCCAACAGCCTCCTGACAGTGAATGCCGGAACACCGTCCACAAGATGTGGGGGTGGGGGAACGGGACGAGAACTGGCCGGGTTGAGGTGAGACGTGACCACGGGCTTGACCCTGGATACATGGAAAACAGGGTGAACTCGACCAAGAGTAGGAGGAAGCTTGAGCCTTACCGCCACCGGATTGACGACCTTGGAAATACGGAATGGTCCAATGAACCTGAGGGCCAGCTTACGAGATGTCCCCCTGAGAGGAAGGTCCTTGGTGGACAACCATACCCGTTGACCACATATGTAGGCAGGAGGAGAAATCCGGTGACGGTCGGCCGCTGCTTTAGACCTCTGGGAAGTCCGGGCCAAGACCTCTCTGGCTCTCGTCCAGGTACGACGGCAACGCCGGACGAACGCCAGAGCAGAGGGGACCGCAGCGTCGAGTTCCTGGGTAGGAAAAAGAGGAGGTTGAAAGCCAAGAGAGCACTCGAATGGAGACATACCTGAGGAAGAGGACGGGAGGGAGTTGTGGGCATATTCTACCCACGAGAGCTGTTGGCTCCAGGAGTTGGGGTTGTTGGACGTCAGACAGCGGAGTCTCCGACCGAGATCCTGATTGGCTCGCTCGCACTGTCCATTGGTCTGAGGATGAAAACCCGAAGACAGACTCGCAGAGGCCCCGATCTGTCTACAGAATTCTTTCCAAAACCGGGAAGTAAACTGAGGGCCCCTATCGGACACGACATCAACCGGAAGGCCATGGAGCCGGAAGACGTGATCCACCAACAGTTGAGACATCTCCCGGGCGGAAGGGAGCTTAGGGAGGGGAATAAAATGAGCCGCCTTGGAAAAACGGTCCACCACCGTGAGAATTACGGTGATCCCCTTGGAGGAGGGAAGGCCAGTGACAAAATCCAGGGCGATGTGAGACCAAGGACGGGAGGGGATGGGGAGGGGTCGAAGAAGACCAGCGGGAGGACGGTGGGACGTCTTGCACTGAGCGCAGACTGGGCAAGCCAATACGAACTGTCTGACATCTGTGGAGACCGAAGGCCACCAAAACCGCTGACTTACGGACGCCAGAGTTCCCTGGACTCCTGGATGGCCGACCAGCTTGGAGGAATGACACCACTGGAGAACATCCGAGCGCATCGGAACCGGGACAAAAAGCCTGCCTGCTGGGCACCTCTCTGGCACTTGCACCCCACGGCCGGCCTCCTAGGAAGGATGGTATCGAAGGAAGACTCCCCCCCGGGGCCTCGAACAGACGAGAGAGAGCATCAGGCTTGACATTCTTCAAACCGGGCCGGTACGATAGGGTGAAGTTAAATCTGCCAAAGAAAAGTGCCCAACGAGCCTGACGCGAGTTCACCCTCTTGGCTGAACGGACATATTCCAGGTTCTTATGGTCCGTCCAGACCAAGAAGGGTTGGGTCGAACCCTCCAGCCAGTGCCGCCACTCCCCCAAAGCAAGACGAACCGCCAGCAGCTCCCGATTGCCGATATCATAATTTCGTTCTGCAGGGCTGAGACGATGAGAGAAAAAGGCACAGGGATGGACCATCTCATCATGACTGGCACGCTGGGACAAAACTGCGCCAATCCCGACATCGGACGCATCGACCTCAACAATGAATTGTCGCTCGGGATCTGGAAGACAGAGTACAGGTGCAGAGATAAATCGAGACTTAAGTTTATCAAAGGCTACCTGTGCACAAGAGTTCCAAGAGAACGGGACTTTAGAGGAGGTCAATGCTGTGAGTGGTGCGGCCACCTGACCGAACCCCCGGATGAAGCGCCTGTAAAAATTGGCGAACCCCAGGAATCGCTGTAATGCCTTACGAGAGTTGGGAATGGGCCAATCTGCGACAGCTTTGATCTCATTGCAGTCAGGTTCAATGCCTCGGGAGGAGATAACATGACCAAGGAACGAAATAGTATCGGAGTGGAAGTCACACTTCTCCGCCTTGACGAAAAGTCGATTCTCTAGAAGCCGCTGGAGAACCTCTCAAACATGTTGGGTGTGTTCCTGGAGAGAAGGAGAAAAAATTAGGATATCATCCAGGTACACGAAGACAAAGCGATTAATCATGTCCCCCAACACATCATTGATGAGGCCCTGGAAGACAGCAGGAGCATTGGTCAGTCCAAACGGAAGTACCAAATACTCGTAATGTCCCGATGGCGTATTAAACGCTGTCTTCCATTCATCCCCCTCACGAATACGAACCAGATGATAGGCGTTGCGTAGGTCCAGTTTGGTAAAGACCTGAGCTCCCTGCAAAAGCTCGAAGGCTGACGACATGAGTGGTAAGGGGTACTTGTTTTTTACCGTAATGTCATTCAAACCTCGGTAATCGATACAAGGACGCAGGGAGCCGTCCTTCTTCTGCACGAAGAAGAAACCTGCACCGGCCGTCGAGGAGGAGCGGCGAATGAGTCCAGAATTCAACGACTCGCGAATGTACTTGTCCATGGCCTCCCTCTCAGGGCCAGACAGGGAATAAAGGCGACCCTTGGGCGGAGAAGTGCCTGGGAGAAGGTCGATGGCGCAGTCGTAAGAACGGTGGGGAGGCAGGGAGGAAGCCCGAGACTTGCTGAAGACGGACCGCAGGTCGTGGTATTCCTCCGGGACCCCTGTCAAATCTGCAGTGCTAACCTGAAACACAGGAGACACAGAAACAGGAGAGGGGCCAGGACCAAGACAAGACACATGACAAAAAGAACTCCACGCTAAAACTGAAGAGTTTGCCCAATCAATGTGAGGATTGTGCTGTGACAACCAAGGATGCCCTAATATGATAGGAGTATTGGGGGAATCGAGGATGTACAGCTTAATTCTCTCACAATGATTCCCAGAAAGAAAAAGGCTTACGTGAGGGGTGACGTGAGTGATTGTGGAGAATGGCCGCCCCGCTAGCGTCAGGACCGAGATGGGTTGATGTAGAGCAGTAATAGGAATTCCCCATCTCCGAGCCACGGTGACATCAAGGAAATTTCCCTCGGCCCCAGAGTCTATCAATGCGAGCCCAGAGTGCGTTGTGTGGCCGAAAGACAGGCGGAACGGCAGTAGTGTGCGGGATACAGGAGAGGATGTAGAGATGGCGCCCACACGGACTCTCCGCTTTACGGATGGGCGTTGGCTTTTACAGGACAGTGTGCCACCGCGTGATCTGCCCTCCCACAATAGAAGCATTGACCATTCAGCAGGCGTTGCTGTTTCTGGGGGGGGGAGAGACGTGAGCGCCCAAGCTGCATCGGCTCTGCCTCCGGTGGCGAGACGTGGGACGGACCGGAAAAACCCTCCCCAAGACTGGCATCCCGAAACCGTCCGGATGGTGGGGAAGGACGACGTCGACGCCGAGCGTGGACCTGGCTCTCAATGCGAAGGCACAGATTGATGAGTTCCTCCAGATCACGTGGAGGGTCTAGTGCGGCGATCTTGTCCGCGATGTTGGGGCAAAGACCGTCAAGGAAACGAGCGCGCAGCGCCTCCGCATTCCAATCACATGCTGCGGCTAAAGTCTTAAATCTGATCGCGTAGTCCGTGATCGTTCCTCTTCCCTGAACCACTCGGGAAAGCTGCGCGGCCGCCTCGTCTCCCCACACAGATCTGTCAAACAGACTGGTCATCTCCACTCGGAAGCCCTGGAACGAACGACAACATGGAGCCTGAGCCTCCCAGACAGCCACTCCCCACTCACGCGCTCGCCCCGTCAGTAGTGTCAAAACGAACGCTATTCTCCTCTCCTCCGTGGCATAGCGGCGCGGCTGCAGCGCGAAAACCAGAGCGCACTGTGACAAAAAAGCCCGGCACGAGTTGGGATCCCCATCGTAGAGCGGAGGACTGTTGGCGAACGGCTCTGGTTCGCTCGGAGACCCGCGAGCGGCAGAAAGGAGAGATTCCCCAGGCTGACCGGAACCACGGAGAAGCTCGGAAACTTGATGGCATAGCGCCGCAACTTGTCCCTGTAGAGAGTCTACCTCCTGGGCGGCGGCGGAGAGACGGGAAGCCTGCTGTCCCAGCATGATGCCCTGCTGCTGAAGAGCGGCTCTCAAGGGATCCGACCCCGCTGAGTCGAGAAGTTGGTCTGACCGTTCTGTCATGGCAAAACAAGGACAGACTCAAATGCGGGGAAACTCAAACAGTTTATTTCCACAAGAAATACTTCCACAGGACGTTCCTCGGCGGGAGGAACAAAACAGTCAAAAAGATCCGCAGCCTCCGAGGCGGACGATACAGCGAGAGGCGGATCTGTGGTTCGGTGGTCTGAGTGAAGTAGTGAGAGCGGTCCTGGACGCCAGCAGAGATCTAGAGGAGAAATTGGCAGGACAGCCGAGACTAAAGGTGAGTAACACCACGAGGAGAAACAGGCGAGAAACTGAGACAAGACTAGGCTGGGCTATGAGAGAACTAAGACTCTTACTAGCGAATGCAATAGCGTTTAAATAGGCTAGTCGCACTAGACCTACGGCAGTCTGAGCTGGCAAATAACATGCAACGGTCAGACAAAGGACAAGAGACACAGGAGGGTAATAAAGGGAAAAACTACTGATTATTAATGGCGAGCCGGTGTGCAACAATCTAGGGGGAAATTAAGCCAAAGGGGCAAATAGCCGGCAGGTGCGTAAGTGACAACTAAGTGAATCACCAGTGAGAGGGAAACCCTAACAGGGAAACACAAGGATGGGGCAAGTGACATAGACATTGAGCACGTGACCTGCCGTCAAACAACAGCAAGCACATGCTCGACAAAACACCGCTCCCATGCCAGACAGCTACCAGAAAAGACAGATGCCACAACACCCTTGTATATCTGATTGATGCGGTGCATACATCACAACATCCATGTCGTTATTAAAGTCAGTAGATATGTATGCATGGCCGTGTTTGTCCGCCTGTTGCTGAGTGTGCGTTACACTGTTTTTGTCGATATAAAAATCCGTTGGTACGTATGAAGAGCCACCTAATGGTGCCCCGGGTTTCACTCCTAAAATGTTGGCTAGTTTCCCGTAAAAAGTCAAAGATATCTAACCAGAGAAGCAATGTCATCATAATACCCCGTTTTTATACGGTAATGTATCGGAGACATTTTATTACGCATCAATGATTCGTCATCGTGTTTATTCTTCTTCTTCATAGGACCACCACTGAGAGAGGGCTGACCGACATTTATTTAAAAAAATGCATCTTCAGTATTAAACGTATACCACGTTCTAGGATATTCAAATTCAACAACCCCCACTTCCCATTTACCTTTCACATGTAATGGGTTGGCTAGGCATGTCCTATAATTAGAAATAGTGTTGTCAGGATACACCGTCACCGATGCGTTGCATGGTAATACGACATAAAATCCGTCACTTCCCATGTCTGTTTTCTAAATGAATGCCGTAGACTGCTATGGATTCTCCTTTTTAAATCGAATGTACGTCGACCACTTCTTTGTCGGGGACCCAGCTATTAAATTTAGACGGCCATCCATACCATTTTACCAAGACAATGGTCTTCTTACCCTGCTTTTTCTTGTCCAAGATTTTTTCTACTTTAAACGTATTGTTTTTGCTCACAGATATTTTTTGTAACTCTGGCTCGTAAAAACTACCATCAATAATATCTCCGTCATAATCACAAAGTTTGTAAACGGGTGGGTCTCGTTGTACACACTTGTTCACCGTGAAATACTCTACTGTATAATTTTTCTCGTAACTCTTGGCGAATGGACTCCTCACTTTGGATATTCTCACAATGTCTACGATTTTGTATTTAAACAGTAGTTTAACACATCGAGCATTCCTAGGTCCGTAAAGATTTTGAAACACTGTGTCTTCGTTGTTTTTGTTAACATCCACGGGTCTCATTTGAATACTTAGATGAAAACTGGTGTTATAACCCAGCGTAATATCTTGTAACACATCTACGTATCGACGTGTGTTAGCGGCTGTTAAGTACCGCCACATTCTGCTTTTCAGAGTTCTATTAAAACGTTCAACAACGCTAGCTTTTAAATCCGATGCTGAAGCAAAATGTTGAATATTATACTTTTTAGAAACAGATTGAAACTGTTTGTTAAAGAACTCACCCAAGAGTCCGTCTGTCTGTACTTTTTGTGGGATGCGTTTATCAGCAAGTATAGAAACAAAAGCTTTTGAGACTTCAGATCCGGACTTATTCTTCAAGACGCGAGTCCATGCGTATTTACTAAATACATCTATACATGTTAAGAGAAATTTGATACCGTCGTTTTCCTCGGAGTATGCTGACATATCAACCAAGTCCGCCTGAAACTGTTTATTCATACCATAAACAAATACCCTGTTTCTCTTGTATTTTAGGGGTGCCGTTTTATGTAATGTATAGGCATCCTCTGCTGCGAGCCACTCTGAAATTTGTTTGTCAGTTAGTCGAACGCCTGAGTCATTTAAAACACCCCGTTTTAAACGGTTTTTACCACCTAAAGACCCCGGGTTAGACGGTGTGTAATAAACCTTTTCATGAGATCTGACATGTTGTCATTTCAACAGACACAGACATATAAAGTATACCTTTTTAAAAACAATGGTTTTTATTTAAGAATATACAACAACAATAAAAAAGTAAAAACAACACATTTCATAGGCTGTCTAGATAGCCAAGAAAACGTACGCATGTGAAAATATCTTTATCAAGCATGTAGTCGCTCACAATTTCAACAATTTCAGAAACATCATTACTATTTTTTTTATGGATATCAGATTTATGCAAACATCAACTGTGAATGTAAACATCGTTATGATATGTTCAATATCAAATATAATAGTGTTTTCACATAATGCTTTTAATACTTTTCTGATGAACGCTGCTGCTGAATCATCACCATTGACACAAGCCTGTGTCACGTTAACCCAAGAGTCCGAACATTTTCGCACAACAATCATTTCATTCTTTAAGTTATCTACTCGTAAGACATCACACATATCAACATTGTCATATATCACACAATACAAAATATTAGCTAATTCACGTTTGTAATACATCTTAAATACATTTTTGAAAAAACCCGCAAAGCATGTGTTCCCCATCCCTCCGCAACAGCTACACAATGAGATTATCGGTAACCCCTTTCCAACAAGCTACCGCGTCGTTGACTACCTTCTCACAATGTTTTTCCACAAGAGTCTCTGCAATTTCATTAAGTTTACCCACGATAAATGGTTCACTCCGTAGTTCACATAGAATGGCTTCCACGGCTCCCTGAATTTTCTGGGGGTGAAGCCTTAGTCCATAGGTGGTTAATACTTGAACAATACTATGCTTAAACTGGGGATTGAACAATTTGTTTGATAATTCTTTAAAGTATCCTTCGAAGAAATAGGGTGATGGTTCAAATAGACACGAATGTTGCATCTGGCTCGGATGGTCGAACTCACAACCCTGACATAGTTCCTTGAGTTTTCGGTTAACGATGTGCGACATCAGAACGGCTACGATGGCTTTAATTATTTTAAATCCGACCTCTCCGATACACCCGTCCACACCATCAACACCAGCGCATACGAAGGCATCCGAGAGGGCTTGACCCCTTGTAGTGATGAATGTAAGGTTGTGATACCCCAGCTCTTCGCAGAATTTATCCAGCCAGGTGTTTGTAGATTGCTGCAATGTGTCTTCGGCCACACCAGCGACGGCCTCACACACCAGTGTATTTTGTCCGGCACTGTGGTATACAGATGATTCCTCCTGGGACATAGTTGAATGTTGGATGTTGTGGTGAGGGTTTTGTCTGAACGGTCTGTTTTCAAAGGTTATAGCAGGGGGGCGGTGTCATTTGCAACATCCATTTCCGGATCAAACAAGTTTACTCTCACAATGTTGTACCGGTCCCGCAATTTACACCATTTAAACATGTTGTTAATATCCGCGAAATGTCATCAAGCACACACACATCTCTCCATTGAAACATAAACCGCAGATCGTAACGCACCCCTTTAGCTGGTGAATCAATTCTGCGGGCCTTCGGCTCAGAATCAAAGCCGCATGATATATACAGGGCATCTTCAGGGTTCTCGCCACAGCCGTCGGCGAACATCCGACAACATATACCGGGTATTACACTCCACCATTCACCGACGAACATAGGTTCCTCACGATACTTGTTTAGATCGCTCCAAACGTAGTTGTAAAACAATGACCAGTCTTGCGCTGGCAGAAACAGACAGGGGTCAGGATGGACCTCTCCATCCCTAAATCGGTGCTGTACAATGATACACAGCGTCTCGTCTTGTCGAACTCGAAACACCCAACACGGTTACCGGCGAGTGAAAAATCGCGTATTGCAAGCTCTTCATTGTCATGTATAAAACGGGTTATATGCATACGTTCTAAACGTCGCGGAGCCCTTGTCAAATCTTCCGATTCCATCCAGGCATCAGTAGACGAGGCGGTCGCAACATTTTTAGGCGTTTCGGTACTGTTTAGAGCCATTGTATCGCTTATAAGACAACGTAAATATCTGCTTTAAATGTACGAAAACCCTCCATTATTTAAACACTTTATTACAACAATACACTGTGAGCAAATTCACAACCCTTTCGTTATGTTCGGGATGAAAACATCCACTCAATTAAACTTCTGTAAAAATCGGATAAATATTTGGTTTCAAATTCTTTTGCATTAATCTGTTAATCAACCTCAGTCCTGATCAAAACTGCTAAATGTTTAAGAAAAAATCCTGGATTTTTTATCTTTTTTTATTGGCAATGATTTTTTTCAAAAACTGAAAAAACACACACAAAATGACTTATTTTCAATATAAAAAGTGATTGTGGACTGGATTTGTTTAACCTTTTATCACAGTCTTGGACATGTGAAAGATTTGTAACAACATTGGCTTTGATGCATTGTTAGTTTTTGTGCAGCATCAGATTAAATGTTTTTCTCCCTATCATAAATTTGTTTGTAGAATGTTTGAAATGTTCAATCTCAAATGTAATGTCAATTCACTGAGAATATCCTGTATCTTGTACAGATTTTTTAAAATGTTTTATTGATATTGATTTGATCTTAAAAAAATTATAAACAGTGCTAGTTTGTCTGCCATTTTGGCAAAGACATGTTATATGAAACCTTATTCTCTATTGGGTTCCATCATGACTATTAGTTTGTGTAGTGGTACATTTTGTGTGTTCTCTGCTTTCCATCTTCATTTTGAAGTAAACATTTTTCGTTATCATTTAAAGATTGGATAGTGGAGCCCCATACACACCTTCTCCTTGGGCTCCACTATCCGATTTGCCTAATCCGCCACTGATTACAAAGCAACTGTATAAGCAAAACATATAAGGTTATGCAAATCAAAACAAAGGTCAAATATCAGACAGACTATAAATTCCTATATGCAGTGTTAATTAAATAAAACTATAAAATTCTAGTAGCCCCACTGGCCAGGCAAAGATTGCAAAACAGTATGCAAACGGTGGCGAGGAACCCAAAATTCCATTGGAGGAGAAAACAACATCAGAGGGAAACCAGGCCTAACCAGGGGATTCCAGTTCACCTCTGGCAAAAGCTGCATCCTCTGCACAAGCTCGACAGTGCTTGCAGTACAAGGCAAAATAAAAAATATAAGATTTAAAATGATCATTAATAATTATATATTATATATAATATAAATATAGAGTCGCCACATCCTTTGACCAGCTCTACCATCACAGCATTTGTCAGGTCTGGGCATGGACTGCATCCTGCTCGCTCTGGTAACCTTGGACTGCGTCCTGCCCGCTCTAGTAAACTTGGAACAATGAGACAAGACTGGCTGAGAGTAGAGTACTGTTTGATGCAACAAATGTATCAGTTGTTATTGGAAGTGTTCCTGGTTCCGGTTGATCTAACTAGTACAGCCTAAAGTATATACAAGATTAAAAAGATGTATCTTAAGTCTAGATTTAAACAGTGTGTCTGCCTCCCGGACAGTGCGGGGAAAACTGTTCCAAAGTTTTGGCACTAGATAGGTAAGGGATCTGCCGCCTGCACTTGATTTTGAAATTCTAGGTATTACCAACTGACCGGGCGCTTGAGAGCGTAGTGCACGTGAAGGACTGTAATGCGAGAGAAGTTCCCTAAAGTAGTGAGGAGCTAAACCATGCAGGGGTTTATAGGCAATAAGCAAGATTTTAAAGTTACTTTTGTGTACGTGTAATAACTCGACCTGCTGCATTTTTGAGTTTTTGTAAAAGCCCTGCAGGGCAACATTACACTAATCTAGTCTTGATGTCATAAAGGCATGAATCAGCTTCTCTGCATCTGATGGTGACAGCATATGACGTAGTTTAGATATATTTTTAAGATGGAAAAACGCAATTTTGACAACGGGCCTTATAACAGACACCTTATATACTTTAGTTACATGTCCTAGTGTCAGAGATGCGTTAATAATGCTTAGAAGAGGATCTATAATTTCTGGGAGCATCTCCTTCAGTAGATTTGTAGGTATAGGGTCTAGCATGCATGTAGTTGATTTAGATGATCTAATGATTGTAGATTGTAGTTCATTGTTATCTATGGTAGAAAATAATCACAATTTCTCCATAAGGGCGCTGTAGCAAGTTGTTTGTTCAGTGGGTTTCACTTCTGGTTGCATAGTTATAATTTTTCTCTAATATCTTGGATTTTATTTGGGAAATAGTTCATAAATTCATCACTGCTATGCTGGTATACAGAATCAGAAGTTGCTGACGATTTATTTTTGGTTAATTTAGCCACGGTGTTAAATAAAAACCTAGGGTTGTGCTGGTTTTCTTCTATTGGTGATGAAAGGAAGGCGGATCTAGACGTTTTAGGGCTTTCCTACACACTAAAAAAAGTAACCCAACTATGGGTTGGTATAGCACCTTCCCAACTATGGGTTATTTTAACCCAATGAATTGGGTTAAAAAGTCATGGGGTTAAAAGTAACCCAACTATGGGTTGGTTTAGCACCTTCCCAACTATGGGTTATTTTAACCCAATGAATTGGGTTAAAGTCATTGGGTTAAAAGTAACCCAACAGTTGGGTTTACTGTAAATTAATATTTTAATAGATACATCATACATTTCAAATTCAGATTTTAGAGTTTATTTGTAGAATTTGTTTAACAATACAATGTAGTCAACATTTGGCGAGGTTGGCATTTCATATTTGCACTGAAAAGTGCACATATCTAAAAGGTTGAAATTACACAAAGAAAAATTAAAAACATACACAAAAAACATACATTACATTCTGAACACAAATATGCACTAACAAATTACACGAATACAAAATGCATATCACATTCTATTAACGCATTAAAATCCCAAATGCACACACCAATTCTGTAAACTAATTCAGAACACAAATAAGAATTTACTGTAACACATTCCATAAACACATTCATTCAATTACAAATTCTGTTAAAACACTGTGCACCAATTCAGAACATGTGCATATACTGAACAAAAATTACAAAATGTGCACATACCTTACACAAACTCAGAAGGCAAAATCTGTCTACACAGAGGACTTAACTTAAAAGAAATACAGTAAATTAAAAAAGCATACAATAATTCACATTTTACTATCCATGCATTGTGTCAGACACCAACACTTTTATGTCTGCTGGTTAGTGGAACTACTCACTCAATACAATTTTTAGGAGGCGGCAATGTGTTGAAGGAACTCCTCCAGGAATATTATAATGGGAGCAGAGGGCTTTGGATAGTTTATGTCATAGATGTAGAACATTTTCAGCATAAATCCACTGCTTTAAGTAAGGTCTGCTGTTCAAATGCCTCTCCGTTGAAAATTTTGAAAACTTGAGAGTAGTTCTCTTTGTTTCCAAGCACCAAGATGTGTGTATCCTGGCTTGTCACACTGTTCAGGTACTGCACCATATCAGTCCCAACCTTAAAAGAAAACAAACTATAATTGGCATTGATTGTTAACATTTTACGCACACAATATAAAAATGTTTATACTGTAAATTAAGCCACAAAATCACCAGTGTTATATTGTCTTCAAGTAACACAGAAGCAACACTGTAGTGAATTAAAGCTCATTAACTCTTAAAGTGATGAGTGACCGTTAGTCATGACACGTGCGGATATTTCCACAAACCTAAACATGAAGCGGCATGAATCGAAACGTGATTGGTTGCTTGACCTGTCAGTCAAAATAGTCTCTTAGGCGGGCCTTAAACTTAAGACGACAACAAAGGTTTCCAGACCTTCAGTAATATGAATCGGCAGCATGCCTTTTAATCATAGGAAATGCATAAATAATGTTTTCATATAGGTAATAGCTTTAAAGAAGAACCCTAAATCACTAAAATCTCTGCAAAATCCTTCTGGGACTGATTATGGTGTCTGACTACTGCAGCATATAATTTACTGGTCCGAGTGTCCGATGTAAACGTTACTAGTTGAGAGATTTTTGTGACGTACAATCTTTATCAGTACAGATTTCACCAGGCATTTTTATTAACATTGAGCAAAACTTATCTCAACCGTTACCATAGTCTTTCTGGTAATGTTTTATTAATGCTAGCCCTTACCACTGAGGCAAACTTGAGTAACGTGAACTTAACTAGTTTTAGTCGGAAGTTGTAGGAAGAGAAAACTGACTAAAGATCACAGCTTCATTTTTACAAATAAGGCAAATAAAGTGTAGGACATATTTGAACAGTTGTGAGCGGGAAACGAATTTAACCCAGCTGTTGGGTTATAATTATGAATATCCTAATTACATAAAAATGACCCTCAAAAATTGTAAGATAACACAGCAACGAAATCTCCATTGGTTGGAGTAATATAACGAAAATAAATATAAAGCTTTTTATAAATCCAACAAATTTGCCGTTGCTGTACACCACTCCTTCCCGAGACGATTGTAAACTCCGGCATAAGATGACAGTGAAAATGACCCAACCTTTAACCCAGCGAGTTGGGTTACTAAAAAACTACCCAACGTTTGGAAAATAACCCAATAAAATGACCCAGTCAGCTCAACCCTGCGGTTGGGTTAGAAAAATAACCCATCTTTTTTTACTGTGTATTGATACCCAATGTTTTACGACCATTTTATATTTTAATTTTACCGACCCACACTGCTCAAACACTTATCCACAAAGGTTCTCAGGAACAATCTTATGCTTTAAAATTTGTAAAAAAGCAACTAAGTTATACTTAAAAAAAATGGGAATAAAAATGATACGCCTCTTCACTGATGAAATGAAATAAGATATTCCAGACACTAACATTGCAGAGAGAGCAGCAAGGCTATGCAAATCTTGCTGTCAAGCAGAGCACAAGGCTGAGTAAGCTACTGACAGCCCATAGCATAAACACCTTGTCCATTCTTCTGCCATACTCCAGAGACTCTCAAACAGGCTATGTCACGATCATAGGCTAGTGCCTGCTGTCAACATCCAAAGCACACTTCTTATGCATTAAAACAGCAAACAAGCTACAAAGTAATGATATTAATGGAACCTAACACATGAAATTAGGATAGAAAATTAAAAATGTAAAAACAGGCAAAGACAGTTATCAGATCAGTAGTATACAAATTTGTAAATATGGGTAAATCGGGTTGGTATACCTTTTTGACCAGTAGTTTTCTCTTTTTCTTCCAGTGCCAAGAGCTGGGCCATAATTATGCACACAGAACAAAAGAGAGATGCTGGCTCTGATAGGCATGGGACAGTACAGAAAGTGACATTGACCATGGCAAAACAGCATTGTTAAACAATACCGTTCTACACTTTTAAAACAATGAAAATAATTGCTCCATATGTTTTATTTAGATAATAAATAAGATAAAATAAATAATGAATGTATACAATCGGAGCATGTAAACATTAAATAAAGCACATTTGCTACAGTGATGGGGACAGCAGATGGAAAATAGCTTTTGCTAACTCTGGTACAAAACATCTTTTCGTAAGATTAATGTATTTTGTACGATGTCCCTGACAAATAAATAAATAAAATAAATAAATAAATTGTCCAGTGGCCTGTATCACAAAGCCAGTTTCAGAGACTGATCACCCTCCAGATAGGAATCAAATCTGCTTGGGCAAAAGCACGCAATCAGACCATCAATGGGACAAGCTGGATTCCACCAATGCACATTGTAATCCTTTCAATTTAAATATTTGGCATGTTTATGTGCTGCTGCTCGTCCCCCATGTGTATATATGCAGATTGTATTATCATTGTGTAACCGCCTATAGCTGCATATTTCTGACTTCTGCCCAAAGACATGCAGGATAGGTTGATTGAAGATTCTAAATTGTCACTCCCCTTACTTATGCACCCTGTCTATGGATCGACTTGTGTGTAGATTGACTAGTTCTCACCATGAATATATCCTTAATTGCTAGAATGGCGTTAAGAATGAAACAATAAATAAATATTACCATTACAGTACATGTTAACGTATGCTATGTATTTGTTTATATTTGTAGTATCAGAGATGAGTTAATAATGCTAAGAAGATGATCTTTAAATTCTTGGAGCATCTCTTTCAGTAGATTTGTAGGTATAGGGTCTAGCATGCATGAAGTTGATTTCATTGTGAAAATATCACAATTTCTCCTTAAAGGGCGCTGTAGCTAGTTGTTTGTTCAGTGGGTTTCACTTCTGGTTGCATAGTTATAATTTTTCTGAAATAGTTCATAAATTAATCACTGCTATGCTGGTATACAGAATCAGAAGTTGCTGACGATTTATTTTTGGTTAATTTAGCCACAGTGTTAAATAAAAACCTAGGGTTGTGTGGGTTTTCTTCAATTAGTGATGAAAGGAAGGTGGATCTAGACATTTTAGGGCTTTTCTGTATTTTCGAATACTATCCTTCCATGCTGTACGAAATACTATTTTACCATCAATTTTCAACAGGTTAGGTCTGCCCTCAAAACTGTTCCAGTTATTTATAAAAACAATATAATTTTGAAGGCATAGGTCATACGTTCTTTGGCAAGTTGACAATATTAAGCATTAGAAGCCAGCATGTTTACGGTGTAAAGTAGTCAGAATGCATGAAATTGCATTTTAACCCTCCCCTTTAAGAATGATATTAAGAACAATTGTACACACGTCCCTCCCCTGACTTATGCACCCTGTCTATGGATTGACTTGTGTGTAGATTGACTAGTTCTCACCATGAATATATCCTTAATTGCTAGAATGGCGTTAAGAATAAAACAATAAATAAATATTACCAGTACATGTTAACTTATGCTATGTATTTGTTTGTTTGTCAGTCTAACTATTGGAAACCGCAGAAAGAGGATTGTGGTTAAAGGGGTAATATGACATGGCTAAAACAAATATTATCATTTGTTTTAGATGTAATGCAATGTGAATACACGATTTAAAGGGGTCATATGGCACAAATACATGTTTTTGTGTGTCTTTGGTGTGTTATAAGTTGCCCATACATGTATTATACACGTACAATGTGCTATGATTGGCCATAACATCAGGTTCCATAGTAATTGGACTGACAGGTAAGCCCAATTTACTAGCGTATACATTTGGGCGGTCTTAGTAAAAAAAACATGAACTGCGTTTATTGGTTGGGGTGGGGTTACACAAGGTGTTTCAGGCAGGTCTGGATCCGACACTTAAATTTTGTAAATTTTACATGTCCAATACATGCATGGGTAACTTATTACACACCAAAGATACAGATATCTAACATAACCATCACTGATATATGAATTTTTAAATGATTGGGTAGTGTAGTGCTTTGCAGTTTACGGGTTTAAAACAGTCATACTGTCGTTGTTAAAAAAAATATTTGAACGAACCCACAGTATGTACAAGTAACATTACAGGATGTTTCATTTTATCAGTATTACTCACACAGAAATATATACAATTACAACACATTTTTAAACTTAAAGTGGACATATCTCAGACATTTTCTGCATGTTAATCTTGAATACTTATCATAGTATTGCACCCTTCAAATATCAGTAGAGTCTTTAGTTTGATCACATTTATAAAAGACAGATGCGGCTGTACGATTATTTCCGAAAACATTCAACACGTGTGGGGGGGGGGAGGCGGCACCAGAGCATGTGCATTGCCAACAAAACACAGACATCAGTGTTACTTACCGTGTACGGTACATGTCCGGCATATTTTAGGGCTGGGACTGAAAATCTGTTTAAAATGTTATCCACATAAAGCGTTACATCCACCGTTTATATAATATTCATCACCCAAATGAAGTGAACAAACAAACACAGCTGAACTTCGCGAAACTAGTGCTCTTTGTCTCTTGCACACAAGTGAAAGTGACTTGTGTGCATGCTCCTCCTTGTTTGACGTGTGGGCGTGCCGCATGCTTTTCCAGGAGAATTGTCCAATAAGCGACTAAGACAAGTTGTTATGAAACAGATTTTCATGTTAAAAAAAACTTTCTGAAACCCATACAATCACTGGGGGAAGTGTATGGAGCACAGAAATACTACGTCATATATGTCCAACTAGTTTTTTGACAAGTTGACCATGTCAAGCATGAGAAGACAACACGTATAACATTGTAAATAAGTCTGAATGCATGAAACACTGTTGCACAGCCGCTTTAACCTACCCATGCGTTATCATAGGTTGCCGGTTCAATTCTCAGGGCCGGCGAGTAATGACTAAGATGAGTAAGGCACCTTACACATACTTGCTCCCCGGGCCCTGCAGTGATAACTGCCCTCTACTCCAGGTGTACTTGTGTTCACAACTTGCTGAGCATGTGTTCCCTACTCTCTGGATGGGTTAAATGCAGAGGTCACATTTCGAGTTTGGGTCACCATATCTGACAAAAAGGTCACTTTCAATTTAACTTGAATCAACTGTCACATAATATCTGTATCTCACTGTGGTGAGGAAGGCGAGATGAGAGCCGTGAGGCGGGGACGGTGGCGTCAGTGATAGTTGGAATCAGCAGTGCACACACCGGTCCCGCATATCTCACGGAGGAGATCAAGAGCTTAAGAGGACGAGTGACAGGACTGTTGACGATAGAGGACTGGGCCCGTACATGTGTTAAGTTTGTATTTATGTTCTTGTGGCCCGCAGTCTACCGCAAGGTGTTATTGTTTATTTGATTAGATTAAAGTTTGTTAAATGTTCGCCAGTTCCCGCTTCCTTCCCTTTTATGGATCTTTGTTACACTCACGGGAAGAACAAAAGGTATAGAAAGATAGAGTAGAGAAGTTGGCAGTGCATGAGGTATGAGGTAGCTCACTTACTGAAATTCAAAATTGCAAATCTTTAGAAACAATAGTAATTCTTCTGGTTCAGACAAGAGTAAAAATCTGAACTCTGGAGCATGGGATACTTCAATGCTCCTTCTCTTGTAGTGCAGGGCTCTTTCCTTTGTGATGGAAGAAATAACATTGCATCCAGAGAAGATAATAAGCATGACGTACCAAAAATTTCACTGATCAACAGTTATGTCAAACCAAACGTCAATTGAAGGAGTGAGGAGTTTTGAAAGGTGGCACAGTCTCCGGGGATCCTCTTGTCTGCCTTTAGACTTTGAAGCACAATTGCTCCATGGAGATCTGGTATATGACAGTATATGCTTCCAAGTTAAAAAAGGAATACAGTCAATCTTCCATTTTTTTTTTAAACTCTCGGTGAAAAACTGTAAAGAAAAGTATGATATTATAATATTATCTGTGAGGAACGACTCAGGAGTCAGATGCAGGGTATAAAATATTTTATTGGACACCCATGGCACAGGACACAAAAATAGCCAACGTGGAGAATCCACAGAATAACAGTCCGCCGAAGCGGAGAAGTCTCAAAAACAGTCCACAGGAAAAGAAGGGCAGATGGCTAAAACAGTCCAAAGGAAAAGAGGGGCAGATGGCTCGAGCGTTTCACCGTTATGACCAGGGGAAATTGCAGTGAATTGTTGGACAGGGGGTAAGAATGGTAGAGCTCAGAGATAAAGTGTCCAAATCCTGTTACTGCGCTGCCCACTCGCTGCAGAGAATCAAAAGGCAAGGGAACAATAACTTTCTTTATCTGAGGATAGTAAGTAGGATAAATAATAATTTATCTGTGGATAGTAAGAGTGTAAGGACCATAGAAAACACTCCCTGCAGCTGGGAAACTTTGTGACTGTGAGACGGCGTAGTCGCAGGTCAAAACATCATTCAATCGTCTCAAACAGGTTTACCCCACTCAATGACGCACCAACTGAGAAACATGTGGAAATTTCCCTAGTTATTGGTGATTCTATTGTTCAGAATGTTAACATAGAGGCACCAGCCACTATATTCAAATGTTTACCGGGAGCCAGAGCGGCTGACATCAAGTCAAAAGTTAAATATGGTGGCTAAGGCTAATCATAAATTCAGTAAGATTATTATTCACGTCGGCACAAATGATGTTCGACTCCGTCAATCGGAGATTACAAAAAATTACATTAAAGAGTTGTTTAAACTAGCAAGCATGATGTCAGTGGCCCCCTTCCTGCTTACCGTGGTGATGATACATAGCAGATTATCATATCTAAATGGCTGGTTGTCTGAGTGGTGCCTGCAGAATGATATTGTTTTTATAAATAACTGGAAGAGTTTTGAGGGCAGACCTGACCTGTTGAAAAGTGATGGTCTCCACCGGTCCAGGGCTGGAGCTTTTCTACTGTCTAGAAATATGGCACATAGTCTTAACGCTACAACTTGACTCACTGGGGCCCAGGTCAGGAAGCAGACAGAATGGCATAACCAATGGTCTGCTTGCCGTCGCACGTCGCAGAACAGAATGCACAACATGCGATAATCCTTTCTCCCAAACATCATAAAATAGAGACTGTGTCTGTTACCCAGATTACCAAACATAAAATAATGCGTAAACCTCTCAAAGGTAATTTAAGTAACATTAAACTAATTAAACACGAACATAATACAGATAATCAACAGTTACGACTCGGATTGCTAAATATTACCTCTCTTTAATAAAGCACTTTTTGTTAACAATATGATAACAGATCATAAAATAGACATGCTCTGTCTGACAGAGAAAGCCAGATGATTATATTACTTTAAATGCGTCTGTCCCCCAAGATTATTATTACAAACATGAGCCTCGTCTAAAAGGCAGAGGGGGAGGTGTTACTGCGCTTTACAGTAACTCTTTTAGCAATTCCCAGAAATCTAATCCTAAATACAATTATTTTGCATTAACAGCTAAAACTGAGGATGAAACATCCTTAAAATGTATTCTGGCTATTGTATATAGGCCTCCAGGGCACCACACAGATTGTATAAAGAATTTGGTGTGTTCTTATTAGAACTAGTACTGGCTGCAGACAGAGTCCTTGTTGTTGGTGACTTTAACATCCATGTAGATAACGATACAGATGCTTTAGGAATGGCTTTTAAAGACACTCTTAACTCCATGATCGTTAGACAACATGTGTCAGGACCCACTCCCCTTCGTAATCATACTTTAGATTTAATTTTGTCTTATGGTATAAATGTGGATGGCGTAAAAATCCTTCAGCAGAGCGAAGACATTTCGGATCATTATCTGGTATCATGCTTGCTTCACTGGTCTATGGCTGCAAATCAAGCTCCTAGTTACAAATATGTTAGAACAATAACTTAGACTACAAAAGGTGCGTTTCTTGATAATTTGACTGAATTGTCTCAAATCTCTAGTATGAGTAATAATGTTGAAGATCTTCTCGGAAATGCTAGACACAGTTGCTGCTCTGTGCTTAAAGAAGATTAAAAATGACAGCCCAATACTGTGGTATAATGAACAAACTCAGGCTTTAAAGAAAGTGGCACGGAAAATGGAGCGCAACCTCAAGAAAATCTAAATTAGAGGTATTTCGTACAGCATGGAAGGATAGTATTCGAAAATACAGAAAAGACCTAAAAACGTCTAGATCCGCCTACCTTTCATCACTAATAGAAGAACCAGCACAACCCTAGGTTTTTATTTAACAAAGTGGCTAAAATAACCAAAAATAAATCGTCAGCGATTTCTGATTCTTTATTCCAGCATAGCAGTGATGAATGTATGAATTGATTCACAAATAAAATCCAAGATATTAGAGAAACATTATAACTATGCAACCAGAAGTGAAACCTGCTGAACAAATGACTAAATACAGCGCCCCTGAGGAGGAATTGCTATTATTATCTACCATAGGTCACAATGAACTTTCTAAAATCATTAGATCATCTAAATCAACTACATGCATGCTAGACCCTATACCTACAAATCTACTGAAAGAGATGCTCCCAGAAAACATAGATCCTCTTCTTAGCATTATTAACTCATCTCTGACACTAGGACATGTGCCTAAAGCATATAAGGTGGTGTTGCACCCCTGAAAAGGGGAGAAGATGAATACACAATACTCGCACACTGTTTCTCCACTGCAAGCTTTATGTAGAATGGTATCATTTGCATTCACACAATTAAATCTTTCTTTTTCAAATTAACATTGACATCTTATCATATCAGCATTCAACTATTTGTATCGTACACATATTTAAGTACAACAGTACACTCCTTTATAATAGGCTGTTTGAAACCCACGACATTTTACAGCATACACAGAAACACAATAAAGAATTTTACAGTTTTCTGAGACTCAGCTCTTTTAAATCATAAATGCATCTTCCATGGCAAATCAGTGGCAAATCAGTCATCAGCATACAAATGTACCATTTCTGCTAGATGTGTTAGCCCGAAAACCTCAATCCACTTTAACTCTACACAAAGTTGAAGCAAGTCGCCACATCAACAGTATATAAACAGGATTACACAGGAAATACATACATATTTAACATACTCAAGCTTCGTGCCATTATATAGGCCTAACGCCATGCCCAACGTGCATAAAATGGCGTCGCGAGCTCTCGCATTTCTAACAACATATTTCAAACATTTCCAAACACACAATCAATCCAATAATCACATTTGTATAGCCTTAAGCATATATATATATATTATCCTAATAAAGTATTTTAGCTAATCATTACACATCATACCTGAAAAGGAGAGAAGATGAATACACAATACTCGCACACTGTTTCTCCACTGCAAGCTTTATGTAGAATGGAGAAAACTCGCGCGCTCTCCCCCTAGCGTTGACGCAGACAAGAACAATCGATCGTCCGACTTATCGTGTACCAATCAAAGATTCACTCAGTATACAGTATAACTTATAACTTCTGGACATAACTATGAACATATTTCTCACAATGTACACAGACTTATGCATTTTAAAATACATGTTTATTTCAATCTGTCACACACTCCCCTACAAAATAAATGTCGTCTCGACATTGTCATTAAAGAGTCTCTCAGTTCCTTTGGCAAGTTGCATCAAAAAACAATTTTTTTTTTCAAGAAATGCTTTTCAAGCTTTCCACAGTCCATGGCTCATTCCGGACTCACTAGTTCACTTTATGGCAACAATCAAGAGTTTATCAGGCAGCACTGTCCATAGGTGTATCACATGCAAAAAAAAAACAGTTTAAAGAGGCATGAAAGAACAGTCCATTGTTTCTTTTTTCAAAATTTCACAGTTCAAAACTGTTAAAGGCAATATTCCTCAGACCAGACAGGCCAATTTTTTTTTTAAAGTGCCAGACTGTTAACAGTCCATAATGCAAAGAGTCTCTGGTTTCAAGTTCACAGTCTCGTATGAGCTTTGACCGTGCATGGTCCTTAACTAGTGGGTTGTGTACACCAAAGGCAACTGGTAGCAGCATTGCTGAACAGGTGGCAACCATGTTGACAGGCACTGTACAGGCATGTAAAGTAAGTTCTGTTGGGGTGTTTGCAAGATCCCATTTAATTGCTTGACATCATAAGACGGTGTACCAAGTTCATCATAGGTTAGTGCTCTTGGTGGGTATCTTTCCCTTTTAGGCAGCTGGTAAGTTCTCTCACTTTGACTCTCTTGGTCACTTTCAGCAGGCGACATGGGATTAGGAACTTCTTCATCGGCAGATACGTTTAACTCTTGTTCTGCACTGTAGGTCCCTGCAAGTGGCTCTTGCTCCCCTTGATCACTTTCCACAGAAGACATGGACTCAGGAACCTGTTCCAGGACCTCAGTTGGAGGCTCATCGGACTCTGAGGTAGGTAGTGGTTCAAGGTGTTCAGGTTCATCAACATAGTCTGATTGATTTACTTGTGGAGACACATAATGAAAGTCCAATTCATCTTCACTCCCCTCATCAGACTCCGTATCATTACTTTGAGGCTTTGACAACTCCCGTTTCTGTCTGGCTTTTGAATGTGGATCAGTTTCGAGAGGTAGGTGGTCACACGGCATTAGTAAATTGCGATGGAGAACTCTGGATCTTCCCTTTCCCTTTTCTGGCTTAACTTCATAAATTGGAAGCTCACCACCCATCTGTCGCACAACTGTATGGATGCCATCTTCCCAGAAATTGCGAAGTTTGCCAGGGCCTCCTCGTGGTGTTAAGTTCTTTACCAGGACACGATCACCTGGCTGCAGTGTGGTGCTCCTCACCTTGTTGTCAAAGTTCTTCTTGCTCCTGTCCGCAGATTTTTTCGCACACTCTCTGGCAATTTTATATGCCTCTTCCATTCCATGTTTCCATTTCTCTACGTACTCTCTCTGGTTACAGGAAGGCATCTCCGAACTCAACCCAAACAGCATGTCAACAGGCAGTCTCGGAGACCTCCCATACAACAGGTAGAAAGGAGAGAATCCAGTGACTTCTGAGCGGGTACAATTGTAAGCATACAGTAGCTTATTCAAGGAGTCTTTCCAGTTAAACTTTTGACTTTCTGTGAGTGTTCTGAGCATCTGTTAAAGTGTCCTGTTAAAACGCTCAGCTTGGCCATTGCCTTGCGGGTGATACGGGGTTGTCCTGGAGCCAGCGACGCCGCAGTACTTTTGGAGCTGTTCAAACAATTGATTCTCAAACTCCCCCCCTTGATCATGGTGGATGCGAGAGGGGAAGCCAAATTTAAGGGCAAAATCATTAAAGATGCGATCTGCAGCGGTTTTACCTGATTTGGACGTAGTGGCATATGCTTGGGCGAATCGGTTGAAATGGTCTACAACCACAAGAATATACTCATAACCGCCTTTACAGCGGTCTAAGTGCAGAAAATCGATTGAGATCAATTCAAAGGGCTGGGTCGTCACAATGTTCGTTAATGGAGCTCTTGTCTCATAACAGGGCTTCTTCTGTTTCAGGCATGTACATGTTTTCGTGACATAATGCTCAATGTCTGCCTGCATGTATGGCCAAAAGAAACGTTCACGAATGAGTGAGAGAGTACGTTCTGTACCTTGATGGCCCATTTCATCGTGAAGCTCTCGCAGAACTGTTCCTTTAAATTTCTCGGGCAGGACCAACTGTGTGCGGGTGGAAGTGGTTCGGCAGAGGACACCATCCTTATCAATGGTAAGTTTTCTCCATTCACGAAAGAGGCATTTTGTTTTTAGGTTGTATGTCTTGAGCTGTTTCGTTTGTGGTTTTAGTCCGGACAACTTGCATTGATATACAGGGCTTATTTCCTGGTCATGGATTTGAGCTTCTCTTATCTCCTGTACAGACAATGGGGTTATGGTTGGCACTGCTGAACAGACTTCGATGGAAGAACAGTTTGTCGAGACTGACCATGGGATTCTGGGTCCTTCTTGAACTTCTAATCTGAATCTGCCAATTCGGCCACCCACCTGTAGCCGGTAGCATTCAATTTGGCAGTTGACAGGACATATGTAAGGGGATTGTTGTCACTATAAACGGTAAAGGTTGGGGCATAATACAAGTAATCACGGAATTTTTCCGTGACCGACCACTTCAAAGCAAGAAATTCAAGCTTGCCTGAGTGTAGGTGGTAATTTTTCTCAGCTGCAGATAAGGTACGAGATCCGTAGGCAATCACACGAAGTTTTGCATTTTGATGCTGATACAATACTGCACCCAAGCCTTGGGCTGATGCATCCGTGTGCAGGACAAACGGCTGTGAAAAGTCAGGGAATGCTAACACAGGGGGCTGGAGCAGACGGTCAATTAATTGCTCAAGAGTGTTCTGGTGCTGATCAGTCCAGGCAATAGGCTTACTCGATGGGACACCAGTTTTCATGTATTTTGTCTTTGTCTTCCTCTGATTGTCTCTCATGTGGGCATTACTTTCTGGAGTACTTTTTAACAGGTCGTACAAAGGGCTAGCGATGCGAGAGAAATCTTTAATGTACTGCCTGTAGTAGCTAAGTAGACCAAGAATTCTCCTCAACTCGCCGACATTGTTTGGAGGTTTGTCTTTCAGGGATCTGGCAGCTTCTGTGTCTGCAGGATCAACTTTACTTCCCTCTGCAGAGACTATTCGACCCAGGTAGCGGACTTCAGGTTTGAAAAGCTCACATTTCTTTGGCTTGAGTTTGATGCCATGTTTCTTAAGCCGTTGCAGCACTTTCTTTACATCCTGGACGTGGTCCTCGAAGGTCTTACTAAACACCAAGGTATCGTCAAGGTTTGGGATGCATATCTCGTCGCGCAGGCCTTCTAAACACTCTTCCATACACCGCTGGAAAGCTGCTGGAGCATTCATCAGCCCAAAAGGAATTCGTACCCATTCATACAGACCCCAGGGTGTCACGAAAGCCGTTAGGTGTTTACTTTCTCTTGACATAAACCCCTGGTGGTAGGCCTTCCCTTGATCTAATGATGAAAACCAAGAATTCCCACCATGATGTCCTGCACTCTCGGAATCGGTTGTCTATCTGGGTGAGTCTTTCGGTTTAAGTCCCTGTAATCAATGCATAAACGAAGGCTGCCATCTTTCTTTCTTACGCACACGATTGGAGATGAATATGACGAGTTGGATTTTTCAATCCATCCTTGTGCTATGAGGTCATGCAAATATTCTTTCATCTCACGATACAGGGGTTTTGGCACAGACAAGTACGTGCGACCAACTGGCTTCTCATCTGTAAGTGAGATTTTTAATTGCAAATCTCTGACACACCCAATGTCGTTGTCTGACTAAGAAAATGAATGGCATTCTTCTCTTAGCATTTGCTGTACTATCTGTTTCTGGTATTTACTCAGGTGGCTGACATCAACGGGCGGGTCCCATTCAGGAGTGCTGGTGTAGTCAAGACAGCTATCCGCAGCCTGGATGTGACATACTCCGACAGAGGTAGGGTTTGCTGGCACCTCAAAAATACTAGCAGGTAAGACGTTCTTGACAAGTTGTACGGTACCGATCAGAGTCTGGCCCATAAGAGTTACATTGTGGTCAGTGTCATTGTACACCTCCATAGTAATATTTGTCGGAGCCCCTTTTGTCAACTTCACCAGACTTTCTGTGAATTCGAGCCCTTCCGGCCACTGGTGACTCACATCAGGTTCAAAAATGAACGTGCTGTCCTCTTAAACTGGCTGTATATACACTCGGCATGAAACCTGCACAGTACTACGTTTGGGGACGTTAACATACCCTTTTGTGGTCTTTACTGTGTATTCGCATGAACTCTCTGAACTCAAAAGTTGAATGAATGCCTGAACCTTGCTCCTCTTTAGGCTGGGGAAGGCTGTTTTAACCGTTCTCTCTAGTATTTTGTTGTTTACGGTGCTTGGTAGTGCTTGTTCAATGGAGTTCAAAATCTGTTCTATCACATTGAAACCTATGATAGGGTGAGAGAGGTTTTGACCCCGTGTTACGAGCATAGGAATGACAAGTTCAGCTTCGTGAGGTGCCTGTGATGATAGTCTGAACGTCACTTCAACATACCCAATGTAGGGCATCTCAATACCATTAGCGGCTACAAGGTTCAACGTATTTGGAGCCTCAAGAACGTCAGAGACATCCCTCAATGGTACCTTGGGTAAATATTCCTGTTTCTATACTTCATCAATGACACATACCTGAGAGCCAGTGTCCCACAGTGCTTGAAACCGTTGACCTTGCAGGTAACATTCAACGAGACACTGCCTCCCAACTAATGACGTCACGGGGGAATGCTGGTTAATCTGGGTGCTGCAAGGGGTGTGGGTACTCACTGTCATAGAGAAGTTTGACACTGATCTGGTTGCGTTGATGCAAATTTGCATATGTTCGGGCCAATGGTGAGTTTGGCAGGTCTTAGAACAATATAGAGTTTTTTTACATTGCGAACACTGCTTCATCTGTCCATCTGTCCTTCTACAGGCTGCACATCTCCGGGACTGGTCAGTAGATCTGGTTACTCCCTGTCCCGCGGAAGTAACCGGTCCCCGTTTAAAGGCGTCTCTCTTGAGGGCTTAATGCCACGAATTCTGCATCCGGCTTGGAAATGCTCGCCACTACCACATCGGAAACAATGCATGCAACGGTCCTCTGTTCCAGCTGTGGCCTAATAGTTAGAGCGTTGGGCTTGTAATCAGAAGGTTGCCGGTTCTAATCTCAGTGCCAGCAGGTCATGACTGAAGGGCCCTTGAGCAAGGCACCTTACCCCTGATTGCTCTGCAGTAATATTCCACTGTATAAAAAAAAAACTACTTGTAAGTCGCTTTGGATAAAAGCGTCTGCCAAATGAATAAATGTAAATGTAATAGTCTCGAGGCATATACTGGGGTTGAAATTGAGTGTTCACTCTGGTTTGATTGGCACCTGGTGATGTCCAATAGGGCTGCGATTGACACTGAACAATTTCTCTGTCAGAGGTTCTCTGTGAAGGAGTGGGAAATTGTGGTGAGGCAAAGGCTGGTTGCTGCAACGCTGCAAATGCTGGTTGCTGCAACGATTCCCTGATGTGAGCTATTTCAGCATTGAGTGTTTTTAATGATGCCACCTCACTTCTCAGCTCTTTAAGTTCGGTCAGCACGTCTAAAGATGGTTTCGGCAAGCTTTGAGTCACCCACACTGATTTCTTGTCAGTACTTTCATCACTGGACTTAACTGCATGGACAACCGTTGTTGTGTGCTGCACATTACCTTTCTTTTTCAATTTGTCTTTCTGTCTCATTAGCACAAGCACTATTTAATTTCTCCAACAGAGCCTCATCGGTGGTTTTGGGGTCCAGCAGTAGGGGCTGCATATCTACTTTTATGATGTCACTTTGGAGACCAGTGAGTACGGTATGTAGGAACATGCTTTGAACTAACGCTGGATCATATTTGAGGCCTGATTCTGCTTCTTGGGATGCAAACAGGATTTTCTGTCGTAGGTCAAGAACACGCATAAGGAAATTCTGTGGTGTTTCTTTGTTCCCTTGGCATTCAGAGGTAAGTAGCTTATAAAGTTCGGTGGCACTTTTTTCTTGAAAGTGAGAGCGCAGGATTCGTCTTAAGGTAGGTAGAGTCAGATTTGTTTTTCCTTCTAGATAGCTTCTTAACTGTAAGCCTGGGGAAATGGCACGAATGACTGCATCAACAATCTCACATTCTGGGTAGTCTCTGCTCAAGCCATTCTCAATCTGGTGTGCTAAGCTTGAAAAAGTTAATTTCTCTTTTTGACCTGGGTCACCAATTTGTCCAGAAATTTTAAAATCTTTGCGCCAATGGGGGCTGGGGTGTTGGGTACTCACCAAATGTTGTGGGTGTGCGGCAATTTGAAGCTGAGGCTGGACAAAGCTGGGTTTTGCGCTCACTTCTTCCAGCTGTTGCATTTCACTCAATTTTTGTTTCATGGCACTCTTTAGCTCATCAAACTCCCTTTGCAACCGATCTTTTTCTGCGACTTCACTTGGTCCTGCGGTCTCCTTTTCCATGACTGTGTTTACTTCTGTAATTTGATCCCGTAGGCGTAATAGCTCAGACATGCCGCCATCTTCAAGTTCCATCATTGCTTCTTCGAGATGTTGAAGTATATGAGATATCAAAAACATACGGGATTTAGTTGAAACATCCTTTTGGTCTGCTATTTTCAGGAACTCACAAACACCAAGAAGCTTGTCTTTGGGAAGTGGATTTAGCATGGTTATGACCTCCTCTTGCATTTCCTCTAGCACTGTTGTCTCCATTTTAAACATAGAGTGGATCTTTTCACTGGGTAGGGGCTTACTTGAGGCTGACTGAACTTGTGTTTTACCTGATGTTCGATGTGGCCTCAGGGTTCTGGTTATCTGCCTCTATCTTGCCTTTTCCGCAGGAACTCTGGGTTGTTTTAGGGGATGTCCTGCATCAGGAAGTGTCGGCCAGGTACGTGACGACTGCCCTCCGAAGAGAAAATCCCAGCGGTGCCTCCAAAATGTTGCACCCCTGAAAAGGGGAGAAGATGAATACACAATACTCGCACACTGTTTCTCCACTGCAAGCTTTATCAGAATGGAGAAAACTCGCGCGCTCTCCCCCTAGCGTTGACGCAGACCAGAACAATTGATCGTCCGACTTATCGTGTACCGATCAAAGATTCACTCAGTATACAGTATAACTTATAACTTCTGGACATAACTATGAACATATTTCTCACAATGTACACAGATTTATGCATTTTGAAATACATGTTCATTTCAATCTGTCACAGTGGCTGTTATAAGACCCTGGAGAACTAGTTAACTACATACCTATTTCGAATCTACCTTTCATATCTAAAGTTCTGGAAAAAGTAGTCTCAACTCAATTATGTTCCTTCCTCCAAAGGAATGACATTAATGAAGATTTCCAGTCTGGAATTAGAGCACATCGGAGTACAGAGACTGCTTTGATCAGAGTTACAAATTATCTGTTTATGGCATCTGACCAAGGTTGTATCTCCTTATTGGTGCTGCTAGATCTTAGTGCTGCATTCGACACCATTGACCCCAGCACGCTCCTACATAGACTCGAAAATTATGTTGGTATTAAGAGAATAGCTTTGAAATGGCTTAGATCTTATTTATTCGACCGTTTTCAAAATGTAGCAATAAACAATGAGGTGTCACGCAAATCGCAAGTCCAGTAAGGTGTACCACAGGGCTCAGTCTCAGGACCTATGCCCTTCGCATTATACATGCTACTCTAGGAGATATTTACATTTACATTTAGTCATTTAGCAGACGCTTTTATCCAAAGCGACTTACAAAAAGTTAGGGGAGCAATAAGCGATGTGTCATACAAAGAGCAATAGTACAATAGGTGCTAATATATACAATAATGAGACACAGAGTTAGCTTTCACTGTTATGCTGATAATACGCAACTTTACATATCCTCGAAGCCTCATGAAACACAGCAATTCCATCGAAGAGTGGAATGCATAGTCGATATAAAAAAGTGGATGACTAACAATTTCTTATTACTGAACTCAGACAAAACTGAAGTGTTCCTTATTGGACCGAAAACCTCCATACGTAACAACCAATATACTGCTTAACTGTTGACAGATGTTTCATAAAACCCTCGTCGTCATCAAAGAATCTCAGCATTTCATTCTATAGTCTCAGAGATACTCAGACTCTGTCATTTGAGAACCATGTCGCTTACACCTGTAAAATTGCGTTTTTCCATCTTAAAAATATATTTAAACTACGTCATATGCTGTCACCATCAGATGCAGAGAAGTTAATTCATGCATTTATGACATCAAGACTAGATTACTGTGATGCACTATTAGTTGGTTGCCCTGCAGGCTTATTAAAAAAACTCCAACTGGTCCAAAATGTGGCAGCTCGAGTTCTTACACGTACAAAAAAAGTATGTGCATATTAGTGTGATGGAAATTTTCATGACGTGGGTTTCTTCATGCTAATCTCTGTAAAAATTGATTCAAGACTGTCTATCTTGTTGTTCTTAAATTCCTGAGAAATGTTGTGCTACGTGGCAAACCACTCAGCTCCTTTGCCCTTGAGCAAAGACCAAGAGGTTCTGGTGAAGATAAGAAATGGCGACACATTTGTGTTACCAAAGTTACGTTCTGGCTCAAGGGAGGGGAGAAGAAGGGGTGTCATGTCATGTATGGATGATATAAAAGCCCCTGTAAATGAGCAGGAAGGGGCCTTCTGTCTGCACCATGCTTGTGATGCAGACTGAATGACAATAAAATATAAAATACCTTGCAAGGTAACTCATGCTCTCTGTGTGTTGCATTTGTCTGAAGTCTTTAAAAAACTCACTTTGATTAAGGAATAAGAAAATTCCACAACAATTTGGCGACGAGGTATGGGATCACAAGGCTGATGGAGAACGGATTAGAGTTGACTGATCATCCTGGACATAGCAAATCCAGCTCTAACCCCATACAGGGACGAGAGAACTCTACTCCGGACCCCAGGCTGACGTGATCCCAAAAGAACTCAGTGCAAGGCACAAAAGTGAAAAACGGTGAGTTGAAAATATTCTGAACAGTCTAAGAAGAAAGGGGAGACTACTTAGCGCTAAACAGTCTGAGGGGAGACTACTCAGAATCAAGATAGATTCTAAACAGTCTGGTTAAAGAGGGGAGACTACTCAGAATCAAGATAGATTCTAAACAGTCTGGAGGACTGCTTAAGACAGTTAAAGAGGGGAGACTTCTCAGAATCGAGATAGATTCTAAACAGTCTGGGAGACTATTCAGAATTATGGATAAACCAACATACAGAGAAATGAGGAAAAGGTGGGGAACGGGAAGTTTACAAGGTGTACCCTATTTAATAGAAAAAGCTAACTTTCCAGAAAACGGTACATTTAGTACCACAAAATTAGAGAAAATAAGAGAACACATGGGGAAAAAAGACATATTTAAAATGTCCAAAAGAGAAAGGGAAAAATATGATGAAGCGTGTAAATGTTTAGAGTTATGGGAGAGGGAAGCTAATAGACGTGACTATGTTTTTAAAGGAATGGCATTGGAAGAACTGCCACCACCGAAAACTCCATTGTACCCTGTTTTGCTTGAATATAATGATTTAACCCCTCTGTCTTCTTTACCCCCATCTATGACTGAGTACAAACACCAACCGGAGGATGATTGTGTCCCTCCTCACCGACATCTGAACCCGATCGAGGCAGCTCCAGTGCCCCCACCAGTATCTCCACCAGCACCAGTGCCGCACATGCCACAGCCCGCGGTGCGTCAAAAGCAAGAAAGAGTGTATCTAGCACCGACAGACAAAGAACTTTTGACCTTTTGCAAAGAATTCTCACCCTCAATGAAAGAATTAGAGAGACTGTTGAAAGTCAAACTGAAACCATCTGACCTGAGAAAGTTACAGGGTAAATGGCCTGTGGAGGAAGTATTTAAAGAACATTCTGAACTTCAACCTGATGCAGACGGACCAGACATTGGTCCCTTCGAAGGACATTTCAGATCCGTTTTTCTGCGAAACCTAAGGGGAGAGCTGAGACGAGAAGTGGAAAAATCGTGCATCGAGCCAGATCGCGCAAGAATGAGTGAGATCGTCCATCATGCTGTACACGCCGAAAGACAAACAGGCAAGAAAGAGCTTCAGAAGAAAAACACACAAGATAAAGAACTCCACATGGCTCTAATGAATATCGGAGTAGAGCATGGAGGAAGAGGAAACGGGAGGAGAGGAGGTCAGTGGCGTGGACATGGAAGAGGGAGAGGAGGGTTTAAACCCTCTAGCACCTATGATCCAGAGAAATGTTTCAATTGCGGAAAGACGGGGCACTGGCGAAATGATTGTCCTGAGCCTCTGAGACCACTGAGGTCAAAGAAAAGGTAGATGGAAGTGAGGTGAGGCATCATTCCGAGGGTGGTGAGTATGATTTCCCTTAGCATATGCAATGAAGAAATGCTTTTTCCTACTGTATGCAATGAAGATCTGCTTGGCTCACATTCCATGATGAATGAAACCGCTTTCTGAACTTTGCTAAAATGCACAATGCTTGTGTGCAACAAACCGCTTGAATTTTTGATAGATTCAGGGGCAACAAATAGCCTACTGTGATTCACAAGAAGTGTTTAAATTTGCCAGAGTCTAAACTAGCTGTGTTTTCCCTAAATGCTAGTGGCTCTAATGTAAAATAATTTATGTCAAAAGGGTGCAATGTGAGTTGGGGAGTGTCAAATTTCAACACAGGTCTCTCATGTCTGACTGCTGCCCGATTCATTTGCTGGGCAGAGTCATATTGTGTATGATGACAGATTGAGCATGATACCAACACGACCCGTGTGCAGCGCTCGTACAGCTGTACGATGTAATATTGAATTACGTAAATATGATGTAGAAAGTTCTGCCTCACAGAGCCTCATGACGTTGATTACAATGGTGTGGGGAGCTGTGGGTGTTTTGCTGACAAATATGCGCACGCCATAGAATGGGTTAAAAGGGATGACGTGCAATATTCAAATTTGTTGCACGCCCATCGTGAGAATCATGCCTGTCTGTCAGCAACAAGGGGACTTGAAGTGTTTTCACACACAAAAAGATTAATGATGAGTATTGACATACCATACATTTTGGGAAAGGTGCCCTTTCAACTGTTGATAACAGGGGAAAAAATTATGTTTGGTTGATTAGGAACTGTGAACCTGTTGTGATAACGCCCAAGGGTAATTTTCGTCTACGCAAACAGCAATACCCCCTCAAAACAGAAGCCTAAAATCAGAAGACCTTAATGGCATAAGGCCAATATTTAATGAGTTTAAAAAGATTAAAAAATAAAGGCATAGTTGTGCCATGCCCAAATTTACCGGTGCGCAGGCCTTTGTTTCCAGTTTAAAAGATAAGAGAAAAGAACACAAAGTAAATGTCTCCAAAGTCCAGCTGGCAAAACAAGTTGTTCGTTTTTTTGGGTCACGAAATTACTGACCGCGGCAGACAGCTGTCCGCAAAGCGTGTCTGCAATTACAGACATCGCAAGTCCAAAAGCAAAGAAGCAATTGATATAATTTTTAGGGACCATTTCTCTGCTCAGACAGCAGAGCTCATTGCACTCACTCGGCATGCGAATTAGCAAAGAATAAAAATGTAGACATTCACACAGATAGTAGATATGCATTTGGTGTAACTCATGATTTTGGCACACTGTGTAAACACAGAAACTTTGTAAAAGCTGATGGTAAAAACATTCTTAATCACACACAGGTTGCTGATATGCTATCTGCCATTCTTCTCCCATCAGCCATTGTTGTGTGTGACTATGCCACACACACTTTTGTATCTGAAACTATTTTTTATGGTATGGGGAGGGACAGTGTTACCCTAATTCTGTTAGGTACTGGGGAACAAATATGTATTTGTTTAGAGGTACGTGTACCTAAGTTTATATTCTGGATAAGGCAACAAAATTTGAAAATGTGGGCCATTATGTCCCCTGGGACAGCCAAATAAAAAGGCAAAAGAAAGTGTTTTAAATATGAGGTAACGGGAGGAACTTCCCAATAAGAGTGGGAATAAGCAAGTGATAAAGGTTTAAGCAAGTGATGAAGGTTTAAGCAAGTGATGAAGGTTTAAGCAGGTCAGTATTGGTGTATGAGATTGAGGAGATAAAGGACACAGGTCAGAAGGTTCAGATATCAGTGCAGCCAAGGAATTTTCAGGCCGCAGAGCAGGCAGAAGAAGAGGGAAGAAGTAGAGGCTAGAACATGGATAGACCCAGGAGAGACAAACGTAGGTATGAGAAAGGCAATATTGGAGTGAATGACAGTTGTTAGTGGTGTATGCAACTCGAGCAGGCATGGAAAGTTAGTCTTCTGAAATTAGAGGACCGGAAGAGGCTAAAGGGTCACCCTGCGAAGTCACAACCCTGTTGACAGTTGGAAACTGTACCAACAAGGCCGAAGAAAAGACAGAGTGCAGAGAACCAGGTGGTAAGTAAAGTACAGAATTGAACAGTTTGGAAGTAGGGAATTAGGATTGCAGGGTAGGTTAGTTTTAGATGTGCTCACCGCAGAGAAAAGCTGTGTGTTTTGTGTCAGTTGTGTTTCTACATTCTGGATTATGCTGATAATGTAATAGACATCATAACGCACAGGAAGAATGCTATCAGGGAGCCGGATGATATGACTAACAGTCTGTTGAAATGGTGGAATAGCCAAGGTTGAGGGGCGTGGCTGATGCAGGTGGCATTGCCACTTCTAGTGGGATTGTTATTTCTTATAATTATGTTACCATGTTTAATTTACTGTTTTCAAAACTGCTTAAATAAAATACGATTAGGGAGCATGGCTACAGGCCACGAATCTCATGGAAGGATAATTTATTGAGTACGATGACAACGGCCTATGAAATCTGTAGGAGAAAGGGCAGTGCTCATCTTGCAGGTTGAGGCATAAAGATTTTGGTTATCAAATATGATAAAAGAGGGGAATGTGATGGAAATTTTCATGACGTGGGTTTTTTCATGCTAATCTCTGTAAAAATTGATTCAAGACTGTCTATCTTTTTGTTCTTAAATTCCTGAGAAATGTTGTGCTACGTGGCAAACCACTCAGCTCCTTTGCCCTTGAGCAAAGACCAAGAGGTTCTGGTGAAGATAAGAAATGGCAACACATTTGTGTTACCAAAGTTACGTTCTTGCTCAAGGGAGGGGAGAAGAAGGGGTGTCATGTCATGTATGGATGATATAAAAGCCCCTGTAAATGAGCAGGAAGGGGCCTTCTGTCTGCACCATGCTTGTGATGCAGACTGAATGACAATAAAATATAAAATACCTTGCAAGGTAACTCATGCTCTCTGTGTGTTGCATTTGTCTGAAGTCTTTAAAAAACTCACTTTGATTAAGGAATAAGAAAATTCCACAACATTAGCCTGGTTGTGTCAATATTGCACTGGATACCTATAAAGCATTGCATTCAAGTCAAGTCAAGTCAGCTTTATTTATATAGCGCTTTTTACAATTTTCATTGTTACAAAGCAGCTGTACAAGAAAACATTGACTATAAGTAAAACATAAAAGGTTATGGAAGTCAAAACACAGGTCAAATATCAGACACACAATAAATTCCTATATGCAGTGTTAATTAAATAAGACTATCAAATTCTAGCAGCCCCCCCCGGCCAGGCAAACAGTGCAAAACAGTATGCAAACGGTGGCGAGAAACCCACAAAAAAAACCTCAGAGGGAGACCAGGCCTAACCAGGGGATTCCAGTTCCCCTCTGGCAAAAACTGCTGCCTCTGCACAAGCTCGACAGTGCTTGCACAACAAGGCAAAATAAAAAACAAAGTTAGATTTAAAATTATCATTAATAATCTAATAGCGACTGAAGTTGCCACGTCCTTCGTCCAGCATTTGTCAGGTCTGGGAATGGATTGTGCCCTGCCCGCTCCGGTAACCTTGGACTGCGTCCTGCCCGCTCTGGTAACCTTGGAACAATGAGACAAGACTGGCTTAGAGTAGAGTACTGTTCTCCACTCTTTGATGCAACAAATGCATAAGTTGTTATTGGAAGTGTCCCTGGTTCCGGTTGATCTAACTAGTGCAGCCTAGATCTGTGAAATATATATATTATGATAGTCTAGTGTATGCAAGAGTAAAAAGATGCGTCTTTAGTCTAGATTTAAACTGACAGAGTGTGTCTGCCTCCCGGACAGTGCAGGGAAGACTGTTACAAAGTTTAAGCGCTAGATAGGAAAATGATCTACCGCCTGCACCTGATTTTGAAATTCTAGGTATTACCAACTGACCTGACACCTGAGAACGTAGTGCACGTGATGGACTATAATACGTTAGAAGTTCTCTCAAGTAGTGAGGAGCTAAACCATGCAAGGCTTTATAGGTAATAAGCAAGATTTTAAATTTTATGTGATGCTTTACAGGTAACCAGTGCAAGGTTGACAGAACCGGACTAATATGCTCATACTTTTTTGTACGCGTAAGAACTCGAGCTGCCGCATTTTGGACCAGTTGGAGTTTTTGTAATAGGCCTGCAGGGCAACCACCTAATAGTGCATTACAGTAATCTAGTCTTGATGTCATAAAGGCATGAATTAGCTTCTCTGCATCTGATGGTGACAGCATATGACGTAGTTTAGATATATTTTTAAGACGCAATTTTACAGGTGTTGGCGACCTGGTTCTCAAATGACAGAGTACTATCGAATATAAAGCCAAGATTCTTAGCTAAAGATGAGGGTTTTATGGAACATCCATCAATAGTTAAGCAGTATTCTTGGTTGTTACGTAGGGCGGTTTTCGGTCCGATAAGTAACACTTCAGTTTTGTCCGAGTTCAGTAATAAAAAATTGCTACTTATCCACTTTTTTATATCGACTATGCATTCCACTATTCGATGGAATTGCTGTGTTTCATGAGGCTTCGAGGAAATATAAAGTTGCGCATCATCAGCATAACAGTGAAAGCTTACTCCGTGTCGCTCTATTATATCTCCTAGAGGTAGCATGTATAATGCGAAGAGCATAGGCCCTAAGACTGAGCCCTGTGGTACACCGTACTGGACTTTCGATTTGCGTGATACCTCATTGTTTATTGCTACATATTGAAAACGGTCGCATAAATAAGATCTAAGCCATTTCAAAGCTATTTCCTTAATACCGACATCATTTTCGAGTCTATGTAGGAGCATGCTGTGGTCAATGGTGTCGAATGCAGCACTAAGATCTAGCAGCACCAATAAGGAGATACAACCTCGGTCGGACGCCATAAGCAGATCATTTGTAACTCTAATCAGAGCAGTCTCTGTACTGTGATGTGCTCTAAATCCAGACTGGAAATCTTTATTAATCTCATTCCTTTGGAGGAAGGAGCATATTTGAATTGAGACTACTTTTTCCAGAACTTTAGATAAGAAAGGTAGATTCGAAATAGGTCTGTAGTTAACTAGTTCCCCAGGGTCCAGATGGGGTTTTTTGACAAGGGGCCTTATAACAGCCACCTTATATGCTTTAGGCATATGTCCTAATGTCAGAGATGAGTTAATAATGCTAAGTAGAGGATCTATAATTTCTGGGAGCATCTCTTTCAGTAGATTTGTAGGTATAGGGTCTAACATGCATGAAGTTGATTTAGATGATCTAATGATTTTAGAGAGCTCATCGTGATCTATACTAGAAAATAAACGTAATTTCTCCTTAGAGGCGCTGTAGTTAGTCGTTTGTTCAGCGGGATTCACTTCTGGTTGCATAGTTATAATTTTTTCTCTAATATCTTGGATTTTATTTGTGAAATAGTTCATAAAATCATCACTGCTATGCTGGTATACAAAATCAGAAGTCGCTGACGATTTATTTTTGGTTAATTTAGCCACTGTATCAAATAAAAACCTAGGGTTATGCTGGTTTTCTTCTATTAGTGATGAAAGGTAGGCAGATCTAGACGTTTTTAGGGCTTTCCTGTATTTTTAATACTATCCTTCCAGGCAGTACGAAATACCTCTAATTTAGTTTTCTTAAAGTTGCGCTCCATTTTTCGTGCCGCTTTCTTTAGAGCCTGAGTGAGTTCATTATTCCACGGTGTCGGTCTGTCATTTTTAATCTTCTTTAAGCGCAGAGGAGCAACTATGTCTAGCGTTTCCGAGAAGGTGGCATTAATATTTTCAATGGTAAAGTCAAGATCATCAACGTTATTTCTAATGCTAGAGATTTGAGACAATTCATGCAAATTATCAAGAAACGCATCTTTTGTAGTTGAAGTTATTGTTCTACAATATTTGTAACTTGAAGTTTGATTTGCCACCATTGGGTAGTGAAGCAAGCATGATACCAGATAATGATCCGAAATGTCTTCGCTCTGCTGAAGGATATTTACGTCGCCCACGTTTATACTGTAAGACAATATTAAATCTAAAGTATGATTACGAAGGTGAGTAGGTCCCGACACATGTTGACTAACGCCCATGGAGTTAAGAGTGTCTTTAAAAGCCATTCCTAAAGCATCTGTATCATTATCTACATGAATGTTAAAGTCACTAACAACAAGGACTCTGTCTGCAGCCAGTACTAGTTCTGATAAGAACCCACCAAATTCTTTAATAAAATCTGTGTGGTGCCCTGGAGGCCTATATACAATAGCCAGAATAAATTTTAAAGATGTATAATAACTAGTAAATGTTTTATAACTACCTTAACTAATCATGAATTACAGCAGGAATGTTTGTTAATAAACACATTGAGTAACCGTTCCAATATGTCTGAATAATAAGATATATAAATGTGCATTCAAAGAGTTTATTAATCATTTACTAACACTTTCTAAATGATCTCATGAACCACTGACAACTCTGTAAGTAATGTAATCATTAATTTAGAAATTATGGATTTATCCTTCATAAAGTATGAAAATTTGATTATTAAGCATATTATATACATGCTTATAAATCAAGAATAATGCATTTATAGCTGTATAAATTGCTTACTAATGTCTATTAATATGGGGCAAATGCTTCATAAATGATCAATTAACTATTTACTGATGCTTAACTAATGATTCAAAGCATGCAGTTATTATAAAGTGTTACCTTATTGGTTATGAAGGATTTTTATTGTGGTTTAAGCGTGCCTTTACATTTAATATGCTTAATGATTTCATTATTGATTACTAACCGTGCATAATATGTTGAAAATATAACCAGTGTGTGAGTTGAGTTAGCCAAGAGTTAGGGGGGTGAATTGAGTGTATTTTCCACAGGAAACGGTATGTGTGTGTGTAAAGATCAGATTACACACGGAGCCCCATGGAATGTGGTGGGGTGTGGGGTGTTTCCATATGATGTTTTACAGAGGCCCAGAGAGCAAAGCAGTGTGAGCTGGTTGGCTGAGGCAGAACAAAGGAGAGAAAGCGGATTGGACGAGTCCCAGGCTTCCCCAACCCCCCATCTGTAACCAGAGACACGTCGTGAAAGATTATAAATACCATGTAAAATTGTTTTTCTGGGTCGGTCCTTTGTGAGACGTCGGTTCTTTGTGTAGGACCCACCCAGCAGCTGTATTGTTTGAGACTTCTGATCAATAAATTTCAACATTTTCTTAACTGGCCTCTCTCCAATTTTGAACACGCCAAAAATGGTTTTAATGTTCATCAGATAGAAAATGTTTTTTTTAAACTATTGAATAAAATCAAAAGTCAATCAAAGCCATGACCCGCCTGCTTGGTGTCGGAGTGCGCAGGTCGGCGCGGTTGCAGAGAAACATCTATTTATTTGTCCGTTGGTCACAACTTAACATTTAGACTGGAGAGACGTATCTTAATGTGGACAATGTCAACATGTAAATTTTTCCCTCAACAAATAGGAAAAATCTACTTTTTATGGGAATCTAAATTGGAAAGCCAAGATTATACAGTTTGTTTCTAAAGGAATTGTTATTATGGTTGTAAATATGCAACTGACTTAAGTTGTCACAGTATAGGCCTAATGCCTTTTTGGTTAGTATTTTAGTTACTGATAATATGTATACATTTTTACCAATATTTATTTTAATGTTTTATATGCTATCGTGTCGTGTTTCATGCTAGATATTTTATATATCAAGATTTTGATTTCAAATACTACATCACAAAATTAAATGTTTATTATTAACAGTTCCTTTGAACTTTATCTCTGAAGTATACTTAACCTACACATAAAATAGGTCAAGTGATTTTTGCGTAGTCCCCTCAGTGCCAACAGAACAGCTAACAACTCTAGGCGGTTGATGTGCCAACACAGCTGGGACTCCGTCCAGAGACCCGACACTGTGTGCCCCTTGCACACCGCACCCCAACCCCGTAAGGAGGCGTCGGTCGTTACCACGACGCGCCTCGGGACCTGCCCCATGGGGACGCCAGCCCGTAGAAAGGTCACTGATGACCACGGGGTTAGGATACGACGGCAGAGAGGTGAAATGACGATCAACCTCTTGCCTGCGTGCCACGCTCTCCAGGGAACTCGTCTCTGTAGCCAGTGCTGCAGCGGTCTCATGTGCATCAACCCGAGGGGAATTACCCCCGCCGAGGACGACATGTGGCCCAGGAGCCTCTGAAAAAGTTTCAGGGGGACCGCTGGTTGCTGCTTGAAGAGTTTCAGGCAGTTCAGCACTGACTGTGCACGCTCTGCCGTGAGCCGCGCCGTCATGGAGACAGAGTCGAGTTCCATACCGAGAAAAAAGGAACTCTGCGCAGGGGAGAGTTGGCTCTTCTCTCGGTTGACCCGTAACCCCAAACGGTCTAGGTGCCGGAGCACCAGATCCCTGTGTGTACACAACAGTTCTCGCGAGTGCGCTAAGATAAGCCAGTCGTCGAGATAGTTGAATACCCGCACACCTCTCTCCCTGAAAGCGACACTTTCTCGGCTTCACGCATCTGCGCAAGGTTAAGCCAGAGGTGTCTCTCGTGGACCACTAGTGTGGACATCGTCCGACCCAAAGCTCGCGCTGTCACCTTCATCGCCCGGAGGGCAAGGTCGGTGGCAGCGCGGAGCTCCTGCATGATCTTTGGGTCGGTCTTACCCTCGTGGAGCTCTTTCAGTGTCTTGGCCTGATGGACCTGCAGGATGGCCATGGCATGAAGAGCTGAGGCAGCTTGTCCAGCAGCGTTATAGGATTTCGACACCAGCGATCCCGAAACCCTACACGGCTTAGACGGGAGTCTAGGTCGAGACCTCCAGGTGGCCGCCGTCTGCGGGCACAGGTGCACCGCGACTGCACGTTCAGCCTGGGGGACATCGACGTAGCCTCTAGCTGCCCCGCCATCGAGGGAAGAGAGGGCGACAGAGTCAGCATGACGGGAACGAGCCGAAAAGGGGGCGTTCCAGGTCTTGCTGAGCTCCTCATGCACCTCGGGGAAAAAAGGTACAGGGGGCGTGCGCGGTTTGGAGCCGTGCTCGGACCCGATGTACCAATTATCCAGCCGCGAGCGCTGGGGCGTGGGCGGTGCGGTGCACTGCAGCCCGATGCTCGCGGCGGCCCGATAGAGCATGGCCGACATCTCGACGTCTGCTTTTTCTCCGTCACTCAGCAGGCGCTTACAGATGAGTTAAGATAGGACTAGGGTTAGGTTTAGGGTTAGCTATAAACTGCGCTCCCTCCCTTGCAAAAACAACTTTTTCATGCTCCTCTGAGGCCATCTGTCGCAAAATGAGCTTTGGAAAGCCAAGAGCACGTTTTTGAAATTCGGGAGTGGTCAAAACGAGCTTTTGACCACTGGCCTGTCTTCTCTTGCAAAGCTAGCTTTCTCATACTCCTCTCATAGCTTGCGTCAGAAAATCGTGTTTCCACAGCAGAAGAGATGTTCCTCACCGCCCTGAGCACCAAAAAATAGCATTTGACTAATAACATTTACATTACATGACACTCCGTCACTCAGCAGGCGCTTACAGATGAGCTAAGATAGGACTAGGGTTAGGGTTAGGGTTAGCAATAAACTGCGCTCCCTCCCTTGCAAAAACAACTTTTTCATGCTCCTCTGAGGCCATCTGTCGCAAAATGAGCTTTGGAAAGCCAAGAGCACGTTTTTGAAATTCGGGAGTGGTCAAAACGAGCTTTTGACCACTGGCCTGTCTTCTCTTGCAAAGCTAGCTTTCTCATACTCCTCTCATAGCTTGCGTCAGAAAATCGTGTTTCCACAGCAGAAGAGATGTTCCTCACCGCCCTGAGCACCAAAAAATAGCATTTGACTAATAACATTTACATTACATGACACTCCGTCACTCAGCAGGCGCTTACAGATGAGCTAAGATAGGACTAGGGTTAGGGTTAGGGTTAGCAATAAACTGCGCTCCCTCCCTTGCAAAAACAACTTTTTCATGCTCCTCTGAGGCCATCTGTCGCAAAATGAGCTTTGGAAAGCCAAGAGCACGTTTTTGAAATTCGGGAGTGGTCAAAACGAGCTTTTGACCACTGGCCTGTCTTCTCTTGCAAAGCTCGCTTTCTCATACTCCTCTCATAGCTTGCGTCAGAAAATCGTGTTTCCACAGCAGAAGAGATGTTCCTCACCGCCCTGAGCACCAAAAAATAGCATTTGACTAATAACATTTACATTACATGACACTCCGTCACTCAGCAGGCGCTTACAGATGAGCTAAGATAGGACTAGGGTTAGGGTTAGGGTTAGCAATAAACTGCGCTCCCTCCCTTGCAAAAACAACTTTTTCATGCTCCTCTGAGGCCATCTGTCGCAAAATGAGCTTTGGAAAGCCAAGAGCACGTTTTTGAAATTCGGGAGTGGTCAAAACGAGCTTTTGACCACTGGCCTGTCTTCTCTTGCAAAGCTCGCTTTCTCATACTCCTCTCATAGCTTGCGTCAGAAAATCGTGTTTCCACAGCAGAAGAGATGTTCCTCACCGCCCTGAGCACCAAAAAATAGCATTTGACTAATAACATTTACATTACATGACACTCCGTCACTCAGCAGGCGCTTACAGATGAGCTAAGATAGGACTAGGGTTAGGGTTAGGGTTAGCAATAAACTGCGCTCCCTCCCTTGCAAAAACAACTTTTTCATGCTCCTCTGAGGCCATCTGTCGCAAAATGAGCTTTGGAAAGCCAAGAGCACGTTTTTGAAATTCGGGAGTGGTCAAAACGAGCTTTTGACCACTTGCCTGTCTTCTCTTGCAAAGCTCGCTTTCTCATACTCCTCTCATAGCTTGCGTCAGAAAATCCTGTTTCCACAGCAGAAGAGATGTTCCTCACCGCCCTGAGCACCAAAAAATAGCATTTGACTAATAACATTTACATTACATGACACTCCGTCACTCAGCAGGCGCTTACAGATGAGCTAAGATAGGACTAGGGTTAGGGTTAGGGTTAGCAATAAACTGCGCTCCCTCCCTTGCAAAAACAACTTTTTCATGCTCCTCTGAGGCCATCTGTCGCAAAATGAGCTTTGGAAAGCCAAGAGCACGTTTTTGAAATTCGGGAGTGGTCAAAACGAGCTTTTGACCACTGGCCTGTCTTCTCTTGCAAAGCTCGCTTTCTCATACTCCTCTCATAGCTTGCGTCAGAAAATCGTGTTTCCACAGCAGAAGAGATGTTCCTCATCGCCCTGAGCACCAAAAAATAGCATTTGACTAATAACATTTACATTACATGACACTCCGTCACTCAGCAGGCGCTTACAGATGAGCTAAGATAGGACTAGGGTTAGGGTTAGGGTTAGCAATAAACTGCGCTCCCTCCCTTGCAAAAACAACTTTTTCATGCTCCTCTGAGGCCATCTGTCGCAAAATGAGCTTTGGAAAGCCAAGAGCACGTTTTTGAAATTCGGGAGTGGTCAAAACGAGCTTTTGACCACTGGCCTGTCTTCTCTTGCAAAGCTCGCTTTCTCATACTCCTCTCATAGCTTGCGTCAGAAAATCGTGTTTCCACAGCAGAAGAGATGTTCCTCACCGCCCTGAGCACCAAAAAATAGCATTTGACTAATAACATTTACATTACATGACACTCCGTCACTCAGCAGGCGCTTACAGATGAGCTAAGATAGGACTAGGGTTAGGGTTAGGGTTAGCAATAAACTGCGCTCCCTCCCTTGCAAAAACAACTTTTTCATGCTCCTCTGAGGCCATCTGTCGCAAAATGAGCTTTGGAAAGCCAAGAGCACGTTTTTGAAATTCGGGAGTGGTCAAAACGAGCTTTTGACCACTGGCCTGTCTTCTCTTGCAAAGCTCGCTTTCTCATACTCCTCTCATAGCTTGCGTCAGAAAATCCTGTTTCCACAGCAGAAGAGATGTTCCTCACCGCCCTGAGCACCAAAAAATAGCATTTGACTAATAACATTTACATTACATGACACTCCGTCACTCAGCAGGCGCTTACAGATGAGCTAAGATAGGACTAGGGTTAGGGTTAGGGTTAGCAATAAACTGCGCTCCCTCCCTTGCAAAAACAACTTTTTCATGCTCCTCTGAGGCCATCCGTCGCAAAATGAGCTTTGGAAAGCCAAGAGCACGTTTTTGAAATTCGGGAGTGGTCAAAACGAGCTTTTGACCACTGGCCTGTCTTCTCTTGCAAAGCTCGCTTTCTCATACTCCTCTCATAGCTTGCGTCAGAAAATCCTGTTTCCACAGCAGAAGAGATGTTCCTCACCGCCCTGAGCACCAAAAAATAGCATTTGACTAATAACATTTACATTACATGACACTCCGTCACTCAGCAGGCGCTTACAGAAGAGCTAAGATAGGACTAGGGTTAGGGTTAGGGTTAGCAATAAACTGCGCTCCCTCCCTTGCAAAAACAACTTTTTCATGCTCCTCTGAGGCCATCTGTCGCAAAATGAGCTTTGGAAAGCCAAGAGCACGTTTTTGAAATTCGGGAGTGGTCAAAACGAGCTTTTGACCACTGGCCTGTCTTCTCTTGCAAAGCTCGCTTTCTCATACTCCTCTCATAGCTTGCGTCAGAAAATCGTGTTTCCACAGCAGAAGAGATGTTCCTCACCGCCCTGAGCACCAAAAAATAGCATTTGACTAATAACATTTACATTACATGACACTCCGTCACTCAGCAGGCGCTTACAGATGAGCTAAGATAGGACTAGGGTTAGGGTTAGGGTTAGCAATAAACTGCGCTCCCTCCCTTGCAAAAACAACTTTTTCATGCTCCTCTGAGGCCATCTGTCGCAAAATGAGCTTTGGAAAGCCAAGAGCACGTTTTTGAAATTCGGGAGTGGTCAAAACGAGCTTTTGACCACTGGCCTGTCTTCTCTTGCAAAGCTCGCTTTCTCATACTCCTCTCATAGCTTGCGTCAGAAAATCGTGTTTCCACAGCAGAAGAGATGTTCCTCACCGCCCTGAGCACCAAAAAATAGCATTTGACTAATAACATTTACATTACATGACACTCCGTCACTCAGCAGGCGCTTACAGATGAGTTAAGATAGGGTTAGGGTTAGGGTTAGCAATAAACTGCGCTCCCTCCCTTGCAAAAACAACTTTTTCATGCTCCTCTGAGGCCATCTGTCGCAAAATGAGCTTTGGAAAGCCAAGAGCACGTTTTTGAAATTCGGGAGTGGTCAAAACGAGCTTTTGACCACTGGCCTGTCTTCTCTTGCAAAGCTCGCTTTCTCATACTCCTCTCATAGCTTGCGTCAGAAAATCGTGTTTCCACAGCAGAAGAGATGTTCCTCACCGCCCTGAGCACCAAAAAATAGCATTTGACTGATAACATTTACATTACATGACACTCCGTCACTCAGCAGGCGCTTACAGATGAGCTAAGATAGGACTAGGGTTAGGGTTAGCAATAAACTGCGCTCCCTCCCTTGCAAAAACAACTTTTTCATGCTCCTCTGAGGCCATCTGTCGCAAAATGAGCTTTGGAAAGCCAAGAGCACGTTTTTGAAATTCGGGAGTGGTCAAAACGAGCTTTTGACCACTGGCCTGTCTTCTCTTGCAAAGCTCGCTTTCTCATACTCCTCTCATAGCTTGCGTCAGAAAATCGTGTTTCCACAGCAGAAGAGATGTTCCTCACCGCCCTGAGCACCAAAAAATAGCATTTGACTAATAACATTTACATTACATGACACTCCGTCACTCAGCAGGCGCTTACAGATGAGCTAAGATAGGACTAGGGTTAGGGTTAGGGTTAGCAATAAACTGCGCTCCCTCCCTTGCAAAAACAACTTTTTCATGCTCCTCTGAGGCCATCTGTCGCAAAATGAGCTTTGGAAAGCCAAGAGCACGTTTTTGAAATTCGGGAGTGGTCAAAACGAGCTTTTGACCACTGGCCTGTCTTCTCTTGCAAAGCTCGCTTTCTCATACTCCTCTCATAGCTTGCGTCAGAAAATCGTGTTTCCACAGCAGAAGAGATGTTCCTCACCGCCCTGAGCACCAAAAAATAGCATTTGACTATTAACATTTACATTACATGACACTCCGTCACTCAGCAGGCGCTTACAGATGAGTTAAGATAGGACTAGGGTTAGGGTTAGGGTTAGCAATAAACTGCGCTCCCTCCCTTGCAAAAACAACTTTTTCATGCTCCTCTGAGGCCATCTGTCGCAAAATGAGCTTTGGAAAGCCAAGAGCACGTTTTTGAAATTCGGGAGTGGTCAAAACGAGCTTTTGACCACTGGCCTGTCTTCTCTTGCAAAGCTCGCTTTCTCATACTCCTCTCATAGCTTGCGTCAGAAAATCGTGTTTCCACAGCAGAAGAGATGTTCCTCACCGCCCTGAGCACCAAAAAATAGCATTTGACTAATAACATTTACATTACATGACACTCCGTCACTCAGCAGGCGCTTACAGATGAGCTAAGATAGGACTAGGGTTAGGGTTAGGGTTAGCAATAAACTGCGCTCCCTCCCTTGCAAAAACAACTTTTTCATGCTCCTCTGAGGCCATCTGTCGCAAAATGAGCTTTGGAAAGCCAAGAGCACGTTTTTGAAATTCGGGAGTGGTCAAAACGAGCTTTTGACCACTGGCCTGTCTTCTCTTGCAAAGCTAGCTTTCTCATACTCCTCTCATAGCTTGCGTCAGAAAATCGTGTTTCCACAGCAGAAGAGATGTTCCTCACCGCCCTGAGCACCAAAAAATTGCATTTGACTAATAACATTTACATTACATGACACTCCGTCACTCAGCAGGCGCTTACAGATGAGTTAAGATAGGACTAGGGTTAGGGTTAGGGTTAGCAATAAACTGCGCTCCCTCCCTTGCAAAAGCAACTTTTTCATGCTCCTCTGAGGCCATCTGTCGCAAAATGAGCTTTGGAAAGCCAAGAGCACGTTTTTGAAATTCGGGAGTGGTCAAAACGAGCTTTTTTTTCACCACTGGCCTGTCTTCTCTTGCAAAGCTAGCTTTCTCATACTCCTCTCATAGCTTGCGTCGGAATATCGTTTTTCCACGGAGTGTCATGTAATGTAAATGTTATTAGTCAAATGCTATTTTTTGGTGCTCAGGGCGGTGAGGAACATCTCTTCTGCTGTGGAAACACGATTTTCTGACGCAAGCTATGAGAGGAGTATGAGAAAGCTAGCTTTGCAAGAGAAGACAGGCCAGTGGTCAAAAGCTCGTTTTGACCACTCCCGAATTTCAAAAACGTGCTCTTGGCTTTCCAAATCTCATTTTGCGACAGATGGCCTCAGAGGAGCATGAAAAAGTTGTTTTTGCAAGGGAGGGAGCGCAGTTTATTGCTAACCCTAACCCTAACCCTAGTCCTATCTTAGCTCATCTGTAAGCGCCTGCTGAGTGACGGAGTGTCATGTAATGTAAATGTTATTAGTCAAATGCTATTTTTTGGTGCTCAGGGCGGTGAGGAACATCTCTTCTGCTGTGGAAACACGATTTTCTGACGCAAGCTATGAGAGGAGTATGAGAAAGCGAGCTTTGCAAGAGAAGACAGGCCAGTGGTCAAAAGCTCGTTTTGACCACTCCCGAATTTCAAAAACGTGCTCTTGGCTTTCCAAAGCTCATTTTGCGACAGATGGCCTCAGAGGAGCATGAAAAAGTTGTTTTTGCAAGGGAGGGAGCGCAGTTTATTGCTAACCCTAACCCTAACCCTAGTCCTATCTTAACTCATCTGTAAGCGCCTGCTGAGTGACGGAGTGTCATGTAATGTAAATGTTAATAGTCAAATGCTATTTTTTGGTGCTCAGGGCGGTGAGGAACATCTCTTCTGCTGTGGAAACACGATTTTCTGACGCAAGCTATGAGAGGAGTATGAGAAAGCTAGCTTTGCAAGAGAAGACAGGCCAGTGGTCAAAAGCTCGTTTTGACCACTCCCGAATTTCAAAAACGTGCTCTTGGCTTTCCAAAGCTCATTTTGCGACAGATGGCCTCAGAGGAGCATGAAAAAGTTGTTTTTGCAAGGGAGGGAGCGCAGTTTATTGCTAACCCTAACCCTAACCCTAGTCCTATCTTAGCTCATCTGTAAGCGCCTGCTGAGTGACGGAGTGTCATGTAATGTAAATGTTATTAGTCAAATGCTATTTTTTGGTGCTCAGGGCGGTGAGGAACATCTCTTCTGCTGTGGAAACACGATTTTCTGACGCAAGCTATGAGAGGAGTATGAGAAAGCGAGCTTTGCAAGAGAAGACAGGCCAGTGGTCAAAAGCTCGTTTTGACCACTCCCGAATTTCAAAAACGTGCTCTTGGCTTTCCAAAGCTCATTTTGCGACAGATGGCCTCAGAGGAGCATGAAAAAGTTGTTTTTGCAAGGGAGGGAGCGCAGTTTATTGCTAACCCTAACCCTAACCCTAGTCCTATCTTAACTCATCTGTAAGCGCCTGCTGAGTGACGGAGTGTCATGTAATGTAAATGTTAATAGTCAAATGCTATTTTTTGGTGCTCAGGGCGGTGAGGAACATCTCTTCTGCTGTGGAAACACGATTTTCTGACGCAAGCTATGAGAGGAGTATGAGAAAGCTAGCTTTGCAAGAGAAGACAGGCCAGTGGTCAAAAGCTCGTTTTGACCACTCCCGAATTTCAAAAACGTGCTCTTGGCTTTCCAAAGCTCATTTTGCGACAGATGGCCTCAGAGGAGCATGAAAAAGTTGTTTTTGCAAGGGAGGGAGCGCAGTTTATTGCTAACCCTAACCCTAACCCTAGTCCTATCTTAGCTCATCTGTAAGCGCCTGCTGAGTGACGGAGTGTCATGTAATGTAAATGTTATTAGTCAAATGCTATTTTTTGGTGCTCAGGGCGGTGAGGAACATCTCTTCTGCTGTGGAAACACGATTTTCTGACGCAAGCTATGAGAGGAGTATGAGAAAGCTAGCTTTGCAAGAGAAGACAGGCCAGTGGTCAAAAGCTCGTTTTGACCACTCCCGAATTTCAAAAACGTGCTCTTGGCTTTCCAAAGCTCATTTTGCGACAGATGGCCTCAGAGGAGCATGAAAAAGTTGTTTTTGCAAGGGAGGGAGCGCAGTTTATTGCTAACCCTAACCCTAACCCTAGTCCTATCTTAGCTCATCTGTAAGCGCCTGCTGAGTGACGGAGTGTCATGTAATGTAAATGTTATTAGTCAAATGCTATTTTTTGGTGCTCAGGGCGGTGAGGAACATCTCTTCTGCTGTGGAAACACGATTTTCTGACGCAAGCTATGAGAGGAGTATGAGAAAGCGAGCTTTGCAAGAGAAGACAGGCCAGTGGTCAAAAGCTCGTTTTGACCACTCCCGAATTTCAAAAACGTGCTCTTGGCTTTCCAAAGCTCATTTTGCGACAGATGGCCTCAGAGGAGCATGAAAAAGTTGTTTTTGCAAGGGAGGGAGCGCAGTTTATTGCTAACCCTAACCCTAACCCTAGTCCTATCTTAACTCATCTGTAAGCGCCTGCTGAGTGACGGAGTGTCATGTAATGTAAATGTTAATAGTCAAATGCTATTTTTTGGTGCTCAGGGCGGTGAGGAACATCTCTTCTGCTGTGGAAACACGATTTTCTGACGCAAGCTATGAGAGGAGTATGAGAAAGCTAGCTTTGCAAGAGAAGACAGGCCAGTGGTCAAAAGCTCGTTTTGACCACTCCCGAATTTCAAAAACGTGCTCTTGGCTTTCCAAAGCTCATTTTGCGACAGATGGCCTCAGAGGAGCATGAAAAAGTTGTTTTTGCAAGGGAGGGAGCGCAGTTTATTGCTAACCCTAACCCTAACCCTAGTACTATCTTAGCTCATCTGTAAGCGCCTGCTGAGTGACGGAGTGTCATGTAATGTAAATGTTATTAGTCAAATGCTATTTTTTGGTGCTCAGGGCGGTGAGGAACATCTCTTCTGCTGTGGAAACACGATTTTCTGACGCAAGCTATGAGAGGAGTATGAGAAAGCGAGCTTTGCAAGAGAAGACAGGCCAGTGGTCAAAAGCTCGTTTTGACCACTCCCGAATTTCAAAAACGTGCTCTTGGCTTTCCAAAGCTCATTTTGCGACAGATGGCCTCAGAGGAGCATGAAAAAGTTGTTTTTGCAAGGGAGGGAGCGCAGTTTATTGCTAACCCTAACCCTAGTCCTATCTTAGCTCATCTGTAAGCGCCTGCTGAGTGACGGAGTGTCATGTAATGTAAATGTTATTAGTCAAATGCTATTTTTTGGTGCTCAGGGCGGTGAGGAACATCTCTTCTGCTGTGGAAACACGATTTTCTGACGCAAGCTATGAGAGGAGTATGAGAAAGCGAGCTTTGCAAGAGAAGACAGGCCAGTGGTCAAAAGCTCGTTTTGACCGCTCCCGAATTTCAAAAACGTGCTCTTGGCTTTCCAAAGCTCATTTTGCGACAGATGGCCTCAGAGGAGCATGAAAAAGTTGTTTTTGCAAGGGAGGGAGCGCAGTTTATTGCTAACCCTAACCCTAACCCTAGTCCTATCTTAGCTCATCTGTAAGCGCCTGCTGAGTGACGGAGTGTCATGTAATGTAAATGTTATTAGTCAAATGCTATTTTTTGGTGCTCAGGGCGGTGAGGAACATCTCTTCTGCTGTGGAAACACGATTTTCTGACGCAAGCTATGAGAGGAGTATGAGAAAGCGAGCTTTGCAAGAGAAGACAGGCCAGTGGTCAAAAGCTCGTTTTGACCACTCCCGAATTTCAAAAACGTGCTCTTGGCTTTCCAAAGCTCATTTTGCGACAGATGGCCTCAGAGGAGCATGAAAAAGTTGTTTTTGCAAGGGAGGGAGCGCAGTTTATTGCTAACCCTAACCCTAACCCTAGTCCTATCTTAACTCATCTGTAAGCGCCTGCTGAGTGACGGAGTGTCATGTAATGTAAATGTTAATAGTCAAATGCTATTTTTTGGTGCTCAGGGCGGTGAGGAACATCTCTTCTGCTGTGGAAACACGATTTTCTGACGCAAGCTATGAGAGGAGTATGAGAAAGCTAGCTTTGCAAGAGAAGACAGGCCAGTGGTCAAAAGCTCGTTTTGACCACTCCCGAATTTCAAAAACGTGCTCTTGGCTTTCCAAAGCTCATTTTGCGACAGATGGCCTCAGAGGAGCATGAAAAAGTTGTTTTTGCAAGGGAGGGAGCGCAGTTTATTGCTAACCCTAACCCTAACCCTAGTACTATCTTAGCTCATCTGTAAGCGCCTGCTGAGTGACGGAGTGTCATGTAATGTAAATGTTATTAGTCAAATGCTATTTTTTGGTGCTCAGGGCGGTGAGGAACATCTCTTCTGCTGTGGAAACACGATTTTCTGACGCAAGCTATGAGAGGAGTATGAGAAAGCGAGCTTTGCAAGAGAAGACAGGCCAGTGGTCAAAAGCTCGTTTTGACCACTCCCGAATTTCAAAAACGTGCTCTTGGCTTTCCAAAGCTCATTTTGCGACAGATGGCCTCAGAGGAGCATGAAAAAGTTGTTTTTGCAAGGGAGGGAGCGCAGTTTATTGCTAACCCTAACCCTAGTCCTATCTTAGCTCATCTGTAAGCGCCTGCTGAGTGACGGAGTGTCATGTAATGTAAATGTTATTAGTCAAATGCTATTTTTTGGTGCTCAGGGCGGTGAGGAACATCTCTTCTGCTGTGGAAACACGATTTTCTGACGCAAGCTATGAGAGGAGTATGAGAAAGCGAGCTTTGCAAGAGAAGACAGGCCAGTGGTCAAAAGCTCGTTTTGACCGCTCCCGAATTTCAAAAACGTGCTCTTGGCTTTCCAAAGCTCATTTTGCGACAGATGGCCTCAGAGGAGCATGAAAAAGTTGTTTTTGCAAGGGAGGGAGCGCAGTTTATTGCTAACCCTAACCCTAACCCTAGTCCTATCTTAGCTCATCTGTAAGCGCCTGCTGAGTGACGGAGTGTCATGTAATGTAAATGTTATTAGTCAAATGCTATTTTTTGGTGCTCAGGGCGGTGAGGAACATCTCTTCTGCTGTGGAAACACGATTTTCTGACGCAAGCTATGAGAGGAGTATGAGAAAGCGAGCTTTGCAAGAGAAGACAGGCCAGTGGTCAAAAGCTCGTTTTGACCACTCCCGAATTTCAAAAACGTGCTCTTGGCTTTCCAAAGCTCATTTTGCGACAGATGGCCTCAGAGGAGCATGAAAAAGTTGTTTTTGCAAGGGAGGGAGCGCAGTTTATTGCTAACCCTAACCCTAACCCTAGTCCTATCTTAGCTCATCTGTAAGCGCCTGCTGAGTGACGGAGTGTCATGTAATGTAAATGTTATTAGTCAAATGCTATTTTTTGGTGCTCAGGGCGGTGAGGAACATCTCTTCTGCTGTGGAAACACGATTTTCTGACGCAAGCTATGAGAGGAGTATGAGAAAGCGAGCTTTGCAAGAGAAGACAGGCCAGTGGTCAAAAGCTCGTTTTGACCACTCCCGAATTTCAAAAACGTGCTCTTGGCTTTCCAAAGCTCATTTTGCGACAGATGGCCTCAGAGGAGCATGAAAAAGTTGTTTTTGCAAGGGAGGGAGCGCAGTTTATTGCTAACCCTAACCCTAACCCTAGTACTATCTTAGCTCATCTGTAAGCGCCTGCTGAGTGACGGAGTGTCATGTAATGTAAATGTTATTAGTCAAATGCTATTTTTTGGTGCTCAGGGCGGTGAGGAACATCTCTTCTGCTGTGGAAACACGATTTTCTGACGCAAGCTATGAGAGGAGTATGAGAAAGCGAGCTTTGCAAGAGAAGACAGGCCAGTGGTCAAAAGCTCGTTTTGACCACTCCCGAATTTCAAAAACGTGCTCTTGGCTTTCCAAAGCTCATTTTGCGACAGATGGCCTCAGAGGAGCATGAAAAAGTTGTTTTTGCAAGGGAGGGAGCGCAGTTTATTGCTAACCCTAACCCTAGTCCTATCTTAGCTCATCTGTAAGCGCCTGCTGAGTGACGGAGTGTCATGTAATGTAAATGTTATTAGTCAAATGCTATTTTTTGGTGCTCAGGGCGGTGAGGAACATCTCTTCTGCTGTGGAAACACGATTTTCTGACGCAAGCTATGAGAGGAGTATGAGAAAGCGAGCTTTGCAAGAGAAGACAGGCCAGTGGTCAAAAGCTCGTTTTGACCGCTCCCGAATTTCAAAAACGTGCTCTTGGCTTTCCAAAGCTCATTTTGCGACAGATGGCCTCAGAGGAGCATGAAAAAGTTGTTTTTGCAAGGGAGGGAGCGCAGTTTATTGCTAACCCTAACCCTAACCCTAGTCCTATCTTAGCTCATCTGTAAGCGCCTGCTGAGTGACGGAGTGTCATGTAATGTAAATGTTATTAGTCAAATGCTATTTTTTGGTGCTCAGGGCGGTGAGGAACATCTCTTCTGCTGTGGAAACACGATTTTCTGACGCAAGCTATGAGAGGAGTATGAGAAAGCTAGCTTTGCAAGAGAAGACAGGCCAGTGGTCAAAAGCTCGTTTTGACCACTCCCGAATTTCAAAAACGTGCTCTTGGCTTTCCAAAGCTCATTTTGCGACAGATGGCCTCAGAGGAGCATGAAAAAGTTGTTTTTGCAAGGGAGGGAGCGCAGTTTATTGCTAACCCTAACCCTAACCCTAGTCCTATCTTAGCTCATCTGTAAGCGCCTGCTGAGTGACGGAGTGTCATGTAATGTAAATGTTATTAGTCAAATGCTATTTTTTGGTGCTCAGGGCGGTGAGGAACATCTCTTCTGCTGTGGAAACACGATTTTCTGACGCAAGCTATGAGAGGAGTATGAGAAAGCGAGCTTTGCAAGAGAAGACAGGCCAGTGGTCAAAAGCTCGTTTTGACCGCTCCCGAATTTCAAAAACGTGCTCTTGGCTTTCCAAAGCTCATTTTGCGACAGATGGCCTCAGAGGAGCATGAAAAAGTTGTTTTTGCAAGGGAGGGAGCGCAGTTTATTGCTAACCCTAACCCTAACCCTAGTCCTATCTTAGCTCATCTGTAAGCGCCTGCTGAGTGACGGAGTGTCATGTAATGTAAATGTTATTAGTCAAATGCTATTTTTTGGTGCTCAGGGCGGTGAGGAACATCTCTTCTGCTGTGGAAACACGATTTTCTGACGCAAGCTATGAGAGGAGTATGAGAAAGCTAGCTTTGCAAGAGAAGACAGGCCAGTGGTCAAAAGCTCGTTTTGACCACTCCCGAATTTCAAAAACGTGCTCTTGGCTTTCCAAATCTCATTTTGCGACAGATGGCCTCAGAGGAGCATGAAAAAGTTGTTTTTGCAAGGGAGGGAGCGCAGTTTATTGCTAACCCTAACCCTAACCCTAGTCCTATCTTAGCTCATCTGTAAGCGCCTGCTGAGTGACGGAGTGTCATGTAATGTAAATGTTATTAGTCAAATGCTATTTTTTGGTGCTCAGGGCGGTGAGGAACATCTCTTCTGCTGTGGAAACACGATTTTCTGACGCAAGCTATGAGAGGAGTATGAGAAAGCGAGCTTTGCAAGAGAAGACAGGCCAGATGTCAAAAGCTCGTTTTGACCACTCCCGAATTTCAAAAACGTGCTCTTGGCTTTCCAAAGCTCATTTTGCGACAGATGGCCTCAGAGGAGCATGAAAAAGTTGTTTTTGCAAGGGAGGGAGCGCAGTTTATTGCTAACCCTAACCCTAACCCTAGTCCTATCTTAACTCATCTGTAAGCGCCTGCTGAGTGACGGAGTGTCATGTAATGTAAATGTTAATAGTCAAATGCTATTTTTTGGTGCTCAGGGCGGTGAGGAACATCTCTTCTGCTGTGGAAACACGATTTTCTGACGCAAGCTATGAGAGGAGTATGAGAAAGCTAGCTTTGCAAGAGAAGACAGGCCAGTGGTCAAAAGCTCGTTTTGACCACTCCCGAATTTCAAAAACGTGCTCTTGGCTTTCCAAAGCTCATTTTGCGACAGATGGCCTCAGAGGAGCATGAAAAAGTTGTTTTTGCAAGGGAGGGAGCGCAGTTTATTGCTAACCCTAACCCTAACCCTAGTCCTATCTTAGCTCATCTGTAAGCGCCTGCTGAGTGACGGAGTGTCATGTAATGTAAATGTTATTAGTCAAATGCTATTTTTTGGTGCTCAGGGCGGTGAGGAACATCTCTTCTGCTGTGGAAACACGATTTTCTGACGCAAGCTATGAGAGGAGTATGAGAAAGCTAGCTTTGCAAGAGAAGACAGGCCAGTGGTCAAAAGCTCGTTTTGACCACTCCCGAATTTCAAAAACGTGCTCTTGGCTTTCCAAAGCTCATTTTGCGACAGATGGCCTCAGAGGAGCATGAAAAAGTTGTTTTTGCAAGGGAGGGAGCGCAGTTTATTGCTAACCCTAACCCTAACCCTAGTCCTATCTTAGCTCATCTGTAAGCGCCTGCTGAGTGACGGAGTGTCATGTAATGTAAATGTTATTAGTCAAATGCTATTTTTTGGTGCTCAGGGCGGTGAGGAACATCTCTTCTGCTGTGGAAACACGATTTTCTGACGCAAGCTATGAGAGGAGTATGAGAAAGCGAGCTTTGCAAGAGAAGACAGGCCAGTGGTCAAAAGCTCGTTTTGACCACTCCCGAATTTCAAAAACGTGCTCTTGGCTTTCCAAAGCTCATTTTGCGACAGATGGCCTCAGAGGAGCATGAAAAAGTTGTTTTTGCAAGGGAGGGAGCGCAGTTTATTGCTAACCCTAACCCTAACCCTAGTCCTATCTTAACTCATCTGTAAGCGCCTGCTGAGTGACGGAGTGTCATGTAATGTAAATGTTAATAGTCAAATGCTATTTTTTGGTGCTCAGGGCGGTGAGGAACATCTCTTCTGCTGTGGAAACACGATTTTCTGACGCAAGCTATGAGAGGAGTATGAGAAAGCTAGCTTTGCAAGAGAAGACAGGCCAGTGGTCAAAAGCTCGTTTTGACCACTCCCGAATTTCAAAAACGTGCTCTTGGCTTTCCAAAGCTCATTTTGCGACAGATGGCCTCAGAGGAGCATGAAAAAGTTGTTTTTGCAAGGGAGGGAGCGCAGTTTATTGCTAACCCTAACCCTAACCCTAGTACTATCTTAGCTCATCTGTAAGCGCCTGCTGAGTGACGGAGTGTCATGTAATGTAAATGTTATTAGTCAAATGCTATTTTTTGGTGCTCAGGGCGGTGAGGAACATCTCTTCTGCTGTGGAAACACGATTTTCTGACGCAAGCTATGAGAGGAGTATGAGAAAGCGAGCTTTGCAAGAGAAGACAGGCCAGTGGTCAAAAGCTCGTTTTGACCACTCCCGAATTTCAAAAACGTGCTCTTGGCTTTCCAAAGCTCATTTTGCGACAGATGGCCTCAGAGGAGCATGAAAAAGTTGTTTTTGCAAGGGAGGGAGCGCAGTTTATTGCTAACCCTAACCCTAGTCCTATCTTAGCTCATCTGTAAGCGCCTGCTGAGTGACGGAGTGTCATGTAATGTAAATGTTATTAGTCAAATGCTATTTTTTGGTGCTCAGGGCGGTGAGGAACATCTCTTCTGCTGTGGAAACACGATTTTCTGACGCAAGCTATGAGAGGAGTATGAGAAAGCGAGCTTTGCAAGAGAAGACAGGCCAGTGGTCAAAAGCTCGTTTTGACCGCTCCCGAATTTCAAAAACGTGCTCTTGGCTTTCCAAAGCTCATTTTGCGACAGATGGCCTCAGAGGAGCATGAAAAAGTTGTTTTTGCAAGGGAGGGAGCGCAGTTTATTGCTAACCCTAACCCTAACCCTAGTCCTATCTTAGCTCATCTGTAAGCGCCTGCTGAGTGACGGAGTGTCATGTAATGTAAATGTTATTAGTCAAATGCTATTTTTTGGTGCTCAGGGCGGTGAGGAACATCTCTTCTGCTGTGGAAACACGATTTTCTGACGCAAGCTATGAGAGGAGTATGAGAAAGCGAGCTTTGCAAGAGAAGACAGGCCAGTGGTCAAAAGCTCGTTTTGACCACTCCCGAATTTCAAAAACGTGCTCTTGGCTTTCCAAAGCTCATTTTGCGACAGATGGCCTCAGAGGAGCATGAAAAAGTTGTTTTTGCAAGGGAGGGAGCGCAGTTTATTGCTAACCCTAACCCTAACCCTAGTCCTATCTTAACTCATCTGTAAGCGCCTGCTGAGTGACGGAGTGTCATGTAATGTAAATGTTAATAGTCAAATGCTATTTTTTGGTGCTCAGGGCGGTGAGGAACATCTCTTCTGCTGTGGAAACACGATTTTCTGACGCAAGCTATGAGAGGAGTATGAGAAAGCTAGCTTTGCAAGAGAAGACAGGCCAGTGGTCAAAAGCTCGTTTTGACCACTCCCGAATTTCAAAAACGTGCTCTTGGCTTTCCAAAGCTCATTTTGCGACAGATGGCCTCAGAGGAGCATGAAAAAGTTGTTTTTGCAAGGGAGGGAGCGCAGTTTATTGCTAACCCTAACCCTAACCCTAGTACTATCTTAGCTCATCTGTAAGCGCCTGCTGAGTGACGGAGTGTCATGTAATGTAAATGTTATTAGTCAAATGCTATTTTTTGGTGCTCAGGGCGGTGAGGAACATCTCTTCTGCTGTGGAAACACGATTTTCTGACGCAAGCTATGAGAGGAGTATGAGAAAGCGAGCTTTGCAAGAGAAGACAGGCCAGTGGTCAAAAGCTCGTTTTGACCACTCCCGAATTTCAAAAACGTGCTCTTGGCTTTCCAAAGCTCATTTTGCGACAGATGGCCTCAGAGGAGCATGAAAAAGTTGTTTTTGCAAGGGAGGGAGCGCAGTTTATTGCTAACCCTAACCCTAGTCCTATCTTAGCTCATCTGTAAGCGCCTGCTGAGTGACGGAGTGTCATGTAATGTAAATGTTATTAGTCAAATGCTATTTTTTGGTGCTCAGGGCGGTGAGGAACATCTCTTCTGCTGTGGAAACACGATTTTCTGACGCAAGCTATGAGAGGAGTATGAGAAAGCGAGCTTTGCAAGAGAAGACAGGCCAGTGGTCAAAAGCTCGTTTTGACCGCTCCCGAATTTCAAAAACGTGCTCTTGGCTTTCCAAAGCTCATTTTGCGACAGATGGCCTCAGAGGAGCATGAAAAAGTTGTTTTTGCAAGGGAGGGAGCGCAGTTTATTGCTAACCCTAACCCTAACCCTAGTCCTATCTTAGCTCATCTGTAAGCGCCTGCTGAGTGACGGAGTGTCATGTAATGTAAATGTTATTAGTCAAATGCTATTTTTTGGTGCTCAGGGCGGTGAGGAACATCTCTTCTGCTGTGGAAACACGATTTTCTGACGCAAGCTATGAGAGGAGTATGAGAAAGCGAGCTTTGCAAGAGAAGACAGGCCAGTGGTCAAAAGCTCGTTTTGACCACTCCCGAATTTCAAAAACGTGCTCTTGGCTTTCCAAAGCTCATTTTGCGACAGATGGCCTCAGAGGAGCATGAAAAAGTTGTTTTTGCAAGGGAGGGAGCGCAGTTTATTGCTAACCCTAACCCTAACCCTAGTCCTATCTTAGCTCATCTGTAAGCGCCTGCTGAGTGACGGAGTGTCATGTAATGTAAATGTTATTAGTCAAATGCTATTTTTTGGTGCTCAGGGCGGTGAGGAACATCTCTTCTGCTGTGGAAACACGATTTTCTGACGCAAGCTATGAGAGGAGTATGAGAAAGCGAGCTTTGCAAGAGAAGACAGGCCAGTGGTCAAAAGCTCGTTTTGACCACTCCCGAATTTCAAAAACGTGCTCTTGGCTTTCCAAAGCTCATTTTGCGACAGATGGCCTCAGAGGAGCATGAAAAAGTTGTTTTTGCAAGGGAGGGAGCGCAGTTTATTGCTAACCCTAACCCTAACCCTAGTACTATCTTAGCTCATCTGTAAGCGCCTGCTGAGTGACGGAGTGTCATGTAATGTAAATGTTATTAGTCAAATGCTATTTTTTGGTGCTCAGGGCGGTGAGGAACATCTCTTCTGCTGTGGAAACACGATTTTCTGACGCAAGCTATGAGAGGAGTATGAGAAAGCGAGCTTTGCAAGAGAAGACAGGCCAGTGGTCAAAAGCTCGTTTTGACCACTCCCGAATTTCAAAAACGTGCTCTTGGCTTTCCAAAGCTCATTTTGCGACAGATGGCCTCAGAGGAGCATGAAAAAGTTGTTTTTGCAAGGGAGGGAGCGCAGTTTATTGCTAACCCTAACCCTAGTCCTATCTTAGCTCATCTGTAAGCGCCTGCTGAGTGACGGAGTGTCATGTAATGTAAATGTTATTAGTCAAATGCTATTTTTTGGTGCTCAGGGCGGTGAGGAACATCTCTTCTGCTGTGGAAACACGATTTTCTGACGCAAGCTATGAGAGGAGTATGAGAAAGCGAGCTTTGCAAGAGAAGACAGGCCAGTGGTCAAAAGCTCGTTTTGACCGCTCCCGAATTTCAAAAACGTGCTCTTGGCTTTCCAAAGCTCATTTTGCGACAGATGGCCTCAGAGGAGCATGAAAAAGTTGTTTTTGCAAGGGAGGGAGCGCAGTTTATTGCTAACCCTAACCCTAACCCTAGTCCTATCTTAGCTCATCTGTAAGCGCCTGCTGAGTGACGGAGTGTCATGTAATGTAAATGTTATTAGTCAAATGCTATTTTTTGGTGCTCAGGGCGGTGAGGAACATCTCTTCTGCTGTGGAAACACGATTTTCTGACGCAAGCTATGAGAGGAGTATGAGAAAGCTAGCTTTGCAAGAGAAGACAGGCCAGTGGTCAAAAGCTCGTTTTGACCACTCCCGAATTTCAAAAACGTGCTCTTGGCTTTCCAAAGCTCATTTTGCGACAGATGGCCTCAGAGGAGCATGAAAAAGTTGTTTTTGCAAGGGAGGGAGCGCAGTTTATTGCTAACCCTAACCCTAACCCTAGTCCTATCTTAGCTCATCTGTAAGCGCCTGCTGAGTGACGGAGTGTCATGTAATGTAAATGTTATTAGTCAAATGCTATTTTTTGGTGCTCAGGGCGGTGAGGAACATCTCTTCTGCTGTGGAAACACGATTTTCTGACGCAAGCTATGAGAGGAGTATGAGAAAGCGAGCTTTGCAAGAGAAGACAGGCCAGTGGTCAAAAGCTCGTTTTGACCGCTCCCGAATTTCAAAAACGTGCTCTTGGCTTTCCAAAGCTCATTTTGCGACAGATGGCCTCAGAGGAGCATGAAAAAGTTGTTTTTGCAAGGGAGGGAGCGCAGTTTATTGCTAACCCTAACCCTAACCCTAGTCCTATCTTAGCTCATCTGTAAGCGCCTGCTGAGTGACGGAGTGTCATGTAATGTAAATGTTATTAGTCAAATGCTATTTTTTGGTGCTCAGGGCGGTGAGGAACATCTCTTCTGCTGTGGAAACACGATTTTCTGACGCAAGCTATGAGAGGAGTATGAGAAAGCTAGCTTTGCAAGAGAAGACAGGCCAGTGGTCAAAAGCTCGTTTTGACCACTCCCGAATTTCAAAAACGTGCTCTTGGCTTTCCAAATCTCATTTTGCGACAGATGGCCTCAGAGGAGCATGAAAAAGTTGTTTTTGCAAGGGAGGGAGCGCAGTTTATTGCTAACCCTAACCCTAACCCTAGTCCTATCTTAGCTCATCTGTAAGCGCCTGCTGAGTGACGGAGTGTCATGTAATGTAAATGTTATTAGTCAAATGCTATTTTTTGGTGCTCAGGGCGGTGAGGAACATCTCTTCTGCTGTGGAAACACGATTTTCTGACGCAAGCTATGAGAGGAGTATGAGAAAGCGAGCTTTGCAAGAGAAGACAGGCCAGATGTCAAAAGCTCGTTTTGACCACTCCCGAATTTCAAAAACGTGCTCTTGGCTTTCCAAAGCTCATTTTGCGACAGATGGCCTCAGAGGAGCATGAAAAAGTTGTTTTTGCAAGGGAGGGAGCGCAGTTTATTGCTAACCCTAACCCTAACCCTAGTCCTATCTTAACTCATCTGTAAGCGCCTGCTGAGTGACGGAGTGTCATGTAATGTAAATGTTAATAGTCAAATGCTATTTTTTGGTGCTCAGGGCGGTGAGGAACATCTCTTCTGCTGTGGAAACACGATTTTCTGACGCAAGCTATGAGAGGAGTATGAGAAAGCTAGCTTTGCAAGAGAAGACAGGCCAGTGGTCAAAAGCTCGTTTTGACCACTCCCGAATTTCAAAAACGTGCTCTTGGCTTTCCAAAGCTCATTTTGCGACAGATGGCCTCAGAGGAGCATGAAAAAGTTGTTTTTGCAAGGGAGGGAGCGCAGTTTATTGCTAACCCTAACCCTAACCCTAGTCCTATCTTAGCTCATCTGTAAGCGCCTGCTGAGTGACGGAGTGTCATGTAATGTAAATGTTATTAGTCAAATGCTATTTTTTGGTGCTCAGGGCGGTGAGGAACATCTCTTCTGCTGTGGAAACACGATTTTCTGACGCAAGCTATGAGAGGAGTATGAGAAAGCTAGCTTTGCAAGAGAAGACAGGCCAGTGGTCAAAAGCTCGTTTTGACCACTCCCGAATTTCAAAAACGTGCTCTTGGCTTTCCAAAGCTCATTTTGCGACAGATGGCCTCAGAGGAGCATGAAAAAGTTGTTTTTGCAAGGGAGGGAGCGCAGTTTATTGCTAACCCTAACCCTAACCCTAGTCCTATCTTAGCTCATCTGTAAGCGCCTGCTGAGTGACGGAGTGTCATGTAATGTAAATGTTATTAGTCAAATGCTATTTTTTGGTGCTCAGGGCGGTGAGGAACATCTCTTCTGCTGTGGAAACACGATTTTCTGACGCAAGCTATGAGAGGAGTATGAGAAAGCGAGCTTTGCAAGAGAAGACAGGCCAGTGGTCAAAAGCTCGTTTTGACCACTCCCGAATTTCAAAAACGTGCTCTTGGCTTTCCAAAGCTCATTTTGCGACAGATGGCCTCAGAGGAGCATGAAAAAGTTGTTTTTGCAAGGGAGGGAGCGCAGTTTATTGCTAACCCTAACCCTAACCCTAGTCCTATCTTAACTCATCTGTAAGCGCCTGCTGAGTGACGGAGTGTCATGTAATGTAAATGTTAATAGTCAAATGCTATTTTTTGGTGCTCAGGGCGGTGAGGAACATCTCTTCTGCTGTGGAAACACGATTTTCTGACGCAAGCTATGAGAGGAGTATGAGAAAGCTAGCTTTGCAAGAGAAGACAGGCCAGTGGTCAAAAGCTCGTTTTGACCACTCCCGAATTTCAAAAACGTGCTCTTGGCTTTCCAAAGCTCATTTTGCGACAGATGGCCTCAGAGGAGCATGAAAAAGTTGTTTTTGCAAGGGAGGGAGCGCAGTTTATTGCTAACCCTAACCCTAGTCCTATCTTAGCTCATCTGTAAGCGCCTGCTGAGTGACGGAGTGTCATGTAATGTAAATGTTATTAGTCAAATGCTATTTTTTGGTGCTCAGGGCGGTGAGGAACATCTCTTCTGCTGTGGAAACACGATTTTCTGACGCAAGCTATGAGAGGAGTATGAGAAAGCGAGCTTTGCAAGAGAAGACAGGCCAGTGGTCAAAAGCTCGTTTTGACCACTCCCGAATTTCAAAAACGTGCTCTTGGCTTTCCAAAGCTCATTTTGCGACAGATGTCCTCAGAGGAGCATGAAAAAGTTGTTTTTGCAAGGGAGGGAGCGCAGTTTATTGCTAACCCTAACCCTAACCCTAGTCCTATCTTAGCTCATCTGTAAGCGCCTGCTGAGTGACGGAGTGTCATGTAATGTAAATGTTATTAGTCAAATGCTATTTTTTGGTGCTCAGGGCGGTGAGGAACATCTCTTCTGCTGTGGAAACACGATTTTCTGACGCAAGCTATGAGAGGAGTATGAGAAAGCTAGCTTTGCAAGAGAAGACAGGCCAGTGGTCAAAAGCTCGTTTTGACCACTCCCGAATTTCAAAAACGTGCTCTTGGCTTTCCAAAGCTCATTTTGCGACAGATGGCCTCAGAGGAGCATGAAAAAGTTGCTTTTGCAAGGGAGGGAGCGCAGTTTATTGCTAACCCTAACCCTAACCCTAGTCCTATCTTAACTCATCTGTAAGCGCCTGCTGAGTGACGGAGTGTCATGTAATGTAAATGTTAATAGTCAAATGCTATTTTTTGGTGCTCAGGGCGGTGAGGAACATCTCTTCTGCTGTGGAAACACGATTTTCTGACGCAAGCTATGAGAGGAGTATGAGAAAGCTAGCTTTGCAAGAGAAGACAGGCCAGTGGTCAAAAGCTCGTTTTGACCACTCCCGAATTTCAAAAACGTGCTCTTGGCTTTCCAAAGCTCATTTTGCGACAGATGGCCTCAGAGGAGCATGAAAAAGTTGTTTTTGCAAGGGAGGTAGCGCAGTTTATTGCTAACCCTAACCCTAACCCTAGTCCTATCTTAGCTCATCTGTAAGCGCCTGCTGAGTGACGGAGTGTCATGTAATGTAAATGTTATTAGTCAAATGCTATTTTTTGGTGCTCAGGGCGGTGAGGAACATCTCTTCTGCTGTGGAAACACGATTTTCTGACGCAAGCTATGAGAGGAGTATGAGAAAGCTAGCTTTGCAAGAGAAGACAGGCCAGTGGTCAAAAGCTCGTTTTGACCACTCCCGAATTTCAAAAACGTGCTCTTGGCTTTCCAAAGCTCATTTTGCGACAGATGGCCTCAGAGGAGCATGAAAAAGTTGTTTTTGCAAGGGAGGGAGCGCAGTTTATTGCTAACCCTAACCCTAACCCTAGTCCTATCTTAGCTCATCTGTAAGCGCCTGCTGAGTGACGGAGTGTCATGTAATGTAAATGTTATTAGTCAAATGCTATTTTTTGGTGCTCAGGGCGGTGAGGAACATCTCTTCTGCTGTGGAAACACGATTTTCTGACGCAAGCTATGAGAGGAGTATGAGAAAGCGAGCTTTGCAAGAGAAGACAGGCCAGTGGTCAAAAGCTCGTTTTGACCACTCCCGAATTTCAAAAACGTGCTCTTGGCTTTCCAAAGCTCATTTTGCGACAGATGGCCTCAGAGGAGCATGAAAAAGTTGTTTTTGCAAGGGAGGGAGCGCAGTTTATTGCTAACCCTAACCCTAACCCTAGTCCTATCTTAACTCATCTGTAAGCGCCTGCTGAGTGACGGAGTGTCATGTAATGTAAATGTTAATAGTCAAATGCTATTTTTTGGTGCTCAGGGCGGTGAGGAACATCTCTTCTGCTGTGGAAACACGATTTTCTGACGCAAGCTATGAGAGGAGTATGAGAAAGCTAGCTTTGCAAGAGAAGACAGGCCAGTGGTCAAAAGCTCGTTTTGACCACTCCCGAATTTCAAAAACGTGCTCTTGGCTTTCCAAAGCTCATTTTGCGACATATGGCCTCAGAGGAGCATGAAAAAGTTGTTTTTGCAAGGGAGGGAGCGCAGTTTATTGCTAACCCTAACCCTAACCCTAGTCCTATCTTAGCTCATCTGTAAGCGCCTGCTGAGTGACGGAGTGTCATGTAATGTAAATGTTATTAGTCAAATGCTATTTTTTGGTGCTCAGGGCGGTGAGGAACATCTCTTCTGCTGTGGAAACACGATTTTCTGACGCAAGCTATGAGAGGAGTATGAGAAAGCGAGCTTTGCAAGAGAAGACAGGCCAGTGGTCAAAAGCTCGTTTTGACCACTCCCGAATTTCAAAAACGTGCTCTTGGCTTTCCAAAGCTCATTTTGCGACAGATGGCCTCAGAGGAGCATGAAAAAGTTGCTTTTGCAAGGGAGGGAGCGCAGTTTATTGCTAACCCTAACCCTAACCCTAGTCCTATCTTAACTCATCTGTAAGCGCCTGCTGAGTGACGGAGTGTCATGTAATGTAAATGTTATTAGTCAAATGCAATTTTTTGGTGCTCAGGGCGGTGAGGAACATCTCTTCTGCTGTGGAAACACGATTTTCTGACGCAAGCTATGAGAGGAGTATGAGAAAGCTAGCTTTGCAAAAGAAGACAGGCCAGTGGTCAAAAGCTCGTTTTGACCACTCCCGAATTTCAAAAACGTGCTCTTGGCTTTCCAAAGCTCATTTTGCGACAGATGGCCTCAGAGGAGCATGAAAACGTTGTTTTTGCAAGGGAGGGAGCGCAGTTTATTGCTAACCCTAACCCTAACCCTAGTCCTATCTTAACTCATCTGTAAGCGCCTGCTGAGTGACGGAGTGTCATGTAATGTAAATGTTATTAGTCAAATGCTATTTTTTGGTGCTCAGGGCGGTGAGGAACATCTCTTCTGCTGTGGAAACACGATTTTCTGACGCAAGCTATGAGAGGAGTATGAGAAAGCTAGCTTTGCAAGAGAAGACAGGCCAGTGGTCAAAAGCTCGTTTTGACCACTCCCGAATTTCAAAAACGTGCTCTTGGCTTTCCAAAGCTCATTTTGCGACAGATGGCCTCAGAGGAGCATGAAAAAGTTGTTTTTGCAAGGGAGGGAGCGCAGTTTATTGCTAACCCTAACCCTAACCCTAGTCCTATCTTAACTCATCTGTAAGCGCCTGCTGAGTGACGGAGTGTCATGTAATGTAAATGTTATTAGTCAAAATTCTGACATTCTAACAGCTCAATTTGAGCATTTTAATAATGATCAGTGTTCTTTGTTAAAACTGACATTCTCATCATCCACTGATGCACTTGGTCACAAAATGCATTTTTCAGCTCAGCAAGCTTGTTTCTGACATTCTAACAGCTCAAATAGAGCATTTTAGTAATGATCAGTGTTCTTTGTTAAAACTGACATTCTCATCATCCACTGATGCACTTGGTCACAAAATGCATTTTTCAGCTCAGCAAGCTTGTTTCTGACATTCTAATTAGAGCATTTTAGTAATGATCAGTGTTCTTTGTTAAAACTGACATTCTCATCATCCACTGATGCACTTGGTCACAAAATGCATTTTTCAGCTCAGCAAGCTTGTTTCTGACATTCTAACAGCTCAATTAGAGCATTTCAGTAATGAACAGTGTTCTTTGTCAAAACTGACATTCTCATCATCCACTGATGCACTTTGTCACAAAATGCAGTTTTCTGCTCAGAAAGCTTGTTTCTGACATTCTAACAGCTCAATTAGAGCATTTTAGTAATGAACAGTGTTTTTTGTCAAAACTGACATTCTCATCATCCACTGATGCACTTTGTCACTAAATGCAGTTTTCAGCTCAGCAAGCTTGTTTCTGACATTCTAACAGCTCAATTAGAGCATTTTAGTAATGATCAGTGTTCTTTGTTAAAACTGACATTCTCATCATCCACTGATGCACTTGGTCACAAAATGCATTTTTCATCTCAGCAAGCTTGTTTCTGACATTCTAACAGCTCAATTAGAGCATTTTAGTAATGAACAGTGTTCTTTGTCAAAACTGACATTCTCTTCATCCACCTATGAACTTTGTCACAAAAAGCAGTTTTCAGCTCAGAAAGCTTGTTAATGACATTCTAACAGCTCAATTAGAGCATTTTAGTAATGATCAGTGTTCTTTGTCAAAACTGACATTCTCACCATCCACTGATGAACTTTTTCACAAAATGCAGTTTTCAGCTCAGAAAGCTTGTTTCTGACATTCTAACAGCTCAAATAGAGCATTTTAGTAATGATCAGTGTTCTTTGTCAAGACTGACATTCTCATCATCCACTGATTCACTTTGTCACAAAATGCAGTTCTCAGCTCAGAAAGCTTGTTTCTGACATTCTAACAGCTCAATTGGAGCATTTCAGTAATGAACAGTGTTCTTTGTCCAAACTGACATTCTCATCATCCACTGATGAACTTTGTCACAAAATGCAGTTTTCAGCTCAGAAAGCTTGTTTCTGACATTCTAACAGCTCAATTAGAGCATTTTAATAATGATCAGTGTTCTTTGTTAAAACTGACATTCTCATCATCCACTGATGCACTTTGTCACTAAATGCAGTTTTCAGCTCAGCAAGCTTGTTTCTGACATTCTAACAGCTCAATTAGAGCATTTTAGTAATGATCAGTGTTCTTTGTCAAAACTGACATTCTCACCATCCACTGATGCACTTTGTCACAAAAATGCTGTTTTAAGCTCAGAAAGCTTGTTTCTGACATTCTAATTAGAGCATTTTAGTAATGATCAGTGTTCTTTGTTAAAACTGACATTCTCATCATCCACTGATGCACTTGTTCACAAAATGCATTTTTCAGCTCAGCAAGCTTGTTTCTGACATTCTAACAGCTCAATTAGAGCATTTCAGTAATGAACAGTGTTCTTTGTCAAAACTGACATTCTCATCATCCACTGATGCTTTTTGTCACAAAATGCAGTTTTCAGCTCAGAAAGCTTGTTTCTGACATTCTAACAGCTCAATTAGAGCATTTTAGTAATGAACAGTGTTCTTTGTCAAAACTGACATTCTCATCATCCACGGATGCACTTTGTCACAAAATGCAGTTCTCAGCTCAGAAAGCTTGTTTCTGACATTCTAACAGCTCAATTGGAGCATTTCAGTAATGAACAGTGTTCTTTGTCAAAACTGACATTCTCATCATTCACTGATGAACTATGTCACAAAATGCAGTTCTCAGCTCAGAAAGCTTGTTTCTGACATTCTAACAACTCAATTGGAGCATTTTAGTAATGATCAGTGTTTTTTGTCAAAGCTGACATTCTCATCATCCACTGATGCTTTTTGTCACAAAATGCAGTTTTCAGCTCAGAAAGCTTGTTTCTGACATTCTAACAGCTCAATTGGAGCATTTCAGTAATGAACAGTGTTCTTTGTCAAAACTGACATTCTCATCATCCACTGATAAACTTTGTCACAAAATGCAGTTCTCAGCTCAGAAAGCTTGTTTCTGACATTCTAACAACTCAATTAGAGCATTTTAGTAATGAACAGTGTTCTTTGTCAAAACTGACATTCTCATCATCCACTGATTCACTTTGTCACAAAATGCAGTTTTCAGCTCAGAAAGCTTGTTTCTGACATTCTAACAGCTCAATTAGAGCATTTTAGTAATGAACAGTGTTCTTTGTCAAAACTGACATTCTCATCATCCACTGATGAACTATGTCACAAAATGCAGTTCTCAGCTCAGAAAGCTTGTTTCTGACATTCTAACAGCTCAATTGGAGCATTTTAGTAATGAACAGTGTTCTTTGTCAAAACTGACATTCTCATCATCCACTGATGCACTTTGTCACAAAATGCAGTTTTATGCTCAGAAAGCTTGTTTCTGACATTCTAACAGCTCAATTAGTGCATTTTAGTAATGATCAGTGTTCTTTGTCAAAAGTGACATTCTCATCATCCACTGATTCACTTTGTCTCAAAATGCAGTTCTCAGCTCAGAAAGCTTGTTTCTGACATTCTAACAGCTCAATTAGAGCATTTTAGTAATGAACAGTGTTCTTTGTCAAAACTGACATTCTCATCATCCACTGATTCACTTTGTCACAAAATGCAGTTCTCAGCTCAGAAAGCTTGTTTCTGACATTCTAACAGCTCAATTGGAGCATTTTAGTAATGATCAGTGTTCTTTGTCAAAACTGACATTCTCATCATCCACTGATGCTTTTTGTCACAAAATGCAGTTCTCAGCTCAGAAAGCTTGTTTCTGACATTCTAACAGCTCAATTAGAGCATTTTAGTAATGAACAGTGTTCTTTGTCAAAACTGACATTCTCATCATCCACTGATGAACTATGTCACAAAATGCAGTTCTCAGCTCAGAAAGCTTGTTTCTGACATTCTAACAGCTCAATTGGAGCATTTTAGTAATGATCAGTGTTCTTTGTCAAAACTGACATTCTCATCATCCACTGATGAACTATGTCACAAAATGCAGTTCTCAGCTCAGAAAGCTTGTTTCTGACATTCTAACAGCTCAATTGGAGTATTTTAGTAATGATCAGTGTTCTTTGTCAAAACTGACATTCTCATCATCCACTGATGAACTTTGTCACAAAATGCAGTTCTCAGCTCAGAAAGCTTGTTTCTGACATTCTAACAGCTCAATTAGAGCATTTTAGCAATGATCAGTGTTCTTTGTCAAAAGTGATATTCTCATCATCCACTGATTCACTTTGTCACAAAATGCAGTTCTCAGCTCAGAAAGCTTGTTTCTGACATTCTAACGGCTCAATTAGAGCATTTTAGTAATGAACAGTGTTCTTTGTCAAAACTGACATTCTCATCATCCACTGATGAACTATGTCACAAAATGCATTTATCAGCTCATAAAGCTTGTTTCTGACATTCTAACAGCTCAATTGGAGCATTTCAGTAATGATCAGTGTTCTTTGTTAAAACTGACATTCTCATCATCCACTGATGCACTTGTTCACAAAATGCATTTTTCAGCTCAGCAAGCTTGTTTCTGACATTCTAACAGCTCAATTAGAGCATTTCAGTAATGAACAGTGTTCTTTGTCAAAACTGACATTCTCATCATCCACTGATGCTTTTTGTCACAAAATGCAGTTTTCAGCTCAGAAAGCTTGTTTCTGACATTCTAACAGCTCAATTAGAGCATTTTAGTAATGAACAGTGTTCTTTGTCAAAACTGACATTCTCATCATCCACGGATGCACTTTGTCACAAAATGCAGTTCTCAGCTCAGAAAGCTTGTTTCTGACATTCTAACAGCTCAATTGGAGCATTTCAGTAATGAACAGTGTTCTTTGTCAAAACTGACATTCTCATCATTCACTGATGAACTATGTCACAAAATGCAGTTCTCAGCTCAGAAAGCTTGTTTCTGACATTCTAACAACTCAATTGGAGCATTTTAGTAATGATCAGTGTTTTTTGTCAAAGCTGACATTCTCATCATCCACTGATGCTTTTTGTCACAAAATGCAGTTTTCAGCTCAGAAAGCTTGTTTCTGACATTCTAACAGCTCAATTGGAGCATTTCAGTAATGAACAGTGTTCTTTGTCAAAACTGACATTCTCATCATCCACTGATAAACTTTGTCACAAAATGCAGTTCTCAGCTCAGAAAGCTTGTTTCTGACATTCTAACAACTCAATTAGAGCATTTTAGTAATGAACAGTGTTCTTTGTCAAAACTGACATTCTCATCATCCACTGATTCACTTTGTCACAAAATGCAGTTTTCAGCTCAGAAAGCTTGTTTCTGACATTCTAACAGCTCAATTAGAGCATTTTAGTAATGAACAGTGTTCTTTGTCAAAACTGACATTCTCATCATCCACTGATGAACTATGTCACAAAATGCAGTTCTCAGCTCAGAAAGCTTGTTTCTGACATTCTAACAGCTCAATTGGAGCATTTTAGTAATGAACAGTGTTCTTTGTCAAAACTGACATTCTCATCATCCACTGATGCACTTTGTCACAAAATGCAGTTTTATGCTCAGAAAGCTTGTTTCTGACATTCTAACAGCTCAATTAGTGCATTTTAGTAATGATCAGTGTTCTTTGTCAAAAGTGACATTCTCATCATCCACTGATTCACTTTGTCTCAAAATGCAGTTCTCAGCTCAGAAAGCTTGTTTCTGACATTCTAACAGCTCAATTAGAGCATTTTAGTAATGAACAGTGTTCTTTGTCAAAACTGACATTCTCATCATCCACTGATTCACTTTGTCACAAAATGCAGTTCTCAGCTCAGAAAGCTTGTTTCTGACATTCTAACAGCTCAATTGGAGCATTTTAGTAATGATCAGTGTTCTTTGTCAAAACTGACATTCTCATCATCCACTGATGCTTTTTGTCACAAAATGCAGTTCTCAGCTCAGAAAGCTTGTTTCTGACATTCTAACAGCTCAATTAGAGCATTTTAGTAATGAACAGTGTTCTTTGTCAAAACTGACATTCTCATCATCCACTGATGAACTATGTCACAAAATGCAGTTCTCAGCTCAGAAAGCTTGTTTCTGACATTCTAACAGCTCAATTGGAGCATTTTAGTAATGATCAGTGTTCTTTGTCAAAACTGACATTCTCATCATCCACTGATGAACTATGTCACAAAATGCAGTTCTCAGCTCAGAAAGCTTGTTTCTGACATTCTAACAGCTCAATTGGAGTATTTTAGTAATGATCAGTGTTCTTTGTCAAAACTGACATTCTCATCATCCACTGATGAACTTTGTCACAAAATGCAGTTCTCAGCTCAGAAAGCTTGTTTCTGACATTCTAACAGCTCAATTAGAGCATTTTAGCAATGATCAGTGTTCTTTGTCAAAAGTGATATTCTCATCATCCACTGATTCACTTTGTCACAAAATGCAGTTCTCAGCTCAGAAAGCTTGTTTCTGACATTCTAACGGCTCAATTAGAGCATTTTAGTAATGAACAGTGTTCTTTGTCAAAACTGACATTCTCATCATCCACTGATGAACTATGTCACAAAATGCATTTATCAGCTCATAAAGCTTGTTTCTGACATTCTAACAGCTCAATTGGAGCATTTCAGTAATGAACAGTGTTATTTGTCAAAACTGACATTCTCATCATCCACTGATTCACTTTGTCACAAAATGCAGTTTTCAGCTCAGAAAGCTTGTTTCTGACATTCTAACAACTCAATTAGAGTATTTTAGTAATGAACAGTGTTCTTTGTCAAAACTGACATTCTCATCATCCACTGATGCACTATGTCACAAAATGCAGTTCTCAGCTCAGAAAGCTTGTTTCTGACATTCTAACAGCTCAATTAGAGCATTTTAGTAATGATCAGTGTTCTTTGTCAAAACTGACATTCTCATCATCCACTGATGCTTTTTGTCACAAAATGCAGTTTTCAGCTCAGAAAGCTTGTTTCTGACATTCTAACAGCTCAATTAGAGCATTTTAGTAATTAACAGTGTTCTTTGTCAAAACTGACATTCTCATCATCCACTGATGCTTTTTGTCACAAAATGCAGTTTTCAGCTCAGAAAGCTTGTTTCTGACATTCTAACAGCTCAATTAGAGCATTTTAGTAATGAACAGTGTTCTTTGTCAAAACTGACATTCTCATCATCCACTGATGAACTATGTCACAAAATGCAGTTTTCAGCTCAGAAAGCTTGTTTCTGACATTCTAACAGCTCAATTAGAGCATTTTAGTAATGAACAGTGTTCTTTGTCAAAACTGACATTCTCATCATCCACTGATTCACGTTGTCACAAAATGCAGTTTTCAGCTCAGAAAGCTTGTTTCTGACATTCTAACAGCTCAATTAGAGCATTTTAGTAATGAACAGTGTTCTTTGTCAAAACTGACATTCTCATCATCCACTGATGAACTATGTCACAAAATGCAGTTCTCAGCTCAGAAAGCTTGTTTCTGACATTCTAACAGCTCAATTGGAGCATTTTAGTAATGATCAGTGTTCTTTGTCAAAACTGACATTCTCATCATCCACTGATGCTTTTTGTCAGAAAATGCAGTTTTCAGCTCAGAAAGCTTGTTTCTGATATTTTAACAGCTCAATTAGAGCATTTTAGTAATGAACAGTGTTCTTTGTCAAAACTGACATTCTCATCATCCACTGATGCACTTTGTCACAAAATGCAGTTCTCAGCTCAGAAAGCTTGTTTCTGACATTCTAACAGCTCAATTAGAGCATTTTAGTAATGATCAGTGTTCTTTGTCAAAACTGACATTCTCATCATCCACGGATGCTTTTTGTCACAAAATGCAGTTTTCAGCTCAGAAAGCTTGTTTCTGACATTCTAACAGCTCAATTAGAGCATTTTAGTAATGAACAGTGTTCTTTGTCAAAACTGACATTCTCATCATCCACTGATGAACTATGTCACAAAATGCAGTTCTCAGCTCAGAAAGCTTGTTTCTGACATTCTAACAACTCAATTGGAGCATTTTAGTAATGATCAGTGTTCTTTGTCAAAACTGACATTCTCATCATCCACTGATGCTTTTTGTCACAAAATGCAGTTTTCAGCTCAGAAAGCTTGTTTCTGACATTCTAACAGCTCAATTAGAGCATTTTAGTAATGAACAGTGTTCTTTGTCAAAACTGACATTCTCATCATCCACGGATGCACTTTGTCACAAAATGCAGTTTTCAGCTCAGAAAGCTTGTTTCTGACATTCTAACAGCTCAATTGGAGCATTTCAGTAATGAACAGTGTTCTTTGTCAAAACTGACATTATTCTCATCATCCACTTATGAACTATGTCACAAAATGCAGTTCTCAGCTCAGAAAGCTTGTTTCTGACATTCTAACAACTCAATTAGAGCATTTTTTGTAATGAACAGTGTTCTTTGTCAAAACTGACATTCTCATCATCCACTGATGCACTTTGTCAAATAAACGCTGTTTTCAGCTCAGAAAGCTTGTTTCTGACATTCTAACAGCTCAATTGGAGCATTTTAGTAATGATCAGTGTTCTTTGTCAAAACTGACATTCTCATCATCCACTGATGAACTATGTCACAAAATGCAGTTCTCAGCTCAGAAAGCTTGTTTCTGACATTCTAACAGCTCAATTGGAGCATTTTAGTAATGATCAGTGTTCTTTGTCAAAACTGACATTCTCATCATCCACTGATGAACTTTGTCACAAAATGCAGTTCTCAGCTCAGAAAGCTTGTTTCTGACATTCTAACAGCTCAATTAGAGCATTTTAGTAATGAACAGTGTTCTTTGTCAAAACTGACATTCTCATCATCCACTGATGCACTATGTCACAAAATGCAGTTCTCAGCTCAGAAAGCTTGTTTCTGACATTCTAACAGCTCAATTAGAGCATTTTAGCAATGATCAGTGTTCTTTGTCAAAAGTGACATTCTCATCATCCACTGATTCACTTTGTCACAAAATGCAGTTCTCAGCTCAGAAAGCTTGTTTCTGACATTCTAACAGCTCAATTAGAGCATTTTAGTAATGAACAGTGTTCTTTGTCAAAACTGACATTCTCATCATCCACTGATTCACTTTGTCACAAAATGCAGTTTTCAGCTCAGAAAGCTTGTTTCTGACATTCTAACAGCTCAATTAGAGCATTTTAGTAATGATCAGTGTTCTTTGTCAAAACTGACATTCTCATCATCCACTGATGCTTTTTGTCACAAAATGCAGTTTTCAGCTCAGAAAGCTTGTTTCTGACATCTTAACAGCTCAATTAGAGCATTTTAGTAATGAACAGTGTTCTTTGTCAAAACTGACATTCTCATCATCCACTGATGCACTTTGTCACAAAATGCAGTTTTATGCTCAGAAAGCTTGTTTCTGACATTCTAACAGCTCAATTAGAGCATTTTAGTAATGATCAGTGTTCTTTGTCAAAAGTGACATTCTCATCATCCACTGATTCACTTTGTCACAAAATGCAGTTCTCAGCTCAGAAAGCTTGTTTCTGACATTCTAACAGCTCAATTAGAGCATTTTAGTAATGAACAGTGTTCTTTGTCAAAACTGACATTCTCATCATCCACTGATGAACTATGTCACAAAATGCAGTTCTCAGCTCAGAAAGCTTGTTTCTGACATTCTAACAGCTCAATGAGAGCATTTTAGTAATGAACAGTGTTCTTTGTCAAAACTGACATTCTCATCATCCACTGATGCACTATGTCACAAAATGCAGTTCTCAGCTCAGAAAGCTTGTTTCTGACATTCTAACAGCTCAATTAGAGCATTTTAGCAATGATCAGTGTTCTTTGTCAAAAGTGACATTCTCATCATCCACTGATTCACTTTGTCACAAAATGCAGTTTTCAGCTCAGAAAGCTTGTTTCTGACATTCTAACAGCTCAATTAGAGCATTTTAGTAATGATCAGTGTTCTTTGTCAAAAGTGACATTCTCATCATCCACTGATTCACTTTGTCACAAAATGCAGTTCTCAGCTCAGAAAGCTTGTTTCTGACATTCTAACAGCTCAATTAGAGCATTTTAGTAATGAACAGTGTTCTTTGTCAAAACTGACATTCTCATCATCCACTGATGCACTTTGTCACAAAATGCAGTTCTCAGCTCAGAAAGCTTGTTTCTGACATTCTAACAGCTCAATTAGAGCATTTTAGTAATGATCAGTGTTCTTTGTCAAAACTGACATTCTCATCATCCACTGATGCTTTTTGTCACAAAATGCAGTTTTCAGCTCAGAAAGCTTGTTTCTGACATTCTAACAGCTCAATTAGAGCATTTTAGTAATGAACAGTGTTCTTTGTCAAAACTGACATTCTCATCATCCACGGATGCACTTTGTCAAATAAATGCTGTTTTCAGCTCAGAAAGCTTGTTTCTGACATTCTAACAGCTCAATTAGAGCATTTTAGTAATGAACATTGTTCTTTGTCAAAACTGACATTCTCATCATCCACGGATGCTTTTTGTCACAAAATGCAGTTTTCAGCTCAGAAAGCTTGTTTCTGACATTCTAACAGCTCAATTGGAGCATTTCAGTAATGAACAGTGTTCTTTGTCAAAACTGACATTCTCATCATCCACTGATGAACTATGTCACAAAATGCAGTTCTCAGCTCAGAAAGCTTGTTTCTGACATTCTAACAGCTCAATTGGAGCATTTCAGTAATGAACAGTGTTCTTTGTCAAAACTGACATTCTCATCATCCACTGATGAACTATGTCACAAAATGCAGTTCTCAGCTCAGAAAGCTTGTTTCTGACATTCTAACAACTCAATTGGAGCATTTTAGTAATGATCAGTGTTCTTTGTCAAAGCTGACATTCTCATCATCCACTGATGCTTTTTGTCACTAAATGCAGTTTTCAGCTCAGAAAGCTTGTTTCTGACATTCTAACAGCTCAATTGGAGCATTTCAGTAATGAACAGTGTTCTTTGTCAAAACTGACATTCTCATCATCCACTGATGAACTATGTCACAAAATGCAGTTCTCAGCTCAGAAAGCTTGTTTCTGACATTCTAACAACTCAATTAGAGCATTTTAGTAATGAACAGTGTTCTTTGTCAAAACTGACATTCTCATCATCCACTGATTCACTTTGTCACAAAATGCAGTTTTCAGCTCAGAAAGCTTGTTTCTGACATTCTAACAGCTCAATTAGAGCATTTTAGTAATGAACAGTGTTCTTTGTCAAAACTGACATTCTCATCATCCACTGATGAACTATGTCACAAAATGCAGTTCTCAGCTCAGAAAGCTTGTTTCTGACATTCTAACAGCTCAATTGGAGCATTTTAGTAATGATCAGTGTTCTTTGTCAAAACTGACATTCTCATCATCCACTGATGCTTTTTGTCACAAAATGCAGTTTTCAGCTCAGAAAGCTTGTTTCTGATATTTTAACAGCTCAATTAGAGCATTTTAGTAATGAACAGTGTTCTTTGTCAAAACTGACATTCTCATCATCCACTGATGCACTTTGTCACAAAATGCAGTTTTATGCTCAGAAAGCTTGTTTCTGACATTCTAACAGCTCAATTCGAGCATTTTAGCAATGATCAGTGTTCTTTTGTCAAAAGTGACATTCTCATCATCCACTGATTCACTTTGTCACAAAATGCAGTTCTCAGCTCAGAAAGCTTGTTTCTGACATTCTAACAGCTCAATTAGAGCATTTTAGTAATGAACAGTGTTCTTTGTCAAAACTGACATTCTCATCATCCACTGATTCACTTTGTCACAAAATGCAGTTCTCAGCTCAGAAAGCTTGTTTCTGACATTCTAACAGCTCAATTGGAGCATTTTAGTAATGATCAGTGTTCTTTGTCAAAACTGACATTCTCATCATCCACTGATGCTTTTTGTCACAAAATGCAGTTCTCAGCTCATAAAGCTTGTTTCTGACATTCTAAAAGCTCAATTAGAGCATTTTAGTAATTAACAGTGTTCTTTGTCAAAACTGACATTCTCATCATCCACTGATGCTTTTTGTCACAAAATGCAGTTTTCAGCTCAGAAAGCTTGTTTCTGACATTCTAACAGCTCAATTAGAGCATTTTAGTAATGATCAGTGTTCTTTGTCAAAAGTGACATTCTCATCATCCACTGATTCACTTTGTCACAAAATGCAGTTCTCAGCTCAGAAAGCTTGTTTCTGACATTCTAACAGCTCAATTAGAGCATTTTAGTAATGAACAGTGTTCTTTGTCAAAACTGACATTCTCATCATCCACTGATGAACTATGTCACAAAATGCAGTTTTCAGCTCAGAAAGCTTGTTTCTGACATTCTAACAGCTCAATTAGAGCATTTTAGTAATGAACAGTGTTCTTTCTCAAAACTGACATTCTCATCATCCACTGATTCACGTTGTCACAAAATGCAGTTTTCAGCTCAGAAAGCTTGTTTCTGACATTCTAACAGCTCAATTAGAGCATTTTAGTAATGATCAGTGTTCTTTGTCAAAACTGACATTCTCATCATCCACTGATGCACTTTGTCACAAAATGCAGTTCTCAGCTCAGAAAGCTTGTTTCTGACATTCTAACAGCTCAATTAGAGCATTTTAGTAATGATCAGTGTTCTTTGTCAAAACTGACATTCTCATCATCCACGGATGCTTTTTGTCACAAAATGCAGTTTTCAGCTCAGAAAGCTTGTTTCTGACATTCTAACAGCTCAATTAGAGCATTTTAGTAATGAACAGTGTTCTTTGTCAAAACTGACATTCTCATCATCCACTGATGAACTATGTCACAAAATGCAGTTCTCAGCTCAGAAAGCTTGTTTTTGACATTCTAACAGCTCAATTGGAGCATTTTAGTAATGATCAGTGTTCTTTGTCAAAACTGACATTCTCATCATCCACTGATGCTTTTTGTCACAAAATGCAGTTTTCAGCTCAGAAAGCTTGTTTCTGATATTTTAACAGCTCAATTAGAGCATTTTAGTAATGAACAGTGTTCTTTGTCAAAACTGACATTCTCATCATCCACTGATGCACTTTGTCACAAAATGCAGTTTTATGCTCAGAAAGCTTGTTTCTGACATTCTAACAGCTCAATTAGAGCATTTTAGTAATGATCAGTGTTCTTTGTCAAAAGTGACATTCTCATCATCCACTGATTCACTTTGTCACAAAATGCAGTTCTCAGCTCAGAAAGCTTGTTTCTGACATTCTAACAGCTCAATTAGAGCATTTTAGTAATGAACAGTGTTCTTTGTCAAAACTGACATTCTCATCATCCACTGATTCACTTTGTCACAAAATGCAGTTCTCAGCTCAGAAAGCTTGTTTCTGACATTCTAACAGCTCAATTGGAGCATTTTAGTAATGATCAGTGTTCTTTGTCAAAACTGACATTCTCATCATCCACTGATGCTTTTTGTCACAAAATGCAGTTCTCAGCTCAGAAAGCTTGTTTCTGACATTCTAACAGCTCAATTAGAGCATTTTAGTAATGATCAGTGTTCTTTGTCAAAACTGACATTTTCATCATCCACTGATGAACTATGTCACAAAATGCAGTTCTCAGCTCAGAAAGCTTGTTTCTGACATTCTAACAGCTCAATTGGAGCATTTTAGTAATGATCAGTGTTCTTTGTCAAAACTGACATTCTCATCATCCACTGATGCACTATGTCACAAAATGCAGTTCTCAGCTCAGAAAGCTTGTTTCTGACATTCTAACAGCTCAATTAGAGCATTATAGTAATGATCAGTGTTCTTTGTCAAAACTGACATTCTCATCATCCACTGATGCTTTTTGTCACAAAATGCAGTTTTCAGCTCAGAAAGCTTGTTTCTGACATTCTAACAGCTCAATTAGAGCATTTTAGTAATTAACAGTGTTCTTTGTCAAAACTGACATTCTCATCATCCACTGATGCTTTTTGTCACAAAATGCAGTTTTCAGCTCAGAAAGCTTGTTTCTGACATTCTAACAGCTCAATTAGAGCATTTTAGTAATGATCAGTGTTCTTTGTCAAAAGTGACATTCTCATCATCCACTGATTCACTTTGTCACAAAATGCAGTTCTCAGCTCAGAAAGCTTGTTTCTGACATTCTAACAGCTCAATTAGAGCATTTTAGTAATGAACAGTGTTCTTTGTCAAAACTGACATTCTCATCATCCACTGATGAACTATGTCACAAAATGCAGTTTTCAGCTCAGAAAGCTTGTTTCTGACATTCTAACAGCTCAATTAGAGCATTTTAGTAATGAACAGTGTTCTTTGTCAAAACTGACATTCTCATCATCCACTGATTCACGTTGTCACAAAATGCAGTTTTCAGCTCAGAAAGCTTGTTTCTGACATTCTAACAGCTCAATTAGAGCATTTTAGTAATGAACAGTGTTCTTTGTCAAAACTGACATTCTCATCATCCACTGATGAACTATGTCACAAAATGCAGTTCTCAGCTCAGAAAGCTTGTTTCTGACATTCTAACAGCTCAATTGGAGCATTTTAGTAATGATCAGTGTTCTTTGTCAAAACTGACATTCTCATCATCCACTGATGAACTATGTCACAAAATGCAGTTCTCAGCTCAGAAAGCTTGTTTCTGACATTCTAACAGCTCAATTGGAGCATTTTAGTAATGATCAGTGTTCTTTGTCAAAACTGACATTCTCATCATCCACTGATGAACTTTGTCACAAAATGCAGTTCTCAGCTCAGAAAGCTTGTTTCTGACATTCTAACAGCTCAATTAGAGCATTTTAGTAATGAACAGTGTTCTTTGTCAAAACTGACATTCTCATCATCCACTGATGCACTATGTCACAAAATGCAGTTCTCAGCTCAGAAAGCTTGTTTCTGACATTCTAACAGCTCAATTAGAGCATTTTAGCAATGATCAGTGTTCTTTGTCAAAAGTGACATTCTCATCATCCACTGATTCACTTTGTCACAAAATGCAGTTCTCAGCTCAGAAAGCTTGTTTCTGACATTCTAACAGCTCAATTAGAGCATTTTAGTAATGATCAGTGTTCTTTGTCAAAAGTGACATTCTCATCATCCACTGATTCACTTTGTCACAAAATGCAGTTCTCAGCTCAGAAAGCTTGTTTCTGACATTCTAACAGCTCAATTAGAGCATTTTAGTAATGAACAGTGTTCTTTGTCAAAACTGACATTCTCATCATCCACTGATGAACTATGTCACAAAATGCATTTCTCAGCTCAGAAAGCTTGTTTCTGACATTCTAACAGCTCAATTGGAGCATTTCAGTAATGAACAGTGTTCTTTGTCAAAACTGACATTCTCATCATCCACTGATTCACTTTGTCACAAAATGCAGTTCTCAGCTCAGAAAGCTTGTTTCTGACATTCTAACAGCTCAATTAGAGCATTTTAGTAATGATCAGTGTTCTTTGTCAAAACTGACATTCTCATCATCCACTGATGCTTTTTGTCACAAAATGCAGTTTTCAGCTCAGAAAGCTTGTTTCTGACATCTTAACAGCTCAATTAGAGCATTTCAGTATTGAACAGTGTTCTTTGTCAAAACTGACATTCTCATCATCCACTGATGCTTTTTGTCACAAAATGCAGTTCTCAGCTCAGAAAGCTTGTTTCTGACATTCTAACAGCTCAATTGGAGCATTTTAGTGATGATCAGTGTTCCTTGTCAAAACTGACATTCTCATCATCCACTGATTCACTTTGTCACAAAATGCAGTTTTCAGCTCAGAAAGCTTGTTTCTGACATTCTAACAGCTCAATTGGAGCATTTTAGTGATGATCAGTGTTCCTTGTCAAAACTGACATTCTCATCATCCACTGATTCACTTTGTCACAAAATTCAGTTCTCAGCTCAGAAAGCTTGTTTCTGACATTCTAACAGCTCAATTAGAGCATTTTAGTAATGAACAGTGTTCTTTGTCAAAACTGACATTCTCATCATCCACTGATGCATTTTGTCACAAAATGCAGTTTTCAGCTCAGAAAGCTTGTTTCTGACATTCTAACAGCTCAATTAGAGCATTTTAGTAATGAACAGTGTTCTTTGTCAAAACTGACATTCTCATCATCCACGGATGCACTTTGTCACAAAATGCAGTTTTCAGCTCAGAAAGCTTGTTTCTGACATTCTAACAGCTCAATTGGAGCATTTCAGTAATGAACAGTGTTCTTTGTCAAAACTGACATTCTCATCATCCACTGATGAACTATGTCACAAAATGCAGTTCTCAGCTCAGAAAGCTTGTTTCTGACATTCTAACAACTCAAATGGAGCATTTTAGTAATGATCAGTGTTCTTTGTCAAAACTGACATTCTCATCATCCACTGATGCTTTTTGTCACAAAATGCAGTTTTCAGCTCAGAAAGCTTGTTTCTGACATTCTAACAGCTCAATTAGAGCATTTTAGTAATGAACAGTGTTCTTTGTCAAAACTGACATTCTCACATCCACTGATGCACTTTGTCACAAAATGCAGTTTTATGCTCAGAAAGCTTGTTTCTGACATTCTAACAGCTCAATTAGAGCATTTTAGTAATGAACAGTGTTCTTTGTCAAAACTGACATTCTCATCATCCACTGATTCACTTTGTCACAAAATGCAGTTCTCAGCTCAGAAAGCTTGTTTCTGACATTCTAACAGCTCAATTAGAGCATTTTAGTAATGATCAGTGTTCTTTGTCAAAACTGACATTCTCATCATCCACTGATTCACTTTGTTACAAAATGCAGTTTTCAGCTCAGAAAGCTTGTTTCTGACATTCTAACAGCTCAATTAGAGCATTTTAGTAATGAACAGTGTTCTTTGTCAAAACTGACATTCTCATCATCCACTGATGCTTTTTGTCACAAAATGCAGTTCTCAGCTCATAAAGCTTGTTTCTGACATTCTAACAGCTCAATTAGAGCATTTTAGTAATGAACAGTGTTCTTTGTCAAAACTGACATTCTCATCATCCACTGATGCACTTTGTCACAAAATGCAGTTTTATGCTCAGAAAGCTTGTTTCTGACATTCTAACAGCTCAATTAGAGCATTTTAGTAATGATCAGTGTTCTTTGTCAAAAGTGACATTCTCATCATCCACTGATTCACTTTGTCACAAAATGCAGTTCTCAGCTCAGAAAGCTTGTTTCTGACATTCTAACAGCTCAATTAGAGCATTTTAGTAATGAACAGTGTTCTTTGTCAAAACTGACATTCTCATCATCCACTGATTCACTTTGTCACAAAATGCAGTTCTCAGCTCAGAAAGCTTGTTTCTGACATTCTAACAGCTCAATTGGAGCATTTTAGTAATGATCAGTGTTCTTTGTCAAAACTGACATTCTCATCATCCACTGATGCTTTTTGTCACAAAATGCAGTTCTCAGCTCAGAAAGCTTGTTTCTGACATTCTAACAGCTCAATTAGAGCATTTTAGTAATGATCAGTGTTCTTTGTCAAAAGTGACATTCTCATCATCCACTGATTCACTTTGTCACAAAATGCAGTTCTCAGCTCAGAAAGCTTGTTTCTGACATTCTAACAGCTCAATTAGAGCATTTTAGTAATGAACAGTGTTCTTTGTCAAAACTGACATTCTCATCATCCACTGATGAACTATGTCACAAAATGCAGTTTTCAGCTCAGAAAGCTTGTTTCTGACATTCTAACAGCTCAATTAGAGCATTTTAGTAATGAACAGTGTTCTTTGTCAAAACTGACATTCTCATCATCCACTGATTCACGTTGTCACAAAATGCAGTTTTCAGCTCAGAAAGCTTGTTTCTGACATTCTAACAGCTCAATTAGAGCATTTTAGTAATGAACAGTGTTCTTTGTCAAAACTGACATTCTCATCATCCACTGATGAACTATGTCACAAAATGCAGTTCTCAGCTCAGAAAGCTTGTTTCTGACATTCTAACAGCTCAATTGGAGCATTTTAGTAATGATCAGTGTTCTTTGTCAAAACTGACATTCTCATCATCCACTGATGAACTATGTCACAAAATGCAGTTCTCAGCTCAGAAAGCTTGTTTCTGACATTCTAACAGCTCAATTGGAGCATTTTAGTAATGATCAGTGTTCTTTGTCAAAACTGACATTCTCATCATCCACTGATGAACTTTGTCACAAAATGCAGTTCTCAGCTCAGAAAGCTTGTTTCTGACATTCTAACAGCTCAATTAGAGCATTTTAGTAATGAACAGTGTTCTTTGTCAAAACTGACATTCTCATCATCCACTGATGCACTATGTCACAAAATGCAGTTCTCAGCTCAGAAAGCTTGTTTCTGACATTCTAACAGCTCAATTAGAGCATTTTAGCAATGATCAGTGTTCTTTGTCAAAAGTGACATTCTCATCATCCACTGATTCACTTTGTCACAAAATGCAGTTCTCAGCTCAGAAAGCTTGTTTCTGACATTCTAACAGCTCAATTAGAGCATTTTAGTAATGATCAGTGTTCTTTGTCAAAAGTGACATTCTCATCATCCACTGATTCACTTTGTCACAAAATGCAGTTCTCAGCTCAGAAAGCTTGTTTCTGACATTCTAACAGCTCAATTAGAGCATTTTAGTAATGAACAGTGTTCTTTGTCAAAACTGACATTCTCATCATCCACTGATGAACTATGTCACAAAATGCATTTCTCAGCTCAGAAAGCTTGTTTCTGACATTCTAACAGCTCAATTGGAGCATTTCAGTAATGAACAGTGTTCTTTGTCAAAACTGACATTCTCATCATCCACTGATTCACTTTGTCACAAAATGCAGTTCTCAGCTCAGAAAGCTTGTTTCTGACATTCTAACAGCTCAATTAGAGCATTTTAGTAATGATCAGTGTTCTTTGTCAAAACTGACATTCTCATCATCCACTGATGCTTTTTGTCACAAAATGCAGTTTTCAGCTCAGAAAGCTTGTTTCTGACATCTTAACAGCTCAATTAGAGCATTTCAGTATTGAACAGTGTTCTTTGTCAAAACTGACATTCTCATCATCCACTGATGCTTTTTGTCACAAAATGCAGTTCTCAGCTCAGAAAGCTTGTTTCTGACATTCTAACAGCTCAATTGGAGCATTTTAGTGATGATCAGTGTTCCTTGTCAAAACTGACATTCTCATCATCCACTGATTCACTTTGTCACAAAATGCAGTTTTCAGCTCAGAAAGCTTGTTTCTGACATTCTAACAGCTCAATTGGAGCATTTTAGTGATGATCAGTGTTCCTTGTCAAAACTGACATTCTCATCATCCACTGATTCACTTTGTCACAAAATTCAGTTCTCAGCTCAGAAAGCTTGTTTCTGACATTCTAACAGCTCAATTAGAGCATTTTAGTAATGAACAGTGTTCTTTGTCAAAACTGACATTCTCATCATCCACTGATGCATTTTGTCACAAAATGCAGTTTTCAGCTCAGAAAGCTTGTTTCTGACATTCTAACAGCTCAATTAGAGCATTTTAGTAATGAACAGTGTTCTTTGTCAAAACTGACATTCTCATCATCCACGGATGCACTTTGTCACAAAATGCAGTTTTCAGCTCAGAAAGCTTGTTTCTGACATTCTAACAGCTCAATTGGAGCATTTCAGTAATGAACAGTGTTCTTTGTCAAAACTGACATTCTCATCATCCACTGATGAACTATGTCACAAAATGCAGTTCTCAGCTCAGAAAGCTTGTTTCTGACATTCTAACAACTCAAATGGAGCATTTTAGTAATGATCAGTGTTCTTTGTCAAAACTGACATTCTCATCATCCACTGATGCTTTTTGTCACAAAATGCAGTTTTCAGCTCAGAAAGCTTGTTTCTGACATTCTAACAGCTCAATTAGAGCATTTTAGTAATGAACAGTGTTCTTTGTCAAAACTGACATTCTCACATCCACTGATGCACTTTGTCACAAAATGCAGTTTTATGCTCAGAAAGCTTGTTTCTGACATTCTAACAGCTCAATTAGAGCATTTTAGTAATGAACAGTGTTCTTTGTCAAAACTGACATTCTCATCATCCACTGATTCACTTTGTCACAAAATGCAGTTCTCAGCTCAGAAAGCTTGTTTCTGACATTCTAACAGCTCAATTAGAGCATTTTAGTAATGATCAGTGTTCTTTGTCAAAACTGACATTCTCATCATCCACTGATTCACTTTGTTACAAAATGCAGTTTTCAGCTCAGAAAGCTTGTTTCTGACATTCTAACAGCTCAATTAGAGCATTTTAGTAATGAACAGTGTTCTTTGTCAAAACTGACATTCTCATCATCCACTGATGCTTTTTGTCACAAAATGCAGTTCTCAGCTCATAAAGCTTGTTTCTGACATTCTAACAGCTCAATTAGAGCATTTTAGTAATGAACAGTGTTCTTTGTCAAAACTGACATTCTCATCATCCACTGATGCACTTTGTCAAATAAATGCTGTTTTCAGCTCAGAAAGCTTGTTTCTGACATTCTAACAGCTCAATAGGAGCATTTTAGTAATGATCAGTGTTCTTTGTCAAAACTGACATTCTCATCATCCAGTGATTCACTTTGTCACAAAATGCCGTTCTCAGCTCAGAAAGCTTGTTTCTGACATTCTAACAGCTCAATTAGAGCATTTTAGTAATGATCAGTGTTCTTTGTCAAAACTGACATTCTCATCATCCACTGATGCACTATGTCACAAAATGCAGTTCTCAGCTCAGAAAGCTTGTTTCTGACATTCTAACAGCTCAATTAGAGCATTTTAGCAATGATCAGTGTTCTTTGTCAAAAGTGACATTCTCATCATCCACTGATTCACTTTGTCACAAAATGCCGTTCTCAGCTCAGAAAGCTTGTTTCTGACATTCTAACAGCTCAATTAGAGCATTTTAGTAATGATCAGTGTTCTTTGTCAAAAGTGACATTCTCATCATCCACTGATTCACTTTGTCACAAAATGCAGTTCTCAGCTCAGAAAGCTTGTTTCTGACATTCTAACAGCTCAATTAGAGCATTTTAGTAATGAACAGTGTTCTTTGTCAAAACTGACATTCTCATCATCCACTGATGAACTATGTCACAAAATGCATTTCTCAGCTCAGAAAGCTTGTTTCTGACATTCTAACAGCTCAATTGGAGCATTTCAGTAATGAACAGTGTTCTTTGTCAAAACTGACATTCTCATCATCCACTGATTCACTTTGTCACAAAATGCAGTTTTCAGCTCAGAAAGCTTGTTTCTGACATTCTAACAGCTCAATTAGAGCATTTTCGTAATGATCAGTGTTCTTTGTCAAAACTGACATTCTCATCATCCACTGATGCTTTTTGTCACAAAATGCAGTTTTCAGCTCAGAAGGCTTGTTTCTGACATTCTAACAGCTCAATTAGAGCATTTTAGTAATGAACAGTGTTCTTTGTCAAAACTGACATTCTCATCATCCACTGATGCTTTTTGTCACAAAATGCAGTTCTCAGCTCATAAAGCTTGTTTCTGACATTCTAACAGCTCAATTAGAGCATTTTGGTAATGAACAGTGTTCTTTGTCAAAACTGACATTCTCATCATCCACTGATGCACTTTGTCAAATAAATGCTGTTTTCAGCTCAGAAAGCTTGTTTCTGACATTCTAACAGCTCAATAGGAGCATTTTAGTAATGATCAGTGTTCTTTGTCAAAACTGACATTCTCATCATCCACTGATGAACTATGTCACAAAATGCAGTTCTCAGCTCAGAAAGCTTGTTTCTGACATTCTAACAGCTCAATTGGAGCATTTTAGTAATGATCAGTGTTCTTTGTCAAAACTGACATTCTCATCATCCACTGATGCACTATGTCACAAAATGCAGTTCTCAGCTCGGAAAGCTTGTTTCTGACATTCTAACAGCTCAATTAGAGCATTTTAGCAATGATCAGTGTTCTTTGTCAAAAGTGACATTCTCATCATCCACTGATTCACTTTGTCACAAAATGCAGTTCTCAGCTCAGAAAGCTTGTTTCTGACATTCTAACAGCTCAATTAGAGCATTTTAGTAATGATCAGTGTTCTTTGTCAAAAGTGACATTCTCATCATCCACTGATTCACTTTGTCACAAAATGCAGTTCTCAGCTCAGAAAGCTTGTTTCTGACATTCTAACAGCTCAATTAGAGCATTTTAGTAATGAACAGTGTTCTTTGTCAAAAGTGACATTCTCATCATCCACTGATGAACTATGTCACAAAATGCATTTCTCAGCTCAGAAAGCTTGTTTCTGACATTCTAACAGCTCAATTGGAGCATTTCAGTAATGAACAGTGTTCTTTGTCAAAACTGACATTCTCATCATCCACTGATTCACTTTGTCACAAAATGCAGTTTTCAGCTCAGAAAGCTTGTTTCTGACATTCTAACAGCTCAATTAGAGCATTTTAGTAATGATCAGTGTTCTTTGTCAAAACTGACATTCTCATCATCCACTGATGCTTTTTGTCACAAAATGCAGTTTTCAGCTCAGAAAGCTTGTTTCTGACATTCTAACAGCTCAATTAGAGCATTTTAGTAATGAACAGTGTTCTTTGTCAAAACTGACATTCTCATCATCCACTGATGCTTTTTGTCACAAAATGCAGTTCTCAGCTCATAAAGCTTGTTTCTGACATTCTAACAGCTCAATTAGAGCATTTTAGTAATGAACAGTGTTCTTTGTCAAAACTGACATTCTCATCATCCACTGATGCACTTTGTCAAATAAATGCTGTTTTCAGCTCAGAAAGCTTGTTTCTGACATTCTAACAGCTCAATAGGACCATTTTAGTAATGATCAGTGTTCTTTGTCAAAACTGACATTCTCCTCATCCACTGATGAACTATGTCACAAAATGCAGTTCTCAGCTCAGAAAGCTTGTTTCTGACATTCTAACAGCTCAATTGGAGCATTTTAGTAATGATCAGTGTTCTTTGTCAAAACTGACATTCTCATCATCCACTGATGCACTATGTCACAAAATGCAGTTCTCAGCTCAGAAAGCTTGTTTCTGACATTCTAACAGCTCAATTAGAGCATTTTAGCAATGATCAGTGTTCTTTGTCAAAAGTGACATTCTCATCATCCACTGATTCACTTTGTCACAAAATGCAGTTCTCAGCTCAGAAAGCTTGTTTCTGACATTCTAACAGCTTAATTAGAGCATTTTAGTAATGATCAGTGTTCTTTGTCAAAAGTGACATTCTCATCATCCACTGATTCACTTTGTCACAAAATGCAGTTCTCAGCTCAGAAAGCTTGTTTCTGACAATCTAACAGCTCAATTAGAGCATTTTAGTAATGAACAGTGTTCTTTGTCAAAACTGACATTCTCATCATCCACTGATGAACTATGTCACAAAATGCATTTCTCAGCTCAGAAAGCTTGTTTCTGACAATCTAACAGCTCAATTAGAGCATTTTAGTAATGAACAGTGTTCTTTGTCAAAACTGACATTCTCATCATCCACTGATTCACTTTGTCACAAAATGCAGTTTTCAGCTCAGAAAGCTTGTTTCTGACATTCTAACAGCTCAATTAGAGCATTTTAGTAATGATCAGTGTTCTTTGTCAAAACTGACATTCTCATCATCCACTGATGCTTTTTGTCACAAAATGCAGTTTTCAGCTCAGAAAGCTTGTTTCTGACATTCTAACAGCTCAATTAGAGCATTTTAGTAATGAACAGTGTTCTTTGTCAAAACTGACATTCTCATCATCCACTGATGCACTTTGTCAAATAAATGCTGTTTTCAGCTCAGAAAGCTTGTTTCTGACATTCTAACAGCTCAATTAGAGCATTTTAGCAATGATCAGTGTTCTTTGTCAAAAGTGACATTCTCATCATCCACTGATTCACTTTGTCACAAAATGCAGTTCTCAGCTCAGAAAGCTTGTTTCTGACATTCTAACAGCTCAATTAGAGCATTTTAGTAATGATCAGTGTTCTTTGTCAAAAGTGACATTCTCATCATCCACTGATTCACTTTGTCACAAAATGCAGTTCTCAGCTCAGAAAGCTTGTTTCTGACATTCTAACAGCTCAATTGGAGCATTTCAGTAATGAACAGTGTTCTTTGTCAAAACTGACATTCTCATCATCCACTGATTCACTTTGTCACAAAATGCAGTTTTCAGCTCAGAAAGCTTGTTTCTGACATTCTAACAGCTCAATTAGAGCATTTTAGTAATGATCAGTGTTCTTTGTCAAAACTGACATTCTCATCATCCACTGATGCTTTTTGTCACAAAATGCAGTTTTCAGCTCAGAAAGCTTGTTTCTGACATTCTAACAGCTCAATTAGAGCATTTTAGTAATGAACAGTGTTCTTTGTCAAAACTGACATTCTCATCATCCACTGATTCACTTTGTCACAAAATGCAGTTTTCAGCTCAGAAAGCTTGTTTCTGACATTCTAACAGCTCAATTAGAGCATTTTAGTAATGATCAGTGTTCTTTGTCAAAACTGACATTCTCATCATCCACTGATGCTTTTTGTCACAAAATGCAGTTTTCAGCTCAGAAAGCTTGTTTCTGACATTCTAACAGCTCAATTAGAGCATTTTAGTAATGATCAGTGTTCTTTGTCAAAACTGACATTCTCATCATCCACTGATGCTTTTTGTCACAAAATGCAGTTTTCAGCTCAGAAAGCTTGTTTCTGATATTTTAACAGCTCAATTAGAGCATTTTAGTAATGAACAGTGTTCTTTGTCAAAACTGACATTCTCATCATCCACTGATGCACTTTGTCAAATAAATGCTGTTTTCAGCTCAGAAAGCTTGTTTCTGACATTCTAACAGCTCAATAGGAGCATTTTAGTAATGATCAGTGTTCTTTGTCAAAACTGACATTCTCATCATCCACTGATGAACTATGTCACAAAATGCAGTTCTCAGCTCAGAAAGCTTGTTTCTGACATTCTAACAGCTCAATTGGAGCATTTTAGTAATGATCAGTGTTCTTTGTCAAAACTGACATTCTCATCATCCACTGATGCACTATGTCACAAAATGCAGTTCTCAGCTCAGAAAGCTTGTTTCTGACATTCTAACAGCTCAATTAGAGCATTTTAGCAATGATCAGTGTTCTTTGTCAAAAGTGACATTCTCATCATCCACTGATTCACTTTGTCACAAAATGCAGTTCTCAGCTCAGAAAGCTTGTTTCTGACATTCTAACAGCTCAATTGGAGCATTTTAGTGATGATCAGTGTTCCTTGTCAAAACTGACATTCTCATCATCCACTGATTCACTTTGTCACAAAATGCAGTTTTCAGCTCAGAAAGCTTGTTTCTGACATTCTAACAGCTCAATTAGAGCATTTTAGTAATGATCAGTGTTCTTTGTCAAAACTGACATTCTCATCATCCACTGATGCTTTTTGTCACAAAATGCAGTTTTCAGCTCAGAAAGCTTGTTTCTGACATTCTAACAGCTCAATTAGAGCATTTTAGTAATGAACAGTGTTCTTTGTCAAAACTGACATTCTCATCATCCACTGATGCTTTTTGTCACAAAATGCAGTTTTCAGCTCAGAAAGCTTGTTTCTGACATTCTAACAGCTCAATTAGAGCATTTTAGTAATGATCAGTGTTCTTTGTCAAAACTGACATTCTCATCATCCACTGATGCTTTTTGTCACAAAATGCAGTTTTCAGCTCAGAAAGCTTGTTTCTGACATTCTAACAGCTCAATTAGAGCATTTTAGTAATGAACAGTGTTCTTTGTCAAAACTGACATTCTCATCATCCACGGATGCTTTTTGTCACAAAATGCAGTTCTCAGCTCATAAAGCTTGTTTCTGGCATTCTAACAGCTCAATTAGAGCATTTTAGTAATGAACAGTGTTCTTTGTCAAAACTGACATTCTCATCATCCACTGATGCACTTTGTCAAATAAATGCTGTTTTCAGCTCAGAAAGCTTGTTTCTGACATTCTAACAGCTCAATTAGAGCATTTTAGCAATGATCAGTGTTCTTTGTCAAAAGTGACATTCTCATCATCCACTGATTCACTTTGTCACAAAATGCAGTTCTCAGCTCAGAAAGCTTGTTTCTGACATTCTAACAGCTCAATTAGAGCATTTTAGTAATGATCAGTGTTCTTTGTCAAAAGTGACATTCTCATCATCCACTGATTCACTTTGTCACAAAATGCAGTTCTCAGCTCAGAAAGCTTGTTTCTGACATTCTAACAGCTCAATTGGAGCATTTCAGTAATGAACAGTGTTCTTTGTCAAAACTGACATTCTCATCATCCACTGATTCACTTTGTCACAAAATGCAGTTTTCAGCTCAGAAAGCTTGTTTCTGACATTCTAACAGCTCAATTAGAGCATTTTAGTAATGATCAGTGTTCTTTGTCAAAACTGACATTCTCATCATCCACTGATGCTTTTTGTCACAAAATGCAGTTTTCAGCTCAGAAAGCTTGTTTCTGACATTCTAACAGCTCAATAGGAGCATTTTAGCAATGATCAGTGTTCTTTGTCAAAAGTGACATTCTCATCATCCACTGATTCACTTTGTCACAAAATGCAGTTCTCAGCTCAGAAAGCTTGTTTCTGACATTCTAACAGCTCAATTAGAGCATTTTAGTAATGATCAGTGTTCTTTGTCAAAAGTGACATTCTCATCATCCACTGATTCACTTTGTCACAAAATGCAGTTCTCAGCTCAGAAAGCTTGTTTCTGACATTCTAACAGCTCAATTAGAGCATTTTAGTAATGAACAGTGTTCTTTGTCAAAACTGACATTCTCATCATCCACTGATTCACTTTGTCACAAAATGCAGTTCTCAGCTCAGAAAGCTTGTTTCTGACATTCTAACAGCTCAATTAGAGCATTTTAGTAATGATCAGTGTTCTTTGTCAAAAGTGACATTCTCATCATCCACTGATTCACTTTGTCACAAAATGCAGTTTTCAGCTCAGAAAGCTTGTTTCTGACATTCTAACAGCTCAATAGGAGCATTTTAGTAATGATCAGTGTTCTTTGTCAAAACTGACATTCTCATCATCCACTGATGAACTATGTCACAAAATGCTGTTCTCAGCTCAGAAAGCTTGTTTCTGACATTCTAACAGCTCAATTAGAGCATTTTAGTAATGATCAGTGTTCTTTGTCAAAACTGACATTCTCATCATCCACTGATGCTTTTTGTCACAAAATGCAGTTTTCAGCTCAGAAAGCTTGTTTCTGATATTTTAACAGCTCAATTAGAGCATTTTAGTAATGAACAGTGTTCTTTGTCAAAACTGACATTCTCATCATCCACTGATGCACTTTGTCAAATAAATGCTGTTTTCAGCTCAGAAAGCTTGTTTCTGACATTCTAACAGCTCAATAGGAGCATTTTAGTAATGATCAGTGTTCTTTGTCAAAACTGACATTCTCATCATCCACTGATGCACTATGTCACAAAATGCAGTTCTCAGCTCAGAAAGCTTGTTTCTGACATTCTAACAGCTCAATTAGAGCATTTTAGCAATGATCAGTGTTCTTTGTCAAAAGTGACATTCTCATCATCCACTGATTCACTTTGTCACAAAATGCAGTTCTCAGCTCAGAAAGCTTGTTTCTGACATTCTAACAGCTCAATTAGAGCATTTTAGTAATGATCAGTGTTCTTTGTCAAAAGTGACATTCTCATCATCCACTGATTCACTTTGTCACAAAATGCAGTTCTCAGCTCAGAAAGCTTGTTTCTGACATTCTAACAGCTCAATTGGAGCATTTTAGTAATGAACAGTGTTCTTTGTCAAAACTGACATTCTCATCATCCACTGATGAACTATGTCACAAAATGCATTTCTCAGCTCAGAAAGCTTGTTTCTTACATTCTAACAGTTTAATTGGAGCATTTCAGTAATGAACAGTGTTCTTTGTCAAAACTGACATTCTCATCATCCACTGATTCACTTTGTCACAAAATGCAGTTTTCAGCTCAGAAAGCTTGTTTCTGACATTCTAACAGCTCAATTAGAGCATTTTAGTAATGAACAGTGTTCTTTGTCAAAACTGACATTCTCATCATCCACTGATGCTTTTTGTCACAAAATGCAGTTCTCAGCTCAGAAAGCTTGTTTCTGACATTCTAACAGCTCAATTAGAGCATTTTAGCAATGATCAGTGTTCTTTGTCAAAAGTGACATTCTCATCATCCACTGATTCACTTTGTCACAAAATGCAGTTCTCAGCTCAGAAAGCTTGTTTCTGACATTCTAACAGCTCAATTAGAGCATTTTAGTAATGATCAGTGTTCTTTGTCAAAAGTGACATTCTCATCATCCACTGATTCACTTTGTCACAAAATGCAGTTCTCAGCTCAGAAAGCTTGTTTCTGACATTCTAACAGCTCAATTAGAGCATTTTAGTAATGAACAGTGTTCTTTGTCAAAACTGACATTCTCATCATCCACTGATGAACTATGTCACAAAATGCATTTCTCAGCTCAGAAAGCTTGTTTCTGACATTCTAAGAGCTCAATTGGAGCATTTCAGTAATGAACAGTGTTGTTTGTCAATACTGACATTCTCATCATCCACTGATTGACTTTGTCACAAAATGCAGTTTTCAGCTCAGAAAGCTTGTTTCTGACATTCTAACAGCTCAATTAGAGCATTTTAGTAATGATCAGTGTTCTTTGTCAAAACTGACATTCTCATCATCCACTGATGCTTTTTGTCACAAAATGCAGTTTTCAGCTCAGAAAGCTTGTTTCTGACATTCTAACAGCTCAATTAGAGCATTTTAGTAATGATCAGTGTTCTTTGTCAAAACTGACATTCTCATCATCCACTGATGCTTTTTGTCACAAAATGCAGTTTTCAGCTCAGAAAGCTTGTTTCTGACATTCTAACAGCTCAATTAGAGCATTTTAGTAATGAACAGTGTTCTTTGTCAAAACTGACATTCTCATCATCCACTGATGCACTTTGTCAAATAAATGCTGTTTTCAGCTCAGAAAGCTTGTTTCTGACATTCTAACAGCTCAATAGGAGCATTTTAGTAATGATCAGTGTTCTTTGTCAAAACTGACATTCTCATCATCCACTGATGCACTATGTCACAAAATGCAGTTCTCAGCTCAGAAAGCTTGTTTCTGACATTCTAACGGCTCAATTAGAGCATTTTAGCAATGATCAGTGTTCTTTGTCAAAAGTGACATTCTCATCATCCACTGATTCACTTTGTCACAAAATGCAGTTCTCAGCTCAGAAAGCTTGTTTCTGACATTCTAACAGCTCAATTAGAGCATTTTAGTAATGATCAGTGTTCTTTGTCAAAAGTGACATTCTCATCATCCACTGATTCACTTTGTCACAAAATGCAGTTCTCAGCTCAGAAAGCTTGTTTCTGACATTCTAACAGCTCAATTAGAGCATTTTAGTAATGAACAGTGTTCTTTGTCAAAACTGACATTCTCATCATCCACTGATGAACTATGTCACAAAATGCATTTCTCAGCTCAGAAAGCTTGTTTCTGACATTCTAACAGCTCAATTGGAGCATTTCAGTAATGAGCAGTGTTCTTTGTCAAAACTGACATTCTCATCATCCACTGATTCACTTTGTCACAAAATGCAGTTTTCAGCTCAGAAAGCTTGTTTCTGACATTCTAACAGCTCAATTAGAGCATTTTTGGTAATGATCAGTGTTCTTTGTCAAAACTGACATTCTCATCATCCACTGATGCTTTTTGTCACAAAATGCAGTTTTCAGTTCAGAAAGCTTGTTTCTGACATTCTAACAGCTCAATTGGAGCATTTCAGTAATGAACAGTGTTCTTTGTCAAAACTGACATTCTCATCATCCACTGATGAACTATGTCACAAAATGCAGTTCTCAGCTCAGAAAGCTTGTTTCTGACATTCTAACAACTCAAATGGAGCATTTTAGTAATGATCAGTGTTCTTTGTCAAAACTGACATTCTCATCATCCACTGATGCTTTTTGTCACAAAATGCAGTTCTCAGCTCAGAAAGCTTGTTTCTGACATTCTAACAGCTCAATTAGAGCATTTTAGTAATGAACAGTGTTCTTTGTCAAAACTGACATTCTCATCATCCACTGATGCACTTTGTCAAATAAACGCTGTTTTCAGCTCAGAAAGCTTGTTTCTGACATTCTAACAGCTCAATTGGAGCATTTTAGTAATGATCAGTGTTCTTTGTCAAAACTGACATTCTCATCATCCACTGATGAACTATGTCACAAAATGCAGTTCTCAGCTCAGAAAGCTTGTTTCTGACATTCTAACAGCTCAATTGGAGCATTTTAGTAATGATCAGTGTTCTTTGTCAAAACTGACATTCTCATCATCCACTGATGCACTATGTCACAAAATGCAGTTCTCAGCTCAGAAAGCTTGTTTCTGACATTCTAACAGCTCAATTAGAGCATTTTAGTAATGATCAGTGTTCTTTGTCAAAACTGACATTCTCATCATCCACTGATTCACTTTGTCACAAAATGCAGTTTTCAGCTCAGAAAGCTTGTTTCTGACATTCTAACAGCTCAATTAGAGCATTTTAGCAATGATCAGTGTTCTTTGTCAAAACTGACATTCTCATCATCCACTGATGCTTTTTGTCACAAAATGCAGTTTTCAGCTCAGAAAGCTTGTTTCTGACATTCTAACAGCTCAATTAGAGCATTTTAGTAATGAACAGTGTTCTTTGTCAAAACTGACATTCTCATCATCCACTGATGCTTTTTGTCACAAAATGCAGTTTTCAGCTCAGAAAGCTTGTTTCTGATATTTTAACAGCTCAATTAGAGCATTTTAGTAATGAACAGTGTTCTTTGTCAAAACTGACATTCTCATCATCCACTGATTCGCTTTGTCACAAAATGCAGTTCTCAGCTCAGAAAGCTTGTTTCTGACATTCTAACAGCTCAATTAGAGCATTTTAGTAATGTTCAGTGTTCTTTGTCAAAAGTGACATTCTCATCATCCACTGATTCACTTTGTCACAAAATGCAGTTCTCAGCTCAGAAAGCTTGTTTCTGACATTCTAACAGCTCAATTAGAGCATTTTAGTAATGAACAGTGTTCTTTGTCAAAACTGACATTCTCATCATCCACTGATGAACTATGTCACAAAATGCATTTCTCAGCTCAGAAAGCTTGTTTCTGACATTCTAACAGCTCAATTGGAGCATTTCAGTAATGAACAGTGTTGTTTGTCAATACTGACATTCTCATCATCCACTGATTGACTTTGTCACAAAATGCAGTTTTCAGCTCAGAAAGCTTGTTTCTGACATTCTAACAGCTCAATTAGAGCATTTTAGTAATGATCAGTGTTCTTTGTCAAAACTGACATTCTCATCATCCACTGATGCTTTTTGTCACAAAATGCAGTTTTCAGCTCAGAAAGCTTGTTTCTGACATTCTAACAGCTCAATTAGAGCATTTTAGTAATGATCAGTGTTCTTTGTCAAAACTGACATTCTCATCATCCACTGATGCTTTTTGTCACAAAATGCAGTTTTCAGCTCAGAAAGCTTGTTTCTGACATTCTAACAGCTCAATTAGAGCATTTTAGTAATGAACAGTGTTCTTTGTCAAAACTGACATTCTCATCATCCACTGATGCACTTTGTCAAATAAATGCTGTTTTCAGCTCAGAAAGCTTGTTTCTGACATTCTAACAGCTCAATAGGAGCATTTTAGTAATGATCAGTGTTCTTTGTCAAAACTGACATTCTCATCATCCACTGATGAACTATGTCACAAAATGCATTTCTCAGCTCAGAAAGCTTGTTTCTGACATTCTAACAGCTCAATTGGAGCATTTCAGTAATGAACAGTGTTGTTTGTCAATACTGACATTCTCATCATCCACTGATTGACTTTGTCACAAAATGCAGTTTTCAGCTCAGAAAGCTTGTTTCTGACATTTTAACAGCTCAATTAGAGCATTTTAGTAATGATCAGTGTTCTTTGTCAAAACTGACATTCTCATCATCCACTGATGCTTTTTGTCACAAAATGCAGTTTTCAGCTCAGAAAGCCTGTTTCTGACATTCTAACAGCTCAATTAGAGCATTTTAGTAATGATCAGTGTTCTTTGTCAAAACTGACATTCTCATCATCCACTGATGCTTTTTGTCACAAAATGCAGTTTTCAGCTCAGAAAGCTTGTTTCTGACATTCTAACAGCTCAATTAGAGCATTTTAGTAATGAACAGTGTTCTTTGTCAAAACTGACATTCTCATCATCCACTGATGCACTTTGTCAAATAAATGCTGTTTTCAGCTCAGAAAGCTTGTTTCTGACATTCTAACAGCTCAATAGGAGCATTTTAGTAATGATCAGTGTTCTTTGTCAAAACTGACATTCTCATCATCCACTGATGCACTATGTCACAAAATGCAGTTCTCAGCTCAGAAAGCTTGTTTCTGACATTCTAACAGCTCAATTAGAGCATTTTAGCAATGATCAGTGTTCTTTGTCAAAAGTGACATTCTCATCATCCACTGATTCACTTTGTCACAAAATGCAGTTCTCAGCTCAGAAAGCTTGTTTCTGACATTCTAACAGCTCAATTGGAGCATTTTAGTAATGATCAGTGTTCTTTGTCAAAAGTGACATTCTCATCATCCACTGATTCACTTTGTCACAAAATGCAGTTCTCAGCTCAGAAAGCTTGTTTCTGACATTCTAACAGCTCAATTAGAGCATTTTAGTAATGAACAGTGTTCTTTGTCAAAACTGACATTCTCATCATCCACTGATGAACTATGTCACAAAATGCATTTCTCAGCTCAGAAAGCTTGTTTCTGACATTCTAACAGCTCAATTGGAGCATTTCAGTAATGAGCAGTGTTCTTTGTCAAAACTGACATTCTCATCATCCACTGATTCACTTTGTCACAAAATGCAGTTTTCAGCTCAGAAAGCTTGTTTCTGACATTCTAACAGCTCAATTAGAGCATTTTTGGTAATGATCAGTGTTCTTTGTCAAAACTGACATTCTCATCATCCACTGATGCTTTTTGTCACAAAATGCAGTTTTCAGCTCAGAAAGCTTGTTTCTGACATTCTAACAGCTCAATTGGAGCATTTCAGTAATGAACAGTGTTCTTTGTCAAAACTGACATTCTCATCATCCACTGATGAACTATGTCACAAAATGCAGTTCTCAGCTCAGAAAGCTTGTTTCTGACATTCTAACAACTCAAATGGAGCATTTTAGTAATGATCAGTGTTCTTTGTCAAAACTGACATTCTCATCATCCACTGATGCTTTTTGTCACAAAATGCAGTTCTCAGCTCAGAAAGCTTGTTTCTGACATTCTAACAGCTCAATTAGAGCATTTTAGTAATGAACAGTGTTCTTTGTCAAAACTGACATTCTCATCATACACTGATGCACTTTGTCAAATAAACGCTGTTTTCAGCTCAGAAAGCTTGTTTCTGACATTCTAACAGCTCAATTGGAGCATTTTAGTAATGATCAGTGTTCTTTGTCAAAACTGACATTCTCATCATCCACTGATGCACTATGTCACAAAATGCAGTTCTCAGCTCAGAAAGCTTGTTTCTGACATTCTAACAGCTCAATTAGAGCATTTTAGTAATGATCAGTGTTCTTTGTCAAAACTGACATTCTCATCATCCACTGATTCACTTTGTCACAAAATGCAGTTTTCAGCTCAGAAAGCTTGTTTCTGACATTCTAACAGCTCAATTAGAGCATTTTAGCAATGATCAGTGTTCTTTGTCAAAACTGACATTCTCATCATCCACTGATGCTTTTTGTCACAAAATGCAGTTTTCAGCTCAGAAAGCTTGTTTCTGACATTCTAACAGCTCAATTAGAGCATTTTAGTAATGAACAGTGTTCTTTGTCAAAACTGACATTCTCATCATCCACTGATGCTTTTTGTCACAAAATGCAGTTTTCAGCTCAGAAAGCTTGTTTCTGATATTTTAACAGCTCAATTAGAGCATTTTAGTAATGAACAGTGTTCTTTGTCAAAACTGACATTCTCATCATCCACTGATTCGCTTTGTCACAAAATGCAGTTCTCAGCTCAGAAAGCTTGTTTCTGACATTCTAACAGCTCAATTAGAGCATTTTAGTAATGATCAGTGTTCTTTGTCAAAAGTGACATTCTCATCATCCACTGATTCACTTTGTCACAAAATGCAGTTCTCAGCTCAGAAAGCTTGTTTCTGACATTCTAACAGCTCAATTAGAGCATTTTAGTAATGAAAAGTGTTCTTTGTCAAAACTGACATTCTCATCATCCACTGATGAACTATGTCACAAAATGCATTTCTCAGCTCAGAAAGCTTGTTTCTGACATTCTAACAGCTCAATTGGAGCATTTCAGTAATGAACAGTGTTGTTTGTCAATACTGACATTCTCATCATCCACTGATTGACTTTGTCACAAAATGCAGTTTTCAGCTCAGAAAGCTTGTTTCTGACATTCTAACAGCTCAATTAGAGCATTTTAGTAATGATCAGTGTTCTTTGTCAAAACTGACATTCTCATCATCCACTGATGCTTTTTGTCACAAAATGCAGTTTTCAGCTCAGAAAGCTTGTTTCTGACATTCTAACAGCTCAATTAGAGCATTTTAGTAATGATCAGTGTTCTTTGTCAAAACTGACATTCTCATCATCCACTGATGCTTTTTGTCACAAAATGCAGTTTTCAGCTCAGAAAGCTTGTTTCTGACATTCTAACAGCTCAATTAGAGCATTTTAGTAATGAACAGTGTTCTTTGTCAAAACTGACATTCTCATCATCCACTGATGCACTTTGTCAAATAAATGCTGTTTTCAGCTCAGAAAGCTTGTTTCTGACATTCTAACAGCTCAATAGGAGCATTTTAGTAATGATCAGTGTTCTTTGTCAAAACTGACATTCTCATCATCCACTGATGCACTATGTCACAAAATGCATTTCTCAGCTCAGAAAGCTTGTTTCTGACATTCTAACAGCTCAATAGGAGCATTTTAGTAATGATCAGTGTTCTTTGTCAAAACTGACATTCTCATCATCCACTGATGCTTTTTGTCACAAAATGCAGTTTTCAGCTCAGAAAGCTTGTTTCTGACATTCTAACAGCTCAATTAGAGCATTTTAGTAATGATCAGTGTTCTTTGTCAAAACTGACATTCTCATCATCCACTGATGCTTTTTGTCACAAAATGCAGTTTTCAGCTCAGAAAGCTTGTTTCTGACATTCTAACAGCTCAATTAGAGCATTTTAGTAATGAACAGTGTTCTTTGTCAAAACTGACATTCTCATCATCCACGGATGCTTTTTGTCACAAAATGCAGTTCTCGGCTCATAAAGCTTGTTTCTGACATTCTAACAGCTCAATTAGAGCATTTTAGTAATGAACAGTGTTCTTTGTCAAAACTGACATTCTCATCATCCACTGATGCACTTTGTCAAATAAATGCTGTTTTCAGCTCAGAAAGCTTGTTTCTGACATTCTAACAGCTCAATAGGAGCATTTTAGTAATGATCAGTGTTCTTTGTCAAAACTGACATTCTCATCATCCACTGATGCACTATGTCACAAAATGCAGTTCTCAGCTCAGAAAGCTTGTTTCTGACATTCTAACAGCTCAATTAGAGCATTTTAGCAATGATCAGTGTTCTTTGTCAAAAGTGACATTCTCATCATCCACTGATTCACTTTGTCACAAAATGCAGTTCTCAGCTCAGAAAGCTTGTTTCTGACATTCTAACAGCTCAATTAGAGCATTTTAGTAATGATCAGTGTTCTTTGTCAAAAGTGACATTCTCATCATCCACTGATTCACTTTGTCACAAAATGCAGTTCTCAGCTCAGAAAGCTTGTTTCTGACATTCTAACAGCTCAATTAGAGCATTTTAGTAATGAACAGTGTTCTTTGTCAAAACTGACATTCTCATCATCCACTGATGAACTATGTCACAAAATGCATTTCTCAGCTCAGAAAGCTTGTTTCTGACATTCTAACAGCTCAATTGGAGCATTTCAGTAATGAACAGTGTTCTTTGTCAAAACTGACATTCTCATCATCCACTGATTCACTTTGTCACAAAATGCAGTTTTCAGCTCAGAAAGCTTGTTTCTGACATTCTAACAGCTCAATTAGAGCATTTTTGGTAATGATCAGTCTCTTTGTCAAAACTGACATTCTCATCATCCACTGATGCTTTTTGTCACAAAATGCAGTTTTCAGCTCAGAAAGCTTGTTTCTGACATTCTAACAGCTCAATTGGAGCATTTCAGTAATGAACAGTGTTCTTTGTCAAAACTGACATTCTCATCATCCACTGATGAACTATGTCACAAAATGCAGTTCTCAGCTCAGAAAGCTTGTTTCTGACATTCTAACAACTCAAATGGAGCATTTTAGTAATGATCAGTGTTCTTTGTCAAAACTGACATTCTCATCATCCACTGATGAACTATGTCACAAAATGCAGTTCTCAGCTCAGAAAGCTTGTTTCTGACATTCTAACAGCTCAATTGGAGCATTTTAGTAATGATCAGTGTTCTTTGTCAAAAGTGACATTCTCATCATCCACTGATTCACTTTGTCACAAAATGCAGTTCTCAGCTCAGAAAGCTTGTTTCTGACATTCTAACAGCTCAATTAGAGCATTTTTGGTAATGATCAGTCTCTTTGTCAAAACTGACATTCTCATCATCCACTGATGCTTTTTGTCACAAAATGCAGTTTTCAGCTCAGAAAGCTTGTTTCTGACATTCTAACAGCTCAATTGGAGCATTTCAGTAATGAACAGTGTTCTTTGTCAAAACTGACATTCTCATCATCCACTGATGAACTATGTCACAAAATGCAGTTCTCAGCTCAGAAAGCTTGTTTCTGACATTCTAACAACTCAAATGGAGCATTTTAGTAATGATCAGTGTTCTTTGTCAAAACTGACATTCTCATCATCCACTGATGAACTATGTCACAAAATGCAGTTCTCAGCTCAGAAAGCTTGTTTCTGACATTCTAACAGCTCAATTGGAGCATTTTAGTAATGATCAGTGTTCTTTGTCAAAAGTGACATTCTCATCATCCACTGATTCACTTTGTCACAAAATGCAGTTCTCAGCTCAGAAAGCTTGTTTCTGACATTCTAACAGCTCAATTAGAGCATTTTAGTAATGAACAGTGTTCTTTGTCAAAACTGACATTCTCATCATCCACTGATGAACTATGTCACAAAATGCATTTCTCAGCTCAGAAAGCTTGTTTCTGACATTCTAACAGCTCAATTGGAGCATTTCAGTAATGAACAGTGTCGTTTGTCAATACTGACATTCTCATCATCCACTGATTGACTTTGTCACAAAATGCAGTTTTCAGCTCAGAAAGCTTGTTTCTGACATTCTAACAGCTCAATTAGAGCATTTTAGTAATGATCAGTGTTCTTTGTCAAAACTGACATTCTCATCATCCACTGATGCCTTTTGTCACAAAATGCAGTTTTCAGCTCAGAAAGCTTGTTTCTGACATTCTAACAGCTCAATTAGAGCATTTTAGTAATGATCAGTGTTCTTTGTCAAAACTGACATTCTCATCATCCACTGATGCTTTTTGTCACAAAATGCAGTTTTCAGCTCAGAAAGCTTGTTTCTGACATTCTAACAGCTCAATTAGAGCATTTTAGTAATGAACAGTGTTCTTTGTCAAAACTGACATTCTCATCATCCACTGATGCACTTTGTCAAATAAATGCTGTTTTCAGCTCAGAAAGCTTGTTTCTGACATTCTAACAGCTCAATAGGAGCATTTTAGTAATGATCAGTGTTCTTTGTCAAAACTGACATTCTCATCATCCACTGATGCACTATGTCACAAAATGCAGTTCTCAGCTCAGAAAGCTTGTTTCTGACATTCTAACAGCTCAATTAGAGCATTTTAGCAATGATCAGTGTTCTTTGTCAAAAGTGACATTCTCATCATCCACTGATTCACTTTGTCACAAAATGCAGTTCTCAGCTCAGAAAGCTTGTTTCTGACATTCTAACAGCTCAATTAGAGCATTTTAGTAATGATCAGTGTTCTTTGTCAAAAGTGACATTCTCATCATCCACTGATTCACTTTGTCACAAAATGCAGTTCTCAGCTCAGAAAGCTTGTTTCTGACATTCTAACAGCTCAATTAGAGCATTTTAGTAATGAACAGTGTTCTTTGTCAAAACTGACATTCTCATCATACACTGATGCACTTTGTCAAATAAACGCTGTTTTCAGCTCAGAAAGCTTGTTTCTGACATTCTAACAGCTCAATTGGAGCATTTTAGTAATGAACAGTGTTCTTTGTCAAAACTGACATTCTCATCATCCACTGATGCACTATGTCACAAAATGCAGTTCTCAGCTCAGAAAGCTTGTTTCTGACATTCTAACAGCTCAATTAGAGCATTTTAGTAATGATCAGTGTTCTTTGTCAAAACTGACATTCTCATCATCCACTGATTCACTTTGTCACAAAATGCAGTTTTCAGCTCAGAAAGCTTGTTTCTGACATTCTAACAGCTCAATTAGAGCATTTTAGCAATGATCAGTGTTCTTTGTCAAAACTGACATTCTCATCATCCACTGATGCTTTTTGTCACAAAATGCAGTTTTCAGCTCAGAAAGCTTGTTTCTGACATTCTAACAGCTCAATTAGAGCATTTTAGTAATGAACAGTGTTCTTTGTCAAAACTGACATTCTCATCATCCACTGATGCTTTTTGTCACAAAATGCAGTTTTCAGCTCAGAAAGCTTGTTTCTGATATTTTAACAGCTCAATTAGAGCATTTTAGTAATGAACAGTGTTCTTTGTCAAAACTGACATTCTCATCATCCACTGATTCGCTTTGTCACAAAATGCAGTTCTCAGCTCAGAAAGCTTGTTTCTGACATTCTAACAGCTCAATTAGAGCATTTTAGTAATGATCAGTGTTCTTTGTCAAAAGTGACATTCTCATCATCCACTGATTCACTTTGTCACAAAATGCAGTTCTCAGCTCAGAAAGCTTGTTTCTGACATTCTAACAGCTCAATTAGAGCATTTTAGTAATGAAAAGTGTTCTTTGTCAAAACTGACATTCTCATCATCCACTGATGAACTATGTCACAAAATGCATTTCTCAGCTCAGAAAGCTTGTTTCTGACATTCTAACAGCTCAATTGGAGCATTTCAGTAATGAACAGTGTTGTTTGTCAATACTGACATTCTCATCATCCACTGATTGACTTTGTCACAAAATGCAGTTTTCAGCTCAGAAAGCTTGTTTCTGACATTCTAACAGCTCAATTAGAGCATTTTAGTAATGATCAGTGTTCTTTGTCAAAACTGACATTCTCATCATCCACTGATGCTTTTTGTCACAAAATGCAGTTTTCAGCTCAGAAAGCTTGTTTCTGACATTCTAACAGCTCAATTAGAGCATTTTAGTAATGATCAGTGTTCTTTGTCAAAACTGACATTCTCATCATCCACTGATGCTTTTTGTCACAAAATGCAGTTTTCAGCTCAGAAAGCTTGTTTCTGACATTCTAACAGCTCAATTAGAGCATTTTAGTAATGAACAGTGTTCTTTGTCAAAACTGACATTCTCATCATCCACTGATGCACTTTGTCAAATAAATGCTGTTTTCAGCTCAGAAAGCTTGTTTCTGACATTCTAACAGCTCAATAGGAGCATTTTAGTAATGATCAGTGTTCTTTGTCAAAACTGACATTCTCATCATCCACTGATGCACTATGTCACAAAATGCAGTTCTCAGCTCAGAAAGCTTGTTTCTGACATTCTAACAGCTCAATAGGAGCATTTTAGTAATGATCAGTGTTCTTTGTCAAAACTGACATTCTCATCATCCACTGATGCTTTTTGTCACAAAATGCAGTTTTCAGCTCAGAAAGCTTGTTTCTGACATTCTAACAGCTCAATTAGAGCATTTTAGTAATGATCAGTGTTCTTTGTCAAAACTGACATTCTCATCATCCACTGATGCTTTTTGTCACAAAATGCAGTTTTCAGCTCAGAAAGCTTGTTTCTGACATTCTAACAGCTCAATTAGAGCATTTTAGTAATGAACAGTGTTCTTTGTCAAAACTGACATTCTCATCATCCACGGATGCTTTTTGTCACAAAATGCAGTTCTCGGCTCATAAAGCTTGTTTCTGACATTCTAACAGCTCAATTAGAGCATTTTAGTAATGAACAGTGTTCTTTGTCAAAACTGACATTCTCATCATCCACTGATGCACTTTGTCAAATAAATGCTGTTTTCAGCTCAGAAAGCTTGTTTCTGACATTCTAACAGCTCAATAGGAGCATTTTAGTAATGATCAGTGTTCTTTGTCAAAACTGACATTCTCATCATCCACTGATGCACTATGTCACAAAATGCAGTTCTCAGCTCAGAAAGCTTGTTTCTGACATTCTAACAGCTCAATTAGAGCATTTTAGCAATGATCAGTGTTCTTTGTCAAAAGTGACATTCTCATCATCCACTGATTCACTTTGTCACAAAATGCAGTTCTCAGCTCAGAAAGCTTGTTTCTGACATTCTAACAGCTCAATTAGAGCATTTTAGTAATGATCAGTGTTCTTTGTCAAAAGTGACATTCTCATCATCCACTGATTCACTTTGTCACAAAATGCAGTTCTCAGCTCAGAAAGCTTGTTTCTGACATTCTAACAGCTCAATTAGAGCATTTTAGTAATGAACAGTGTTCTTTGTCAAAACTGACATTCTCATCATCCACTGATGAATTATGTCACAAAATGCATTTCTCAGCTCAGAAAGCTTGTTTCTGACATTCTAACAGCTCAATTGGAGCATTTCAGTAATGAACAGTGTTCTTTGTCAAAACTGACATTCTCATCATCCACTGATTCACTTTGTCACAAAATGCAGTTTTCAGCTCAGAAAGCTTGTTTCTGACATTCTAACAGCTCAATTAGAGCATTTTTGGTAATGATCAGTCTCTTTGTCAAAACTGACATTCTCATCATCCACTGATGCTTTTTGTCACAAAATGCAGTTTTCAGCTCAGAAAGCTTGTTTCTGACATTCTAACAGCTCAATTGGAGCATTTCAGTAATGAACAGTGTTCTTTGTCAAAACTGACATTCTCATCATCCACTGATGAACTATGTCACAAAATGCAGTTCTCAGCTCAGAAAGCTTGTTTCTGACATTCTAACAACTCAAATGGAGCATTTTAGTAATGATCAGTGTTCTTTGTCAAAACTGACATTCTCATCATCCACTGATGAACTATGTCACAAAATGCAGTTCTCAGCTCAGAAAGCTTGTTTCTGACATTCTAACAGCTCAATTGGAGCATTTTAGTAATGATCAGTGTTCTTTGTCAAAAGTGACATTCTCATCATCCACTGATTCACTTTGTCACAAAATGCAGTTCTCAGCTCAGAAAGCTTGTTTCTGACATTCTAACAGCTCAATTAGAGCATTTTAGTAATGAACAGTGTTCTTTGTCAAAACTGACATTCTCATCATCCACTGATGAACTATGTCACAAAATGCATTTCTCAGCTCAGAAAGCTTGTTTCTGACATTCTAACAGCTCAATTGGAGCATTTCAGTAATGAACAGTGTCGTTTGTCAATACTGACATTCTCATCATCCACTGATTGACTTTGTCACAAAATGCAGTTTTCAGCTCAGAAAGCTTGTTTCTGACATTCTAACAGCTCAATTAGAGCATTTTAGTAATGATCAGTGTTCTTTGTCAAAACTGACATTCTCATCATCCACTGATGCCTTTTGTCACAAAATGCAGTTTTCAGCTCAGAAAGCTTGTTTCTGACATTCTAACAGCTCAATTAGAGCATTTTAGTAATGATCAGTGTTCTTTGTCAAAACTGACATTCTCATCATCCACTGATGCTTTTTGTCACAAAATGCAGTTTTCAGCTCAGAAAGCTTGTTTCTGACATTCTAACAGCTCAATTAGAGCATTTTAGTAATGAACAGTGTTCTTTGTCAAAACTGACATTCTCATCATCCACTGATGCACTTTGTCAAATAAATGCTGTTTTCAGCTCAGAAAGCTTGTTTCTGACATTCTAACAGCTCAATAGGAGCATTTTAGTAATGATCAGTGTTCTTTGTCAAAACTGACATTCTCATCATCCACTGATGCACTATGTCACAAAATGCAGTTCTCAGCTCAGAAAGCTTGTTTCTGACATTCTAACAGCTCAATTAGAGCATTTTAGCAATGATCAGTGTTCTTTGTCAAAAGTGACATTCTCATCATCCACTGATTCACTTTGTCACAAAATGCAGTTCTCAGCTCAGAAAGCTTGTTTCTGACATTCTAACAGCTCAATTAGAGCATTTTAGTAATGATCAGTGTTCTTTGTCAAAAGTGACATTCTCATCATCCACTGATTCACTTTGTCACAAAATGCAGTTCTCAGCTCAGAAAGCTTGTTTCTGACATTCTAACAGCTCAATTAGAGCATTTTAGTAATGAACAGTGTTCTTTGTCAAAACTGACATTCTCATCATCCACTGATGAACTATGTCACAAAATGCATTTCTCAGCTCAGAAAGCTTGTTTCTGACATTCTAACAGCTCAATTGGAGCATTTCAGTAATGAGCAGTGTTCTTTGTCAAAACTGACATTCTCATCATCCACTGATTCACTTTGTCACAAAATGCAGTTTTCAGCTCAGAAAGCTTGTTTCTGACATTCTAACAGCTCAATTAGAGCATGTTTGGTAATGATCAGTGTTCTTTGTCAAAACTGACATTCTCATCATCCACTGATGCTTTTTGTCACAAAATGCAGTTTTCAGCTCAGAAAGCTTGTTTCTGACATTCTAACAGCTCAATTGGAGCATTTCAGTAATGAACAGTGTTCTTTGTCAAAACTGACATTCTCATCATCCACTGATGAACTATGTCACAAAATGCAGTTCTCAGCTCAGAAAGCTTGTTTCTGACATTCTAACAACTCAAATGGAGCATTTTAGTAATGATCAGTGTTCTTTGTCAAAACTGACATTCTCATCATCCACTGATGCTTTTTGTCACAAAATGCAGTTCTCAGCTCAGAAAGCTTGTTTCTGACATTCTAACAGCTCAATTAGAGCATTTTAGTAATGAACAGTGTTCTTTGTCAAAACTGACATTCTCATCATCCACTGATGCACTTTGTCAAATAAATGCTTTTTTCAGCTCAGAAAGCTTGTTTCTGACATTCTAACAGCTCAATTGGAGCATTTTAGTAATGATCAGTGTTCTTTGTCAAAACTGACATTCTCATCATCCACTGATGAACTATGTCACAAAATGCAGTTCTCAGCTCAGAAAGCTTGTTTCTGACATTCTAACAGCTCAATTGGAGCATTTTAGTAATGATCAGTGTTCTTTGTCAAAACTGACATTCTCATCATCCACTGATGCACTATGTCACAAAATGCAGTTCTCAGCTCAGAAAGCTTGTTTCTGACATTCTAACAGCTCAATTAGAGCATTTTAGTAATGATCAGTGTTCTTTGTCAAAACTGACATTCTCATCATCCACTGATTCACTTTGTCACAAAATGCAGTTTTCAGCTCAGAAAGCTTGTTTCTGACATTCTAACAGCTCAATTAGAGCATTTTAGCAATGATCAGTGTTCTTTGTCAAAACTGACATTCTCATCATCCACTGATGCTTTTTGTCACAAAATGCAGTTTTCAGCTCAGAAAGCTTGTTTCTGACATTCTAACAGCTCAATTAGAGCATTTTAGTAATGAACAGTGTTCTTTGTCAAAACTGACATTCTCATCATCCACTGATGCTTTTTGTCACAAAATGCAGTTTTCAGCTCAGAAAGCTTGTTTCTGATATTTTAACAGCTCAATTAGAGCATTTTAGTAATGATCAGTGTTCTTTGTCAAAAGTGACATTCTCATCATCCACTGATTCACTTTGTCACAAAATGCAGTTCTCAGCTCAGAAAGCTTGTTTCTGACATTCTAACAGCTCAATTAGAGCATTTTAGTAATGAACAGTGTTCTTTGTCAAAACTGACATTCTCATCATCCACTGATGAACTATGTCACAAAATGCATTTCTCAGCTCAGAAAGCTTGTTTCTGACATTCTAACAGCTCAATTGGAGCATTTCAGTAATGAACAGTGTTGTTTGTCAATACTGACATTCTCATCATCCACTGATTGACTTTGTCACAAAATGCAGTTTTCAGCTCAGAAAGCTTGTTTCTGACATTCTAACAGCTCAATTAGAGCATTTTAGTAATGATCAGTGTTCTTTGTCAAAACTGACATTCTCATCATCCACTGATGCTTTTTGTCACAAAATGCAGTTTTCAGCTCAGAAAGCTTGTTTCTGACATTCTAACAGCTCAATTAGAGCATTTTAGTAATGATCAGTGTTCTTTGTCAAAACTGACATTCTCATCATCCACTGATGCTTTTTGTCACAAAATGCAGTTTTCAGCTCAGAAAGCTTGTTTCTGACATTCTAACAGCTCAATTAGAGCATTTTAGTAATGAACAGTGTTCTTTGTCAAAACTGACATTCTCATCATCCACTGATGCACTTTGTCAAATAAATGCTGTTTTCAGCTCAGAAAGCTTGTTTCTGACATTCTAACAGCTCAATAGGAGCATTTTAGTAATGATCAGTGTTCTTTGTCAAAACTGACATTCTCATCATCCACTGATGCACTATGTCACAAAATGCAGTTCTCAGCTCAGAAAGCTTGTTTCTGACATTCTAACAGCTCAATAGGAGCATTTTAGTAATGATCAGTGTTCTTTGTCAAAACTGACATTCTCATCATCCACTGATGCACTTTGTCACAAAATGCAGTTCTCAGCTCAGAAAGCTTGTTTCTGACATTCTAACAGCTCAATTAGAGCATTTTAGTAATGAACAGTGTTCTTTGTCAAAACTGACATTCTCATCATCCACTGATGAACTATGTCACAAAATGCATTTCTCAGCTCAGAAAGCTTGTTTCTGACATTCTAACAGCTCAATTGGAGCATTTCAGTAATGAACAGTGTTGTTTGTCAATACTGACATTCTCATCATCCACTGATTGACTTTGTCACAAAATGCAGTTTTCAGCTCAGAAAGCTTGTTTCTGACATTCTAACAGCTCAATTAGAGCATTTTAGTAATGATCAGTGTTCTTTGTCAAAACTGACATTCTCATCATCCACTGATGCTTTTTGTCACAAAATGCAGTTTTCAGCTCAGAAAGCTTGTTTCTGACATTCTAACAGCTCAATTAGAGCATTTTAGTAATGATCAGTGTTCTTTGTCAAAACTGACATTCTCATCATCCACTGATGCTTTTTGTCACAAAATGCAGTTTTCAGCTCAGAAAGCTTGTTTCTGACATTCTAACAGCTCAATTAGAGCATTTTAGTAATGAACAGTGTTCTTTGTCAAAACTGACATTCTCATCATCCACGGATGCTTTTTGTCACAAAATGCAGTTCTCAGCTCATAAAGCTTGTTTCTGACATTCTAACAGCTCAACTAGAGCATTTTAGTAATGAACAGTGTTCTTTGTCAAAACTGACATTCTCATCATCCACTGATGCACTTTGTCAAATAAATGCTGTTTTCAGCTCAGAAAGCTTGTTTCTGACATTCTAACAGCTCAATAGGAGCATTTTAGTAATGATCAGTGTTCTTTGTCAAAACTGACATTCTCATCATCCACTGATGCACTATGTCACAAAATGCAGTTCTCAGCTCAGAAAGCTTGTTTCTGACATTCTAACAGCTCAATTAGAGCATTTTAGCAATGATCAGTGTTCTTTGTCAAAAGTGACATTCTCATCATCCACTGATTCACTTTGTCACAAAATGCAGTTCTCAGCTCAGAAAGCTTGTTTCTGACATTCTAACAGCTCAATTAGAGCATTTTAGTAATGATCAGTGTTCTTTGTCAAAAGTGACATTCTCATCATCCACTGATTCACTTTGTCACAAAATGCAGTTCTCAGCTCAGAAAGCTTGTTTCTGACATTCTAACAGCTCAATTAGAGCATTTTAGTAATGAACAGTGTTCTTTGTCAAAACTGACATTCTCATCATCCACTGATGAACTATGTCACAAAATGCATTTCTCAGCTCAGAAAGCTTGTTTCTGACATTCTAACAGCTCAATTGGAGCATTTCAGTAATGAACAGTGTTCTTTGTCAAAACTGACATTCTCATCATCCACTGATTCACTTTGTCACAAAATGCAGTTTTCAGCTCAGAAAGCTTGTTTCTGACATTCTAACAGCTCAATTAGAGCATTTTTGGTAATGATCAGTCTCTTTGTCAAAACTGACATTCTCATCATCCACTGATGCTTTTTGTCACAAAATGCAGTTTTCAGCTCAGAAAGCTTGTTTCTGACATTCTAACAGCTCAATTGGAGCATTTCAGTAATGAACAGTGTTCTTTGTCAAAACTGACATTCTCATCATCCACTGATGAACTATGTCACAAAATGCATTTCTCAGCTCAGAAAGCTTGTTTCTGACATTCTAACAACTCAAATGGAGCATTTTAGTAATGATCAGTGTTCTTTGTCAAAAGTGACATTCTCATCATCCACTGATGAACTATGTCACAAAATGCAGTTCTCAGCTCAGAAAGCTTGTTTCTGACATTCTAACAGCTCAATTGGAGCATTTTAGTAATGATCAGTGTTCTTTGTCAAAAGTGACATTCTCATCATCCACTGATTCACTTTGTCACAAAATGCAGTTCTCAGCTCAGAAAGCTTGTTTCTGACATTCTAACAGCTCAATTAGAGCATTTTAGTAATGAACAGTGTTCTTTGTCAAAACTGACATTCTCATCATCCACTGATGAACTATGTCACAAAATGCATTTCTCAGCTCAGAAATCTTGTTTCTGACATTCTAACAGCTCAATTGGAGCATTTCAGTAATGAACAGTGTTCTTTGTCAAAACTGACATTCTCATCATCCACTGATTCACTTTGTCACAAAATGCAGTTTTCAGCTCAGAAAGCTTGTTTCTGATATTTTAACAGCTCAATTAGAGCATTTTAGTAATGAACAGTGTTCTTTGTCAAAACTGACATTCTCATCATCCACTGATGCACTTTGTCACAAAATGCAGTTCTCAGCTCAGAAAGCTTGTTTCTGACATTCTAACAGCTCAATTAGAGCCTTTTAGTAATGATCAGTGTTCTTTGTCAAAACTGACATTCTCATCATCCACTGATGCTTTTTGTCACAAAATGCAGTTTTCAGCTCAGAAAGCTTGTTTCTGACATTCTAACAGCTCAATTAGAGCATTTTAGTAATGAACAGTGTTCTTTGTCAAAACTGACATTCTCATCATCCACGGATGCTTTTTGTCACAAAATGCAGTTCTCAGCTCAGAAAGCTTGTTTCTGACATTCTAACAACTCAATTGGAGCATTTTAGTAATGATCAGTGTTCTTTGTCAAAGCTGACATTCTCATCATCCACTGATGCTTTTTGTCACAAAATGCAGTTTTCAGCTCAGAAAGCTTGTTTCTGACATTCTAACAGCTCAATTGGAGCATTTCAGTAATGAACAGTGTTCTTTGTCAAAACTGACATTCTCATCATCCACTGATGAACTATGTCACAAAATGCAGTTCTCAGCTCAGAAAGCTTGTTTCTGACATTCTAACAACTCAATTAGAGCATTTTAGTAATGAACAGTGTTCTTTGTCAAAACTGACATTCTCATCATCCACTGATTCACTTTGTCACAAAATGCAGTTTTCAGCTCAGAAAGCTTGTTTCTGACATTCTAACAGCTCAATTAGAGCATTTTAGTAATGAACAGTGTTCTTTGTCAAAACTGACATTCTCATCATCCACTGATGAACTATGTCACAAAATGCAGTTCTCAGCTCAGAAAGCTTGTTTCTGACATTCTAACAGCTCAATTGGAGCATTTTAGTAATGATCAGTGTTCTTTGTCAAAACTGACATTCTCATCATCCACTGATGCTTTTTGTCACAAAATGCAGTTTTCAGCTCAGAAAGCTTGTTTCTGATATTTTAACAGCTCAATTAGAGCATTTTAGTAATGAACAGTGTTCTTTGTCAAAACTGACATTCTCATCATCCACTGATGCACTTTGTCACAAAATGCAGTTTTATGCTCTGAAAGCTTGTTTCTGACATTCTAACAGCTCAATTAGAGCATTTTAGTAATGAACAGTGTTCTTTGTCAAAACTGACATTCTCATCATCCACTGATTCACTTTGTCACAAAATGCAGTTCTCAGCTCAGAAAGCTTGTTTCTGACATTCTAACAGCTCAATTGGAGCATTTTAGTAATGATCAGTGTTCTTTGTCAAAACTGACATTCTCATCATCCACTGATGCTTTTTGTCACAAAATGCAGTTCTCAGCTCAGAAAGCTTGTTTCTGACATTCTAACAGCTCAATTAGAGCCTTTTACTAATGAACAGTGTTCTTTGTCAAAACTGACATTCTCATCATCCACTGATGAACTATGTCACAAAATGCAGTTCTCAGCTCAGAAAGCTTGTTTCTGACATTCTAACAGCTCAATTGGAGCATTTTAGTAATGATCAGTGTTCTTTGTCAAAACTGACATTCTCATCATCCACTGATGAACTATGTCACAAAATGCAGTTCTCAGCTCAGAAAGCTTGTTTCTGACATTTTAGTAATGAACAGTGTTCTTTGTCAAAACTGACATTCTCATCATCCACTGATTCACGTTGTCACAAAATGCAGTTTTCAGCTCAGAAAGCTTGTTTCTGACATTCTAACAGCTCAATTAGAGCATTTTAGTAATGAACAGTGTTCTTTGTCAAAACTGACATTCTCATCATCCACTGATGAACTATGTCACAAAATGCATTTCTCAGCTCAGAAAGCTTGTTTCTGACATTCTAACAGCTCAATTAGAGCATTTTAGTAATGAACAGTGTTCTTTGTCAAAACTGACATTCTCATCATCCACTGATGAACTATGTCACAAAATGCATTTCTCAGCTCAGAAAGCTTGTTTCTGACATTCTAACAGCTCAATTGGAGCATTTCAGTAATGAACAGTGTTCTTTGTCAAAACTGACATTCTCATCATCCACTGATTCACTTTGTCACAAAATGCAGTTCTCAGCTCAGAAAGCTTGTTTCTGACATTCTAACAGCTCAATTAGAGCATTTTAGTAATGATCAGTGTTCTTTGTCAAAACTGACATTCTCATCATCCACTGATGCTTTTTGTCACAAAATGCAGTTTTCAGCTCAGAAAGCTTGTTTCTGACATCTTAACAGCTCAATTAGAGCATTTCAGTATTGAACAGTGTTCTTTGTCAAAACTGACATTCTCATCATCCACTGATGCTTTTTGTCACAAAATGCAGTTCTCAGCTCAGAAAGCTTGTTTCTGACATTCTAACAGCTCAATTGGAGCATTTTAGTGATGATCAGTGTTCCTTGTCAAAACTGACATTCTCATCATCCACTGATTCACTTTGTCACAAAATGCAGTTTTCAGCTCAGAAAGCTTGTTTCTGACATTCTAACAGCTCAATTGGAGCATTTTAGTGATGATCAGTGTTCCTTGTCAAAACTGACATTCTCATCATCCACTGATTCACTTTGTCACAAAATTCAGTTCTCAGCTCAGAAAGCTTGTTTCTGACATTCTAACAGCTCAATTAGAGCATTTTAGTAATGAACAGTGTTCTTTGTCAAAACTGACATTCTCATCATCCACTGATGCATTTTGTCACAAAATGCAGTTTTCAGCTCAGAAAGCTTGTTTCTGACATTCTAACAGCTCAATTAGAGCATTTTAGTAATGAACAGTGTTCTTTGTCAAAACTGACATTCTCATCATCCACGGATGCACTTTGTCACAAAATGCAGTTTTCAGCTCAGAAAGCTTGTTTCTGACATTCTAACAGCTCAATTGGAGCATTTCAGTAATGAACAGTGTTCTTTGTCAAAACTGACATTCTCATCATCCACTGATGAACTATGTCACAAAATGCAGTTCTCAGCTCAGAAAGCTTGTTTCTGACATTCTAACAACTCAAATGGAGCATTTTAGTAATGATCAGTGTTCTTTGTCAAAACTGACATTCTCATCATCCACTGATGCTTTTTGTCACAAAATGCAGTTTTCAGCTCAGAAAGCTTGTTTCTGACATTCTAACAGCTCAATTAGAGCATTTTAGTAATGAACAGTGTTCTTTGTCAAAACTGACATTCTCACATCCACTGATGCACTTTGTCACAAAATGCAGTTTTATGCTCAGAAAGCTTGTTTCTGACATTCTAACAGCTCAATTAGAGCATTTTAGTAATGAACAGTGTTCTTTGTCAAAACTGACATTCTCATCATCCACTGATTCACTTTGTCACAAAATGCAGTTCTCAGCTCAGAAAGCTTGTTTCTGACATTCTAACAGCTCAATTAGAGCATTTTAGTAATGATCAGTGTTCTTTGTCAAAACTGACATTCTCATCATCCACTGATTCACTTTGTTACAAAATGCAGTTTTCAGCTCAGAAAGCTTGTTTCTGACATTCTAACAGCTCAATTAGAGCATTTTAGTAATGAACAGTGTTCTTTGTCAAAACTGACATTCTCATCATCCACTGATGCTTTTTGTCACAAAATGCAGTTCTCAGCTCATAAAGCTTGTTTCTGACATTCTAACAGCTCAATTAGAGCTTTTTAGTAATGAACAGTGTTCTTTGTCAAAACTGACATTCTCATCATCCACTGATGCACTTTGTCACAAAATGCAGTTCTCAGCTCAGAAAGCTTGTTTCTGACATTCTAACAGCTCAATTAGAGCATTTTAGCAATGATCAGTGTTCTTTGTCAAAAGTGACATTCTCATCATCCACTGATTCACTTTGTCACAAAATGCCGTTCTCAGCTCAGAAAGCTTGTTTCTGACATTCTAACAGCTCAATTAGAGCATTTTAGTAATGATCAGTGTTCTTTGTCAAAAGTGACATTCTCATCATCCACTGATTCACTTTGTCACAAAATGCAGTTCTCAGCTCAGAAAGCTTGTTTCTGACATTCTAACAGCTCAATTAGAGCATTTTAGTAATGAACAGTGTTCTTTGTCAAAACTGACATTCTCATCATCCACTGATGAACTATGTCACAAAATGCATTTCTCAGCTCAGAAAGCTTGTTTCTGACATTCTAACAGCTCAATTGGAGCATTTCAGTAATGAACAGTGTTCTTTGTCAAAACTGACATTCTCATCATCCACTGATTCACTTTGTCACAAAATGCAGTTTTCAGCTCAGAAAGCTTGTTTCTGACATTCTAACAGCTCAATTAGAGCATTTTCGTAATGATCAGTGTTCTTTGTCAAAACTGACATTCTCATCATCCACTGATGCTTTTTGTCACAAAATGCAGTTTTCAGCTCAGAAGGCTTGTTTCTGACATTCTAACAGCTCAATTAGAGCATTTTAGTAATGAACAGTGTTCTTTGTCAAAACTGACATTCTCATCATCCACTGATGCTTTTTGTCACAAAATGCAGTTCTCAGCTCATAAAGCTTGTTTCTGACATTCTAACAGCTCAATTAGAGCATTTTGGTAATGAACAGTGTTCTTTGTCAAAACTGACATTCTCATCATCCACTGATGCACTTTGTCAAATAAATGCTGTTTTCAGCTCAGAAAGCTTGTTTCTGACATTCTAACAGCTCAATAGGAGCATTTTAGTAATGATCAGTGTTCTTTGTCAAAACTGACATTCTCATCATCCACTGATGAACTATGTCACAAAATGCAGTTCTCAGCTCAGAAAGCTTGTTTCTGACATTCTAACAGCTCAATTGGAGCATTTTAGTAATGATCAGTGTTCTTTGTCAAAACTGACATTCTCATCATCCACTGATGCACTATGTCACAAAATGCAGTTCTCAGCTCAGAAAGCTTGTTTCTGACATTCTAACAGCTCAATTAGAGCATTTTAGCAATGATCAGTGTTCTTTGTCAAAAGTGACATTCTCATCATCCACTGATTCACTTTGTCACAAAATGCAGTTCTCAGCTCAGAAAGCTTGTTTCTGACATTCTAACAGCTCAATTAGAGCATTTTAGTAATGATCAGTGTTCTTTGTCAAAAGTGACATTCTCATCATCCACTGATTCACTTTGTCACAAAATGCAGTTCTCAGCTCAGAAAGCTTGTTTCTGACATTCTAACAGCTCAATTAGAGCATTTTAGTAATGAACAGTGTTCTTTGTCAAAAGTGACATTCTCATCATCCACTGATGAACTATGTCACAAAATGCATTTCTCAGCTCAGAAAGCTTGTTTCTGACATTCTAACAGCTCAATTGGAGCATTTCAGTAATGAACAGTGTTCTTTGTCAAAACTGACATTCTCATCATCCACTGATTCACTTTGTCACAAAATGCAGTTTTCAGCTCAGAAAGCTTGTTTCTGACATTCTAACAGCTCAATTAGAGCATTTTAGTAATGATCAGTGTTCTTTGTCAAAACTGACATTCTCATCATCCACTGATGCTTTTTGTCACAAAATGCAGTTTTCAGCTCAGAAAGCTTGTTTCTGACATTCTAACAGCTCAATTAGAGCATTTTAGTAATGAACAGTGTTCTTTGTCAAAACTGACATTCTCATCATCCACTGATGCTTTTTGTCACAAAATGCAGTTCTCAGCTCATAAAGCTTGTTTCTGACATTCTAACAGCTCAATTAGAGCATTTTAGTAATGAACAGTGTTCTTTGTCAAAACTGACATTCTCATCATCCACTGATGCACTTTGTCAAATAAATGCTGTTTTCAGCTCAGAAAGCTTGTTTCTGACATTCTAACAGCTCAATAGGAGCATTTTAGTAATGATCAGTGTTCTTTGTCAAAACTGACATTCTCCTCATCCACTGATGAACTATGTCACAAAATGCAGTTCTCAGCTCAGAAAGCTTGTTTCTGACATTCTAACAGCTCAATTGGAGCATTTTAGTAATGATCAGTGTTCTTTGTCAAAACTGACATTCTCATCATCCACTGATGCACTATGTCACAAAATGCAGTTCTCAGCTCAGAAAGCTTGTTTCTGACATTCTAACAGCTCAATTAGAGCATTTTTGGTAATGATCAGTCTCTTTGTCAAAACTGACATTCTCATCATCCACTGATGCTTTTTGTCACAAAATGCAGTTTTCAGCTCAGAAAGCTTGTTTCTGACATTCTAACAGCTCAATTGGAGCATTTCAGTAATGAACAGTGTTCTTTGTCAAAACTGACATTCTCATCATCCACTGATGAACTATGTCACAAAATGCAGTTCTCAGCTCAGAAAGCTTGTTTCTGACATTCTAACAACTCAAATGGAGCATTTTAGTAATGATCAGTGTTCTTTGTCAAAAGTGACATTCTCATCATCCACTGATGAACTATGTCACAAAATGCAGTTCTCAGCTCAGAAAGCTTGTTTCTGACATTCTAACAGCTCAATTGGAGCATTTTAGTAATGATCAGTGTTCTTTGTCAAAAGTGACATTCTCATCATCCACTGATTCACTTTGTCACAAAATGCAGTTCTCAGCTCAGAAAGCTTGTTTCTGACATTCTAACAGCTCAATTAGAGCATTTTAGTAATGAACAGTGTTCTTTGTCAAAACTGACATTCTCATCATCCACTGATGAACTATGTCACAAAATGCATTTCTCAGCTCAGAAAGCTTGTTTCTGACATTCTAACAGCTCAATTGGAGCATTTCAGTAATGAACAGTGTTCTTTGTCAAAACTGACATTCTCATCATCCACTGATTCACTTTGTCACAAAATGCAGTTTTCAGCTCAGAAAGCTTGTTTCTGATATTTTAACAGCTCAATTAGAGCATTTTAGTAATGAACAGTGTTCTTTGTCAAAACTGACATTCTCATCATCCACTGATGCACTTTGTCACAAAATGCAGTTCTCAGCTCAGAAAGCTTGTTTCTGACATTCTAACAGCTCAATTAGAGCCTTTTAGTAATGATCAGTGTTCTTTGTCAAAACTGACATTCTCATCATCCACTGATGCTTTTTGTCACAAAATGCAGTTTTCAGCTCAGAAAGCTTGTTTCTGACATTCTAACAGCTCAATTAGAGCATTTTAGTAATGAACAGTGTTCTTTGTCAAAACTGACATTCTCATCATCCACGGATGCTTTTTGTCACAAAATGCAGTTTTCAGCTCAGAAAGCTTGTTTCTGACATTCTAACAGCTCAATTAGAGCATTTTAGTAATGAACAGTGTTCTTTGTCAAAACTGACATTCTCATCATCCACGGATGCTTTTTGTCACAAAATGCAGTTTTCAGCTCAGAAAGCTTGTTTCTGACATTCTAACAGCTCAATTGGAGCATTTCAGTAATGAACAGTGTTCTTTGTCAAAACTGACATTCTCATCATCCACTGATGAACTATGTCACAAAATGCAGTTCTCAGCTCAGAAAGCTTGTTTCTGACATTCTAACAACTCAATTGGAGCATTTTAGTAATGATCAGTGTTCTTTGTCAAAACTGACATTCTCATCATCCACTGATGCTTTTTGTCACAAAATGCAGTTTTCAGCTCAGAAAGCTTGTTTCTGACATTCTAACAGCTCAATTAGAGCATTTTAGTAATGAACAGTGTTCTTTGTCAAAACTGACATTCTCATCATCCACGGATGCACTTTGTCACAAAATGCAGTTTTCAGCTCAGAAAGCTTGTTTCTGACATTCTAACAGCTCAATTGGAGCATTTCAGTAATGAACAGTGTTCTTTGTCAAAACTGACATTCTCATCATCCACTGATGAACTATGTCACAAAATGCAGTTCTCAGCTCAGAAAGCTTGTTTCTGACATTCTAACAACTCAATTGGAGCATTTTAGTAATGATCAGTGTTCTTTGTCAAAGCTGACATTCTCATCATCCACTGATGCTTTTTGTCACAAAATGCAGTTTTCAGCTCAGAAAGCTTGTTTCTGACATTCTAACAGCTCAATTGGAGCATTTCAGTAATGAACAGTGTTCTTTGTCAAAACTGACATTCTCATCATCCACTGATGAACTATGTCACAAAATGCAGTTCTCAGCTCAGAAAGCTTGTTTCTGACATTCTAACAACTCAATTAGAGCATTTTAGTAATGAACAGTGTTCTTTGTCAAAACTGACATTCTCATCATCCACTGATTCACTTTGTCACAAAATGCAGTTTTCAGCTCAGAAAGCTTGTTTCTGACATTCTAACAGCTCAATTAGAGCATTTTAGTAATGAACAGTGTTCTTTGTCAAAACTGACATTCTCATCATCCACTGATGAACTATGTCACAAAATGCAGTTCTCAGCTCAGAAAGCTTGTTTCTGACATTCTAACAGCTCAATTGGAGCATTTTAGTAATGATCAGTGTTCTTTGTCAAAACTGACATTCTCATCATCCACTGATGCTTTTTGTCACAAAATGCAGTTTTCAGCTCAGAAAGCTTGTTTCTGATATTTTAACAGCTCAATTAGAGCATTTTAGTAATGAACAGTGTTCTTTGTCAAAACTGACATTCTCATCATCCACTGATGAACTATGTCACAAAATGCAGTTCTCAGCTCAGAAAGCTTGTTTCTGACATTTTAGTAATGAACAGTGTTCTTTGTCAAAACTGACATTCTCATCATCCACTGATTCACGTTGTCACAAAATGCAGTTTTCAGCTCAGAAAGCTTGTTTCTGACATTCTAACAGCTCAATTAGAGCATTTTAGTAATGAACAGTGTTCTTTGTCAAAACTGACATTCTCATCATCCACTGATGAACTATGTCACAAAATGCATTTCTCAGCTCAGAAAGCTTGTTTCTGACATTCTAACAGCTCAATTAGAGCATTTTAGTAATGAACAGTGTTCTTTGTCAAAACTGACATTCTCATCATCCACTGATGAACTATGTCACAAAATGCATTTCTCAGCTCAGAAAGCTTGTTTCTGACATTCTAACAGCTCAATTGGAGCATTTCAGTAATGAACAGTGTTCTTTGTCAAAACTGACATTCTCATCATCCACTGATTCACTTTGTCACAAAATGCAGTTCTCAGCTCAGAAAGCTTGTTTCTGACATTCTAACAGCTCAATTAGAGCATTTTAGTAATGATCAGTGTTCTTTGTCAAAACTGACATTCTCATCATCCACTGATGCTTTTTGTCACAAAATGCAGTTTTCAGCTCAGAAAGCTTGTTTCTGACATCTTAACAGCTCAATTAGAGCATTTCAGTATTGAACAGTGTTCTTTGTCAAAACTGACATTCTCATCATCCACTGATGCTTTTTGTCACAAAATGCAGTTCTCAGCTCAGAAAGCTTGTTTCTGACATTCTAACAGCTCAATTGGAGCATTTTAGTGATGATCAGTGTTCCTTGTCAAAACTGACATTCTCATCATCCACTGATTCACTTTGTCACAAAATGCAGTTTTCAGCTCAGAAAGCTTGTTTCTGACATTCTAACAGCTCAATTGGAGCATTTTAGTGATGATCAGTGTTCCTTGTCAAAACTGACATTCTCATCATCCACTGATTCACTTTGTCACAAAATTCAGTTCTCAGCTCAGAAAGCTTGTTTCTGACATTCTAACAGCTCAATTAGAGCATTTTAGTAATGAACAGTGTTCTTTGTCAAAACTGACATTCTCATCATCCACTGATGCATTTTGTCACAAAATGCAGTTTTCAGCTCAGAAAGCTTGTTTCTGACATTCTAACAGCTCAATTAGAGCATTTTAGTAATGAACAGTGTTCTTTGTCAAAACTGACATTCTCATCATCCACGGATGCACTTTGTCACAAAATGCAGTTTTCAGCTCAGAAAGCTTGTTTCTGACATTCTAACAGCTCAATTGGAGCATTTCAGTAATGAACAGTGTTCTTTGTCAAAACTGACATTCTCATCATCCACTGATGAACTATGTCACAAAATGCAGTTCTCAGCTCAGAAAGCTTGTTTCTGACATTCTAACAACTCAAATGGAGCATTTTAGTAATGATCAGTGTTCTTTGTCAAAACTGACATTCTCATCATCCACTGATGCTTTTTGTCACAAAATGCAGTTTTCAGCTCAGAAAGCTTGTTTCTGACATTCTAACAGCTCAATTAGAGCATTTTAGTAATGAATAGTGTTCTTTGTCAAAACTGACATTCTCACATCCACTGATGCACTTTGTCACAAAATGCAGTTTTATGCTCAGAAAGCTTGTTTCTGACATTCTAACAGCTCAATTAGAGCATTTTAGTAATGAACAGTGTTCTTTGTCAAAACTGACATTCTCATCATCCACTGATTCACTTTGTCACAAAATGCAGTTCTCAGCTCAGAAAGCTTGTTTCTGACATTCTAACAGCTCAATTAGAGCATTTTAGTAATGATCAGTGTTCTTTGTCAAAACTGACATTCTCATCATCCACTGATTCACTTTGTTACAAAATGCAGTTTTCAGCTCAGAAAACTTGTTTCTGACATTCTAACAGCTCAATTAGAGCATTTTAGTAATGAACAGTGTTCTTTGTCAAAACTGACATTCTCATCATCCACTGATGCTTTTTGTCACAAAATGCAGTTCTCAGCTCATAAAGCTTGTTTCTGACATTCTAACAGCTCAATTAGAGCTTTTTAGTAATGAACAGTGTTCTTTGTCAAAACTGACATTCTCATCATCCACTGATGCACTTTGTCAAATAAATGCTGTTTTCAGCTCAGAAAGCTTGTTTCTGACATTCTAACAGCTCAATAGGAGCATTTTAGTAATGATCAGTGTTCTTTGTCAAAACTGACATTCTCATCATCCAGTGATTCACTTTGTCACAAAATGCCGTTCTCAGCTCAGAAAGCTTGTTTCTGACATTCTAACAGCTCAATTAGAGCATTTTAGTAATGATCAGTGTTCTTTGTCAAAACTGACATTCTCATCATCCACTGATGCACTATGTCACAAAATGCAGTTCTCAGCTCAGAAAGCTTGTTTCTGACATTCTAACAGCTCAATTAGAGCATTTTAGCAATGATCAGTGTTCTTTGTCAAAAGTGACATTCTCATCATCCACTGATTCACTTTGTCACAAAATGCCGTTCTCAGCTCAGAAAGCTTGTTTCTGACATTCTAACAGCTCAATTAGAGCATTTTAGTAATGATCAGTGTTCTTTGTCAAAAGTGACATTCTCATCATCCACTGATTCACTTTGTCACAAAATGCAGTTCTCAGCTCAGAAAGCTTGTTTCTGACATTCTAACAGCTCAATTAGAGCATTTTAGTAATGAACAGTGTTCTTTGTCAAAACTGACATTCTCATCATCCACTGATGAACTATGTCACAAAATGCATTTCTCAGCTCAGAAAGCTTGTTTCTGACATTCTAACAGCTCAATTGGAGCATTTCAGTAATGAACAGTGTTCTTTGTCAAAACTGACATTCTCATCATCCACTGATTCACTTTGTCACAAAATGCAGTTTTCAGCTCAGAAAGCTTGTTTCTGACATTCTAACAGCTCAATTAGAGCATTTTCGTAATGATCAGTGTTCTTTGTCAAAACTGACATTCTCATCATCCACTGATGCTTTTTGTCACAAAATGCAGTTTTCAGCTCAGAAGGCTTGTTTCTGACATTCTAACAGCTCAATTAGAGCATTTTAGTAATGAACAGTGTTCTTTGTCAAAACTGACATTCTCATCATCCACTGATGCTTTTTGTCACAAAATGCAGTTCTCAGCTCATAAAGCTTGTTTCTGACATTCTAACAGCTCAATTAGAGCATTTTGGTAATGAACAGTGTTCTTTGTCAAAACTGACATTCTCATCATCCACTGATGCACTTTGTCAAATAAATGCTGTTTTCAGCTCAGAAAGCTTGTTTCTGACATTCTAACAGCTCAATAGGAGCATTTTAGTAATGATCAGTGTTCTTTGTCAAAACTGACATTCTCATCATCCACTGATGAACTATGTCACAAAATGCAGTTCTCAGCTCAGAAAGCTTGTTTCTGACATTCTAACAGCTCAATTGGAGCATTTTAGTAATGATCAGTGTTCTTTGTCAAAACTGACATTCTCATCATCCACTGATGCACTATGTCACAAAATGCAGTTCTCAGCTCAGAAAGCTTGTTTCTGACATTCTAACAGCTCAATTAGAGCATTTTAGCAATGATCAGTGTTCTTTTATGAACTATTTCACAAATAAAATCCAAGATATTCGAGAGAAAATTATAACTATGCAACCAGATGCGAAACCCGCTGAACAAACGACTTACTACAGCACCCCTAAGGAGAAATTACGTTTATTTTCTACTATAGATCACGATGAACTATCGAAAATCATTAGATCATCTAAATCGACTACATGCATGCTAGACCCTATACCTACAAATCTTCTGAAAGAGATGCTCCCAGAAATTATAGATCCTCTACTTAGCATTATTAACTCATCTCTGACATTAGGACATGTGCCTAAAGCATATAAGGTGGCTGTTATAAGGCCCCTTGTCAAAAAACCCCATCTGGACCCTGGAGAACTAGTTAACTATAGACCTATTTCGAATCTACCTTTCTTATCTAAAGTTCTGGAAAAAGTAGTCTCAACTCAAATATGTTCCTTCCTCCAAAGGAATGAGATTAATGAAGATTTCCAGTCTGGATTTAGAGCACATTACAGTACAGAGACTGCTCTGATTAGAGTTACAAATGATCTGTTTATGGCGTCCGACCGAGGTTGTATCTCCTTATTGGTGCTGCTAGATCTTAGTGCTGCATTCGACACCATTGACCACAGCATGCTCCTACATAGACTTGAAAATGATGTCGGTATTAAGGAAATAGCTTTGAAATGGCTTAGATCTTATTTATGCGACCGTTTCCAATATGTAAAAATAAACAATGAGGTATCACGCAAATCGCAAGTCCAGTACGGTGTACCACAGGGCTCAGTACTAGGGCCTATGCTCTTCGCATTATACATGTTACCCCTAGGAGATATAATAAAGCGACACGGAATAAGCTTTCACTGCTATGCTGATGATACGCAACTTTATATTTCCTCGAAGCCTCACGAAACACAGCAATTCCATCGAATAGTGGAATGCATTGTCGATATAAAAAAGTGGATGAGTAGCAATTTTTTATTACTGAACTCGGACAAAACTGAAGTGTTACTTATCGGACCGAAAACCGCCCTACGTAACAACCAAGAATACTGCTTAACTATTGACGGATGTTCCATAAAACCCTCATCTTCAGCTAAGAATCTTGGCTTTATATTCGATAGTACTCTGTCATTTGAGAACCAGGTCGCCAAAACCTGTAAGATTGCGTTTTTCCATCTTAAAAATATATCTAAATTACGTCATATGCTGTCATCATCAGATGCGGAGAAGCTTATACATGCCTTTATGACATCAAGACTAGATTACTGTAATGCACTATTAGGTGGTTGCCCTGCAGGCCTATTACAAAAACTCCAACTGGTCCAAAATGCGGCAGCTCGAGTTCTTACACGTACAAAAAAGTATGAGCATATTAGCCCGGTTCTGTCAACCTTGCACTGGTTACCTATAAAGCATCGCATAAATTTTAAAATCTTGCTTATTACCTATAAAGCCTTGCATGGTTTAGCTCCTCACTACTTGAGAGAACTTCTTACGTATTATAGTCCATCACGTCCACTACGCTCTCAGGCGTCAGGTCAGTTGGTAATACCTAGAATTTCAAAATCAAGTGCAGGCGGCAGATCCTTTTCCTATCTAGCGCCTAAACTTTGGAACAGTCTTCCCTGCAATGTCCGGGAGGCGGACACACTCTGTCAGTTTAAATCTAGACTAAAGACGCATCTTTTTAATCTTGCATACACTAGATTATCATAATATATGTATTTCAAAGATCTAGGCTGCACTAGTTAGATCAACCGGAACCAGGGACACTTCCAATAACAACTGATGCATTTGTTGCATCAAAGAGTGCAGAACAGTACTCTACTCTCAGCCAGTCTTGTCTCATTGTTCCAAGGTTTCAAGAGCGGAGCGGACGCAGTCCATTCCCAGACCTGACAAATGCTGGACGAAGGAAGTGACGTCCCTACAAAACTTCAGCCACTATTAGATTATTAATGATAATTTTAAATCTAATTTTTTTTTTATTTTCGCCTTGTTGTGCAAGCACTGTTGAGCTTGTGCAGAGGCTGCAGTTTTTGCCAGAGGGGAACTGGAATCCCCTGGTTAGGCCTGGTTTCCCTCCGAGGTTTTTTTTCTCCTCCAATGGAGTTTTGGGTTCCTCGCCACCGTTTGCATACTGTTTTGCACTGTTTTGCCTGGCCGGGGGGGCTGCTAGAATTTGATAGTCTTATTTAATTAACTCTGCATATAGTAATTTATTGTGTGTCTGATATTTGACCTGTGTTTTGAATTCCATAACCTTTTATGTTTTACTTATAGTCATTTTTTCTTGTACAGCTGCTTTGTAACAATGAAAATTGTAAAAAGCGCTATATAAATAAAGCTGACTTGACTTGACTTGACTTTGTCAAAAGTGACATTCTCATCATCCACTGATTCACTTTGTCACAAAATGCAGTTCTCAGCTCAGAAAGCTTGTTTCTGACATTCTAACAGCTCAATTAGAGCATTTTAGTAATGATCAGTGTTCTTTGTCAAAAGTGACATTCTCATCATCCACTGATTCACTTTGTCACAAAATGCAGTTCTCAGCTCAGAAAGCTTGTTTCTGACATTCTAACAGCTCAATTAGAGCATTTTAGTAATGAACAGTGTTCTTTGTCAAAAGTGACATTCTCATCATCCACTGATGAACTATGTCACAAAATGCATTTCTCAGCTCAGAAAGCTTGTTTCTGACATTCTAACAGCTCAATTGGAGCATTTCAGTAATGAACAGTGTTCTTTGTCAAAACTGACATTCTCATCATCCACTGATTCACTTTGTCACAAAATGCAGTTTTCAGCTCAGAAAGCTTGTTTCTGACATTCTAACAGCTCAATTAGAGCATTTTAGTAATGATCAGTGTTCTTTGTCAAAACTGACATTCTCATCATCCACTGATGCTTTTTGTCACAAAATGCAGTTTTCAGCTCAGAAAGCTTGTTTCTGACATTCTAACAGCTCAATTAGAGCATTTTAGTAATGAACAGTGTTCTTTGTCAAAACTGACATTCTCATCATCCACTGATGCTTTTTGTCACAAAATGCAGTTCTCAGCTCATAAAGCTTGTTTCTGACATTCTAACAGCTCAATTAGAGCATTTTAGTAATGAACAGTGTTCTTTGTCAAAACTGACATTCTCATCATCCACTGATGCACTTTGTCAAATAAATGCTGTTTTCAGCTCAGAAAGCTTGTTTCTGACATTCTAACAGCTCAATAGGAGCATTTTAGTAATGATCAGTGTTCTTTGTCAAAACTGACATTCTCCTCATCCACTGATGAACTATGTCACAAAATGCAGTTCTCAGCTCAGAAAGCTTGTTTCTGACATTCTAACAACTCAATTGGAGCATTTTAGTAATGATCAGTGTTCTTTGTCAAAACTGACATTCTCATCATCCACTGATGCACTATGTCACAAAATGCAGTTCTCAGCTCAGAAAGCTTGTTTCTGACATTCTAACAGCTCAATTAGAGCATTTTAGCAATGATCAGTGTTCTTTGTCAAAAGTGACATTCTCATCATCCACTGATTCACTTTGTCACAAAATGCAGTTCTCAGCTCAGAAAGCTTGTTTCTGACATTCTAACAGCTCAATTAGAGCATTTTAGTAATGATCAGTGTTCTTTGTCAAAAGTGACATTCTCATCATCCACTGATTCACTTTGTCACAAAATGCAGTTCTCAGCTCAGAAAGCTTGTTTCTGACAATCTAACAGCTCAATTAGAGCATTTTAGTAATGAACAGTGTTCTTTGTCAAAACTGACATTCTCATCATCCACTGATGAACTATGTCACAAAATGCATTTCTCAGCTCAGAAAGCTTGTTTCTGACAATCTAACAGCTCAATTAGAGCATTTTAGTAATGAACAGTGTTCTTTGTCAAAACTGACATTCTCATCATCCACTGATTCACTTTGTCACAAAATGCAGTTTTCAGCTCAGAAAGCTTGTTTCTGACATTCTAACAGCTCAATTAGAGCATTTTAGTAATGATCAGTGTTCTTTGTCAAAACTGACATTCTCATCATCCACTGATGCTTTTTGTCACAAAATGCAGTTTTCAGCTCAGAAAGCTTGTTTCTGACATTCTAACAGCTCAATTAGAGCATTTTAGTAATGAACAGTGTTCTTTGTCAAAACTGACATTCTCATCATCCACTGATGCTTTTTGTCACAAAATGCAGTTTTCAGCTCAGAAAGCTTGTTTCTGATATTTTAACAGCTCAATTAGAGCATTTTAGTAATGAACAGTGTTCTTTGTCAAAACTGACATTCTCATCATCCACTGATGAACTATGTCACAAAATGCAGTTCTCAGCTCAGAAAGCTTGTTTCTGACATTCTAACAGCTCAATTAGAGCATTTTAGTAATGAACAGTGTTCTTTGTCAAAACTGACATTCTCATCATCCACTGATGAAATATGTCACAAAATGCAGTTCTCAGCTCAGAAAGCTTGTTTCTGACATTCTAACAGCTCAATTGGAGCATTTTAGTGATGATCAGTGTTCCTTGTCAAAACTGACATTCTCATCATCCACTGATTCACTTTGTCACAAAATGCAGTTTTCAGCTCAGAAAGCTTGTTTCTGACATTCTAACAGCTCAATTAGAGCATTTTAGTAATGATCAGTGTTCTTTGTCAAAACTGACATTCTCATCATCCACTGATGCTTTTTGTCACAAAATGCAGTTTTCAGCTCAGAAAGCTTGTTTCTGACATTCTAACAGCTCAATTAGAGCATTTTAGTAATGAACAGTGTTCTTTGTCAAAACTGACATTCTCATCATCCACTGATGCTTTTTGTCACAAAATGCAGTTTTCAGCTCAGAAAGCTTGTTTCTGACATTCTAACAGCTCAATTAGAGCATTTTAGTAATGATCAGTGTTCTTTGTCAAAACTGACATTCTCATCATCCACTGATGCTTTTTGTCACAAAATGCAGTTTTCAGCTCAGAAAGCTTGTTTCTGACATTCTAACAGCTCAATTAGAGCATTTTAGTAATGAACAGTGTTCTTTGTCAAAACTGACATTCTCATCATCCACGGATGCTTTTTGTCACAAAATGCAGTTCTCAGCTCATAAAGCTTGTTTCTGGCATTCTAACAGCTCAATTAGAGCATTTTAGTAATGAACAGTGTTCTTTGTCAAAACTGACATTCTCATCATCCACTGATGCACTTTGTCAAATAAATGCTGTTTTCAGCTCAGAAAGCTTGTTTCTGACATTCTAACAGCTCAATTAGAGCATTTTAGCAATGATCAGTGTTCTTTGTCAAAAGTGACATTCTCATCATCCACTGATTCACTTTGTCACAAAATGCAGTTCTCAGCTCAGAAAGCTTGTTTCTGACATTCTAACAGCTCAATTAGAGCATTTTAGTAATGATCAGTGTTCTTTGTCAAAAGTGACATTCTCATCATCCACTGATTCACTTTGTCACAAAATGCAGTTCTCAGCTCAGAAAGCTTGTTTCTGACATTCTAACAGCTCAATTGGAGCATTTCAGTAATGAACAGTGTTCTTTGTCAAAACTGACATTCTCATCATCCACTGATTCACTTTGTCACAAAATGCAGTTTTCAGCTCAGAAAGCTTGTTTCTGACATTCTAACAGCTCAATTAGAGCATTTTAGTAATGATCAGTGTTCTTTGTCAAAACTGACATTCTCATCATCCACTGATGCTTTTTGTCACAAAATGCAGTTTTCAGCTCAGAAAGCTTGTTTCTGACATTCTAACAGCTCAATAGGAGCATTTTAGCAATGATCAGTGTTCTTTGTCAAAAGTGACATTCTCATCATCCACTGATTCACTTTGTCACAAAATGCAGTTCTCAGCTCAGAAAGCTTGTTTCTGACATTCTAACAGCTCAATTAGAGCATTTTAGTAATGATCAGTGTTCTTTGTCAAAAGTGACATTATCATCATCCACTGATTCACTTTGTCACAAAATGCAGTTCTCAGCTCATAAAGCTTGTTTCTGACATTCTAACAGCTCAATTAGAGCATTTTAGTAATGAACAGTGTTCTTTGTCAAAACTGACATTCTCATCATCCACTGATTCACTTTGTCACAAAATGCAGTTTTCAGCTCAGAAAGCTTGTTTCTGACATTCTAACAGCTCAATTAGAGCATTTTAGTAATGATCAGTGTTCTTTGTCAAAACTGACATTCTCATCATCCACTGATGCTTTTTGTCACAAAATGCAGTTTTCAGCTCAGAAAGCTTGTTTCTGACATTCTAACAGCTCAATTAGAGCATTTTAGTAATGATCAGTGTTCTTTGTCAAAACTGACATTCTCATCATCCACTGATGCTTTTTGTCACAAAATGCAGTTTTCAGCTCAGAAAGCTTGTTTCTGATATTTTAACAGCTCAATTAGAGCATTTTAGTAATGAACAGTGTTCTTTGTCAAAACTGACATTCTCATCATCCACTGATGCACTTTGTCAAATAAATGCTGTTTTCAGCTCAGAAAGCTTGTTTCTGACATTCTAACAGCTCAATAGGAGCATTTTAGTAATGATCAGTGTTCTTTGTCAAAACTGACATTCTCATCATCCACTGATGAACTATGTCACAAAATGCAGTTCTCAGCTCAGAAAGCTTGTTTCTGACATTCTAACAGCTCAATTGGAGCATTTTAGTAATGATCAGTGTTCTTTGTCAAAACTGACATTCTCATCATCCACTGATGCACTATGTCACAAAATGCAGTTCTCAGCTCAGAAAGCTTGTTTCTGACATTCTAACAGCTCAATTAGAGCATTTTAGCAATGATCAGTGTTCTTTGTCAAAAGTGACATTCTCATCATCCACTGATTCACTTTGTCACAAAATGCAGTTCTCAGCTCAGAAAGCTTGTTTCTGACATTCTAACAGCTCAATTGGAGCATTTTAGTGATGATCAGTGTTCCTTGTCAAAACTGACATTCTCATCATCCACTGATTCACTTTGTCACAAAATGCAGTTTTCAGCTCAGAAAGCTTGTTTCTGACATTCTAACAGCTCAATTAGAGCATTTTAGTAATGATCAGTGTTCTTTGTCAAAACTGACATTCTCATCATCCACTGATGCTTTTTGTCACAAAATGCAGTTTTCAGCTCAGAAAGCTTGTTTCTGACATTCTAACAGCTCAATTAGAGCATTTTAGTAATGAACAGTGTTCTTTGTCAAAACTGACATTCTCATCATCCACTGATGCTTTTTGTCACAAAATGCAGTTTTCAGCTCAGAAAGCTTGTTTCTGACATTCTAACAGCTCAATTAGAGCATTTTAGTAATGATCAGTGTTCTTTGTCAAAACTGACATTCTCATCATCCACTGATGCTTTTTGTCACAAAATGCAGTTTTCAGCTCAGAAAGCTTGTTTCTGACATTCTAACAGCTCAATTAGAGCATTTTAGTAATGAACAGTGTTCTTTGTCAAAACTGACATTCTCATCATCCACGGATGCTTTTTGTCACAAAATGCAGTTCTCAGCTCATAAAGCTTGTTTCTGGCATTCTAACAGCTCAATTAGAGCATTTTAGTAATGAACAGTGTTCTTTGTCAAAACTGACATTCTCATCATCCACTGATGCACTTTGTCAAATAAATGCTGTTTTCAGCTCAGAAAGCTTGTTTCTGACATTCTAACAGCTCAATTAGAGCATTTTAGCAATGATCAGTGTTCTTTGTCAAAAGTGACATTCTCATCATCCACTGATTCACTTTGTCACAAAATGCAGTTCTCAGCTCAGAAAGCTTGTTTCTGACATTCTAACAGCTCAATTAGAGCATTTTAGTAATGAACAGTGTTCTTTGTCAAAACTGACATTCTCATCATCCACTGATGAACTATGTCACAAAATGCATTTCTCAGCTCAGAAAGCTTGTTTCTGACATTCTAACAGCTCAATTGGAGCATTTCAGTAATGAACAGTGTTGTTTGTCAATACTGACATTCTCATCATCCACTGATTGACTTTGTCACAAAATGCAGTTTTCAGCTCAGAAAGCTTGTTTCTGACATTCTAACAGCTCAATTAGAGCATTTTAGTAATGATCAGTGTTCTTTGTCAAAACTGACATTCTCATCATCCACTGATGCTTTTTGTCACAAAATGCAGTTTTCAGCTCAGAAAGCTTGTTTCTGACATTCTAACAGCTCAATTAGAGCATTTTAGTAATGATCAGTGTTCTTTGTCAAAACTGACATTCTCATCATCCACTGATGCTTTTTGTCACAAAATGCAGTTTTCAGCTCAGAAAGCTTGTTTCTGACATTCTAACAGCTCAATTAGAGCATTTTAGTAATGAACAGTGTTCTTTGTCAAAACTGACATTCTCATCATCCACTGATGCACTTTGTCAAATAAATGCTGTTTTCAGCTCAGAAAGCTTGTTTCTGACATTCTAACAGCTCAATAGGAGCATTTTAGTAATGATCAGTGTTCTTTGTCAAAACTGACATTCTCATCATCCACTGATGCACTATGTCACAAAATGCAGTTCTCAGCTCAGAAAGCTTGTTTCTGACATTCTAACAGCTCAATTAGAGCATTTTAGCAATGATCAGTGTTCTTTGTCAAAAGTGACATTCTCATCATCCACTGATTCACTTTGTCACAAAATGCAGTTCTCAGCTCAGAAAGCTTGTTTCTGACATTCTAACAGCTCAATTAGAGCATTTTAGTAATGATCAGTGTTCTTTGTCAAAAGTGACATTCTCATCATCCACTGATTCACTTTGTCACAAAATGCAGTTCTCAGCTCAGAAAGCTTGTTTCTGACATTCTAACAGCTCAATTAGAGCATTTTAGTAATGAACAGTGTTCTTTGTCAAAACTGACATTCTCATCATCCACTGATGAACTATGTCACAAAATGCATTTCTCAGCTCAGAAAGCTTGTTTCTGACATTCTAACAGCTCAATTGGAGCATTTCAGTAATGAGCAGTGTTCTTTGTCAAAACTGACATTCTCATCATCCACTGATTCACTTTGTCACAAAATGCAGTTTTCAGCTCAGAAAGCTTGTTTCTGACATTCTAACAGCTCAATTAGAGCATTTTTGGTAATGAACAGTGTTCTTTGTCAAAACTGACATTCTCATCATCCACTGATGAACTATGTCACAAAATGCAGTTCTCAGCTCAGAAAGCTTGTTTCTGACATTCTAACAGCTCAATTAGAGCATTTTAGTAATGAACAGTGTTCTTTGTCAAAACTGACATTCTCATCATCCACTGATGCACTTTGTCAAATAAACGCTGTTTTCAGCTCAGAAAGCTTGTTTCTGACATTCTAACAGCTCAATTGGAGCATTTTAGTAATGATCAGTGTTCTTTGTCAAAACTGACATTCTCATCATCCACTGATGAACTATGTCACAAAATGCAGTTCTCAGCTCAGAAAGCTTGTTTCTGACATTCTAACAGCTCAATTGGAGCATTTTAGTAATGATCAGTGTTCTTTGTCAAAACTGACATTCTCATCATCCACTGATGCACTATGTCACAAAATGCAGTTCTCAGCTCAGAAAGCTTGTTTCTGACATTCTAACAGCTCAATTAGAGCATTTTAGTAATGATCAGTGTTCTTTGTCAAAACTGACATTCTCATCATCCACTGATTCACTTTGTCACAAAATGCAGTTTTCAGCTCAGAAAGCTTGTTTCTGACATTCTAACAGCTCAATTAGAGCATTTTAGCAATGATCAGTGTTCTTTGTCAAAACTGACATTCTCATCATCCACTGATGCTTTTTGTCACAAAATGCAGTTTTCAGCTCAGAAAGCTTGTTTCTGACATTCTAACAGCTCAATTAGAGCATTTTAGTAATGAACAGTGTTCTTTGTCAAAACTGACATTCTCATCATCCACTGATGCTTTTTGTCACAAAATGCAGTTTTCAGCTCAGAAAGCTTGTTTCTGATATTTTAACAGCTCAATTAGAGCATTTTAGTAATGAACAGTGTTCTTTGTCAAAACTGACATTCTCATCATCCACTGATTCGCTTTGTCACAAAATGCAGTTCTCAGCTCAGAAAGCTTGTTTCTGACATTCTAACAGCTCAATTAGAGCATTTTAGTAATGATCAGTGTTCTTTGTCAAAAGTGACATTCTCATCATCCACTGATTCACTTTGTCACAAAATGCAGTTCTCAGCTCAGAAAGCTTGTTTCTGACATTCTAACAGCTCAATTAGAGCATTTTAGTAATGAACAGTGTTCTTTGTCAAAACTGACATTCTCATCATCCACTGATGAACTATGTCACAAAATGCATTTCTCAGCTCAGAAAGCTTGTTTCTGACATTCTAACAGCTCAATTGGAGCATTTCAGTAATGAACAGTGTTGTTTGTCAATACTGACATTCTCATCATCCACTGATTGACTTTGTCACAAAATGCAGTTTTCAGCTCAGAAAGCTTGTTTCTGACATTCTAACAGCTCAATTAGAGCATTTTAGTAATGATCAGTGTTCTTTGTCAAAACTGACATTCTCATCATCCACTGATGCTTTTTGTCACAAAATGCAGTTTTCAGCTCAGAAAGCTTGTTTCTGACATTCTAACAGCTCAATTAGAGCATTTTAGTAATGATCAGTGTTCTTTGTCAAAACTGACATTCTCATCATCCACTGATGCTTTTTGTCACAAAATGCAGTTTTCAGCTCAGAAAGCTTGTTTCTGACATTCTAACAGCTCAATTAGAGCATTTTAGTAATGAACAGTGTTCTTTGTCAAAACTGACATTCTCATCATCCACTGATGCACTTTGTCAAATAAATGCTGTTTTCAGCTCAGAAAGCTTGTTTCTGACATTCTAACAGCTCAATAGGAGCATTTTAGTAATGATCAGTGTTCTTTGTCAAAACTGACATTCTCATCATCCACTGATGCACTATGTCACAAAATGCAGTTCTCAGCTCAGAAAGCTTGTTTCTGACATTCTAACAGCTCAATAGGAGCATTTTAGTAATGATCAGTGTTCTTTGTCAAAACTGACATTCTCATCATCCACTGATGCACTTTGTCACAAAATGCAGTTCTCAGCTCAGAAAGCTTGTTTCTGACATTCTAACAGCTCAATTAGAGCATTTTAGTAATGAACAGTGTTCTTTGTCAAAACTGACATTCTCATCATCCACTGATGAACTATGTCACAAAATGCATTTCTCAGCTCAGAAAGCTTGTTTCTGACATTCTAACAGCTCAATTGGAGCATTTCAGTAATGAACAGTGTTGTTTGTCAATACTGACATTCTCATCATCCACTGATTGACTTTGTCACAAAATGCAGTTTTCAGCTCAGAAAGCTTGTTTCTGACATTCTAACAGCTCAATTAGAGCATTTTAGTAATGATCAGTGTTCTTTGTCAAAACTGACATTCTCATCATCCACTGATGCTTTTTGTCACAAAATGCAGTTTTCAGCTCAGAAAGCTTGTTTCTGACATTCTAACAGCTCAATTAGAGCATTTTAGTAATGAACAGTGTTCTTTGTCAAAACTGACATTCTCATCATCCACGGATGCTTTTTGTCACAAAATGCAGTTCTCAGCTCATAAAGCTTGTTTCTGACATTCTAACAGCTCAATTAGAGCATTTTAGTAATGAACAGTGTTCTTTGTCAAAACTGACATTCTCATCATCCACTGATGCACTTTGTCAAATAAATGCTGTTTTCAGCTCAGAAAGCTTGTTTCTGACATTCTAACAGCTCAATAGGAGCATTTTAGTAATGATCAGTGTTCTTTGTCAAAAGTGACATTCTCATCATCCACTGATTCACTTTGTCACAAAATGCAGTTCTCAGCTCAGAAAGCTTGTTTCTGACATTCTAACAGCTCAATTAGAGCATTTTAGTAATGATCAGTGTTCTTTGTCAAAAGTGACATTCTCATCATCCACTGATTCACTTTGTCACAAAATGCAGTTCTCAGCTCAGAAAGCTTGTTTCTGACATTCTAACAGCTCAATTAGAGCATTTTAGTAATGAACAGTGTTCTTTGTCAAAACTGACATTCTCATCATCCACTGATGAACTATGTCACAAAATGCATTTCTCAGCTCAGAAAGCTTGTTTCTGACATTCTAACAGCTCAATTGGAGCATTTCAGTAATGAACAGTGTTCTTTGTCAAAACTGACATTCTCATCATCCACTGATTCACTTTGTCACAAAATGCAGTTTTCAGCTCAGAAAGCTTGTTTCTGACATTCTAACAGCTCAATTAGAGCATTTTTGGTAATGATCAGTCTCTTTGTCAAAACTGACATTCTCATCATCCACTGATGCTTTTTGTCACAAAATGCAGTTTTCAGCTCAGAAAGCTTGTTTCTGACATTCTAACAGCTCAATTGGAGCATTTCAGTAATGAACAGTGTTCTTTGTCAAAACTGAAATTCTCATCATCCACTGATGAACTATGTCACAAAATGCAGTTCTCAGCTCAGAAAGCTTGTTTCTGACATTCTAACAACTCAAATGGAGCATTTTAGTAATGATCAGTGTTCTTTGTCAAAACTGACATTCTCATCATCCACTGATGAACTATGTCACAAAATGCATTTCTCAGCTCAGAAAGCTTGTTTCTGACATTCTAACAGCTCAATTAGAGCATTTTAGCAATGATCAGTGTTCTTTGTCAAAACTGACATTCTCATCATCCACTGATGCTTTTTGTCACAAAATGCAGTTTTCAGCTCAGAAAGCTTGTTTCTGACATTCTAACAGCTCAATTGGAGCATTTCAGTAATGAACAGTGTTCTTTGTCAAAACTGAAATTCTCATCATCCACTGATGAACTATGTCACAAAATGCAGTTCTCAGCTCAGAAAGCTTGTTTCTGACATTCTAACAACTCAAATGGAGCATTTTAGTAATTATCAGTGTTCTTTGTCAAAACTGACATTCTCATCATCCACTGATGCTTTTTGTCACAAAATGCAGTTTTCAGCTCAGAAAGCTTGTTTCTGACATTCTAACAGCTCAATTAGAGCATTTTAGTAATGATCAGTGTTCTTTGTCAAAACTGACATTCTCATCATCCACTGATCCTTTTTGTCACAAAATGCAGTTTTCAGCTCAGAAAGCTTGTTTCTGACATTCTAACAGCTCAATTAGAGCATTTTAGTAATGAACAGTGTTCTTTGTCAAAACTGACATTCTCATCATCCACTGATGCACTTTGTCAAATAAATGCTGTTTTCAGCTCAGAAAGCTTGTTTCTGACATTCTAACAGCTCAATAGGAGCATTTTAGTAATGATCAGTGTTCTTTGTCAAAACTGACATTCTCATCATCCACTGATGCACTATGTCACAAAATGCAGTTCTCAGCTCAGAAAGCTTGTTTCTGACATTCTAACAGCTCAATTAGAGCATTTTAGCAATGATCAGTGTTCTTTGTCAAAAGTGACATTCTCATCATCCACTGATTCACTTTGTCACAAAATGCAGTTCTCAGCTCAGAAAGCTTGTTTCTGACATTCTAACAGCTCAATTAGAGCATTTTAGTAATGATCAGTGTTCTTTGTCAAAACTGACATTCTCATCATCCACTGATGCTTTTTGTCACAAAATGCAGTTTTCAGCTCAGAAAACTTGTTTCTGACATTCTAACAGCTCAATTGGAGCATTTCAGTAATGAACAGTGTTCTTTGTCAAAACTGAAATTCTCATCATCCACTGATGAACTATGTCACAAAATGCAGTTCTCAGCTCAGAAAGCTTGTTTCTGACATTCTAACAACTCAAATGGAGCATTTTAGTAATGATCAGTGTTCTTTGTCAAAACTGACATTCTCATCATCCACTGATGAACTATGTCACAAAATGCATTTCTCAGCTCAGAAAGCTTGTTTCTGACATTCTAACAGCTCAATTGGAGCATTTCAGTAATGATCAGTGTTGTTTGTCAATACTGACATTCTCATCATCCACTGATTGACTTTGTCACAAAATGCAGTTTTCAGCTCAGAAAGCTTGTTTCTGACATTCTAACAGCTCAATTAGAGCATTTTAGTAATGATCAGTGTTCTTTGTCAAAACTGACATTCTCATCATCCACTGATGCTTTTTGTCACAAAATGCAGTTTTCAGCTCAGAAAGCTTGTTTCTGACATTTTAACAGCTCAATTAGAGCATTTTAGTAATGAACAGTGTTCTTTGTCAAAACTGACATTCTCATCATCCACTGATGCTTTTTGTCACAAAATGCAGTTCTCAGCTCAGAAAGCTTGTTTCTGACATTCTAACAGCTCAATTAGAGCATTTTAGTAATGATCAGTGTTCTTTGTCAAAAGTGACATTCTCATCATCCACTGATTCACTTTGTCACAAAATGCAGTTCTCAGCTCAGAAAGCTTGTTTCTGACATTCTAACAGCTCAATTAGAGCATTTTAGTAATGAACAGTGTTCTTTGTCAAAACTGACATTCTCATCATCCACTGATGAACTATGTCACAAAATGCATTTCTCAGCTCAGAAAGCTTGTTTCTGACATTCTAACAGCTCAATTGGAGCATTTCAGTAATGAACAGTGTTGTTTGTCAATACTGACATTCTCATCATCCACTGATTGACTTTGTCACAAAATGCAGTTTTCAGCTCAGAAAGCTTGTTTCTGACATTCTAACAGCTCAATTAGAGCATTTTAGTAATGATCAGTGTTCTTTGTCAAAACTGACATTCTCATCATCCACTGATGCTTTTTGTCACAAAATGCAGTTTTCAGCTCAGAAAGCTTGTTTCTGACATTCTAACAGCTCAATTAGAGCATTTTAGTAATGATCAGTGTTCTTTGTCAAAACTGACATTCTCATCATCCACTGATGCTTTTTGTCACAAAATGCAGTTTTCAGCTCAGAAAGCTTGTTTCTGACATTCTAACAGCTCAATTAGAGCATTTTAGTAATGAACAGTGTTCTTTGTCAAAACTGACATTCTCATCATCCACTGATGCACTTTGTCAAATAAATGCTGTTTTCAGCTCAGAAAGCTTGTTTCTGACATTCTAACAGCTCAATAGGAGCATTTTAGTAATGATCAGTGTTCTTTGTCAAAACTGACATTCTCATCATCCACTGATGCACTATGTCACAAAATGCAGTTCTCAGCTCAGAAAGCTTGTTTCTGACATTCTAACAGCTCAATAGGAGCATTTTAGTAATGATCAGTGTTCTTTGTCAAAACTGACATTCTCATCATCCACTGATGCACTTTGTCACAAAATGCAGTTCTCAGCTCAGAAAGCTTGTTTCTGACATTCTAACAGCTCAATTAGAGCATTTTAGTAATGAACAGTGTTCTTTGTCAAAACTGACATTCTCATCATCCACTGATGAACTATGTCACAAAATGCATTTCTCAGCTCAGAAAGCTTGTTTCTGACATTCTAACAGCTCAATTGGAGCATTTCAGTAATGAACAGTGTTGTTTGTCAATACTGACATTCTCATCATCCACTGATTGACTTTGTCACAAAATGCAGTTTTCAGCTCAGAAAGCTTGTTTCTGACATTCTAACAGCTCAATTAGAGCATTTTAGTAATGATCAGTGTTCTTTGTCAAAACTGACATTCTCATCATCCACTGATGCTTTTTGTCACAAAATGCAGTTTTCAGCTCAGAAAGCTTGTTTCTGACATTCTAACAGCTCAATTAGAGCATTTTAGTAATGATCAGTGTTCTTTGTCAAAACTGACATTCTCATCATCCACTGATGCTTTTTGTCACAAAATGCAGTTTTCAGCTCAGAAAGCTTGTTTCTGACATTCTAACAGCTCAATTAGAGCATTTTAGTAATGAACAGTGTTCTTTGTCAAAACTGACATTCTCATCATCCACGGATGCTTTTTGTCACAAAATGCAGTTCTCAGCTCATAAAGCTTGTTTCTGACATTCTAACAGCTCAATTAGAGCATTTTAGTAATGAACAGTGTTCTTTGTCAAAACTGACATTCTCATCATCCACTGATGCACTTTGTCAAATAAATGCTGTTTTCAGCTCAGAAAGCTTGTTTCTGACATTCTAACAGCTCAATAGGAGCATTTTAGTAATGATCAGTGTTCTTTGTCAAAACTGACATTCTCATCATCCACTGATGCACTATGTCACAAAATGCAGTTCTCAGCTCAGAAAGCTTGTTTCTGACATTCTAACAGCTCAATTAGAGCATTTTAGCAATGATCAGTGTTCTTTGTCAAAAGTGACATTCTCATCATCCACTGATTCACTTTGTCACAAAATGCAGTTCTCAGCTCAGAAAGCTTGTTTCTGACATTCTAACAGCTCAATTAGAGCATTTTAGTAATGAACAGTGTTCTTTGTCAAAACTGACATTCTCATCATCCACTGATGAACTATGTCACAAAATGCATTTCTCAGCTCAGAAAGCTTGTTTCTGACATTCTAACAGCTCAATTGGAGCATTTCAGTAATGAACAGTGTTCTTTGTCAAAACTGACATTCTCATCATCCACTGATTCACTTTGTCACAAAATGCAGTTTTCAGCTCAGAAAGCTTGTTTCTGACATTCTAACAGCTCAATTAGAGCATTTTTGGTAATGATCAGTCTCTTTGTCAAAACTGACATTCTCATCATCCACTGATGCTTTTTGTCACAAAATGCAGTTTTCAGCTCAGAAAGCTTGTTTCTGACATTCTAACAGCTCAATTGGAGCATTTCAGTAATGAACAGTGTTCTTTGTCAAAACTGACATTCTCATCATCCACTGATGAACTATGTCACAAAATGCAGTTCTCAGCTCAGAAAGCTTGTTTCTGACATTCTAACAACTCAAATGGAGCATTTTAGTAATGATCAGTGTTCTTTGTCAAAACTGACATTCTCATCATCCACTGATGAACTATGTCACAAAATGCAGTTCTCAGCTCAGAAAGCTTGTTTCTGACATTCTAACAGCTCAATTGGAGCATTTTAGTAATGATCAGTGTTCTTTGTCAAAAGTGACATTCTCATCATCCACTGATTCACTTTGTCACAAAATGCAGTTCTCAGCTCAGAAAGCTTGTTTCTGACATTCTAACAGCTCAATTAGAGCATTTTTGGTAATGATCAGTCTCTTTGTCAAAACTGACATTCTCATCATCCACTGATGCTTTTTGTCACAAAATGCAGTTTTCAGCTCAGAAAGCTTGTTTCTGACATTCTAACAGCTCAATTGGAGCATTTCAGTAATGAACAGTGTTCTTTGTCAAAACTGACATTCTCATCATCCACTGATGAACTATGTCACAAAATGCAGTTCTCAGCTCAGAAAGCTTGTTTCTGACATTCTAACAACTCAAATGGAGCATTTTAGTAATGATCAGTGTTCTTTGTCAAAACTGACATTCTCATCATCCACTGATGAACTATGTCACAAAATGCAGTTCTCAGCTCAGAAAGCTTGTTTCTGACATTCTAACAGCTCAATTGGAGCATTTTAGTAATGATCAGTGTTCTTTGTCAAAAGTGACATTCTCATCATCCACTGATTCACTTTGTCACAAAATGCAGTTCTCAGCTCAGAAAGCTTGTTTCTGACATTCTAACAGCTCAATTAGAGCATTTTAGTAATGAACAGTGTTCTTTGTCAAAACTGACATTCTCATCATCCACTGATGAACTATGTCACAAAATGCATTTCTCAGCTCAGAAAGCTTGTTTCTGACATTCTAACAGCTCAATTGGAGCATTTCAGTAATGAACAGTGTTGTTTGTCAATACTGACATTCTCATCATCCACTGATTGACTTTGTCACAAAATGCAGTTTTCAGCTCAGAAAGCTTGTTTCTGACATTCTAACAGCTCAATTAGAGCATTTTAGTAATGATCAGTGTTCTTTGTCAAAACTGACATTCTCATCATCCACTGATGCCTTTTGTCACAAAATGCAGTTTTCAGCTCAGAAAGCTTGTTTCTGACATTCTAACAGCTCAATTAGAGCATTTTAGTAATGATCAGTGTTCTTTGTCAAAACTGACATTCTCATCATCCACTGATGCTTTTTGTCACAAAATGCAGTTTTCAGCTCAGAAAGCTTGTTTCTGACATTCTAACAGCTCAATTAGAGCATTTTAGTAATGAACAGTGTTCTTTGTCAAAACTGACATTCTCATCATCCACTGATGCACTTTGTCAAATAAATGCTGTTTTCAGCTCAGAAAGCTTGTTTCTGACATTCTAACAGCTCAATAGGAGCATTTTAGTAATGATCAGTGTTCTTTGTCAAAACTGACATTCTCATCATCCACTGATGCACTATGTCACAAAATGCAGTTCTCAGCTCAGAAAGCTTGTTTCTGACATTCTAACAGCTCAATTAGAGCATTTTAGCAATGATCAGTGTTCTTTGTCAAAAGTGACATTCTCATCATCCACTGATTCACTTTGTCACAAAATGCAGTTCTCAGCTCAGAAAGCTTGTTTCTGACATTCTAACAGCTCAATTAGAGCATTTTAGTAATGATCAGTGTTCTTTGTCAAAAGTGACATTCTCATCATCCACTGATTCACTTTGTCACAAAATGCAGTTCTCAGCTCAGAAAGCTTGTTTCTGACATTCTAACAGCTCAATTAGAGCATTTTAGTAATGAACAGTGTTCTTTGTCAAAACTGACATTCTCATCATCCACTGATGAACTATGTCACAAAATGCATTTCTCAGCTCAGAAAGCTTGTTTCTGACATTCTAACAGCTCAATTGGAGCATTTCAGTAATGAGCAGTGTTCTTTGTCAAAACTGACATTCTCATCATCCACTGATTCACTTTGTCACAAAATGCAGTTTTCAGCTCAGAAAGCTTGTTTCTGACATTCTAACAGCTCAATTAGAGCATTTTTGGTAATGATCAGTGTTCTTTGTCAAAACTGACATTCTCATCATCCACTGATGCTTTTTGTCACAAAATGCAGTTTTCAGCTCAGAAAGCTTGTTTCTGACATTCTAACAGCTCAATTGGAGCATTTCAGTAATGAACAGTGTTCTTTGTCAAAACTGACATTCTCATCATCCACTGATGAACTATGTCACAAAATGCAGTTCTCAGCTCAGAAAGCTTGTTTCTGACATTCTAACAACTCAAATGGAGCATTTTAGTAATGATCAGTGTTCTTTGTCAAAACTGACATTCTCATCATCCACTGATGCTTTTTGTCACAAAATGCAGTTCTCAGCTCAGAAAGCTTGTTTCTGACATTCTAACAGCTCAATTAGAGCATTTTAGTAATGAACAGTGTTCTTTGTCAAAACTGACATTCTCATCATCCACTGATGCACTTTGTCAAATAAATGCTGTTTTCAGCTCAGAAAGCTTGTTTCTGACATTCTAACAGCTCAATTGGAGCATTTTAGTAATGATCAGTGTTCTTTGTCAAAACTGACATTCTCATCATCCACTGATGAACTATGTCACAAAATGCAGTTCTCAGCTCAGAAAGCTTGTTTCTGACATTCTAACAGCTCAATTGGAGCATTTTAGTAATGATCAGTGTTCTTTGTCAAAACTGACATTCTCATCATCCACTGATGCACTATGTCACAAAATGCAGTTCTCAGCTCAGAAAGCTTGTTTCTGACATTCTAACAGCTCAATTAGAGCATTTTAGCAATGATCAGTGTTCTTTGTCAAAACTGACATTCTCATCATCCACTGATGCTTTTTGTCACAAAATGCAGTTTTCAGCTCAGAAAGCTTGTTTCTGACATTCTAACAGCTCAATTAGAGCATTTTAGTAATGAACAGTGTTCTTTGTCAAAACTGACATTCTCATCATCCACTGATGCTTTTTGTCACAAAATGCAGTTTTCAGCTCAGAAAGCTTGTTTCTGATATTTTAACAGCTCAATTAGAGCATTTTAGTAATGAACAGTGTTCTTTGTCAAAACTGACATTCTCATCATCCACTGATTCGCTTTGTCACAAAATGCAGTTCTCAGCTCAGAAAGCTTGTTTCTGACATTCTAACAGCTCAATTAGAGCATTTTAGTAATGATCAGTGTTCTTTGTCAAAAGTGACATTCTCATCATCCACTGATTCACTTTGTCACAAAATGCAGTTCTCAGCTCAGAAAGCTTGTTTCTGACATTCTAACAGCTCAATTAGAGCATTTTAGTAATGAACAGTGTTCTTTGTCAAAACTGACATTCTCATCATCCACTGATGAACTATGTCACAAAATGCATTTCTCAGCTCAGAAAGCTTGTTTCTGACATTCTAACAGCTCAATTGGAGCATTTCAGTAATGAACAGTGTTGTTTGTCAATACTGACATTCTCATCATCCACTGATTGACTTTGTCACAAAATGCAGTTTTCAGCTCAGAAAGCTTGTTTCTGACATTCTAACAGCTCAATTAGAGCATTTTAGTAATGATCAGTGTTCTTTGTCAAAACTGACATTCTCATCATCCACTGATGCTTTTTGTCACAAAATGCAGTTTTCAGCTCAGAAAGCTTGTTTCTGACATTCTAACAGCTCAATTAGAGCATTTTAGTAATGATCAGTGTTCTTTGTCAAAACTGACATTCTCATCATCCACTGATGCTTTTTGTCACAAAATGCAGTTTTCAGCTCAGAAAGCTTGTTTCTGACATTCTAACAGCTCAATTAGAGCATTTTAGTAATGAACAGTGTTCTTTGTCAAAACTGACATTCTCATCATCCACTGATGCACTTTGTCAAATAAATGCTGTTTTCAGCTCAGAAAGCTTGTTTCTGACATTCTAACAGCTCAATAGGAGCATTTTAGTAATGATCAGTGTTCTTTGTCAAAACTGACATTCTCATCATCCACTGATGCTTTTTGTCACAAAATGCAGTTCTCAGCTCAGAAAGCTTGTTTCTGACATTCTAACAGCTCAATTAGAGCATTTTAGTAATGAACAGTGTTCTTTGTCAAAACTGACATTCTCATCATCCACTGATGAACTATGTCACAAAATGCATTTCTCAGCTCAGAAAGCTTGTTTCTGACATTCTAACAGCTCAATTGGAGCATTTCAGTAATGAACAGTGTTGTTTGTCAATACTGACATTCTCATCATCCACTGATTGACTTTGTCACAAAATGCAGTTTTCAGCTCAGAAAGCTTGTTTCTGACATTCTAACAGCTCAATTAGAGCATTTTAGTAATGATCAGTGTTCTTTGTCAAAACTGACATTCTCATCATCCACTGATGCTTTTTGTCACAAAATGCAGTTTTCAGCTCAGAAAGCTTGTTTCTGACATTCTAACAGCTCAATTAGAGCATTTTAGTAATGATCAGTGTTCTTTGTCAAAACTGACATTCTCATCATCCACTGATGCTTTTTGTCACAAAATGCAGTTTTCAGCTCAGAAAGCTTGTTTCTGACATTCTAACAGCTCAATTAGAGCATTTTAGTAATGAACAGTGTTCTTTGTCAAAACTGGCATTCTCATCATCCACGGATGCTTTTTGTCACAAAATGCAGTTCTCAGCTCATAAAGCTTGTTTCTGACATTCTAACAGCTCTGTAGCAAAGTTCGTAAGAAGGGAAGGAAGGAGGCGGGAACCGGCGAACATTCAATAATAAAACTTTAATTAAATAAACAATAACGTAACTGACCGACAGCCACCTCACGGTAGACTGCCGGCCATAAAACATACACACACTAAACATATGTCCGGGCCCGGTCCTCTCTCGTCAACAGTCCTGCCGAACATCCATTTAAGCTCCCAATCTCCTCCGTGATAAGATGCGGGACCGGTGCGCGCACAGCTGATTGCACTTATCACTCACGCCACCGGCCCCGCGTCACGGCTCTCGTCCCGCCTTCCTCACCACATACCCCCATCACCCCTTACAGGCCGGGGGGCACCCCCGAGACTGTACCTACTCCCCCCCCGGGGAGCCAGTCTCGGAGTCGGCAGCGCCTGGGGGTATGCACCGGCGAGACGAAAGAACGGAGACGGGAGCCCCCGGAGCGACAGGGACGAGAGAGGGGAGAGAGGAAAAGAAAAAAAAAATGTCCGGTTCCCTGACACGCTGTCACTCGGTCCTCAGCCCAGCCGAGAGGCTCTTCCTCGCGGTGCGATGCGGTAGTGCTGGACGTCGGGGGGACGGCCCGATCCTCCTTCGCCTCCTGGCGGTTGGCGATGGCCCTCAGCGTGAGGGCAGCCAGCAGCGGGTCCCCCGTTTCCTGTTCCTCACCCTCATAGTTGTTGGACACAGGATTCCGGCCCACGGCCAACGGCGACGACCCCTCCGCTCCCTCCTTAAGGCCGCCATCCCACCTCGGCCCAGGAGCACGGCAGCGGGCTCTCCGTCCCAGCCGATTTTTCTTGCTCCAGCACCACCGCCTCGGGCAGCGCGCCGGCGGACGTCCCTTGTCCGCGCTGCCCGAACTCCTCCGCACCACGATGCCTCTCGGCAGCGAGGGCTCTTCGACAGCATGCCCCTCCTTCCTCCCGGGTTTCGGCACCAATGTAGCAAAGTTCGTAAGAAGGGAAGGAAGGAGGCGGGAACCGGCGAACATTCAATAATAAAACTTTAATTAAATAAACAATAACGTAACTGACCGACAGCCACCTCACGGTAGACTGCCGGCCATAAAACATACACACACTAAACATATGTCCGGGCCCGGTCCTCTCTCGTCAACAGTCCTGCCGAACATCCATTTAAGCTCCCAATCTCCTCCGTGATAAGATGCGGGACCGGTGCGCGCACAGCTGATTGCACTTATCACTCACGCCACCGGCCCCGCGTCACGGCTCTCGTCCCGCCTTCCTCACCACAAGCTCAATTAGAGCATTTTAGTAATGAACAGTGTTCTTTGTCAAAACTGACATTCTCATCATCCACTGATGCACTTTGTCAAATAAATGCTGTTTTCAGCTCAGAAAGCTTGTTTCTGACATTCTAACAGCTCAATAGGAGCATTTTAGTAATGATCAGTGTTCTTTGTCAAAACTGACATTCTCATCATCCACTGATGCACTATGTCACAAAATGCAGTTCTCAGCTCAGAAAGCTTGTTTCTGACATTCTAACAGCTCAATTAGAGCATTTTAGCAATGATCAGTGTTCTTTGTCAAAAGTGACATTCTCATCATCCACTGATTCACTTTGTCACAAAATGCAGTTCTCAGCTCAGAAAGCTTGTTTCTGACATTCTAACAGCTCAATTAGAGCATTTTAGTAATGATCAGTGTTCTTTGTCAAAAGTGACATTCTCATCATCCACTGATTCACTTTGTCACAAAATGCAGTTCTCAGCTCAGAAAGCTTGTTTCTGACATTCTAACAGCTCAATTAGAGCATTTTAGTAATGAACAGTGTTCTTTGTCAAAACTGACATTCTCATCATCCACTGATGAACTATGTCACAAAATGCATTTCTCAGCTCAGAAAGCTTGTTTCTGACATTCTAACAGCTCAATTGGAGCATTTCAGTAATGAACAGTGTTCTTTGTCAAAACTGACATTCTCATCATCCACTGATTCACTTTGTCACAAAATGCAGTTTTCAGCTCAGAAAGCTTGTTTCTGACATTCTAACAGCTCAATTAGAGCATTTTTGGTAATGATCAGTCTCTTTGTCAAAACTGACATTCTCATCATCCACTGATGCTTTTTGTCACAAAATGCAGTTTTCAGCTCAGAAAGCTTGTTTCTGACATTCTAACAGCTCAATTGGAGCATTTCAGTAATGAACAGTGTTCTTTGTCAAAACTGACATTCTCATCATCCACTGATGAACTATGTCACAAAATGCAGTTCTCAGCTCAGAAAGCTTGTTTCTGACATTCTAACAACTCAAATGGAGCATTTTAGTAATGATCAGTGTTCTTTGTCAAAACTGACATTCTCATCATCCACTGATGAACTATGTCACAAAATGCAGTTCTCAGCTCAGAAAGCTTGTTTCTGACATTCTAACAGCTCAATTGGAGCATTTTAGTAATGATCAGTGTTCTTTGTCAAAACTGACATTCTCATCATCCACTGATGAACTTTGTCACAAAATGCAGTTCTCAGCTCAGAAAGCTTGTTTCTGACATTCTAACAGCTCAATTAGAGCATTTTAGTAATGAACAGTGTTCTTTGTCAAAACTGACATTCTCATCATCCACTGATGCACTATGTCACAAAATGCAGTTCTCAGCTCAGAAAGCTTGTTTCTGACATTCTAACAGCTCAATTAGAGCATTTTAGCAATGATCAGTGTTCTTTGTCAAAAGTGACATTCTCATCATCCACTGATTCACTTTGTCACAAAATGCAGTTCTCAGCTCAGAAAGCTTGTTTCTGACATTCTAACAGCTCAATTAGAGCATTTAAGTAATGATCAGTGTTCTTTGTCAAAAGTGACATTCTCATCATCCACTGATTAACTTTGTCACAAAATGCAGTTCTCAGCTCAGAAAGCTTGTTTCTGACATTCTAACAGCTCAATTAGAGCATTTTAGTAATGAACAGTGTTCTTTGTCAAAACTGACATTCTCATCATCCACTGATGAACTATGTCACAAAATGCATTTCTCAGCTCAGAAAGCTTGTTTCTGACATTCTAACAGCTCAATTGGAGCATTTCAGTAATGAACAGTGTTCTTTGTCAAAACTGACATTCTCATCATCCACTGATTCACTTTGTCACAAAATGCAGTTTTCAGCTCAGAAAGCTTGTTTCTGATATTTTAACAGCTCAATTAGAGCATTTTAGTAATGAACAGTGTTCTTTGTCAAAACTGACATTCTCATCATCCACTGATGCACTTTGTCACAAAATGCAGTTCTCAGCTCAGAAAGCTTGTTTCTGACATTCTAACAGCTCAATTAGAGCCTTTTAGTAATGATCAGTGTTCTTTGTCAAAACTGACATTCTCATCATCCACTGATGCTGTTTGTCACAAAATGCAGTTTTCAGCTCAGAAAGCTTGTTTCTGACATTCTAACAGCTCAATTAGAGCATTTTAGTAATGAACAGTGTTCTTTGTCAAAACTGACATTCTCATCATCCACGGATGCTTTTTGTCACAAAATGCAGTTTTCAGCTCTGAAAGCTTGTTTCTGACATTCTAACAGCTCAATTAGAGCATTTTAGTAATGAACAGTGTTCTTTGTCAAAACTGACATTCTCATCATCCACGGATGCTTTTTGTCACAAAATGCAGTTTTCAGCTCAGAAAGCTTGTTTCTGACATTCTAACAGCTCAATTGGAGCATTTCAGTAATGAACAGTGTTCTTTGTCAAAACTGACATTCTCATCATCCACTGATGAACTATGTCACAAAATGCAGTTCTCAGCTCAGAAAGCTTGTTTCTGACATTCTAACAACTCAATTGGAGCATTTTAGTAATGATCAGTGTTCTTTGTCAAAACTGACATTCTCATCATCCACTGATGCTTTTTGTCACAAAATGCAGTTTTCAGCTCAGAAAGCTTGTTTCTGACATTCTAACAGCTCAATTAGAGCATTTTAGTAATGAACAGTGTTCTTTGTCAAAACTGACATTCTCATCATCCACGGATGCACTTTGTCACAAAATGCAGTTTTCAGCTCAGAAAGCTTGTTTCTGACATTCTAACAGCTCAATTGGAGCATTTCAGTAATGAACAGTGTTCTTTGTCAAAACTGACATTCTCATCATCCACTGATGAACTATGTCACAAAATGCAGTTCTCAGCTCAGAAAGCTTGTTTCTGACATTCTAACAACTCAATTAGAGCATTTTAGTAATGAACAGTGTTCTTTGTCAAAACTGACATTCTCATCATCCACTGATTCACTTTGTCACAAAATGCAGTTTTCAGCTCAGAAAGCTTGTTTCTGACATTCTAACAGCTCAATTAGAGCATTTTAGTAATGAACAGTGTTCTTTGTCAAAACTGACATTCTCATCATCCACTGATGAACTATGTCACAAAATGCAGTTCTCAGCTCAGAAAGCTTGTTTCTGACATTCTAACAGCTCAATTGGAGCATTTTAGTAATGATCAGTGTTCTTTGTCAAAACTGACATTCTCATCATCCACTGATGCTTTTTGTCACAAAATGCAGTTTTCAGCTCAGAAAGCTTGTTTCTGATATTTTAACAGCTCAATTAGAGCATTTTAGTAATGAACAGTGTTCTTTGTCAAAACTGACATTCTCATCATCCACTGATGCACTTGTCACAAAATGCAGTTTTATGCTCTGAAAGCTTGTTTCTGACATTCTAACAGCTCAATTAGAGCATTTTAGTAATGAACAGTGTTCTTTGTCAAAACTGACATTCTCATCATCCACTGATTCACTTTGTCACAAAATGCAGTTCTCAGCTCAGAAAGCTTGTTTCTGACATTCTAACAGCTCAATTGGAGCATTTTAGTAATGATCAGTGTTCTTTGTCAAAACTGACATTCTCATCATCCACTGATGCTTTTTGTCACAAAATGCAGTTCTCAGCTCAGAAAGCTTGTTTCTGACATTCTAACAGCTCAATTAGAGCCTTTTACTAATGAACAGTGTTCTTTGTCAAAACTGACATTCTCATCATCCACTGATGAACTATGTCACAAAATGCAGTTCTCAGCTCAGAAAGCTTGTTTCTGACATTCTAACAGCTCAATTGGAGCATTTTAGTAATGATCAGTGTTCTTTGTCAAAACTGACATTCTCATCATCCACTGATGAACTATGTCACAAAATGCAGTTCTCAGCTCAGAAAGCTTGTTTCTGACATTTTAGTAATGAACAGTGTTCTTTGTCAAAACTGACATTCTCATCATCCACTGATTCACGTTGTCACAAAATGCAGTTTTCAGCTCAGAAAGCTTGTTTCTGACATTCTAACAGCTCAATTAGAGCATTTTAGTAATGAACAGTGTTCTTTGTCAAAACTGACATTCTCATCATCCACTGATGAACTATGTCACAAAATGCAGTTCTCAGCTCAGAAAGCTTGTTTCTGACATTCTAACAGCTCAATTGGAGCATTTTAGTAATGATCAGTGTTCTTTGTCAAAACTGACATTCTCATCATCCACTGATGCTTTTTGTCACAAAATGCAGTTTTCAGCTCAGAAAGCTTGTTTCTGACATTCTAACAGCTCAATTAGAGCATTTTAGTAATGAACAGTGTTCTTTGTCAAAACTGACATTCTCATCATCCACGGATGCTTTTTGTCACAAAATGCAGTTTTCAGCTCAGAAAGCTTGTTTCTGACATTCTAACAGCTCAATTGGAGCATTTCAGTAATGAACAGTGTTCTTTGTCAAAACTGACATTCTCATCATCCACTGATGAACTATGTCACAAAATGCATTTCTCAGCTCAGAAAGCTTGTTTCTGACATTCTAACAGCTCAATTGGAGCATTTCAGTAATGAACAGTGTTCTTTGTCAAAACTGACATTCTCATCATCCACTGATTCACTTTGTCACAAAATGCAGTTTTCAGCTCAGAAAGCTTGTTTCTGACATTCTAACAGCTCAATTAGAGCATTTTTGGTAATGATCAGTCTCTTTGTCAAAACTGACATTCTCATCATCCACTGATGCTTTTTGTCACAAAATGCAGTTTTCAGCTCAGAAAGCTTGTTTCTGACATTCTAACAGCTCAATTGGAGCATTTCAGTAATGAACAGTGTTCTTTGTCAAAACTGACATTCTCATCATCCACTGATGAACTATGTCACAAAATGCAGTTCTCAGCTCAGAAAGCTTGTTTCTGACATTCTAACAACTCAAATGGAGCATTTTAGTAATGATCAGTGTTCTTTGTCAAAACTGACATTCTCATCATCCACTGATGAACTATGTCACAAAATGCAGTTCTCAGCTCAGAAAGCTTGTTTCTGACATTCTAACAGCTCAATTGGAGCATTTTAGTAATGATCAGTGTTCTTTGTCAAAACTGACATTCTCATCATCCACTGATGAACTTTGTCACAAAATGCAGTTCTCAGCTCAGAAAGCTTGTTTCTGACATTCTAACAGCTCAATTAGAGCATTTTAGTAATGAACAGTGTTCTTTGTCAAAACTGACATTCTCATCATCCACTGATGCACTATGTCACAAAATGCAGTTCTCAGCTCAGAAAGCTTGTTTCTGACATTCTAACAGCTCAATTAGAGCATTTTAGCAATGATCAGTGTTCTTTGTCAAAAGTGACATTCTCATCATCCACTGATTCACTTTGTCACAAAATGCAGTTCTCAGCTCAGAAAGCTTGTTTCTGACATTCTAACAGCTCAATTAGAGCATTTAAGTAATGATCAGTGTTCTTTGTCAAAAGTGACATTCTCATCATCCACTGATTAACTTTGTCACAAAATGCAGTTCTCAGCTCAGAAAGCTTGTTTCTGACATTCTAACAGCTCAATTAGAGCATTTTAGTAATGAACAGTGTTCTTTGTCAAAACTGACATTCTCATCATCCACTGATGAACTATGTCACAAAATGCATTTCTCAGCTCAGAAAGCTTGTTTCTGACATTCTAACAGCTCAATTGGAGCATTTCAGTAATGAACAGTGTTCTTTGTCAAAACTGACATTCTCATCATCCACTGATTCACTTTGTCACAAAATGCAGTTTTCAGCTCAGAAAGCTTGTTTCTGATATTTTAACAGCTCAATTAGAGCATTTTAGTAATGAACAGTGTTCTTTGTCAAAACTGACATTCTCATCATCCACTGATGCACTTTGTCACAAAATGCAGTTCTCAGCTCAGAAAGCTTGTTTCTGACATTCTAACAGCTCAATTAGAGCCTTTTAGTAATGATCAGTGTTCTTTGTCAAAACTGACATTCTCATCATCCACTGATGCTGTTTGTCACAAAATGCAGTTTTCAGCTCAGAAAGCTTGTTTCTGACATTCTAACAGCTCAATTAGAGCATTTTAGTAATGAACAGTGTTCTTTGTCAAAACTGACATTCTCATCATCCACGGATGCTTTTTGTCACAAAATGCAGTTTTCAGCTCTGAAAGCTTGTTTCTGACATTCTAACAGCTCAATTAGAGCATTTTAGTAATGAACAGTGTTCTTTGTCAAAACTGACATTCTCATCATCCACGGATGCTTTTTGTCACAAAATGCAGTTTTCAGCTCAGAAAGCTTGTTTCTGACATTCTAACAGCTCAATTGGAGCATTTCAGTAATGAACAGTGTTCTTTGTCAAAACTGACATTCTCATCATCCACTGATGAACTATGTCACAAAATGCAGTTCTCAGCTCAGAAAGCTTGTTTCTGACATTCTAACAACTCAATTGGAGCATTTTAGTAATGATCAGTGTTCTTTGTCAAAACTGACATTCTCATCATCCACTGATGCTTTTTGTCACAAAATGCAGTTTTCAGCTCAGAAAGCTTGTTTCTGACATTCTAACAGCTCAATTAGAGCATTTTAGTAATGAACAGTGTTCTTTGTCAAAACTGACATTCTCATCATCCACGGATGCACTTTGTCACAAAATGCAGTTTTCAGCTCAGAAAGCTTGTTTCTGACATTCTAACAGCTCAATTGGAGCATTTCAGTAATGAACAGTGTTCTTTGTCAAAACTGACATTCTCATCATCCACTGATGAACTATGTCACAAAATGCAGTTCTCAGCTCAGAAAGCTTGTTTCTGACATTCTAACAACTCAATTAGAGCATTTTAGTAATGAACAGTGTTCTTTGTCAAAACTGACATTCTCATCATCCACTGATTCACTTTGTCACAAAATGCAGTTTTCAGCTCAGAAAGCTTGTTTCTGACATTCTAACAGCTCAATTAGAGCATTTTAGTAATGAACAGTGTTCTTTGTCAAAACTGACATTCTCATCATCCACTGATGAACTATGTCACAAAATGCAGTTCTCAGCTCAGAAAGCTTGTTTCTGACATTCTAACAGCTCAATTGGAGCATTTTAGTAATGATCAGTGTTCTTTGTCAAAACTGACATTCTCATCATCCACTGATGCTTTTTGTCACAAAATGCAGTTTTCAGCTCAGAAAGCTTGTTTCTGATATTTTAACAGCTCAATTAGAGCATTTTAGTAATGAACAGTGTTCTTTGTCAAAACTGACATTCTCATCATCCACTGATGCACTTGTCACAAAATGCAGTTTTATGCTCTGAAAGCTTGTTTCTGACATTCTAACAGCTCAATTAGAGCATTTTAGTAATGAACAGTGTTCTTTGTCAAAACTGACATTCTCATCATCCACTGATTCACTTTGTCACAAAATGCAGTTCTCAGCTCAGAAAGCTTGTTTCTGACATTCTAACAGCTCAATTGGAGCATTTTAGTAATGATCAGTGTTCTTTGTCAAAACTGACATTCTCATCATCCACTGATGCTTTTTGTCACAAAATGCAGTTCTCAGCTCAGAAAGCTTGTTTCTGACATTCTAACAGCTCAATTAGAGCCTTTTACTAATGAACAGTGTTCTTTGTCAAAACTGACATTCTCATCATCCACTGATGAACTATGTCACAAAATGCAGTTCTCAGCTCAGAAAGCTTGTTTCTGACATTCTAACAGCTCAATTGGAGCATTTTAGTAATGATCAGTGTTCTTTGTCAAAACTGACATTCTCATCATCCACTGATGAACTATGTCACAAAATGCAGTTCTCAGCTCAGAAAGCTTGTTTCTGACATTTTAGTAATGAACAGTGTTCTTTGTCAAAACTGACATTCTCATCATCCACTGATTCACGTTGTCACAAAATGCAGTTTTCAGCTCAGAAAGCTTGTTTCTGACATTCTAACAGCTCAATTAGAGCATTTTAGTAATGAACAGTGTTCTTTGTCAAAACTGACATTCTCATCATCCACTGATGAACTATGTCACAAAATGCAGTTCTCAGCTCAGAAAGCTTGTTTCTGACATTCTAACAGCTCAATTGGAGCATTTTAGTAATGATCAGTGTTCTTTGTCAAAACTGACATTCTCATCATCCACTGATGCTTTTTGTCACAAAATGCAGTTTTCAGCTCAGAAAGCTTGTTTCTGACATTCTAACAGCTCAATTAGAGCATTTTAGTAATGAACAGTGTTCTTTGTCAAAACTGACATTCTCATCATCCACGGATGCTTTTTGTCACAAAATGCAGTTTTCAGCTCAGAAAGCTTGTTTCTGACATTCTAACAGCTCAATTGGAGCATTTCAGTAATGAACAGTGTTCTTTGTCAAAACTGACATTCTCATCATCCACTGATGAACTATGTCACAAAATGCAGTTCTCAGCTCAGAAAGCTTGTTTCTGACATTCTAACAACTCAATTGGAGCATTTTAGTAATGATCAGTGTTCTTTTTCAAACTGACATTCTCATCATCCACTGATGCTTTTTGTCACAAAATGCAGTTTTCAGCTCAGAAAGCTTGTTTCTGACATTCTAACAGCTCAATTAGAGCTTTTTAGTAATGAACAGTGTTCTTTGTCAAAACTGACATTCTCATCATCCACGGATGCACTTTGTCACAAAATGCAGTTTTCAGCTCAGAAAGCTTGTTTCTGACATTCTAACAGCTCAATTGGAGCATTTCAGTAATGAACAGTGTTCTTTGTCAAAACTGACATTCTCATCATCCACTGATGAACTATGTCACAAAATGCAGTTCTCAGCTCAGAAAGCTTGTTTCTGACATTCTAACAACTCAATTAGAGCATTTTAGTAATGAACAGTGTTCTTTGTCAAAACTGACATTCTCATCATCCACTGATGCACTTTGTCAAATAAACGCTGTTTTCAGCTCAGAAAGCTTGTTTCTGACATTCTAACAGCTCAATTGGAGCATTTTAGTAATGATCAGTGTTCTTTGTCAAAACTGACATTCTCATCATCCACTGATGCTTTTTGTCACAAAATGCAGTTTTCAGCTCAGAAAGCTTGTTTCTGACATTCTAACAGCTCAATTAGAGCATTTTAGTAATTAACAGTGTTCTTTGTCAAAACTGACATTCTCATCATCCACTGATGCTTTTTGTCACAAAATGCAGTTTTCAGCTCAGAAAGCTTGTTTCTGACATTCTAACAGCTCAATTAGAGCATTTTAGTAATGATCAGTGTTCTTTGTCAAAAGTGACATTCTCATCATCCACTGATTCACTTTGTCACAAAATGCAGTTCTCAGCTCAGAAAGCTTGTTTCTGACATTCTAACAGCTCAATTAGAGCATTTTAGTAATGAACAGTGTTCTTTGTCAAAACTGACATTCTCATCATCCACTGATGAACTATGTCACAAAATGCAGTTTTCAGCTCAGAAAGCTTGTTTCTGACATTCTAACAGCTCAATTAGAGCATTTTAGTAATGAACAGTGTTCTTTGTCAAAACTGACATTCTCATCATCCACTGATTCACGTTGTCACAAAATGCAGTTTTCAGCTCAGAAAGCTTGTTTCTGACATTCTAACAGCTCAATTAGAGCATTTTAGTAATGAACAGTGTTCTTTGTCAAAACTGACATTCTCATCATCCACTGATGAACTATGTCACAAAATGCAGTTCTCAGCTCAGAAAGCTTCTTTCTGACATTCTAACAGCTCAATTGGAGCATTTTAGTAATGATCAGTGTTCTTTGTCAAAACTGACATTCTCATCATCCACTGATGCACTTTGTCACAAAATGCAGTTCTCAGCTCAGAAAGCTTGTTTCTGACATTCTAACAGCTCAATTAGAGCATTTTAGTAATGATCAGTGTTCTTTGTCAAAACTGACATTCTCATCATCCACTGATGCTTTTTGTCACAAAATGCAGTTTTCAGCTCAGAAAGCTTGTTTCTGACATTCTAACAGCTCAATTAGAGCATTTTAGTAATGAACAGTGTTCTTTGTCAAAACTGACATTCTCATCATCCACGGATGCTTTTTGTCACAAAATGCAGTTTTCAGCTCAGAAAGCTTGTTTCTGACATTCTAACAGCTCAATTGGAGCATTTCAGTAATGAACAGTGTTCTTTGTCAAAACTGACATTCTCATCATCCACTGATGAACTATGTCACAAAATGCAGTTCTCAGCTCAGAAAGCTTGTTTCTGACATTCTAACAACTCAATTGGAGCATTTTAGTAATGATCAGTGTTCTTTGTCAAAACTGACATTCTCATCATCCACTGATGCTTTTTGTCACAAAATGCAGTTTTCAGCTCAGAAAGCTTGTTTCTGACATTCTAACAGCTCAATTAGAGCATTTTAGTAATGAACAGTGTTCTTTGTCAAAACTGACATTCTCATCATCCACGGATGCACTTTGTCACAAAATGCAGTTTTCAGCTCAGAAAGCTTGTTTCTGACATTCTAACAGCTCAATTGGAGCATTTCAGTAATGAACAGTGTTCTTTGTCAAAACTGACATTCTCATCATCCACTGATGAACTATGTCACAAAATGCAGTTCTCAGCTCAGAAAGCTTGTTTCTGACATTCTAACAACTCAATTAGAGCATTTTAGTAATGAACAGTGTTCTTTGTCAAAACTGACATTCTCATCATCCACTGATGCACTTTGTCAAATAAACGCTGTTTTCAGCTCAGAAAGCTTGTTTCTGACATTCTAACAGCTCAATTGGAGCATTTTAGTAATGATCAGTGTTCTTTGTCAAAACTGACATTCTCATCATCCACTGATGAACTATGTCACAAAATGCAGTTCTCAGCTCAGAAAGCTTGTTTCTGACATTCTAACAGCTCAATTGGAGCATTTTAGTAATGATCAGTGTTCTTTGTCAAAACTGACATTCTCATCATCCACTGATGAACTTTGTCACAAAATGCAGTTCTCAGCTCAGAAAGCTTGTTTCTGACATTCTAACAGCTCAATTAGAGCATTTTAGTAATGAACAGTGTTCTTTGTCAAAACTGACATTCTCATCATCCACTGATGCACTATGTCACAAAATGCAGTTCTCAGCTCAGAAAGCTTGTTTCTGACATTCTAACAGCTCAATTAGAGCATTTTAGTAATGATCAGTGTTCTTTGTCAAAAGTGACATTCTCATCATCCACTGATTCACTTTGTCACAAAATGCAGTTCTCAGCTCAGAAAGCTTGTTTCTGACATTCTAACAGCTCAATTAGAGCATTTTAGTAATGATCAGTGTTCTTTGTCAAAAGTGACATTCTCATTATCCACTGATTCACTTTGTCACAAAATGCAGTTCTCAGCTCAGAAAGCTTGTTTCTGACATTCTAACAGCTCAATTAGAGCATTTTAGTAATGAACAGTGTTCTTTGTCAAAACTGACATTCTCATCATCCACTGATGAACTATGTCACAAAATGCATTTCTCAGCTCAGAAAGCTTGTTTCTGACATTCTAACAGCTCAATTGGAGCATTTCAGTAATGAACAGTGTTCTTTGTCAAAACTGACATTCTCATCATCCACTGATTCACTTTGTCACAAAATGCATTTCTCAGCTCAGAAAGCTTGTTTCTGACATTCTAACAGCTCAATTAGAGCATTTTAGTAATGATTAGTGTTCTTTGTCAAAACTGACATTCTCATCATCCACTGATGCTTTTTGTCACAAAATGCAGTTTTCAGCTCAGAAAGCTTGTTTCTGACATCTTAACAGCTCAATTAGAGCATGTTAGTATTGAACAGTGTTCTTTGTCAAAACTGACATTCTCATCATCCACTGATGCACTTTGTCACAAAATGCAGTTTTATGCTCAGAAAGCTTGTTTCTGACATTCTAACAGCTCAATTAGAGCATTTTAGTAATGATCAGTGTTCTTTGTCAAAAGTGACATTCTCATCATCCACTGATTCACTTTGTCACAAAATGCAGTTCTCAGCTCAGAAAGCTTGTTTCTGACATTCTAACAGCTCAATTAGAGCATTTTAGTAATGAACAGTGTTCTTTGTCAAAACTGACATTCTCATCATCCACTGATGAACTATGTCACAAAATGCAGTTCTCAGCTCAGAAAGCTTGTTTCTGACATTCTAACAGCTCAATTAGAGCATTTTAGTAATGAACAGTGTTCTTTGTCAAAACTGACATTCTCATCATCCACTGATGAACTATGTCACAAAATGCAGTTCTCAGCTCAGAAAGCTTGTTTCTGACATTCTAACAGCTCAATTGGAGCATTTTAGTGATGATCAGTGTTCCTTGTCAAAACTGACATTCTCATCATCCACTGATTCACTTTGTCACAAAATGCAGTTTTCAGCTCAGAAAGCTTGTTTCTGACATTCTAACAGCTCAATTAGAGCATTTTAGTAATGAACAGTGTTCTTTGTCAAAACTGACATTCTCATCATCCACTGATGCATTTTGTCACAAAATGCAGTTTTCAGCTCAGAAAGCTTGTTTCTGACATTCTAACAGCTCAATTAGAGCATTTTAGTAATGAACAGTGTTCTTTGTCAAAACTGACATTCTCATCATCCACGGATGCACTTTGTCACAAAATGCAGTTTTCAGCTCAGAAAGCTTGTTTCTGACATTCTAACAGCTCAATTGGAGCATTTCAGTAATGAACAGTGTTCTTTGTCAAAACTGACATTCTCATCATCCACTGATGAACTATGTCACAAAATGCAGTTCTCAGCTCAGAAAGCTTGTTTCTGACATTCTAACAACTCAAATGGAGCATTTTAGTAATGATCAGTGTTCTTTGTCAAAACTGACATTCTCATCATCCACTGATGCTTTTTGTCACAAAATGCAGTTTTCAGCTCAGAAAGCTTGTTTCTGACATTCTAACAGCTCAATTAGAGCATTTTAGTAATGAACAGTGTTCTTTGTCAAAACTGACATTCTCACATCCACTGATGCACTTTGTCACAAAATGCAGTTTTATGCTCAGAAAGCTTGTTTCTGACATTCTAACAGCTCAATTAGAGCATTTTAGTAATGAACAGTGTTCTTTGTCAAAACTGACATTCTCATCATCCACTGATTCACTTTGTCACAAAATGCAGTTCTCAGCTCAGAAAGCTTGTTTCTGACATTCTAACAGCTCAATTAGAGCATTTTAGTAATGATCAGTGTTCTTTGTCAAAACTGACATTCTCATCATCCACTGATTCACTTTGTTACAAAATGCAGTTTTCAGCTCAGAAAGCTTGTTTCTGACATTCTAACAGCTCAATTAGAGCATTTTAGTAATGAACAGTGTTCTTTGTCAAAACTGACATTCTCATCATCCACTGATGCTTTTTGTCACAAAATGCAGTTCTCAGCTCATAAAGCTTGTTTCTGACATTCTAACAGCTCAATTAGAGCATTTTAGTAATGAACAGTGTTCTTTGTCAAAACTGACATTCTCATCATCCACTGATGCACTTTGTCAAATAAATGCTGTTTTCAGCTCAGAAAGCTTGTTTCTGACATTCTAACAGCTCAATAGGAGCATTTTAGTAATGATCAGTGTTCTTTGTCAAAACTGACATTCTCATCATCCAGTGATTCACTTTGTCACAAAATGCCGTTCTCAGCTCAGAAAGCTTGTTTCTGACATTCTAACAGCTCAATTAGAGCATTTTAGTAATGATCAGTGTTCTTTGTCAAAAGTGACATTCTCATCATCCACTGATTCACTTTGTCACAAAATGCAGTTCTCAGCTCAGAAAGCTTGTTTCTGACATTCTAACAGCTCAATTAGAGCATTTTAGTAATGAACAGTGTTCTTTGTCAAAACTGACATTCTCATCATCCACTGATGCTTTTTGTCACAAAATGAAGTTCTCAGCTCAGAAAGCTTGTTTCTGACATTCTAACAGCTCAATTGGAGCATTTTAGTAATGATCAGTGTTCTTTGTCAAAACTGACATTCTCATCATCCACTGATGCACTATGTCACAAAATGCAGTTCTCAGCTCAGAAAGCTTGTTTCTGACATTCTAACAGCTCAATTAGAGCATTTTAGCAATGATCAGTGTTCTTTGTCAAAAGTGACATTCTCATCATCCACTGATTCACTTTGTCACAAAATGCAGTTCTCAGCTCAGAAAGCTTGTTTCTGACATTCTAACAGCTCAATTAGAGCATTTTAGTAATGAACAGTGTTCTTTGTCAAAACTGACATTCTCATCATCCACTGATGAACTATGTCACAAAATGCATTTCTCAGCTCAGAAAGCTTGTTTCTGACATTCTAACAGCTCAATTGGAGCATTTCAGTAATGAACAGTGTTCTTTGTCAAAACTGACATTCTCATCATCCACTGATTCACTTTGTCACAAAATGCAGTTTTCAGCTCAGAAAGCTTGTTTCTGACATTCTAACAGCTCAATTAGAGCATTTTAGTAATGATCAGTGTTCTTTGTCAAAACTGACATTCTCATCATCCACTGATGCTTTTTGTCACAAAATGCAGTTCTCAGCTCAGAAAGATTGTTTCTGACATTCTAACAGCTCAATTAGAGCATTTTAGTAATGATCAGTGTTCTTTGTCAAAAGTGACATTCTCATCATCCACTGATTCACTTTGTCACAAAATGCAGTTCTCAGCTCAGAAAGCTTGTTTCTGACAATCTAACAGCTCAATTAGAGCATTTTAGTAATGAACAGTGTTCTTTGTCAAAACTGACATTCTCATCATCCACTGATGAACTATGTCACAAAATGCATTTCTCAGCTCAGAAAGCTTGTTTCTGACATTCTAACAGCTCAATTGGAGCATTTCAGTAATGAACAGTGTTCTTTGTCAAAACTGACATTCTCATCATCCACTGATTCACTTTGTCACCAAATGCAGTTTTCAGCTCAGAAAGCTTGTTTCTGACATTCTAACAGCTCAATTAGAGCATTTTAGTAATGATCAGTGTTCTTTGTCAAAACTGACATTCTCATCATCCACTGATGCTTTTTGTCACAAAATGCAGTTTTCAGCTCAGAAAGCTTGTTTCTGACATTCTAACAGCTCAATTAGAGCATTTTAGTAATGAACAGTGTTCTTTGTCAAAACTGACATTCTCATCATCCACTGATGCTTTTTGTCACAAAATGCAGTTTTCAGCTCAGAAAGCTTGTTTCTGATATTTTAACAGCTCAATTAGAGCATTTTAGTAATGAACAGTGTTCTTTGTCAAAACTGACATTCTCATCATCCACTGATGAACTATGTCACAAAATGCAGTTCTCAGCTCAGAAAGCTTGTTTCTGACATTCTAACAGCTCAATTAGAGCATTTTAGTAATGAACAGTGTTCTTTGTCAAAACTGACATTCTCATCATCCACTGATGAACTATGTCACAAAATGCAGTTCTCAGCTCAGAAAGCTTGTTTCTGACATTCTAACAGCTCAATTGGAGCATTTTAGTGATGATCAGTGTTCCTTGTCAAAACTGACATTCTCATCATCCACTGATTCACTTTGTCACAAAATGCAGTTTTCAGCTCAGAAAGCTTGTTTCTGACATTCTAACAGCTCAATTAGAGCATTTTAGTAATGATCAGTGTTCTTTGTCAAAACTGACATTCTCATCATCCACTGATGCTTTTTGTCACAAAATGCAGTTTTCAGCTCAGAAAGCTTGTTTCTGACATTCTAACAGCTCAATTAGAGCATTTTAGTAATGAACAGTGTTCTTTGTCAAAACTGACATTCTCATCATCCACTGATGCTTTTTGTCACAAAATGCAGTTTTCAGCTCAGAAAGCTTGTTTCTGACATTCTAACAGCTCAATTAGAGCATTTTAGTAATGATCAGTGTTCTTTGTCAAAACTGACATTCTCATCATCCACTGATGCTTTTTGTCACAAAATGCAGTTTTCAGCTCAGAAAGCTTGTTTCTGACATTCTAACAGCTCAATTAGAGCATTTTAGTAATGAACAGTGTTCTTTGTCAAAACTGACATTCTCATCATCCACGGATGCTTTTTGTCACAAAATGCAGTTCTCAGCTCATAAAGCTTGTTTCTGGCATTCTAACAGCTCAATTAGAGCATTTTAGTAATGAACAGTGTTCTTTGTCAAAACTGACATTCTCATCATCCACTGATGCACTTTGTCAAATAAATGCTGTTTTCAGCTCAGAAAGCTTGTTTCTGACATTCTAACAGCTCAATTAGAGCATTTTAGCAATGATCAGTGTTCTTTGTCAAAAGTGACATTCTCATCATCCACTGATTCACTTTGTCACAAAATGCAGTTCTCAGCTCAGAAAGCTTGTTTCTGACATTCTAACAGCTCAATTAGAGCATTTTAGTAATGATCAGTGTTCTTTGTCAAAAGTGACATTCTCATCATCCACTGATTCACTTTGTCACAAAATGCAGTTCTCAAATCAGAAAGCTTGTTTCTGACATTCTAACAGCTCAATTGGAGCATTTCAGTAATGAACAGTGTTCTTTGTCAAAACTGACATTCTCATCATCCACTGATTCACTTTGTCACAAAATGCAGTTTTCAGCTCAGAAAGCTTGTTTCTGACATTCTAACAGCTCAATTAGAGCATTTTAGTAATGATCAGTGTTCTTTGTCAAAACTGACATTCTCATCATCCACTGATGCTTTTTGTCACAAAATGCAGTTTTCAGCTCAGAAAGCTTGTTTCTGACATTCTAACAGCTCAATAGGAGCATTTTAGCAATGATCAGTGTTCTTTGTCAAAAGTGACATTCTCATCATCCACTGATTCACTTTGTCACAAAATGCAGTTCTCAGCTCAGAAAGCTTGTTTCTGACATTCTAACAGCTCAATTAGAGCATTTTAGTAATGATCAGTGTTCTTTGTCAAAAGTGACATTCTCATCATCCACTGATTCACTTTGTCACAAAATGCAGTTCTCAGCTCAGAAAGCTTGTTTCTGACATTCTAACAGCTCAATTAGAGCATTTTAGTAATGATCAGTGTTCTTTGTCAAAAGTGACATTATCATCATCCACTGATTCACTTTGTCACAAAATGCAGTTTTCAGCTCAGAAAGCTTGTTTCTGACATTCTAACAGCTCAATTAGAGCATTTTAGTAATGATCAGTGTTCTTTGTCAAAACTGACATTCTCATCATCCACTGATGCTTTTTGTCACAAAATGCAGTTTTCAGCTCAGAAAGCTTGTTTCTGACATTCTAACAGCTCAATTAGAGCATTTTAGTAATGATCAGTGTTCTTTGTCAAAACTGACATTCTCATCATCCACTGATGCTTTTTGTCACAAAATGCAGTTTTCAGCTCAGAAAGCTTGTTTCTGATATTTTAACAGCTCAATTAGAGCATTTTAGTAATGAACAGTGTTCTTTGTCAAAACTGACATTCTCATCATCCACTGATGCACTTTGTCAAATAAATGCTGTTTTCAGCTCAGAAAGCTTGTTTCTGACATTCTAACAGCTCAATAGGAGCATTTTAGTAATGATCAGTGTTCTTTGTCAAAACTGACATTCTCATCATCCACTGATGAACTATGTCACAAAATGCAGTTCTCAGCTCAGAAAGCTTGTTTCTGACATTCTAACAGCTCAATTGGAGCATTTTAGTAATGATCAGTGTTCTTTGTCAAAACTGACATTCTCATCATCCACTGATGCACTATGTCACAAAATGCAGTTCTCAGCTCAGAAAGCTTGTTTCTGACATTCTAACAACTCAATTGGAGCATTTTAGTAATGATCAGTGTTCTTTGTCAAAGCTGACATTCTCATCATCCACTGATGCTTTTTGTCACAAAATGCAGTTTTCAGCTCAGAAAGCTTGTTTCTGACATTCTAACAGCTCAATTAGAGCATTTTAGTAATGATCAGTGTTCTTTGTCAAAACTGACATTCTCATCATCCACTGATGCTTTTTGTCACAAAATGCAGTTTTCAGCTCAGAAAGCTTGTTTCTGACATTCTAACAACTCAATTAGAGCATTTTAGTAATGAACAGTGTTCTTTGTCAAAACTGACATTCTCATCATCCACTGATTCACTTTGTCACAAAATGCAGTTTTCAGCTCAGAAAGCTTGTTTCTGACATTCTAACAGCTCAATTAGAGCATTTTAGTAATGAACAGTGTTCTTTGTCAAAACTGACATTCTCATCATCCACTGATGCACTATGTCACAAAATGCAGTTCTCAGCTCAGAAAGCTTGTTTCTGACATTCTAACAGCTCAATTGGAGCATTTTAGTAATGATCAGTGTTCTTTGTCAAAACTGACATTCTCATCATCCACTGATGCTTTTTGTCACAAAATGCAGTTTTCAGCTCAGAAAGCTTGTTTCTGATATTTTAACAGCTCAATTAGAGCATTTTAGTAATGAACAGTGTTCTTTGTCAAAACTGACATTCTCATCATCCACTGATGCACTTTGTCACAAAATGCAGTTTTATGCTCTGAAAGCTTGTTTCTGACATTCTAACAGCTCAATTAGAGCATTTTAGTAATGAACAGTGTTCTTTGTCAAAACTGACATTCTCATCATCCACTGATTCACTTTGTCACAAAATGCAGTTCTCAGCTCAGAAAGCTTGTTTCTGACATTCTAACAGCTCAATTGGAGCATTTTAGTAATGATCAGTGTTCTTTGTCAAAACTGACATTCTCATCATCCACTGATGCTTTTTGTCACAAAATGCAGTTCTCAGCTCAGAAAGCTTGTTTCTGACATTCTAACAGCTCAATTAGAGCCTTTTACTAATGAACAGTGTTCTTTGTCAAAACTGACATTCTCATCATCCACTGATGAACTATGTCACAAAATGCAGTTCTCAGCTCAGAAAGCTTGTTTCTGACATTCTAACAGCTCAATTGGAGCATTTTAGTAATGATCAGTGTTCTTTGTCAAAACTGACATTCTCATCATCCACTGATGAACTATGTCACAAAATGCAGTTCTCAGCTCAGAAAGCTTGTTTCTGACATTTTAGTAATGAACAGTGTTCTTTGTCAAAACTGACATTCTCATCATCCACTGATTCACGTTGTCACAAAATTCAGTTTTCAGCTCAGAAAGCTTGTTTCTGACATTCTAACAGCTCAATTAGAGCATTTTAGTAATGAACAGTGTTCTTTGTCAAAACTGACATTCTCATCATCCACTGATGAACTATGTCACAAAATGCAGTTCTCAGCTCAGAAAGCTTGTTTCTGACATTCTAACAGCTCAATTGGAGCATTTTAGTAATGATCAGTGTTCTTTGTCAAAACTGACATTCTCATCATCCACTGATGCTTTTTGTCACAAAATGCAGTTTTCAGCTCAGAAAGCTTGTTTCTGACATTCTAACAGCTCAATTAGAGCATTTTAGTAATGAACAGTGTTCTTTGTCAAAACTGACATTCTCATCATCCACGGATGCTTTTTGTCACAAAATGCAGTTTTCAGCTCAGAAAGCTTGTTTCTGACATTCTAACAGCTCAATTGGAGCATTTCAGTAATGAACAGTGTTCTTTGTCAAAACTGACATTCTCATCATCCACTGATGAACTATGTCACAAAATGCAGTTCTCAGCTCAGAAAGCTTGTTTCTGACATTCTAACAACTCAATTGGAGCATTTTAGTAATGATCAGTGTTCTTTTTCAAACTGACATTCTCATCATCCACTGATGCTTTTTGTCACAAAATGCAGTTTTCAGCTCAGAAAGCTTGTTTCTGACATTCTAACAGCTCAATTAGAGCATTTTAGTAATGAACAGTGTTCTTTGTCAAAACTGACATTCTCATCATCCACGGATGCACTTTGTCACAAAATGCAGTTTTCAGCTCAGAAAGCTTGTTTCTGACATTCTAACAGCTCAATTGGAGCATTTCAGTAATGAACAGTGTTCTTTGTCAAAACTGACATTCTCATCATCCACTGATGAACTATGTCACAAAATGCAGTTCTCAGCTCAGAAAGCTTGTTTCTGACATTCTAACAGCTCAATTGGAGCATTTCAGTAATGAACAGTGTTCTTTGTCAAAACTGACATTCTCATCATCCACTGATGAACTATGTCACAAAATGCAGTTCTCAGCTCAGAAAGCTTGTTTCTGACATTCTAACAACTCAATTAGAGCATTTTAGTAATGAACAGTGTTCTTTGTCAAAACTGACATTCTCATCATCCACTGATGCACTTTGTCAAATAAACGCTGTTTTCAGCTCAGAAAGCTTGTTTCTGACATTCTAACAGCTCAATTGGAGCATTTTAGTAATGATCAGTGTTCTTTGTCAAAACTGACATTCTCATCATCCACTGATGAACTATGTCACAAAATGCAGTTCTCAGCTCAGAAAGCTTGTTTCTGACATTCTAACAGCTCAATTGGAGCATTTTAGTAATGATCAGTGTTCTTTGTCAAAAGTGACATTCTCATCATCCACTGATTCACTTTGTCACAAAATGCAGTTCTCAGCTCAGAAAGCTTGTTTCTGACATTCTAACAGCTCAATTATAGAGCATTTTAGTAATGAACAGTGTTCTTTGTCAAAACTGACATTCTCATCATCCACTGATGAACTATGTCACAAAATGCATTTCTCAGCTCAGAAAGCTTGTTTCTGACATTCTAACAGCTCAATTGGAGCATTTCAGTAATGAACAGTGTTCTTTGTCAAAACTGACATTCTCATCATCCACTGATTCACTTTGTCACAAAATGCAGTTTTCAGCTCAGAAAGCTTGTTTCTGACATTCTAACAGCTCAATTAGAGCATTTTAGTAATGATCAGTGTTCTTTGTGAAAACTGACATTCTCATCATCCACTGATGCTTTTTGTCACAAAATGCAGATTTCAGCTCAGAAAGCTTGTTTCTGACATCTTAACAGCTCAATTAGAGCATTTTAGTATTGAACAGTGTTCTTTGTCAAAACTGACATTCTCATCATCCACTGATGCTTTTTGTCACAAAATGCAGTTTTCAGCTCAGAAAGCTTGTTTCTGATATTTTAACAGCTCAATTAGAGCATTTTAGTAATGAACAGTGTTCTTTGTCAAAACTGACATTCTCATCATCCACTGATGCACTTTGTCACAAAATGCAGTTTTATGCTCAGAAAGCTTGTTTCTGACATTCTAACAGCTCAATTAGAGCATTTTAGTAATGATCAGTGTTCTTTGTCAAAAGTGACATTCTCATCATCCACTGATTCACTTTGTCACAAAATGCAGTTCTCAGCTCAGAATGCTTGTTTCTGACATTCTAACAGCTCAATTAGAGCATTTTAGTAATGAACAGTGTTCTTTGTCAAAACTGACATTCTCATCATCCACTGATGCACTTTGTCAAATAAATGCTGTTTTCAGCTCAGAAAGCTTGTTTCTGACATTCTAACAGCTCAATAGGAGCATTTTAGTAATGATCAGTGTTCTTTGTCAAAACTGACATTCTCATCATCCACTGATGAACTATGTCACAAAATGCAGTTCTCAGCTCAGAAAGCTTGTTTCTGACATTCTAACAGCTCAATTGGAGCATTTTAGTAATGATCAGTGTTCTTTGTCAAAACTGACATTCTCATCATCCACTGATGCACTATGTCACAAAATGCAGTTCTCAGCTCAGAAAGCTTGTTTCTGACATTCTACCAGCTCAATTAGAGCATTTTAGCAATGATCAGTGTTCTTTGTCAAAAGTGACATTCTCATCATCCACTGATTCACTTTGTCACAAAATGCAGTTCTCAGCTCAGAAAGCTTGTTTCTGACATTCTAACAGCTCAATTAGAGCATTTTAGTAATGATCAGTGTTCTTTGTCAAAAGTGACATTCTCATCATCCACTGATTCACTTTGTCACAAAATGCAGTTCTCAGCTCAGAAAGCTTGTTTCTGACATTCTAACAGCTCAATTAGAGCATTTTAGTAATGAACAGTGTTCTTTGTCAAAACTGACATTCTCATCATCCACTGATGAACTATGTCACAAAATGCATTTCTCAGCTCAGAAAGCTTGTTTCTGACATTCTAACAGCTCAATTGGAGCATTTCAGTAATGAACAGTGTTCTTTGTCAAAACTGACATTCTCATCATCCACTAATTCACTTTGTCACAAAATGCAGTTTTCAGCTCAGAAAGCTTGTTTCTGACATTCTAACAGCTCAATTAGAGCATTTTAGTAATGATCAGTGTTCTTTGTCAAAACTGACATTCTCATCATCCACTGATGCTTTTTGTCACAAAATGCAGTTTTCAGCTCAGAAAGCTTGTTTCTGACATTCTAACAGCTCAATTAGAGCATTTTAGAAATGAACAGTGTTCTTTGTCAAAACTGACATTCTCATCATCCACTGATGCTTTTTGTCACAAAATGCAGTTCTCAGCTCATAAAGCTTGTTTCTGACATTCTAACAGCTCAATTAGAGCATTTTAGTAATGAACAGTGTTCTTTGTCAAAACTGACATTCTCATCATCCACTGATGCACTTTGTCAAATAAATGCTGTTTTCAGCTCAGAAAGCTTGTTTCTGACATTCTAACAGCTCAATAGGAGCATTTTAGTAATGATCAGTGTTCTTTGTCAAAACTGACATTCTCATCATCCACTGATGAACTATGTCACAAAATGCAGTTCTCAGCTCAGAAAGCTTGTTTCTGACATTCTAACAACTCAATTAGAGCATTTTAGTAATGAACAGTGTTCTTTGTCAAAACTGACATTCTCATCATCCACTGATGCACTTTGTCAAATAAATGCTATTTTCAGCTCAGACAGCTTGTTTCTGACATTCTAACAGCTCAATTGGAGCATTTTAGTAATGATCAGTGTTCTTTGTCAAAACTGACATTCTCATCATCCACTGATGAACTATGTCACAAAATGCAGTTCTCAGCTCAGAAAGCTTGTTTCTGACATTCTAACAGCTCAATTGGAGCATTTTAGTAATGATCAGTGTTCTTTGTCAAAAGTGACATTCTCATCATCCACTGATTCACTTTGTCACAAAATGCAGTTCTCAGCTCAGAAAGCTTGTTTCTGACATTCTAACAGCTCAATTATAGAGCATTTTAGTAATGAACAGTGTTCTTTGTCAAAACTGACATTCTCATCATCCACTGATGAACTATGTCACAAAATGCATTTCTCAGCTCAGAAAGCTTGTTTCTGACATTCTAACAGCTCAATTGGAGCATTTCAGTAATGAACAGTGTTCTTTGTCAAAACTGACATTCTCATCATCCACTGATTCACTTTGTCACAAAATGCAGTTTTCAGCTCAGAAAGCTTGTTTCTGACATTCTAACAGCTCAATTAGAGCATTTTAGTAATGATCAGTGTTCTTTGTGAAAACTGACATTCTCATCATCCACTGATGCTTTTTGTCACAAAATGCAGATTTCAGCTCAGAAAGCTTGTTTCTGACATCTTAACAGCTCAATTAGAGCATTTTAGTATTGAACAGTGTTCTTTGTCAAAACTGACATTCTCATCATCCACTGATGCTTTTTGTCACAAAATGCAGTTTTCAGCTCAGAAAGCTTGTTTCAGATATTTTAACAGCTCAATTAGAGCATTTTAGTAATGAACAGTGTTCTTTGTCAAAACTGACATTCTCATCATCCACTGATGCACTTTGTCACAAAATGCAGTTTTATGCTCAGAAAGCTTGTTTCTGACATTCTAACAGCTCAATTAGAGCATTTTAGTAATGATCAGTGTTCTTTGTCAAAAGTGACATTCTCATCATCCACTGATTCACTTTGTCACAAAATGCAGTTCTCAGCTCAGAAAGCTTGTTTCTGACATTCTAACAGCTCAATTAGAGCATTTTAGTAATGAACAGTGTTCTTTGTCAAAACTGACATTCTCATCATCCACTGATGCACTTTGTCAAATAAATGCTGTTTTCAGCTCAGAAAGCTTGTTTCTGACATTCTAACAGCTCAATAGGAGCATTTTAGTAATGATCAGTGTTCTTTGTCAAAACTGACATTCTCATCATCCACTGATGAACTATGTCACAAAATGCAATTCTCAGCTCAGAAAGCTTGTTTCTGACATTCTAACAGCTCAATTGGAGCATTTTAGTAATGATCAGTGTTCTTTGTCAAAACTGACATTCTCATCATCCACTGATGCACTATGTCACAAAATGCAGTTCTCAGCTCAGAAAGCTTGTTTCTGACATTCTACCAGCTCAATTAGAGCATTTTAGCAATGATCAGTGTTCTTTGTCAAAAGTGACATTCTCATCATCCACTGATTCACTTTGTCACAAAATGCAGTTCTCAGCTCAGAAAGCTTTTTTCTGACATTCTAACAGCTCAATTAGAGCATTTTAGTAATGATCAGTGTTCTTTGTCAAAAGTGACATTCTCATCATCCACTGATTCACTTTGTCACAAAATGCAGTTCTCAGCTCAGAAAGCTTGTTTCTGACATTCTAACAGCTCAATTAGAGCATTTTAGTAATGAACAGTGTTCTTTGTCAAAACTGACATTCTCATCATCCACTGATGAACTATGTCACAAAATGCATTTCTCAGCTCAGAAAGCTTGTTTCTGACATTCTAACAGCTCAATTGGAGCATTTCAGTAATGAACAGTGTTCTTTGTCAAAACTGACATTCTCATCATCCACTGATTCACTTTGTCACAAAATGCAGTTTTCAGCTCAGAAAGCTTGTTTCTGACATTCTAACAGCTCAATTAGAGCATTTTAGTAATGATCAGTGTTCTTTGTCAAAACTGACATTCTCATCATCCACTGATGCTTTTTGTCACAAAATGCAGTTTTCAGCTCAGAAAGCTTGTTTCTGACATTCTAACAGCTCAATTAGAGCATTTTAGTAATGAACAGTGTTCTTTGTCAAAACTGACATTCTCATCATCCACTGATGCTTTTTGTCACAAAATGCAGTTCTCAGCTCATAAAGCTTGTTTCTGACATTCTAACAGCTCAATTAGAGCATTTTAGTAATGAACAGTGTTCTTTGTCAAAACTGACATTCTCATCATCCACTGATGCACTTTGTCAAATAAATGCTGTTTTCAGCTCAGAAAGCTTGTTTCTGACATTCTAACAGCTCAATTAGAGCATTTTAGCAATGATCAGTGTTCTTTGTCAAAAGTGACATTCTCATCATCCACTGATTCACTTTGTCACAAAATGCAGTTCTCAGCTCAGAAAGCTTGTTTCTGACATTCTAACAGCTCAATTAGAGCATTTTAGTAATGAACAGTGTTCTTTGTCAAAACTGACATTCTCATCATCCACTGGTGAACTTTGTCACAAAATGCAGTTTTCAGCTCAGAAAGCTTGTTTCTGACATTCTAACAGCTCAATTAGAGCATTTTAGTAATGAACAGTGTTCTTTGTCAAAACTGACATTCTCATCACCCACTGATGCTTTTTGTCACAAAATGCAGTTTTCAGCTCAGAAAGCTTGTTTCTGATATTTTAACAGCTCAATTAGAGCATTTTAGTAATGAACAGTGTTCTTTGTCAAAACTGACATTCTCATCATCCACTGATGAACTATGTCACAAAATGCAGTTCTCAGCTCAGAAAGCTTGTTTCTGACATTCTAACAGCTCAATTAGAGCATTTTAGTAATGAACAGTGTTCTTTGTCAAAACTGACATTCTCATCATCCACTGGTGAACTTTGTCACAAAATGCAGTTTTCAGCTCAGAAAGCTTGTTTCTGACATTCTAACAGCTCAATTAGAGCATTTTAGTAATGAACAGTGTTCTTTGTCAAAACTGACATTCTCATCATCCACTGATGCTTTTTGTCACAAAATGCAGTTTTCAGCTCAGAAAGCTTGTTTCTGATATTTTAACAGCTCAATTAGAGCATTTTAGTAATGAACAGTGTTCTTTGTCAAAACTGACATTCTCATCATCCACTGATGAACTATGTCACAAAATGCAGTTCTCAGCTCAGAAAGCTTGTTTCTGACATTCTAACAGCTCAATTAGAGCATTTTAGTAATGAACAGTGTTCTTTGTCAAAACTGACATTCTCATCATCCACTGATGAACTATGTCACAAAATGCAGTTCTCAGCTCAGAAAGCTTGTTTCTGACATTCTAACAGCTCAATTGGAGCATTTTAGTGATGATCAGTGTTCCTTGTCAAAACTGACATTCTCATCATCCACTGATTCACTTTGTCACAAAATGCAGTTTTCAGCTCAGAAAGCTTGTTTCTGACATTCTAACAGCTCAATTAGAGCATTTTAGTAATGAACAGTGTTCTTTGTCAAAACTGACATTCTCATCATCCACTGATGCTTTTTGTCACAAAATGCAGTTTTCAGCTCAGAAAGCTTGTTTCTGACATTCTAACAGCTCAATTAGAGCATTTTAGTAATGATCAGTGTTCTTTGTCAAAACTGACATTCTCATCATCCACTGATGCTTTTTGTCACAAAATGCAGTTTTCAGCTCAGAAAGCTTGTTTCTGACATTCTAACAGCTCAATTAGAGCATTTTAGTAATGAACAGTGTTCTTTGTCAAAACTGACATTCTCATCATCCACGGATGCTTTTTGTCACAAAATGCAGTTCTCAGCTCATAAAGCTTGTTTCTGACATTCTAACAGCTCAATTAGAGCATTTTAGTAATGAACAGTGTTCTTTGTCAAAACTGACATTCTCATCATCCACTGATGCACTTTGTCAAATAAATGCTGTTTTCAGCTCAGAAAGCTTGTTTCTGACATTCTAACAGCTCAATAGGAGCATTTTAGTAATGATCAGTGTTCTTTGTCAAAACTGACATTCTCATCATCCACTGATGAACTATGTCACAAAATGCAGTTCTCAGCTCAGAAAGCTTGTTTCTGACATTCTAACAGCTCAATTGGAGCATTTTAGTAATGATCAGTGTTCTTTGTCAAAACTGACATTCTCATCATCCACTGATGCACTATGTCACAAAATGCAGTTCTCAGCTCAGAAAGCTTGTTTCTGACATTCTAACAGCTCAATTAGAGCATTTTAGTAATGAACAGTGTTCTTTGTCAAAACTGACATTCTCATCATCCACTGATGAACTGTGTCACAAAATGCAGTTCTCAGCTCATAAAGCTTGTTTCTGACATTCTAACAGCTCAATTAGAGCATTTTAGTAATGAACAGTGTTCTTTGTCAAAACTGACATTCTCATCATCCACTGATGCACTTTGTCAAATAAATGCTGTTTTCAGCTCAGAAAGCTTGTTTCTGACATTCTAACAGCTCAATAGGAGCATTTTAGTAATGATCAGTGTTCTTTGTCAAAACTGACATTCTCATCATCCACTGATGAACTATGTCACAAAATGCAGTTCTCAGCTCAGAAAGCTTGTTTCTGACATTCTAACAGCTCAATTGGAGCATTTTAGTAATGATCAGTGTTCTTTGTCAAAACTGACATTCTCATCATCCACTGATGCACTATGTCACAAAATGCAGTTCTCAGCTCAGAAAGCTTGTTTCTGACATTCTAACAGCTCAATTAGAGCATTTTAGCAATGATCAGTGTTCTTTGTCAAAAGTGACATTCTCATCATCCACTGATTCACTTTGTCACAAAATGCAGTTCTCAGCTCAGAAAGCTTGTTTCTGACATTCTAACAGCTCAATTAGAGCATTTTAGTAATGATCAGTGTTCTTTGTCAAAAGTGACATTCTCATCATCCACTGATTCACTTTGTCACAAAATGCAGTTCTCAGCTCAGAAAGCTTGTTTCTGACATTCTAACAGCTCAATTAGAGCATTTTAGTAATGAACAGTGTTCTTTGTCAAAACTGACATTCTCATCATCCACTGATTCACTTTGTCACAAAATGCAGTTCTCAGCTCAGAAAGCTTGTTTCTGACATTCTAACGGCTCAATTAGAGCATTTTAGTAATGAACAGTGTTCTTTGTCAAAACTGACATTCTCATCATCCACTGATTCACTTTGTCACAAAATGCAGTTCTCAGCTCAGAAAGCTTGTTTCTGACATTCTAACGGCTCAATTAGAGCATTTTAGTAATGAACAGTGTTCTTTGTCAAAACTGACATTCTCATCATCCACTGATGAACTATGTCACAAAATGCATTTCTCAGCTCATAAAGCTTGTTTCTGACATTCTAACAGCTCAATTGGAGCATTTCAGTAATGAACAGTGTTCTTTGTCAAAACTGACATTCTCATCATCCACTGATTCACTTTGTCACAAAATGCAGTTTTCAGCTCAGAAAGCTTGTTTCTGACATTCTAACAGCTCAATTAGAGCATTTTAGTAATGAACAGTGTTCTTTGTCAAAACTGACATTCTCATCATCCACTGATGCACTATGTCACAAAATGCAGTTCTCAGCTCAGAAAGCTTGTTTCTGACATTCTAACAGCTCAATTAGAGCATTTTAGTAATGATCAGTGTTCTTTGTCAAAACTGACATTCTCATCATCCACTGATGCTTTTTGTCACAAAATGCAGTTTTCAGCTCAGAAAGCTTGTTTCTGACATTCTAACAGCTCAATTAGAGCATTTTAGTAATGAACAGTGTTCTTTGTCAAAACTGACATTCTCATCATCCACTGATGAACTATGTCACAAAATGCAGTTCTCAGCTCAGAAAGCTTGTTTCTGACATTCTAACAACTCAATTAGAGCATTTTAGTAATGAACAGTGTTCTTTGTCAAAACTGACATTCTCATCATCCACTGATGCTTTTTGTCACAAAATGCAGTTTTCAGCTCAGAAAGCTTGTTTCTGACATTCTAACAGCTCAATTAGAGCATTTTAGTAATTAACAGTGTTCTTTGTCAAAACTGACATTCTCATCATCCACTGATGCTTTTTGTCACAAAATGCAGTTTTCAGCTCAGAAAGCTTGTTTCTGACATTCTAACAGCTCAATTAGAGCATTTTAGTAATGATCAGTGTTCTTTGTCAAAAGTGACATTCTCATCATCCACTGATTCACTTTGTCACAAAATGCAGTTCTCAGCTCAGAAAGCTTGTTTCTGACATTCTAACAGCTCAATTAGAGCATTTTAGTAATGAACAGTGTTCTTTGTCAAAACTGACATTCTCATCATCCACTGATGAACTATGTCACAAAATGCAGTTTTCAGCTCAGAAAGCTTGTTTCTGACATTCTAACAGCTCAATTCGAGCATTTTAGTAATGAACAGTGTTCTTTGTCAAAACTGACATTCTCATCATCCACTGATGCTTTTTGTCACAAAATGCAGTTTTCAGCTCAGAAAGCTTGTTTCTGACATTCTAACAGCTCAATTAGAGCATTTTAGTAATGAACAGTGTTCTTTGTCAAAACTGACATTCTCATCATCCACTGATGAACTATGTCACAAAATGCAGTTCTCAGCTCAGAAAGCTTGTTTCTGACATTCTAACAGCTCAATTGGAGCATTTTAGTAATGATCAGTGTTCTTTGTCAAAACTGACATTCTCATCATCCACTGATGCTTTTTGTCACAAAATGCAGTTTTCAGCTCAGAAAGCTTGTTTCTGATATTTTAACAGCTCAATTAGAGCATTTTAGTAATGAACAGTGTTCTTTGTCAAAACTGACATTCTCATCATCCACTGATGCACTTTGTCACAAAATGCAGTTCTCAGCTCAGAAAGCTTGTTTCTGACATTCTAACAGCTCAATTAGATTATTTTAGTAATGATCAGTGTTCTTTGTCAAAACTGACATTCTCATCATCCACTGATGCTTTTTGTCACAAAATGCAGTTTTCAGCTCAGAAAGCTTGTTTCTGACATTCTAACAGCTCAATTAGAGCATTTTAGTAATGAACAGTGTTCTTTGTCAAAACTGACATTCTCATCATCCACGGATGCTTTTTGTCACAAAATGCAGTTTTCAGCTCAGAAAGCTTGTTTCTGACATTCTAACAGCTCAATTGGAGCATTTCAGTAATGAACAGTGTTCTTTGTCAAAACTGACATTCTCATCATCCACTGATGAACTATGTCACAAAATGCAGTTCTCAGCTCAGAAAGCTTGTTTCTGACATTCTAACAACTCAATTGGAGCATTTTAGTAATGATCAGTGTTCTTTGTCAAAACTGACATTCTCATCATCCACTGATGCTTTTTGTCACAAAATGCAGTTTTCAGCTCAGAAAGCTTGTTTCTGACATTCTAACAGCTCAATTAGAGCATTTTAGTAATGAACAGTGTTCTTTGTCAAAACTGACATTCTCATCATCCACGGATGCACTTTGTCACAAAATGCAGTTTTCAGCTCAGAAAGCTTGTTTCTGACATTCTAACAGCTCAATTGGAGCATTTCAGTAATGAACAGTGTTCTTTGTCAAAACTGACATTCTCATCATCCACTGATGAACTATGTCACAAAATGCAGTTCTCAGCTCAGAAAGCTTGTTTCTGACATTCTAACAACTCAATTAGAGCATTTTAGTAATGAACAGTGTTCTTTGTCAAAACTGACATTCTCATCATCCACTGATGCACTTTGTCAAATAAACGCTGTTTTCAGCTCAGAAAGCTTGTTTCTGACATTCTAACAGCTCAATTGGAGCATTTTAGTAATGATCAGTGTTCTTTGTCAAAACTGACATTCTCATCATCCACTGATGAACTATGTCACAAAATGCAGTTCTCAGCTCAGAAAGCTTGTTTCTGACATTCTAACAGCTCAATTGGAGCATTTTAGTAATGATCAGTGTTCTTTGTCAAAACTGACATTCTCATCATCCACTGATGCACTATGTCACAAAATGCAGTTCTCAGCTCAGAAAGCTTGTTTCTGACATTCTACCAGCTCAATTAGAGCATTTTAGCAATGATCAGTGTTCTTTGTCAAAAGTGACATTCTCATCATCCACTGATTCACTTTGTCACAAAATGCAGTTCTCAGCTCAGAAAGCTTGTTTCTGACATTCTAACAGCTCAATTAGAGCATTTTAGTAATGATCAGTGTTCTTTGTCAAAAGTGACATTCTCATCATCCACTGATTCACTTTGTCACAAAATGCAGTTCTCAGCTCAGAAAGCTTGTTTCTGACATTCTAACAGCTCAATTAGAGCATTTTAGTAATGAACAGTGTTCTTTGTCAAAACTGACATTCTCATCATCCACTGATGAACTATGTCACAAAATGCATTTCTCAGCTCAGAAAGCTTGTTTCTGACATTCTAACAGCTCAATTGGAGCATTTCAGTAATGAACAGTGTTCTTTGTCAAAACTGACATTCTCATCATCCACTGATTCACTTTGTCACAAAATGCAGTTTTCAGCTCAGAAAGCTTGTTTCTGACATTCTAACAGCTCAATTAGAGCATTTTAGTAATGATCAGTGTTCTTTGTCAAAACTGACATTCTCATCATCCACTGATGCTTTTTGTCACAAAATGCAGTTTTCAGCTCAGAAAGCTTGTTTCTGACATTCTAACAGCTCAATTAGAGCATTTTAGTAATGAACAGTGTTCTTTGTCAAAACTGACATTCTCATCATCCACTGATGCTTTTTGTCACAAAATGCAGTTCTCAGCTCATAAAGCTTGTTTCTGACATTCTAACAGCTCAATTAGAGCATTTTAGTAATGAACAGTGTTCTTTGTCAAAACTGACATTCTCATCATCCACTGATGCACTTTGTCAAATAAATGCTGTTTTCAGCTCAGAAAGCTTGTTTCTGACATTCTAACAGCTCAATTAGAGCATTTTAGCAATGATCAGTGTTCTTTGTCAAAAGTGACATTCTCATCATCCACTGATTCACTTTGTCACAAAATGCAGTTCTCAGCTCAGAAAGCTTGTTTCTGACATTCTAACAGCTCAATTAGAGCATTTTAGTAATGAACAGTGTTCTTTGTCAAAACTGACATTCTCATCATCCACTGGTGAACTTTGTCACAAAATGCAGTTTTCAGCTCAGAAAGCTTGTTTCTGACATTCTAACAGCTCAATTAGAGCATTTTAGTAATGAACAGTGTTCTTTGTCAAAACTGACATTCTCATCATCCACTGATGCTTTTTGTCACAAAATGCAGTTTTCAGCTCAGAAAGCTTGTTTCTGATATTTTAACAGCTCAATTAGAGCATTTTAGTAATGAACAGTGTTCTTTGTCAAAACTGACATTCTCATCATCCACTGATGAACTATGTCACAAAATGCAGTTCTCAGCTCAGAAAGCTTGTTTCTGACATTCTAACAGCTCAATTAGAGCATTTTAGTAATGAACAGTGTTCTTTGTCAAAACTGACATTCTCATCATCCACTGGTGAACTTTGTCACAAAATTCAGTTTTCAGCTCAGAAAGCTTGTTTCTGACATTCTAACAGCTCAATTAGAGCATTTTAGTAATGAACAGTGTTCTTTGTCAAAACTGACATTCTCATCATCCACGGATGCTTTTTGTCACAAAATGCAGTTCTCAGCTCATAAAGCTTGTTTCTGACATTCTAACAGCTCAATTAGAGCATTTTAGTAATGAACAGTGTTCTTTGTCAAAACTGACATTCTCATCATCCACTGATGCACTTTGTCAAATAAATGCTGTTTTCAGCTCAGAAAGCTTGTTTCTGACATTCTAACAGCTCAATAGGAGCATTTTAGTAATGATCAGTGTTCTTTGTCAAAACTGACATTCTCATCATCCACTGATGAACTATGTCACAAAATGCAGTTCTCAGCTCAGAAAGCTTGTTTCTGACATTCTAACAGCTCAATTGGAGCATTTTAGTAATGATCAGTGTTCTTTGTCAAAACTGACATTCTCATCATCCACTGATGCACTATGTCACAAAATGCAGTTCTCAGCTCAGAAAGCTTGTTTCTGACATTCTAACAGCTCAATTAGAGCATTTTAGTAATGAACAGTGTTCTTTGTCAAAACTGACATTCTCATCATCCACTGATGAACTATGTCACAAAATGCAGTTCTCAGCTCATAAAGCTTGTTTCTGACATTCTAACAGCTCAATTAGAGCATTTTAGTAATGAACAGTGTTCTTTGTCAAAACTGACATTCTCATCATCCACTGATGCACTTTGTCAAATAAATGCTGTTTTCAGCTCAGAAAGCTTGTTTCTGACATTCTAACAGCTCAATAGGAGCATTTTAGTAATGATCAGTGTTCTTTGTCAAAACTGACATTCTCATCATCCACTGATGAACTATGTCACAAAATGCAGTTCTCAGCTCAGAAAGCTTGTTTCTGACATTCTAACAGCTCAATTGGAGCATTTTAGTAATGATCAGTGTTCTTTGTCAAAACTGACATTCTCATCATCCACTGATGCACTATGTCACAAAATGCAGTTCTCAGCTCAGAAAGCTTGTTTCTGACATTCTAACAGCTCAATTGGAGCATTTTAGTAATGATCAGTGTTCTTTGTCAAAACTGACATTCTCATCATCCACTGATGCACTATGTCACAAAATGCAGTTCTCAGCTCAGAAAGCTTGTTTCTGACATTCTAACAGCTCAATTAGAGCATTTTAGCAATGATCAGTGTTCTTTGTCAAAAGTGACATTCTCATCATCCACTGATTCACTTTGTCACAAAATGCAGTTCTCAGCTCAGAAAGCTTGTTTCTGACATTCTAACAGCTCAATTAGAGCATTTTAGTAATGAACAGTGTTCTTTGTCAAAACTGACATTCTCATCATCCACTGATGCTTTTTGTCACAAAATGCAGTTTTCAGCTCAGAAAGCTTGTTTCTGACATTCTAACAGCTCAATTAGAGCATTTTAGTAATGATCAGTGTTCTTTGTCAAAACTGACATTCTCATCATCCACTGATGCTTTTTGTCACAAAATGCAGTTTTCAGCTCAGAAAGCTTGTTTCTGACATTCTAACAGCTCAATTAGAGCATTTTAGTAATGAACAGTGTTCTTTGTCAAAACTGACATTCTCATCATCCACGGATGCTTTTTGTCACAAAATGCAGTTCTCAGCTCATAAAGCTTGTTTCTGACATTCTAACAGCTCAATTAGAGCATTTTAGTAATGAACAGTGTTCTTTGTCAAAACTGACATTCTCATCATCCACTGATGCACTTTGTCAAATAAATGCTGTTTTCAGCTCAGAAAGCTTGTTTCTGACATTCCAACAGCTCAATAGGAGCATTTTAGTAATGATCAGTGTTCTTTGTCAAAACTGACATTCTCATCATCCACTGATGAACTATGTCACAAAATGCAGTTCTCAGCTCAGAAAGCTTGTTTCTGACATTCTAACAGCTCAATTGGAGCATTTTAGTAATGATCAGTGTTCTTTGTCAAAACTGACATTCTCATCATCCACTGATGCACTATGTCACAAAATGCAGTTCTCAGCTCAGAAAGCTTGTTTCTGACATTCTAACAGCTCAATTAGAGCATTTTAGTAATGAACAGTGTTCTTTGTCAAAACTGACATTCTCATCATCCACTGATGAACTATGTCACAAAATGCAGTTCTCAGCTCAGAAAGCTTGTTTCTGACATTCTAACAGCTCAATTGGAGCATTTTAGTAATGATCAGTGTTCTTTGTCAAAACTGACATTCTCATCATCCACTGATGCTTTTTGTCACAAAATGCAGTTCTCAGCTCAGAAAGCTTGTTTCTGACATTCTAACAGCTCAATTAGAGCCTTTTACTAATGAACAGTGTTCTTTGTCAAAACTGACATTCTCATCATCCACTGATGAACTATGTCACAAAATGCAGTTCTCAGCTCAGAAAGCTTGTTTCTGACATTCTAACAGCTCAATTGGAGCATTTTAGTAATGATCAGTGTTCTTTGTCAAAACTGACATTCTCATCATCCACTGATGAACTATGTCACAAAATGCAGTTCTCAGCTCAGAAAGCTTGTTTCTGACATTTTAGTAATGAACAGTGTTCTTTGTCAAAACTGACATTCTCATCATCCACTGATTCACGTTGTCACAAAATGCAGTTTTCAGCTCAGAAAGCTTGTTTCTGACATTCTAACAGCTCAATTAGAGCATTTTAGTAATGAACAGTGTTCTTTGTCAAAACTGACATTCTCATCATCCACTGATGAACTATGTCACAAAATGCAGTTCTCAGCTCAGAAAGCTTGTTTCTGACATTCTAACAGCTCAATTGGAGCATTTTAGTAATGATCAGTGTTCTTTGTCAAAACTGACATTCTCATCATCCACTGATGCTTTTTGTCACAAAATGCAGTTTTCAGCTCAGAAAGCTTGTTTCTGACATTCTAACAGCTCAATTAGAGCATTTTAGTAATGAACAGTGTTCTTTGTCAAAACTGACATTCTCATCATCCACGGATGCTTTTTGTCACAAAATGCAGTTTTCAGCTCAGAAAGCTTGTTTCTGACATTCTAACAGCTCAATTGGAGCATTTCAGTAATGAAGAGTGTTCTTTGTCAAAACTGACATTCTCATCATCCACTGATGAACTATGTCACAAAATGCAGTTCTCAGCTCAGAAAGCTTGTTTCTGACATTCTAACAACTCAATTGGAGCATTTTAGTAATGATCAGTGTTCTTTTTCAAACTGACATTCTCATCATCCACTGATGCTTTTTGTCACAAAATGCAGTTTTCAGCTCAGAAAGCTTGTTTCTGACATTCTAACAGCTCAATTAGAGCTTTTTAGTAATGAACAGTGTTCTTTGTCAAAACTGACATTCTCATCATCCACGGATGCACTTTGTCACAAAATGCAGTTTTCAGCTCAGAAAGCTTGTTTCTGACATTCTAACAGCTCAATTGGAGCATTTCAGTAATGAACAGTGTTCTTTGTCAAAACTGACATTCTCATCATCCACTGATGAACTATGTCACAAAATGCAGTTCTCAGCTCAGAAAGCTTGTTTCTGACATTCTAACAACTCAATTAGAGCATTTTAGTAATGAACAGTGTTCTTTGTCAAAACTGACATTCTCATCATCCACTGATGCACTTTGTCAAATAAACGCTGTTTTCAGCTCAGAAAGCTTGTTTCTGACATTCTAACAGCTCAATTGGAGCATTTTAGTAATGATCAGTGTTCTTTGTCAAAACTGACATTCTCATCATCCACTGATGAACTATGTCACAAAATGCAGTTCTCAGCTCAGAAAGCTTGTTTCTGACATTCTAACAGCTCAATTGGAGCATTTTAGTAATGAACAGTGTTCTTTGTCAAAACTGACATTCTCATCATCCACTGATGCTTTTTGTCACAAAATGCAGTTCTCAGCTCAGAAAGCTTGTTTCTGACATTCTAACAGCTCAATTAGAGCATTTTAGTAATGATCAGTGTTCTTTGTCAAAACTGACATTTTCATCATCCACTGATGAACTATGTCACAAAATGCAGTTCTCAGCTCAGAAAGCTTGTTTCTGACATTCTAACAGCTCAATTGGAGCATTTTAGTAATGATCAGTGTTCTTTGTCAAAACTGACATTCTCATCATCCACTGATGCACTATGTCACAAAATGCAGTTCTCAGCTCAGAAAGCTTGTTTCTGACATTCTAACAGCTCAATTAGAGCATTTTAGTAATGATCAGTGTTCTTTGTCAAAACTGACATTCTCATCATCCACTGATGCTTTTTGTCACAAAATGCAGTTTTCAGCTCAGAAAGCTTGTTTCTGACATTCTAACAGCTCAATTAGAGCATTTTAGTAATTAACAGTGTTCTTTGTCAAAACTGACATTCTCATCATCCACTGATGCTTTTTGTCACAAAATGCAGTTTTCAGCTCAGAAAGCTTGTTTCTGACATTCTAACAGCTCAATTAGAGCATTTTAGTAATGATCAGTGTTCTTTGTCAAAAGTGACATTCTCATCATCCACTGATTCACTTTGTCACAAAATGCAGTTCTCAGCTCAGAAAGCTTGTTTCTGACATTCTAACAGCTCAATTAGAGCATTTTAGTAATGAACAGTGTTCTTTGTCAAAACTGACATTCTCATCATCCACTGATGAACTATGTCACAAAATGCAGTTTTCAGCTCAGAAAGCTTGTTTCTGACATTCTAACAGCTCAATTAGAGCATTTTAGTAATGAACAGTGTTCTTTGTCAAAACTGACATTCTCATCATCCACTGATTCACGTTGTCACAAAATGCAGTTTTCAGCTCAGAAAGCTTGTTTCTGACATTCTAACAGCTCAATTAGAGCATTTTAGTAATGAACAGTGTTCTTTGTCAAAACTGACATTCTCATCATCCACTGATGAACTATGTCACAAAATGCAGTTCTCAGCTCAGAAAGCTTGTTTCTGACATTCTAACAGCTCAATTGGAGCATTTTAGTAATGATCAGTGTTCTTTGTCAAAACTGACATTCTCATCATCCACTGATGCACTTTGTCACAAAATGCAGTTCTCAGCTCAGAAAGCTTGTTTCTGACATTCTAACAGCTCAATTAGAGCATTTTAGTAATGATCAGTGTTCTTTGTCAAAACTGACATTCTCATCATCCACTGATGCTTTTTGTCACAAAATGCAGTTTTCAGCTCAGAAAGCTTGTTTCTGACATTCTAACAGCTCAATTAGAGCATTTTAGTAATGAACAGTGTTCTTTGTCAAAACTGACATTCTCATCATCCACGGATGCTTTTTGTCACAAAATGCAGTTTTCAGCTCAGAAAGCTTGTTTCTGACATTCTAACAGCTCAATTGGAGCATTTCAGTAATGAACAGTGTTCTTTGTCAAAACTGACATTCTCATCATCCACTGATGAACTATGTCACAAAATGCAGTTCTCAGCTCAGAAAGCTTGTTTCTGACATTCTAACAACTCAATTGGAGCATTTTAGTAATGATCAGTGTTCTTTGTCAAAACTGACATTCTCATCATCCACTGATGCTTTTTGTCACAAAATGCAGTTTTCAGCTCAGAAAGCTTGTTTCTGACATTCTAACAGCTCAATTAGAGCATTTTAGTAATGAACAGTGTTCTTTGTCAAAACTGACATTCTCATCATCCTCGGATGCACTTTGTCACAAAATGCAGTTTTCAGCTCAGAAAGCTTGTTTCTGACATTCTAACAGCTCAATTGGAGCATTTCAGTAATGAACAGTGTTCTTTGTCAAAACTGACATTCTCATCATCCACTGATGAACTATGTCACAAAATGCAGTTCTCAGCTCAGAAAGCTTGTTTCTGACATTCTAACAACTCAATTAGAGCATTTTAGTAATGAACAGTGTTCTTTGTCAAAACTGACATTCTCATCATCCACTGATGCACTTTGTCAAATAAACGCTGTTTTCAGCTCAGAAAGCTTGTTTCTGACATTCTAACAGCTCAATTGGAGCATTTTAGTAATGATCAGTGTTCTTTGTCAAAACTGACATTCTCATCATCCACTGATGAACTATGTCACAAAATGCAGTTCTCAGCTCAGAAAGCTTGTTTCTGACATTCTAACAGCTCAATTGGAGCATTTTAGTAATGATCAGTGTTCTTTGTCAAAACTGACATTCTCATCATCCACTGATGAACTTTGTCACAAAATGCAGTTTTCAGCTCAGAAAGCTTGTTTCTGACATTCTAACAGCTCAATTAGAGCATTTTAGTAATGAACAGTGTTCTTTGTCAAAAGTGACATTCTCATCATCCACTGATGCACTATGTCACAAAATGCAGTTCTCAGCTCAGAAAGCTTGTTTCTGACATTCTAACAGCTCAATTAGAGCATTTTAGTAATGATCAGTGTTCTTTGTCAAAACTGACATTCTCATCATCCACTGATGCTTTTTGTCACAAAATGCAGTTTTCAGCTCAGAAAGCTTGTTTCTGACATCTTAACAGCTCAATTAGAGCATTTTAGTATTGAACAGTGTTCTTTGTCAAAACTGACATTCTCATCATCCACTGATGCTTTTTGTCACAAAATGCAGTTTTCAGCTCAGAAAGCTTGTTTCTGATATTTTAACAGCTCAATTAGAGCATTTTAGTAATGAACAGTGTTCTTTGTCAAAACTGACATTCTCATCATCCACTGATGCACTTTGTCACAAAATGCAGTTTTATGCTCAGAAAGCTTGTTTCTGACATTCTAACAGCTCAATTAGAGCATTTTAGTAATGATCAGTGTTCTTTGTCAAAAGTGACATTCTCATCATCCACTGATTCACTTTGTCACAAAATGCAGTTCTCAGCTCAGAAAGCTTGTTTCTGACATTCTAACAGCTCAATTAGAGCATTTTAGTAATGAACAGTGTTCTTTGTCAAAACTGACATTCTCATCATCCACTGATGAACTATGTCACAAAATGCAGTTCTCAGCTCAGAAAGCTTGTTTCTGACATTCTAACAGCTCAATTAGAGCATTTTAGTAATGAACAGTGTTCTTTGTCAAAACTGACATTCTCATCATCCACTGATGAACTATGTCACAAAATGCAGTTCTCAGCTCAGAAAGCTTGTTTCTGACATTCTAACAGCTCAATTGGAGCATTTTAGTGATGATCAGTGTTCCTTGTCAAAACTGACATTCTCATCATCCACTGATTCACTTTGTCACAAAATGCAGTTTTCAGCTCAGAAAGCTTGTTTCTGACATTCTAACAGCTCAATTAGAGCATTTTAGTAATGAACAGTGTTCTTTGTCAAAACTGACATTCTCATCATCCACTGATGCATTTTGTCACAAAATGCAGTTTTCAGCTCAGAAAGCTTGTTTCTGACATTCTAACAGCTCAATTAGAGCATTTTAGTAATGAACAGTGTTCTTTGTCAAAACTGACATTCTCATCATCCACGGATGCACTTTGTCACAAAATGCAGTTTTCAGCTCAGAAAGCTTGTTTCTGACATTCTAACAGCTCAATTGGAGCATTTCAGTAATGAACAGTGTTCTTTGTCAAAACTGACATTCTCATCATCCACTGATTCACTATGTCACAAAATGCAGTTCTCAGCTCAGAAAGCTTGTTTCTGACATTCTAACAACTCAAATGGAGCATTTTAGTAATGATCAGTGTTCTTTGTCAAAACTGACATTCTCATCATCCACTGATGCTTTTTGTCACAAAATGCAGTTTTCAGCTCAGAAAGCTTGTTTCTGAAATTCTAACAGCTCAATTAGAGCATTTTAGTAATGAACAGTGTTCTTTGTCAAAACTGACATTCTCACATCCACTGATGCACTTTGTCACAAAATGCAGTTTTATGCTCAGAAAGCTTGTTTCTGACATTCTAACAGCTCAATTAGAGCATTTTAGTAATGAACAGTGTTCTTTGTCAAAACTGACATTCTCATCATCCACTGATTCACTTTGTCACAAAATGCAGTTCTCAGCTCAGAAAGCTTGTTTCTGACATTCTAACAGCTCAATTAGAGCATTTTAGTAATGATCAGTGTTCTTTGTCAAAACTGACATTCTCATCATCCACTGATTCACTTTGTTACAAAATGCAGTTTTCAGCTCAGAAAGCTTGTTTCTGACATTCTAACAGCTCAATTAGAGCATTTTAGTAATGAACAGTGTTCTTTGTCAAAACTGACATTCTCATCATCCACTGATGCTTTTTGTCACAAAATGAAGTTCTCAGCTCAGAAAGCTTGTTTCTGACATTCTAACAGCTCAATTGGAGCATTTTAGTAATGAACAGTGTTCTTTGTCAAAACTGACATTCTCATCATCCACTGATGCACTATGTCACAAAATGCAGTTCTCAGCTCAGAAAGCTTGTTTCTGACATTCTAACAGCTCAATTAGAGCATTTTAGCAATGATCAGTGTTCTTTGTCAAAAGTGACATTCTCATCATCCACTGATTCACTTTGTCACAAAATGCCGTTCTCAGCTCAGAAAGCTTGTTTCTGACATTCTAACAGCTCAATTAGAGCATTTTAGTAATGATCAGTGTTCTTTGTCAAAAGTGACATTCTCATCATCCACTGATTCACTTTGTCACAAAATGCAGTTCTCAGCTCAGAAAGCTTGTTTCTGACAATCTAACAGCTCAATTAGAGCATTTTAGTAATGAACAGTGTTCTTTGTCAAAACTGACATTCTCATCATCCACTGATGAACTATGTCACAAAATGCATTTCTCAGCTCAGAAAGCTTGTTTCTGACATTCTAACAGCTCAATTGGAGCATTTCAGTAATGAACAGTGTTCTTTGTCAAAACTGACATTCTCATCATCCACTGATTCACTTTGTCACAAAATGCAGTTTTCAGCTCAGAAAGCTTGTTTCTGACATTCTAACAGCTCAATTAGAGCATTTTAGTAATGATCAGTGTTCTTTGTCAAAACTGACATTCTCATCATCCACTGATGCTTTTTGTCACAAAATGCAGTTTTCAGCTCAGAAAGCTTGTTTCTGACATTCTAACAGCTCAATTAGAGCATTTTAGTAATGAACAGTGTTCTTTGTCAAAACTGACATTCTCATCATCCACTGATGCTTTTTGTCACAAAATGCAGTTTTCAGCTCAGAAAGCTTGTTTCTGATATTTTAACAGCTCAATTAGAGCATTTTAGTAATGAACAGTGTTCTTTGTCAAAACTGACATTCTCATCATCCACTGATGAACTATGTCACAAAATGCAGTTCTCAGCTCAGAAAGCTTGTTTCTGACATTCTAACAGCTCAATTAGAGCATTTTAGTAATGAACAGTGTTCTTTGTCAAAACTGACATTCTCATCATCCACTGATGAACTATGTCACAAAATGCAGTTCTCAGCTCAGAAAGCTTGTTTCTGACATTCTAACAGCTCAATTGGAGCATTTTAGTGATGATCAGTGTTCCTTGTCAAAACTGACATTCTCATCATCCACTGATTCACTTTGTCACAAAATGCAGTTTTCAGCTCAGAAAGCTTGTTTCTGACATTCTAACAGCTCAATTAGAGCATTTTAGTAATGATCAGTGTTCTTTGTCAAAACTGACATTCTCATCATCCACTGATGCTTTTTGTCACAAAATGCAGTTTTCAGCTCAGAAAGCTTGTTTCTGACATTCTAACAGCTCAATTAGAGCATTTTAGTAATGAACAGTGTTCTTTGTCAAAACTGACATTCTCATCATCCACTGATGCTTTTTGTCACAAAATGCAGTTTTCAGCTCAGAAAGCTTGTTTCTGACATTCTAACAGCTCAATTAGAGCATTTTAGTAATGATCAGTGTTCTTTGTCAAAACTGACATTCTCATCATCCACTGATGCTTTTTGTCACAAAATGCAGTTTTCAGCTCAGAAAGCTTGTTTCTGACATTCTAACAGCTCAATTAGAGCATTTTAGTAATGAACAGTGTTCTTTGTCAAAACTGACATTCTCATCATCCACGGATGCTTTTTGTCACAAAATGCAGTTCTCAGCTCATAAAGCTTGTTTCTGGCATTCTAACAGCTCAATTAGAGCATTTTAGTAATGAACAGTGTTCTTTGTCAAAACTGACATTCTCATCATCCACTGATGCACTTTGTCAAATAAATGCTGTTTTCAGCTCAGAAAGCTTGTTTCTGACATTCTAACAGCTCAATTAGAGCATTTTAGCAATGATCAGTGTTCTTTGTCAAAAGTGACATTCTCATCATCCACTGATGAACTATGTCACAAAATGCAGTTCTCAGCTCAGAAAGCTTGTTTCTGACATTCTAACAGCTCAATTGGAGCATTTCAGTAATGAACAGTGTTCTTTGTCAAAACTGACATTCTCATCATCCACTGATTCACTTTGTCACAAAATGCAGTTTTCAGCTCAGAAAGCTTGTTTCTGACATTCTAACAGCTCAATTAGAGCATTTTAGTAATGATCAGTGTTCTTTGTCAAAACTGACATTCTCATCATCCACTGATGCTTTTTGTCACAAAATGCAGTTTTCAGCTCAGAAAGCTTGTTTCTGACATTCTAACAGCTCAATAGGAGCATTTTAGCAATGATCAGTGTTCTTTGTCAAAAGTGACATTCTCATCATCCACTGATTCACTTTGTCACAAAATGCAGTTCTCAGCTCAGAAAGCTTGTTTCTGACATTCTAACAGCTCAATTAGAGCATTTTAGTAATGATCAGTGTTCTTTGTCAAAAGTGACATTATCATCATCCACTGATTCACTTTGTCACAAAATGCAGTTCTCAGCTCAGAAAGCTTGTTTCTGACATTCTAACAGCTCAATTAGAGCATTTTAGTAATGAACAGTGTTCTTTGTCAAAACTGACATTCTCATCATCCACTGATTCACTTTGTCACAAAATGCAGTTTTCAGCTCAGAAAGCTTGTTTCTGACATTCTAACAGCTCAATTAGAGCATTTTAGTAATGATCAGTGTTCTTTGTCAAAACTGACATTCTCATCATCCACTGATGCTTTTTGTCACAAAATGCAGTTTTCAGCTCAGAAAGCTTGTTTCTGACATTCTAACAGCTCAATTAGAGCATTTTAGTAATGATCAGTGTTCTTTGTCAAAACTGACATTCTCATCATCCACTGATGCTTTTTGTCACAAAATGCAGTTTTCAGCTCAGAAAGCTTGTTTCTGACATTCTAACAGCTCAATTAGAGCATTTTAGTAATGATCAGTGTTCTTTGTCAAAACTGACATTCTCATCATCCACTGATGCTTTTTGTCACAAAATGCAGTTTTCAGCTCAGAAAGCTTGTTTCTGATATTTTAACAGCTCAATTAGAGCATTTTAGTAATGAACAGTGTTCTTTGTCAAAACTGACATTCTCATCATCCACTGATGCACTTTGTCAAATAAATGCTGTTTTCAGCTCAGAAAGCTTGTTTCTGACATTCTAACAGCTCAATAGGAGCATTTTAGTAATGATCAGTGTTCTTTGTCAAAACTGACATTCTCATCATCCACTGATGAACTATGTCACAAAATGCAGTTCTCAGCTCAGAAAGCTTGTTTCTGACATTCTAACAGCTCAATTGGAGCATTTTAGTAATGATCAGTGTTCTTTGTCAAAACTGACATTCTCATCATCCACTGATGCACTATGTCACAAAATGCAGTTCTCAGCTCAGAAAGCTTGTTTCTGACATTCTAACAGCTCAATTAGAGCATTTTAGCAATGATCAGTGTTCTTTGTCAAAAGTGACATTCTCATCATCCACTGATTCACTTTGTCACAAAATGCAGTTCTCAGCTCAGAAAGCTTGTTTCTGACATTCTAACAGCTCAATTGGAGCATTTTAGTGATGATCAGTGTTCCTTGTCAAAACTGACATTCTCATCATCCACTGATTCACTTTGTCACAAAATGCAGTTTTCAGCTCAGAAAGCTTGTTTCTGACATTCTAACAGCTCAATTAGAGCATTTTAGTAATGATCAGTGTTCTTTGTCAAAACTGACATTCTCATCATCCACTGATGCTTTTTGTCACAAAATGCAGTTTTCAGCTCAGAAAGCTTGTTTCTGACATTCTAACAGCTCAATTAGAGCATTTTAGTAATGAACAGTGTTCTTTGTCAAAACTGACATTCTCATCATCCACTGATGCTTTTTGTCACAAAATGCAGTTTTCAGCTCAGAAAGCTTGTTTCTGACATTCTAACAGCTCAATTAGAGCATTTTAGTAATGATCAGTGTTCTTTGTCAAAACTGACATTCTCATCATCCACTGATGCTTTTTGTCACAAAATGCAGTTTTCAGCTCAGAAAGCTTGTTTCTGACATTCTAACAGCTCAATTAGAGCATTTTAGTAATGAACAGTGTTCTTTGTCAAAACTGACATTCTCATCATCCACGGATGCTTTTTGTCACAAAATGCAGTTCTCAGCTCATAAAGCTTGTTTCTGGCATTCTAACAGCTCAATTAGAGCATTTTAGTAATGAACAGTGTTCTTTGTCAAAACTGACATTCTCATCATCCACTGATGCACTTTGTCAAATAAATGCTGTTTTCAGCTCAGAAAGCTTGTTTCTGACATTCTAACAGTTCAATTAGAGCATTTTAGCAATGATCAGTGTTCTTTGTCAAAAGTGACATTCTCATCATCCACTGATTCACTTTGTCACAAAATGCAGTTCTCAGCTCAGAAAGCTTGTTTCTGACATTCTAACAGCTCAATTAGAGCATTTTAGTAATGATCAGTGTTCTTTGTCAAAAGTGACATTCTCATCATCCACTGATTCACTTTGTCACAAAATGCAGTTCTCAGCTCAGAAAGCTTGTTTCTGACATTCTAACAGCTCAATTGGAGCATTTCAGTAATGAACAGTGTTCTTTGTGAAAACTGACATTCTCATCATCCACTGATTCACTTTGTCACAAAATGCAGTTTTCAGCTCAGAAAGCTTGTTTCTGACATTCTAACAGCTCAATTAGAGCATTTTAGTAATGATCAGTGTTCTTTGTCAAAACTGACATTCTCATCATCCACTGATGCTTTTTGTCACAAAATGCAGTTTTCAGCTCAGAAAGCTTGTTTCTGACATTCTAACAGCTCAATAGGAGCATTTTAGCAATGATCAGTGTTCTTTGTCAAAAGTGACATTCTCATCATCCACTGATTCACTTTGTCACAAAATGCAGTTCTCAGCTCAGAAAGCTTGTTTCTGACATTCTAACAGCTCAATTAGAGCATTTTAGTAATGATCAGTGTTCTTTGTCAAAAGTGACATTCTCATCATCCACTGATTCACTTTGTCACAAAATGCAGTTCTCAGCTCAGAAAGCTTGTTTCTGACATTCTAACAGCTCAATTAGAGCATTTTAGTAATGAACAGTGTTCTTTGTCAAAACTGACATTCTCATCATCCACTGATTCACTTTGTCACAAAATGCAGTTTTCAGCTCAGAAAGCTTGTTTCTGACATTCTAACAGCTCAATTAGAGCATTTTAGTAATGATCAGTGTTCTTTGTCAAAACTGACATTCTCATCATCCACTGATGCTTTTTGTCACAAAATGCAGTTTTCAGCTCAGAAAGCTTGTTTCTGACATTCTAACAGCTCAATTAGAGCATTTTAGTAATGATCAGTGTTCTTTGTCAAAACTGACATTCTCATCATCCACTGATGCTTTTTGTCACAAAATGCAGTTTTCAGCTCAGAAAGCTTGTTTCTGATATTTTAACAGCTCAATTAGAGCATTTTAGTAATGAACAGTGTTCTTTGTCAAAACTGACATTCTCATCATCCACTGATGCACTTTGTCAAATAAATGCTGTTTTCAGCTCAGAAAGCTTGTTTCTGACATTCTAACAGCTCAATAGGAGCATTTTAGTAATGATCAGTGTTCTTTGTCAAAACTGACATTCTCATCATCCATTGATGAACTATGTCACAAAATGCAGTTCTCAGCTCAGAAAGCTTGTTTCTGACATTCTAACAGCTCAATTGGAGCATTTTAGTAATGATCAGTGTTCTTTGTCAAAACTGACATTCTCATCATCCACTGATGCACTATGTCACAAAATGCAGTTCTCAGCTCAGAAAGCTTGTTTCTGACATTCTAACAACTCAATTGGAGCATTTTAGTAATGATCAGTGTTCTTTGTCAAAGCTGACATTCTCATCATCCACTGATGCTTTTTGTCACAAAATGCAGTTTTCAGCTCAGAAAGCTTGTTTCTGACATTCTAACAGCTCAATTGGAGCATTTCAGTAATGAACAGTGTTCTTTGTCAAAACTGACATTCTCATCATCCACTGATGAACTATGTCACAAAATGCAGTTCTCAGCTCAGAAAGCTTGTTTCTGACATTCTAACAACTCAATTAGAGCATTTTAGTAATGAACAGTGTTCTTTGTCAGAACTGACATTCTCATCATCCACTGATTCACTTTGTCACAAAATGCAGTTTTCAGCTCAGAAAGCTTGTTTCTGACATTCTAACAGCTCAATTAGAGCATTTTAGTAATGAACAGTGTTCTTTGTCAAAACTGACATTCTCATCATCCACTGATGAACTATGTCACAAAATGCAGTTCTCAGCTCAGAAAGCTTGTTTCTGACATTCTAACAGCTCAATTGGAGCATTTTAGTAATGATCAGTGTTCTTTGTCAAAACTGACATTCTCATCATCCACTGATGCTTTTTGTCACAAAATGCAGTTTTCAGCTCAGAAAGCTTGTTTCTGATATTTTAACAGCTCAATTAGAGCATTTTAGTAATGAACAGTGTTCTTTGTCAAAACTGACATTCTCATCATCCACTGATGCACTTTGTCACAAAATGCAGTTTTATGCTCTGAAAGCTTGTTTCTGACATTCTAACAGCTCAATTAGAGCATTTTAGTAATGAACAGTGTTCTTTGTCAAAACTGACATTCTCATCATCCACTGATTCACTTTGTCACAAAATGCAGTTCTCAGCTCAGAAAGCTTGTTTCTGACATTCTAACAGCTCAATTGGAGCATTTTAGTAATGATCAGTGTTCTTTGTCAAAACTGACATTCTCATCATCCACTGATGCTTTTTGTCACAAAATGCAGTTCTCAGCTCAGAAAGCTTGTTTCTGACATTCTAACAGCTCAATTAGAGCCTTTTACTAATGAACAGTGTTCTTTGTCAAAACTGACATTCTCATCATCCACTGATGAACTATGTCACAAAATGCAGTTCTCAGCTCAGAAAGCTTGTTTCTGACATTCTAACAGCTCAATTGGAGCATTTTAGTAATGATCAGTGTTCTTTGTCAAAACTGACATTCTCATCATCCACTGATGAACTATGTCACAAAATGCAGTTCTCAGCTCAGAAAGCTTGTTTCTGACATTTTAGTAATGAACAGTGTTCTTTGTCAAAACTGACATTCTCATCATCCACTGATTCACGTTGTCACAAAATTCAGTTTTCAGCTCAGAAAGCTTGTTTCTGACATTCTAACAGCTCAATTAGAGCATTTTAGTAATGAACAGTGTTCTTTGTCAAAACTGACATTCTCATCATCCACTGATGAACTATCTCACAAAATGCAGTTCTCAGCTCAGAAAGCTTGTTTCTGACATTCTAACAGCTCAATTGGAGCATTTTAGTAATGATCAGTGTTCTTTGTCAAAACTGACATTCTCATCATCCACTGATGCTTTTTGTCACAAAATGCAGTTTTCAGCTCAGAAAGCTTGTTTCTGACATTCTAACAGCTCAATTAGAGCATTTTAGTAATGAACAGTGTTCTTTGTCAAAACTGACATTCTCATCATCCACGGATGCTTTTTGTCACAAAATGCAGTTTTCAGCTCAGAAAGCTTGTTTCTGACATTCTAACAGCTCAATTGGAGCATTTCAGTAATGAACAGTGTTCTTTGTCAAAACTGACATTCTCATCATCCACTGATGAACTATGTCACAAAATGCAGTTCTCAGCTCAGAAAGCTTGTTTCTGACATTCTAACAACTCAATTGGAGTATTTTAGTAATGATCAGTGTTCTTTTTCAAACTGACATTCTCATCATCCACTGATGCTTTTTGTCACAAAATGCAGTTTTCAGCTCAGAAAGCTTGTTTCTGACATTCTAACAGCTCAATTAGAGCATTTTAGTAATGAACAGTGTTCTTTGTCAAAACTGACATTCTCATCATCCACGGATGCACTTTGTCACAAAATGCAGTTTTCAGCTCAGAAAGCTTGTTTCTGACATTCTAACAGCTCAATTGGAGCATTTCAGTAATGAACAGTGTTCTTTGTCAAAACTGACATTCTCATCATCCACTGATGAACTATGTCACAAAATGCAGTTCTCAGCTCAGAAAGCTTGTTTCTGACATTCTAACAACTCAATTAGAGCATTTTAGTAATGAACAGTGTTCTTTGTCAAAACTGACATTCTCATCATCCACTGATGCACTTTGTCAAATAAACGCTGTTTTCAGCTCAGAAAGCTTGTTTCTGACATTCTAACAGCTCAATTGGAGCATTTTAGTAATGATCAGTGTTCTTTGTCAAAACTGACATTCTCATCATCCACTGATGAACTATGTCACAAAATGCAGTTCTCAGCTCAGAAAGCTTGTTTCTGACATTCTAACAGCTCAATTGGAGCATTTTAGTAATGATCAGTGTTCTTTGTCAAAAGTGACATTCTCATCATCCACTGATTCACTTTGTCACAAAATGCAGTTCTCAGCTCAGAAAGCTTGTTTCTGACATTCTAACAGCTCAATTATAGAGCATTTTAGTAATGAACAGTGTTCTTTGTCAAAACTGACATTCTCATCATCCACTGATGAACTATGTCACAAAATGCATTTCTCAGCTCAGAAAGCTTGTTTCTGACATTCTAACAGCTCAATTGGAGCATTTCAGTAATGAACAGTGTTCTTTGTCAAAACTGACATTCTCATCATCCACTGATTCACTTTGTCACAAAATGCAGTTTTCAGCTCAGAAAGCTTGTTTCTGACATTCTAACAGCTCAATTAGAGCATTTTAGTAATGATCAGTGTTCTTTGTGAAAACTGACATTCTCATCATCCACTGATGCTTTTTGTCACAAAATGCAGATTTCAGCTCAGAAAGCTTGTTTCTGACATCTTAACAGCTCAATTAGAGCATTTTAGTATTGAACAGTGTTCTTTGTCAAAACTGACATTCTCATCATCCACTGATGCTTTTTGTCACAAAATGCAGTTTTCAGCTCAGAAAGCTTGTTTCTGATATTTTAACAGCTCAATTAGAGCATTTTAGTAATGAACAGTGTTCTTTGTCAAAACTGACATTCTCATCATCCACTGATGCACTTTGTCACAAAATGCAGTTTTATGCTCAGAAAGCTTGTTTCTGACATTCTAACAGCTCAATTAGAGCATTTTAGTAATGATCAGTGTTCTTTGTCAAAAGTGATATTCTCATCATCCACTGATTCACTTTGTCACAAAATGCAGTTCTCAGCTCAGAATGCTTGTTTCTGACATTCTAACAGCTCAATTAGAGCATTTTAGTAATGAACAGTGTTCTTTGTCAAAACTGACATTCTCATCATCCACTGATGCACTTTGTCAAATAAACGCTATTTTCAGCTCAGACAGCTTGTTTCTGACATTCTAACAGCTCAATTGGAGCATTTTAGTAATGATCAGTGTTCTTTGTCAAAACTGACATTCTCATCATCCACTGATGAACTATGTCACAAAATGCAGTTCTCAGCTCAGAAAGCTTGTTTCTGACATTCTAACAGCTCAATTGGAGCATTTTAGTAATGATCAGTGTTCTTTGTCAAAAGTGACATTCTCATCATCCACTGATTCACTTTGTCACAAAATGCAGTTCTCAGCTCAGAAAGCTTGTTTCTGACATTCTAACAGCTCAATTATAGAGCATTTTAGTAATGAACAGTGTTCTTTGTCAAAACTGACATTCTCATCATCCACTGATGAACTATGTCACAAAATGCATTTCTCAGCTCAGAAAGCTTGTTTCTGACATTCTAACAGCTCAATTGGAGCATTTCAGTAATGAACAGTGTTCTTTGTCAAAACTGACATTCTCATCATCCACTGATTCACTTTGTCACAAAATGCAGTTTTCAGCTCAGAAAGCTTGTTTCTGACATTCTAACAGCTCAATTAGAGCATTTTAGTAATGATCAGTGTTCTTTGTGAAAACTGACATTCTCATCATCCACTGATGCTTTTTGTCACAAAATGCAGATTTCAGCTCAGAAAGCTTGTTTCTGACATCTTAACAGCTCAATTAGAGCATTTTAGTATTGAACAGTGTTCTTTGTCAAAACTGACATTCTCATCATCCACTGATGCACTTTGTCAAATAAATGCTGTTTTCAGCTCAGAAAGCTTGTTTCTGACATTCTAACAGCTCAATAGGAGCATTTTAGTAATGATCAGTGTTCTTTGTCAAAACTGACATTCTCATCATCCACTGATGAACTATGTCACAAAATGCAGTTCTCAGCTCAGAAAGCTTGTTTCTGACATTCTAACAGCTCAATTGGAGCATTTTAGTAATGATCAGTGTTCTTTGTCAAAACTGACATTCTCATCATCCACTGATGCACTATGTCACAAAATGCAGTTATCAGCTCAGAAAGCTTGTTTCTGACATTCTACCAGCTCAATTAGAGCATTTTAGCAATGATCAGTGTTCTTTGTCAAAAGTGACATTCTCATCATCCACTGATTCACTTTGTCACAAAATGCAGTTCTCAGCTCAGAAAGCTTGTTTCTGACATTCTAACAGCTCAATTAGAGCATTTTAGTAATGATCAGTGTTCTTTGTCAAAAGTGACATTCTCATCATCCACTGATTCACTTTGTCACAAAATGCAGTTCTCAGCTCAGAAAGCTTGTTTCTGACATTCTAACAGCTCAATTAGAGCATTTTAGTAATGAACAGTGTTCTTTGTCAAAACTGACATTCTCATCATCCACTGATGAACTATGTCACAAAATGCATTTCTCAGCTCAGAAAGCTTGTTTCTGACATTCTAACAGCTCAATTGGAGCATTTCAGTAATGAACAGTGTTCTTTGTCAAAACTGACATTCTCATCATCCACTGATTCACTTTGTCACAAAATGCAGTTTTCAGCTCAGAAAGCTTGTTTCTGACATTCTAACAGCTCAATTAGAGCATTTTAGTAATGATCAGTGTTCTTTGTCAAAACTGACATTCTCATCATCCACTGATGCTTTTTGTCACAAAATGCAGTTTTCAGCTCAGAAAGCTTGTTTCTGACATTCTAACAGCTCAATTAGAGCATTTTAGTAATGAACAGTGTTCTTTGTCAAAACTGACATTCTCATCATCCACTGATGCTTTTTGTCACAAAATGCAGTTCTCAGCTCATAAAGCTTGTTTCTGACATTCTAACAGCTCAATTAGAGCATTTTAGTAATGAACAGTGTTCTTTGTCAAAACTGACATTCTCATCATCCACTGATGCACTTTGTCAAATAAATGCTGTTTTCAGCTCAGAAAGCTTGTTTCTGACATTCTAACAGCTCAATTAGAGCATTTTAGCAATGATCAGTGTTCTTTGTCAAAAGTGACATTCTCATCATCCACTGATTCACTTTGTCACAAAATGCAGTTCTCAGCTCAGAAAGCTTGTTTCTGACATTCTAACAGCTCAATTAGAGCATTTTAGTAATGAACAGTGTTCTTTGTCAAAACTGACATTCTCATCATCCACTGGTGAACTTTGTCACAAAATGCAGTTTTCAGCTCAGAAAGCTTGTTTCTGACATTCTAACAGCTCAATTAGAGCATTTTAGTAATGAACAGTGTTCTTTGTCAAAACTGACATTCTCATCATCCACTGATGCTTTTTGTCACAAAATGCAGTTTTCAGCTCAGAAAGCTTGTTTCTGATATTTTAACAGCTCAATTAGAGCATTTTAGTAATGAACAGTGTTCTTTGTCAAAACTGACATTCTCATCATCCACTGATGAACTATGTCACAAAATGCAGTTCTCAGCTCAGAAAGCTTGTTTCTGACATTCTAACAGCTCAATTAGAGCATTTTAGTAATGAACAGTGTTCTTTGTCAAAACTGACATTCTCATCATCCACTGATGAACTATGTCACAAAATGCAGTTCTCAGCTCAGAAAGCTTGTTTCTGACATTCTAACAGCTCAATTGGAGCATTTTAGTGATGATCAGTGTTCCTTGTCAAAACTGACATTCTCATCATCCACTGATTCACTTTGTCACAAAATGCAGTTTTCAGCTCAGAAAGCTTGTTTCTGACATTCTAACAGCTCAATTAGAGCATTTTAGTAATGAACAGTGTTCTTTGTCAAAACTGACATTCTCATCATCCACTGATGCTTTTTGTCACAAAATGCAGTTTTCAGCTCAGAAAGCTTGTTTCTGACATTCTAACAGCTCAATTAGAGCATTTTAGTAATGATCAGTGTTCTTTGTCAAAACTGACATTCTCATCATCCACTGATGCTTTTTGTCACAAAATGCAGTTTTCAGCTCAGAAAGCTTGTTTCTGACATTCTAACAGCTCAATTAGAGCATTTTAGTAATGAACAGTGTTCTTTGTCAAAACTGACATTCTCATCATCCACGGATGCTTTTTGTCACAAAATGCAGTTCTCAGCTCATAAAGCTTGTTTCTGACATTCTAACAGCTCAATTAGAGCATTTTAGTAATGAACAGTGTTCTTTGTCAAAACTGACATTCTCATCATCCACTGATGCACTTTGTCAAATAAATGCTGTTTTCAGCTCAGAAAGCTTGTTTCTGACATTCTAACAGCTCAATAGGAGCATTTTAGTAATGATCAGTGTTCTTTGTCAAAACTGACATTCTCATCATCCACTGATGAACTATGTCACAAAATGCAGTTCACAGCTCAGAAAGCTTGTTTCTGACATTCTAACAGCTCAATTGGAGCATTTTAGTAATGATCAGTGTTCTTTGTCAAAACTGACATTCTCATCATCCACTGATGCACTATGTCACAAAATGCAGTTCTCAGCTCAGAAAGCTTGTTTCTGACATTCTAACAGCTCAATTAGAGCATTTTAGTAATGAACAGTGTTCTTTGTCAAAACTGACATTCTCATCATCCACTGATGAACTGTGTCACAAAATGCAGTTCTCAGCTCATAAAGCTTGTTTCTGACATTCTAACAGCTCAATTAGAGCATTTTAGTAATGAACAGTGTTCTTTGTCAAAACTGACATTCTCATCATCCACTGATGCACTTTGTCAAATAAATGCTGTTTTCAGCTCAGAAAGCTTGTTTCTGACATTCTAACAGCTCAATAGGAGCATTTTAGTAATGATCAGTGTTCTTTGTCAAAACTGACATTCTCATCATCCACTGATGAACTATGTCACAAAATGCAGTTCTCAGCTCAGAAAGCTTGTTTCTGACATTCTAACAGCTCAATTGGAGCATTTTAGTAATGATCAGTGTTCTTTGTCAAAACTGACATTCTCATCATCCACTGATGCACTATGTCACAAAATGCAGTTCTCAGCTCAGAAAGCTTGTTTCTGACATTCTAACAGCTCAATTAGAGCATTTTAGCAATGATCAGTGTTCTTTGTCAAAAGTGACATTCTCATCATCCACTGATTCACTTTGTCACAAAATGCAGTTCTCAGCTCAGAAAGCTTGTTTCTGACATTCTAACAGCTCAATTAGAGCATTTTAGTAATGATCAGTGTTCTTTGTCAAAAGTGACATTCTCATCATCCACTGATTCACTTTGTCACAAAATGCAGTTCTCAGCTCAGAAAGCTTGTTTCTGACATTCTAACAGCTCAATTAGAGCATTTTAGTAATGAACAGTGTTCTTTGTCAAAACTGACATTCTCATCATCCACTGATTCACTTTGTCACAAAATGCAGTTCTCAGCTCAGAAAGCTTGTTTCTGACATTCTAACGGCTCAATTAGAGCATTTTAGTAATGAACAGTGTTCTTTGTCAAAACTGACATTCTCATCATCCACTGATTCACTTTGTCACAAAATGCAGTTCTCAGCTCAGAAAGCTTGTTTCTGACATTCTAACGGCTCAATTAGAGCATTTTAGTAATGAACAGTGTTCTTTGTCAAAACTGACATTCTCATCATCCACTGATGAACTATGTCACAAAATGCATTTCTCAGCTCATAAAGCTTGTTTCTGACATTCTAACAGCTCAATTGGAGCATTTCAGTAATGAACAGTGTTCTTTGTCAAAACTGACATTCTCATCATCCACTGATTCACTTTGTCACAAAATGCAGTTTTCAGCTCAGAAAGCTTGTTTCTGACATTCTAACAGCTCAATTAGAGCATTTTAGTAATGAACAGTGTTCTTTGTCAAAACTGACATTCTCATCATCCACTGATGCACTATGTCACAAAATGCAGTTCTCAGCTCAGAAAGCTTGTTTCTGACATTCTAACAGCTCAATTAGAGCATTTTAGTAATGATCAGTGTTCTTTGTCAAAACTGACATTCTCATCATCCACTGATGCTTTTTGTCACAAAATGCAGTTTTCAGCTCAGAAAGCTTGTTTCTGACATTCTAACAGCTCAATTAGAGCATTTTAGTAATTAACAGTGTTCTTTGTCAAAACTGACATTCTCATCATCCACTGATGCTTTTTGTCACAAAATGCAGTTTTCAGCTCAGAAAGCTTGTTTCTGACATTCTAACAGCTCAATTAGAGCATTTTAGTAATGATCAGTGTTCTTTGTCAAAAGTGACATTCTCATCATCCACTGATTCACTTTGTCACAAAATGCAGTTCTCAGCTCAGAAAGCTTGTTTCTGACATTCTAACAGCTCAATTAGAGCATTTTAGTAATGAACAGTGTTCTTTGTCAAAACTGACATTCTCATCATCCACTGATTCACGTTGTCACAAAATGCAGTTTTCAGCTCAGAAAGCTTGTTTCTGACATTCTAACAGCTCAATTAGAGCATTTTAGTAATGAACAGTGTTCTTTGTCAAAACTGACATTCTCATCATCCACTGATGAACTATGTCACAAAATGCAGTTCTCAGCTCAGAAAGCTTGTTTCTGACATTCTAACAGCTCAATTGGAGCATTTTAGTAATGATCAGTGTTCTTTGTCAAAACTGACATTCTCATCATCCACTGATGCTTTTTGTCACAAAATGCAGTTTTCAGCTCAGAAAGCTTGTTTCTGATATTTTAACAGCTCAATTAGAGCATTTTAGTAATGAACAGTGTTCTTTGTCAAAACTGACATTCTCATCATCCACTGATGCACTTTGTCACAAAATGCAGTTCTCAGCTCAGAAAGCTTGTTTCTGACATTCTAACAGCTCAATTAGATTATTTTAGTAATGATCAGTGTTCTTTGTCAAAACTGACATTCTCATCATCCACTGATGCTTTTTGTCACAAAATGCAGTTTTCAGCTCAGAAAGCTTGTTTCTGACATTCTAACAGCTCAATTAGAGCATTTTAGTAATGAACAGTGTTCTTTGTCAAAACTGACATTCTCATCATCCACGGATGCTTTTTGTCACAAAATGCAGTTTTCAGCTCAGAAAGCTTGTTTCTGACATTCTAACAGCTCAATTGGAGCATTTCAGTAATGAACAGTGTTCTTTGTCAAAACTGACATTCTCATCATCCACTGATGAACTATGTCACAAAATGCAGTTCTCAGCTCAGAAAGCTTGTTTCTGACATTCTAACAACTCAATTGGAGCATTTTAGTAATGATCAGTGTTCTTTGTCAAAACTGACATTCTCATCATCCACTGATGCTTTTTGTCACAAAATGCAGTTTTCAGCTCAGAAAGCTTGTTTCTGACATTCTAACAGCTCAATTAGAGCATTTTAGTAATGAACAGTGTTCTTTGTCAAAACTGACATTCTCATCATCCACGGATGCACTTTGTCACAAAATGCAGTTTTCAGCTCAGAAAGCTTGTTTCTGACATTCTAACAGCTCAATTGGAGCATTTCAGTAATGAACAGTGTTCTTTGTCAAAACTGACATTCTCATCATCCACTGATGAACTATGTCACAAAATGCAGTTCTCAGCTCAGAAAGCTTGTTTCTGACATTCTAACAACTCAATTAGAGCATTTTAGTAATGAACAGTGTTCTTTGTCAAAACTGACATTCTCATCATCCACTGATGCACTTTGTCAAATAAACGCTGTTTTCAGCTCAGAAAGCTTGTTTCTGACATTCTAACAGCTCAATTGGAGCATTTTAGTAATGATCAGTGTTCTTTGTCAAAACTGACATTCTCATCATCCACTGATGAACTATGTCACAAAATGCAGTTCTCAGCTCAGAAAGCTTGTTTCTGACATTCTAACAGCTCAATTGGAGCATTTTAGTAATGATCAGTGTTCTTTGTCAAAACTGACATTCTCATCATCCACTGATGCACTATGTCACAAAATGCAGTTCTCAGCTCAGAAAGCTTGTTTCTGACATTCTACCAGCTCAATTAGAGCATTTTAGCAATGATCAGTGTTCTTTGTCAAAAGTGACATTCTCATCATCCACTGATTCACTTTGTCACAAAATGCAGTTCTCAGCTCAGAAAGCTTGTTTCTGACATTCTAACAGCTCAATTAGAGCATTTTAGTAATGATCAGTGTTCTTTGTCAAAAGTGACATTCTCATCATCCACTGATTCACTTTGTCACAAAATGCAGTTCTCAGCTCAGAAAGCTTGTTTCTGACATTCTAACGGCTCAATTAGAGCATTTTAGTAATGAACAGTGTTCTTTGTCAAAACTGACATTCTCATCATCCACGGATGCACTTTGTCACAAAATGCAGTTTTCAGCTCAGAAAGCTTGTTTCTGACATTCTAACAGCTCAATTGGAGCATTTCAGTAATGAACAGTGTTCTTTGTCAAAACTGACATTCTCATCATCCACTGATTCACTATGTCACAAAATGCAGTTCTCAGCTCAGAAAGCTTGTTTCTGACATTCTAACAACTCAAATGGAGCATTTTAGTAATGATCAGTGTTCTTTGTCAAAACTGACATTCTCATCATCCACTGATGCTTTTTGTCACAAAATGCAGTTTTCAGCTCAGAAAGCTTGTTTCTGACATTCTAACAGCTCAATTAGAGCATTTTAGTAATGAACAGTGTTCTTTGTCAAAACTGACATTCTCACATCCACTGATGCACTTTGTCACAAAATGCAGTTTTATGCTCAGAAAGCTTGTTTCTGACATTCTAACAGCTCAATTAGAGCATTTTAGTAATGAACAGTGTTCTTTGTCAAAACTGACATTCTCATCATCCACTGATTCACTTTGTCACAAAATGCAGTTCTCAGCTCAGAAAGCTTGTTTCTGACATTCTAACAGCTCAATTAGAGCATTTTAGTAATGATCAGTGTTCTTTGTCAAAACTGACATTCTCATCATCCACTGATTCACTTTGTTACAAAATGCAGTTTTCAGCTCAGAAAGCTTGTTTCTGACATTCTAACAGCTCAATTAGAGCATTTTAGTAATGAACAGTGTTCTTTGTCAAAACTGACATTCTCATCATCCACTGATGCTTTTTGTCACAAAATGAAGTTCTCAGCTCAGAAAGCTTGTTTCTGACATTCTAACAGCTCAATTGGAGCATTTTAGTAATGAACAGTGTTCTTTGTCAAAACTGACATTCTCATCATCCACTGATGCACTATGTCACAAAATGCAGTTCTCAGCTCAGAAAGCTTGTTTCTGACATTCTAACAGCTCAATTAGAGCATTTTAGCAATGATCAGTGTTCTTTGTCAAAAGTGACATTCTCATCATCCACTGATTCACTTTGTCACAAAATGCCGTTCTCAGCTCAGAAAGCTTGTTTCTGACATTCTAACAGCTCAATTAGAGCATTTTAGTAATGATCAGTGTTCTTTGTCAAAAGTGACATTCTCATCATCCACTGATTCACTTTGTCACAAAATGCAGTTCTCAGCTCAGAAAGCTTGTTTCTGACAATCTAACAGCTCAATTAGAGCATTTTAGTAATGAACAGTGTTCTTTGTCAAAACTGACATTCTCATCATCCACTGATGAACTATGTCACAAAATGCATTTCTCAGCTCAGAAAGCTTGTTTCTGACATTCTAACAGCTCAATTGGAGCATTTCAGTAATGAACAGTGTTCTTTGTCAAAACTGACATTCTCATCATCCACTGATTCACTTTGTCACAAAATGCAGTTTTCAGCTCAGAAAGCTTGTTTCTGACATTCTAACAGCTCAATTAGAGCATTTTAGTAATGATCAGTGTTCTTTGTCAAAACTGACATTCTCATCATCCACTGATGCTTTTTGTCACAAAATGCAGTTTTCAGCTCAGAAAGCTTGTTTCTGACATTCTAACAGCTCAATTAGAGCATTTTAGTAATGAACAGTGTTCTTTGTCAAAACTGACATTCTCATCATCCACTGATGCTTTTTGTCACAAAATGCAGTTTTCAGCTCAGAAAGCTTGTTTCTGATATTTTAACAGCTCAATTAGAGCATTTTAGTAATGAACAGTGTTCTTTGTCAAAACTGACATTCTCATCATCCACTGATGAACTATGTCACAAAATGCAGTTCTCAGCTCAGAAAGCTTGTTTCTGACATTCTAACAGCTCAATTAGAGCATTTTAGTAATGAACAGTGTTCTTTGTCAAAACTGACATTCTCATCATCCACTGATGAACTATGTCACAAAATGCAGTTCTCAGCTCAGAAAGCTTGTTTCTGACATTCTAACAGCTCAATTGGAGCATTTTAGTGATGATCAGTGTTCCTTGTCAAAACTGACATTCTCATCATCCACTGATTCACTTTGTCACAAAATGCAGTTTTCAGCTCAGAAAGCTTGTTTCTGACATTCTAACAGCTCAATTAGAGCATTTTAGTAATGATCAGTGTTCTTTGTCAAAACTGACATTCTCATCATCCACTGATGCTTTTTGTCACAAAATGCAGTTTTCAGCTCAGAAAGCTTGTTTCTGACATTCTAACAGCTCAATTAGAGCATTTTAGTAATGAACAGTGTTCTTTGTCAAAACTGACATTCTCATCATCCACTGATGCTTTTTGTCACAAAATGCAGTTTTCAGCTCAGAAAGCTTGTTTCTGACATTCTAACAGCTCAATTAGAGCATTTTAGTAATGATCAGTGTTCTTTGTCAAAACTGACATTCTCATCATCCACTGATGCTTTTTGTCACAAAATGCAGTTTTCAGCTCAGAAAGCTTGTTTCTGACATTCTAACAGCTCAATTAGAGCATTTTAGTAATGAACAGTGTTCTTTGTCAAAACTGACATTCTCATCATCCACGGATGCTTTTTGTCACAAAATGCAGTTCTCAGCTCATAAAGCTTGTTTCTGGCATTCTAACAGCTCAATTAGAGCATTTTAGTAATGAACAGTGTTCTTTGTCAAAACTGACATTCTCATCATCCACTGATGCACTTTGTCAAATAAATGCTGTTTTCAGCTCAGAAAGCTTGTTTCTGACATTCTAACAGCTCAATTAGAGCATTTTAGCAATGATCAGTGTTCTTTGTCAAAAGTGACATTCTCATCATCCACTGATGAACTATGTCACAAAATGCAGTTCTCAGCTCAGAAAGCTTGTTTCTGACATTCTAACAGCTCAATTGGAGCATTTCAGTAATGAACAGTGTTCTTTGTCAAAACTGACATTCTCATCATCCACTGATTCACTTTGTCACAAAATGCAGTTTTCAGCTCAGAAAGCTTGTTTCTGACATTCTAACAGCTCAATTAGAGCATTTTAGTAATGATCAGTGTTCTTTGTCAAAACTGACATTCTCATCATCCACTGATGCTTTTTGTCACAAAATGCAGTTTTCAGCTCAGAAAGCTTGTTTCTGACATTCTAACAGCTCAATAGGAGCATTTTAGCAATGATCAGTGTTCTTTGTCAAAAGTGACATTCTCATCATCCACTGATTCACTTTGTCACAAAATGCAGTTCTCAGCTCAGAAAGCTTGTTTCTGACATTCTAACAGCTCAATTAGAGCATTTTAGTAATGATCAGTGTTCTTTGTCAAAAGTGACATTATCATCATCCACTGATTCACTTTGTCACAAAATGCAGTTCTCAGCTCAGAAAGCTTGTTTCTGACATTCTAACAGCTCAATTAGAGCATTTTAGTAATGAACAGTGTTCTTTGTCAAAACTGACATTCTCATCATCCACTGATTCACTTTGTCACAAAATGCAGTTTTCAGCTCAGAAAGCTTGTTTCTGACATTCTAACAGCTCAATTAGAGCATTTTAGTAATGATCAGTGTTCTTTGTCAAAACTGACATTCTCATCATCCACTGATGCTTTTTGTCACAAAATGCAGTTTTCAGCTCAGAAAGCTTGTTTCTGACATTCTAACAGCTCAATTAGAGCATTTTAGTAATGATCAGTGTTCTTTGTCAAAACTGACATTCTCATCATCCACTGATGCTTTTTGTCACAAAATGCAGTTTTCAGCTCAGAAAGCTTGTTTCTGACATTCTAACAGCTCAATTAGAGCATTTTAGTAATGATCAGTGTTCTTTGTCAAAACTGACATTCTCATCATCCACTGATGCTTTTTGTCACAAAATGCAGTTTTCAGCTCAGAAAGCTTGTTTCTGATATTTTAACAGCTCAATTAGAGCATTTTAGTAATGAACAGTGTTCTTTGTCAAAACTGACATTCTCATCATCCACTGATGCACTTTGTCAAATAAATGCTGTTTTCAGCTCAGAAAGCTTGTTTCTGACATTCTAACAGCTCAATAGGAGCATTTTAGTAATGATCAGTGTTCTTTGTCAAAACTGACATTCTCATCATCCACTGATGAACTATGTCACAAAATGCAGTTCTCAGCTCAGAAAGCTTGTTTCTGACATTCTAACAGCTCAATTGGAGCATTTTAGTAATGATCAGTGTTCTTTGTCAAAACTGACATTCTCATCATCCACTGATGCACTATGTCACAAAATGCAGTTCTCAGCTCAGAAAGCTTGTTTCTGACATTCTAACAGCTCAATTAGAGCATTTTAGCAATGATCAGTGTTCTTTGTCAAAAGTGACATTCTCATCATCCACTGATTCACTTTGTCACAAAATGCAGTTCTCAGCTCAGAAAGCTTGTTTCTGACATTCTAACAGCTCAATTGGAGCATTTTAGTGATGATCAGTGTTCCTTGTCAAAACTGACATTCTCATCATCCACTGATTCACTTTGTCACAAAATGCAGTTTTCAGCTCAGAAAGCTTGTTTCTGACATTCTAACAGCTCAATTAGAGCATTTTAGTAATGATCAGTGTTCTTTGTCAAAACTGACATTCTCATCATCCACTGATGCTTTTTGTCACAAAATGCAGTTTTCAGCTCAGAAAGCTTGTTTCTGACATTCTAACAGCTCAATTAGAGCATTTTAGTAATGAACAGTGTTCTTTGTCAAAACTGACATTCTCATCATCCACTGATGCTTTTTGTCACAAAATGCAGTTTTCAGCTCAGAAAGCTTGTTTCTGACATTCTAACAGCTCAATTAGAGCATTTTAGTAATGATCAGTGTTCTTTGTCAAAACTGACATTCTCATCATCCACTGATGCTTTTTGTCACAAAATGCAGTTTTCAGCTCAGAAAGCTTGTTTCTGACATTCTAACAGCTCAATTAGAGCATTTTAGTAATGAACAGTGTTCTTTGTCAAAACTGACATTCTCATCATCCACGGATGCTTTTTGTCACAAAATGCAGTTCTCAGCTCATAAAGCTTGTTTCTGGCATTCTAACAGCTCAATTAGAGCATTTTAGTAATGAACAGTGTTCTTTGTCAAAACTGACATTCTCATCATCCACTGATGCACTTTGTCAAATAAATGCTGTTTTCAGCTCAGAAAGCTTGTTTCTGACATTCTAACAGTTCAATTAGAGCATTTTAGCAATGATCAGTGTTCTTTGTCAAAAGTGACATTCTCATCATCCACTGATTCACTTTGTCACAAAATGCAGTTCTCAGCTCAGAAAGCTTGTTTCTGACATTCTAACAGCTCAATTAGAGCATTTTAGTAATGATCAGTGTTCTTTGTCAAAAGTGACATTCTCATCATCCACTGATTCACTTTGTCACAAAATGCAGTTCTCAGCTCAGAAAGCTTGTTTCTGACATTCTAACAGCTCAATTGGAGCATTTCAGTAATGAACAGTGTTCTTTGTGAAAACTGACATTCTCATCATCCACTGATTCACTTTGTCACAAAATGCAGTTTTCAGCTCAGAAAGCTTGTTTCTGACATTCTAACAGCTCAATTAGAGCATTTTAGTAATGATCAGTGTTCTTTGTCAAAACTGACATTCTCATCATCCACTGATGCTTTTTGTCACAAAATGCAGTTTTCAGCTCAGAAAGCTTGTTTCTGACATTCTAACAGCTCAATAGGAGCATTTTAGCAATGATCAGTGTTCTTTGTCAAAAGTGACATTCTCATCATCCACTGATTCACTTTGTCACAAAATGCAGTTCTCAGCTCAGAAAGCTTGTTTCTGACATTCTAACAGCTCAATTAGAGCATTTTAGTAATGATCAGTGTTCTTTGTCAAAAGTGACATTCTCATCATCCACTGATTCACTTTGTCACAAAATGCAGTTCTCAGCTCAGAAAGCTTGTTTCTGACATTCTAACAGCTCAATTAGAGCATTTTAGTAATGAACAGTGTTCTTTGTCAAAACTGACATTCTCATCATCCACTGATTCACTTTGTCACAAAATGCAGTTTTCAGCTCAGAAAGCTTGTTTCTGACATTCTAACAGCTCAATTAGAGCATTTTAGTAATGATCAGTGTTCTTTGTCAAAACTGACATTCTCATCATCCACTGATGCTTTTTGTCACAAAATGCAGTTTTCAGCTCAGAAAGCTTGTTTCTGACATTCTAACAGCTCAATTAGAGCATTTTAGTAATGATCAGTGTTCTTTGTCAAAACTGACATTCTCATCATCCACTGATGCTTTTTGTCACAAAATGCAGTTTTCAGCTCAGAAAGCTTGTTTCTGACATTCTAACAGCTCAATTAGAGCATTTTAGTAATGATCAGTGTTCTTTGTCAAAACTGACATTCTCATCATCCACTGATGCTTTTTGTCACAAAATGCAGTTTTCAGCTCAGAAAGCTTGTTTCTGATATTTTAACAGCTCAATTAGAGCATTTTAGTAATGAACAGTGTTCTTTGTCAAAACTGACATTCTCATCATCCACTGATGCACTTTGTCAAATAAATGCTGTTTTCAGCTCAGAAAGCTTGTTTCTGACATTCTAACAGCTCAATAGGAGCATTTTAGTAATGATCAGTGTTCTTTGTCAAAACTGACATTCTCATCATCCACTGATGAACTATGTCACAAAATGCAGTTCTCAGCTCAGAAAGCTTGTTTCTGACATTCTAACAGCTCAATTGGAGCATTTTAGTAATGATCAGTGTTCTTTGTCAAAACTGACATTCTCATCATCCACTGATGCACTATGTCACAAAATGCAGTTCTCAGCTCAGAAAGCTTGTTTCTGACATTCTAACAGCTCAATTAGAGCATTTTAGCAATGATCAGTGTTCTTTGTCAAAAGTGACATTCTCATCATCCACTGATTCACTTTGTCACAAAATGCAGTTCTCAGCTCAGAAAGCTTGTTTCTGACATTCTAACAGCTCAATTGGAGCATTTTAGTGATGATCAGTGTTCCTTGTCAAAACTGACATTCTCATCATCCACTGATTCACTTTGTCACAAAATGCAGTTTTCAGCTCAGAAAGCTTGTTTCTGACATTCTAACAGCTCAATTAGAGCATTTTAGTAATGATCAGTGTTCTTTGTCAAAACTGACATTCTCATCATCCACTGATGCTTTTTGTCACAAAATGCAGTTTTCAGCTCAGAAAGCTTGTTTCTGACATTCTAACAGCTCAATTAGAGCATTTTAGTAATGAACAGTGTTCTTTGTCAAAACTGACATTCTCATCATCCACTGATGCTTTTTGTCACAAAATGCAGTTTTCAGCTCAGAAAGCTTGTTTCTGACATTCTAACAGCTCAATTAGAGCATTTTAGTAATGATCAGTGTTCTTTGTCAAAACTGACATTCTCATCATCCACTGATGCTTTTTGTCACAAAATGCAGTTTTCAGCTCAGAAAGCTTGTTTCTGACATTCTAACAGCTCAATTAGAGCATTTTAGTAATGAACAGTGTTCTTTGTCAAAACTGACATTCTCATCATCCACGGATGCTTTTTGTCACAAAATGCAGTTCTCAGCTCATAAAGCTTGTTTCTGGCATTCTAACAGCTCAATTAGAGCATTTTAGTAATGAACAGTGTTCTTTGTCAAAACTGACATTCTCATCATCCACTGATGCACTTTGTCAAATAAATGCTGTTTTCAGCTCAGAAAGCTTGTTTCTGACATTCTAACAGTTCAATTAGAGCATTTTAGCAATGATCAGTGTTCTTTGTCAAAAGTGACATTCTCATCATCCACTGATTCACTTTGTCACAAAATGCAGTTCTCAGCTCAGAAAGCTTGTTTCTGACATTCTAACAGCTCAATTAGAGCATTTTAGTAATGATCAGTGTTCTTTGTCAAAAGTGACATTCTCATCATCCACTGATTCACTTTGTCACAAAATGCAGTTCTCAGCTCAGAAAGCTTGTTTCTGACATTCTAACAGCTCAATTGGAGCATTTCAGTAATGAACAGTGTTCTTTGTGAAAACTGACATTCTCATCATCCACTGATTCACTTTGTCACAAAATGCAGTTTTCAGCTCAGAAAGCTTGTTTCTGACATTCTAACAGCTCAATTAGAGCATTTTAGTAATGATCAGTGTTCTTTGTCAAAACTGACATTCTCATCATCCACTGATGCTTTTTGTCACAAAATGCAGTTTTCAGCTCAGAAAGCTTGTTTCTGACATTCTAACAGCTCAATAGGAGCATTTTAGCAATGATCAGTGTTCTTTGTCAAAAGTGACATTCTCATCATCCACTGATTCACTTTGTCACAAAATGCAGTTCTCAGCTCAGAAAGCTTGTTTCTGACATTCTAACAGCTCAATTAGAGCATTTTAGTAATGATCAGTGTTCTTTGTCAAAAGTGACATTCTCATCATCCACTGATTCACTTTGTCACAAAATGCAGTTCTCAGCTCAGAAAGCTTGTTTCTGACATTCTAACAGCTCAATTAGAGCATTTTAGTAATGAACAGTGTTCTTTGTCAAAACTGACATTCTCATCATCCACTGATTCACTTTGTCACAAAATGCAGTTTTCAGCTCAGAAAGCTTGTTTCTGACATTCTAACAGCTCAATTAGAGCATTTTAGTAATGATCAGTGTTCTTTGTCAAAACTGACATTCTCATCATCCACTGATGCTTTTTGTCACAAAATGCAGTTTTCAGCTCAGAAAGCTTGTTTCTGACATTCTAACAGCTCAATTAGAGCATTTTAGTAATGATCAGTGTTCTTTGTCAAAACTGACATTCTCATCATCCACTGATGCTTTTTGTCACAAAATGCAGTTTTCAGCTCAGAAAGCTTGTTTCTGATATTTTAACAGCTCAATTAGAGCATTTTAGTAATGAACAGTGTTCTTTGTCAAAACTGACATTCTCATCATCCACTGATGCACTTTGTCAAATAAATGCTGTTTTCAGCTCAGAAAGCTTGTTTCTGACATTCTAACAGCTCAATAGGAGCATTTTAGTAATGATCAGTGTTCTTTGTCAAAACTGACATTCTCATCATCCATTGATGAACTATGTCACAAAATGCAGTTCTCAGCTCAGAAAGCTTGTTTCTGACATTCTAACAGCTCAATTGGAGCATTTTAGTAATGATCAGTGTTCTTTGTCAAAACTGACATTCTCATCATCCACTGATGCACTATGTCACAAAATGCAGTTCTCAGCTCAGAAAGCTTGTTTCTGACATTCTAACAACTCAATTGGAGCATTTTAGTAATGATCAGTGTTCTTTGTCAAAGCTGACATTCTCATCATCCACTGATGCTTTTTGTCACAAAATGCAGTTTTCAGCTCAGAAAGCTTGTTTCTGACATTCTAACAGCTCAATTGGAGCATTTCAGTAATGAACAGTGTTCTTTGTCAAAACTGACATTCTCATCATCCACTGATGAACTATGTCACAAAATGCAGTTCTCAGCTCAGAAAGCTTGTTTCTGACATTCTAACAACTCAATTAGAGCATTTTAGTAATGAACAGTGTTCTTTGTCAGAACTGACATTCTCATCATCCACTGATTCACTTTGTCACAAAATGCAGTTTTCAGCTCAGAAAGCTTGTTTCTGACATTCTAACAGCTCAATTAGAGCATTTTAGTAATGAACAGTGTTCTTTGTCAAAACTGACATTCTCATCATCCACTGATGAACTATGTCACAAAATGCAGTTCTCAGCTCAGAAAGCTTGTTTCTGACATTCTAACAGCTCAATTGGAGCATTTTAGTAATGATCAGTGTTCTTTGTCAAAACTGACATTCTCATCATCCACTGATGCTTTTTGTCACAAAATGCAGTTTTCAGCTCAGAAAGCTTGTTTCTGATATTTTAACAGCTCAATTAGAGCATTTTAGTAATGAACAGTGTTCTTTGTCAAAACTGACATTCTCATCATCCACTGATGCACTTTGTCACAAAATGCAGTTTTATGCTCTGAAAGCTTGTTTCTGACATTCTAACAGCTCAATTAGAGCATTTTAGTAATGAACAGTGTTCTTTGTCAAAACTGACATTCTCATCATCCACTGATTCACTTTGTCACAAAATGCAGTTCTCAGCTCAGAAAGCTTGTTTCTGACATTCTAACAGCTCAATTGGAGCATTTTAGTAATGATCAGTGTTCTTTGTCAAAACTGACATTCTCATCATCCACTGATGCTTTTTGTCACAAAATGCAGTTCTCAGCTCAGAAAGCTTGTTTCTGACATTCTAACAGCTCAATTAGAGCCTTTTACTAATGAACAGTGTTCTTTGTCAAAACTGACATTCTCATCATCCACTGATGAACTATGTCACAAAATGCAGTTCTCAGCTCAGAAAGCTTGTTTCTGACATTCTAACAGCTCAATTGGAGCATTTTAGTAATGATCAGTGTTCTTTGTCAAAACTGACATTCTCATCATCCACTGATGAACTATGTCACAAAATGCAGTTCTCAGCTCAGAAAGCTTGTTTCTGACATTTTAGTAATGAACAGTGTTCTTTGTCAAAACTGACATTCTCATCATCCACTGATTCACGTTGTCACAAAATTCAGTTTTCAGCTCAGAAAGCTTGTTTCTGACATTCTAACAGCTCAATTAGAGCATTTTAGTAATGAACAGTGTTCTTTGTCAAAACTGACATTCTCATCATCCACTGATGAACTATCTCACAAAATGCAGTTCTCAGCTCAGAAAGCTTGTTTCTGACATTCTAACAGCTCAATTGGAGCATTTTAGTAATGATCAGTGTTCTTTGTCAAAACTGACATTCTCATCATCCACTGATGCTTTTTGTCACAAAATGCAGTTTTCAGCTCAGAAAGCTTGTTTCTGACATTCTAACAGCTCAATTAGAGCATTTTAGTAATGAACAGTGTTCTTTGTCAAAACTGACATTCTCATCATCCACGGATGCTTTTTGTCACAAAATGCAGTTTTCAGCTCAGAAAGCTTGTTTCTGACATTCTAACAGCTCAATTGGAGCATTTCAGTAATGAACAGTGTTCTTTGTCAAAACTGACATTCTCATCATCCACTGATGAACTATGTCACAAAATGCAGTTCTCAGCTCAGAAAGCTTGTTTCTGACATTCTAACAACTCAATTGGAGTATTTTAGTAATGATCAGTGTTCTTTTTCAAACTGACATTCTCATCATCCACTGATGCTTTTTGTCACAAAATGCAGTTTTCAGCTCAGAAAGCTTGTTTCTGACATTCTAACAGCTCAATTAGAGCATTTTAGTAATGAACAGTGTTCTTTGTCAAAACTGACATTCTCATCATCCACGGATGCACTTTGTCACAAAATGCAGTTTTCAGCTCAGAAAGCTTGTTTCTGACATTCTAACAGCTCAATTGGAGCATTTCAGTAATGAACAGTGTTCTTTGTCAAAACTGACATTCTCATCATCCACTGATGAACTATGTCACAAAATGCAGTTCTCAGCTCAGAAAGCTTGTTTCTGACATTCTAACAACTCAATTAGAGCATTTTAGTAATGAACAGTGTTCTTTGTCAAAACTGACATTCTCATCATCCACTGATGCACTTTGTCAAATAAACGCTGTTTTCAGCTCAGAAAGCTTGTTTCTGACATTCTAACAGCTCAATTGGAGCATTTTAGTAATGATCAGTGTTCTTTGTCAAAACTGACATTCTCATCATCCACTGATGAACTATGTCACAAAATGCAGTTCTCAGCTCAGAAAGCTTGTTTCTGACATTCTAACAGCTCAATTGGAGCATTTTAGTAATGATCAGTGTTCTTTGTCAAAAGTGACATTCTCATCATCCACTGATTCACTTTGTCACAAAATGCAGTTCTCAGCTCAGAAAGCTTGTTTCTGACATTCTAACAGCTCAATTATAGAGCATTTTAGTAATGAACAGTGTTCTTTGTCAAAACTGACATTCTCATCATCCACTGATGAACTATGTCACAAAATGCATTTCTCAGCTCAGAAAGCTTGTTTCTGACATTCTAACAGCTCAATTGGAGCATTTCAGTAATGAACAGTGTTCTTTGTCAAAACTGACATTCTCATCATCCACTGATTCACTTTGTCACAAAATGCAGTTTTCAGCTCAGAAAGCTTGTTTCTGACATTCTAACAGCTCAATTAGAGCATTTTAGTAATGATCAGTGTTCTTTGTGAAAACTGACATTCTCATCATCCACTGATGCTTTTTGTCACAAAATGCAGATTTCAGCTCAGAAAGCTTGTTTCTGACATCTTAACAGCTCAATTAGAGCATTTTAGTATTGAACAGTGTTCTTTGTCAAAACTGACATTCTCATCATCCACTGATGCTTTTTGTCACAAAATGCAGTTTTCAGCTCAGAAAGCTTGTTTCTGATATTTTAACAGCTCAATTAGAGCATTTTAGTAATGAACAGTGTTCTTTGTCAAAACTGACATTCTCATCATCCACGGATGCACTTTGTCACAAAATGCAGTTTTCAGCTCAGAAAGCTTGTTTCTGACATTCTAACAGCTCAATTGGAGCATTTCAGTAATGAACAGTGTTCTTTGTCAAAACTGACATTCTCATCATCCACTGATGAACTATGTCACAAAATGCAGTTCTCAGCTCAGAAAGCTTGTTTCTGACATTCTAACAACTCAATTAGAGCATTTTAGTAATGAACAGTGTTCTTTGTCAAAACTGACATTCTCATCATCCACTGATGCACTATGTCACAAAATGCAGTTCTCAGCTCAGAAAGCTTGTTTCTGACATTCTAACAGCTCAATTAGAGCATTTTAGCAATGATCAGTGTTCTTTGTCAAAACTGACATTCTCATCATCCACTGATGCTTTTTGTCACAAAATGCAGTTTTCAGCTCAGAAAGCTTGTTTCTGACATTCTAACAGCTCAATTAGAGCATTTTAGTAATGAACAGTGTTCTTTGTCAAAACTGACATTCTCATCATCCACTGATGCTTTTTGTCACAAAATGCAGTTTTCAGCTCAGAAAGCTTGTTTCTGACATTCTAACAGCTCAATTAGAGCATTTTAGTAATGATCAGTGTTCTTTGTCAAAACTGACATTCTCATCATCCACTGATGCTTTTTGTCACAAAATGCAGTTTTCAGCTCAGAAAGCTTGTTTCTGACATTCTAACAGCTCAATTAGAGCATTTTAGTAATGAACAGTGTTCTTTGTCAAAACTGACATTCTCATCATCCACGGATGCTTTTTGTCACAAAATGCAGTTCTCAGCTCATAAAGCTTGTTTCTGGCATTCTAACAGCTCAATTAGAGCATTTTAGTAATGAACAGTGTTCTTTGTCAAAACTGACATTCTCATCATCCACTGATGCACTTTGTCAAATAAATGCTGTTTTCAGCTCAGAAAGCTTGTTTCTGACATTCTAACAGTTCAATTAGAGCATTTTAGCAATGATCAGTGTTCTTTGTCAAAAGTGACATTCTCATCATCCACTGATTCACTTTGTCACAAAATGCAGTTCTCAGCTCAGAAAGCTTGTTTCTGACATTCTAACAGCTCAATTAGAGCATTTTAGTAATGATCAGTGTTCTTTGTCAAAAGTGACATTCTCATCATCCACTGATTCACTTTGTCACAAAATGCAGTTCTCAGCTCAGAAAGCTTGTTTCTGACATTCTAACAGCTCAATTGGAGCATTTCAGTAATGAACAGTGTTCTTTGTGAAAACTGACATTCTCATCATCCACTGATTCACTTTGTCACAAAATGCAGTTTTCAGCTCAGAAAGCTTGTTTCTGACATTCTAACAGCTCAATTAGAGCATTTTAGTAATGATCAGTGTTCTTTGTCAAAACTGACATTCTCATCATCCACTGATGCTTTTTGTCACAAAATGCAGTTTTCAGCTCAGAAAGCTTGTTTCTGACATTCTAACAGCTCAATAGGAGCATTTTAGCAATGATCAGTGTTCTTTGTCAAAAGTGACATTCTCATCATCCACTGATTCACTTTGTCACAAAATGCAGTTCTCAGCTCAGAAAGCTTGTTTCTGACATTCTAACAGCTCAATTAGAGCATTTTAGTAATGATCAGTGTTCTTTGTCAAAAGTGACATTCTCATCATCCACTGATTCACTTTGTCACAAAATGCAGTTCTCAGCTCAGAAAGCTTGTTTCTGACATTCTAACAGCTCAATTAGAGCATTTTAGTAATGAACAGTGTTCTTTGTCAAAACTGACATTCTCATCATCCACTGATTCACTTTGTCACAAAATGCAGTTTTCAGCTCAGAAAGCTTGTTTCTGACATTCTAACAGCTCAATTAGAGCATTTTAGTAATGATCAGTGTTCTTTGTCAAAACTGACATTCTCATCATCCACTGATGCTTTTTGTCACAAAATGCAGTTTTCAGCTCAGAAAGCTTGTTTCTGACATTCTAACAGCTCAATTAGAGCATTTTAGTAATGATCAGTGTTCTTTGTCAAAACTGACATTCTCATCATCCACTGATGCTTTTTGTCACAAAATGCAGTTTTCAGCTCAGAAAGCTTGTTTCTGATATTTTAACAGCTCAATTAGAGCATTTTAGTAATGAACAGTGTTCTTTGTCAAAACTGACATTCTCATCATCCACTGATGCACTTTGTCAAATAAATGCTGTTTTCAGCTCAGAAAGCTTGTTTCTGACATTCTAACAGCTCAATAGGAGCATTTTAGTAATGATCAGTGTTCTTTGTCAAAACTGACATTCTCATCATCCATTGATGAACTATGTCACAAAATGCAGTTCTCAGCTCAGAAAGCTTGTTTCTGACATTCTAACAGCTCAATTGGAGCATTTTAGTAATGATCAGTGTTCTTTGTCAAAACTGACATTCTCATCATCCACTGATGCACTATGTCACAAAATGCAGTTCTCAGCTCAGAAAGCTTGTTTCTGACATTCTAACAACTCAATTGGAGCATTTTAGTAATGATCAGTGTTCTTTGTCAAAGCTGACATTCTCATCATCCACTGATGCTTTTTGTCACAAAATGCAGTTTTCAGCTCAGAAAGCTTGTTTCTGACATTCTAACAGCTCAATTGGAGCATTTCAGTAATGAACAGTGTTCTTTGTCAAAACTGACATTCTCATCATCCACTGATGAACTATGTCACAAAATGCAGTTCTCAGCTCAGAAAGCTTGTTTCTGACATTCTAACAACTCAATTAGAGCATTTTAGTAATGAACAGTGTTCTTTGTCAGAACTGACATTCTCATCATCCACTGATTCACTTTGTCACAAAATGCAGTTTTCAGCTCAGAAAGCTTGTTTCTGACATTCTAACAGCTCAATTAGAGCATTTTAGTAATGAACAGTGTTCTTTGTCAAAACTGACATTCTCATCATCCACTGATGAACTATGTCACAAAATGCAGTTCTCAGCTCAGAAAGCTTGTTTCTGACATTCTAACAGCTCAATTGGAGCATTTTAGTAATGATCAGTGTTCTTTGTCAAAACTGACATTCTCATCATCCACTGATGCTTTTTGTCACAAAATGCAGTTTTCAGCTCAGAAAGCTTGTTTCTGATATTTTAACAGCTCAATTAGAGCATTTTAGTAATGAACAGTGTTCTTTGTCAAAACTGACATTCTCATCATCCACTGATGCACTTTGTCACAAAATGCAGTTTTATGCTCTGAAAGCTTGTTTCTGACATTCTAACAGCTCAATTAGAGCATTTTAGTAATGAACAGTGTTCTTTGTCAAAACTGACATTCTCATCATCCACTGATTCACTTTGTCACAAAATGCAGTTCTCAGCTCAGAAAGCTTGTTTCTGACATTCTAACAGCTCAATTGGAGCATTTTAGTAATGATCAGTGTTCTTTGTCAAAACTGACATTCTCATCATCCACTGATGCTTTTTGTCACAAAATGCAGTTCTCAGCTCAGAAAGCTTGTTTCTGACATTCTAACAGCTCAATTAGAGCCTTTTACTAATGAACAGTGTTCTTTGTCAAAACTGACATTCTCATCATCCACTGATGAACTATGTCACAAAATGCAGTTCTCAGCTCAGAAAGCTTGTTTCTGACATTCTAACAGCTCAATTGGAGCATTTTAGTAATGATCAGTGTTCTTTGTCAAAACTGACATTCTCATCATCCACTGATGAACTATGTCACAAAATGCAGTTCTCAGCTCAGAAAGCTTGTTTCTGACATTTTAGTAATGAACAGTGTTCTTTGTCAAAACTGACATTCTCATCATCCACTGATTCACGTTGTCACAAAATTCAGTTTTCAGCTCAGAAAGCTTGTTTCTGACATTCTAACAGCTCAATTAGAGCATTTTAGTAATGAACAGTGTTCTTTGTCAAAACTGACATTCTCATCATCCACTGATGAACTATCTCACAAAATGCAGTTCTCAGCTCAGAAAGCTTGTTTCTGACATTCTAACAGCTCAATTGGAGCATTTTAGTAATGATCAGTGTTCTTTGTCAAAACTGACATTCTCATCATCCACTGATGCTTTTTGTCACAAAATGCAGTTTTCAGCTCAGAAAGCTTGTTTCTGACATTCTAACAGCTCAATTAGAGCATTTTAGTAATGAACAGTGTTCTTTGTCAAAACTGACATTCTCATCATCCACGGATGCTTTTTGTCACAAAATGCAGTTTTCAGCTCAGAAAGCTTGTTTCTGACATTCTAACAGCTCAATTGGAGCATTTCAGTAATGAACAGTGTTCTTTGTCAAAACTGACATTCTCATCATCCACTGATGAACTATGTCACAAAATGCAGTTCTCAGCTCAGAAAGCTTGTTTCTGACATTCTAACAACTCAATTGGAGTATTTTAGTAATGATCAGTGTTCTTTTTCAAACTGACATTCTCATCATCCACTGATGCTTTTTGTCACAAAATGCAGTTTTCAGCTCAGAAAGCTTGTTTCTGACATTCTAACAGCTCAATTAGAGCATTTTAGTAATGAACAGTGTTCTTTGTCAAAACTGACATTCTCATCATCCACGGATGCACTTTGTCACAAAATGCAGTTTTCAGCTCAGAAAGCTTGTTTCTGACATTCTAACAGCTCAATTGGAGCATTTCAGTAATGAACAGTGTTCTTTGTCAAAACTGACATTCTCATCATCCACTGATGAACTATGTCACAAAATGCAGTTCTCAGCTCAGAAAGCTTGTTTCTGACATTCTAACAACTCAATTAGAGCATTTTAGTAATGAACAGTGTTCTTTGTCAAAACTGACATTCTCATCATCCACTGATGCACTTTGTCAAATAAACGCTGTTTTCAGCTCAGAAAGCTTGTTTCTGACATTCTAACAGCTCAATTGGAGCATTTTAGTAATGATCAGTGTTCTTTGTCAAAACTGACATTCTCATCATCCACTGATGAACTATGTCACAAAATGCAGTTCTCAGCTCAGAAAGCTTGTTTCTGACATTCTAACAGCTCAATTGGAGCATTTTAGTAATGATCAGTGTTCTTTGTCAAAAGTGACATTCTCATCATCCACTGATTCACTTTGTCACAAAATGCAGTTCTCAGCTCAGAAAGCTTGTTTCTGACATTCTAACAGCTCAATTATAGAGCATTTTAGTAATGAACAGTGTTCTTTGTCAAAACTGACATTCTCATCATCCACTGATGAACTATGTCACAAAATGCATTTCTCAGCTCAGAAAGCTTGTTTCTGACATTCTAACAGCTCAATTGGAGCATTTCAGTAATGAACAGTGTTCTTTGTCAAAACTGACATTCTCATCATCCACTGATTCACTTTGTCACAAAATGCAGTTTTCAGCTCAGAAAGCTTGTTTCTGACATTCTAACAGCTCAATTAGAGCATTTTAGTAATGATCAGTGTTCTTTGTGAAAACTGACATTCTCATCATCCACTGATGCTTTTTGTCACAAAATGCAGATTTCAGCTCAGAAAGCTTGTTTCTGACATCTTAACAGCTCAATTAGAGCATTTTAGTATTGAACAGTGTTCTTTGTCAAAACTGACATTCTCATCATCCACTGATGCTTTTTGTCACAAAATGCAGTTTTCAGCTCAGAAAGCTTGTTTCTGATATTTTAACAGCTCAATTAGAGCATTTTAGTAATGAACAGTGTTCTTTGTCAAAACTGACATTCTCATCATCCACTGATGCACTTTGTCACAAAATGCAGTTTTATGCTCAGAAAGCTTGTTTCTGACATTCTAACAGCTCAATTAGAGCATTTTAGTAATGATCAGTGTTCTTTGTCAAAAGTGACATTCTCATCATCCACTGATTCACTTTGTCACAAAATGCAGTTCTCAGCTCAGAATGCTTGTTTCTGACATTCTAACAGCTCAATTAGAGCATTTTAGTAATGAACAGTGTTCTTTGTCAAAACTGACATTCTCATCATCCACTGATGCACTTTGTCAAATAAACGCTATTTTCAGCTCAGACAGCTTGTTTCTGACATTCTAACAGCTCAATTGGAGCATTTTAGTAATGATCAGTGTTCTTTGTCAAAACTGACATTCTCATCATCCACTGATGAACTATGTCACAAAATGCAGTTCTCAGCTCAGAAAGCTTGTTTCTGACATTCTAACAGCTCAATTGGAGTATTTTAGTAATGATCAGTGTTCTTTGTCAAAAGTGACATTCTCATCATCCACTGATTCACTTTGTCACAAAATGCAGTTCTCAGCTCAGAAAGCTTGTTTCTGACATTCTAACAGCTCAATTATAGAGCATTTTAGTAATGAACAGTGTTCTTTGTCAAAACTGACATTCTCATCATCCACTGATGAACTATGTCACAAAATGCATTTCTCAGCTCAGAAAGCTTGTTTCTGACATTCTAACAGCTCAATTGGAGCATTTCAGTAATGAACAGTGTTCTTTGTCAAAACTGACATTCTCATCATCCACTGATTCACTTTGTCACAAAATGCAGTTTTCAGCTCAGAAAGCTTGTTTCTGACATTCTAACAGCTCAATTAGAGCATTTTAGTAATGATCAGTGTTCTTTGTGAAAACTGACATTCTCATCATCCACTGATGCTTTTTGTCACAAAATGCAGATTTCAGCTCAGAAAGCTTGTTTCTGACATCTTAACAGCTCAATTAGAGCATTTTAGTATTGAACAGTGTTCTTTGTCAAAACTGACATTCTCATCATCCACTGATGCACTTTGTCAAATAAATGCTGTTTTCAGCTCAGAAAGCTTGTTTCTGACATTCTAACAGCTCAATAGGAGCATTTTAGTAATGATCAGTGTTCTTTGTCAAAACTGACATTCTCATCATCCACTGATGAACTATGTCACAAAATGCAGTTCTCAGCTCAGAAAGCTTGTTTCTGACATTCTAACAGCTCAATTGGAGCATTTTAGTAATGATCAGTGTTCTTTGTCAAAACTGACATTCTCATCATCCACTGATGCACTATGTCACAAAATGCAGTTATCAGCTCAGAAAGCTTGTTTCTGACATTCTACCAGCTCAATTAGAGCATTTTAGCAATGATCAGTGTTCTTTGTCAAAAGTGACATTCTCATCATCCACTGATTCACTTTGTCACAAAATGCAGTTCTCAGCTCAGAAAGCTTGTTTCTGACATTCTAACAGCTCAATTAGAGCATTTTAGTAATGATCAGTGTTCTTTGTCAAAAGTGACATTCTCATCATCCACTGATTCACTTTGTCACAAAATGCAGTTCTCAGCTCAGAAAGCTTGTTTCTGACATTCTAACAGCTCAATTAGAGCATTTTAGTAATGAACAGTGTTCTTTGTCAAAACTGACATTCTCATCATCCACTGATGAACTATGTCACAAAATGCATTTCTCAGCTCAGAAAGCTTGTTTCTGACATTCTAACAGCTCAATTGGAGCATTTCAGTAATGAACAGTGTTCTTTGTCAAAACTGACATTCTCATCATCCACTGATTCACTTTGTCACAAAATGCAGTTTTCAGCTCAGAAAGCTTGTTTCTGACATTCTAACAGCTCAATTAGAGCATTTTAGTAATGATCAGTGTTCTTTGTCAAAACTGACATTCTCATCATCCACTGATGCTTTTTGTCACAAAATGCAGTTTTCAGCTCAGAAAGCTTGTTTCTGACATTCTAACAGCTCAATTAGAGCATTTTAGTAATGAACAGTGTTCTTTGTCAAAACTGACATTCTCATCATCCACTGATGCTTTTTGTCACAAAATGCAGTTCTCAGCTCATAAAGCTTGTTTCTGACATTCTAACAGCTCAATTAGAGCATTTTAGTAATGAACAGTGTTCTTTGTCAAAACTGACATTCTCATCATCCACTGATGCACTTTGTCAAATAAATGCTGTTTTCAGCTCAGAAAGCTTGTTTCTGACATTCTAACAGCTCAATTAGAGCATTTTAGCAATGATCAGTGTTCTTTGTCAAAAGTGACATTCTCATCATCCACTGATTCACTTTGTCACAAAATGCAGTTCTCAGCTCAGAAAGCTTGTTTCTGACATTCTAACAGCTCAATTAGAGCATTTTAGTAATGAACAGTGTTCTTTGTCAAAACTGACATTCTCATCATCCACTGGTGAACTTTGTCACAAAATGCAGTTTTCAGCTCAGAAAGCTTGTTTCTGACATTCTAACAGCTCAATTAGAGCATTTTAGTAATGAACAGTGTTCTTTGTCAAAACTGACATTCTCATCATCCACTGATGCTTTTTGTCACAAAATGCAGTTTTCAGCTCAGAAAGCTTGTTTCTGATATTTTAACAGCTCAATTAGAGCATTTTAGTAATGAACAGTGTTCTTTGTCAAAACTGACATTCTCATCATCCACTGATGAACTATGTCACAAAATGCAGTTCTCAGCTCAGAAAGCTTGTTTCTGACATTCTAACAGCTCAATTAGAGCATTTTAGTAATGAACAGTGTTCTTTGTCAAAACTGACATTCTCATCATCCACTGATGAACTATGTCACAAAATGCAGTTCTCAGCTCAGAAAGCTTGTTTCTGACATTCTAACAGCTCAATTGGAGCATTTTAGTGATGATCAGTGTTCCTTGTCAAAACTGACATTCTCATCATCCACTGATTCACTTTGTCACAAAATGCAGTTTTCAGCTCAGAAAGCTTGTTTCTGACATTCTAACAGCTCAATTAGAGCATTTTAGTAATGAACAGTGTTCTTTGTCAAAACTGACATTCTCATCATCCACTGATGCTTTTTGTCACAAAATGCAGTTTTCAGCTCAGAAAGCTTGTTTCTGACATTCTAACAGCTCAATTAGAGCATTTTAGTAATGAACAGTGTTCTTTGTCAAAACTGACATTCTCATCATCCACGGATGCACTTTGTCACAAAATGCAGTTCTCAGCTCAGAAAGCTTGTTTCTGACATTCTAACAGCTCAATTGGAGCATTTTAGTAATGATCAGTGTTCTTTGTCAAAACTGACATTCTCATCATCCACTGATGCACTATGTCACAAAATGCAGTTATCAGCTCAGAAAGCTTGTTTCTGACATTCTACCAGCTCAATTAGAGCATTTTAGCAATGATCAGTGTTCTTTGTCAAAAGTGACATTCTCATCATCCACTGATTCACTTTGTCACAAAATGCAGTTCTCAGCTCAGAAAGCTTGTTTCTGACATTCTAACAGCTCAATTAGAGCATTTTAGTAATGATCAGTGTTCTTTGTCAAAAGTGACATTCTCATCATCCACTGATTCACTTTGTCACAAAATGCAGTTCTCAGCTCAGAAAGCTTGTTTCTGACATTCTAACAGCTCAATTAGAGCATTTTAGTAATGAACAGTGTTCTTTGTCAAAACTGACATTCTCATCATCCACTGATGAACTATGTCACAAAATGCATTTCTCAGCTCAGAAAGCTTGTTTCTGACATTCTAACAGCTCAATTGGAGCATTTCAGTAATGAACAGTGTTCTTTGTCAAAACTGACATTCTCATCATCCACTGATTCACTTTGTCACAAAATGCAGTTTTCAGCTCAGAAAGCTTGTTTCTGACATTCTAACAGCTCAATTAGAGCATTTTAGTAATGATCAGTGTTCTTTGTCAAAACTGACATTCTCATCATCCACTGATGCTTTTTGTCACAAAATGCAGTTTTCAGCTCAGAAAGCTTGTTTCTGACATTCTAACAGCTCAATTAGAGCATTTTAGTAATGAACAGTGTTCTTTGTCAAAACTGACATTCTCATCATCCACTGATGCTTTTTGTCACAAAATGCAGTTCTCAGCTCATAAAGCTTGTTTCTGACATTCTAACAGCTCAATTAGAGCATTTTAGTAATGAACAGTGTTCTTTGTCAAAACTGACATTCTCATCATCCACTGATGCACTTTGTCAAATAAATGCTGTTTTCAGCTCAGAAAGCTTGTTTCTGACATTCTAACAGCTCAATTAGAGCATTTTAGCAATGATCAGTGTTCTTTGTCAAAAGTGACATTCTCATCATCCACTGATTCACTTTGTCACAAAATGCAGTTCTCAGCTCAGAAAGCTTGTTTCTGACATTCTAACAGCTCAATTAGAGCATTTTAGTAATGAACAGTGTTCTTTGTCAAAACTGACATTCTCATCATCCACTGGTGAACTTTGTCACAAAATGCAGTTTTCAGCTCAGAAAGCTTGTTTCTGACATTCTAACAGCTCAATTAGAGCATTTTAGTAATGAACAGTGTTCTTTGTCAAAACTGACATTCTCATCATCCACTGATGCTTTTTGTCACAAAATGCAGTTTTCAGCTCAGAAAGCTTGTTTCTGATATTTTAACAGCTCAATTAGAGCATTTTAGTAATGAACAGTGTTCTTTGTCAAAACTGACATTCTCATCATCCACTGATGAACTATGTCACAAAATGCAGTTCTCAGCTCAGAAAGCTTGTTTCTGACATTCTAACAGCTCAATTAGAGCATTTTAGTAATGAACAGTGTTCTTTGTCAAAACTGACATTCTCATCATCCACTGATGAACTATGTCACAAAATGCAGTTCTCAGCTCAGAAAGCTTGTTTCTGACATTCTAACAGCTCAATTGGAGCATTTTAGTGATGATCAGTGTTCCTTGTCAAAACTGACATTCTCATCATCCACTGATTCACTTTGTCACAAAATGCAGTTTTCAGCTCAGAAAGCTTGTTTCTGACATTCTAACAGCTCAATTAGAGCATTTTAGTAATGAACAGTGTTCTTTGTCAAAACTGACATTCTCATCATCCACTGATGCTTTTTGTCACAAAATGCAGTTTTCAGCTCAGAAAGCTTGTTTCTGACATTCTAACAGCTCAATTAGAGCATTTTAGTAATGATCAGTGTTCTTTGTCAAAACTGACATTCTCATCATCCACTGATGCTTTTTGTCACAAAATGCAGTTTTCAGCTCAGAAAGCTTGTTTCTGACATTCTAACAGCTCAATTAGAGCATTTTAGTAATGAACAGTGTTCTTTGTCAAAACTGACATTCTCATCATCCACGGATGCTTTTTGTCACAAAATGCAGTTCTCAGCTCATAAAGCTTGTTTCTGACATTCTAACAGCTCAATTAGAGCATTTTAGTAATGAACAGTGTTCTTTGTCAAAACTGACATTCTCATCATCCACTGATGCACTTTGTCAAATAAATGCTGTTTTCAGCTCAGAAAGCTTGTTTCTGACATTCTAACAGCTCAATAGGAGCATTTTAGTAATGATCAGTGTTCTTTGTCAAAACTGACATTCTCATCATCCACTGATGAACTATGTCACAAAATGCAGTTCACAGCTCAGAAAGCTTGTTTCTGACATTCTAACAGCTCAATTGGAGCATTTTAGTAATGATCAGTGTTCTTTGTCAAAACTGACATTCTCATCATCCACTGATGCACTATGTCACAAAATGCAGTTCTCAGCTCAGAAAGCTTGTTTCTGACATTCTAACAGCTCAATTAGAGCATTTTAGTAATGAACAGTGTTCTTTGTCAAAACTGACATTCTCATCATCCACTGATGAACTGTGTCACAAAATGCAGTTCTCAGCTCATAAAGCTTGTTTCTGACATTCTAACAGCTCAATTAGAGCATTTTAGTAATGAACAGTGTTCTTTGTCAAAACTGACATTCTCATCATCCACTGATGCACTTTGTCAAATAAATGCTGTTTTCAGCTCAGAAAGCTTGTTTCTGACATTCTAACAGCTCAATAGGAGCATTTTAGTAATGATCAGTGTTCTTTGTCAAAACTGACATTCTCATCATCCACTGATGAACTATGTCACAAAATGCAGTTCTCAGCTCAGAAAGCTTGTTTCTGACATTCTAACAGCTCAATTGGAGCATTTTAGTAATGATCAGTGTTCTTTGTCAAAACTGACATTCTCATCATCCACTGATGCACTATGTCACAAAATGCAGTTCTCAGCTCAGAAAGCTTGTTTCTGACATTCTAACAGCTCAATTAGAGCATTTTAGCAATGATCAGTGTTCTTTGTCAAAAGTGACATTCTCATCATCCACTGATTCACTTTGTCACAAAATGCAGTTCTCAGCTCAGAAAGCTTGTTTCTGACATTCTAACAGCTCAATTAGAGCATTTTAGTAATGATCAGTGTTCTTTGTCAAAAGTGACATTCTCATCATCCACTGATTCACTTTGTCACAAAATGCAGTTCTCAGCTCAGAAAGCTTGTTTCTGACATTCTAACAGCTCAATTAGAGCATTTTAGTAATGAACAGTGTTCTTTGTCAAAACTGACATTCTCATCATCCACTGATTCACTTTGTCACAAAATGCAGTTCTCAGCTCAGAAAGCTTGTTTCTGACATTCTAACGGCTCAATTAGAGCATTTTAGTAATGAACAGTGTTCTTTGTCAAAACTGACATTCTCATCATCCACTGATTCACTTTGTCACAAAATGCAGTTCTCAGCTCAGAAAGCTTGTTTCTGACATTCTAACGGCTCAATTAGAGCATTTTAGTAATGAACAGTGTTCTTTGTCAAAACTGACATTCTCATCATCCACTGATGAACTATGTCACAAAATGCATTTCTCAGCTCATAAAGCTTGTTTCTGACATTCTAACAGCTCAATTGGAGCATTTCAGTAATGAACAGTGTTCTTTGTCAAAACTGACATTCTCATCATCCACTGATTCACTTTGTCACAAAATGCAGTTTTCAGCTCAGAAAGCTTGTTTCTGACATTCTAACAGCTCAATTAGAGCATTTTAGTAATGAACAGTGTTCTTTGTCAAAACTGACATTCTCATCATCCACTGATGCACTATGTCACAAAATGCAGTTCTCAGCTCAGAAAGCTTGTTTCTGACATTCTAACAGCTCAATTAGAGCATTTTAGTAATGATCAGTGTTCTTTGTCAAAACTGACATTCTCATCATCCACTGATGCTTTTTGTCACAAAATGCAGTTTTCAGCTCAGAAAGCTTGTTTCTGACATTCTAACAGCTCAATTAGAGCATTTTAGTAATTAACAGTGTTCTTTGTCAAAACTGACATTCTCATCATCCACTGATGCTTTTTGTCACAAAATGCAGTTTTCAGCTCAGAAAGCTTGTTTCTGACATTCTAACAGCTCAATTAGAGCATTTTAGTAATGATCAGTGTTCTTTGTCAAAAGTGACATTCTCATCATCCACTGATTCACTTTGTCACAAAATGCAGTTCTCAGCTCAGAAAGCTTGTTTCTGACATTCTAACAGCTCAATTAGAGCATTTTAGTAATGAACAGTGTTCTTTGTCAAAACTGACATTCTCATCATCCACTGATTCACGTTGTCACAAAATGCAGTTTTCAGCTCAGAAAGCTTGTTTCTGACATTCTAACAGCTCAATTAGAGCATTTTAGTAATGAACAGTGTTCTTTGTCAAAACTGACATTCTCATCATCCACTGATGAACTATGTCACAAAATGCAGTTCTCAGCTCAGAAAGCTTGTTTCTGACATTCTAACAGCTCAATTGGAGCATTTTAGTAATGATCAGTGTTCTTTGTCAAAACTGACATTCTCATCATCCACTGATGCTTTTTGTCACAAAATGCAGTTTTCAGCTCAGAAAGCTTGTTTCTGATATTTTAACAGCTCAATTAGAGCATTTTAGTAATGAACAGTGTTCTTTGTCAAAACTGACATTCTCATCATCCACTGATGCACTTTGTCACAAAATGCAGTTCTCAGCTCAGAAAGCTTGTTTCTGACATTCTAACAGCTCAATTAGATTATTTTAGTAATGATCAGTGTTCTTTGTCAAAACTGACATTCTCATCATCCACTGATGCTTTTTGTCACAAAATGCAGTTTTCAGCTCAGAAAGCTTGTTTCTGACATTCTAACAGCTCAATTAGAGCATTTTAGTAATGAACAGTGTTCTTTGTCAAAACTGACATTCTCATCATCCACGGATGCTTTTTGTCACAAAATGCAGTTTTCAGCTCAGAAAGCTTGTTTCTGACATTCTAACAGCTCAATTGGAGCATTTCAGTAATGAACAGTGTTCTTTGTCAAAACTGACATTCTCATCATCCACTGATGAACTATGTCACAAAATGCAGTTCTCAGCTCAGAAAGCTTGTTTCTGACATTCTAACAACTCAATTGGAGCATTTTAGTAATGATCAGTGTTCTTTGTCAAAACTGACATTCTCATCATCCACTGATGCTTTTTGTCACAAAATGCAGTTTTCAGCTCAGAAAGCTTGTTTCTGACATTCTAACAGCTCAATTAGAGCATTTTAGTAATGAACAGTGTTCTTTGTCAAAACTGACATTCTCATCATCCACGGATGCACTTTGTCACAAAATGCAGTTTTCAGCTCAGAAAGCTTGTTTCTGACATTCTAACAGCTCAATTGGAGCATTTCAGTAATGAACAGTGTTCTTTGTCAAAACTGACATTCTCATCATCCACTGATGAACTATGTCACAAAATGCAGTTCTCAGCTCAGAAAGCTTGTTTCTGACATTCTAACAACTCAATTAGAGCATTTTAGTAATGAACAGTGTTCTTTGTCAAAACTGACATTCTCATCATCCACTGATGCACTTTGTCAAATAAACGCTGTTTTCAGCTCAGAAAGCTTGTTTCTGACATTCTAACAGCTCAATTGGAGCATTTTAGTAATGATCAGTGTTCTTTGTCAAAACTGACATTCTCATCATCCACTGATGAACTATGTCACAAAATGCAGTTCTCAGCTCAGAAAGCTTGTTTCTGACATTCTAACAGCTCAATTGGAGCATTTTAGTAATGATCAGTGTTCTTTGTCAAAACTGACATTCTCATCATCCACTGATGCACTATGTCACAAAATGCAGTTCTCAGCTCAGAAAGCTTGTTTCTGACATTCTACCAGCTCAATTAGAGCATTTTAGCAATGATCAGTGTTCTTTGTCAAAAGTGACATTCTCATCATCCACTGATTCACTTTGTCACAAAATGCAGTTCTCAGCTCAGAAAGCTTGTTTCTGACATTCTAACAGCTCAATTAGAGCATTTTAGTAATGATCAGTGTTCTTTGTCAAAAGTGACATTCTCATCATCCACTGATTCACTTTGTCACAAAATGCAGTTCTCAGCTCAGAAAGCTTGTTTCTGACATTCTAACAGCTCAATTAGAGCATTTTAGTAATGAACAGTGTTCTTTGTCAAAACTGACATTCTCATCATCCACTGATGAACTATGTCACAAAATGCATTTCTCAGCTCAGAAAGCTTGTTTCTGACATTCTAACAGCTCAATTGGAGCATTTCAGTAATGAACAGTGTTCTTTGTCAAAACTGACATTCTCATCATCCACTGATTCACTTTGTCACAAAATGCAGTTTTCAGCTCAGAAAGCTTGTTTCTGACATTCTAACAGCTCAATTAGAGCATTTTAGTAATGATCAGTGTTCTTTGTCAAAACTGACATTCTCATCATCCACTGATGCTTTTTGTCACAAAATGCAGTTTTCAGCTCAGAAAGCTTGTTTCTGACATTCTAACAGCTCAATTAGAGCATTTTAGTAATGAACAGTGTTCTTTGTCAAAACTGACATTCTCATCATCCACTGATGCTTTTTGTCACAAAATGCAGTTCTCAGCTCATAAAGCTTGTTTCTGACATTCTAACAGCTCAATTAGAGCATTTTAGTAATGAACAGTGTTCTTTGTCAAAACTGACATTCTCATCATCCACTGATGCACTTTGTCAAATAAATGCTGTTTTCAGCTCAGAAAGCTTGTTTCTGACATTCTAACAGCTCAATTAGAGCATTTTAGCAATGATCAGTGTTCTTTGTCAAAAGTGACATTCTCATCATCCACTGATTCACTTTGTCACAAAATGCAGTTCTCAGCTCAGAAAGCTTGTTTCTGACATTCTAACAGCTCAATTAGAGCATTTTAGTAATGAACAGTGTTCTTTGTCAAAACTGACATTCTCATCATCCACTGGTGAACTTTGTCACAAAATGCAGTTTTCAGCTCAGAAAGCTTGTTTCTGACATTCTAACAGCTCAATTAGAGCATTTTAGTAATGAACAGTGTTCTTTGTCAAAACTGACATTCTCATCATCCACTGATGCTTTTTGTCACAAAATGCAGTTTTCAGCTCAGAAAGCTTGTTTCTGATATTTTAACAGCTCAATTAGAGCATTTTAGTAATGAACAGTGTTCTTTGTCAAAACTGACATTCTCATCATCCACTGATGAACTATGTCACAAAATGCAGTTCTCAGCTCAGAAAGCTTGTTTCTGACATTCTAACAGCTCAATTAGAGCATTTTAGTAATGAACAGTGTTCTTTGTCAAAACTGACATTCTCATCATCCACTGGTGAACTTTGTCACAAAATTCAGTTTTCAGCTCAGAAAGCTTGTTTCTGACATTCTAACAGCTCAATTAGAGCATTTTAGTAATGAACAGTGTTCTTTGTCAAAACTGACATTCTCATCATCCACGGATGCTTTTTGTCACAAAATGCAGTTCTCAGCTCATAAAGCTTGTTTCTGACATTCTAACAGCTCAATTAGAGCATTTTAGTAATGAACAGTGTTCTTTGTCAAAACTGACATTCTCATCATCCACTGATGCACTTTGTCAAATAAATGCTGTTTTCAGCTCAGAAAGCTTGTTTCTGACATTCTAACAGCTCAATAGGAGCATTTTAGTAATGATCAGTGTTCTTTGTCAAAACTGACATTCTCATCATCCACTGATGAACTATGTCACAAAATGCAGTTCTCAGCTCAGAAAGCTTGTTTCTGACATTCTAACAGCTCAATTGGAGCATTTTAGTAATGATCAGTGTTCTTTGTCAAAACTGACATTCTCATCATCCACTGATGCACTATGTCACAAAATGCAGTTCTCAGCTCAGAAAGCTTGTTTCTGACATTCTAACAGCTCAATTAGAGCATTTTAGTACTGAACAGTGTTCTTTGTCAAAACTGACATTCTCATCATCCACTGATGAACTATGTCACAAAATGCAGTTCTCAGCTCATAAAGCTTGTTTCTGACATTCTAACAGCTCAATTAGAGCATTTTAGTAATGAACAGTGTTCTTTGTCAAAACTGACATTCTCATCATCCACTGATGCACTTTGTCAAATAAATGCTGTTTTCAGCTCAGAAAGCTTGTTTCTGACATTCTAACAGCTCAATAGGAGCATTTTGGTAATGATCAGTGTTCTTTGTCAAAACTGACATTCTCATCATCCACTGATGAACTATGTCACAAAATGCAATTCTCAGCTCAGAAAGCTTGTTTCTGACATTCTAACAGCTCAATTGGAGCATTTTAGTAATGATCAGTGTTCTTTGTCAAAACTGACATTCTCATCATCCACTGATGAACTTTGTCACAAAATGCAGTTCTCAGCTCAGAAAGCTTGTTTCTGACATTCTAACAGCTCAATTGGAGCATTTTAGTAATGATCAGTGTTCTTTGTCAAAACTGACATTCTCATCATCCACTGATGCACTATGTCACAAAATGCAGTTCTCAGCTCAGAAAGCTTGTTTCTGACATTCTTACAGCTCAATTGGAGCATTTTAGTAATGATCAGTGTTCTTTGTCAAAACTGACATTCTCATCATCCACTGATGCACTATGTCACAAAATGCAGTTCTCAGCTCAGAAAGCTTGTTTCTGACATTCTAACAGCTCAATTAGAGCATTTTAGCAATGATCAGTGTTCTTTGTCAAAAGTGACATTCTCATCATCCACTGATGCTTTTTGTCACAAAATGCAGTTTTCAGCTCAGAAAGCTTGTTTCTGACATTCTAACAGCTCAATTAGAGCATTTTAGTAATGAACAGTGTTCTTTGTCAAAACTGACATTCTCATCATCCACGGATGCTTTTTGTCACAAAATGCAGTTCTCAGCTCATAAAGCTTGTTTCTGACATTCTAACAGCTCAATTAGAGCATTTTAGTAATGAACAGTGTTCTTTGTCAAAACTGACATTCTCATCATCCACTGATGCACTTTGTCAAATAAATGCTGTTTTCAGCTCAGAAAGCTTGTTTCTGACATTCCAACAGCTCAATTAGAGCATTTTAGTAATGAACAGTGTTCTTTGTCAAAACTGACATTCTCATCATCCACTGATGCACTATGTCACAAAATGCAGTTCTCAGCTCAGAAAGCTTGTTTCTGACATTCTAACAGCTCAATTAGAGCATTTTAGTAATGATCAGTGTTCTTTGTCAAAACTGACATTCTCATCATCCACTGATGCTTTTTGTCACAAAATGCAGTTTTCAGCTCAGAAAGCTTGTTTCTGACATTCTAACAGCTCAATTAGAGCATTTTAGTAATTAACAGTGTTCTTTGTCAAAACTGACATTCTCATCATCCACTGATGCTTTTTGTCACAAAATGCAGTTTTCAGCTCAGAAAGCTTGTTTCTGACATTCTAACAGCTCAATTAGAGCATTTTAGTAATGATCAGAGTTCTTTGTCAAAAGTGACATTCTCATCATCCACTGATTCACTTTGTCACAAAATGCAGTTCTCAGCTCAGAAAGCTTGTTTCTGACATTCTAACAGCTCAATTAGAGCATTTTAGTAATGAACAGTGTTCTTTGTCAAAACTGACATTCTCATCATCCACGGATGCACTTTGTCACAAAATGCAGTTTTCAGCTCAGAAAGCTTGTTTCTGACATTCTAACAGCTCAATTGGAGCATTTCAGTAATGAACAGTGTTCTTTGTCAAAACTGACATTCTCATCATCCACTGATGAACTATGTCACAAAATGCAGTTCTCAGCTCAGAAAGCTTGTTTCTGACATTCTAACAACTCAATTAGAGCATTTTAGTAATGAACAGTGTTCTTTGTCAAAACTGACATTCTCATCATCCACTGATGCACTTTGTCAAATAAACGCTGTTTTCAGCTCAGAAAGCTTGTTTCTGACATTCTAACAGCTCAATTGGAGCATTTTAGTAATGATCAGTGTTCTTTGTCAAAACTGACATTCTCATCATCCACTGATGAACTATGTCACAAAATGCAGTTCTCAGCTCAGAAAGCTTGTTTCTGACATTCTAACAGCTCAATTGGAGCATTTTAGTAATGATCAGTGTTCTTTGTCAAAAGTGACATTCTCATCATCCACTGATTCACTTTGTCACAAAATGCAGTTCTCAGCTCAGAAAGCTTGTTTCTGACATTCTAACAGCTCAATTATAGAGCATTTTAGTAATGAACAGTGTTCTTTGTCAAAACTGACATTCTCATCATCCACTGATGAACTATGTCACAAAATGCATTTCTCAGCTCAGAAAGCTTGTTTCTGACATTCTAACAGCTCAATTGGAGCATTTCAGTAATGAACAGTGTTCTTTGTCAAAACTGACATTCTCATCATCCACTGATTCACTTTGTCACAAAATGCAGTTTTCAGCTCAGAAAGCTTGTTTCTGACATTCTAACAGCTCAATTAGAGCATTTTAGTAATGATCAGTGTTCTTTGTGAAAACTGACATTCTCATCATCCACTGATGCTTTTTGTCACAAAATGCAGATTTCAGCTCAGAAAGCTTGTTTCTGACATCTTAACAGCTCAATTAGAGCATTTTAGTATTGAACAGTGTTCTTTGTCAAAACTGACATTCTCATCATCCACTGATGCTTTTTGTCACAAAATGCAGTTTTCAGCTCAGAAAGCTTGTTTCTGATATTTTAACAGCTCAATTAGAGCATTTTAGTAATGAACAGTGTTCTTTGTCAAAACTGACATTCTCATCATCCACTGATGCACTTTGTCACAAAATGCAGTTTTATGCTCAGAAAGCTTGTTTCTGACATTCTAACAGCTCAATTAGAGCATTTTAGTAATGATCAGTGTTCTTTGTCAAAAGTGACATTCTCATCATCCACTGATTCACTTTGTCACAAAATGCAGTTCTCAGCTCAGAATGCTTGTTTCTGACATTCTAACAGCTCAATTAGAGCATTTTAGTAATGAACAGTGTTCTTTGTCAAAACTGACATTCTCATCATCCACTGATGCACTTTGTCAAATAAATGCTGTTTTCAGCTCAGAAAGCTTGTTTCTGACATTCTAACAGCTCAATAGGAGCATTTTAGTAATGATCAGTGTTCTTTGTCAAAACTGACATTCTCATCATCCACTGATGAACTATGTCACAAAATGCAGTTCTCAGCTCAGAAAGCTTGTTTCTGACATTCTAACAGCTCAATTGGAGCATTTTAGTAATGATCAGTGTTCTTTGTCAAAACTGACATTCTCATCATCCACTGATGCACTATGTCACAAAATGCAGTTCTCAGCTCAGAAAGCTTGTTTCTGACATTCTACCAGCTCAATTAGAGCATTTTAGCAATGATCAGTGTTCTTTGTCAAAAGTGACATTCTCATCATCCACTGATTCACTTTGTCACAAAATGCAGTTCTCAGCTCAGAAAGCTTGTTTCTGACATTCTAACAGCTCAATTAGAGCATTTTAGTAATGATCAGTGTTCTTTGTCAAAAGTGACATTCTCATCATCCACTGATTCACTTTGTCACAAAATGCAGTTCTCAGCTCAGAAAGCTTGTTTCTGACATTCTAACAGCTCAATTAGAGCATTTTAGTAATGAACAGTGTTCTTTGTCAAAACTGACATTCTCATCATCCACTGATGAACTATGTCACAAAATGCATTTCTCAGCTCAGAAAGCTTGTTTCTGACATTCTAACAGCTCAATTGGAGCATTTCAGTAATGAACAGTGTTCTTTGTCAAAACTGACATTCTCATCATCCACTGATTCACTTTGTCACAAAATGCAGTTTTCAGCTCAGAAAGCTTGTTTCTGACATTCTAACAGCTCAATTAGAGCATTTTAGTAATGATCAGTGTTCTTTGTCAAAACTGACATTCTCATCATCCACTGATGCTTTTTGTCACAAAATGCAGTTTTCAGCTCAGAAAGCTTGTTTCTGACATTCTAACAGCTCAATTAGAGCATTTTAGTAATGAACAGTGTTCTTTGTCAAAACTGACATTCTCATCATCCACTGATGCTTTTTGTCACAAAATGCAGTTCTCAGCTCATAAAGCTTGTTTCTGACATTCTAACAGCTCAATTAGAGCATTTTAGTAATGAACAGTGTTCTTTGTCAAAACTGACATTCTCATCATCCACTGATGCACTTTGTCAAATAAATGCTGTTTTCAGCTCAGAAAGCTTGTTTCTGACATTCTAACAGCCCAATAGGAGCATTTTAGTAATGATCAGTGTTCTTTGTCAAAACTGACATTCTCATCATCCACTGATGAACTATGTCACAAAATGCAGTTCTCAGCTCAGAAAGCTTGTTTCTGACATTCTAACAACTCAATTAGAGCATTTTAGTAATGAACAGTGTTCTTTGTCAAAACTGACATTCTCATCATCCACTGATGCACTTTGTCAAATAAACGCTATTTTCAGCTCAGACAGCTTGTTTCTGACATTCTAACAGCTCAATTGGAGCATTTTAGTAATGATCAGTGTTCTTTGTCAAAACTGACATTCTCATCATCCACTGATGAACTATGTCACAAAATGCAGTTCTCAGCTCAGAAAGCTTGTTTCTGACATTCTAACAGCTCAATTGGAGCATTTTAGTAATGATCAGTGTTCTTTGTCAAAAGTGACATTCTCATCATCCACTGATTCACTTTGTCACAAAATGCAGTTCTCAGCTCAGAAAGCTTGTTTCTGACATTCTAACAGCTCAATTATAGAGCATTTTAGTAATGAACAGTGTTCTTTGTCAAAACTGACATTCTCATCATCCACTGATGAACTATGTCACAAAATGCATTTCTCAGCTCAGAAAGCTTGTTTCTGACATTCTAACAGCTCAATTGGAGCATTTCAGTAATGAACAGTGTTCTTTGTCAAAACTGACATTCTCATCATCCACTGATTCACTTTGTCACAAAATGCAGTTTTCAGCTCAGAAAGCTTGTTTCTGACATTCTAACAGCTCAATTAGAGCATTTTAGTAATGATCAGTGTTCTTTGTGAAAACTGACATTCTCATCATCCACTGATGCTTTTTGTCACAAAATGCAGATTTCAGCTCAGAAAGCTTGTTTCTGACATCTTAACAGCTCAATTAGAGCATTTTAGTATTGAACAGTGTTCTTTGTCAAAACTGACATTCTCATCATCCACTGATGCTTTTTGTCACAAAATGCAGTTTTCAGCTCAGAAAGCTTGTTTCAGATATTTTAACAGCTCAATTAGAGCATTTTAGTAATGAACAGTGTTCTTTGTCAAAACTGACATTCTCATCATCCACTGATGCACTTTGTCACAAAATGCAGTTTTATGCTCAGAAAGCTTGTTTCTGACATTCTAACAGCTCAATTAGAGCATTTTAGTAATGATCAGTGTTCTTTGTCAAAAGTGACATTCTCATCATCCACTGATTCACTTTGTCACAAAATGCAGTTCTCAGCTCAGAAAGCTTGTTTCTGACATTCTAACAGCTCAATTAGAGCATTTTAGTAATGAACAGTGTTCTTTGTCAAAACTGACATTCTCATCATCCACTGATGCACTTTGTCAAATAAATGCTGTTTTCAGCTCAGAAAGCTTGTTTCTGACATTCTAACAGCTCAATAGGAGCATTTTAGTAATGATCAGTGTTCTTTGTCAAAACTGACATTCTCATCATCCACTGATGAACTATGTCACAAAATGCAGTTCTCAGCTCAGAAAGCTTGTTTCTGACATTCTAACAGCTCAATTGGAGCATTTTAGTAATGATCAGTGTTCTTTGTCAAAACTGACATTCTCATCATCCACTGATGCACTATGTCACAAAATGCAGTTCTCAGCTCAGAAAGCTTGTTTCTGACATTCTACCAGCTCAATTAGAGCATTTTAGCAATGATCAGTGTTCTTTGTCAAAAGTGACATTCTCATCATCCACTGATTCACTTTGTCACAAAATGCAGTTCTCAGCTCAGAAAGCTTGTTTCTGACATTCTAACAGCTCAATTAGAGCATTTTAGTAATGATCAGTGTTCTTTGTCAAAAGTGACATTCTCATCATCCACTGATTCACTTTGTCACAAAATGCAGTTCTCAGCTCAGAAAGCTTGTTTCTGACATTCTAACAGCTCAATTAGAGCATTTTAGTAATGAACAGTGTTCTTTGTCAAAACTGACATTCTCATCATCCACTGATGAACTATGTCACAAAATGCATTTCTCAGCTCAGAAAGCTTGTTTCTGACATTCTAACAGCTCAATTGGAGCATTTCAGTAATGAACAGTGTTCTTTGTCAAAACTGACATTCTCATCATCCACTGATTCACTTTGTCACAAAATGCAGTTTTCAGCTCAGAAAGCTTGTTTCTGACATTCTAACAGCTCAATTAGAGCATTTTAGTAATGATCAGTGTTCTTTGTCAAAACTGACATTCTCATCATCCACTGATGCTTTTTGTCACAAAATGCAGTTTTCAGCTCAGAAAGCTTGTTTCTGACATTCTAACAGCTCAATTAGAGCATTTTAGTAATGAACAGTGTTCTTTGTCAAAACTGACATTCTCATCATCCACTGATGCTTTTTGTCACAAAATGCAGTTCTCAGCTCATAAAGCTTGTTTCTGACATTCTAACAGCTCAATTAGAGCATTTTAGTAATGAACAGTGTTCTTTGTCAAAACTGACATTCTCATCATCCACTGATGCACTTTGTCAAATAAATGCTGTTTTCAGCTCAGAAAGCTTGTTTCTGACATTCTAACAGCTCAATTAGAGCATTTTAGCAATGATCAGTGTTCTTTGTCAAAAGTGACATTCTCATCATCCACTGATTCACTTTGTCACAAAATGCAGTTCTCAGCTCAGAAAGCTTGTTTCTGACATTCTAACAGCTCAATTAGAGCATTTTAGTAATGAACAGTGTTCTTTGTCAAAACTGACATTCTCATCATCCACTGGTGAACTTTGTCACAAAATGCAGTTTTCAGCTCAGAAAGCTTGTTTCTGACATTCTAACAGCTCAATTAGAGCATTTTAGTAATGAACAGTGTTCTTTGTCAAAACTGACATTCTCATCATCCACTGATGCTTTTTGTCACAAAATGCAGTTTTCAGCTCAGAAAGCTTGTTTCTGATATTTTAACAGCTCAATTAGAGCATTTTAGTAATGAACAGTGTTCTTTGTCAAAACTGACATTCTCATCATCCACTGATGAACTATGTCACAAAATGCAGTTCTCAGCTCAGAAAGCTTGTTTCTGACATTCTAACAGCTCAATTAGAGCATTTTAGTAATGAACAGTGTTCTTTGTCAAAACTGACATTCTCATCATCCACTGATGAACTATGTCACAAAATGCAGTTCTCAGCTCAGAAAGCTTGTTTCTGACATTCTAACAGCTCAATTGGAGCATTTTAGTGATGATCAGTGTTCCTTGTCAAAACTGACATTCTCATCATCCACTGATTCACTTTGTCACAAAATGCAGTTTTCAGCTCAGAAAGCTTGTTTCTGACATTCTAACAGCTAAATTAGAGCATTTTAGTAATGAACAGTGTTCTTTGTCAAAACTGACATTCTCATCATCCACTGATGCTTTTTGTCACAAAATGCAGTTTTCAGCTCAGAAAGCTTGTTTCTGACATTCTAACAGCTCAATTAGAGCATTTTAGTAATGATCAGTGTTCTTTGTCAAAACTGACATTCTCATCATCCACTGATGCTTTTTGTCACAAAATGCAGTTTTCAGCTCAGAAAGCTTGTTTCTGACATTCTAACAGCTCAATTAGAGCATTTTAGTAATGAACAGTGTTCTTTGTCAAAACTGACATTCTCATCATCCACGGATGCTTTTTGTCACAAAATGCAGTTCTCAGCTCATAAAGCTTGTTTCTGACATTCTAACAGCTCAATTAGAGCATTTTAGTAATGAACAGTGTTCTTTGTCAAAACTGACATTCTCATCATCCACTGATGCACTTTGTCAAATAAATGCTGTTTTCAGCTCAGAAAGCTTGTTTCTGACATTCTAACAGCTCAATAGGAGCATTTTAGTAATGATCAGTGTTCTTTGTCAAAACTGACATTCTCATCATCCACTGATGAACTATGTCACAAAATGCAGTTCACAGCTCAGAAAGCTTGTTTCTGACATTCTAACAGCTCAATTGGAGCATTTTAGTAATGATCAGTGTTCTTTGTCAAAACTGACATTCTCATCATCCACTGATGCACTATGTCACAAAATGCAGTTCTCAGCTCAGAAAGCTTGTTTCTGACATTCTAACAGCTCAATTAGAGCATTTTAGTAATGAACAGTGTTCTTTGTCAAAACTGACATTCTCATCATCCACTGATGAACTGTGTCACAAAATGCAGTTCTCAGCTCATAAAGCTTGTTTCTGACATTCTAACAGCTCAATTAGAGCATTTTAGTAATGAACAGTGTTCTTTGTCAAAACTGACATTCTCATCATCCACTGATGCACTTTGTCAAATAAATGCTGTTTTCAGCTCAGAAAGCTTGTTTCTGACATTCTAACAGCTCAATAGGAGCATTTTAGTAATGATCAGTGTTCTTTGTCAAAACTGACATTCTCATCATCCACTGATGAACTATGTCACAAAATGCAGTTCTCAGCTCAGAAAGCTTGTTTCTGACATTCTAACAGCTCAATTGGAGCATTTTAGTAATGATCAGTGTTCTTTGTCAAAACTGACATTCTCATCATCCACTGATGCACTATGTCACAAAATGCAGTTCTCAGCTCAGAAAGCTTGTTTCTGACATTCTAACAGCTCAATTAGAGCATTTTAGCAATGATCAGTGTTCTTTGTCAAAAGTGACATTCTCATCATCCACTGATTCACTTTGTCACAAAATGCAGTTCTCAGCTCAGAAAGCTTGTTTCTGACATTCTAACAGCTCAATTAGAGCATTTTAGTAATGATCAGTGTTCTTTGTCAAAAGTGACATTCTCATCATCCACTGATTCACTTTGTCACAAAATGCAGTTCTCAGCTCAGAAAGCTTGTTTCTGACATTCTAACAGCTCAATTAGAGCATTTTAGTAATGAACAGTGTTCTTTGTCAAAACTGACATTCTCATCATCCACTGATTCACTTTGTCACAAAATGCAGTTCTCAGCTCAGAAAGCTTGTTTCTGACATTCTAACGGCTCAATTAGAGCATTTTAGTAATGAACAGTGTTCTTTGTCAAAACTGACATTCTCATCATCCACTGATTCACTTTGTCACAAAATGCAGTTCTCAGCTCAGAAAGCTTGTTTCTGACATTCTAACGGCTCAATTAGAGCATTTTAGTAATGAACAGTGTTCTTTGTCAAAACTGACATTCTCATCATCCACTGATGAACTATGTCACAAAATGCATTTCTCAGCTCATAAAGCTTGTTTCTGACATTCTAACAGCTCAATTGGAGCATTTCAGTAATGAACAGTGTTCTTTGTCAAAACTGACATTCTCATCATCCACTGATTCACTTTGTCACAAAATGCAGTTTTCAGCTCAGAAAGCTTGTTTCTGACATTCTAACAGCTCAATTAGAGCATTTTAGTAATGAACAGTGTTCTTTGTCAAAACTGACATTCTCATCATCCACTGATGCACTATGTCACAAAATGCAGTTCTCAGCTCAGAAAGCTTGTTTCTGACATTCTAACAGCTCAATTAGAGCATTTTAGTAATGATCAGTGTTCTTTGTCAAAACTGACATTCTCATCATCCACTGATGCTTTTTGTCACAAAATGCAGTTTTCAGCTCAGAAAGCTTGTTTCTGACATTCTAACAGCTCAATTAGAGCATTTTAGTAATTAACAGTGTTCTTTGTCAAAACTGACATTCTCATCATCCACTGATGCTTTTTGTCACAAAATGCAGTTTTCAGCTCAGAAAGCTTGTTTCTGACATTCTAACAGCTCAATTAGAGCATTTTAGTAATGATCAGTGTTCTTTGTCAAAAGTGACATTCTCATCATCCACTGATTCACTTTGTCACAAAATGCAGTTCTCAGCTCAGAAAGCTTGTTTCTGACATTCTAACAGCTCAATTAGAGCATTTTAGTAATGAACAGTGTTCTTTGTCAAAACTGACATTCTCATCATCCACTGATTCACGTTGTCACAAAATGCAGTTTTCAGCTCAGAAAGCTTGTTTCTGACATTCTAACAGCTCAATTAGAGCATTTTAGTAATGAACAGTGTTCTTTGTCAAAACTGACATTCTCATCATCCACTGATGAACTATGTCACAAAATGCAGTTCTCAGCTCAGAAAGCTTGTTTCTGACATTCTAACAGCTCAATTGGAGCATTTTAGTAATGATCAGTGTTCTTTGTCAAAACTGACATTCTCATCATCCACTGATGCTTTTTGTCACAAAATGCAGTTTTCAGCTCAGAAAGCTTGTTTCTGATATTTTAACAGCTCAATTAGAGCATTTTAGTAATGAACAGTGTTCTTTGTCAAAACTGACATTCTCATCATCCACTGATGCACTTTGTCACAAAATGCAGTTCTCAGCTCAGAAAGCTTGTTTCTGACATTCTAACAGCTCAATTAGATTATTTTAGTAATGATCAGTGTTCTTTGTCAAAACTGACATTCTCATCATCCACTGATGCTTTTTGTCACAAAATGCAGTTTTCAGCTCAGAAAGCTTGTTTCTGACATTCTAACAGCTCAATTAGAGCATTTTAGTAATGAACAGTGTTCTTTGTCAAAACTGACATTCTCATCATCCACGGATGCTTTTTGTCACAAAATGCAGTTTTCAGCTCAGAAAGCTTGTTTCTGACATTCTAACAGCTCAATTGGAGCATTTCAGTAATGAACAGTGTTCTTTGTCAAAACTGACATTCTCATCATCCACTGATGAACTATGTCACAAAATGCAGTTCTCAGCTCAGAAAGCTTGTTTCTGACATTCTAACAACTCAATTGGAGCATTTTAGTAATGATCAGTGTTCTTTGTCAAAACTGACATTCTCATCATCCACTGATGCTTTTTGTCACAAAATGCAGTTTTCAGCTCAGAAAGCTTGTTTCTGACATTCTAACAGCTCAATTAGAGCATTTTAGTAATGAACAGTGTTCTTTGTCAAAACTGACATTCTCATCATCCACGGATGCACTTTGTCACAAAATGCAGTTTTCAGCTCAGAAAGCTTGTTTCTGACATTCTAACAGCTCAATTGGAGCATTTCAGTAATGAACAGTGTTCTTTGTCAAAACTGACATTCTCATCATCCACTGATGAACTATGTCACAAAATGCAGTTCTCAGCTCAGAAAGCTTGTTTCTGACATTCTAACAACTCAATTAGAGCATTTTAGTAATGAACAGTGTTCTTTGTCAAAACTGACATTCTCATCATCCACTGATGCACTTTGTCAAATAAACGCTGTTTTCAGCTCAGAAAGCTTGTTTCTGACATTCTAACAGCTCAATTGGAGCATTTTAGTAATGATCAGTGTTCTTTGTCAAAACTGACATTCTCATCATCCACTGATGCACTATGTCACAAAATGCAGTTCTCAGCTCAGAAAGCTTGTTTCTGACATTCTACCAGCTCAATTAGAGCATTTTAGCAATGATCAGTGTTCTTTGTCAAAAGTGACATTCTCATCATCCACTGATTCACTTTGTCACAAAATGCAGTTCTCAGCTCAGAAAGCTTGTTTCTGACATTCTAACAGCTCAATTAGAGCATTTTAGTAATGATCAGTGTTCTTTGTCAAAAGTGACATTCTCATCATCCACTGATTCACTTTGTCACAAAATGCAGTTCTCAGCTCAGAAAGCTTGTTTCTGACATTCTAACAGCTCAATTAGAGCATTTTAGTAATGAACAGTGTTCTTTGTCAAAACTGACATTCTCATCATCCACTGATGAACTATGTCACAAAATGCATTTCTCAGCTCAGAAAGCTTGTTTCTGACATTCTAACAGCTCAATTGGAGCATTTCAGTAATGAACAGTGTTCTTTGTCAAAACTGACATTCTCATCATCCACTGATTCACTTTGTCACAAAATGCAGTTTTCAGCTCAGAAAGCTTGTTTCTGACATTCTAACAGCTCAATTAGAGCATTTTAGTAATGATCAGTGTTCTTTGTCAAAACTGACATTCTCATCATCCACTGATGCTTTTTGTCACAAAATGCAGTTTTCAGCTCAGAAAGCTTGTTTCTGACATTCTAACAGCTCAATTAGAGCATTTTAGTAATGAACAGTGTTCTTTGTCAAAACTGACATTCTCATCATCCACTGATGCTTTTTGTCACAAAATGCAGTTCTCAGCTCATAAAGCTTGTTTCTGACATTCTAACAGCTCAATTAGAGCATTTTAGTAATGAACAGTGTTCTTTGTCAAAACTGACATTCTCATCATCCACTGATGCACTTTGTCAAATAAATGCTGTTTTCAGCTCAGAAAGCTTGTTTCTGACATTCTAACAGCTCAATTAGAGCATTTTAGCAATGATCAGTGTTCTTTGTCAAAAGTGACATTCTCATCATCCACTGATTCACTTTGTCACAAAATGCAGTTCTCAGCTCAGAAAGCTTGTTTCTGACATTCTAACAGCTCAATTAGAGCATTTTAGTAATGAACAGTGTTCTTTGTCAAAACTGACATTCTCATCATCCACTGGTGAACTTTGTCACAAAATGCAGTTTTCAGCTCAGAAAGCTTGTTTCTGACATTCTAACAGCTCAATTAGAGCATTTTAGTAATGAACAGTGTTCTTTGTCAAAACTGACATTCTCATCATCCACTGATGCTTTTTGTCACAAAATGCAGTTTTCAGCTCAGAAAGCTTGTTTCTGATATTTTAACAGCTCAATTAGAGCATTTTAGTAATGAACAGTGTTCTTTGTCAAAACTGACATTCTCATCATCCACTGATGAACTATGTCACAAAATGCAGTTCTCAGCTCAGAAAGCTTGTTTCTGACATTCTAACAGCTCAATTAGAGCATTTTAGTAATGAACAGTGTTCTTTGTCAAAACTGACATTCTCATCATCCACTGGTGAACTTTGTCACAAAATTCAGTTTTCAGCTCAGAAAGCTTGTTTCTGACATTCTAACAGCTCAATTAGAGCATTTTAGTAATGAACAGTGTTCTTTGTCAAAACTGACATTCTCATCATCCACGGATGCTTTTTGTCACAAAATGCAGTTCTCAGCTCATAAAGCTTGTTTCTGACATTCTAACAGCTCAATTAGAGCATTTTAGTAATGAACAGTGTTCTTTGTCAAAACTGACATTCTCATCATCCACTGATGCACTTTGTCAAATAAATGCTGTTTTCAGCTCAGAAAGCTTGTTTCTGACATTCTAACAGCTCAATAGGAGCATTTTAGTAATGATCAGTGTTCTTTGTCAAAACTGACATTCTCATCATCCACTGATGCACTATGTCACAAAATGCAGTTCTCAGCTCATAAAGCTTGTTTCTGACATTCTAACAGCTCAATTAGAGCATTTTAGTAATGATCAGTGTTCTTTGTCAAAACTGACATTCTCATCATCCACTGATGCACTATGTCACAAAATGCAGTTCTCAGCTCAGAAAGCTTGTTTCTGACATTCTAACAGCTCAATAGGAGCATTTTAGTAATGATCAGTGTTCTTTGTCAAAACTGACATTCTCATCATCCACTGATGCACTATGTCACAAAATGCAGTTCTCAGCTCAGAAAGCTTGTTTCTGACATTCTAACAGCTCAATTGGAGCATTTTAGTAATGATCAGTGTTCTTTGTCAAAACTGACATTCTCATCATCCACTGATGCACTATGTCACAAAATGCAGTTCTCAGCTCAGAAAGCTTGTTTCTGACATTCTAACAGCTCAATTAGAGCATTTTAGTACTGAACAGTGTTCTTTGTCAAAACTGACATTCTCATCATCCACTGATGAACTATGTCACAAAATGCAGTTCTCAGCTCATAAAGCTTGTTTCTGACATTCTAACAGCTCAATTAGAGCATTTTAGTAATGAACAGTGTTCTTTGTCAAAACTGACATTCTCATCATCCACTGATGCACTTTGTCAAATAAATGCTGTTTTCAGCTCAGAAAGCTTGTTTCTGACATTCTAACAGCTCAATAGGAGCATTTTAGTAATGATCAGTGTTCTTTGTCAAAACTGACATTCTCATCATCCACTGATGAACTATGTCACAAAATGCAGTTCTCAGCTCAGAAAGCTTGTTTCTGACATTCTAACAGCTCAATTGGAGCATTTTAGTAATGATCAGTGTTCTTTGTCAAAACTGACATTCTCATCATCCACTGATGCACTATGTCACAAAATGCAGTTCTCAGCTCAGAAAGCTTGTTTCTGACATTCTTACAGCTCAATTGGAGCATTTTAGTAATGATCAGTGTTCTTTGTCAAAACTGACATTCTCATCATCCACTGATGCACTATGTCACAAAATGCAGTTCTCAGCTCAGAAAGCTTGTTTCTGACATTCTAACAGCTCAATTAGAGCATTTTAGCAATGATCAGTGTTCTTTGTCAAAAGTGACATTCTCATCATCCACTGATGCTTTTTGTCACAAAATGCAGTTTTCAGCTCAGAAAGCTTGTTTCTGACATTCTAACAGCTCAATTAGAGCATTTTAGTAATGAACAGTGTTCTTTGTCAAAACTGACATTCTCATCATCCACGGATGCTTTTTGTCACAAAATGCAGTTCTCAGCTCATAAAGCTTGTTTCTGACATTCTAACAGCTCAATTAGAGCATTTTAGTAATGAACAGTGTTCTTTGTCAAAACTGACATTCTCATCATCCACTGATGCACTTTGTCAAATAAATGCTGTTTTCAGCTCAGAAAGCTTGTTTCTGACATTCCAACAGCTCAATTAGAGCATTTTAGTAATGAACAGTGTTCTTTGTCAAAACTGACATTCTCATCATCCACTGATGCACTATGTCACAAAATGCAGTTCTCAGCTCAGAAAGCTTGTTTCTGACATTCTAACAGCTCAATTAGAGCATTTTAGTAATGATCAGTGTTCTTTGTCAAAACTGACATTCTCATCATCCACTGATGCTTTTTGTCACAAAATGCAGTTTTCAGCTCAGAAAGCTTGTTTCTGACATTCTAACAGCTCAATTAGAGCATTTTAGTAATTAACAGTGTTCTTTGTCAAAACTGACATTCTCATCATCCACTGATGCTTTTTGTCACAAAATGCAGTTTTCAGCTCAGAAAGCTTGTTTCTGACATTCTAACAGCTCAATTAGAGCATTTTAGTAATGATCAGAGTTCTTTGTCAAAAGTGACATTCTCATCATCCACTGATTCACTTTGTCACAAAATGCAGTTCTCAGCTCAGAAAGCTTGTTTCTGACATTCTAACAGCTCAATTAGAGCATTTTAGTAATGAACAGTGTTCTTTGTCAAAACTGACATTCTCATCATCCACTGATGAACTATGTCACAAAATGCAGTTTTCAGCTCAGAAAGCTTGTTTCTGACATTCTAACAGCTCAATTAGAGCATTTTAGTAATGAACAGTGTTCTTTGTCAAAACTGACATTCTCATCATCCACTGATTCACGTTGTCACAAAATGCAGTTTTCAGCTCAGAAAGCTTGTTTCTGACATTCTAACAGCTCAATTAGAGCATTTTAGTAATGAACAGTGTTCTTTGTCAAAACTGACATTCTCATCATCCACTGATGAACTATGTCACAAAATGCAGTTCTCAGCTCAGAAAGCTTGTTTCTGACATTCTAACAGCTCAATTGGAGCATTTTAGTAATGATCAGTGTTCTTTGTCAAAACTGACATTCTCATCATCCACTGATGCTTTTTGTCACAAAATGCAGTTTTCAGCTCAGAAAGCTTGTTTCTGATATTTTAACAGCTCAATTAGAGCATTTTAGTAATGAACAGTGTTCTTTGTCAAAACTGACATTCTCATCATCCACTGATGCACTTTGTCACAAAATGCAGTTCTCAGCTCAGAAAGCTTGTTTCTGACATTCTAACAGCTCAATTAGATTATTTTAGTAATGATCAGTGTTCTTTGTCAAAACTGACATTCTCATCATCCACTGATGCTTTTTGTCACAAAATGCAGTTTTCAGCTCAGAAAGCTTGTTTCTGACATTCTAACAGCTCAATTAGAGCATTTTAGTAATGAACAGTGTTCTTTGTCAAAACTGACATTCTCATCATCCACGGATGCTTTTTGTCACAAAATGCAGTTTTCAGCTCAGAAAGCTTGTTTCCGACATTCTAACAGCTCAATTGGAGCATTTCAGTAATGAACAGTGTTCTTTGTCAAAACTGACATTCTCATCATCCACTGATGAACTATGTCACAAAATGCAGTTCTCAGCTCAGAAAGCTTGTTTCTGACATTCTAACAACTCAATTGGAGCATTTTAGTAATGATCAGTGTTCTTTGTCAAAACTGACATTCTCATCATCCACTGATGCTTTTTGTCACAAAATGCAGTTTTCAGCTCAGAAAGCTTGTTTCTGACATTCTAACAGCTCAATTAGAGCATTTTAGTAATGAACAGTGTTCTTTGTCAAAACTGACATTCTCATCATCCACGGATGCACTTTGTCACAAAATGCAGTTTTCAGCTCAGAAAGCTTGTTTCTGACATTCTAACAGCTCAATTGGAGCATTTCAGTAATGAACAGTGTTCTTTGTCAAAACTGACATTCTCATCATCCACTGATGAACTATGTCACAAAATGCAGTTCTCAGCTCAGAAAGCTTGTTTCTGACATTCTAACAACTCAATTAGAGCATTTTAGTAATGAACAGTGTTCTTTGTCAAAACTGACATTCTCATCATCCACTGATGCACTTTGTCAAATAAACGCTGTTTTCAGCTCAGAAAGCTTGTTTCTGACATTCTAACAGCTCAATTGGAGCATTTTAGTAATGATCAGTGTTCTTTGTCAAAACTGACATTCTCATCATCCACTGATGAACTATGTCACAAAATGCAGTTCTCAGCTCAGAAAGCTTGTTTCTGACATTCTAACAGCTCAATTGGAGCATTTTAGTAATGATCAGTGTTCTTTGTCAAAAGTGACATTCTCATCATCCACTGATTCACTTTGTCACAAAATGCAGTTCTCAGCTCAGAAAGCTTGTTTCTGACATTCTAACAGCTCAATTAGAGCATTTTAGTAATGATCAGTGTTCTTTGTCAAAACTGACATTCTCATCATCCACTGATGAACTATGTCACAAAATGCAGTTCTCAGCTCAGAAAGCTTGTTTCTGACATTCTAACAGCTCAATTGGAGCATTTTAGTAATGATCAGTGTTCTTTGTCAAAAGTGACATTCTCATCATCCACTGATTCACTTTGTCACAAAATGCAGTTCTCAGCTCAGAAAGCTTGTTTCTGACATTCTAACAGCTCAATTATAGAGCATTTTAGTAATGAACAGTGTTCTTTGTCAAAACTGACATTCTCATCATCCACTGATGAACTATGTCACAAAATGCATTTCTCAGCTCAGAAAGCTTGTTTCTGACATTCTAACAGCTCAATTGGAGCATTTCAGTAATGAACAGTGTTCTTTGTCAAAACTGACATTCTCATCATCCACTGATTCACTTTGTCACAAAATGCAGTTTTCAGCTCAGAAAGCTTGTTTCTGACATTCTAACAGCTCAATTAGAGCATTTTAGTAATGATCAGTGTTCTTTGTGAAAACTGACATTCTCATCATCCACTGATGCTTTTTGTCACAAAATGCAGATTTCAGCTCAGAAAGCTTGTTTCTGACATCTTAACAGCTCAATTAGAGCATTTTAGTATTGAACAGTGTTCTTTGTCAAAACTGACATTCTCATCATCCACTGATGCTTTTTGTCACAAAATGCAGTTTTCAGCTCAGAAAGCTTGTTTCTGATATTTTAACAGCTCAATTAGAGCATTTTAGTAATGAACAGTGTTCTTTGTCAAAACTGACATTCTCATCATCCACTGATGCACTTTGTCACAAAATGCAGTTTTATGCTCAGAAAGCTTGTTTCTGACATTCTAACAGCTCAATTAGAGCATTTTAGTAATGATCAGTGTTCTTTGTCAAAAGTGACATTCTCATCATCCACTGATTCACTTTGTCACAAAATGCAGTTCTCAGCTCAGAATGCTTGTTTCTGACATTCTAACAGCTCAATTAGAGCATTTTAGTAATGAACAGTGTTCTTTGTCAAAACTGACATTCTCATCATCCACTGATGCACTTTGTCAAATAAATGCTGTTTTCAGCTCAGAAAGCTTGTTTCTGACATTCTAACAGCTCAATAGGAGCATTTTAGTAATGATCAGTGTTCTTTGTCAAAACTGACATTCTCATCATCCACTGATGAACTATGTCACAAAATGCAGTTCTCAGCTCAGAAAGCTTGTTTCTGACATTCTAACAGCTCAATTGGAGCATTTTAGTAATGATCAGTGTTCTTTGTCAAAACTGACATTCTCATCATCCACTGATGCACTATGTCACAAAATGCAGTTCTCAGCTCAGAAAGCTTGTTTCTGACATTCTACCAGCTCAATTAGAGCATTTTAGCAATGATCAGTGTTCTTTGTCAAAAGTGACATTCTCATCATCCACTGATTCACTTTGTCACAAAATGCAGTTCTCAGCTCAGAAAGCTTGTTTCTGACATTCTAACAGCTCAATTAGAGCATTTTAGTAATGATCAGTGTTCTTTGTCAAAAGTGACATTCTCATCATCCACTGATTCACTTTGTCACAAAATGCAGTTCTCAGCTCAGAAAGCTTGTTTCTGACATTCTAACAGCTCAATTAGAGCATTTTAGTAATGAACAGTGTTCTTTGTCAAAACTGACATTCTCATCATCCACTGATGAACTATGTCACAAAATGCATTTCTCAGCTCAGAAAGCTTGTTTCTGACATTCTAACAGCTCAATTGGAGCATTTCAGTAATGAACAGTGTTCTTTGTCAAAACTGACATTCTCATCATCCACTGATTCACTTTGTCACAAAATGCAGTTTTCAGCTCAGAAAGCTTGTTTCTGACATTCTAACAGCTCAATTAGAGCATTTTAGTAATGATCAGTGTTCTTTGTCAAAACTGACATTCTCATCATCCACTGATGCTTTTTGTCACAAAATGCAGTTTTCAGCTCAGAAAGCTTGTTTCTGACATTCTAACAGCTCAATTAGAGCATTTTAGTAATGAACAGTGTTCTTTGTCAAAACTGACATTCTCATCATCCACTGATGCTTTTTGTCACAAAATGCAGTTCTCAGCTCATAAAGCTTGTTTCTGACATTCTAACAGCTCAATTAGAGCATTTTAGTAATGAACAGTGTTCTTTGTCAAAACTGACATTCTCATCATCCACTGATGCACTTTGTCAAATAAATGCTGTTTTCAGCTCAGAAAGCTTGTTTCTGACATTCTAACAGCCCAATAGGAGCATTTTAGTAATGATCAGTGTTCTTTGTCAAAACTGACATTCTCATCATCCACTGATGAACTATGTCACAAAATGCAGTTCTCAGCTCAGAAAGCTTGTTTCTGACATTCTAACAACTCAATTAGAGCATTTTAGTAATGAACAGTGTTCTTTGTCAAAACTGACATTCTCATCATCCACTGATGCACTTTGTCAAATAAACGCTATTTTCAGCTCAGACAGCTTGTTTCTGACATTCTAACAGCTCAATTGGAGCATTTTAGTAATGATCAGTGTTCTTTGTCAAAACTGACATTCTCATCATCCACTGATGAACTATGTCACAAAATGCAGTTCTCAGCTCAGAAAGCTTGTTTCTGACATTCTAACAGCTCAATTGGAGCATTTTAGTAATGATCAGTGTTCTTTGTCAAAAGTGACATTCTCATCATCCACTGATTCACTTTGTCACAAAATGCAGTTCTCAGCTCAGAAAGCTTGTTTCTGACATTCTAACAGCTCAATTATAGAGCATTTTAGTAATGAACAGTGTTCTTTGTCAAAACTGACATTCTCATCATCCACTGATGAACTATGTCACAAAATGCATTTCTCAGCTCAGAAAGCTTGTTTCTGACATTCTAACAGCTCAATTGGAGCATTTCAGTAATGAACAGTGTTCTTTGTCAAAACTGACATTCTCATCATCCACTGATTCACTTTGTCACAAAATGCAGTTTTCAGCTCAGAAAGCTTGTTTCTGACATTCTAACAGCTCAATTAGAGCATTTTAGTAATGATCAGTGTTCTTTGTGAAAACTGACATTCTCATCATCCACTGATGCTTTTTGTCACAAAATGCAGATTTCAGCTCAGAAAGCTTGTTTCTGACATCTTAACAGCTCAATTAGAGCATTTTAGTATTGAACAGTGTTCTTTGTCAAAACTGACATTCTCATCATCCACTGATGCACTTTGTCACAAAATGCAGTTTTATGCTCAGAAAGCTTGTTTCTGACATTCTAACAGCTCAATTAGAGCATTTTAGTAATGATCAGTGTTCTTTGTCAAAAGTGACATTCTCATCATCCACTGATTCACTTTGTCACAAAATGCAGTTCTCAGCTCAGAAAGCTTGTTTCTGACATTCTAACAGCTCAATTAGAGCATTTTAGTAATGAACAGTGTTCTTTGTCAAAACTGACATTCTCATCATCCACTGATGCACTTTGTCAAATAAATGCTGTTTTCAGCTCAGAAAGCTTGTTTCTGACATTCTAACAGCTCAATAGGAGCATTTTAGTAATGATCAGTGTTCTTTGTCAAAACTGACATTCTCATCATCCACTGATGAACTATGTCACAAAATGCAGTTCTCAGCTCAGAAAGCTTGTTTCTGACATTCTAACAGCTCAATTGGAGCATTTTAGTAATGATCAGTGTTCTTTGTCAAAACTGACATTCTCATCATCCACTGATGCACTATGTCACAAAATGCAGTTCTCAGCTCAGAAAGCTTGTTTCTGACATTCTACCAGCTCAATTAGAGCATTTTAGCAATGATCAGTGTTCTTTGTCAAAAGTGACATTCTCATCATCCACTGATTCACTTTGTCACAAAATGCAGTTCTCAGCTCAGAAAGCTTGTTTCTGACATTCTAACAGCTCAATTAGAGCATTTTAGTAATGATCAGTGTTCTTTGTCAAAAGTGACATTCTCATCATCCACTGATTCACTTTGTCACAAAATGCAGTTCTCAGCTCAGAAAGCTTGTTTCTGACATTCTAACAGCTCAATTAGAGCATTTTAGTAATGAACAGTGTTCTTTGTCAAAACTGACATTCTCATCATCCACTGATTCACTTTGTCACAAAATGCAGTTTTCAGCTCAGAAAGCTTGTTTCTGACATTCTAACAGCTCAATTGGAGCATTTCAGTAATGAACAGTGTTCTTTGTCAAAACTGACATTCTCATCATCCACTGATGCTTTTTGTCACAAAATGCAGTTTTCAGCTCAGAAAGCTTGTTTCTGACATTCTAACAGCTCAATTAGAGCATTTTAGTAATGATCAGTGTTCTTTGTCAAAACTGACATTCTCATCATCCACTGATGCTTTTTGTCACAAAATGCAGTTTTCAGCTCAGAAAGCTTGTTTCTGACATTCTAACAGCTCAATTAGAGCATTTTAGTAATGAACAGTGTTCTTTGTCAAAACTGACATTCTCATCATCCACTGATGCTTTTTGTCACAAAATGCAGTTCTCAGCTCATAAAGCTTGTTTCTGACATTCTAACAGCTCAATTAGAGCATTTTAGTAATGAACAGTGTTCTTTGTCAAAACTGACATTCTCATCATCCACTGATGCACTTTGTCAAATAAATGCTGTTTTCAGCTCAGAAAGCTTGTTTCTGACATTCTAACAGCTCAATTAGAGCATTTTAGCAATGATCAGTGTTCTTTGTCAAAAGTGACATTCTCATCATCCACTGATTCACTTTGTCACAAAATGCAGTTCTCAGCTCAGAAAGCTTGTTTCTGACATTCTAACAGCTCAATTAGAGCATTTTAGTAATGAACAGTGTTCTTTGTCAAAACTGACATTCTCATCATCCACTGGTGAACTTTGTCACAAAATGCAGTTTTCAGCTCAGAAAGCTTGTTTCTGACATTCTAACAGCTCAATTAGAGCATTTTAGTAATGAACAGTGTTCTTTGTCAAAACTGACATTCTCATCATCCACTGATGCTTTTTGTCACAAAATGCAGTTTTCAGCTCAGAAAGCTTGTTTCTGATATTTTAACAGCTCAATTAGAGCATTTTAGTAATGAACAGTGTTCTTTGTCAAAACTGACATTCTCATCATCCACTGATGCACTTTGTCAAATAAATGCTGTTTTCAGCTCAGAAAGCTTGTTTCTGACATTCTAACAGCTCAATAGGAGCATTTTAGTAATGATCAGTGTTCTTTGTCAAAACTGACATTCTCATCATCCACTGATGAACTATGTCACAAAATGCAGTTCTCAGCTCAGAAAGCTTGTTTCTGACATTCTAACAGCTCAATTGGAGCATTTTAGTAATGATCAGTGTTCTTTGTCAAAACTGACATTCTCATCATCCACTGATGCACTATGTCACAAAATGCAGTTCTCAGCTCAGAAAGCTTGTTTCTGACATTCTAACAGCTCAATTAGAGCATTTTAGCAATGATCAGTGTTCTTTGTCAAAAGTGACATTCTCATCATCCACTGATTCACTTTGTCACAAAATGCAGTTCTCAGCTCAGAAAGCTTGTTTCTGACATTCTAACAGCTCAATTAGAGCATTTTAGTAATGATCAGTGTTCTTTGTCAAAAGTGACATTCTCATCATCCACTGATTCACTTTGTCACAAAATGCAGTTCTCAGCTCAGAAAGCTTGTTTCTGACATTCTAACAGCTCAATTAGAGCATTTTAGTAATGAACAGTGTTCTTTGTCAAAACTGACATTCTCATCATCCACTGATTCACTTTGTCACAAAATGCAGTTCTCAGCTCAGAAAGCTTGTTTCTGACATTCTAACGGCTCAATTAGAGCATTTTAGTAATGAACAGTGTTCTTTGTCAAAACTGACATTCTCATCATCCACTGATTCACTTTGTCACAAAATGCAGTTCTCAGCTCAGAAAGCTTGTTTCTGACATTCTAACGGCTCAATTAGAGCATTTTAGTAATGAACAGTGTTCTTTGTCAAAACTGACATTCTCATCATCCACTGATGAACTATGTCACAAAATGCATTTCTCAGCTCATAAAGCTTGTTTCTGACATTCTAACAGCTCAATTGGAGCATTTCAGTAATGAACAGTGTTCTTTGTCAAAACTGACATTCTCATCATCCACTGATTCACTTTGTCACAAAATGCAGTTTTCAGCTCAGAAAGCTTGTTTCTGACATTCTAACAGCTCAATTAGAGCATTTTAGTAATGAACAGTGTTCTTTGTCAAAACTGACATTCTCATCATCCACTGATGCACTATGTCACAAAATGCAGTTCTCAGCTCAGAAAGCTTGTTTCTGACATTCTAACAGCTCAATTAGAGCATTTTAGTAATGATCAGTGTTCTTTGTCAAAACTGACATTCTCATCATCCACTGATGCTTTTTGTCACAAAATGCAGTTTTCAGCTCAGAAAGCTTGTTTCTGACATTCTAACAGCTCAATTAGAGCATTTTAGTAATTAACAGTGTTCTTTGTCAAAACTGACATTCTCATCATCCACTGATGCTTTTTGTCACAAAATGCAGTTTTCAGCTCAGAAAGCTTGTTTCTGACATTCTAACAGCTCAATTAGAGCATTTTAGTAATGATCAGTGTTCTTTGTCAAAAGTGACATTCTCATCATCCACTGATTCACTTTGTCACAAAATGCAGTTCTCAGCTCAGAAAGCTTGTTTCTGACATTCTAACAGCTCAATTAGAGCATTTTAGTAATGAACAGTGTTCTTTGTCAAAACTGACATTCTCATCATCCACTGATTCACGTTGTCACAAAATGCAGTTTTCAGCTCAGAAAGCTTGTTTCTGACATTCTAACAGCTCAATTAGAGCATTTTAGTAATGAACAGTGTTCTTTGTCAAAACTGACATTCTCATCATCCACTGATGAACTATGTCACAAAATGCAGTTCTCAGCTCAGAAAGCTTGTTTCTGACATTCTAACAGCTCAATTGGAGCATTTTAGTAATGATCAGTGTTCTTTGTCAAAACTGACATTCTCATCATCCACTGATGCTTTTTGTCACAAAATGCAGTTTTCAGCTCAGAAAGCTTGTTTCTGATATTTTAACAGCTCAATTAGAGCATTTTAGTAATGAACAGTGTTCTTTGTCAAAACTGACATTCTCATCATCCACTGATGCACTTTGTCACAAAATGCAGTTCTCAGCTCAGAAAGCTTGTTTCTGACATTCTAACAGCTCAATTAGATTATTTTAGTAATGATCAGTGTTCTTTGTCAAAACTGACATTCTCATCATCCACTGATGCTTTTTGTCACAAAATGCAGTTTTCAGCTCAGAAAGCTTGTTTCTGACATTCTAACAGCTCAATTAGAGCATTTTAGTAATGAACAGTGTTCTTTGTCAAAACTGACATTCTCATCATCCACGGATGCTTTTTGTCACAAAATGCAGTTCTCAGCTCAGAAAGCTTGTTTCTGACATTCTAACAGCTCAATTAGAGCATTTTAGTAATGAACAGTGTTCTTTGTCAAAACTGACATTCTCATCATCCACTGATTCACGTTGTCACAAAATGCAGTTTTCAGCTCAGAAAGCTTGTTTCTGACATTCTAACAGCTCAATTAGAGCATTTTAGTAATGAACAGTGTTCTTTGTCAAAACTGACATTCTCATCATCCACTGATGAACTATGTCACAAAATGCAGTTCTCAGCTCAGAAAGCTTGTTTCTGACATTCTAACAGCTCAATTGGAGCATTTTAGTAATGATCAGTGTTCTTTGTCAAAACTGACATTCTCATCATCCACTGATGCTTTTTGTCACAAAATGCAGTTTTCAGCTCAGAAAGCTTGTTTCTGATATTTTAACAGCTCAATTAGAGCATTTTAGTAATGAACAGTGTTCTTTGTCAAAACTGACATTCTCATCATCCACTGATGCACTTTGTCACAAAATGCAGTTCTCAGCTCAGAAAGCTTGTTTCTGACATTCTAACAGCTCAATTAGATTATTTTAGTAATGATCAGTGTTCTTTGTCAAAACTGACATTCTCATCATCCACTGATGCTTTTTGTCACAAAATGCAGTTTTCAGCTCAGAAAGCTTGTTTCTGACATTCTAACAGCTCAATTAGAGCATTTTAGTAATGAACAGTGTTCTTTGTCAAAACTGACATTCTCATCATCCACGGATGCTTTTTGTCACAAAATGCAGTTTTCAGCTCAGAAAGCTTGTTTCTGACATTCTAACAGCTCAATTGGAGCATTTCAGTAATGAACAGTGTTCTTTGTCAAAACTGACATTCTCATCATCCACTGATGAACTATGTCACAAAATGCAGTTCTCAGCTCAGAAAGCTTGTTTCTGACATTCTAACAACTCAATTGGAGCATTTTAGTAATGATCAGTGTTCTTTGTCAAAACTGACATTCTCATCATCCACTGATGCTTTTTGTCACAAAATGCAGTTTTCAGCTCAGAAAGCTTGTTTCTGACATTCTAACAGCTCAATTAGAGCATTTTAGTAATGAACAGTGTTCTTTGTCAAAACTGACATTCTCATCATCCACGGATGCACTTTGTCACAAAATGCAGTTTTCAGCTCAGAAAGCTTGTTTCTGACATTCTAACAGCTCAATTGGAGCATTTCAGTAATGAACAGTGTTCTTTGTCAAAACTGACATTCTCATCATCCACTGATGAACTATGTCACAAAATGCAGTTCTCAGCTCAGAAAGCTTGTTTCTGACATTCTAACAACTCAATTAGAGCATTTTAGTAATGAACAGTGTTCTTTGTCAAAACTGACATTCTCATCATCCACTGATGCACTTTGTCAAATAAACGCTGTTTTCAGCTCAGAAAGCTTGTTTCTGACATTCTAACAGCTCAATTGGAGCATTTTAGTAATGATCAGTGTTCTTTGTCAAAACTGACATTCTCATCATCCACTGATGCACTATGTCACAAAATGCAGTTCTCAGCTCAGAAAGCTTGTTTCTGACATTCTACCAGCTCAATTAGAGCATTTTAGCAATGATCAGTGTTCTTTGTCAAAAGTGACATTCTCATCATCCACTGATTCACTTTGTCACAAAATGCAGTTCTCAGCTCAGAAAGCTTGTTTCTGACATTCTAACAGCTCAATTAGAGCATTTTAGTAATGATCAGTGTTCTTTGTCAAAAGTGACATTCTCATCATCCACTGATTCACTTTGTCACAAAATGCAGTTCTCAGCTCAGAAAGCTTGTTTCTGACATTCTAACAGCTCAATTAGAGCATTTTAGTAATGAACAGTGTTCTTTGTCAAAACTGACATTCTCATCATCCACTGATGAACTATGTCACAAAATGCATTTCTCAGCTCAGAAAGCTTGTTTCTGACATTCTAACAGCTCAATTGGAGCATTTCAGTAATGAACAGTGTTCTTTGTCAAAACTGACATTCTCATCATCCACTGATTCACTTTGTCACAAAATGCAGTTTTCAGCTCAGAAAGCTTGTTTCTGACATTCTAACAGCTCAATTAGAGCATTTTAGTAATGATCAGTGTTCTTTGTCAAAACTGACATTCTCATCATCCACTGATGCTTTTTGTCACAAAATGCAGTTTTCAGCTCAGAAAGCTTGTTTCTGACATTCTAACAGCTCAATTAGAGCATTTTAGTAATGAACAGTGTTCTTTGTCAAAACTGACATTCTCATCATCCACTGATGCTTTTTGTCACAAAATGCAGTTCTCAGCTCATAAAGCTTGTTTCTGACATTCTAACAGCTCAATTAGAGCATTTTAGTAATGAACAGTGTTCTTTGTCAAAACTGACATTCTCATCATCCACTGATGCACTTTGTCAAATAAATGCTGTTTTCAGCTCAGAAAGCTTGTTTCTGACATTCTAACAGCTCAATTAGAGCATTTTAGCAATGATCAGTGTTCTTTGTCAAAAGTGACATTCTCATCATCCACTGATTCACTTTGTCACAAAATGCAGTTCTCAGCTCAGAAAGCTTGTTTCTGACATTCTAACAGCTCAATTAGAGCATTTTAGTAATGAACAGTGTTCTTTGTCAAAACTGACATTCTCATCATCCACTGGTGAACTTTGTCACAAAATGCAGTTTTCAGCTCAGAAAGCTTGTTTCTGACATTCTAACAGCTCAATTAGAGCATTTTAGTAATGAACAGTGTTCTTTGTCAAAACTGACATTCTCATCATCCACTGATGCTTTTTGTCACAAAATGCAGTTTTCAGCTCAGAAAGCTTGTTTCTGATATTTTAACAGCTCAATTAGAGCATTTTAGTAATGAACAGTGTTCTTTGTCAAAACTGACATTCTCATCATCCACTGATGAACTATGTCACAAAATGCAGTTCTCAGCTCAGAAAGCTTGTTTCTGACATTCTAACAGCTCAATTAGAGCATTTTAGTAATGAACAGTGTTCTTTGTCAAAACTGACATTCTCATCATCCACTGGTGAACTTTGTCACAAAATTCAGTTTTCAGCTCAGAAAGCTTGTTTCTGACATTCTAACAGCTCAATTAGAGCATTTTAGTAATGAACAGTGTTCTTTGTCAAAACTGACATTCTCATCATCCACGGATGCTTTTTGTCACAAAATGCAGTTCTCAGCTCATAAAGCTTGTTTCTGACATTCTAACAGCTCAATTAGAGCATTTTAGTAATGAACAGTGTTCTTTGTCAAAACTGACATTCTCATCATCCACTGATGCACTTTGTCAAATAAATGCTGTTTTCAGCTCAGAAAGCTTGTTTCTGACATTCTAACAGCTCAATAGGAGCATTTTAGTAATGATCAGTGTTCTTTGTCAAAACTGACATTCTCATCATCCACTGATGCACTATGTCACAAAATGCAGTTCTCAGCTCATAAAGCTTGTTTCTGACATTCTAACAGCTCAATTAGAGCATTTTAGTAATGATCAGTGTTCTTTGTCAAAACTGACATTCTCATCATCCACTGATGCACTATGTCACAAAATGCAGTTCTCAGCTCAGAAAGCTTGTTTCTGACATTCTAACAGCTCAATAGGAGCATTTTAGTAATGATCAGTGTTCTTTGTCAAAACTGACATTCTCATCATCCACTGATGCACTATGTCACAAAATGCAGTTCTCAGCTCAGAAAGCTTGTTTCTGACATTCTAACAGCTCAATTGGAGCATTTTAGTAATGATCAGTGTTCTTTGTCAAAACTGACATTCTCATCATCCACTGATGCACTATGTCACAAAATGCAGTTCTCAGCTCAGAAAGCTTGTTTCTGACATTCTAACAGCTCAATTAGAGCATTTTAGTACTGAACAGTGTTCTTTGTCAAAACTGACATTCTCATCATCCACTGATGAACTATGTCACAAAATGCAGTTCTCAGCTCATAAAGCTTGTTTCTGACATTCTAACAGCTCAATTAGAGCATTTTAGTAATGAACAGTGTTCTTTGTCAAAACTGACATTCTCATCATCCACTGATGCACTTTGTCAAATAAATGCTGTTTTCAGCTCAGAAAGCTTGTTTCTGACATTCTAACAGCTCAATAGGAGCATTTTAGTAATGATCAGTGTTCTTTGTCAAAACTGACATTCTCATCATCCACTGATGAACTATGTCACAAAATGCAGTTCTCAGCTCAGAAAGCTTGTTTCTGACATTCTAACAGCTCAATTGGAGCATTTTAGTAATGATCAGTGTTCTTTGTCAAAACTGACATTCTCATCATCCACTGATGCACTATGTCACAAAATGCAGTTCTCAGCTCAGAAAGCTTGTTTCTGACATTCTTACAGCTCAATTGGAGCATTTTAGTAATGATCAGTGTTCTTTGTCAAAACTGACATTCTCATCATCCACTGATGCACTATGTCACAAAATGCAGTTCTCAGCTCAGAAAGCTTGTTTCTGACATTCTAACAGCTCAATTAGAGCATTTTAGCAATGATCAGTGTTCTTTGTCAAAAGTGACATTCTCATCATCCACTGATGCTTTTTGTCACAAAATGCAGTTTTCAGCTCAGAAAGCTTGTTTCTGACATTCTAACAGCTCAATTAGAGCATTTTAGTAATGAACAGTGTTCTTTGTCAAAACTGACATTCTCATCATCCACGGATGCTTTTTGTCACAAAATGCAGTTCTCAGCTCATAAAGCTTGTTTCTGACATTCTAACAGCTCAATTAGAGCATTTTAGTAATGAACAGTGTTCTTTGTCAAAACTGACATTCTCATCATCCACTGATGCACTTTGTCAAATAAATGCTGTTTTCAGCTCAGAAAGCTTGTTTCTGACATTCCAACAGCTCAATTAGAGCATTTTAGTAATGAACAGTGTTCTTTGTCAAAACTGACATTCTCATCATCCACTGATGCACTATGTCACAAAATGCAGTTCTCAGCTCAGAAAGCTTGTTTCTGACATTCTAACAGCTCAATTAGAGCATTTTAGTAATGATCAGTGTTCTTTGTCAAAACTGACATTCTCATCATCCACTGATGCTTTTTGTCACAAAATGCAGTTTTCAGCTCAGAAAGCTTGTTTCTGACATTCTAACAGCTCAATTAGAGCATTTTAGTAATTAACAGTGTTCTTTGTCAAAACTGACATTCTCATCATCCACTGATGCTTTTTGTCACAAAATGCAGTTTTCAGCTCAGAAAGCTTGTTTCTGACATTCTAACAGCTCAATTAGAGCATTTTAGTAATGATCAGAGTTCTTTGTCAAAAGTGACATTCTCATCATCCACTGATTCACTTTGTCACAAAATGCAGTTCTCAGCTCAGAAAGCTTGTTTCTGACATTCTAACAGCTCAATTAGAGCATTTTAGTAATGAACAGTGTTCTTTGTCAAAACTGACATTCTCATCATCCACTGATGAACTATGTCACAAAATGCAGTTTTCAGCTCAGAAAGCTTGTTTCTGACATTCTAACAGCTCAATTAGAGCATTTTAGTAATGAACAGTGTTCTTTGTCAAAACTGACATTCTCATCATCCACTGATTCACGTTGTCACAAAATGCAGTTTTCAGCTCAGAAAGCTTGTTTCTGACATTCTAACAGCTCAATTAGAGCATTTTAGTAATGAACAGTGTTCTTTGTCAAAACTGACATTCTCATCATCCACTGATGAACTATGTCACAAAATGCAGTTCTCAGCTCAGAAAGCTTGTTTCTGACATTCTAACAGCTCAATTGGAGCATTTTAGTAATGATCAGTGTTCTTTGTCAAAACTGACATTCTCATCATCCACTGATGCTTTTTGTCACAAAATGCAGTTTTCAGCTCAGAAAGCTTGTTTCTGATATTTTAACAGCTCAATTAGAGCATTTTAGTAATGAACAGTGTTCTTTGTCAAAACTGACATTCTCATCATCCACTGATGCACTTTGTCACAAAATGCAGTTCTCAGCTCAGAAAGCTTGTTTCTGACATTCTAACAGCTCAATTAGATTATTTTAGTAATGATCAGTGTTCTTTGTCAAAACTGACATTCTCATCATCCACTGATGCTTTTTGTCACAAAATGCAGTTTTCAGCTCAGAAAGCTTGTTTCTGACATTCTAACAGCTCAATTAGAGCATTTTAGTAATGAACAGTGTTCTTTGTCAAAACTGACATTCTCATCATCCACGGATGCTTTTTGTCACAAAATGCAGTTTTCAGCTCAGAAAGCTTGTTTCCGACATTCTAACAGCTCAATTGGAGCATTTCAGTAATGAACAGTGTTCTTTGTCAAAACTGACATTCTCATCATCCACTGATGAACTATGTCACAAAATGCAGTTCTCAGCTCAGAAAGCTTGTTTCTGACATTCTAACAACTCAATTGGAGCATTTTAGTAATGATCAGTGTTCTTTGTCAAAACTGACATTCTCATCATCCACTGATGCTTTTTGTCACAAAATGCAGTTTTCAGCTCAGAAAGCTTGTTTCTGACATTCTAACAGCTCAATTAGAGCATTTTAGTAATGAACAGTGTTCTTTGTCAAAACTGACATTCTCATCATCCACGGATGCACTTTGTCACAAAATGCAGTTTTCAGCTCAGAAAGCTTGTTTCTGACATTCTAACAGCTCAATTGGAGCATTTCAGTAATGAACAGTGTTCTTTGTCAAAACTGACATTCTCATCATCCACTGATGAACTATGTCACAAAATGCAGTTCTCAGCTCAGAAAGCTTGTTTCTGACATTCTAACAACTCAATTAGAGCATTTTAGTAATGAACAGTGTTCTTTGTCAAAACTGACATTCTCATCATCCACTGATGCACTTTGTCAAATAAACGCTGTTTTCAGCTCAGAAAGCTTGTTTCTGACATTCTAACAGCTCAATTGGAGCATTTTAGTAATGATCAGTGTTCTTTGTCAAAACTGACATTCTCATCATCCACTGATGAACTATGTCACAAAATGCAGTTCTCAGCTCAGAAAGCTTGTTTCTGACATTCTAACAGCTCAATTGGAGCATTTTAGTAATGATCAGTGTTCTTTGTCAAAAGTGACATTCTCATCATCCACTGATTCACTTTGTCACAAAATGCAGTTCTCAGCTCAGAAAGCTTGTTTCTGACATTCTAACAGCTCAATTAGAGCATTTTAGTAATGAACAGTGTTCTTTGTCAAAACTGACATTCTCATCATCCACTGATGAACTATGTCACAAAATGCATTTCTCAGCTCAGAAAGCTTGTTTCTGACATTCTAACAGCTCAATTGGAGCATTTCAGTAATGAACAGTGTTCTTTGTCAAAACTGACATTCTCATCATCCACTGATGCTTTTTGTCACAAAATGCAGATTTCAGCTCAGAAAGCTTGTTTCTGACATCTTAACAGCTCAATTAGAGCATTTTAGTATTGAACAGTGTTCTTTGTCAAAACTGACATTCTCATCATCCACTGATGCTTTTTGTCACAAAATGCAGTTTTCAGCTCAGAAAGCTTGTTTCTGATATTTTACAGCTCAATTAGAGCATTTTAGCAATGAACAGTGTTCTTTGTCAAAACTGACATTCTCATCATCCACTGATGCACTTTGTCAAATAAATGCTGTTTTCAGCTCAGAAAGCTTGTTTCTGACATTCTAACAGCTCAATAGGAGCATTTTAGTAATGATCAGTGTTCTTTGTCAAAACTGACATTCTCATCATCCACTGATGAACTATGTCACAAAATGCAGTTCTCAGCTCAGAAAGCTTGTTTCTGACATTCTAACAGCTCAATTGGAGCATTTTAGTAATGATCAGTGTTCTTTGTCAAAACTGACATTCTCATCATCCACTGATGCACTATGTCACAAAATGCAGTTCTCAGCTCAGAAAGCTTGTTTCTGACATTCTAACAGCTCAATTAGAGCATTTTAGCAATGATCAGTGTTCTTTGTCAAAAGTGACATTCTCATCATCCACTGATTCACTTTGTCACAAAATGCAGTTCTCAGCTCAGAAAGCTTGTTTCTGACATTCTAACAGCTCAATTAGAGCATTTTAGTAATGATCAGTGTTCTTTGTCAAAAGTGACATTCTCATCATCCACTGATTCACTTTGTCACAAAATGCAGTTCTCAGCTCAGAAAGCTTGTTTCTGACATTCTAACAGCTCAATTAGAGCATTTTAGTAATGAACAGTGTTCTTTGTCAAAACTGACATTCTCATCATCCACTGATGAACTATGTCACAAAATGCATTTCTCAGCTCAGAAAGCTTGTTTCTGACATTCTAACAGCTCAATTGGAGCATTTCAGTAATGAACAGTGTTCTTTGTCAAAACTGACATTCTCATCATCCACTGATTCACTTTGTCACAAAATGCAGTTTTCAGCTCAGAAAGCTTGTTTCTGACATTCTAACAGCTCAATTAGAGCATTTTAGTAATGATCAGTGTTCTTTGTCAAAACTGACATTCTCATCATCCACTGATGCTTTTTGTCACAAAATGCAGTTTTCAGCTCAGAAAGCTTGTTTCTGACATTCTAACAGCTCAATTAGAGCATTTTAGTAATGAACAGTGTTCTTTGTCAAAACTGACATTCTCATCATCCACTGATGCTTTTTGTCACAAAATGCAGTTCTCAGCTCATAAAGCTTGTTTCTGACATTCTAACAGCTCAATTAGAGCATTTTAGTAATGAACAGTGTTCTTTGTCAAAACTGACATTCTCATCATCCACTGATGAACTATGTCACAAAATGCAGTTCTCAGCTCAGAAAGCTTGTTTCTGACATTCTAACAGCTCAATTAGAGCATTTTAGTAATGAACAGTGTTCTTTGTCAAAACTGACATTCTCATCATCCACTGGTGAACTTTGTCACAAAATGCAGTTTTCAGCTCAGAAAGCTTGTTTCTGACATTCTAACAGCTCAATTAGAGCATTTTAGTAATGAACAGTGTTCTTTGTCAAAACTGACATTCTCATCATCCACTGATGAACTATGTCACAAAATGCAGTTCTCAGCTCAGAAAGCTTGTTTCTGACATTCTAACAGCTCAATTAGAGCATTTTAGTAATGAACAGTGTTCTTTGTCAAAACTGACATTCTCATCATCCACTGATGAACTATGTCACAAAATGCAGTTCTCAGCTCAGAAAGCTTGTTTCTGACATTCTAACAGCTCAATTGGAGCATTTTAGTGATGATCAGTGTTCCTTGTCAAAACTGACATTCTCATCATCCACTGATTCACTTTGTCACAAAATGCAGTTTTCAGCTCAGAAAGCTTGTTTCTGACATTCTAACAGCTCAATTAGAGCATTTTAGTAATGAACAGTGTTCTTTGTCAAAACTGACATTCTCATCATCCACTGATGCTTTTTGTCACAAAATGCAGTTTTCAGCTCAGAAAGCTTGTTTCTGACATTCTAACAGCTCAATTAGAGCATTTTAGTAATGATCAGTGTTCTTTGTCAAAACTGACATTCTCATCATCCACTGATGCTTTTTGTCACAAAATGCAGTTTTCAGCTCAGAAAGCTTGTTTCTGACATTCTAACAGCTCAATTAGAGCATTTTAGTAATGAACAGTGTTCTTTGTCAAAACTGACATTCTCATCATCCACGGATGCTTTTTGTCACAAAATGCAGTTCTCAGCTCATAAAGCTTGTTTCTGACATTCTAACAGCTCAATTAGAGCATTTTAGTAATGAACAGTGTTCTTTGTCAAAACTGACATTCTCATCATCCACTGATGCACTTTGTCAAATAAATGCTGTTTTCAGCTCAGAAAGCTTGTTTCTGACATTCTAACAGCTCAATAGGAGCATTTTAGTAATGATCAGTGTTCTTTGTCAAAACTGACATTCTCATCATCCACTGATGAACTATGTCACAAAATGCAGTTCACAGCTCAGAAAGCTTGTTTCTGACATTCTAACAGCTCAATTGGAGCATTTTAGTAATGATCAGTGTTCTTTGTCAAAACTGACATTCTCATCATCCACTGATGCACTATGTCACAAAATGCAGTTCTCAGCTCAGAAAGCTTGTTTCTGACATTCTAACAGCTCAATTAGAGCATTTTAGTAATGAACAGTGTTCTTTGTCAAAACTGACATTCTCATCATCCACTGATGAACTGTGTCACAAAATGCAGTTCTCAGCTCATAAAGCTTGTTTCTGACATTCTAACAGCTCAATTAGAGCATTTTAGTAATGAACAGTGTTCTTTGTCAAAACTGACATTCTCATCATCCACTGATGCACTTTGTCAAATAAATGCTGTTTTCAGCTCAGAAAGCTTGTTTCTGACATTCTAACAGCTCAATAGGAGCATTTTAGTAATGATCAGTGTTCTTTGTCAAAACTGACATTCTCATCATCCACTGATGAACTATGTCACAAAATGCAGTTCTCAGCTCAGAAAGCTTGTTTCTGACATTCTAACAGCTCAATTGGAGCATTTTAGTAATGATCAGTGTTCTTTGTCAAAACTGACATTCTCATCATCCACTGATGCACTATGTCACAAAATGCAGTTCTCAGCTCAGAAAGCTTGTTTCTGACATTCTAACAGCTCAATTAGAGCATTTTAGCAATGATCAGTGTTCTTTGTCAAAAGTGACATTCTCATCATCCACTGATTCACTTTGTCACAAAATGCAGTTCTCAGCTCAGAAAGCTTGTTTCTGACATTCTAACAGCTCAATTAGAGCATTTTAGTAATGATCAGTGTTCTTTGTCAAAAGTGACATTCTCATCATCCACTGATTCACTTTGTCACAAAATGCAGTTCTCAGCTCAGAAAGCTTGTTTCTGACATTCTAACAGCTCAATTAGAGCATTTTAGTAATGAACAGTGTTCTTTGTCAAAACTGACATTCTCATCATCCACTGATTCACTTTGTCACAAAATGCAGTTCTCAGCTCAGAAAGCTTGTTTCTGACATTCTAACGGCTCAATTAGAGCATTTTAGTAATTAACAGTGTTCTTTGTCAAAACTGACATTCTCATCATCCACTGATGCTTTTTGTCACAAAATGCAGTTTTCAGCTCAGAAAGCTTGTTTCTGACATTCTAACAGCTCAATTAGAGCATTTTAGTAACGATCAGTGTTCTTTGTCAAAAGTGACATTCTCATCATCCACTGATTCACTTTGTCACAAAATGCAGTTCTCAGCTCAGAAAGCTTGTTTCTGACATTCTAACAGCTCAATTAGAGCATTTTAGTAATGAACAGTGTTCTTTGTCAAAACTGACATTCTCATCATCCACTGATTCACGTTGTCACAAAATGCAGTTTTCAGCTCAGAAAGCTTGTTTCTGACATTCTAACAGCTCAATTAGAGCATTTTAGTAATGAACAGTGTTCTTTGTCAAAACTGACATTCTCATCATCCACTGATGAACTATGTCACAAAATGCAGTTCTCAGCTCAGAAAGCTTGTTTCTGACATTCTAACAGCTCAATTGGAGCATTTTAGTAATGATCAGTGTTCTTTGTCAAAACTGACATTCTCATCATCCACTGATGCTTTTTGTCACAAAATGCAGTTTTCAGCTCAGAAAGCTTGTTTCTGATATTTTAACAGCTCAATTAGAGCATTTTAGTAATGAACAGTGTTCTTTGTCAAAACTGACATTCTCATCATCCACTGATGCACTTTGTCACAAAATGCAGTTCTCAGCTCAGAAAGCTTGTTTCTGACATTCTAACAGCTCAATTAGATTATTTTAGTAATGATCAGTGTTCTTTGTCAAAACTGACATTCTCATCATCCACTGATGCTTTTTGTCACAAAATGCAGTTTTCAGCTCAGAAAGCTTGTTTCTGACATTCTAACAGCTCAATTAGAGCATTTTAGTAATGAACAGTGTTCTTTGTCAAAACTGACATTCTCATCATCCACGGATGCTTTTTGTCACAAAATGCAGTTTTCAGCTCAGAAAGCTTGTTTCTGACATTCTAACAGCTCAATTGGAGCATTTCAGTAATGAACAGTGTTCTTTGTCAAAACTGACATTCTCATCATCCACTGATGAACTATGTCACAAAATGCAGTTCTCAGCTCAGAAAGCTTGTTTCTGACATTCTAACAACTCAATTGGAGCATTTTAGTAATGATCAGTGTTCTTTGTCAAAACTGACATTCTCATCATCCACTGATGCTTTTTGTCACAAAATGCAGTTTTCAGCTCAGAAAGCTTGTTTCTGACATTCTAACAGCTCAATTAGAGCATTTTAGTAATGAACAGTGTTCTTTGTCAAAACTGACATTCTCATCATCCACGGATGCACTTTGTCACAAAATGCAGTTTTCAGCTCAGAAAGCTTGTTTCTGACATTCTAACAGCTCAATTGGAGCATTTCAGTAATGAACAGTGTTCTTTGTCAAAACTGACATTCTCATCATCCACTGATGAACTATGTCACAAAATGCAGTTCTCAGCTCAGAAAGCTTGTTTCTGACATTCTAACAACTCAATTAGAGCATTTTAGTAATGAACAGTGTTCTTTGTCAAAACTGACATTCTCATCATCCACTGATGCACTTTGTCAAATAAACGCTGTTTTCAGCTCAGAAAGCTTGTTTCTGACATTCTAACAGCTCAATTGGAGCATTTTAGTAATGATCAGTGTTCTTTGTCAAAACTGACATTCTCATCATCCACTGATGAACTATGTCACAAAATGCAGTTCTCAGCTCAGAAAGCTTGTTTCTGACATTCTAACAGCTCAATTGGAGCATTTTAGTAATGATCAGTGTTCTTTGTCAAAACTGACATTCTCATCATCCACTGATGCACTATGTCACAAAATGCAGTTCTCAGCTCAGAAAGCTTGTTTCTGACATTCTACCAGCTCAATTAGAGCATTTTAGCAATGATCAGTGTTCTTTGTCAAAAGTGACATTCTCATCATCCACTGATTCACTTTGTCACAAAATGCAGTTCTCAGCTCAGAAAGCTTGTTTCTGACATTCTAACAGCTCAATTAGAGCATTTTAGTAATGATCAGTGTTCTTTGTCAAAAGTGACATTCTCATCATCCACTGATTCACTTTGTCACAAAATGCAGTTCTCAGCTCAGAAAGCTTGTTTCTGACATTCTAACAGCTCAATTAGAGCATTTTAGTAATGAACAGTGTACTTTGTCAAAACTGACATTCTCATCATCCACTGATGAACTATGTCACAAAATGCATTTCTCAGCTCAGAAAGCTTGTTTCTGACATTCTAACAGCTCAATTGGAGCATTTCAGTAATGAACAGTGTTCTTTGTCAAAACTGACATTCTCATCATCCACTGATTCACTTTGTCACAAAATGCAGTTTTCAGCTCAGAAAGCTTGTTTCTGACATTCTAACAGCTCAATTAGAGCATTTTAGTAATGATCAGTGTTCTTTGTCAAAACTGACATTCTCATCATCCACTGATGCTTTTTGTCACAAAATGCAGTTTTCAGCTCAGAAAGCTTGTTTCTGACATTCTAACAGCTCAATTAGAGCATTTTAGCAATGATCAGTGTTCTTTGTCAAAAGTGACATTCTCATCATCCACTGATTCACTTTGTCACAAAATGCAGTTCTCAGCTCAGAAAGCTTGTTTCTGACATTCTAACAGCTCAATTAGAGCATTTTAGTGATGAACAGTGTTCTTTGTCAAAACTGACATTCTCATCATCCACTGGTGAACTTTGTCACAAAATGCAGTTTTCAGCTCAGAAAGCTTGTTTCTGACATTCTAACAGCTCAATTAGAGCATTTTAGTAATGAACAGTGTTCTTTGTCAAAACTGACATTCTCATCATCCACTGATGCTTTTTGTCACAAAATGCAGTTTTCAGCTCAGAAAGCTTGTTTCTGATATTTTAACAGCTCAATTAGAGCATTTTAGTAATGAACAGTGTTCTTTGTCAAAACTGACATTCTCATCATCCACTGATGAACTATGTCACAAAATGCAGTTCTCAGCTCAGAAAGCTTGTTTCTGACATTCTAACAGCTCAATTAGAGCATTTTAGTAATGAACAGTGTTCTTTGTCAAAACTGACATTCTCATCATCCACTGGTGAACTTTGTCACAAAATTCAGTTTTCAGCTCAGAAAGCTTGTTTCTGACATTCTAACAGCTCAATTAGAGCATTTTAGTAATGAACAGTGTTCTTTGTCAAAACTGACATTCTCATCATCCACGGATGCTTTTTGTCACAAAATGCAGTTCTCAGCTCATAAAGCTTGTTTCTGACATTCTAACAGCTCAATTAGAGCATTTTAGTAATGAACAGTGTTCTTTGTCAAAACTGACATTCTCATCATCCACTGATGCACTTTGTCAAATAAATGCTGTTTTCAGCTCAGAAAGCTTGTTTCTGACATTCTAACAGCTCAATAGGAGCATTTTAGTAATGATCAGTGTTCTTTGTCAAAACTGACATTCTCATCATCCACTGATGCACTATGTCACAAAATGCAGTTCTCAGCTCAGAAAGCTTGTTTCTGACATTCTAACAGCTCAATTAGAGCATTTCAGTAATGAACAGTGTTCTTTGTCAAAACTGACATTCTCATCATCCACTGATGAACTATGTCACAAAATGCAGTTCTCAGCTCAGAAAGCTTGTTTCTGACATTCTAACAACTCAATTGGAGCATTTTAGTAATGATCAGTGTTCTTTGTCAAAACTGACATTCTCATCATCCACTGATGCTTTTTGTCACAAAATGCAGTTTTCAGCTCAGAAAGCTTGTTTCTGACATTCTAACAGCTCAATTAGAGCATTTTAGTAATGAACAGTGTTCTTTGTCAAAACTGACATTCTCATCATCCACGGATGCACTTTGTCACAAAATGCAGTTTTCAGCTCAGAAAGCTTGTTTCTGACATTCTAACAGCTCAATTGGAGCATTTCAGTAATGAACAGTGTTCTTTGTCAAAACTGACATTCTCATCATCCACTGATGAACTATGTCACAAAATGCAGTTCTCAGCTCAGAAAGCTTGTTTCTGACATTCTAACAACTCAATTAGAGCATTTTAGTAATGAACAGTGTTCTTTGTCAAAACTGACATTCTCATCATCCACTGATGCACTTTGTCAAATAAACGCTGTTTTCAGCTCAGAAAGCTTGTTTCTGACATTCTAACAGCTCAATTGGAGCATTTTAGTAATGATCAGTGTTCTTTGTCAAAACTGACATTCTCATCATCCACTGATGAACTATGTCACAAAATGCAGTTCTCAGCTCAGAAAGCTTGTTTCTGACATTCTAACAGCTCAATTGGAGCATTTTAGTAATGATCAGTGTTCTTTGTCAAAAGTGACATTCTCATCATCCACTGATTCACTTTGTCACAAAATGCAGTTCTCAGCTCAGAAAGCTTGTTTCTGACATTCTAACAGCTCAATTAGAGCATTTTAGTAATGAACAGTGTTCTTTGTCAAAACTGACATTCTCATCATCCACTGATGAACTATGTCACAAAATGCATTTCTCAGCTCAGAAAGCTTGTTTCTGACATTCTAACAGCTCAATTGGAGCATTTCAGTAATGAACAGTGTTCTTTGTCAAAACTGACATTCTCATCATCCACTGATGCTTTTTGTCACAAAATGCAGATTTCAGCTCAGAAAGCTTGTTTCTGACATCTTAACAGCTCAATTAGAGCATTTTAGTATTGAACAGTGTTCTTTGTCAAAACTGACATTCTCATCATCCACTGATGCTTTTTGTCACAAAATGCAGTTTTCAGCTCAGAAAGCTTGTTTCTGATATTTTACAGCTCAATTAGAGCATTTTAGCAATGAACAGTGTTCTTTGTCAAAACTGACATTCTCATCATCCACTGATGCACTTTGTCAAATAAATGCTGTTTTCAGCTCAGAAAGCTTGTTTCTGACATTCTAACAGCTCAATAGGAGCATTTTAGTAATGATCAGTGTTCTTTGTCAAAACTGACATTCTCATCATCCACTGATGAACTATGTCACAAAATGCAGTTCTCAGCTCAGAAAGCTTGTTTCTGACATTCTAACAGCTCAATTGGAGCATTTTAGTAATGATCAGTGTTCTTTGTCAAAACTGACATTCTCATCATCCACTGATGCACTATGTCACAAAATGCAGTTCTCAGCTCAGAAAGCTTGTTTCTGACATTCTAACAGCTCAATTAGAGCATTTTAGCAATGATCAGTGTTCTTTGTCAAAAGTGACATTCTCATCATCCACTGATTCACTTTGTCACAAAATGCAGTTCTCAGCTCAGAAAGCTTGTTTCTGACATTCTAACAGCTCAATTAGAGCATTTTAGTAATGATCAGTGTTCTTTGTCAAAAGTGACATTCTCATCATCCACTGATTCACTTTGTCACAAAATGCAGTTCTCAGCTCAGAAAGCTTGTTTCTGACATTCTAACAGCTCAATTAGAGCATTTTAGTAATGAACAGTGTTCTTTGTCAAAACTGACATTCTCATCATCCACTGATTCACTTTGTCACAAAATGCATTTCTCAGCTCAGAAAGCTTGTTTCTGACATTCTAACAGCTCAATTGGAGCATTTCAGTAATGAACAGTGTTCTTTGTCAAAACTGACATTCTCATCATCCACTGATTCACTTTGTCACAAAATGCAGTTTTCAGCTCAGAAAGCTTGTTTCTGACATTCTAACAGCTCAATTAGAGCATTTTAGTAATGATCAGTGTTCTTTGTCAAAACTGACATTCTCATCATCCACTGATGCTTTTTGTCACAAAATGCAGTTTTCAGCTCAGAAAGCTTGTTTCTGACATTCTAACAGCTCAATTAGAGCATTTTAGTAATGAACAGTGTTCTTTGTCAAAACTGACATTCTCATCATCCACTGATGCTTTTTGTCACAAAATGCAGTTCTCAGCTCATAAAGCTTGTTTCTGACATTCTAACAGCTCAATTAGAGCATTTTAGTAATGAACAGTGTTCTTTGTCAAAACTGACATTCTCATCATCCACTGATGAACTATGTCACAAAATGCAGTTCTCAGCTCAGAAAGCTTGTTTCTGACATTCTAACAGCTCAATTAGAGCATTTTAGTAATGAACAGTGTTCTTTGTCAAAACTGACATTCTCATCATCCACTGGTGAACTTTGTCACAAAATGCAGTTTTCAGCTCAGAAAGCTTGTTTCTGACATTCTAACAGCTCAATTAGAGCATTTTAGTAATGAACAGTGTTCTTTGTCAAAACTGACATTCTCATCATCCACTGATGCTTTTTGTCACAAAATGCAGTTTTCAGCTCAGAAAGCTTGTTTCTGATATTTTAACAGCTCAATTAGAGCATTTTAGTAATGAACAGTGTTCTTTGTCAAAACTGACATTCTCATCATCCACTGATGAACTATGTCACAAAATGCAGTTCTCAGCTCAGAAAGCTTGTTTCTGACATTCTAACAGCTCAATTAGAGCATTTTAGTAATGAACAGTGTTCTTTGTCAAAACTGACATTCTCATCATCCACTGATGAACTATGTCACAAAATGCAGTTCTCAGCTCAGAAAGCTTGTTTCTGACATTCTAACAGCTCAATTGGAGCATTTTAGTGATGATCAGTGTTCCTTGTCAAAACTGACATTCTCATCATCCACTGATTCACTTTGTCACAAAATGCAGTTTTCAGCTCAGAAAGCTTGTTTCTGACATTCTAACAGCTCAATTAGAGCATTTTAGTAATGAACAGTGTTCTTTGTCAAAACTGACATTCTCATCATCCACTGATGCTTTTTGTCACAAAATGCAGTTTTCAGCTCAGAAAGCTTGTTTCTGACATTCTAACAGCTCAATTAGAGCATTTTAGTAATGATCAGTGTTCTTTGTCAAAACTGACATTCTCATCATCCACTGATGCTTTTTGTCACAAAATGCAGTTTTCAGCTCAGAAAGCTTGTTTCTGACATTCTAACAGCTCAATTAGAGCATTTTAGTAATGAACAGTGTTCTTTGTCAAAACTGACATTCTCATCATCCACGGATGCTTTTTGTCACAAAATGCAGTTCTCAGCTCATAAAGCTTGTTTCTGACATTCTAACAGCTCAATTAGAGCATTTTAGTAATGAACAGTGTTCTTTGTCAAAACTGACATTCTCATCATCCACTGATGCACTTTGTCAAATAAATGCTGTTTTCAGCTCAGAAAGCTTGTTTCTGACATTCTAACAGCTCAATTGGAGCATTTTAGTAATGATCAGTGTTCTTTGTCAAAACTGACATTCTCATCATCCACTGATGCACTATGTCACAAAATGCAGTTCTCAGCTCAGAAAGCTTGTTTCTGACATTCTAACAGCTCAATAGGAGCATTTTAGTAATGATCAGTGTTCTTTGTCAAAACTGACATTCTCATCATCCACTGATGAACTATGTCACAAAATGCAGTTCTCAGCTCAGAAAGCTTGTTTCTGACATTCTAACAGCTCAATTGGAGCATTTTAGTAATGATCAGTGTTCTTTGTCAAAACTGACATTCTCATCATCCACTGATGCTTTTTGTCACAAAATGCAGTTTTCAGCTCAGAAAGCTTGTTTCTGATATTTTAACAGCTCAATTAGAGCATTTTAGTAATGAACAGTGTTCTTTGTCAAAACTGACATTCTCATCATCCACTGATGAACTATGTCACAAAATGCAGTTCTCAGCTCAGAAAGCTTGTTTCTGACATTCTAACAGCTCAATTAGAGCATTTTAGTAATGAACAGTGTTCTTTGTCAAAACTGACATTCTCATCATCCACTGATGAACTATGTCACAAAATGCAGTTCTCAGCTCAGAAAGCTTGTTTCTGACATTCTAACAGCTCAATTGGAGCATTTTAGTGATGATCAGTGTTCCTTGTCAAAACTGACATTCTCATCATCCACTGATTCACTTTGTCACAAAATGCAGTTTTCAGCTCAGAAAGCTTGTTTCTGACATTCTAACAGCTCAATTAGAGCATTTTAGTAATGATCAGTGTTCTTTGTCAAAACTGACATTCTCATCATCCACTGATGCTTTTTGTCACAAAATGCAGTTTTCAGCTCAGAAAGCTTGTTTCTGACATTCTAACAGCTCAATTAGAGCATTTTAGTAATGAACAGTGTTCTTTGTCAAAACTGACATTCTCATCATCCACTGATGCTTTTTGTCACAAAATGCAGTTTTCAGCTCAGAAAGCTTGTTTCTGACATTCTAACAGCTCAATTAGAGCATTTTAGTAATGATCAGTGTTCTTTGTCAAAACTGACATTCTCATCATCCACTGATGCTTTTTGTCACAAAATGCAGTTTTCAGCTCAGAAAGCTTGTTTCTGACATTCTAACAGCTCAATTAGAGCATTTTAGTAATGAACAGTGTTCTTTGTCAAAACTGACATTCTCATCATCCACGGATGCTTTTTGTCACAAAATGCAGTTCTCAGCTCATAAAGCTTGTTTCTGGCATTCTAACAGCTCAATTAGAGCATTTTAGTAATGAACAGTGTTCTTTGTCAAAACTGACATTCTCATCATCCACTGATGCACTTTGTCAAATAAATGCTGTTTTCAGCTCAGAAAGCTTGTTTCTGACATTCTAACAGCTCAATTAGAGCATTTTAGCAATGATCAGTGTTCTTTGTCAAAAGTGACATTCTCATCATCCACTGATGAACTATGTCACAAAATGCAGTTCTCAGCTCAGAAAGCTTGTTTCTGACATTCTAACAGCTCAATTGGAGCATTTCAGTAATGAACAGTGTTCTTTGTCAAAACTGACATTCTCATCATCCACTGATTCACTTTGTCACAAAATGCAGTTTTCAGCTCAGAAAGCTTGTTTCTGACATTCTAACAGCTCAATTAGAGCATTTTAGTAATGATCAGTGTTCTTTGTCAAAACTGACATTCTCATCATCCACTGATGCTTTTTGTCACAAAATGCAGTTTTCAGCTCAGAAAGCTTGTTTCTGACATTCTAACAGCTCAATAGGAGCATTTTAGCAATGATCAGTGTTCTTTGTCAAAAGTGACATTCTCATCATCCACTGATTCACTTTGTCACAAAATGCAGTTCTCAGCTCAGAAAGCTTGTTTCTGACATTCTAACAGCTCAATTAGAGCATTTTAGTAATGATCAGTGTTCTTTGTCAAAAGTGACATTATCATCATCCACTGATTCACTTTGTCACAAAATGCAGTTCTCAGCTCAGAAAGCTTGTTTCTGACATTCTAACAGCTCAATTAGAGCATTTTAGTAATGAACAGTGTTCTTTGTCAAAACTGACATTCTCATCATCCACTGATTCACTTTGTCACAAAATGCAGTTTTCAGCTCAGAAAGCTTGTTTCTGACATTCTAACAGCTCAATTAGAGCATTTTAGTAATGATCAGTGTTCTTTGTCAAAACTGACATTCTCATCATCCACTGATGCTTTTTGTCACAAAATGCAGTTTTCAGCTCAGAAAGCTTGTTTCTGACATTCTAACAGCTCAATTAGAGCATTTTAGTAATGATCAGTGTTCTTTGTCAAAACTGACATTCTCATCATCCACTGATGCTTTTTGTCACAAAATGCAGTTTTCAGCTCAGAAAGCTTGTTTCTGATATTTTAACAGCTCAATTAGAGCATTTTAGTAATGATCAGTGTTCTTTGTCAAAACTGACATTCTCATCATCCACTGATGCTTTTTGTCACAAAATGCAGTTTTCAGCTCAGAAAGCTTGTTTCTGATATTTTAACAGCTCAATTAGAGCATTTTAGTAATGAACAGTGTTCTTTGTCAAAACTGACATTCTCATCATCCACTGATGCACTTTGTCAAATAAATGCTGTTTTCAGCTCAGAAAGCTTGTTTCTGACATTCTAACAGCTCAATTAGAGCATTTTAGCAATGATCAGTGTTCTTTGTCAAAAGTGACATTCTCATCATCCACTGATTCACTTTGTCACAAAATGCAGTTCTCAGCTCAGAAAGCTTGTTTCTGACATTCTAACAGCTCAATTGGAGCATTTTAGTGATGATCAGTGTTCCTTGTCAAAACTGACATTCTCATCATCCACTGATTCACTTTGTCACAAAATGCAGTTTTCAGCTCAGAAAGCTTGTTTCTGACATTCTAACAGCTCAATTAGAGCATTTTAGTAATGATCAGTGTTCTTTGTCAAAACTGACATTCTCATCATCCACTGATGCTTTTTGTCACAAAATGCAGTTTTCAGCTCAGAAAGCTTGTTTCTGACATTCTAACAGCTCAATTAGAGCATTTTAGTAATGAACAGTGTTCTTTGTCAAAACTGACATTCTCATCATCCACTGATGCTTTTTGTCACAAAATGCAGTTTTCAGCTCAGAAAGCTTGTTTCTGACATTCTAACAGCTCAATTAGAGCATTTTAGTAATGATCAGTGTTCTTTGTCAAAACTGACATTCTCATCATCCACTGATGCTTTTTGTCACAAAATGCAGTTTTCAGCTCAGAAAGCTTGTTTCTGACATTCTAACAGCTCAATTAGAGCATTTTAGTAATGAACAGTGTTCTTTGTCAAAACTGACATTCTCATCATCCACGGATGCTTTTTGTCACAAAATGCAGTTCTCAGCTCATAAAGCTTGTTTCTGGCATTCTAACAGCTCAATTAGAGCATTTTAGTAATGAACAGTGTTCTTTGTCAAAACTGACATTCTCATCATCCACTGATGCACTTTGTCAAATAAATGCTGTTTTCAGCTCAGAAAGCTTGTTTCTGACATTCTAACAGTTCAATTAGAGCATTTTAGCAATGATCAGTGTTCTTTGTCAAAAGTGACATTCTCATCATCCACTGATTCACTTTGTCACAAAATGCAGTTCTCAGCTCAGAAAGCTTGTTTCTGACATTCTAACAGCTCAATTAGAGCATTTTAGTAATGATCAGTGTTCTTTGTCAAAAGTGACATTCTCATCATCCACTGATTCACTTTGTCACAAAATGCAGTTCTCAGCTCAGAAAGCTTGTTTCTGACATTCTAACAGCTCAATTGGAGCATTTCAGTAATGAACAGTGTTCTTTGTGAAAACTGACATTCTCATCATCCACTGATTCACTTTGTCACAAAATGCAGTTTTCAGCTCAGAAAGCTTGTTTCTGACATTCTAACAGCTCAATTAGAGCATTTTAGTAATGATCAGTGTTCTTTGTCAAAACTGACATTCTCATCATCCACTGATGCTTTTTGTCACAAAATGCAGTTTTCAGCTCAGAAAGCTTGTTTCTGACATTCTAACAGCTCAATAGGAGCATTTTAGCAATGATCAGTGTTCTTTGTCAAAAGTGACATTCTCATCATCCACTGATTCACTTTGTCACAAAATGCAGTTCTCAGCTCAGAAAGCTTGTTTCTGACATTCTAACAGCTCAATTAGAGCATTTTAGTAATGATCAGTGTTCTTTGTCAAAAGTGACATTCTCATCATCCACTGATTCACTTTGTCACAAAATGCAGTTCTCAGCTCAGAAAGCTTGTTTCTGACATTCTAACAGCTCAATTAGAGCATTTTAGTAATGAACAGTGTTCTTTGTCAAAACTGACATTCTCATCATCCACTGATTCACTTTGTCACAAAATGCAGTTTTCAGCTCAGAAAGCTTGTTTCTGACATTCTAACAGCTCAATTAGAGCATTTTAGTAATGATCAGTGTTCTTTGTCAAAACTGACATTCTCATCATCCACTGATGCTTTTTGTCACAAAATGCAGTTTTCAGCTCAGAAAGCTTGTTTCTGACATTCTAACAGCTCAATTAGAGCATTTTAGTAATGATCAGTGTTCTTTGTCAAAACTGACATTCTCATCATCCACTGATGCTTTTTGTCACAAAATGCAGTTTTCAGCTCAGAAAGCTTGTTTCTGATATTTTAACAGCTCAATTAGAGCATTTTAGTAATGAACAGTGTTCTTTGTCAAAACTGACATTCTCATCATCCACTGATGCACTTTGTCAAATAAATGCTGTTTTCAGCTCAGAAAGCTTGTTTCTGACATTCTAACAGCTCAATAGGAGCATTTTAGTAATGATCAGTGTTCTTTGTCAAAACTGACATTCTCATCATCCATTGATGAACTATGTCACAAAATGCAGTTCTCAGCTCAGAAAGCTTGTTTCTGACATTCTAACAGCTCAATTGGAGCATTTTAGTAATGATCAGTGTTCTTTGTCAAAACTGACATTCTCATCATCCACTGATGCACTATGTCACAAAATGCAGTTCTCAGCTCAGAAAGCTTGTTTCTGACATTCTAACAACTCAATTAGAGCATTTTAGTAATGAACAGTGTTCTTTGTCAAAACTGACATTCTCATCATCCACTGATGAACTATGTCACAAAATGCAGTTCTCAGCTCAGAAAGCTTGTTTCTGACATTCTAACAACTCAATTAGAGCATTTTAGTAATGAACAGTGTTCTTTGTCAGAACTGACATTCTCATCATCCACTGATTCACTTTGTCACAAAATGCAGTTTTCAGCTCAGAAAGCTTGTTTCTGACATTCTAACAGCTCAATTAGAGCATTTTAGTAATGAACAGTGTTCTTTGTCAAAACTGACATTCTCATCATCCACTGATGCACTTTGTCACAAAATGCAGTTTTATGCTCTGAAAGCTTGTTTCTGACATTCTAACAGCTCAATTAGAGCATTTTAGTAATGAACAGTGTTCTTTGTCAAAACTGACATTCTCATCATCCACTGATTCACTTTGTCACAAAATGCAGTTCTCAGCTCAGAAAGCTTGTTTCTGACATTCTAACAGCTCAATTGGAGCATTTTAGTAATGATCAGTGTTCTTTGTCAAAACTGACATTCTCATCATCCACTGATGCTTTTTGTCACAAAATGCAGTTCTCAGCTCAGAAAGCTTGTTTCTGACATTCTAACAGCTCAATTAGAGCCTTTTACTAATGAACAGTGTTCTTTGTCAAAACTGACATTCTCATCATCCACTGATGAACTATGTCACAAAATGCAGTTCTCAGCTCAGAAAGCTTGTTTCTGACATTCTAACAGCTCAATTGGAGCATTTTAGTAATGATCAGTGTTCTTTGTCAAAACTGACATTCTCATCATCCACTGATGAACTATGTCACAAAATGCAGTTCTCAGCTCAGAAAGCTTGTTTCTGACATTTTAGTAATGAACAGTGTTCTTTGTCAAAACTGACATTCTCATCATCCACTGATTCACGTTGTCACAAAATTCAGTTTTCAGCTCAGAAAGCTTGTTTCTGACATTCTAACAGCTCAATTAGAGCATTTTAGTAATGAACAGTGTTCTTTGTCAAAACTGACATTCTCATCATCCACTGATGAACTATGTCACAAAATGCAGTTCTCAGCTCAGAAAGCTTGTTTCTGACATTCTAACAGCTCAATTGGAGCATTTTAGTAATGATCAGTGTTCTTTGTCAAAACTGACATTCTCATCATCCACTGATGCTTTTTGTCACAAAATGCAGTTTTCAGCTCAGAAAGCTTGTTTCTGACATTCTAACAGCTCAATTAGAGCATTTTAGTAATGAACAGTGTTCTTTGTCAAAACTGACATTCTCATCATCCACGGATGCTTTTTGTCACAAAATGCAGTTTTCAGCTCAGAAAGCTTGTTTCTGACATTCTAACAGCTCAATTGGAGCATTTCAGTAATGAACAGTGTTCTTTGTCAAAACTGACATTCTCATCATCCACTGATGAACTATGTCACAAAATGCAGTTCTCAGCTCAGAAAGCTTGTTTCTGACATTCTAACAACTCAATTGGAGTATTTTAGTAATGATCAGTGTTCTTTTTCAAACTGACATTCTCATCATCCACTGATGCTTTTTGTCACAAAATGCAGTTTTCAGCTCAGAAAGCTTGTTTCTGACATTCTAACAGCTCAATTAGAGCATTTTAGTAATGAACAGTGTTCTTTGTCAAAACTGACATTCTCATCATCCACGGATGCACTTTGTCACAAAATGCAGTTTTCAGCTCAGAAAGCTTGTTTCTGACATTCTAACAGCTCAATTGGAGCATTTCAGTAATGAACAGTGTTCTTTGTCAAAACTGACATTCTCATCATCCACTGATGAACTATGTCACAAAATGCAGTTCTCAGCTCAGAAAGCTTGTTTCTGACATTCTAACAACTCAATTAGAGCATTTTAGTAATGAACAGTGTTCTTTGTCAAAACTGACATTCTCATCATCCACTGATGCACTTTGTCAAATAAACGCTGTTTTCAGCTCAGAAAGCTTGTTTCTGACATTCTAACAGCTCAATTGGAGCATTTTAGTAATGATCAGTGTTCTTTGTCAAAACTGACATTCTCATCATCCACTGATGAACTATGTCACAAAATGCAGTTCTCAGCTCAGAAAGCTTGTTTCTGACATTCTAACAGCTCAATTGGAGCATTTTAGTAATGATCAGTGTTCTTTGTCAAAAGTGACATTCTCATCATCCACTGATTCACTTTGTCACAAAATGCAGTTCTCAGCTCAGAAAGCTTGTTTCTGACATTCTAACAGCTCAATTATAGAGCATTTTAGTAATGAACAGTGTTCTTTGTCAAAACTGACATTCTCATCATCCACTGATGAACTATGTCACAAAATGCATTTCTCAGCTCAGAAAGCTTGTTTCTGACATTCTAACAGCTCAATTGGAGCATTTCAGTAATGAACAGTGTTCTTTGTCAAAACTGACATTCTCATCATCCACTGATTCACTTTGTCACAAAATGCAGTTTTCAGCTCAGAAAGCTTGTTTCTGACATTCTAACAGCTCAATTAGAGCATTTTAGTAATGATCAGTGTTCTTTGTGAAAACTGACATTCTCATCATCCACTGATGCTTTTTGTCACAAAATGCAGATTTCAGCTCAGAAAGCTTGTTTCTGACATCTTAACAGCTCAATTAGAGCATTTTAGTATTGAACAGTGTTCTTTGTCAAAACTGACATTCTCATCATCCACTGATGCTTTTTGTCACAAAATGCAGTTTTCAGCTCAGAAAGCTTGTTTCTGATATTTTAACAGCTCAATTAGAGCATTTTAGTAATGAACAGTGTTCTTTGTCAAAACTGACATTCTCATCATCCACTGATGCACTTTGTCACAAAATGCAGTTTTATGCTCAGAAAGCTTGTTTCTGACATTCTAACAGCTCAATTAGAGCATTTTAGTAATGATCAGTGTTCTTTGTCAAAAGTGACATTCTCATCATCCACTGATTCACTTTGTCACAAAATGCAGTTCTCAGCTCAGAATGCTTGTTTCTGACATTCTAACAGCTCAATTAGAGCATTTTAGTAATGAACAGTGTTCTTTGTCAAAACTGACATTCTCATCATCCACTGATGCACTTTGTCACAAAATGCAGTTTTATGCTCAGAAAGCTTGTTTCTGACATTCTAACAGCTCAATTAGAGCATTTTAGTAATGATCAGTGTTCTTTGTCAAAAGTGACATTCTCATCATCCACTGATTCACTTTGTCACAAAATGCAGTTCTCAGCTCAGAATGCTTGTTTCTGACATTCTAACAGCTCAATTAGAGCATTTTAGTAATGAACAGTGTTCTTTGTCAAAACTGACATTCTCATCATCCACTGATGCACTTTGTCAAATAAATGCTGTTTTCAGCTCAGAAAGCTTGTTTCTGACATTCTAACAGCTCAATAGGAGCATTTTAGTAATGATCAGTGTTCTTTGTCAAAACTGACATTCTCATCATCCACTGATGAACTATGTCACAAAATGCAGTTCTCAGCTCAGAAAGCTTGTTTCTGACATTCTAACAGCTCAATTGGAGCATTTTAGTAATGATCAGTGTTCTTTGTCAAAACTGACATTCTCATCATCCACTGATGCACTATGTCACAAAATGCAGTTCTCAGCTCAGAAAGCTTGTTTCTGACATTCTACCAGCTCAATTAGAGCATTTTAGCAATGATCAGTGTTCTTTGTCAAAAGTGACATTCTCATCATCCACTGATTCACTTTGTCACAAAATGCAGTTCTCAGCTCAGAAAGCTTGTTTCTGACATTCTAACAGCTCAATTAGAGCATTTTAGTAATGATCAGTGTTCTTTGTCAAAAGTGACATTCTCATCATCCACTGATTCACTTTGTCACAAAATGCAGTTCTCAGCTCAGAAAGCTTGTTTCTGACATTCTAACAGCTCAATTAGAGCATTTTAGTAATGAACAGTGTTCTTTGTCAAAACTGACATTCTCATCATCCACTGATGAACTATGTCACAAAATGCATTTCTCAGCTCAGAAAGCTTGTTTCTGACATTCTAACAGCTCAATTGGAGCATTTCAGTAATGAACAGTGTTCTTTGTCAAAACTGACATTCTCATCATCCACTGATTCACTTTGTCACAAAATGCAGTTTTCAGCTCAGAAAGCTTGTTTCTGACATTCTAACAGCTCAATTAGAGCATTTTAGTAATGATCAGTGTTCTTTGTCAAAACTGACATTCTCATCATCCACTGATGCTTTTTGTCACAAAATGCAGTTTTCAGCTCAGAAAGCTTGTTTCTGACATTCTAACAGCTCAATTAGAGCATTTTAGTAATGAACAGTGTTCTTTGTCAAAACTGACATTCTCATCATCCACTGATGCTTTTTGTCACAAAATGCAGTTCTCAGCTCATAAAGCTTGTTTCTGACATTCTAACAGCTCAATTAGAGCATTTTAGTAATGAACAGTGTTCTTTGTCAAAACTGACATTCTCATCATCCACTGATGCACTTTGTCAAATAAATGCTGTTTTCAGCTCAGAAAGCTTGTTTCTGACATTCTAACAGCCCAATAGGAGCATTTTAGTAATGATCAGTGTTCTTTGTCAAAACTGACATTCTCATCATCCACTGATGAACTATGTCACAAAATGCAGTTCTCAGCTCAGAAAGCTTGTTTCTGACATTCTAACAACTCAATTAGAGCATTTTAGTAATGAACAGTGTTCTTTGTCAAAACTGACATTCTCATCATCCACTGATGCACTTTGTCAAATAAACGCTATTTTCAGCTCAGACAGCTTGTTTCTGACATTCTAACAGCTCAATTGGAGCATTTTAGTAATGATCAGTGTTCTTTGTCAAAACTGACATTCTCATCATCCACTGATGAACTATGTCACAAAATGCAGTTCTCAGCTCAGAAAGCTTGTTTCTGACATTCTAACAGCTCAATTGGAGCATTTTAGTAATGATCAGTGTTCTTTGTCAAAAGTGACAGTCTCATCATCCACTGATTCACTTTGTCACAAAATGCAGTTCTCAGCTCAGAAAGCTTGTTTCTGACATTCTAACAGCTCAATTATAGAGCATTTTAGTAATGAACAGTGTTCTTTGTCAAAACTGACATTCTCATCATCCACTGATGAACTATGTCACAAAATGCATTTCTCAGCTCAGAAAGCTTGTTTCTGACATTCTAACAGCTCAATTGGAGCATTTCAGTAATGAACAGTGTTCTTTGTCAAAACTGACATTCTCATCATCCACTGATTCACTTTGTCACAAAATGCAGTTTTCAGCTCAGAAAGCTTGTTTCTGACATTCTAACAGCTCAATTAGAGCATTTTAGTAATGATCAGTGTTCTTTGTGAAAACTGACATTCTCATCATCCACTGATGCTTTTTGTCACAAAATGCAGATTTCAGCTCAGAAAGCTTGTTTCTGACATCTTAACAGCTCAATTAGAGCATTTTAGTATTGAACAGTGTTCTTTGTCAAAACTGACATTCTCATCATCCACTGATGCTTTTTGTCACAAAATGCAGTTTTCAGCTCAGAAAGCTTGTTTCAGATATTTTAACAGCTCAATTAGAGCATTTTAGTAATGAACAGTGTTCTTTGTCAAAACTGACATTCTCATCATCCACTGATGCACTTTGTCACAAAATGCAGTTTTATGCTCAGAAAGCTTGTTTCTGACATTCTAACAGCTCAATTAGAGCATTTTAGTAATGATCAGTGTTCTTTGTCAAAAGTGACATTCTCATCATCCACTGATTCACTTTGTCACAAAATGCAGTTCTCAGCTCAGAAAGCTTGTTTCTGACATTCTAACAGCTCAATTAGAGCATTTTAGTAATGAACAGTGTTCTTTGTCAAAACTGACATTCTCATCATCCACTGATGCACTTTGTCAAATAAATGCTGTTTTCAGCTCAGAAAGCTTGTTTCTGACATTCTAACAGCTCAATAGGAGCATTTTAGTAATGATCAGTGTTCTTTGTCAAAACTGACATTCTCATCATCCACTGATGAACTATGTCACAAAATGCAGTTCTCAGCTCAGAAAGCTTGTTTCTGACATTCTAACAGCTCAATTGGAGCATTTTAGTAATGATCAGTGTTCTTTGTCAAAACTGACATTCTCATCATCCACTGATGCACTATGTCACAAAATGCAGTTCTCAGCTCAGAAAGCTTGTTTCTGACATTCTAACAGCTCAATTAGAGCATTTTAGTAATGATCAGTGTTCTTTGTCAAAAGTGACATTCTCATCATCCACTGATTCACTTTGTCACAAAATGCAGTTCTCAGCTCAGAAAGCTTGTTTCTGACATTCTAACAGCTCAATTAGAGCATTTTAGTAATGAACAGTGTTCTTTGTCAAAACTGACATTCTCATCATCCACTGATGAACTATGTCACAAAATGCATTTCTCAGCTCAGAAAGCTTGTTTCTGACATTCTAACAGCTCAATTGGAGCATTTCAGTAATGAACAGTGTTCTTTGTCAAAACTGACATTCTCATCATCCACTGATTCACTTTGTCACAAAATGCAGTTTTCAGCTCAGAAAGCTTGTTTCTGACATTCTAACAGCTCAATTAGAGCATTTTAGTAATGATCAGTGTTCTTTGTCAAAACTGACATTCTCATCATCCACTGATGCTTTTTGTCACAAAATGCAGTTTTCAGCTCAGAAAGCTTGTTTCTGACATTCTAACAGCTCAATTAGAGCATTTTAGTAATGAACAGTGTTCTTTGTCAAAACTGACATTCTCATCATCCACTGATGCTTTTTGTCACAAAATGCAGTTCTCAGCTCATAAAGCTTGTTTCTGACATTCTAACAGCTCAATTAGAGCATTTTAGTAATGAACAGTGTTCTTTGTCAAAACTGACATTCTCATCATCCACTGATGCACTTTGTCAAATAAATGCTATTTTCAGCTCAGAAAGCTTGTTTCTGACATTCTAACAGCTCAATTAGAGCATTTTAGCAATGATCAGTGTTCTTTGTCAAAAGTGACATTCTCATCATCCACTGATTCACTTTGTCACAAAATGCAGTTCTCAGCTCAGAAAGCTTGTTTCTGACATTCTAACAGCTCAATTAGAGCATTTTAGTAATGAACAGTGTTCTTTGTCAAAACTGACATTCTCATCATCCACTGGTGAACTTTGTCACAAAATGCAGTTTTCAGCTCAGAAAGCTTGTTTCTGACATTCTAACAGCTCAATTAGAGCATTTTAGTAATGAACAGTGTTCTTTGTCAAAACTGACATTCTCATCATCCACTGATGAACTGTGTCACAAAATGCAGTTCTCAGCTCATAAAGCTTGTTTCTGACATTCTAACAGCTCAATTAGAGCATTTTAGTAATGAACAGTGTTCTTTGTCAAAACTGACATTCTCATCATCCACTGATGCACTTTGTCAAATAAATGCTGTTTTCAGCTCAGAAAGCTTGTTTCTGACATTCTAACAGCTCAATAGGAGCATTTTAGTAATGATCAGTGTTCTTTGTCAAAACTGACATTCTCATCATCCACTGATGAACTATGTCACAAAATGCAGTTCTCAGCTCAGAAAGCTTGTTTCTGACATTCTAACAGCTCAATTGGAGCATTTTAGTAATGATCAGTGTTCTTTGTCAAAACTGACATTCTCATCATCCACTGATGCACTATGTCACAAAATGCAGTTCTCAGCTCAGAAAGCTTGTTTCTGACATTCTAACAGCTCAATTAGAGCATTTTAGCAATGATCAGTGTTCTTTGTCAAAAGTGACATTCTCATCATCCACTGATTCACTTTGTCACAAAATGCAGTTCTCAGCTCAGAAAGCTTGTTTCTGACATTCTAACAGCTCAATTAGAGCATTTTAGTAATGATCAGTGTTCTTTGTCAAAAGTGACATTCTCATCATCCACTGATTCACTTTGTCACAAAATGCAGTTCTCAGCTCAGAAAGCTTGTTTCTGACATTCTAACAGCTCAATTAGAGCATTTTAGTAATGAACAGTGTTCTTTGTCAAAACTGACATTCTCATCATCCACTGATTCACTTTGTCACAAAATGCAGTTCTCAGCTCAGAAAGCTTGTTTCTGACATTCTAACGGCTCAATTAGAGCATTTTAGTAATGAACAGTGTTCTTTGTCAAAACTGACATTCTCATCATCCACTGATGAACTATGTCACAAAATGCATTTCTCAGCTCATAAAGCTTGTTTCTGACATTCTAACAGCTCAATTGGAGCATTTCAGTAATGAACAGTGTTCTTTGTCAAAACTGACATTCTCATCATCCACTGATTCACTTTGTCACAAAATGCAGTTTTCAGCTCAGAAAGCTTGTTTCTGACATTCTAACAGCTCAATTAGAGCATTTTAGTAATGAACAGTGTTCTTTGTCAAAACTGACATTCTCATCATCCACTGATGCACTATGTCACAAAATGCAGTTCTCAGCTCAGAAAGCTTGTTTCTGACATTCTAACAGCTCAATTAGAGCATTTTAGTAATGATCAGTGTTCTTTGTCAAAACTGACATTCTCATCATCCACTGATGCTTTTTGTCACAAAATGCAGTTTTCAGCTCAGAAAGCTTGTTTCTGACATTCTAACAGCTCAATTAGAGCATTTTAGTAATTAACAGTGTTCTTTGTCAAAACTGACATTCTCATCATCCACTGATGCTTTTTGTCACAAAATGCAGTTTTCAGCTCAGAAAGCTTGTTTCTGACATTCTAACAGCTCAATTAGAGCATTTTAGTAATGATCAGTGTTCTTTGTCAAAAGTGACATTCTCATCATCCACTGATTCACTTTGTCACAAAATGCAGTTCTCAGCTCAGAAAGCTTGTTTCTGACATTCTAACAGCTCAATTAGAGCATTTTAGTAATGAACAGTGTTCTTTGTCAAAACTGACATTCTCATCATCCACTGATTCACGTTGTCACAAAATGCAGTTTTCAGCTCAGAAAGCTTGTTTCTGACATTCTAACAGCTCAATTAGAGCATTTTAGTAATGAACAGTGTTCTTTGTCAAAACTGACATTCTCATCATCCACTGATGAACTATGTCACAAAATGCAGTTCTCAGCTCAGAAAGCTTGTTTCTGACATTCTAACAGCTCAATTGGAGCATTTTAGTAATGATCAGTGTTCTTTGTCAAAACTGACATTCTCATCATCCACTGATGCTTTTTGTCACAAAATGCAGTTTTCAGCTCAGAAAGCTTGTTTCTGATATTTTAACAGCTCAATTAGAGCATTTTAGTAATGAACAGTGTTCTTTGTCAAAACTGACATTCTCATCATCCACTGATGCACTTTGTCACAAAATGCAGTTCTCAGCTCAGAAAGCTTGTTTCTGACATTCTAACAGCTCAATTAGATTATTTTAGTAATGATCAGTGTTCTTTGTCAAAACTGACATTCTCATCATCCACTGATGCTTTTTGTCACAAAATGCAGTTTTCAGCTCAGAAAGCTTGTTTCTGACATTCTAACAGCTCAATTAGAGCATTTTAGTAATGAACAGTGTTCTTTGTCAAAACTGACATTCTCATCATCCACGGATGCTTTTTGTCACAAAATGCAGTTTTCAGCTCAGAAAGCTTGTTTCTGACATTCTAACAGCTCAATTGGAGCATTTCAGTAATGAACAGTGTTCTTTGTCAAAACTGACATTCTCATCATCCACTGATGAACTATGTCACAAAATGCAGTTCTCAGCTCAGAAAGCTTGTTTCTGACATTCTAACAACTCAATTGGAGCATTTTAGTAATGATCAGTGTTCTTTGTCAAAACTGACATTCTCATCATCCACTGATGCTTTTTGTCACAAAATGCAGTTTTCAGCTCAGAAAGCTTGTTTCTGACATTCTAACAGCTCAATTAGAGCATTTTAGTAATGAACAGTGTTCTTTGTCAAAACTGACATTCTCATCATCCACGGATGCACTTTGTCACAAAATGCAGTTTTCAGCTCAGAAAGCTTGTTTCTGACATTCTAACAGCTCAATTAGAGCATTTTAGTAATGATCAGTGTTCTTTGTCAAAACTGACATTCTCATCATCCACTGATGCTTTTTGTCACAAAATGCAGTTTTCAGCTCAGAAAGCTTGTTTCTGACATTCTAACAGCTCAATTAGAGCATTTTAGTAATGATCAGTGTTCTTTGTCAAAACTGACATTCTCATCATCCACTGATGCTTTTTGTCACAAAATGCAGTTTTCAGCTCAGAAAGCTTGTTTCTGATATTTTAACAGCTCAATTAGAGCATTTTAGTAATGATCAGTGTTCTTTGTCAAAACTGACATTCTCATCATCCACTGATGCTTTTTGTCACAAAATGCAGTTTTCAGCTCAGAAAGCTTGTTTCTGATATTTTAACAGCTCAATTAGAGCATTTTAGTAATGAACAGTGTTCTTTGTCAAAACTGACATTCTCATCATCCACTGATGCACTTTGTCAAATAAATGCTGTTTTCAGCTCAGAAAGCTTGTTTCTGACATTCTAACAGCTCAATTAGAGCATTTTAGCAATGATCAGTGTTCTTTGTCAAAAGTGACATTCTCATCATCCACTGATTCACTTTGTCACAAAATGCAGTTCTCAGCTCAGAAAGCTTGTTTCTGACATTCTAACAGCTCAATTGGAGCATTTTAGTGATGATCAGTGTTCCTTGTCAAAACTGACATTCTCATCATCCACTGATTCACTTTGTCACAAAATGCAGTTTTCAGCTCAGAAAGCTTGTTTCTGACATTCTAACAGCTCAATTAGAGCATTTTAGTAATGATCAGTGTTCTTTGTCAAAACTGACATTCTCATCATCCACTGATGCTTTTTGTCACAAAATGCAGTTTTCAGCTCAGAAAGCTTGTTTCTGACATTCTAACAGCTCAATTAGAGCATTTTAGTAATGAACAGTGTTCTTTGTCAAAACTGACATTCTCATCATCCACTGATGCTTTTTGTCACAAAATGCAGTTTTCAGCTCAGAAAGCTTGTTTCTGACATTCTAACAGCTCAATTAGAGCATTTTAGTAATGATCAGTGTTCTTTGTCAAAACTGACATTCTCATCATCCACTGATGCTTTTTGTCACAAAATGCAGTTTTCAGCTCAGAAAGCTTGTTTCTGACATTCTAACAGCTCAATTAGAGCATTTTAGTAATGAACAGTGTTCTTTGTCAAAACTGACATTCTCATCATCCACGGATGCTTTTTGTCACAAAATGCAGTTCTCAGCTCATAAAGCTTGTTTCTGGCATTCTAACAGCTCAATTAGAGCATTTTAGTAATGAACAGTGTTCTTTGTCAAAACTGACATTCTCATCATCCACTGATGCACTTTGTCAAATAAATGCTGTTTTCAGCTCAGAAAGCTTGTTTCTGACATTCTAACAGTTCAATTAGAGCATTTTAGCAATGATCAGTGTTCTTTGTCAAAAGTGACATTCTCATCATCCACTGATTCACTTTGTCACAAAATGCAGTTCTCAGCTCAGAAAGCTTGTTTCTGACATTCTAACAGCTCAATTAGAGCATTTTAGTAATGATCAGTGTTCTTTGTCAAAAGTGACATTCTCATCATCCACTGATTCACTTTGTCACAAAATGCAGTTCTCAGCTCAGAAAGCTTGTTTCTGACATTCTAACAGCTCAATTGGAGCATTTCAGTAATGAACAGTGTTCTTTGTGAAAACTGACATTCTCATCATCCACTGATTCACTTTGTCACAAAATGCAGTTTTCAGCTCAGAAAGCTTGTTTCTGACATTCTAACAGCTCAATTAGAGCATTTTAGTAATGATCAGTGTTCTTTGTCAAAACTGACATTCTCATCATCCACTGATGCTTTTTGTCACAAAATGCAGTTTTCAGCTCAGAAAGCTTGTTTCTGACATTCTAACAGCTCAATAGGAGCATTTTAGCAATGATCAGTGTTCTTTGTCAAAAGTGACATTCTCATCATCCACTGATTCACTTTGTCACAAAATGCAGTTCTCAGCTCAGAAAGCTTGTTTCTGACATTCTAACAGCTCAATTAGAGCATTTTAGTAATGATCAGTGTTCTTTGTCAAAAGTGACATTCTCATCATCCACTGATTCACTTTGTCACAAAATGCAGTTCTCAGCTCAGAAAGCTTGTTTCTGACATTCTAACAGCTCAATTAGAGCATTTTAGTAATGAACAGTGTTCTTTGTCAAAACTGACATTCTCATCATCCACTGATTCACTTTGTCACAAAATGCAGTTTTCAGCTCAGAAAGCTTGTTTCTGACATTCTAACAGCTCAATTAGAGCATTTTAGTAATGATCAGTGTTCTTTGTCAAAACTGACATTCTCATCATCCACTGATGCTTTTTGTCACAAAATGCAGTTTTCAGCTCAGAAAGCTTGTTTCTGACATTCTAACAGCTCAATTAGAGCATTTTAGTAATGATCAGTGTTCTTTGTCAAAACTGACATTCTCATCATCCACTGATGCTTTTTGTCACAAAATGCAGTTTTCAGCTCAGAAAGCTTGTTTCTGATATTTTAACAGCTCAATTAGAGCATTTTAGTAATGAACAGTGTTCTTTGTCAAAACTGACATTCTCATCATCCACTGATGCACTTTGTCAAATAAATGCTGTTTTCAGCTCAGAAAGCTTGTTTCTGACATTCTAACAGCTCAATAGGAGCATTTTAGTAATGATCAGTGTTCTTTGTCAAAACTGACATTCTCATCATCCATTGATGAACTATGTCACAAAATGCAGTTCTCAGCTCAGAAAGCTTGTTTCTGACATTCTAACAGCTCAATTGGAGCATTTTAGTAATGATCAGTGTTCTTTGTCAAAACTGACATTCTCATCATCCACTGATGCACTATGTCACAAAATGCAGTTCTCAGCTCAGAAAGCTTGTTTCTGACATTCTAACAACTCAATTAGAGCATTTTAGTAATGAACAGTGTTCTTTGTCAAAACTGACATTCTCATCATCCACTGATGAACTATGTCACAAAATGCAGTTCTCAGCTCAGAAAGCTTGTTTCTGACATTCTAACAACTCAATTAGAGCATTTTAGTAATGAACAGTGTTCTTTGTCAGAACTGACATTCTCATCATCCACTGATTCACTTTGTCACAAAATGCAGTTTTCAGCTCAGAAAGCTTGTTTCTGACATTCTAACAGCTCAATTAGAGCATTTTAGTAATGAACAGTGTTCTTTGTCAAAACTGACATTCTCATCATCCACTGATGCACTTTGTCACAAAATGCAGTTTTATGCTCTGAAAGCTTGTTTCTGACATTCTAACAGCTCAATTAGAGCATTTTAGTAATGAACAGTGTTCTTTGTCAAAACTGACATTCTCATCATCCACTGATTCACTTTGTCACAAAATGCAGTTCTCAGCTCAGAAAGCTTGTTTCTGACATTCTAACAGCTCAATTGGAGCATTTTAGTAATGATCAGTGTTCTTTGTCAAAACTGACATTCTCATCATCCACTGATGCTTTTTGTCACAAAATGCAGTTCTCAGCTCAGAAAGCTTGTTTCTGACATTCTAACAGCTCAATTAGAGCCTTTTACTAATGAACAGTGTTCTTTGTCAAAACTGACATTCTCATCATCCACTGATGAACTATGTCACAAAATGCAGTTCTCAGCTCAGAAAGCTTGTTTCTGACATTCTAACAGCTCAATTGGAGCATTTTAGTAATGATCAGTGTTCTTTGTCAAAACTGACATTCTCATCATCCACTGATGAACTATGTCACAAAATGCAGTTCTCAGCTCAGAAAGCTTGTTTCTGACATTTTAGTAATGAACAGTGTTCTTTGTCAAAACTGACATTCTCATCATCCACTGATTCACGTTGTCACAAAATTCAGTTTTCAGCTCAGAAAGCTTGTTTCTGACATTCTAACAGCTCAATTAGAGCATTTTAGTAATGAACAGTGTTCTTTGTCAAAACTGACATTCTCATCATCCACTGATGAACTATGTCACAAAATGCAGTTCTCAGCTCAGAAAGCTTGTTTCTGACATTCTAACAGCTCAATTGGAGCATTTTAGTAATGATCAGTGTTCTTTGTCAAAACTGACATTCTCATCATCCACTGATGCTTTTTGTCACAAAATGCAGTTTTCAGCTCAGAAAGCTTGTTTCTGACATTCTAACAGCTCAATTAGAGCATTTTAGTAATGAACAGTGTTCTTTGTCAAAACTGACATTCTCATCATCCACGGATGCTTTTTGTCACAAAATGCAGTTTTCAGCTCAGAAAGCTTGTTTCTGACATTCTAACAGCTCAATTGGAGCATTTCAGTAATGAACAGTGTTCTTTGTCAAAACTGACATTCTCATCATCCACTGATGAACTATGTCACAAAATGCAGTTCTCAGCTCAGAAAGCTTGTTTCTGACATTCTAACAACTCAATTGGAGTATTTTAGTAATGATCAGTGTTCTTTTTCAAACTGACATTCTCATCATCCACTGATGCTTTTTGTCACAAAATGCAGTTTTCAGCTCAGAAAGCTTGTTTCTGACATTCTAACAGCTCAATTAGAGCATTTTAGTAATGAACAGTGTTCTTTGTCAAAACTGACATTCTCATCATCCACGGATGCACTTTGTCACAAAATGCAGTTTTCAGCTCAGAAAGCTTGTTTCTGACATTCTAACAGCTCAATTGGAGCATTTCAGTAATGAACAGTGTTCTTTGTCAAAACTGACATTCTCATCATCCACTGATGAACTATGTCACAAAATGCAGTTCTCAGCTCAGAAAGCTTGTTTCTGACATTCTAACAACTCAATTAGAGCATTTTAGTAATGAACAGTGTTCTTTGTCAAAACTGACATTCTCATCATCCACTGATGCACTTTGTCAAATAAACGCTGTTTTCAGCTCAGAAAGCTTGTTTCTGACATTCTAACAGCTCAATTGGAGCATTTTAGTAATGATCAGTGTTCTTTGTCAAAACTGACATTCTCATCATCCACTGATGAACTATGTCACAAAATGCAGTTCTCAGCTCAGAAAGCTTGTTTCTGACATTCTAACAGCTCAATTGGAGCATTTTAGTAATGATCAGTGTTCTTTGTCAAAAGTGACATTCTCATCATCCACTGATTCACTTTGTCACAAAATGCAGTTCTCAGCTCAGAAAGCTTGTTTCTGACATTCTAACAGCTCAATTATAGAGCATTTTAGTAATGAACAGTGTTCTTTGTCAAAACTGACATTCTCATCATCCACTGATGAACTATGTCACAAAATGCATTTCTCAGCTCAGAAAGCTTGTTTCTGACATTCTAACAGCTCAATTGGAGCATTTCAGTAATGAACAGTGTTCTTTGTCAAAACTGACATTCTCATCATCCACTGATTCACTTTGTCACAAAATGCAGTTTTCAGCTCAGAAAGCTTGTTTCTGACATTCTAACAGCTCAATTAGAGCATTTTAGTAATGATCAGTGTTCTTTGTGAAAACTGACATTCTCATCATCCACTGATGCTTTTTGTCACAAAATGCAGATTTCAGCTCAGAAAGCTTGTTTCTGACATCTTAACAGCTCAATTAGAGCATTTTAGTATTGAACAGTGTTCTTTGTCAAAACTGACATTCTCATCATCCACTGATGCTTTTTGTCACAAAATGCAGTTTTCAGCTCAGAAAGCTTGTTTCTGATATTTTAACAGCTCAATTAGAGCATTTTAGTAATGAACAGTGTTCTTTGTCAAAACTGACATTCTCATCATCCACTGATGCACTTTGTCACAAAATGCAGTTTTATGCTCAGAAAGCTTGTTTCTGACATTCTAACAGCTCAATTAGAGCATTTTAGTAATGATCAGTGTTCTTTGTCAAAAGTGACATTCTCATCATCCACTGATTCACTTTGTCACAAAATGCAGTTCTCAGCTCAGAATGCTTGTTTCTGACATTCTAACAGCTCAATTAGAGCATTTTAGTAATGAACAGTGTTCTTTGTCAAAACTGACATTCTCATCATCCACTGATGCACTTTGTCACAAAATGCAGTTTTATGCTCAGAAAGCTTGTTTCTGACATTCTAACAGCTCAATTAGAGCATTTTAGTAATGATCAGTGTTCTTTGTCAAAAGTGACATTCTCATCATCCACTGATTCACTTTGTCACAAAATGCAGTTCTCAGCTCAGAATGCTTGTTTCTGACATTCTAACAGCTCAATTAGAGCATTTTAGTAATGAACAGTGTTCTTTGTCAAAACTGACATTCTCATCATCCACTGATGCACTTTGTCAAATAAATGCTGTTTTCAGCTCAGAAAGCTTGTTTCTGACATTCTAACAGCTCAATAGGAGCATTTTAGTAATGATCAGTGTTCTTTGTCAAAACTGACATTCTCATCATCCACTGATGAACTATGTCACAAAATGCAGTTCTCAGCTCAGAAAGCTTGTTTCTGACATTCTAACAGCTCAATTGGAGCATTTTAGTAATGATCAGTGTTCTTTGTCAAAACTGACATTCTCATCATCCACTGATGCACTATGTCACAAAATGCAGTTCTCAGCTCAGAAAGCTTGTTTCTGACATTCTACCAGCTCAATTAGAGCATTTTAGCAATGATCAGTGTTCTTTGTCAAAAGTGACATTCTCATCATCCACTGATTCACTTTGTCACAAAATGCAGTTCTCAGCTCAGAAAGCTTGTTTCTGACATTCTAACAGCTCAATTAGAGCATTTTAGTAATGATCAGTGTTCTTTGTCAAAAGTGACATTCTCATCATCCACTGATTCACTTTGTCACAAAATGCAGTTCTCAGCTCAGAAAGCTTGTTTCTGACATTCTAACAGCTCAATTAGAGCATTTTAGTAATGAACAGTGTTCTTTGTCAAAACTGACATTCTCATCATCCACTGATGAACTATGTCACAAAATGCATTTCTCAGCTCAGAAAGCTTGTTTCTGACATTCTAACAGCTCAATTGGAGCATTTCAGTAATGAACAGTGTTCTTTGTCAAAACTGACATTCTCATCATCCACTGATTCACTTTGTCACAAAATGCAGTTTTCAGCTCAGAAAGCTTGTTTCTGACATTCTAACAGCTCAATTAGAGCATTTTAGTAATGATCAGTGTTCTTTGTCAAAACTGACATTCTCATCATCCACTGATGCTTTTTGTCACAAAATGCAGTTTTCAGCTCAGAAAGCTTGTTTCTGACATTCTAACAGCTCAATTAGAGCATTTTAGTAATGAACAGTGTTCTTTGTCAAAACTGACATTCTCATCATCCACTGATGCTTTTTGTCACAAAATGCAGTTCTCAGCTCATAAAGCTTGTTTCTGACATTCTAACAGCTCAATTAGAGCATTTTAGTAATGAACAGTGTTCTTTGTCAAAACTGACATTCTCATCATCCACTGATGCACTTTGTCAAATAAATGCTGTTTTCAGCTCAGAAAGCTTGTTTCTGACATTCTAACAGCCCAATAGGAGCATTTTAGTAATGATCAGTGTTCTTTGTCAAAACTGACATTCTCATCATCCACTGATGAACTATGTCACAAAATGCAGTTCTCAGCTCAGAAAGCTTGTTTCTGACATTCTAACAACTCAATTAGAGCATTTTAGTAATGAACAGTGTTCTTTGTCAAAACTGACATTCTCATCATCCACTGATGCACTTTGTCAAATAAACGCTATTTTCAGCTCAGACAGCTTGTTTCTGACATTCTAACAGCTCAATTGGAGCATTTTAGTAATGATCAGTGTTCTTTGTCAAAACTGACATTCTCATCATCCACTGATGAACTATGTCACAAAATGCAGTTCTCAGCTCAGAAAGCTTGTTTCTGACATTCTAACAGCTCAATTGGAGCATTTTAGTAATGATCAGTGTTCTTTGTCAAAAGTGACAGTCTCATCATCCACTGATTCACTTTGTCACAAAATGCAGTTCTCAGCTCAGAAAGCTTGTTTCTGACATTCTAACAGCTCAATTATAGAGCATTTTAGTAATGAACAGTGTTCTTTGTCAAAACTGACATTCTCATCATCCACTGATGAACTATGTCACAAAATGCATTTCTCAGCTCAGAAAGCTTGTTTCTGACATTCTAACAGCTCAATTGGAGCATTTCAGTAATGAACAGTGTTCTTTGTCAAAACTGACATTCTCATCATCCACTGATTCACTTTGTCACAAAATGCAGTTTTCAGCTCAGAAAGCTTGTTTCTGACATTCTAACAGCTCAATTAGAGCATTTTAGTAATGATCAGTGTTCTTTGTGAAAACTGACATTCTCATCATCCACTGATGCTTTTTGTCACAAAATGCAGATTTCAGCTCAGAAAGCTTGTTTCTGACATCTTAACAGCTCAATTAGAGCATTTTAGTATTGAACAGTGTTCTTTGTCAAAACTGACATTCTCATCATCCACTGATGCTTTTTGTCACAAAATGCAGTTTTCAGCTCAGAAAGCTTGTTTCAGATATTTTAACAGCTCAATTAGAGCATTTTAGTAATGAACAGTGTTCTTTGTCAAAACTGACATTCTCATCATCCACTGATGCACTTTGTCACAAAATGCAGTTTTATGCTCAGAAAGCTTGTTTCTGACATTCTAACAGCTCAATTAGAGCATTTTAGTAATGATCAGTGTTCTTTGTCAAAAGTGACATTCTCATCATCCACTGATTCACTTTGTCACAAAATGCAGTTCTCAGCTCAGAAAGCTTGTTTCTGACATTCTAACAGCTCAATTAGAGCATTTTAGTAATGAACAGTGTTCTTTGTCAAAACTGACATTCTCATCATCCACTGATGCACTTTGTCAAATAAATGCTGTTTTCAGCTCAGAAAGCTTGTTTCTGACATTCTAACAGCTCAATAGGAGCATTTTAGTAATGATCAGTGTTCTTTGTCAAAACTGACATTCTCATCATCCACTGATGAACTATGTCACAAAATGCAGTTCTCAGCTCAGAAAGCTTGTTTCTGACATTCTAACAGCTCAATTGGAGCATTTTAGTAATGATCAGTGTTCTTTGTCAAAACTGACATTCTCATCATCCACTGATGCACTATGTCACAAAATGCAGTTCTCAGCTCAGAAAGCTTGTTTCTGACATTCTACCAGCTCAATTAGAGCATTTTAGCAATGATCAGTGTTCTTTGTCAAAAGTGACATTCTCATCATCCACTGATTCACTTTGTCACAAAATGCAGTTCTCAGCTCAGAAAGCTTGTTTCTGACATTCTAACAGCTCAATTAGAGCATTTTAGTAATGATCAGTGTTCTTTGTCAAAAGTGACATTCTCATCATCCACTGATTCACTTTGTCACAAAATGCAGTTCTCAGCTCAGAAAGCTTGTTTCTGACATTCTAACAGCTCAATTAGAGCATTTTAGTAATGAACAGTGTTCTTTGTCAAAACTGACATTCTCATCATCCACTGATGAACTATGTCACAAAATGCATTTCTCAGCTCAGAAAGCTTGTTTCTGACATTCTAACAGCTCAATTGGAGCATTTCAGTAATGAACAGTGTTCTTTGTCAAAACTGACATTCTCATCATCCACTGATTCACTTTGTCACAAAATGCAGTTTTCAGCTCAGAAAGCTTGTTTCTGACATTCTAACAGCTCAATTAGAGCATTTTAGTAATGATCAGTGTTCTTTGTCAAAACTGACATTCTCATCATCCACTGATGCTTTTTGTCACAAAATGCAGTTTTCAGCTCAGAAAGCTTGTTTCTGACATTCTAACAGCTCAATTAGAGCATTTTAGTAATGAACAGTGTTCTTTGTCAAAACTGACATTCTCATCATCCACTGATGCTTTTTGTCACAAAATGCAGTTCTCAGCTCATAAAGCTTGTTTCTGACATTCTAACAGCTCAATTAGAGCATTTTAGTAATGAACAGTGTTCTTTGTCAAAACTGACATTCTCATCATCCACTGATGCACTTTGTCAAATAAATGCTATTTTCAGCTCAGAAAGCTTGTTTCTGACATTCTAACAGCTCAATTAGAGCATTTTAGCAATGATCAGTGTTCTTTGTCAAAAGTGACATTCTCATCATCCACTGATTCACTTTGTCACAAAATGCAGTTCTCAGCTCAGAAAGCTTGTTTCTGACATTCTAACAGCTCAATTAGAGCATTTTAGTAATGAACAGTGTTCTTTGTCAAAACTGACATTCTCATCATCCACTGGTGAACTTTGTCACAAAATGCAGTTTTCAGCTCAGAAAGCTTGTTTCTGACATTCTAACAGCTCAATTAGAGCATTTTAGTAATGAACAGTGTTCTTTGTCAAAACTGACATTCTCATCATCCACTGATGAACTGTGTCACAAAATGCAGTTCTCAGCTCATAAAGCTTGTTTCTGACATTCTAACAGCTCAATTAGAGCATTTTAGTAATGAACAGTGTTCTTTGTCAAAACTGACATTCTCATCATCCACTGATGCACTTTGTCAAATAAATGCTGTTTTCAGCTCAGAAAGCTTGTTTCTGACATTCTAACAGCTCAATAGGAGCATTTTAGTAATGATCAGTGTTCTTTGTCAAAACTGACATTCTCATCATCCACTGATGAACTATGTCACAAAATGCAGTTCTCAGCTCAGAAAGCTTGTTTCTGACATTCTAACAGCTCAATTGGAGCATTTTAGTAATGATCAGTGTTCTTTGTCAAAACTGACATTCTCATCATCCACTGATGCACTATGTCACAAAATGCAGTTCTCAGCTCAGAAAGCTTGTTTCTGACATTCTAACAGCTCAATTAGAGCATTTTAGCAATGATCAGTGTTCTTTGTCAAAAGTGACATTCTCATCATCCACTGATTCACTTTGTCACAAAATGCAGTTCTCAGCTCAGAAAGCTTGTTTCTGACATTCTAACAGCTCAATTAGAGCATTTTAGTAATGATCAGTGTTCTTTGTCAAAAGTGACATTCTCATCATCCACTGATTCACTTTGTCACAAAATGCAGTTCTCAGCTCAGAAAGCTTGTTTCTGACATTCTAACAGCTCAATTAGAGCATTTTAGTAATGAACAGTGTTCTTTGTCAAAACTGACATTCTCATCATCCACTGATTCACTTTGTCACAAAATGCAGTTCTCAGCTCAGAAAGCTTGTTTCTGACATTCTAACGGCTCAATTAGAGCATTTTAGTAATGAACAGTGTTCTTTGTCAAAACTGACATTCTCATCATCCACTGATGAACTATGTCACAAAATGCATTTCTCAGCTCATAAAGCTTGTTTCTGACATTCTAACAGCTCAATTGGAGCATTTCAGTAATGAACAGTGTTCTTTGTCAAAACTGACATTCTCATCATCCACTGATTCACTTTGTCACAAAATGCAGTTTTCAGCTCAGAAAGCTTGTTTCTGACATTCTAACAGCTCAATTAGAGCATTTTAGTAATGAACAGTGTTCTTTGTCAAAACTGACATTCTCATCATCCACTGATGCACTATGTCACAAAATGCAGTTCTCAGCTCAGAAAGCTTGTTTCTGACATTCTAACAGCTCAATTAGAGCATTTTAGTAATGATCAGTGTTCTTTGTCAAAACTGACATTCTCATCATCCACTGATGCTTTTTGTCACAAAATGCAGTTTTCAGCTCAGAAAGCTTGTTTCTGACATTCTAACAGCTCAATTAGAGCATTTTAGTAATTAACAGTGTTCTTTGTCAAAACTGACATTCTCATCATCCACTGATGCTTTTTGTCACAAAATGCAGTTTTCAGCTCAGAAAGCTTGTTTCTGACATTCTAACAGCTCAATTAGAGCATTTTAGTAATGATCAGTGTTCTTTGTCAAAAGTGACATTCTCATCATCCACTGATTCACTTTGTCACAAAATGCAGTTCTCAGCTCAGAAAGCTTGTTTCTGACATTCTAACAGCTCAATTAGAGCATTTTAGTAATGAACAGTGTTCTTTGTCAAAACTGACATTCTCATCATCCACTGATTCACGTTGTCACAAAATGCAGTTTTCAGCTCAGAAAGCTTGTTTCTGACATTCTAACAGCTCAATTAGAGCATTTTAGTAATGAACAGTGTTCTTTGTCAAAACTGACATTCTCATCATCCACTGATGAACTATGTCACAAAATGCAGTTCTCAGCTCAGAAAGCTTGTTTCTGACATTCTAACAGCTCAATTGGAGCATTTTAGTAATGATCAGTGTTCTTTGTCAAAACTGACATTCTCATCATCCACTGATGCTTTTTGTCACAAAATGCAGTTTTCAGCTCAGAAAGCTTGTTTCTGATATTTTAACAGCTCAATTAGAGCATTTTAGTAATGAACAGTGTTCTTTGTCAAAACTGACATTCTCATCATCCACTGATGCACTTTGTCACAAAATGCAGTTCTCAGCTCAGAAAGCTTGTTTCTGACATTCTAACAGCTCAATTAGATTATTTTAGTAATGATCAGTGTTCTTTGTCAAAACTGACATTCTCATCATCCACTGATGCTTTTTGTCACAAAATGCAGTTTTCAGCTCAGAAAGCTTGTTTCTGACATTCTAACAGCTCAATTAGAGCATTTTAGTAATGAACAGTGTTCTTTGTCAAAACTGACATTCTCATCATCCACGGATGCTTTTTGTCACAAAATGCAGTTTTCAGCTCAGAAAGCTTGTTTCTGACATTCTAACAGCTCAATTGGAGCATTTCAGTAATGAACAGTGTTCTTTGTCAAAACTGACATTCTCATCATCCACTGATGAACTATGTCACAAAATGCAGTTCTCAGCTCAGAAAGCTTGTTTCTGACATTCTAACAACTCAATTGGAGCATTTTAGTAATGATCAGTGTTCTTTGTCAAAACTGACATTCTCATCATCCACTGATGCTTTTTGTCACAAAATGCAGTTTTCAGCTCAGAAAGCTTGTTTCTGACATTCTAACAGCTCAATTAGAGCATTTTAGTAATGAACAGTGTTCTTTGTCAAAACTGACATTCTCATCATCCACGGATGCACTTTGTCACAAAATGCAGTTTTCAGCTCAGAAAGCTTGTTTCTGACATTCTAACAGCTCAATTGGAGCATTTCAGTAATGAACAGTGTTCTTTGTCAAAACTGACATTCTCATCATCCACTGATGAACTATGTCACAAAATGCAGTTCTCAGCTCAGAAAGCTTGTTTCTGACATTCTAACAACTCAATTAGAGCATTTTAGTAATGAACAGTGTTCTTTGTCAAAACTGACATTCTCATCATCCACTGATGCACTTTGTCAAATAAACGCTGTTTTCAGCTCAGAAAGCTTGTTTCTGACATTCTAACAGCTCAATTGGAGCATTTTAGTAATGATCAGTGTTCTTTGTCAAAACTGACATTCTCATCATCCACTGATGAACTATGTCACAAAATGCAGTTCTCAGCTCAGAAAGCTTGTTTCTGACATTCTAACAGCTCAATTGGAGCATTTTAGTAATGATCAGTGTTCTTTGTCAAAACTGACATTCTCATCATCCACTGATGCACTATGTCACAAAATGCAGTTCTCAGCTCAGAAAGCTTGTTTCTGACATTCTACCAGCTCAATTAGAGCATTTTAGCAATGATCAGTGTTCTTTGTCAAAAGTGACATTCTCATCATCCACTGATTCACTTTGTCACAAAATGCAGTTCTCAGCTCAGAAAGCTTGTTTCTGACATTCTAACAGCTCAATTAGAGCATTTTAGTAATGATCAGTGTTCTTTGTCAAAAGTGACATTCTCATCATCCACTGATTCACTTTGTCACAAAATGCAGTTCTCAGCTCAGAAAGCTTGTTTCTGACATTCTAACAGCTCAATTAGAGCATTTTAGTAATGAACAGTGTTCTTTGTCAAAACTGACATTCTCATCATCCACTGATGAACTATGTCACAAAATGCATTTCTCAGCTCAGAAAGCTTGTTTCTGACATTCTAACAGCTCAATTGGAGCATTTCAGTAATGAACAGTGTTCTTTGTCAAAACTGACATTCTCATCATCCACTGATGCTTTTTGTCACAAAATGCAGTTTTCAGCTCAGAAAGCTTGTTTCTGACATTCTAACAGCTCAATTAGAGCATTTTAGCAATGATCAGTGTTCTTTGTCAAAAGTGACATTCTCATCATCCACTGATTCACTTTGTCACAAAATGCAGTTCTCAGCTCAGAAAGCTTGTTTCTGACATTCTAACAGCTCAATTAGAGCATTTTAGTAATGAACAGTGTTCTTTGTCAAAACTGACATTCTCATCATCCACTGGTGAACTTTGTCACAAAATGCAGTTTTCAGCTCAGAAAGCTTGTTTCTGACATTCTAACAGCTCAATTAGAGCATTTTAGTAATGAACAGTGTTCTTTGTCAAAACTGACATTCTCATCATCCACTGATGCTTTTTGTCACAAAATGCAGTTTTCAGCTCAGAAAGCTTGTTTCTGATATTTTAACAGCTCAATTAGAGCATTTTAGTAATGAACAGTGTTCTTTGTCAAAACTGACATTCTCATCATCCACTGATGAACTATGTCACAAAATGCAGTTCTCAGCTCAGAAAGCTTGTTTCTGACATTCTAACAGCTCAATTAGAGCATTTTAGTAATGAACAGTGTTCTTTGTCAAAACTGACATTCTCATCATCCACTGGTGAACTTTGTCACAAAATTCAGTTTTCAGCTCAGAAAGCTTGTTTCTGACATTCTAACAGCTCAATTAGAGCATTTTAGTAATGAACAGTGTTCTTTGTCAAAACTGACATTCTCATCATCCACGGATGCTTTTTGTCACAAAATGCAGTTCTCAGCTCATAAAGCTTGTTTCTGACATTCTAACAGCTCAATTAGAGCATTTTAGTAATGAACAGTGTTCTTTGTCAAAACTGACATTCTCATCATCCACTGATGCACTTTGTCAAATAAATGCTGTTTTCAGCTCAGAAAGCTTGTTTCTGACATTCTAACAGCTCAATAGGAGCATTTTAGTAATGATCAGTGTTCTTTGTCAAAACTGACATTCTCATCATCCACTGATGAACTATGTCACAAAATGCAGTTCTCAGCTCAGAAAGCTTGTTTCTGACATTCTAACAGCTCAATTGGAGCATTTTAGTAATGATCAGTGTTCTTTGTCAAAACTGACATTCTCATCATCCACTGATGCACTATGTCACAAAATGCAGTTCTCAGCTCAGAAAGCTTGTTTCTGACATTCTAACAGCTCAATTAGAGCATTTTAGTAATGAACAGTGTTCTTTGTCAAAACTGACATTCTCATCATCCACTGATGAACTATGTCACAAAATGCAGTTCTCAGCTCATAAAGCTTGTTTCTGACATTCTAACAGCTCAATTAGAGCATTTTAGTAATGAACAGTGTTCTTTGTCAAAACTGACATTCTCATCATCCACTGATGCACTTTGTCAAATAAATGCTGTTTTCAGCTCAGAAAGCTTGTTTCTGACATTCTAATAGCTCAATAGGAGCATTTTAGTAATGATCAGTGTTCTTTGTCAAAACTGACATTCTCATCATCCACTGATGAACTATGTCACAAAATGCAGTTCTCAGCTCAGAAAGCTTGTTTCTGACATTCTAACAGCTCAATTGGAGCATTTTAGTAATGATCAGTGTTCTTTGTCAAAACTGACATTCTCATCATCCACTGATGCACTATGTCACAAAATGCAGTTCTCAGCTCAGAAAGCTTGTTTCTGACATTCTTACAGCTCAATTGGAGCATTTTAGTAATGATCAGTGTTCTTTGTCAAAACTGACATTCTCATCATCCACTGATGCACTATGTCACAAAATGCAGTTCTCAGCTCAGAAAGCTTGTTTCTGACATTCTAACAGCTCAATTAGAGCATTTTAGCAATGATCAGTGTTCTTTGTCAAAAGTGACATTCTCATCATCCACTGATGCTTTTTGTCACAAAATGCAGTTTTCAGCTCAGAAAGCTTGTTTCTGACATTCTAACAGCTCAATTAGAGCATTTTAGTAATGAACAGTGTTCTTTGTCAAAACTGACATTCTCATCATCCACGGATGCTTTTTGTCACAAAATGCAGTTCTCAGCTCATAAAGCTTGTTTCTGACATTCTAACAGCTCAATTAGAGCATTTTAGTAATGAACAGTGTTCTTTGTCAAAACTGACATTCTCATCATCCACTGATGCACTTTGTCAAATAAATGCTGTTTTCAGCTCAGAAAGCTTGTTTCTGACATTCCAACAGCTCAATTAGAGCATTTTAGTAATGAACAGTGTTCTTTGTCAAAACTGACATTCTCATCATCCACTGATGCACTATGTCACAAAATGCAGTTCTCAGCTCAGAAAGCTTGTTTCTGACATTCTAACAGCTCAATTAGAGCATTTTAGTAATGATCAGTGTTCTTTGTCAAAACTGACATTCTCATCATCCACTGATGCTTTTTGTCACAAAATGCAGTTTTCAGCTCAGAAAGCTTGTTTCTGACATTCTAACAGCTCAATTAGAGCATTTTAGTAATTAACAGTGTTCTTTGTCAAAACTGACATTCTCATCATCCACTGATGCTTTTTGTCACAAAATGCAGTTTTCAGCTCAGAAAGCTTGTTTCTGACATTCTAACAGCTCAATTAGAGCATTTTAGTAATGATCAGAGTTCTTTGTCAAAAGTGACATTCTCATCATCCACTGATTCACTTTGTCACAAAATGCAGTTCTCAGCTCAGAAAGCTTGTTTCTGACATTCTAACAGCTCAATTAGAGCATTTTAGTAATGAACAGTGTTCTTTGTCAAAACTGACATTCTCATCATCCACTGATGAACTATGTCACAAAATGCAGTTTTCAGCTCAGAAAGCTTGTTTCTGACATTCTAACAGCTCAATTAGAGCATTTTAGTAATGAACAGTGTTCTTTGTCAAAACTGACATTCTCATCATCCACTGATTCACGTTGTCACAAAATGCAGTTTTCAGCTCAGAAAGCTTGTTTCTGACATTCTAACAGCTCAATTAGAGCATTTTAGTAATGAACAGTGTTCTTTGTCAAAACTGACATTCTCATCATCCACTGATGAACTATGTCACAAAATGCAGTTCTCAGCTCAGAAAGCTTGTTTCTGACATTCTAACAGCTCAATTGGAGCATTTTAGTAATGATCAGTGTTCTTTGTCAAAACTGACATTCTCATCATCCACTGATGCTTTTTGTCACAAAATGCAGTTTTCAGCTCAGAAAGCTTGTTTCTGATATTTTAACAGCTCAATTAGAGCATTTTAGTAATGAACAGTGTTCTTTGTCAAAACTGACATTCTCATCATCCACTGATGCACTTTGTCACAAAATGCAGTTCTCAGCTCAGAAAGCTTGTTTCTGACATTCTAACAGCTCAATTAGATTATTTTAGTAATGATCAGTGTTCTTTGTCAAAACTGACATTCTCATCATCCACTGATGCTTTTTGTCACAAAATGCAGTTTTCAGCTCAGAAAGCTTGTTTCTGACATTCTAACAGCTCAATTGGAGCATTTCAGTAATGAACAGTGTTCTTTGTCAAAACTGACATTCTCATCATCCACTGATGAACTATGTCACAAAATGCAGTTCTCAGCTCAGAAAGCTTGTTTCTGACATTCTAACAACTCAATTGGAGCATTTTAGTAATGATCAGTGTTCTTTGTCAAAACTGACATTCTCATCATCCACTGATGCTTTTTGTCACAAAATGCAGTTTTCAGCTCAGAAAGCTTGTTTCTGACATTCTAACAGCTCAATTAGAGCATTTTAGTAATGAACAGTGTTCTTTGTCAAAACTGACATTCTCATCATCCACGGATGCACTTTGTCACAAAATGCAGTTTTCAGCTCAGAAAGCTTGTTTCTGACATTCTAACAGCTCAATTGGAGCATTTCAGTAATGAACAGTGTTCTTTGTCAAAACTGACATTCTCATCATCCACTGATGAACTATGTCACAAAATGCAGTTCTCAGCTCAGAAAGCTTGTTTCTGACATTCTAACAACTCAATTAGAGCATTTTAGTAATGAACAGTGTTCTTTGTCAAAACTGACATTCTCATCATCCACTGATGCACTTTGTCAAATAAACGCTGTTTTCAGCTCAGAAAGCTTGTTTCTGACATTCTAACAGCTCAATTGGAGCATTTTAGTAATGATCAGTGTTCTTTGTCAAAACTGACATTCTCATCATCCACTGATGAACTATGTCACAAAATGCAGTTCTCAGCTCAGAAAGCTTGTTTCTGACATTCTAACAGCTCAATTGGAGCATTTTAGTAATGATCAGTGTTCTTTGTCAAAAGTGACATTCTCATCATCCACTGATTCACTTTGTCACAAAATGCAGTTCTCAGCTCAGAAAGCTTGTTTCTGACATTCTAACAGCTCAATTAGAGCATTTTAGTAATGAACAGTGTTCTTTGTCAAAACTGACATTCTCATCATCCACTGATGAACTATGTCACAAAATGCATTTCTCAGCTCAGAAAGCTTGTTTCTGACATTCTAACAGCTCAATTGGAGCATTTCAGTAATGAACAGTGTTCTTTGTCAAAACTGACATTCTCATCATCCACTGATGCTTTTTGTCACAAAATGCAGATTTCAGCTCAGAAAGCTTGTTTCTGACATCTTAACAGCTCAATTAGAGCATTTTAGTATTGAACAGTGTTCTTTGTCAAAACTGACATTCTCATCATCCACTGATGCTTTTTGTCACAAAATGCAGTTTTCAGCTCAGAAAGCTTGTTTCTGATATTTTACAGCTCAATTAGAGCATTTTAGTAATGAACAGTGTTCTTTGTCAAAACTGACATTCTCATCATCCACTGATGCACTTTGTCAAATAAATGCTGTTTTCAGCTCAGAAAGCTTGTTTCTGACATTCTAACAGCTCAATAGGAGCATTTTAGTAATGATCAGTGTTCTTTGTCAAAACTGACATTCTCATCATCCACTGATGAACTATGTCACAAAATGCAGTTCTCAGCTCAGAAAGCTTGTTTCTGACATTCTAACAGCTCAATTGGAGCATTTTAGTAATGATCAGTGTTCTTTGTCAAAACTGACATTCTCATCATCCACTGATGCACTATGTCACAAAATGCAGTTCTCAGCTCAGAAAGCTTGTTTCTGACATTCTAACAGCTCAATTAGAGCATTTTAGCAATGATCAGTGTTCTTTGTCAAAAGTGACATTCTCATCATCCACTGATTCACTTTGTCACAAAATGCAGTTTTCAGCTCAGAAAGCTTGTTTCTGACATTCTAACAGCTCAATTAGAGCATTTTAGTAATGATCAGTGTTCTTTGTCAAAACTGACATTCTCATCATCCACTGATGCTTTTTGTCACAAAATGCAGTTTTCAGCTCAGAAAGCTTGTTTCTGACATTCTAACAGCTCAATTAGAGCATTTTAGTAATGAACAGTGTTCTTTGTCAAAACTGACATTCTCATCATCCACTGATGCTTTTTGTCACAAAATGCAGTTCTCAGCTCATAAAGCTTGTTTCTGACATTCTAACAGCTCAATTAGAGCATTTTAGTAATGAACAGTGTTCTTTGTCAAAACTGACATTCTCATCATCCACTGATGCACTTTGTCAAATAAATGCTGTTTTCAGCTCAGAAAGCTTGTTTCTGACATTCTAACAGCTCAATTAGAACATTTTAGCAATGATCAGTGTTCTTTGTCAAAAGTGACATTCTCATCATCCACTGATTCACTTTGTCACAAAATGCAGTTCTCAGCTCAGAAAGCTTGTTTCTGACATTCTAACAGCTCAATTAGAGCATTTTAGTAATGAACAGTGTTCTTTGTCAAAACTGACATTCTCATCATTCACTGGTGAACTTTGTCACAAAATGCAGTTTTCAGCTCAGAAAGCTTGTTTCTGACATTCTAACAGCTCAATTAGAGCATTTTAGTAATGAACAGTGTTCTTTGTCAAAACTGACATTCTCATCATCCACTGATGCTTTTTGTCACAAAATGCAGTTTTCAGCTCAGAAAGCTTGTTTCTGATATTTTAACAGCTCAATTAGAGCATTTTAGTAATGAACAGTGTTCTTTGTCAAAACTGACATTCTCATCATCCACTGATGAACTATGTCACAAAATGCAGTTCTCAGCTCAGAAAGCTTGTTTCTGACATTCTAACAGCTCAATTAGAGCATTTTAGTAATGAACAGTGTTCTTTGTCAAAACTTACATTCTCATCATCCACTGGTGAACTTTGTCACAAAATGCAGTTTTCAGCTCAGAAAGCTTGTTTCTGACATTCTAACAGCTCAATTAGAGCATTTTAGTAATGAACAGTGTTCTTTGTCAAAACTGACATTCTCATCATCCACTGATGCTTTTTGTCACAAAATGCAGTTTTCAGCTCAGAAAGCTTGTTTCTGATATTTTAACAGCTCAATTAGAGCATTTTAGTAATGAACAGTGTTCTTTGTCAAAACTGACATTCTCATCATCCACTGATGAACTATGTCACAAAATGCAGTTCTCAGCTCAGAAAGCTTGTTTCTGACATTCTAACAGCTCAATTAGAGCATTTTAGTAATGAACAGTGTTCTTTGTCAAAACTGACATTCTCATCATCCACTGATGAACTATGTCACAAAATGCAGTTTTCAGCTCAGAAAGCTTGTTTCTGACATTCTAACAGCTCAATTAGAGCATTTTAGTAATGATCAGTGTTCTTTGTCAAAACTGACATTCTCATCATCCACTGATGCTTTTTGTCACAAAATGCAGTTTTCAGCTCAGAAAGCTTGTTTCTGACATTCTAACAGCTCAATTAGAGCATTTTAGTAATGAACAGTGTTCTTTGTCAAAACTGACATTCTCATCATCCACGGATGCTTTTTGTCACAAAATGCAGTTCTCAGCTCATAAAGCTTGTTTCTGACATTCTAACAGCTCAATTAGAGCATTTTAGTAATGAACAGTGTTCTTTGTCAAAACTGACATTCTCATCATCCACTGATGCACTTTGTCAAATAAATGCTGTTTTCAGCTCAGAAAGCTTGTTTCTGACATTCTAACAGCTCAATAGGAGCATTTTAGTAATGATCAGTGTTCTTTGTCAAAACTGACATTCTCATCATCCACTGATGAACTATGTCACAAAATGCAGTTCTCAGCTCAGAAAGCTTGTTTCTGACATTCTAACAGCTCAATTGGAGCATTTTAGTAATGATCAGTGTTCTTTGTCAAAACTGACATTCTCATCATCCACTGATGCACTATGTCACAAAATGCAGTTCTCAGCTCAGAAAGCTTGTTTCTGACATTCTAACAGCTCAATAGGAGCATTTTAGTAATGATCAGTGTTCTTTGTCAAAACTGACATTCTCATCATCCACTGATGAACTATGTCACAAAATGCAGTTCTCAGCTCAGAAAGCTTGTTTCTGACATTCTAACAGCTCAATTGGAGCATTTTAGTAATGATCAGTGTTCTTTGTCAAAACTGACATTCTCATCATCCACTGATGCACTATGTCACAAAATGCAGTTCTCAGCTCAGAAAGCTTGTTTCTGACATTCTAACAGCTCAATTAGAGCATTTTAGCAATGATCAGTGTTCTTTGTCAAAAGTGACATTCTCATCATCCACTGATTCACTTTGTCACAAAATGCAGTTCTCAGCTCAGAAAGCTTGTTTCTGACATTCTAACAGCTCAATTAGAGCATTTTAGTAATGATCAGTGTTCTTTGTCAAAAGTGACATTCTCATCATCCACTGATTCACTTTGTCACAAAATGCAGTTCTCAGCTCAGAAAGCTTGTTTCTGACATTCTAACAGCTCAATTAGAGCATTTTAGTAATGAACAGTGTTCTTTGTCAAAACTGACATTCTCATCATCCACTGATGAACTATGTCACAAAATGCATTTCTCAGCTCAGAAAGCTTGTTTCTGACATTCTAACAGCTCAATTGGAGCATTTCAGTAATGAACAGTGTTCTTTGTCAAAACTGACATTCTCATCATCCACTGATTCACTTTGTCACAAAATGCAGTTTTCAGCTCAGAAAGCTTGTTTCTGACATTCTAACAGCTCAATTAGAGCATTTTAGTAATGATCAGTGTTCTTTGTCAAAACTGACATTCTCATCATCCACTGATGCTTTTTGTCACAAAATGCAGTTTTCAGCTCAGAAAGCTTGTTTCTGACATTCTAACAGCTCAATTAGAGCATTTTAGTAATGAACAGTGTTCTTTGTCAAAACTGACATTCTCATCATCCACTGATGCTTTTTGTCACAAAATGCAGTTCTCAGCTCATAAAGCTTGTTTCTGACATTCTAACAGCTCAATTAGAGCATTTTAGTAATGAACAGTGTTCTTTGTCAAAACTGACATTCTCATCATCCACTGATGCACTTTGTCAAATAAATGCTGTTTTCAGCTCAGAAAGCTTGTTTCTGACATTCTAACAGCTCAATTAGAACATTTTAGCAATGATCAGTGTTCTTTGTCAAAAGTGACATTCTCATCATCCACTGATTCACTTTGTCACAAAATGCAGTTCTCAGCTCAGAAAGCTTGTTTCTGACATTCTAACAGCTCAATTAGAGCATTTTAGTAATGAACAGTGTTCTTTGTCAAAACTGACATTCTCATCATTCACTGGTGAACTTTGTCACAAAATGCAGTTTTCAGCTCAGAAAGCTTGTTTCTGACATTCTAACAGCTCAATTAGAGCATTTTAGTAATGAACAGTGTTCTTTGTCAAAACTGACATTCTCATCATCCACTGATGCTTTTTGTCACAAAATGCAGTTTTCAGCTCAGAAAGCTTGTTTCTGATATTTTAACAGCTCAATTAGAGCATTTTAGTAATGAACAGTGTTCTTTGTCAAAACTGACATTCTCATCATCCACTGATGAACTATGTCACAAAATGCAGTTCTCAGCTCAGAAAGCTTGTTTCTGACATTCTAACAGCTCAATTAGAGCATTTTAGTAATGAACAGTGTTCTTTGTCAAAACTGACATTCTCATCATCCACTGGTGAACTTTGTCACAAAATGCAGTTTTCAGCTCAGAAAGCTTGTTTCTGACATTCTAACAGCTCAATTAGAGCATTTTAGTAATGAACAGTGTTCTTTGTCAAAACTGACATTCTCATCATCCACTGATGCTTTTTGTCACAAAATGCAGTTTTCAGCTCAGAAAGCTTGTTTCTGATATTTTAACAGCTCAATTAGAGCATTTTAGTAATGAACAGTGTTCTTTGTCAAAACTGACATTCTCATCATCCACTGATGAACTATGTCACAAAATGCAGTTCTCAGCTCAGAAAGCTTGTTTCTGACATTCTAACAGCTCAATTAGAGCATTTTAGTAATGAACAGTGTTCTTTGTCAAAACTGACATTCTCATCATCCACTGATGAACTATGTCACAAAATGCAGTTCTCAGCTCAGAAAGCTTGTTTCTGACATTCTAACAGCTCAATTGGAGCATTTTAGTGATGATCAGTGTTCCTTGTCAAAACTGACATTCTCATCATCCACTGATTCACTTTGTCACAAAATGCAGTTTTCAGCTCAGAAAGCTTGTTTCTGACATTCTAACAGCTCAATTAGAGCATTTTAGTAATGAACAGTGTTCTTTGTCAAAACTGACATTCTCATCATCCACTGATGCTTTTTGTCACAAAATGCAGTTTTCAGCTCAGAAAGCTTGTTTCTGACATTCTAACAGCTCAATTAGAGCATTTTAGTAATGATCAGTGTTCTTTGTCAAAACTGACATTCTCATCATCCACTGATGCTTTTTGTCACAAAATGCAGTTTTCAGCTCAGAAAGCTTGTTTCTGACATTCTAACAGCTCAATTAGAGCATTTTAGTAATGAACAGTGTTCTTTGTCAAAACTGACATTCTCATCATCCACTGGTGAACTTTGTCACAAAATGCAGTTTTCAGCTCAGAAAGCTTGTTTCTGACATTCTAACAGCTCAATTAGAGCATTTTAGTAATGAACAGTGTTCTTTGTCAAAACTGACATTCTCATCATCCACTGATGCTTTTTGTCACAAAATGCAGTTTTCAGCTCAGAAAGCTTGTTTCTGATATTTTAACAGCTCAATTAGAGCATTTTAGTAATGAACAGTGTTCTTTGTCAAAACTGACATTCTCATCATCCACTGATGAACTATGTCACAAAATGCAGTTCTCAGCTCAGAAAGCTTGTTTCTGACATTCTAACAGCTCAATTAGAGCATTTTAGTAATGAACAGTGTTCTTTGTCAAAACTGACATTCTCATCATCCACTGATGCTTTTTGTCACAAAATGCAGTTTTCAGCTCAGAAAGCTTGTTTCTGACATTCTAACAGCTCAATTAGAGCATTTTAGTAATGAACAGTGTTCTTTGTCAAAACTGACATTCTCATCATCCACTGATGCTTTTTGTCACAAAATGCAGTTTTCAGCTCAGAAAGCTTGTTTCTGACATTCTAACAGCTCAATTAGAGCATTTTAGTAATGAACAGTGTTCTTTGTCAAAACTGACATTCTCATCATCCACGGATGCTTTTTGTCACAAAATGCAGTTTTCAGCTCAGAAAGCTTGTTTCTGACATTCTAACAGCTCAATTGGAGCATTTCAGTAATGAACAGTGTTCTTTGTCAAAACTGACATTCTCATCATCCACTGATGAACTATGTCACAAAATGCAGTTCTCAGCTCAGAAAGCTTGTTTCTGACATTCTAACAACTCAATTGGAGTATTTTAGTAATGATCAGTGTTCTTTTTCAAACTGACATTCTCATCATCCACTGATGCTTTTTGTCACAAAATGCAGTTTTCAGCTCAGAAAGCTTGTTTCTGACATTCTAACAGCTCAATTAGAGCATTTTAGTAATGAACAGTGTTCTTTGTCAAAACTGACATTCTCATCATCCACGGATGCACTTTGTCACAAAATGCAGTTTTCAGCTCAGAAAGCTTGTTTCTGACATTCTAACAGCTCAATTGGAGCATTTCAGTAATGAACAGTGTTCTTTGTCAAAACTGACATTCTCATCATCCACTGATGAACTATGTCACAAAATGCAGTTCTCAGCTCAGAAAGCTTGTTTCTGACATTCTAACAACTCAATTAGAGCATTTTAGTAATGAACAGTGTTCTTTGTCAAAACTGACATTCTCATCATCCACTGATGCACTTTGTCAAATAAACGCTGTTTTCAGCTCAGAAAGCTTGTTTCTGACATTCTAACAGCTCAATTGGAGCATTTTAGTAATGATCAGTGTTCTTTGTCAAAACTGACATTCTCATCATCCACTGATGAACTATGTCACAAAATGCAGTTCTCAGCTCAGAAAGCTTGTTTCTGACATTCTAACAGCTCAATTGGAGCATTTTAGTAATGATCAGTGTTCTTTGTCAAAAGTGACATTCTCATCATCCACTGATTCACTTTGTCACAAAATGCAGTTCTCAGCTCAGAAAGCTTGTTTCTGACATTCTAACAGCTCAATTATAGAGCATTTTAGTAATGAACAGTGTTCTTTGTCAAAACTGACATTCTCATCATCCACTGATGAACTATGTCACAAAATGCATTTCTCAGCTCAGAAAGCTTGTTTCTGACATTCTAACAGCTCAATTGGAGCATTTCAGTAATGAACAGTGTTCTTTGTCAAAACTGACATTCTCATCATCCACTGATTCACTTTGTCACAAAATGCAGTTTTCAGCTCAGAAAGCTTGTTTCTGACATTCTAACAGCTCAATTAGAGCATTTTAGTAATGATCAGTGTTCTTTGTGAAAACTGACATTCTCATCATCCACTGATGCTTTTTGTCACAAAATGCAGATTTCAGCTCAGAAAGCTTGTTTCTGACATCTTAACAGCTCAATTAGAGCATTTTAGTATTGAACAGTGTTCTTTGTCAAAACTGACATTCTCATCATCCACTGATGCTTTTTGTCACAAAATGCAGTTTTCAGCTCAGAAAGCTTGTTTCTGATATTTTAACAGCTCAATTAGAGCATTTTAGTAATGAACAGTGTTCTTTGTCAAAACTGACATTCTCATCATCCACTGATGCACTTTGTCACAAAATGCAGTTTTATGCTCAGAAAGCTTGTTTCTGACATTCTAACAGCTCAATTAGAGCATTTTAGTAATGATCAGTGTTCTTTGTCAAAAGTGACATTCTCATCATCCACTGATTCACTTTGTCACAAAATGCAGTTCTCAGCTCAGAATGCTTGTTTCTGACATTCTAACAGCTCAATTAGAGCATTTTAGTAATGAACAGTGTTCTTTGTCAAAACTGACATTCTCATCATCCACTGATGCACTTTGTCACAAAATGCAGTTTTATGCTCAGAAAGCTTGTTTCTGACATTCTAACAGCTCAATTAGAGCATTTTAGTAATGATCAGTGTTCTTTGTCAAAAGTGACATTCTCATCATCCACTGATTCACTTTGTCACAAAATGCAGTTCTCAGCTCAGAATGCTTGTTTCTGACATTCTAACAGCTCAATTAGAGCATTTTAGTAATGAACAGTGTTCTTTGTCAAAACTGACATTCTCATCATCCACTGATGCACTTTGTCAAATAAATGCTGTTTTCAGCTCAGAAAGCTTGTTTCTGACATTCTAACAGCTCAATAGGAGCATTTTAGTAATGATCAGTGTTCTTTGTCAAAACTGACATTCTCATCATCCACTGATGAACTATGTCACAAAATGCAGTTCTCAGCTCAGAAAGCTTGTTTCTGACATTCTAACAGCTCAATTGGAGCATTTTAGTAATGATCAGTGTTCTTTGTCAAAACTGACATTCTCATCATCCACTGATGCACTATGTCACAAAATGCAGTTCTCAGCTCAGAAAGCTTGTTTCTGACATTCTACCAGCTCAATTAGAGCATTTTAGCAATGATCAGTGTTCTTTGTCAAAAGTGACATTCTCATCATCCACTGATTCACTTTGTCACAAAATGCAGTTCTCAGCTCAGAAAGCTTGTTTCTGACATTCTAACAGCTCAATTAGAGCATTTTAGTAATGATCAGTGTTCTTTGTCAAAAGTGACATTCTCATCATCCACTGATTCACTTTGTCACAAAATGCAGTTCTCAGCTCAGAAGGCTTGTTTCTGACATTCTAACAGCTCAATTAGAGCATTTTAGTAATGAACAGTGTTCTTTGTCAAAACTGACATTCTCATCATCCACTGATGAACTATGTCACAAAATGCATTTCTCAGCTCAGAAAGCTTGTTTCTGACATTCTAACAGCTCAATTGGAGCATTTCAGTAATGAACAGTGTTCTTTGTCAAAACTGACATTCTCATCATCCACTGATTCACTTTGTCACAAAATGCAGTTTTATGCTCAGAAAGCTTGTTTCTGACATTCTAACAGCTCAATTAGAGCATTTTAGTAATGATCAGTGTTCTTTGTCAAAAGTGACATTCTCATCATCCACTGATTCACTTTGTCACAAAATGCAGTTCTCAGCTCAGAATGCTTGTTTCTGACATTCTAACAGCTCAATTAGAGCATTTTAGTAATGAACAGTGTTCTTTGTCAAAACTGACATTCTCATCATCCACTGATGCACTTTGTCAAATAAATGCTGTTTTCAGCTCAGAAAGCTTGTTTCTGACATTCTAACAGCTCAATAGGAGCATTTTAGTAATGATCAGTGTTCTTTGTCAAAACTGACATTCTCATCATCCACTGATGAACTATGTCACAAAATGCAGTTCTCAGCTCAGAAAGCTTGTTTCTGACATTCTAACAGCTCAATTGGAGCATTTTAGTAATGATCAGTGTTCTTTGTCAAAACTGACATTCTCATCATCCACTGATGCACTATGTCACAAAATGCAGTTCTCAGCTCAGAAAGCTTGTTTCTGACATTCTACCAGCTCAATTAGAGCATTTTAGCAATGATCAGTGTTCTTTGTCAAAAGTGACATTCTCATCATCCACTGATTCACTTTGTCACAAAATGCAGTTCTCAGCTCAGAAAGCTTGTTTCTGACATTCTAACAGCTCAATTAGAGCATTTTAGTAATGATCAGTGTTCTTTGTCAAAAGTGACATTCTCATCATCCACTGATTCACTTTGTCACAAAATGCAGTTCTCAGCTCAGAAAGCTTGTTTCTGACATTCTAACAGCTCAATTAGAGCATTTTAGTAATGAACAGTGTTCTTTGTCAAAACTGACATTCTCATCATCCACTGATGAACTATGTCACAAAATGCATTTCTCAGCTCAGAAAGCTTGTTTCTGACATTCTAACAGCTCAATTGGAGCATTTCAGTAATGAACAGTGTTCTTTGTCAAAACTGACATTCTCATCATCCACTGATTCACTTTGTCACAAAATGCAGTTTTCAGCTCAGAAAGCTTGTTTCTGACATTCTAACAGCTCAATTAGAGCATTTTAGTAATGATCAGTGTTCTTTGTCAAAACTGACATTCTCATCATCCACTGATGCTTTTTGTCACAAAATGCAGTTTTCAGCTCAGAAAGCTTGTTTCTGACATTCTAACAGCTCAATTAGAGCATTTTAGTAATGAACAGTGTTCTTTGTCAAAACTGACATTCTCATCATCCACTGATGCTTTTTGTCACAAAATGCAGTTCTCAGCTCATAAAGCTTGTTTCTGACATTCTAACAGCTCAATTAGAGCATTTTAGTAATGAACAGTGTTCTTTGTCAAAACTGACATTCTCATCATCCACTGATGCACTTTGTCAAATAAATGCTGTTTTCAGCTCAGAAAGCTTGTTTCTGACATTCTAACAGCCCAATAGGAGCATTTTAGTAATGATCAGTGTTCTTTGTCAAAACTGACATTCTCATCATCCACTGATGAACTATGTCACAAAATGCAGTTCTCAGCTCAGAAAGCTTGTTTCTGACATTCTAACAACTCAATTAGAGCATTTTAGTAATGAACAGTGTTCTTTGTCAAAACTGACATTCTCATCATCCACTGATGCACTTTGTCAAATAAACGCTATTTTCAGCTCAGACAGCTTGTTTCTGACATTCTAACAGCTCAATTGGAGCATTTTAGTAATGATCAGTGTTCTTTGTCAAAACTGACATTCTCATCATCCACTGATGAACTATGTCACAAAATGCAGTTCTCAGCTCAGAAAGCTTGTTTCTGACATTCTAACAGCTCAATTGGAGCATTTTAGTAATGATCAGTGTTCTTTGTCAAAAGTGACAGTCTCATCATCCACTGATTCACTTTGTCACAAAATGCAGTTCTCAGCTCAGAAAGCTTGTTTCTGACATTCTAACAGCTCAATTATAGAGCATTTTAGTAATGAACAGTGTTCTTTGTCAAAACTGACATTCTCATCATCCACTGATGAACTATGTCACAAAATGCATTTCTCAGCTCAGAAAGCTTGTTTCTGACATTCTAACAGCTCAATTGGAGCATTTCAGTAATGAACAGTGTTCTTTGTCAAAACTGACATTCTCATCATCCACTGATTCACTTTGTCACAAAATGCAGTTTTCAGCTCAGAAAGCTTGTTTCTGACATTCTAACAGCTCAATTAGAGCATTTTAGTAATGATCAGTGTTCTTTGTGAAAACTGACATTCTCATCATCCACTGATGCTTTTTGTCACAAAATGCAGATTTCAGCTCAGAAAGCTTGTTTCTGACATCTTAACAGCTCAATTAGAGCATTTTAGTATTGAACAGTGTTCTTTGTCAAAACTGACATTCTCATCATCCACTGATGCTTTTTGTCACAAAATGCAGTTTTCAGCTCAGAAAGCTTGTTTCAGATATTTTAACAGCTCAATTAGAGCATTTTAGTAATGAACAGTGTTCTTTGTCAAAACTGACATTCTCATCATCCACTGATGCACTTTGTCACAAAATGCAGTTTTATGCTCAGAAAGCTTGTTTCTGACATTCTAACAGCTCAATTAGAGCATTTTAGTAATGATCAGTGTTCTTTGTCAAAAGTGACATTCTCATCATCCACTGATTCACTTTGTCACAAAATGCAGTTCTCAGCTCAGAAAGCTTGTTTCTGACATTCTAACAGCTCAATTAGAGCATTTTAGTAATGAACAGTGTTCTTTGTCAAAACTGACATTCTCATCATCCACTGATGCACTTTGTCAAATAAATGCTGTTTTCAGCTCAGAAAGCTTGTTTCTGACATTCTAACAGCTCAATAGGAGCATTTTAGTAATGATCAGTGTTCTTTGTCAAAACTGACATTCTCATCATCCACTGATGAACTATGTCACAAAATGCAGTTCTCAGCTCAGAAAGCTTGTTTCTGACATTCTAACAGCTCAATTGGAGCATTTTAGTAATGATCAGTGTTCTTTGTCAAAACTGACATTCTCATCATCCACTGATGCACTATGTCACAAAATGCAGTTCTCAGCTCAGAAAGCTTGTTTCTGACATTCTACCAGCTCAATTAGAGCATTTTAGCAATGATCAGTGTTCTTTGTCAAAAGTGACATTCTCATCATCCACTGATTCACTTTGTCACAAAATGCAGTTCTCAGCTCAGAAAGCTTGTTTCTGACATTCTAACAGCTCAATTAGAGCATTTTAGTAATGATCAGTGTTCTTTGTCAAAAGTGACATTCTCATCATCCACTGATTCACTTTGTCACAAAATGCAGTTCTCAGCTCAGAAAGCTTGTTTCTGACATTCTAACAGCTCAATTAGAGCATTTTAGTAATGAACAGTGTTCTTTGTCAAAACTGACATTCTCATCATCCACTGATGAACTATGTCACAAAATGCATTTCTCAGCTCAGAAAGCTTGTTTCTGACATTCTAACAGCTCAATTGGAGCATTTCAGTAATGAACAGTGTTCTTTGTCAAAACTGACATTCTCATCATCCACTGATTCACTTTGTCACAAAATGCAGTTTTCAGCTCAGAAAGCTTGTTTCTGACATTCTAACAGCTCAATTAGAGCATTTTAGTAATGATCAGTGTTCTTTGTCAAAACTGACATTCTCATCATCCACTGATGCTTTTTGTCACAAAATGCAGTTTTCAGCTCAGAAAGCTTGTTTCTGACATTCTAACAGCTCAATTAGAGCATTTTAGTAATGAACAGTGTTCTTTGTCAAAACTGACATTCTCATCATCCACTGATGCTTTTTGTCACAAAATGCAGTTCTCAGCTCATAAAGCTTGTTTCTGACATTCTAACAGCTCAATTAGAGCATTTTAGTAATGAACAGTGTTCTTTGTCAAAACTGACATTCTCATCATCCACTGATGCACTTTGTCAAATAAATGCTATTTTCAGCTCAGAAAGCTTGTTTCTGACATTCTAACAGCTCAATTAGAGCATTTTAGCAATGATCAGTGTTCTTTGTCAAAAGTGACATTCTCATCATCCACTGATTCACTTTGTCACAAAATGCAGTTCTCAGCTCAGAAAGCTTGTTTCTGACATTCTAACAGCTCAATTAGAGCATTTTAGTAATGAACAGTGTTCTTTGTCAAAACTGACATTCTCATCATCCACTGGTGAACTTTGTCACAAAATGCAGTTTTCAGCTCAGAAAGCTTGTTTCTGACATTCTAACAGCTCAATTAGAGCATTTTAGTAATGAACAGTGTTCTTTGTCAAAACTGACATTCTCATCATCCACTGATGAACTGTGTCACAAAATGCAGTTCTCAGCTCATAAAGCTTGTTTCTGACATTCTAACAGCTCAATTAGAGCATTTTAGTAATGAACAGTGTTCTTTGTCAAAACTGACATTCTCATCATCCACTGATGCACTTTGTCAAATAAATGCTGTTTTCAGCTCAGAAAGCTTGTTTCTGACATTCTAACAGCTCAATAGGAGCATTTTAGTAATGATCAGTGTTCTTTGTCAAAACTGACATTCTCATCATCCACTGATGAACTATGTCACAAAATGCAGTTCTCAGCTCAGAAAGCTTGTTTCTGACATTCTAACAGCTCAATTAGAGCATTTTAGTAATGATCAGTGTTCTTTGTCAAAAGTGACATTCTCATCATCCACTGATTCACTTTGTCACAAAATGCAGTTCTCAGCTCAGAAAGCTTGTTTCTGACATTCTAACAGCTCAATTAGAGCATTTTAGTAATGAACAGTGTTCTTTGTCAAAACTGACATTCTCATCATCCACTGATTCACTTTGTCACAAAATGCAGTTCTCAGCTCAGAAAGCTTGTTTCTGACATTCTAACGGCTCAATTAGAGCATTTTAGTAATGAACAGTGTTCTTTGTCAAAACTGACATTCTCATCATCCACTGATGAACTATGTCACAAAATGCATTTCTCAGCTCATAAAGCTTGTTTCTGACATTCTAACAGCTCAATTGGAGCATTTCAGTAATGAACAGTGTTCTTTGTCAAAACTGACATTCTCATCATCCACTGATTCACTTTGTCACAAAATGCAGTTTTCAGCTCAGAAAGCTTGTTTCTGACATTCTAACAGCTCAATTAGAGCATTTTAGTAATGAACAGTGTTCTTTGTCAAAACTGACATTCTCATCATCCACTGATGCACTATGTCACAAAATGCAGTTCTCAGCTCAGAAAGCTTGTTTCTGACATTCTAACAGCTCAATTAGAGCATTTTAGTAATGATCAGTGTTCTTTGTCAAAACTGACATTCTCATCATCCACTGATGCTTTTTGTCACAAAATGCAGTTTTCAGCTCAGAAAGCTTGTTTCTGACATTCTAACAACTCAATTAGAGCATTTTAGTAATTAACAGTGTTCTTTGTCAAAACTGACATTCTCATCATCCACTGATGCTTTTTGTCACAAAATGCAGTTTTCAGCTCAGAAAGCTTGTTTCTGACATTCTAACAGCTCAATTAGAGCATTTTAGTAATGATCAGTGTTCTTTGTCAAAAGTGACATTCTCATCATCCACTGATTCACTTTGTCACAAAATGCAGTTCTCAGCTCAGAAAGCTTGTTTCTGACATTCTAACAGCTCAATTAGAGCATTTTAGTAATGAACAGTGTTCTTTGTCAAAACTGACATTCTCATCATCCACTGATTCACGTTGTCACAAAATGCAGTTTTCAGCTCAGAAAGCTTGTTTCTGACATTCTAACAGCTCAATTAGAGCATTTTAGTAATGAACAGTGTTCTTTGTCAAAACTGACATTCTCATCATCCACTGATGAACTATGTCACAAAATGCAGTTCTCAGCTCAGAAAGCTTGTTTCTGACATTCTAACAGCTCAATTGGAGCATTTTAGTAATGATCAGTGTTCTTTGTCAAAACTGACATTCTCATCATCCACTGATGCACTATGTCACAAAATGCAGTTCTCAGCTCAGAAAGCTTGTTTCTGACATTCTACCAGCTCAATTAGAGCATTTTAGCAATGATCAGTGTTCTTTGTCAAAAGTGACATTCTCATCATCCACTGATTCACTTTGTCACAAAATGCAGTTCTCAGCTCAGAAAGCTTGTTTCTGACATTCTAACAGCTCAATTAGAGCATTTTAGTAATGATCAGTGTTCTTTGTCAAAAGTGACATTCTCATCATCCACTGATTCACTTTGTCACAAAATGCAGTTCTCAGCTCAGAAAGCTTGTTTCTGACATTCTAACAGCTCAATTAGAGCATTTTAGTAATGAACAGTGTTCTTTGTCAAAACTGACATTCTCATCATCCACTGATGAACTATGTCACAAAATGCATTTCTCAGCTCAGAAAGCTTGTTTCTGACATTCTAACAGCTCAATTGGAGCATTTCAGTAATGAACAGTGTTCTTTGTCAAAACTGACATTCTCATCATCCACTGATGCTTTTTGTCACAAAATGCAGTTCTCAGCTCAGAAAGCTTGTTTCTGACATTCTAACAGCTCAATTGGAGCATTTTAGTAATGATCAGTGTTCTTTGTCAAAAGTGACATTCTCATCATCCACTGATGCTTTTTGTCACAAAATGCAGTTTTCAGCTCAGAAAGCTTGTTTCTGATATTTTAACAGCTCAATTAGAGCATTTTAGTAATGAACAGTGTTCTTTGTCAAAACTGACATTCTCATCATCCACTGATGCACTTTGTCACAAAATGCAGTTCTCAGCTCAGAAAGCTTGTTTCTGACATTCTAACAGCTCAATTAGATTATTTTAGTAATGATCAGTGTTCTTTGTCAAAACTGACATTCTCATCATCCACTGATGCTTTTTGTCACAAAATGCAGTTTTCAGCTCAGAAAGCTTGTTTCTGACATTCTAACAACTCAATTGGAGCATTTTAGTAATGATCAGTGTTCTTTGTCAAAACTGACATTCTCATCATCCACTGATGAACTATGTCACAAAATGCAGTTCTCAGCTCAGAAAGCTTGTTTCTGACATTCTAACAGCTCAATTAGAGCATTTTAGTAATGAACAGTGTTCTTTGTCAAAACTGACATTCTCATCATCCACTGGTGAACTTTGTCACAAAATTCAGTTTTCAGCTCAGAAAGCTTGTTTCTGACATTCTAACAGCTCAATTAGAGCATTTTAGTAATGAACAGTGTTCTTTGTCAAAACTGACATTCTCATCATCCACGGATGCTTTTTGTCACAAAATGCAGTTCTCAGCTCATAAAGCTTGTTTCTGACATTCTAACAGCTCAATTAGAGCATTTTAGTAATGAACAGTGTTCTTTGTCAAAACTGACATTCTCATCATCCACTGATGCACTTTGTCAAATAAATGCTGTTTTCAGCTCAGAAAGCTTGTTTCTGACATTCTAACAGCTCAATAGGAGCATTTTAGTAATGATCAGTGTTCTTTGTCAAAACTGACATTCTCATCATCCACTGATGAACTATGTCACAAAATGCAGTTCTCAGCTCAGAAAGCTTGTTTCTGACATTCTAACAGCTCAATTGGAGCATTTTAGTAATGATCAGTGTTCTTTGTCAAAACTGACATTCTCATCATCCACTGATGCACTATGTCACAAAATGCAGTTCTCAGCTCAGAAAGCTTGTTTCTGACATTCTAACAGCTCAATTAGAGCATTTTAGTAATGAACAGTGTTCTTTGTCAAAACTGACATTCTCATCATCCACTGATGAACTATGTCACAAAATGCAGTTCTCAGCTCATAAAGCTTGTTTCTGACATTCTAACAGCTCAATTAGAGCATTTTAGTAATGAACAGTGTTCTTTGTCAAAACTGACATTCTCATCATCCACTGATGCACTTTGTCAAATAAATGCTGTTTTCAGCTCAGAAAGCTTGTTTCTGACATTCTAATAGCTCAATAGGAGCATTTTAGTAATGATCAGTGTTCTTTGTCAAAACTGACATTCTCATCATCCACTGATGAACTATGTCACAAAATGCAGTTCTCAGCTCAGAAAGCTTGTTTCTGACATTCTAACAGCTCAATTGGAGCATTTTAGTAATGATCAGTGTTCTTTGTCAAAACTGACATTCTCATCATCCACTGATGCACTATGTCACAAAATGCAGTTCTCAGCTCAGAAAGCTTGTTTCTGACATTCTTACAGCTCAATTGGAGCATTTTAGTAATGATCAGTGTTCTTTGTCAAAACTGACATTCTCATCATCCACTGATGCACTATGTCACAAAATGCAGTTCTCAGCTCAGAAAGCTTGTTTCTGACATTCTAACAGCTCAATTAGAGCATTTTAGCAATGATCAGTGTTCTTTGTCAAAAGTGACATTCTCATCATCCACTGATGCTTTTTGTCACAAAATGCAGTTTTCAGCTCAGAAAGCTTGTTTCTGACATTCTAACAGCTCAATTAGAGCATTTTAGTAATGAACAGTGTTCTTTGTCAAAACTGACATTCTCATCATCCACGGATGCTTTTTGTCACAAAATGCAGTTCTCAGCTCATAAAGCTTGTTTCTGACATTCTAACAGCTCAATTAGAGCATTTTAGTAATGAACAGTGTTCTTTGTCAAAACTGACATTCTCATCATCCACTGATGCACTTTGTCAAATAAATGCTGTTTTCAGCTCAGAAAGCTTGTTTCTGACATTCCAACAGCTCAATTAGAGCATTTTAGTAATGAACAGTGTTCTTTGTCAAAACTGACATTCTCATCATCCACTGATGCACTATGTCACAAAATGCAGTTCTCAGCTCAGAAAGCTTGTTTCTGACATTCTAACAGCTCAATTAGAGCATTTTAGTAATGATCAGTGTTCTTTGTCAAAACTGACATTCTCATCATCCACTGATGCTTTTTGTCACAAAATGCAGTTTTCAGCTCAGAAAGCTTGTTTCTGACATTCTAACAGCTCAATTAGAGCATTTTAGTAATTAACAGTGTTCTTTGTCAAAACTGACATTCTCATCATCCACTGATGCTTTTTGTCACAAAATGCAGTTTTCAGCTCAGAAAGCTTGTTTCTGACATTCTAACAGCTCAATTAGAGCATTTTAGTAATGATCAGAGTTCTTTGTCAAAAGTGACATTCTCATCATCCACTGATTCACTTTGTCACAAAATGCAGTTCTCAGCTCAGAAAGCTTGTTTCTGACATTCTAACAGCTCAATTAGAGCATTTTAGTAATGAACAGTGTTCTTTGTCAAAACTGACATTCTCATCATCCACTGATGAACTATGTCACAAAATGCAGTTTTCAGCTCAGAAAGCTTGTTTCTGACATTCTAACAGCTCAATTAGAGCATTTTAGTAATGAACAGTGTTCTTTGTCAAAACTGACATTCTCATCATCCACTGATTCACGTTGTCACAAAATGCAGTTTTCAGCTCAGAAAGCTTGTTTCTGACATTCTAACAGCTCAATTAGAGCATTTTAGTAATGAACAGTGTTCTTTGTCAAAACTGACATTCTCATCATCCACTGATGAACTATGTCACAAAATGCAGTTCTCAGCTCAGAAAGCTTGTTTCTGACATTCTAACAGCTCAATTGGAGCATTTTAGTAATGATCAGTGTTCTTTGTCAAAACTGACATTCTCATCATCCACTGATGCTTTTTGTCACAAAATGCAGTTTTCAGCTCAGAAAGCTTGTTTCTGATATTTTAACAGCTCAATTAGAGCATTTTAGTAATGAACAGTGTTCTTTGTCAAAACTGACATTCTCATCATCCACTGATGCACTTTGTCACAAAATGCAGTTCTCAGCTCAGAAAGCTTGTTTCTGACATTCTAACAGCTCAATTAGATTATTTTAGTAATGATCAGTGTTCTTTGTCAAAACTGACATTCTCATCATCCACTGATGCTTTTTGTCACAAAATGCAGTTTTCAGCTCAGAAAGCTTGTTTCTGACATTCTAACAGCTCAATTAGAGCATTTTAGTAATGAACAGTGTTCTTTGTCAAAACTGACATTCTCATCATCCACGGATGCTTTTTGTCACAAAATGCAGTTTTCAGCTCAGAAAGCTTGTTTCCGACATTCTAACAGCTCAATTGGAGCATTTCAGTAATGAACAGTGTTCTTTGTCAAAACTGACATTCTCATCATCCACTGATGAACTATGTCACAAAATGCAGTTCTCAGCTCAGAAAGCTTGTTTCTGACATTCTAACAACTCAATTGGAGCATTTTAGTAATGATCAGTGTTCTTTGTCAAAACTGACATTCTCATCATCCACTGATGCTTTTTGTCACAAAATGCAGTTTTCAGCTCAGAAAGCTTGTTTCTGACATTCTAACAGCTCAATTAGAGCATTTTAGTAATGAACAGTGTTCTTTGTCAAAACTGACATTCTCATCATCCACGGATGCACTTTGTCACAAAATGCAGTTTTCAGCTCAGAAAGCTTGTTTCTGACATTCTAACAGCTCAATTGGAGCATTTCAGTAATGAACAGTGTTCTTTGTCAAAACTGACATTCTCATCATCCACTGATGAACTATGTCACAAAATGCAGTTCTCAGCTCAGAAAGCTTGTTTCTGACATTCTAACAACTCAATTAGAGCATTTTAGTAATGAACAGTGTTCTTTGTCAAAACTGACATTCTCATCATCCACTGATGCACTTTGTCAAATAAACGCTGTTTTCAGCTCAGAAAGCTTGTTTCTGACATTCTAACAGCTCAATTGGAGCATTTTAGTAATGATCAGTGTTCTTTGTCAAAACTGACATTCTCATCATCCACTGATGAACTATGTCACAAAATGCAGTTCTCAGCTCAGAAAGCTTGTTTCTGACATTCTAACAGCTCAATTGGAGCATTTTAGTAATGATCAGTGTTCTTTGTCAAAAGTGACATTCTCATCATCCACTGATTCACTTTGTCACAAAATGCAGTTCTCAGCTCAGAAAGCTTGTTTCTGACATTCTAACAGCTCAATTAGAGCATTTTAGTAATGAACAGTGTTCTTTGTCAAAACTGACATTCTCATCATCCACTGATGAACTATGTCACAAAATGCATTTCTCAGCTCAGAAAGCTTGTTTCTGACATTCTAACAGCTCAATTGGAGCATTTCAGTAATGAACAGTGTTCTTTGTCAAAACTGACATTCTCATCATCCACTGATGCTTTTTGTCACAAAATGCAGATTTCAGCTCAGAAAGCTTGTTTCTGACATCTTAACAGCTCAATTAGAGCATTTTAGTATTGAACAGTGTTCTTTGTCAAAACTGACATTCTCATCATCCACTGATGCTTTTTGTCACAAAATGCAGTTTTCAGCTCAGAAAGCTTGTTTCTGATATTTTACAGCTCAATTAGAGCATTTTAGTAATGAACAGTGTTCTTTGTCAAAACTGACATTCTCATCATCCACTGATGCACTTTGTCAAATAAATGCTGTTTTCAGCTCAGAAAGCTTGTTTCTGACATTCTAACAGCTCAATAGGAGCATTTTAGTAATGATCAGTGTTCTTTGTCAAAACTGACATTCTCATCATCCACTGATGAACTATGTCACAAAATGCAGTTCTCAGCTCAGAAAGCTTGTTTCTGACATTCTAACAGCTCAATTGGAGCATTTTAGTAATGATCAGTGTTCTTTGTCAAAACTGACATTCTCATCATCCACTGATGCACTATGTCACAAAATGCAGTTCTCAGCTCAGAAAGCTTGTTTCTGACATTCTAACAGCTCAATTAGAGCATTTTAGCAATGATCAGTGTTCTTTGTCAAAAGTGACATTCTCATCATCCACTGATTCACTTTGTCACAAAATGCAGTTTTCAGCTCAGAAAGCTTGTTTCTGACATTCTAACAGCTCAATTAGAGCATTTTAGTAATGATCAGTGTTCTTTGTCAAAACTGACATTCTCATCATCCACTGATGCTTTTTGTCACAAAATGCAGTTTTCAGCTCAGAAAGCTTGTTTCTGACATTCTAACAGCTCAATTAGAGCATTTTAGTAATGAACAGTGTTCTTTGTCAAAACTGACATTCTCATCATCCACTGATGCTTTTTGTCACAAAATGCAGTTCTCAGCTCATAAAGCTTGTTTCTGACATTCTAACAGCTCAATTAGAGCATTTTAGTAATGAACAGTGTTCTTTGTCAAAACTGACATTCTCATCATCCACTGATGCACTTTGTCAAATAAATGCTGTTTTCAGCTCAGAAAGCTTGTTTCTGACATTCTAACAGCTCAATTAGAACATTTTAGCAATGATCAGTGTTCTTTGTCAAAAGTGACATTCTCATCATCCACTGATTCACTTTGTCACAAAATGCAGTTCTCAGCTCAGAAAGCTTGTTTCTGACATTCTAACAGCTCAATTAGAGCATTTTAGTAATGAACAGTGTTCTTTGTCAAAACTGACATTCTCATCATTCACTGGTGAACTTTGTCACAAAATGCAGTTTTCAGCTCAGAAAGCTTGTTTCTGACATTCTAACAGCTCAATTAGAGCATTTTAGTAATGAACAGTGTTCTTTGTCAAAACTGACATTCTCATCATCCACTGATGCTTTTTGTCACAAAATGCAGTTTTCAGCTCAGAAAGCTTGTTTCTGATATTTTAACAGCTCAATTAGAGCATTTTAGTAATGAACAGTGTTCTTTGTCAAAACTGACATTCTCATCATCCACTGATGAACTATGTCACAAAATGCAGTTCTCAGCTCAGAAAGCTTGTTTCTGACATTCTAACAGCTCAATTAGAGCATTTTAGTAATGAACAGTGTTCTTTGTCAAAACTTACATTCTCATCATCCACTGGTGAACTTTGTCACAAAATGCAGTTTTCAGCTCAGAAAGCTTGTTTCTGACATTCTAACAGCTCAATTAGAGCATTTTAGTAATGAACAGTGTTCTTTGTCAAAACTGACATTCTCATCATCCACTGATGCTTTTTGTCACAAAATGCAGTTTTCAGCTCAGAAAGCTTGTTTCTGATATTTTAACAGCTCAATTAGAGCATTTTAGTAATGAACAGTGTTCTTTGTCAAAACTGACATTCTCATCATCCACTGATGAACTATGTCACAAAATGCAGTTCTCAGCTCAGAAAGCTTGTTTCTGACATTCTAACAGCTCAATTAGAGCATTTTAGTAATGAACAGTGTTCTTTGTCAAAACTGACATTCTCATCATCCACTGATGAACTATGTCACAAAATGCAGTTTTCAGCTCAGAAAGCTTGTTTCTGACATTCTAACAGCTCAATTAGAGCATTTTAGTAATGATCAGTGTTCTTTGTCAAAACTGACATTCTCATCATCCACTGATGCTTTTTGTCACAAAATGCAGTTTTCAGCTCAGAAAGCTTGTTTCTGACATTCTAACAGCTCAATTAGAGCATTTTAGTAATGAACAGTGTTCTTTGTCAAAACTGACATTCTCATCATCCACGGATGCTTTTTGTCACAAAATGCAGTTCTCAGCTCATAAAGCTTGTTTCTGACATTCTAACAGCTCAATTAGAGCATTTTAGTAATGAACAGTGTTCTTTGTCAAAACTGACATTCTCATCATCCACTGATGCACTTTGTCAAATAAATGCTGTTTTCAGCTCAGAAAGCTTGTTTCTGACATTCTAACAGCTCAATAGGAGCATTTTAGTAATGATCAGTGTTCTTTGTCAAAACTGACATTCTCATCATCCACTGATGAACTATGTCACAAAATGCAGTTCTCAGCTCAGAAAGCTTGTTTCTGACATTCTAACAGCTCAATTGGAGCATTTTAGTAATGATCAGTGTTCTTTGTCAAAACTGACATTCTCATCATCCACTGATGCACTATGTCACAAAATGCAGTTCTCAGCTCAGAAAGCTTGTTTCTGACATTCTAACAGCTCAATAGGAGCATTTTAGTAATGATCAGTGTTCTTTGTCAAAACTGACATTCTCATCATCCACTGATGAACTATGTCACAAAATGCAGTTCTCAGCTCAGAAAGCTTGTTTCTGACATTCTAACAGCTCAATTGGAGCATTTTAGTAATGATCAGTGTTCTTTGTCAAAACTGACATTCTCATCATCCACTGATGCACTATGTCACAAAATGCAGTTCTCAGCTCAGAAAGCTTGTTTCTGACATTCTAACAGCTCAATTAGAGCATTTTAGCAATGATCAGTGTTCTTTGTCAAAAGTGACATTCTCATCATCCACTGATTCACTTTGTCACAAAATGCAGTTCTCAGCTCAGAAAGCTTGTTTCTGACATTCTAACAGCTCAATTAGAGCATTTTAGTAATGATCAGTGTTCTTTGTCAAAACTGACATTCTCATCATCCACTGATTCACTTTGTCACAAAATGCAGTTCTCAGCTCAGAAAGCTTGTTTCTGACATTCTAACAGCTCAATTAGAGCATTTTAGTAATGAACAGTGTTCTTTGTCAAAACTGACATTCTCATCATCCACTGATGAACTATGTCACAAAATGCATTTCTCAGCTCAGAAAGCTTGTTTCTGACATTCTAACAGCTCAATTGGAGCATTTCAGTAATGAACAGTGTTCTTTGTCAAAACTGACATTCTCATCATCCACTGATTCACTTTGTCACAAAATGCAGTTTTCAGCTCAGAAAGCTTGTTTCTGACATTCTAACAGCTCAATTAGAGCATTTTAGTAATGATCAGTGTTCTTTGTCAAAACTGACATTCTCATCATCCACTGATGCTTTTTGTCACAAAATGCAGTTTTCAGCTCAGAAAGCTTGTTTCTGACATTCTAACAGCTCAATTAGAGCATTTTAGTAATGAACAGTGTTCTTTGTCAAAACTGACATTCTCATCATCCACTGATGCTTTTTGTCACAAAATGCAGTTCTCAGCTCATAAAGCTTGTTTCTGACATTCTAACAGCTCAATTAGAGCATTTTAGTAATGAACAGTGTTCTTTGTCAAAACTGACATTCTCATCATCCACTGATGCACTTTGTCAAATAAATGCTGTTTTCAGCTCAGAAAGCTTGTTTCTGACATTCTAACAGCTCAATTAGAACATTTTAGCAATGATCAGTGTTCTTTGTCAAAAGTGACATTCTCATCATCCACTGATTCACTTTGTCACAAAATGCAGTTCTCAGCTCAGAAAGCTTGTTTCTGACATTCTAACAGCTCAATTAGAGCATTTTAGTAATGAACAGTGTTCTTTGTCAAAACTGACATTCTCATCATTCACTGGTGAACTTTGTCACAAAATGCAGTTTTCAGCTCAGAAAGCTTGTTTCTGACATTCTAACAGCTCAATTAGAGCATTTTAGTAATGAACAGTGTTCTTTGTCAAAACTGACATTCTCATCATCCACTGATGCTTTTTGTCACAAAATGCAGTTTTCAGCTCAGAAAGCTTGTTTCTGATATTTTAACAGCTCAATTAGAGCATTTTAGTAATGAACAGTGTTCTTTGTCAAAACTGACATTCTCATCATCCACTGATGAACTATGTCACAAAATGCAGTTCTCAGCTCAGAAAGCTTGTTTCTGACATTCTAACAGCTCAATTAGAGCATTTTAGTAATGAACAGTGTTCTTTGTCAAAACTGACATTCTCATCATCCACTGGTGAACTTTGTCACAAAATGCAGTTTTCAGCTCAGAAAGCTTGTTTCTGACATTCTAACAGCTCAATTAGAGCATTTTAGTAATGAACAGTGTTCTTTGTCAAAACTGACATTCTCATCATCCACTGATGCTTTTTGTCACAAAATGCAGTTTTCAGCTCAGAAAGCTTGTTTCTGATATTTTAACAGCTCAATTAGAGCATTTTAGTAATGAACAGTGTTCTTTGTCAAAACTGACATTCTCATCATCCACTGATGAACTATGTCACAAAATGCAGTTCTCAGCTCAGAAAGCTTGTTTCTGACATTCTAACAGCTCAATTAGAGCATTTTAGTAATGAACAGTGTTCTTTGTCAAAACTGACATTCTCATCATCCACTGATGAACTATGTCACAAAATGCAGTTCTCAGCTCAGAAAGCTTGTTTCTGACATTCTAACAGCTCAATTGGAGCATTTTAGTGATGATCAGTGTTCCTTGTCAAAACTGACATTCTCATCATCCACTGATTCACTTTGTCACAAAATGCAGTTTTCAGCTCAGAAAGCTTGTTTCTGACATTCTAACAGCTCAATTAGAGCATTTTAGTAATGAACAGTGTTCTTTGTCAAAACTGACATTCTCATCATCCACTGATGCTTTTTGTCACAAAATGCAGTTTTCAGCTCAGAAAGCTTGTTTCTGACATTCTAACAGCTCAATTAGAGCATTTTAGTAATGATCAGTGTTCTTTGTCAAAACTGACATTCTCATCATCCACTGATGCTTTTTGTCACAAAATGCAGTTTTCAGCTCAGAAAGCTTGTTTCTGACATTCTAACAGCTCAATTAGAGCATTTTAGTAATGAACAGTGTTCTTTGTCAAAACTGACATTCTCATCATCCACTGGTGAACTTTGTCACAAAATGCAGTTTTCAGCTCAGAAAGCTTGTTTCTGACATTCTAACAGCTCAATTAGAGCATTTTAGTAATGAACAGTGTTCTTTGTCAAAACTGACATTCTCATCATCCACTGATGCTTTTTGTCACAAAATGCAGTTTTCAGCTCAGAAAGCTTGTTTCTGATATTTTAACAGCTCAATTAGAGCATTTTAGTAATGAACAGTGTTCTTTGTCAAAACTGACATTCTCATCATCCACTGATGAACTATGTCACAAAATGCAGTTCTCAGCTCAGAAAGCTTGTTTCTGACATTCTAACAGCTCAATTAGAGCATTTTAGTAATGAACAGTGTTCTTTGTCAAAACTGACATTCTCATCATCCACTGATGAACTATGTCACAAAATGCAGTTCTCAGCTCAGAAAGCTTGTTTCTGACATTCTAACAGCTCAATTGGAGCATTTTAGTGATGATCAGTGTTCCTTGTCAAAACTGACATTCTCATCATCCACTGATTCACTTTGTCACAAAATGCAGTTTTCAGCTCAGAAAGCTTGTTTCTGACATTCTAACAGCTCAATTAGAGCATTTTAGTAATGAACAGTGTTCTTTGTCAAAACTGACATTCTCATCATCCACTGATGCTTTTTGTCACAAAATGCAGTTTTCAGCTCAGAAAGCTTGTTTCTGACATTCTAACAGCTCAATTAGAGCATTTTAGTAATGATCAGTGTTCTTTGTCAAAACTGACATTCTCATCATCCACTGATGCTTTTTGTCACAAAATGCAGTTTTCAGCTCAGAAAGCTTGTTTCTGACATTCTAACAGCTCAATTAGAGCATTTTAGTAATGAACAGTGTTCTTTGTCAAAACTGACATTCTCATCATCCACGGATGCTTTTTGTCACAAAATGCAGTTCTCAGCTCATAAAGCTTGTTTCTGACATTCTAACAGCTCAATTAGAGCATTTTAGTAATGAACAGTGTTCTTTGTCAAAACTGACATTCTCATCATCCACTGATGCACTTTGTCAAATAAATGCTGTTTTCAGCTCAGAAAGCTTGTTTCTGACATTCTAACAGCTCAATAGGAGCATTTTAGTAATGATCAGTGTTCTTTGTCAAAACTGACATTCTCATCATCCACTGATGAACTATGTCACAAAATGCAGTTCTCAGCTCAGAAAGCTTGTTTCTGACATTCTAACAGCTCAATTGGAGCATTTTAGTAATGATCAGTGTTCTTTGTCAAAACTGACATTCTCATCATCCACTGATGCACTATGTCACAAAATGCAGTTCTCAGCTCAGAAAGCTTGTTTCTGACATTCTAACAGCTCAATTAGAGCATTTTAGTAATGAACAGTGTTCTTTGTCAAAACTGACATTCTCATCATCCACTGATGAACTATGTCACAAAATGCAGTTCTCAGCTCATAAAGCTTGTTTCTGACATTCTAACAGCTCAATTAGAGCATTTTAGTAATGAACAGTGTTCTTTGTCAAAACTGACATTCTCATCATCCACTGATGCACTTTGTCAAATAAATGCTGTTTTCAGCTCAGAAAGCTTGTTTCTGACATTCTAACAGCTCAATAGGAGCATTTTAGTAATGATCAGTGTTCTTTGTCAAAACTGACATTCTCATCATCCACTGATGAACTATGTCACAAAATGCAGTTCTCAGCTCAGAAAGCTTGTTTCTGACATTCTAACAGCTCAATTGGAGCATTTTAGTAATGATCAGTGTTCTTTGTCAAAACTGACATTCTCATCATCCACTGATGCACTATGTCACAAAATGCAGTTCTCAGCTCAGAAAGCTTGTTTCTGACATTCTAACAGCTCAATTAGAGCATTTTAGCAATGATCAGTGTTCTTTGTCAAAAGTGACATTCTCATCATCCACTGATTCACTTTGTCACAAAATGCAGTTCTCAGCTCAGAAAGCTTGTTTCTGACATTCTAACAGCTCAATTAGAGCATTTTAGTAATGATCAGTGTTCTTTGTCAAAAGTGACATTCTCATCATCCACTGATTCACTTTGTCACAAAATGCAGTTCTCAGCTCAGAAAGCTTGTTTCTGACATTCTAACAGCTCAATTAGAGCATTTTAGTAATGAACAGTGTTCTTTGTCAAAACTGACATTCTCATCATCCACTGATGAACTATGTCACAAAATGCATTTCTCAGCTCAGAAAGCTTGTTTCTGACATTCTAACAGCTCAATTGGAGCATTTCAGTAATGAACAGTGTTCTTTGTCAAAACTGACATTCTCATCATCCACTGATTCACTTTGTCACAAAATGCAGTTTTCAGCTCAGAAAGCTTGTTTCTGACATTCTAACAGCTCAATTAGAGCATTTTAGTAATGATCAGTGTTCTTTGTCAAAACTGACATTCTCATCATCCACTGATGCTTTTTGTCACAAAATGCAGTTTTCAGCTCAGAAAGCTTGTTTCTGACATTCTAACAGCTCAATTAGAGCATTTTAGTAATGAACAGTGTTCTTTGTCAAAACTGACATTCTCATCATCCACTGATGCTTTTTGTCACAAAATGCAGTTTTCAGCTCAGAAAGCTTGTTTCTGATATTTTAACAGCTCAATTAGAGCATTTTAGTAATGAACAGTGTTCTTTGTCAAAACTGACATTCTCATCATCCACTGATGAACTATGTCACAAAATGCAGTTCTCAGCTCAGAAAGCTTGTTTCTGACATTCTAACAGCTCAATTAGAGCATTTTAGTAATGAACAGTGTTCTTTGTCAAAACTGACATTCTCATCATCCACTGATGAACTATGTCACAAAATGCAGTTCTCAGCTCAGAAAGCTTGTTTCTGACATTCTAACAGCTCAATTGGAGCATTTTAGTGATGATCAGTGTTCCTTGTCAAAACTGACATTCTCATCATCCACTGATTCACTTTGTCACAAAATGCAGTTCTCAGCTCAGAAAGCTTGTTTCTGACATTCTAACAGCTCAATTAGAGCATTTTAGTAATGATCAGTGTTCTTTGTCAAAAGTGACATTCTCATCATCCACTGATTCACTTTGTCACAAAATGCAGTTCTCAGCTCAGAAAGCTTGTTTCTGACATTCTAACAGCTCAATTAGAGCATTTTAGTAATGAACAGTGTTCTTTGTCAAAACTGACATTCTCATCATCCACGGATGCACTTTGTCACAAAATGCAGTTTTCAGCTCAGAAAGCTTGTTTCTGACATTCTAACAGCTCAATTAGAGCATTTTAGTAATGATCAGTGTTCTTTGTCAAAAGTGACATTCTCATCATCCACTGATTCACTTTGTCACAAAATGCAGTTCTCAGCTCAGAAAGCTTGTTTCTGACATTCTAACAGCTCAATTAGAGCATTTTAGTAATGAACAGTGTTCTTTGTCAAAACTGACATTCTCATCATCCACTGATGAACTATGTCACAAAATGCATTTCTCAGCTCAGAAAGCTTGTTTCTGACATTCTAACAGCTCAATTGGAGCATTTCAGTAATGAACAGTGTTCTTTGTCAAAACTGACATTCTCATAATCCACTGATTCACTTTGTCACAAAATGCAGTTTTCAGCTCAGAAAGCTTGTTTCTGACATTCTAACAGCTCAATTAGAGCATTTTAGTAATGATCAGTGTTCTTTGTCAAAACTGACATTCTCATCATCCACTGATGCTTTTTGTCACAAAATGCAGTTTTCAGCTCAGAAAGCTTGTTTCTGACATTCTAACAGCTCAATTAGAGCATTTTAGTAATGATCAGTGTTCTTTGTCAAAACTGACATTCTCATCATCCACTGATGCTTTTTGTCACAAAATGCAGTTTTCAGCTCAGAAAGCTTGTTTCTGACATTCTAACAGCTCAATTAGAGCATTTTAGTAATGAACAGTGTTCTTTGTCAAAACTGACATTCTCATCATCCACTGATGCTTTTTGTCACAAAATGCAGTTTTCAGCTCAGAAAGCTTGTTTCTGATATTTTAACAGCTCAATTAGAGCATTTTAGTAATGAACAGTGTTCTTTGTCAAAACTGACATTCTCATCATCCACTGATGAACTATTTCACAAAATGCAGTTCTCAGCTCAGAAAGCTTGTTTCTGACATTCTAACAGCTCAATTTGAGCATTTTAGTAATGAACAGTGTTCTTTGTCAAAACTGACATTCTCATCATCCACTGATGAACTATGTCACAAAATGCAGTTCTCAGCTCAGAAAGCTTGTTTCTGACATTCTAACAGCTCAATTGGAGCATTTTAGTGATGATCAGTGTTCCTTGTCAAAACTGACATTCTCATCATCCACTGATTCACTTTGTCACAAAATGCAGTTCTCAGCTCAGAAAGCTTGTTTCTGACATTCTAACAGCTCAATTAGAGCATTTTAGTAATGATCAGTGTTCTTTGTCAAAAGTGACATTCTCATCATCCACTGATTCACTTTGTCACAAAATGCAGTTCTCAGCTCAGAAAGCTTGTTTCTGACATTCTAACAGCTCAATTAGAGCATTTTAGTAATGAACAGTGTTCTTTGTCAAAACTGACATTCTCATCATCCACTGATGAACTATGTCACAAAATGCATTTCTCAGCTCAGAAAGCTTGTTTCTGACATTCTAACAGCTCAATTGGAGCATTTCAGTAATGAACAGTGTTCTTTGTCAAAACTGACATTCTCATCATCCACTGATTCACTTTGTCACAAAATGCAGTTTTCAGCTCAGAAAGCTTGTTTCTGACATTCTAACAGCTCAATTAGAGCATTTTAGTAATGATCAGTGTTCTTTGTCAAAACTGACATTCTCATCATCCACTGATGCTTTTTGTCACAAAATGCAGTTTTCAGCTCAGAAAGCTTGTTTCTGATATTTTAACAGCTCAATTAGAGCATTTTAGTAATGAACAGTGTTCTTTGTCAAAACTGACATTCTCATCATCCACTGATGAACTATGTCACAAAATGCAGTTCTCAGCTCAGAAAGCTTGTTTCTGACATTCTAACAGCTCAATTGGAGCATTTTAGTAATGATCAGTGTTCTTTGTCAAAACTGACATTCTCATCATCCACTGATGAACTATGTCACAAAATGCAGTTCTCAGCTCAGAAAGCTTGTTTCTGACATTCTAACAGCTCAATTGGAGCATTTTAGTAATGATCAGTGTTCTTTGTCAAAACTGACATTCTCATCATCCACTGATGAACTTTGTCACAAAATGCAGTTCTCAGCTCAGAAAGCTTGTTTCTGACATTCTAACAGCTCAATTAGAGCATTTTAGTAATGAACAGTGTTCTTTGTCAAAACTGACATTCTCATCATCCACTGATGAACTATGTCACAAAATGCAGTTCTCAGCTCAGAAAGCTTGTTTCTGACATTCTAACAGCTCAATTGGAGCATTTTAGTAATGAACAGTGTTCTTTGTCAAAACTGACATTCTCATCATCCACTGATGCTTTTTGTCACAAAATGCAGTTTTCAGCTCAGAAAGCTTGTTTCTGATATTTTAACAGCTCAATTAGAGCATTTTAGTAATGAACAGTGTTCTTTGTCAAAACTGACATTCTCATCATCCACTGATTCACTTTGTCACAAAATGCAGTTCTCAGCTCAGAAAGCTTGTTTCTGACATTCTAACAGCTCAATTAGAGCATTTTAGTAATGAACAGTGTTCTTTGTCAAAACTGACATTCTCATCATCCACTGATGAACTATGTCACAAAATGCAGTTCTCAGCTCAGAAAGCTTGTTTCTGACATTCTAACAGCTCAATTAGAGCATTTTAGTAATGAACAGTGTTCTTTGTCAAAACTGACATTCTCATCATCCACTGATGAACTATGTCACAAAATGCAGTTCTCAGCTCAGAAAGCTTGTTTCTGACATTCTAACAGCTCAATTGTAGCATTTTAGTGATGATCAGTGTTCCTTGTCAAAACTGACATTCTCATCATCCACTGATTCACTTTGTCACAAAATGCAGTTTTCAGCTCAGAAAGCTTGTTTCTGACATTCTAACAGCTCAATTAGAGCATTTTAGTAATGAACAGTGTTCTTTGTCAAAACTGACATTCTCATCATCCACTGATTCACTTTGTCACAAAATGCAGTTCTCAGCTCAGAAAGCTTGTTTCTGACATTCTAACAGCTCAATTAGAGCATTTAAGTAATGATCAGTGTTCTTTGTCAAAAGTGACATTCTCATCATCCACTGATTCACTTTGTCACAAAATGCAGTTCTCAGCTCAGAAAGCTTGTTTCTGACATTCTAACAGCTCAATTAGAGCATTTTAGTAATGAACAGTGTTCTTTGTCAAAACTGACATTCTCATCATCCACTGATGAACTATGTCACAAAATGCATTTCTCAGCTCAGAAAGCTTGTTTCTGACATTCTAACAGCTCAATTGGAGCATTTCAGTAATGAACAGTGTTCTTTGTCAAAACTGACATTCTCATCATCCACTGATGAACTATGTCACAAAATGCAGTTCTCAGCTCAGAAAGCTTGTTTCTGACATTCTAACAACTCAACTGGAGCATTTTAGTAATGATCAGTGTTCTTTGTCAAAACTGACATTCTCATCATCCACTGATGCTTTTTGTCACAAAATGCAGTTTTCAGGTCAGAAAGCTTGTTTCTGACATTCTAACAGCTCAATTAGAGCATTTTAGTAATGAACAGTGTTCTTTGTCAAAACTGATATTCTCATCATCCACGGATGCACTTTGTCACAAAATGCAGTTTTCAGCTCAGAAAGCTTGTTTCTGACATTCTAACAGCTCAATTGGAGCATTTCAGTAATGAACAGTGTTCTTTGTCAAAACTGACATTCTCATCATCCACTGATGAACTATGTCACAAAATGCAGTTCTCAGCTCAGAAAGCTTGTTTCTGACATTCTAAAAACTCAATTGGAGCATTTTAGTAATGATCAGTGTTCTTTGTCAAAGCTGACATTCTCATCATCCACTGATGCTTTTTGTCACAAAATGCAGTTTTCAGCTCAGAAAGCTTGTTTCTGACATTCTAACAGCTCAATTGGAGCATTTCAGTAATGAACAGTGTTCTTTGTCAAAACTGACATTCTCATCATCCACTGATGAACTATGTCACAAAATGCAGTTCTCAGCTCAGAAAGCTTGTTTCTGACATTCTAACAACTCAATTAGAGCATTTCAGTAATGAACAGTGTTCTTTGTCAAAACTGACATTCTCATCATCCACTGATGAACTATGTCACAAAATGCAGTTCTCAGCTCAGAAAGCTTGTTTCTGACATTCTAACAGCTCAATTGGAGCATTTTAGTAATGATCAGTGTTCTTTGTCAAAACTGACATTCTCATCATCCACTGATGCTTTTTGTCACAAAATGCAGTTTTCAGCTCAGAAAGCTTGTTTCTGATATTTTAACAGCTCAATTAGAGCATTTTAGTAATGAACAGTGTTCTTTGTCAAAACTGACATTCTCATCATCCACTGATGCACTTTGTCACAAAATGCAGTTTTATGCTCAGAAAGCTTGTTTCTGACATTCTAACAGCTCAATTAGAGCATTTTAGTAATGATCAGTGTTCTTTGTCAAAAGTGACATTCTCATCATCCACTGATTCACTTTGTCACAGAATGCAGTTCTCAGCTCAGAAAGCTTGTTACTGACATTCTAACAGCTCAATTAGAGCATTTTAGTAATGAACAGTGTTCTTTGTCAAAACTGACATTCTCATCATCCACTGATTCACTTTGTCACAAAATGCAGTTCTCAGCTCAGAAAGCTTGTTTCTGACATTCTAACAGCTCAATTGGAGCATTTTAGTAATGATGAGTGTTCTTTGTCAAAACTGACATTCTCATCATCCACTGATGCTTTTTGTCACAAAATGCAGTTCTCAGCTCAGAAAGCTTGTTTCTGACATTCTAACAGCTCAATTAGAGCATTTTAGTAATGAACAGTGTTCTTTGTCAAAACTGACATTCTCATCATCCACTGATGAACTATGTCACAAAATGCAGTTCTCAGCTCAGAAAGCTTGTTTCTGACATTCTAACAGCTCAATTGGAGCATTTTAGTAATGATCAGTGTTCTTTGTCAAAACTGACATTCTCATCATCCACTGATGAACTATGTCACAAAATGCAGTTCTCAGCTCAGAAAGCTTGTTTCTGACCTTCTAACAGCTCAATTGGAGCATTTTAGTAATGATCAGTGTTCTTTGTCAAAACTGACATTCTCATCATCCACTGATTCACTATGTCACAAAATGCAGTTCTCAGCTCAGAAAGCTTGTTTCTGACATTCTAACAGCTCAATTAGAGCATTTTAGCAATGATCAGTGTTCTTTGTCAAAAGTGACATTCTAATCATCCACTGATTCACTTTGTCACAAAATGCAGTTCTCAGCTCAGAAAGCTTGTTTCTGACATTCTAACGGCTCAATTAGAGCATTTTAGTAATGAACAGTGTTCTTTGTCAAAACTGACATTCTCATCATCCACTGATGAACTATGTCACAAAATGCATTTCTCAGCTCATAAAGCTTGTTTCTGACATTCTATCAGCTCAATTGGAGCATTTCAGTAATGAACAGTGTTCTTTGTCAAAACTGACATTCTCATCATCCACTGATTCACTTTGTCACAAAATGCAGTTTTCAGCTCAGAAAGCTTGTTTCTGACATTCTAACAGCTCAATTAGAGCATTTTAGTAATGAACAGTGTTCTTTGTCAAAACTGACATTCTCATCATCCACTGATGCACTATGTCACAAAATGCAGTTCTCAGCTCAGAAAGCTTGTTTCTGACATTCTAACAGCTCAATTAGAGCATTTTAGTAATGATCAGTGTTCTTTGTCAAAACTGACATTCTCATCATCCACTGATGCTTTTTGTCACAAAATGCAGTTTTCAGCTCAGAAAGCTTGTTTCTGACATTCTAACAGCTCAATTAGAGCATTTTAGTAATTAACAGTGTTCTTTGTCAAAACTGACATTCTCATCATCCACTGATGCTTTTTGTCACAAAATGCAGTTTTCAGCTCAGAAAGCTTGTTTCTGACATTCTAACAGCTCAATTAGAGCATTTTAGTAATGATCAGTGTTCTTTGTCAAAAGTGACATTCTCATCATCCACTGATTCACTTTGTCACAAAATGCAGTTCTCAGCTCAGAAAGCTTGTTTCTGACATTCTAACAGCTCAATTAGAGCATTTTAGTAATGAACAGTGTTCTTTGTCAAAACTGACATTCTCATCATCCACTGATGAACTATGTCACAAAATGCAGTTTTCAGCTCAGAAAGCTTGTTTCTGACATTCTAACAGCTCAATTAGAGCATTTTAGTAATGAACAGTGTTCTTTGTCAAAACTGACATTCTCATCATCCACTGATTCACGTTGTCACAAAATGCAGTTTTCAGCTCAGAAAGCTTGTTTCTGACATTCTAACAGCTCAATTAGAGCATTTTAGTAATGAACAGTGTTCTTTGTCAAAACTGACATTCTCATCATCCACTGATGCTTTTTGTCACAAAATGCAGTTTTCAGCTCAGAAAGCTTGTTTCTGACATTCTAACAGCTCAATTAGAGCATTTTAGTAATGAACAGTGTTCTTTGTCAAAACTGACATTCTCATCATCCACGGATGCTTTTTGTCACAAAATGCAATTTTCAGCTCAGAAAGCTTGTTTCTGACATTCTAACAGCTCAATTAGAGCATTTTAGTAATGAACAGTGTTCTTTGTCAAAACTGACATTCTCATCATCCACGGATGCTTTTTGTCACAAAATGCAGTTTTCAGCTCAGAAAGCTTGTTTCTGACATTCTAACAGCTCAATTGGAGCATTTCAGTAATGAACAGTGTTCTTTGTCAAAACTGACATTCTCATCATCCACTGATGAACTATGTCACAAAATGCAGTTCTCAGCTCAGAAAGCTTGTTTCTGACATTCTAACAACTCAATTGGAGCATTTTAGTAATGATCAGTGTTCTTTGTCAAAACTGACATTCTCATCATCCACTGATGCTTTTTGTCACAAAATGCAGTTTTCAGCTCAGAAAGCTTGTTTCTGGCATTCTAACAGCTCAATTAGAGCATTTTAGTAATGAACAGTGTTCTTTGTCAAAACTGACATTCTCATCATCCACGGATGCACTTTGTCACAAAATGCAGTTTTCAGCTCAGAAAGCTTGTTTCTGACATTCTAACAGCTCAATTGGAGCATTTCAGTAATGAACAGTGTTCTTTGTCAAAACTGACATTCTCATCATCCACTGATGAACTATGTCACAAAATGCAGTTCTCAGCTCAGAAAGCTTGTTTCTGACATTCTAACAACTCAATTGGAGCATTTTAGTAATGATCAGTGTTCTTTGTCAAAGCTGACATTCTCATCATCCACTGATGCTTTTTGTCACAAAATGCAGTTTTCAGCTCAGAAAGCTTGTTTCTGACATTCTAACAGCTCAATTGGAGCATTTCAGTAATGAACAGTGTTCTTTGTCAAAACTGACATTCTCATCATCCACTGATGAACTATGTCACAAAATGCAGTTCTCAGCTCAGAAAGCTTGTTTCTGACATTCTAACAACTCAATTAGAGCATTTTAGTAATGAATTGTGTTCTTTGTCAAAACTGACATTCTCATCATCCACTGATTCACTTTGTCACAAAATGCAGTTTTCAGCTCAGAAAGCTTGTTTCTGACATTCTAACAGCTCAATTAGAGCATTTTAGTAATGAACAGTGTTCTTTGTCAAAACTGACATTCTCATCATCCACTGATGAACTATGTCACAAAATGCAGTTCTCAGCTCAGAAAGCTTGTTTCTGACATTCTAACAGCTCAATTGGAGCATTTTAGTAATGAACAGTGTTCTTTGTCAAAACTGACATTCTCATCATCCACTGATGCACTTTGTCACAAAATGCAGTTTTATGCTCAGAAAGCTTGTTTCTGACATTCTAACAGCTCAATTAGAGCATTTTAGTAATGATCAGTGTTCTTTGTCAAAAGTGACATTCTCATCATCCACTGATTCACTTTGTCACAAAATGCAGTTCTCAGCTCAGAAAGCTTGTTTCTGACATTCTAACAGCTCAATTAGAGCATTTTAGTAATGAACAGTGTTCTTTGTCAAAACTGACATTCTCATCATCCACTGATTCACTTTGTCACAAAATGCAGTTCTCAGCTCAGAAAGCTTGTTTCTGACATTCTAACAGCTCAATTAGAGCATTTTAGTAATGAACAGTGTTCTTTGTCAAAACTGACATTCTCATCATCCACTGATGCACTTTGTCAAATAAATCCTGTTTTCAGCTCAGAAAGCTTGTTTCTGACATTCTAACAGCTCAATTAGAGCATTTTAGCAATGATCAGTGTTCTTTGTCAAAAGTGACATTCTCATCATCCACTGATTCACTTTGTCACAAAATGCAGTTCTCAGCTCAGAAAGCTTGTTTCTGACATTCTAACAGCTCAATTAGAGCATTTTAGTAATAATCAGTGTTCTTTGTCAAAAGTGACATTCTCATCATCCACTGATTCACTTTGTCACAAAATGCAGTTCTCAGCTCAGAAAGCTTGTTTCTGACATTCTAACAGCTCAATTAGAGCATTTTAGTAATGAACAGTGTTCTTTGTCAAAACTGACATTCTCATCATCCACTGATGAACTATGTCACAAAATGCATTTCTCAGCTCAGAAAGCTTGTTTCTGACATTCTAACAGCTCAATTGGAGCATTTCAGTAATGAACAGTGTTCTTTGTCAAAACTGACATTCTCATCATCCACTGATTCACTTTGTCACAAAATGCAGTTTTCAGCTCAGAAAGCTTGTTTCTGACATTCTAACAGCTCAATTAGAGCATTTTAGTAATGATCAGTGTTCTTTGTCAAAACTGACATTCTCATCATCCACTGATGCTTTTTGTCACAAAATGCAGTTTTCAGCTCAGAAAGCTTGTTTCTGACATTCTAACAGCTCAATTAGAGCATTTTAGTAATGAACAGTGTTCTTTGTCAAAACTGACATTCTCATCATCCACTGATGCTTTTTGTCACAAAATGCAGTTTTCAGCTCAGAAAGCTTGTTTCTGATATTTTAACAGCTCAATTAGAGCATTTTAGTAATGAACAGTGTTCTTTGTCAAAACTGACATTCTCATCATCCACTGATGAACTATGTCACAAAATGCAGTTCTCAGCTCAGAAAGCTTGTTTCTGACATTCTAACAGCTCAATTAGAGCATTTTAGTAATGAACAGTGTTCTTTGTCAAAACTGACATTCTCATCATCCACTGATGAACTATGTCACAAAATGCAGTTCTCAGCTCAGAAAGCTTGTTTCTGACATTCTAACAGCTCAATTGGAGCATTTTAGTGATGATCAGTGTTCCTTGTCAAAACTGACATTCTCATCATCCACTGATTCACTTTGTCACAAAATGCAGTTCTCAGCTCAGAAAGCTTGTTTCTGACATTCTAACAGCTCAATTAGAGCATTTTAGTAATGATCAGTGTTCTTTGTCAAAAGTGACATTCTCATCATCCACTGATTCACTTTGTCACAAAATGCAGTTCTCAGCTCAGAAAGCTTGTTTCTGACATTCTAACAGCTCAATTAGAGCATTTTAGTAATGAACAGTGTTCTTTGTCAAAACTGACATTCTCATCATCCACTGATGCACTTTGTCAAATAAATGCTGTTTTCAGCTCAGAAAGCTTGTTTCTGACATTCTAACAGCTCAATTGGAGCATTTCAGTAATGAACAGTGTTCTTTGTCAAAACTGACATTCTCATCATCCACTGATTCACTTTGTCACAAAATGCAGTTTTCAGCTCAGAAAGCTTGTTTCTGACATTCTAACAGCTCAATTAGAGCATTTTAGTAATGATCAGTGTTCTTTGTCAAAACTGACATTCTCATCATCCACTGATGCTTTTTGTCACAAAATGCAGTTTTCAGCTCAGAAAGCTTGTTTCTGATATTTTAACAGCTCAATTAGAGCATTTTAGTAATGAACAGTGTTCTTTGTCAAAACTGACATTCTCATCATCCACTGATGAACTATGTCACAAAATGCAGTTCTCAGCTCAGAAAGCTTGTTTCTGACATTCTAACAGCTCAATTAGAGCATTTTAGTAATGAACAGTGTTCTTTGTCAAAACTGACATTCTCATCATCCACTGATGAACTATGTCACAAAATGCAGTTCTCAGTTCAGAAAGCTTGTTTCTGACATTCTAACAGCTCAATTGGAGCATTTTAGTGATGATCAGTGTTCCTTGTCAAAACTGACATTCTCATCATCCACTGATTCACTTTGTCACAAAATGCAGTTTTCAGCTCAGAAAGCTTGTTTCTGACATTCTAACAGCTCAATTAGAGCATTTTAGTAATGAACAGTGTTCTTTGTCAAAACTGACATTCTCATCATCCACTGATGCTTTTTGTCACAAAATGCAGTTTTCAGCTCAGAAAGCTTGTTTCTGACATTCTAACAGCTCAATTAGAGCATTTTAGTAATGATCAGTGTTCTTTGTCAAAACTGACATTCTCATCATCCACTGATGCTTTTTGTCACAAAATGCAGTTTTCAGCTCAGAAAGCTTGTTTCTGACATTCTAACAGCTCAATTGGAGCATTTCAGTAATGAACAGTGTTCTTTGTCAAAACTGACATTCTCATCATCCACTGATGAACTATGTCACAAAATGCAGTTCTCAGCTCAGAAAGCTTGTTTCTGACATTCTAACAACTCAAATGGAGCATTTTAGTAATGATCAGTGTTCTTTGTCAAAACTGACATTCTCATCATCCACTGATGCTTTTCGTCACAAAATGCAGTTCTCAGCTCAGAAAGCTTGTTTCTGACATTCTAACAGCTCAATTAGAGCATTTTAGTAATGAACAGTGTTCTTTTTCAAAACTGACATTCTCATCATCCACTGATGCACTTTGTCAAATAAACGCTGTTTTCAGCTCAGAAAGCTTGTTTCTGACATTCTAACAGCTCAATTGGAGCATTTTAGTAATGATCAGTGTTCTTTGTCAAAACTGACATTCTCATCATCCACTGATGAACTTTGTCACAAAATGCAGTTCTCAGCTCAGAAAGCTTGTTTCTGACATTCTAACAGCTCAATTAGAGCATTTTAGTAATGAACAGTGTTCTTTGTCAAAACTGACATTCTCATCATCCACTGATGAACAAAATGCAGTTCTCAGCTCAGAAAGCTTGTTTCTGACATTCTAACAGCTCAATTAGAGCATTTTAGTAATGAACAGTGTTCTTTGTCAAAACTGACATTCTCATCATCCACTGATGAACTATGTCACAAAATGCAGTTCTCAGCTCAGAAAGCTTGTTTCTGACATTCTAACAGCTCAATTGTAGCATTTTAGTGATGATCAGTGTTCCTTGTCAAAACTGACATTCTCATCATCCACTGATTCACTTTGTCACAAAATGCAGTTCTCAGCTCAGAAAGCTTGTTTCTGACATTCTAACAGCTCAATTAGAGCATTTTAGTAATGAACAGTGTTCTTTGTCAAAACTGACATTCTCATCATCCACTGATGAACTATGTCACAAAATGCAGTTCTCAGTTCAGAAAGCTTGTTTCTGACATTCTAACAGCTCAATTGGAGCATTTTAGTGATGATCAGTGTTCCTTGTCAAAACTGACATTCTCATCATCCACTGATTCACTTTGTCACAAAATGCAGTTTTCAGCTCAGAAAGCTTGTTTCTGACATTCTAACAGCTCAATTAGAGCATTTTAGTAATGAACAGTGTTCTTTGTCAAAACTGACATTCTCATCATCCACTGATGCTTTTTGTCACAAAATGCAGTTTTCAGCTCAGAAAGCTTGTTTCTGACATTCTAACAGCTCAATTAGAGCATTTTAGTAATGATCAGTTTTCTTTGTCAAAACTGACATTCTCATCATCCACTGATGCTTTTTGTCACAAAATGCAGTTTTCAGCTCAGAAAGCTTGTTTCTGACATTCTAACAGCTCAATTGGAGCATTTCAGTAATGAACAGTGTTCTTTGTCAAAACTGACATTCTCATCATCCACTGATGAACTATGTCACAAAATGCAGTTCTCAGCTCAGAAAGCTTGTTTCTGACATTCTAACAACTCAAATGGAGCATTTTAGTAATGATCAGTGTTCTTTGTCAAAACTGACATTCTCATCATCCACTGATGCTTTTCGTCACAAAATGCAGTTCTCAGCTCAGAAAGCTTGTTTCTGACATTCTAACAGCTCAATTAGAGCATTTTAGTAATGAACAGTGTTCTTTTTCAAAACTGACATTCTCATCATCCACTGATGCACTTTGTCAAATAAACGCTGTTTTCAGCTCAGAAAGCTTGTTTCTGACATTCTAACAGCTCAATTGGAGCATTTTAGTAATGATCAGTGTTCTTTGTCAAAACTGACATTCTCATCATCCACTGATGAACTTTGTCACAAAATGCAGTTCTCAGCTCAGAAAGCTTGTTTCTGACATTCTAACAGCTCAATTAGAGCATTTTAGTAATGAACAGTGTTCTTTGTCAAAACTGACATTCTCATCATCCACTGATGAACTATGTCACAAAATGCAGTTCTCAGCTCAGAAAGCTTGTTTCTGACATTCTAACAGCTCAATTAGAGCATTTTAGTAATGAACAGTGTTCTTTGTCAAAACTGACATTCTCATCATCCACTGATGAACTATGTCACAAAATGCAGTTCTCAGCTCAGAAAGCTTGTTTCTGACATTCTAACAGCTCAATTGTAGCATTTTAGTGATGATCAGTGTTCCTTGTCAAAACTGACATTCTCATCATCCACTGATTCACTTTGTCACAAAATGCAGTTTTCAGCTCAGAAAGCTTGTTTCTGACATTCTAACAGCTCAATTAGAGCATTTTAGTAATGAACAGTGTTCTTTGTCAAAACTGACATTCTCATCATCCACTGATGCACTATGTCACAAAATGCAGTTCTCAGCTCAGAAAGCTTGTTTCTGACATTCTAACAGCTCAATTAGAGCATTTTAGCAATGATCAGTGTTCTTTGTCAAAAGTGACATTCTCATCATCCACTGATTCACTTTGTCACAAAATGCAGTTCTCAGCTCAGAAAGCTTGTTTCTGACATTCTAACAGCTCAATTAGAGCATTTTAGTAATGATCAGTGTTCTTTGTCAAAAGTGACATTCTCATCATCCACTGATGAACTATGTCACAAAATGCATTTCTCAGCTCAGAAAGCTTGTTTCTGACATTCTAACAGCTCAATTGGAGCATTTCAGTAATGAACAGTGTTCTTTGTCAAAACTGACATTCTCATCATCCACTGATTCACTTTGTCACAAAATGCAGTTTTCAGCTCAGAAAGCTTGTTTCTGACATTCTAACAGCTCAATTAGAGCATTTTAGTAATGATCAGTGTTCTTTGTCAAAACTGACATTCTCATCATCCACTGATGCTTTTTGTCACAAAATGCAGTTTTCAGCTCAGAAAGCTTGTTTCTGACATTCTAACAGCTCAATTAGAGCATTTTAGTAATGAACAGTGTTCTTTGTCAAAACTGACATTCTCATCATCCACTGATGCTTTTTGTCACAAAATGCAGTTTTCAGCTCAGAAAGCTTGTTTCTGATATTTTAACAGCTCAATTAGAGCATTTTAGTAATGAACAGTGTTCTTTGTCAAAACTGACATTCTCATCATCCACTGATGAACTATGTCACAAAATGCAGTTCTCAGCTCAGAAAGCTTGTTTCTGACATTCTAACAGCTCAATTAGAGCATTTTAGTAATGAACAGTGTTCTTTGTCAAAACTGACATTCTCATCATCCACTGATGAACTATGTCACAAAATGCAGTTCTCAGCTCAGAAAGCTTGTTTCTGACATTCTAACAGCTCAATTGGAGCATTTTAGTGATGATCAGTGTTCCTTGTCAAAACTGACATTCTCATCATCCACTGATTCACTTTGTCACAAAATGCAGTTTTCAGCTCAGAAAGCTTGTTTCTGACATTCTAACAGCTCAATTAGAGCATTTTAGTAATGAACAGTGTTCTTTGTCAAAACTGACATTCTCATCCTCCACTGATGCTTTTTGTCACAAAATGCAGTTTTCAGCTCAGAAAGCTTGTTTCTGACATTCTAACAGCTCAATTAGAGCATTTTAGTAATGATCAGTGTTCTTTGTCAAAACTGACATTCTCATCATCCACTGATGCTTTTTGTCACAAAATGCAGTTCTCAGCTCATAAAGCTTGTTTCTGACATTCTAACAGCTCAATTAGAGCATTTTAGTAATGAACAGTGTTCTTTGTCAAAACTGACATTCTCATCATCCACTGATGCACTTTGTCAAATAAATGCTGTTTTCAGCTCAGAAAGCTTGTTTCTGACATTCTAACAGCTCAATAGGAGCATTTTAGTAATGATCAGTGTTCTTTGTCAAAACTGACATTCTCATCATCCACTGATGAACTATGTCACAAAATGCAGTTCTCAGCTCAGAAAGCTTGTTTCTGACATTCTAACAGCTCAATTGGAGCATTTTAGTAATGATCAGTGTTCTTTGTCAAAACTGACATTCTCATCATCCACTGATGCACTATGTCACAAAATGCAGTTCTCAGCTCAGAAAGCTTGTTTCTGACATTCTAACAGCTCAATTAGAGCATTTTAGCAATGATCAGTGTTCTTTGTCAAAAGTGACATTCTCATCATCCACTGATTCACTTTGTCACAAAATGCAGTTCTCAGCTCAGAAAGCTTGTTTCTGACATTCTAACAGCTCAATTAGAGCATTTTAGTAATGATCAGTGTTCTTTGTCAAAAGTGACATTCTCATCATCCACTGATTCACTTTGTCACAAAATGCAGTTCTCAGCTCAGAAAGCTTGTTTCTGACATTCTAACAGCTCAATTAGAGCATTTTAGTAATGAACAGTGTTTTTTGTCGAAACTGACATTCTCATCATCCACTGATGAACTATGTCACAAAATGCATTTCTCAGCTCAGAAAGCTTGTTTCTGACATTCTAACAGCTCAATTGGAGCATTTCAGTAATGAACAGTGTTCTTTGTCAAAACTGACATTCTCATCATCCACTGATTCACTTTGTCACAAAATGCAGTTTTCAGCTCAGAAAGCTTGTTTCTGACATTCTAACAGCTCAATTAGAGCATTTTAGTAATGATCAGTGTTCTTTGTCAAAACTGACATTCTCATCATCCACTGATGCTTTTTGTCACAAAATGCAGTTTTCAGCTCAGAAAGCTTGTTTCTGACATTCTAACAGCTCAATTAGAGCATTTTAGTAATGAACAGTGTTCTTTGTCAAAACTGACATTCTCATCATCCACTGATGCTTTTTGTCACAAAATGCAGTTTTCAGCTCAGAAAGCTTGTTTCTGATATTTTAACAGCTCAATTAGAGCATTTTAGTAATGAACAGTGTTCTTTGTCAAAACTGACATTCTCATCATCCACTGATTCACTTTGTCACAAAATGCAGTTTTCAGCTCAGAAAGCTTGTTTCTGACATTCTAACAGCTCAATTAGAGCATTTTAGTAATGAACAGTGTTCTTTGTCAAAACTGACATTCTCATCATCCACTGATGAACTATGTCACAAAATGCAGTTCTCAGCTCAGAAAGCTTGTTTCTGACATTCTAACAGCTCAATTGGAGCATTTTAGTAATGAACAGTGTTCTTTGTCAAAACTGACATTCTCATCATCCACTGATGCACTTTGTCACAAAATGCAGTTTTATGCTCAGAAAGCTTGTTTCTGACATTCTAACAGCTCAATTAGAGCATTTTAGTAATGATCAGTGTTCTTTGTCAAAAGTGACATTCTCATCATCCACTGATTCACTTTGTCACAAAATGCAGTTCTCAGCTCAGAAAGCTTGTTTCTGACATTCTAACAGCTCAATTAGAGCATTTTAGTAATGAACAGTGTTCTTTGTCAAAACTGACATTCTCATCATCCACTGATTCACTTTGTCACAAAATGCAGTTCTCAGCTCAGAAAGCTTGTTTCTGACATTCTAACAGCTCAATTGGAGCATTTTAGAAATGATCAGTGTTCTTTGTCAAAACTGACATTCTCATCATCCACTGATGCTTTTTGTCACAAAATGCAGTTCTCAGCTCAGAAAGCTTGTTTCTGACATTCTAACAGCTCAATTAGAGCATTTTAGTAATGAACAGTGTTCTTTGTCAAAACTGACATTCTCATCATCCACTGATGAACTATGTCACAAAATGCAGTTCTCAGCTCAGAAAGCTTGTTTCTGACATTCTAACAGCTCAATTGGAGCATTTTAGTAATGATCAGTGTTCTTTGTCAAAACTGACATTCTCATCATCCACTGATGAACTATGTCACAAAATGCAGTTCTCAGCTCAGAAAGCTTGTTTCTGACATTCTAACAGCTCAATTGGAACATTTTAGTAATGATCAGTGTTCTTTGTCAAAACTGACATTCTCATCATCCACTGATTCACTTTGTCACAAAATGCAGTTTTCAGCTCAGAAAGCTTGTTTCTGACATTCTAACAGCTCAATTAGAGCATTTTAGTAATGAACAGTGTTCTTTGTCAAAACTGACATTCTCATCATCCACTGATGAACTATGTCACAAAATGCAGTTCTCAGCTCAGAAAGCTTGTTTCTGACATTCTAACAGCTCAATTGGAGCATTTTAGTAATGAACAGTGTTCTTTGTCAAAACTGACATTCTCATCATCCACTGATGCACTTTGTCACAAAATGCAGTTTTATGCTCAGAAAGCTTGTTTCTGACATTCTAACAGCTCAATTAGAGCATTTTAGTAATGATCAGTGTTCTTTGTCAAAAGTGACATTCTCATCATCCACTGATTCACTTTGTCACAAAATGCAGTTCTCAGCTCAGAAAGCTTGTTTCTGACATTCTAACAGCTCAATTAGAGCATTTTAGTAATGAACAGTGTTCTTTGTCAAAACTGACATTCTCATCATCCACTGATGAACTATGTCACAAAATGCAGTTCTCAGCTCAGAAAGCTTGTTTCTGACATTCTAACAGCTCATTTGGAGCATTTTAGTGATGATCAGTGTTCCTTGTCAAAACTGACATTCTCATCATCCACTGATTCACTTTGTCACAAAATGCAGTTTTCAGCTCAGAAAGCTTGTTTCTGACATTCTAACAGCTCAATTAGAGCATTTTAGTAATGAACAGTGTTCTTTGTCAAAACTGACATTCTCATCCTCCACTGATGCTTTTTGTCACAAAATGCAGTTTTCAGCTCAGAAAGCTTGTTTCTGACATTCTAACAGCTCAATTAGAGCATTTTAGTAATGATCAGTGTTCTTTGTCAAAACTGACATTCTCATCATCCACTGATGCTTTTTGTCACAAAATGCAGTTTTCAGCTCAGAAAGCTTGTTTCTGACATTCTAACAGCTCAATTAGAGCATTTTAGTAATGATCAGTGTTCTTTGTCAAAACTGACATTCTCATCATCCACTGATGCTTTTTGTCACAAAATGCAGTTTTCAGCTCAGAAAGCTTGTTTCTGACATTCTAACAGCTCAATTAGAGCATTTTAGTAATGAACAGTGTTCTTTGTCAAAACTGACATTCTCATCATCCACTGATGCACTTTGTCAAATAAATCCTGTTTTCAGCTCAGAAAGCTTGTTTCTGACATTCTAACAGCTCAATTAGAGCATTTTAGCAATGATCAGTGTTCTTTGTCAAAAGTGACATTCTCATCATCCACTGATTCACTTTGTCACAAAATGCAGTTCTCAGCTCAGAAAGCTTGTTTCTGACATTCTAACAGCTCAATTAGAGCATTTTAGTAATAATCAGTGTTCTTTGTCAAAAGTGACATTCTCATCATCCACTGATTCACTTTGTCACAAAATGCAGTTCTCAGCTCAGAAAGCTTGTTTCTGACATTCTAACAGCTCAATTAGAGCATTTTAGTAATGAACAGTGTTCTTTGTCAAAACTGACATTCTCATCATCCACTGATGAACTATGTCACAAAATGCATTTCTCAGCTCAGAAAGCTTGTTTCTGACATTCTAACAGCTCAATTGGAGCATTTCAGTAATGAACAGTGTTCTTTGTCAAAACTGACATTCTCATCATCCACTGATTCACTTTGTCACAAAATGCAGTTTTCAGCTCAGAAAGCTTGTTTCTGACATTCTAACAGCTCAATTAGAGCATTTTAGTAATGATCAGTGTTCTTTGTCAAAACTGACATTCTCATCATCCACTGATGCTTTTTGTCACAAAATGCAGTTTTCAGCTCAGAAAGCTTGTTTCTGACATTCTAACAGCTCAATTAGAGCATTTTAGTAATGAACAGTGTTCTTTGTCAAAACTGACATTCTCATCATCCACTGATGCTTTTTGTCACAAAATGCAGTTTTCAGCTCAGAAAGCTTGTTTCTGATATTTTAACAGCTCAATTAGAGCATTTTAGTAATGAACAGTGTTCTTTGTCAAAACTGACATTCTCATCATCCACTGATGAACTATGTCACAAAATGCAGTTCTCAGCTCAGAAAGCTTGTTTCTGACATTCTAACAGCTCAATTAGAGCATTTTAGTAATGAACAGTGTTCTTTGTCAAAACTGACATTCTCATCATCCACTGATGAACTATGTCACAAAATGCAGTTCTCAGCTCAGAAAGCTTGTTTCTGACATTCTAACAGCTCAATTGGAGCATTTTAGTGATGATCAGTGTTCCTTGTCAAAACTGACATTCTCATCATCCACTGATTCACTTTGTCACAAAATGCAGTTCTCAGCTCAGAAAGCTTGTTTCTGACATTCTAACAGCTCAATTAGAGCATTTTAGTAATGATCAGTGTTCTTTGTCAAAACTGACATTCTCATCATCCACTGATGAACTATGTCACAAAATGCATTTCTCAGTTCAGAAAGCTTGTTTCTGACATTCTAACAGCTCAATTGGAGCATTTCAGTAATGAACAGTGTTCTTTGTCAAAACTGACATTCTCATCATCCACTGATTCACTTTGTCACAAAATGCAGTTTTCAGCTCAGAAAGCTTGTTTCTGACATTCTAACAGCTCAATTAGAGCATTTTAGTAATGATCAGTGTTCTTTGTCAAAACTGACATTCTCATCATCCACTGATGCTTTTTGTCACAAAATGCAGTTTTCAGCTCAGAAAGCTTGTTTCTGATATTTTAACAGCTCAATTAGAGCATTTTAGTAATGAACAGTGTTCTTTGTCAAAACTGACATTCTCATCATCCACTGATGAACTATGTCACAAAATGCAGTTCTCAGCTCAGAAAGCTTGTTTCTGACATTCTAACAGCTCAATTAGAGCATTTTAGTAATGAACAGTGTTCTTTGTCAAAACTGACATTCTCATCATCCACTGATGAACTATGTCACAAAATGCAGTTCTCAGTTCAGAAAGCTTGTTTCTGACATTCTAACAGCTCAATTGGAGCATTTTAGTGATGATCAGTGTTCCTTGTCAAAACTGACATTCTCATCATCCACTGATTCACTTTGTCACAAAATGCAGTTTTCAGCTCAGAAAGCTTGTTTCTGACATTCTAACAGCTCAATTAGAGCATTTTAGTAATGAACAGTGTTCTTTGTCAAAACTGACATTCTCATCATCCACTGATGCTTTTTGTCACAAAATGCAGTTTTCAGCTCAGAAAGCTTGTTTCTGACATTCTAACAGCTCAATTAGAGCATTTTAGTAATGATCAGTGTTCTTTGTCAAAACTGACATTCTCATCATCCACTGATGCTTTTTGTCACAAAATGCAGTTTTCAGCTCAGAAAGCTTGTTTCTGACATTCTAACAGCTCAATTGGAGCATTTCAGTAATGAACAGTGTTCTTTGTCAAAACTGACATTCTCATCATCCACTGATGAACTATGTCACAAAATGCAGTTCTCAGCTCAGAAAGCTTGTTTCTGACATTCTAACAACTCAAATGGAGCATTTTAGTAATGATCAGTGTTCTTTGTCAAAACTGACATTCTCATCATCCACTGATGCTTTTCGTCACAAAATGCAGTTCTCAGCTCAGAAAGCTTGTTTCTGACATTCTAACAGCTCAATTAGAGCATTTTAGTAATGAACAGTGTTCTTTTTCAAAACTGACATTCTCATCATCCACTGATGCACTTTGTCAAATAAACGCTGTTTTCAGCTCAGAAAGCTTGTTTCTGACATTCTAACAGCTCAATTGGAGCATTTTAGTAATGATCAGTGTTCTTTGTCAAAACTGACATTCTCATCATCCACTGATGAACTTTGTCACAAAATGCAGTTCTCAGCTCAGAAAGCTTGTTTCTGACATTCTAACAGCTCAATTAGAGCATTTTAGTAATGAACAGTGTTCTTTGTCAAAACTGACATTCTCATCATCCACTGATGAACTATGTCACAAAATGCAGTTCTCAGCTCAGAAAGCTTGTTTCTGACATTCTAACAGCTCAATTGTAGCATTTTAGTGATGATCAGTGTTCCTTGTCAAAACTGACATTCTCATCATCCACTGATTCACTTTGTCACAAAATGCAGTTTTCAGCTCAGAAAGCTTGTTTCTGACATTCTAACAGCTCAATTAGAGCATTTTAGTAATGAACAGTGTTCTTTGTCAAAACTGACATTCTCATCATCCACTGATGCACTATGTCACAAAATGCAGTTCTCAGCTCAGAAAGCTTGTTTCTGACATTCTAACAGCTCAATTAGAGCATTTTAGCAATGATCAGTGTTCTTTGTCAAAAGTGACATTCTCATCATCCACTGATTCACTTTGTCACAAAATGCAGTTCTCAGCTCAGAAAGCTTGTTTCTGACATTCTAACAGCTCAATTAGAGCATTTTAGTAATGATCAGTGTTCTTTGTCAAAAGTGACATTCTCATCATCCACTGATTCACTTTGTCACAAAATGCAGTTCTCAGCTCAGAAAGCTTGTTTCTGACATTCTAACAGCTCAATTAGAGCATTTTAGTAATGAACAGTGTTCTTTGTCAAAACTGACATTCTCATCATCCACTGATGAACTATGTCACAAAATGCATTTCTCAGCTCAGAAAGCTTGTTTCTGACATTCTAACAGCTCAATTGGAGCATTTCAGTAATGAACAGTGTTCTTTGTCAAAACTGACATTCTCATCATCCACTGATTCACTTTGTCACAAAATGCAGTTTTCAGCTCAGAAAGCTTGTTTCTGACATTCTAACAGCTCAATTAGAGCATTTTAGTAATGATCAGTGTTCTTTGTCAAAACTGACATTCTCATCATCCACTGATGCTTTTTGTCACAAAATGCAGTTTTCAGCTCAGAAAGCTTGTTTCTGACATTCTAACAGCTCAATTAGAGCATTTTAGTAATGAACAGTGTTCTTTGTCAAAACTGACATTCTCATCATCCACTGATGCTTTTTGTCACAAAATGCAGTTTTCAGCTCAGAAAGCTTGTTTCTGATATTTTAACAGCTCAATTAGAGCATTTTAGTAATGAACAGTGTTCTTTGTCAAAACTGACATTCTCATCATCCACTGATGAACTATGTCACAAAATGCAGTTCTCAGCTCAGAAAGCTTGTTTCTGACATTCTAACAGCTCAATTAGAGCATTTTAGTAATGAACAGTGTTCTTTGTCAAAACTGACATTCTCATCATCCACTGATGAACTATGTCACAAAATGCAGTTCTCAGCTCAGAAAGCTTGTTTCTGACATTCTAACAGCTCAATTGGAGCATTTTAGTGATGATCAGTGTTCCTTGTCAAAACTGACATTCTCATCATCCACTGATTCACTTTGTCACAAAATGCAGTTTTCAGCTCAGAAAGCTTGTTTCTGACATTCTAACAGCTCAATTAGAGCATTTTAGTAATGAACAGTGTTCTTTGTCAAAACTGACATTCTCATCCTCCACTGATGCTTTTTGTCACAAAATGCAGTTTTCAGCTCAGAAAGCTTGTTTCTGACATTCTAACAGCTCAATTAGAGCATTTTAGTAATGAACAGTGTTCTTTGTCAAAACTGACATTCTCATCATCCACGGATGCACTTTGTCACAAAATGCAGTTTTCAGCTCAGAAAGCTTGTTTCTGACATTCTAACAGCTCAATTAGAGCATTTTAGTAATGAACAGTGTTCTTTGTCAAAACTGACATTCTCATCATCCACTGATGCTTTTTGTCACAAAATGCAGTTTTCCGCTCAGAAAGCTTGTTTCTGATATTTTAACAGCTCAATTAGAGCATTTTAGTAATGAACAGTGTTCTTTGTCAAAACTGACATTCTCATCATCCACTGATGAATTATGTCACAAAATGCAGTTCTCAGCTCAGAAAGCTTGTTTCTGACATTCTAACAGCTCAATTAGAGCATTTTAGTAATGAACAGTGTTCTTTGTCAAAACTGACATTCTCATCATCCACTGATGAACTATGTCACAAAATGCAGTTCTCAGCTCAGAAAGCTTGTTTCTGACATTCTAACAGCTCAATTGGAGCATTTTAGTGATGATCAGTGTTCCTTGTCAAAACTGACATTCTCATCATCCACTGATTCACTTTGTCACAAAATGCAGTTCTCAGCTCAGAAAGCTTGTTTCTGACATTCTAACAGCTCAATTAGAGCATTTTAGTAATGATCAGTGTTCTTTGTCAAAAGTGACATTCTCATCATCCACTGATTCACTTTGTCACAAAATGCAGTTCTCAGCTCAGAAAGCTTGTTTCTGACATTCTAACAGCTCAATTAGAGCATTTTAGTAATGAACAGTGTTCTTTGTCAAAACTGACATTCTCATCATCCACTGATGAACTATGTCACAAAATGCATTTCTCAGCTCAGAAAGCTTGTTTCTGACATTCTAACAGCTCAATTGGAGCATTTCAGTAATGAACAGTGTTCTTTGTCAAAACTGACATTCTCATCATCCACTGATTCACTTTGTCACAAAATGCAGTTCTCAGCTCAGAAAGCTTGTTTCTGACATTCTAACAGCTCAATTAGAGCATTTTAGTAATGATCAGTGTTCTTTGTCAAAAGTGACATTCTCATCATCCACTGATTCACTTTGTCACAAAATGCAGTTCTCAGCTCAGAAAGCTTGTTTCTGACATTCTAACAGCTCAATTAGAGCATTTTAGTAATGAACAGTGTTCTTTGTCAAAACTGACATTCTCATCATCCACTGATGAACTATGTCACAAAATGCATTTCTCAGCTCAGAAAGCTTGTTTCTGACATTCTAACAGCTCAATTGGAGCATTTCAGTAATGAACAGTGTTCTTTGTCAAAACTGACATTCTCATCATCCACTGATTCACTTTGTCACAAAATGCAGTTTTCAGCTCAGAAAGCTTGTTTCTGACATTCTAACAGCTCAATTAGAGCATTTTAGTAATGATCAGTGTTCTTTGTCAAAACTGACATTCTCATCATCCACTGATGCTTTTTGTCACAAAATGCAGTTTTCAGCTCAGAAAGCTTGTTTCTGACATTCTAACAGCTCAATTAGAGCATTTTAGTAATGAACAGTGTTCTTTGTCAAAACTGACATTCTCATCATCCACTGATGCTTTTTGTCACAAAATGCAGTTTTCAGCTCAGAAAGCTTGTTTCTGATATTTTAACAGCTCAATTAGAGCATTTTAGTAATGAACAGTGTTCTTTGTCAAAACTGACATTCTCATCATCCACTGATGAACTATGTCACAAAATGCAGTTCTCAGCTCAGAAAGCTTGTTTCTGACATTCTAACAGCTCAATTAGAGCATTTTAGTAATGAACAGTGTTCTTTGTCAAAACTGACATTCTCATCATCCACTGATGAACTATGTCACAAAATGCAGTTCTCAGCTCAGAAAGCTTGTTTCTGACATTCTAACAGCTCAATTGGAGCATTTTAGTGATGATCAGTGTTCCTTGTCAAAACTGACATTCTCATCATCCACTGATTCACTTTGTCACAAAATGCAGTTCTCAGCTCAGAAAGCTTGTTTCTGACATTCTAACAGCTCAATTAGAGCATTTTAGTAATGATCAGTGTTCTTTGTCAAAAGTGACATTCTCATCATCCACTGATTCACTTTGTCACAAAATGCAGTTCTCAGCTCAGAAAGCTTGTTTCTGACATTCTAACAGCTCAATTAGAGCATTTTAGTAATGAACAGTGTTCTTTGTCAAAACTGACATTCTCATCATCCACTGATGAACTATGTCACAAAATGCATTTCTCAGCTCAGAAAGCTTGTTTCTGACATTCTAACAGCTCAATTGGAGCATTTCAGTAATGAACAGTGTTCTTTGTCAAAACTGACATTCTCATCATCCACTGATTCACTTTGTCACAAAATGCAGTTTTCAGCTCAGAAAGCTTGTTTCTGACATTCTAACAGCTCAATTAGAGCATTTTAGTAATGATCAGTGTTCTTTGTCAAAACTGACATTCTCATCATCCACTGATGCTTTTTGTCACAAAATGCAGTTTTCAGCTCAGAAAGCTTGTTTCTGACATTCTAACAGCTCAATTAGAGCATTTTAGTAATGAACAGTGTTCTTTGTCAAAACTGACATTCTCATCATCCACTGATGCTTTTTGTCACAAAATGCAGTTTTCCGCTCAGAAAGCTTGTTTCTGATATTTTAACAGCTCAATTAGAGCATTTTAGTAATGAACAGTGTTCTTTGTCAAAACTGACATTCTCATCATCCACTGATGAATTATGTCACAAAATGCAGTTCTCAGCTCAGAAAGCTTGTTTCTGACATTCTAACAGCTCAATTAGAGCATTTTAGTAATGAACAGTGTTCTTTGTCAAAACTGACATTCTCATCATCCACTGATGAACTATGTCACAAAATGCAGTTCTCAGCTCAGAAAGCTTGTTTCTGACATTCTAACAGCTCAATTGGAGCATTTTAGTGATGATCAGTGTTCCTTGTCAAAACTGACATTCTCATCATCCACTGATTCACTTTGTCACAAAATGCAGTTCTCAGCTCAGAAAGCTTGTTTCTGACATTCTAACAGCTCAATTAGAGCATTTTAGTAATGATCAGTGTTCTTTGTCAAAAGTGACATTCTCATCATCCACTGATTCACTTTGTCACAAAATGCAGTTCTCAGCTCAGAAAGCTTGTTTCTGACATTCTAACAGCTCAATTAGAGCATTTTAGTAATGAACAGTGTTCTTTGTCAAAACTGACATTCTCATCATCCACTGATGAACTATGTCACAAAATGCATTTCTCAGCTCAGAAAGCTTGTTTCTGACATTCTAACAGCTCAATTGGAGCATTTCAGTAATGAACAGTGTTCTTTGTCAAAACTGACATTCTCATCATCCACTGATTCACTTTGTCACAAAATGCAGTTTTCAGCTCAGAAAGCTTGTTTCTGACATTCTAACAGCTCAATTAGAGCATTTTAGTAATGATCAGTGTTCTTTGTCAAAACTGACATTCTCATCATCCACTGATGCTTTTTGTCACAAAATGCAGTTTTCAGCTCAGAAAGCTTGTTTCTGACATTCTAACAGCTCAATTAGAGCATTTTAGTAATGAACAGTGTTCTTTGTCAAAACTGACATTCTCATCATCCACTGATGCTTTTTGTCACAAAATGCAGTTTTCAGCTCAGAAAGCTTGTTTCTGATATTTTAACAGCTCAATTAGAGCATTTTAGTAATGAACAGTGTTCTTTGTCAAAACTGACATTCTCATCATCCACTGATGAACTATGTCACAAAATGCAGTTCTCAGCTCAGAAAGCTTGTTTCTGACATTCTAACAGCTCAATTAGAGCATTTTAGTAATGATCAGTGTTCTTTGTCAAAAGTGACATTCTCATCATCCACTGATTCACTTTGTCACAAAATGCAGTTCTCAGCTCAGAAAGCTTGTTTCTGACATTCTAACAGCTCAATTGGAGCATTTCAGTAATGAACAGTGTTCTTTGTCAAAACTGACATTCTCATCATCCACTGATTCACTTTGTCACAAAATGCAGTTTTCAGCTCAGAAAGCTTGTTTCTGACATTCTAACAGCTCAATTAGAGCATTTTAGTAATGATCAGTGTTCTTTGTCAAAACTGACATTCTCATCATCCACTGATGCTTTTTGTCACAAAATGCAGTTTTCAGCTCAGAAAGCTTGTTTCTGACATTCTAACAGCTCAATTAGAGCATTTTAGTAATGAACAGTGTTCTTTGTCAAAACTGACATTCTCATCATCCACTGATGCTTTTTGTCACAAAATGCAGTTTTCAGCTCAGAAAGCTTGTTTCTGATATTTTAACAGCTCAATTAGAGCATTTTAGTAATGAACAGTGTTCTTTGTCAAAACTGACATTCTCATCATCCACTGATGAACTATGTCACAAAATGCAGTTCTCAGCTCAGAAAGCTTGTTTCTGACATTCTAACAGCTCAATTAGAGCATTTTAGTAATGAACAGTGTTCTTTGTCAAAACTGACATTCTCATCATCCACTGATGAACTATGTCACAAAATGCAGTTCTCAGCTCAGAAAGCTTGTTTCTGACATTCTAACAGCTCAATTGGAGCATTTTAGTGATGATCAGTGTTCCTTGTCAAAACTGACATTCTCATCATCCACTGATTCACTTTGTCACAAAATGCAGTTCTCAGCTCAGAAAGCTTGTTTCTGACATTCTAACAGCTCAATTAGAGCATTTTAGTAATGATCAGTGTTCTTTGTCAAAAGTGACATTCTCATCATCCACTGATTCACTTTGTCACAAAATGCAGTTCTCAGCTCAGAAAGCTTGTTTCTGACATTCTAACAGCTCAATTAGAGCATTTTAGTAATGAACAGTGTTCTTTGTCAAAACTGACATTCTCATCATCCACTGATGAACTATGTCACAAAATGCATTTCTCAGCTCAGAAAGCTTGTTTCTGACATTCTAACAGCTCAATTGGAGCATTTCAGTAATGAACAGTGTTCTTTGTCAAAACTGACATTCTCATCATCCACTGATTCACTTTGTCACAAAATGCAGTTTTCAGCTCAGAAAGCTTGTTTCTGACATTCTAACAGCTCAATTAGAGCATTTTAGTAATGATCAGTGTTCTTTGTCAAAACTGACATTCTCATCATCCACTGATGCTTTTTGTCACAAAATGCAGTTTTCAGCTCAGAAAGCTTGTTTCTGACATTCTAACAGCTCAATTAGAGCATTTTAGTAATGAACAGTGTTCTTTGTCAAAACTGACATTCTCATCATCCACTGATGCTTTTTGTCACAAAATGCAGTTTTCAGCTCAGAAAGCTTGTTTCTGATATTTTAACAGCTCAATTAGAGCATTTTAGTAATGAACAGTGTTCTTTGTCAAAACTGACATTCTCATCATCCACTGATGAACTATGTCACAAAATGCAGTTCTCAGCTCAGAAAGCTTGTTTCTGACATTCTAACAGCTCAATTAGAGCATTTTAGTAATGAACAGTGTTCTTTGTCAAAACTGACATTCTCATCATCCACTGATGAACTATGTCACAAAATGCAGTTCTCAGCTCAGAAAGCTTGTTTCTGACATTCTAACAGCTCAATTGGAGCATTTTAGTGATGATCAGTGTTCCTTGTCAAAACTGACATTCTCATCATCCACTGATTCACTTTGTCACAAAATGCAGTTCTCAGCTCAGAAAGCTTGTTTCTGACATTCTAACAGCTCAATTAGAGCATTTTAGTAATGATCAGTGTTCTTTGTCAAAAGTGACATTCTCATCATCCACTGATTCACTTTGTCACAAAATGCAGTTCTCAGCTCAGAAAGCTTGTTTCTGACATTCTAACAGCTCAATTAGAGCATTTTAGTAATGAACAGTGTTCTTTGTCAAAACTGACATTCTCATCATCCACTGATGCTTTTTGTCACAAAATGCAGTTTTCAGCTCAGAAAGCTTGTTTCTGACATTCTAACAGCTCAATTAGAGCATTTTAGTAATGATCAGTGTTCTTTGTCAAAACTGACATTCTCATCATCCACTGATGCTTTTTGTCACAAAATGCAGTTTTCAGCTCAGAAAGCTTGTTTCTGACATTCTAACAGCTCAATTAGAGCATTTTAGTAATGAACAGTGTTCTTTGTCAAAACTGACATTCTCATCATCCACTGATGCTTTTTGTCACAAAATGCAGTTTTCAGCTCAGAAAGCTTGTTTCTGATATTTTAACAGCTCAATTAGAGCATTTTAGTAATGAACAGTGTTCTTTGTCAAAACTGACATTCTCATCATCCACTGATGAACTATGTCACAAAATGCAGTTCTCAGCTCAGAAAGCTTGTTTCTGACATTCTAACAGCTCAATTAGAGCATTTTAGTAATGAACAGTGTTCTTTGTCAAAACTGACATTCTCATCATCCACTGATGAACTATGTCACAAAATGCAGTTCTCAGCTCAGAAAGCTTGTTTCTGACATTCTAACAGCTCAATTGGAGCATTTTAGTGATGATCAGTGTTCCTTGTCAAAACTGACATTCTCATCATCCACTGATTCACTTTGTCACAAAATGCAGTTCTCAGCTCAGAAAGCTTGTTTCTGACATTCTAACAGCTCAATTAGAGCATTTTAGTAATGATCAGTGTTCTTTGTCAAAAGTGACATTCTCATCATCCACTGATTCACTTTGTCACAAAATGCAGTTCTCAGCTCAGAAAGCTTGTTTCTGACATTCTAACAGCTCAATTAGAGCATTTTAGTAATGAACAGTGTTCTTTGTCAAAACTGACATTCTCATCATCCACTGATGAACTATGTCACAAAATGCATTTCTCAGCTCAGAAAGCTTGTTTCTGACATTCTAACAGCTCAATTGGAGCATTTCAGTAATGAACAGTGTTCTTTGTCAAAACTGACATTCTCATCATCCACTGATTCACTTTGTCACAAAATGCAGTTTTCAGCTCAGAAAGCTTGTTTCTGACATTCTAACAGCTCAATTAGAGCATTTTAGTAATGATCAGTGTTCTTTGTCAAAACTGACATTCTCATCATCCACTGATGCTTTTTGTCACAAAATGCAGTTTTCAGCTCAGAAAGCTTGTTTCTGATATTTTAACAGCTCAATTAGAGCATTTTAGTAATGAACAGTGTTCTTTGTCAAAACTGACATTCTCATCATCCACTGATGAACTATGTCACAAAATGCAGTTCTCAGCTCAGAAAGCTTGTTTCTGACATTCTAACAGCTCAATTAGAGCATTTTAGTAATGAACAGTGTTCTTTGTCAAAACTGACATTCTCATCATCCACTGATGAACTATGTCACAAAATGCAGTTCTCAGCTCAGAAAGCTTGTTTCTGACATTCTAACAGCTCAATTGGAGCATTTTAGTGATGATCAGTGTTCCTTGTCAAAACTGACATTCTCATCATCCACTGATTCACTTTGTCACAAAATGCAGTTTTCAGCTCAGAAAGCTTGTTTCTGACATTCTAACAGCTCAATTAGAGCATTTTAGTAATGAACAGTGTTCTTTGTCAAAACTGACATTCTCATCATCCACTGATGCTTTTTGTCACAAAATGCAGTTTTCAGCTCAGAAAGCTTGTTTCTGACATTCTAACAGCTCAATTAGAGCATTTTAGTAATGATCAGTGTTCTTTGTCAAAACTGACATTCTCATCATCCACTGATGCTTTTTGTCACAAAATGCAGTTTTCAGCTCAGAAAGCTTGTTTCTGACATTCTAACAGCTCAATTGGAGCATTTCAGTAATGAACAGTGTTCTTTGTCAAAACTGACATTCTCATCATCCACTGATGAACTATGTCACAAAATGCAGTTCTCAGCTCAGAAAGCTTGTTTCTGACATTCTAACAACTCAAATGGAGCATTTTAGTAATGATCAGTGTTCTTTGTCAAAACTGACATTCTCATCATCCACTGATGCTTTTTGTCACAAAATGCAGTTCTCAGCTCAGAAAGCTTGTTTCTGACATTCTAACAGCTCAATTAGAGCATTTTAGTAATGAACAGTGTTCTTTGTCAAAACTGACATTCTCATCATCCACTGATGCACTTTGTCAAATAAATGCTGTTTTCAGCTCAGAAAGCTTGTTTCTGACATTCTAACAGCTCAATTGGAGCATTTTAGTAATGATCAGTGTTCTTTGTCAAAACTGACATTCTCATCATCCACTGATGAACTATGTCACAAAATGCAGTTCTCAGCTCAGAAAGCTTGTTTCTGACATTCTAACAGCTCAATTGGAGCATTTTAGTAATGATCAGTGTTCTTTGTCAAAACTGACATTCTCATCATCCACTGATGAACTTTGTCACAAAATGCAGTTCTCAGCTCAGAAAGCTTGTTTCTGACATTCTAACAGCTCAATTAGAGCATTTTAGTAATGAACAGTGTTCTTTGTCAAAACTGACATTCTCATCATCCACTGATGAACTATGTCACAAAATGCAGTTCTCAGCTCAGAAAGCTTGTTTCTGACATTCTAACAGCTCAATTGGAGCATTTTAGTAATGAACAGTGTTCTTTGTCAAAACTGACATTCTCATCATCCACTGATGCTTTTTGTCACAAAATGCAGTTTTCAGCTCAGAAAGCTTGTTTCTGATATTTTAACAGCTCAATTAGAGCATTTTAGTAATGAACAGTGTTCTTTGTCAAAACTGACATTCTCATCATCCACTGATGCACTTTGTCACAAAATGCAGTTTTATGCTCAGAAAGCTTGTTTCTGACATTCTAACAGCTCAATTAGAGCATTTTAGTAATGATCAGTGTTCTTTGTCAAAAGTGACATTCTCATCATCCACTGATTCACTTTGTCACAAAATGCAGTTCTCAGCTCAGAAAGCTTGTTTCTGACATTCTAACAGCTCAATTAGAGCATTTTAGTAATGAACAGTGTTCTTTGTCAAAACTGACATTCTCATCATCCACTGATGAACTATGTCACAAAATGCAGTTCTCAGCTCAGAAAGCTTGTTTCTGACATTCTAACAGCTCAATTAGAGCATTTTAGTAATGAACAGTGTTCTTTGTCAAAACTGACATTCTCATCATCCACTGATGAACTATGTCACAAAATGCAGTTCTCAGCTCAGAAAGCTTGTTTCTGACATTCTAACAGCTCAATTGTAGCATTTTAGTGATGATCAGTGTTCCTTGTCAAAACTGACATTCTCATCATCCACTGATTCACTTTGTCACAAAATGCAGTTTTCAGCTCAGAAAGCTTGTTTCTGACATTCTAACAGCTCAATTAGAGCATTTTAGTAATGAACAGTGTTCTTTGTCAAAACTGACATTCTCATCATCCACTGATGCACTATGTCACAAAATGCAGTTCTCAGCTCAGAAAGCTTGTTTCTTACATTCTAACAGCTCAATTAGAGCATTTAAGTAATGATCAGTGTTCTTTGTCAAAAGTGACATTCTCATCATCCACTGATTCACTTTGTCACAAAATGCAGTTCTCAGCTCAGAAAGCTTGTTTCTGACATTCTAACAGCTCAATTAGAGCATTTTAGTAATGAACAGTGTTCTTTGTCAAAACTGACATTCTCATCATCCACTGATGAACTATGTCACAAAATGCATTTCTCAGCTCAGAAAGCTTGTTTCTGACATTCTAACAGCTCAATTGGAGCATTTCAGTAATGAACAGTGTTCTTTGTCAAAACTGACATTCTCATCATCCACTGATGAACTATGTCACAAAATGCAGTTCTCAGCTCAGAAAGCTTGTTTCTGACATTCTAACAACTCAACTGGAGCATTTTAGTAATGATCAGTGTTCTTTGTCAAAACTGACATTCTCATCATCCACTGATGCTTTTTGTCACAAAATGCAGTTTTCAGGTCAGAAAGCTTGTTTCTGACATTCTAACAGCTCAATTAGAGCATTTTAGTAATGAACAGTGTTCTTTGTCAAAACTGACATTCTCATCATCCACGGATGCACTTTGTCACAAAATGCAGTTTTCAGCTCAGAAAGCTTGTTTCTGACATTCTAACAGCTCAATTGGAGCATTTCAGTAATGAACAGTGTTCTTTGTCAAAACTGACATTCTCATCATCCACTGATGAACTATGTCACAAAATGCAGTTCTCAGCTCAGAAAGCTTGTTTCTGACATTCTAAAAACTCAATTGGAGCATTTTAGTAATGATCAGTGTTCTTTGTCAAAACTGACATTCTCATCATCCACTGATGCACTATGTCACAAAATGCAGTTCTCAGCTCAGAAAGCTTGTTTCTGACATTCTAACAGCTCAATTAGAGCATTTTAGCAATGATCAGTGTTCTTTGTCAAAAGTGACATTCTCATCATCCACTGATTCACTTTGTCACAAAATGCAGTTCTCAGCTCAGAAAGCTTGTTTCTGACATTCTAACAGCTCAATTAGAGCATTTTAGTAATGAACAGTGTTCTTTGTCAAAACTGACATTCTCATCATCCACTGATGCTTTTTGTCACAAAATGCAGTTTTCAGCTCAGAAAGCTTGTTTCTGACATTCTAACAGCTCAATTAGAGCATTTTAGTAATGATCAGTGTTCTTTGTCAAAACTGACATTCTCATCATCCACTGATGCTTTTTGTCACAAAATGCAGTTTTCAGCTCAGAAAGCTTGTTTCTGACATTCTAACAGCTCAATTAGAGCATTTTAGTAATGAACAGTGTTCTTTGTCAAAACTGACATTCTCATCATCCACGGATGCTTTTTGTCACAAAATGCAGTTCTCAGCTCATAAAGCTTGTTTCTGACATTCTAACAGCTCAATTAGAGCATTTTAGTAATGAACAGTGTTCTTTGTCAAAACTGACATTCTCATCATCCACTGATGCACTTTGTCAAATAAATGCTGTTTTCAGCTCAGAAAGCTTGTTTCTGACATTCCAACAGCTCAATAGGAGCATTTTAGTAATGATCAGTGTTCTTTGTCAAAACTGACATTCTCATCATCCACTGATGAACTATGTCACAAAATGCAGTTCTCAGCTCAGAAAGCTTGTTTCTGACATTCTAACAGCTCAATTGGAGCATTTTAGTAATGATCAGTGTTCTTTGTCAAAACTGACATTCTCATCATCCACTGATGCACTATGTCACAAAATGCAGTTCTCAGCTCAGAAAGCTTGTTTCTGACATTCTAACAGCTCAATTAGAGCATTTTAGTAATGAACAGTGTTCTTTGTCAAAACTGACATTCTCATCATCCACTGATGAACTATGTCACAAAATGCAGTTCTCAGCTCAGAAAGCTTGTTTCTGACATTCTAACAGCTCAATTGGAGCATTTTAGTAATGATCAGTGTTCTTTGTCAAAACTGACATTCTCATCATCCACTGATGCTTTTTGTCACAAAATGCAGTTCTCAGCTCAGAAAGCTTGTTTCTGACATTCTAACAGCTCAATTAGAGCCTTTTACTAATGAACAGTGTTCTTTGTCAAAACTGACATTCTCATCATCCACTGATGAACTATGTCACAAAATGCAGTTCTCAGCTCAGAAAGCTTGTTTCTGACATTCTAACAGCTCAATTGGAGCATTTTAGTAATGATCAGTGTTCTTTGTCAAAACTGACATTCTCATCATCCACTGATGAACTATGTCACAAAATGCAGTTCTCAGCTCAGAAAGCTTGTTTCTGACATTTTAGTAATGAACAGTGTTCTTTGTCAAAACTGACATTCTCATCATCCACTGATTCACGTTGTCACAAAATGCAGTTTTCAGGTCAGAAAGCTTGTTTCTGACATTCTAACAGCTCAATTAGAGCATTTTAGTAATGAACAGTGTTCTTTGTCAAAACTGACATTCTCATCATCCACGGATGCACTTTGTCACAAAATGCAGTTTTCAGCTCAGAAAGCTTGTTTCTGACATTCTAACAGCTCAATTGGAGCATTTCAGTAATGAACAGTGTTCTTTGTCAAAACTGACATTCTCATCATCCACTGATGAACTATGTCACAAAATGCAGTTCTCAGCTCAGAAAGCTTGTTTCTGACATTCTAAAAACTCAATTGGAGCATTTTAGTAATGATCAGTGTTCTTTGTCAAAGCTGACATTCTCATCATCCACTGATGCTTTTTGTCACAAAATGCAGTTTTCAGCTCAGAAAGCTTGTTTCTGACATTCTAACAGCTCAATTGGAGCATTTCAGTAATGAACAGTGTTCTTTGTCAAAACTGACATTCTCATCATCCACTGATGAACTATGTCACAAAATGCAGTTCTCAGCTCAGAAAGCTTGTTTCTGACATTCTAACAACTCAATTAGAGCATTTCAGTAATGAACAGTGTTCTTTGTCAAAACTGACATTCTCATCATCCACTGATGAACTATGTCACAAAATGCAGTTCTCAGCTCAGAAAGCTTGTTTCTGACATTCTAACAGCTCAATTGGAGCATTTTAGTAATGATCAGTGTTCTTTGTCAAAACTGACATTCTCATCATCCACTGATGCTTTTTGTCACAAAATGCAGTTTTCAGCTCAGAAAGCTTGTTTCTGATATTTTAACAGCTCAATTAGAGCATTTTAGTAATGAACAGTGTTCTTTGTCAAAACTGACATTCTCATCATCCACTGATGCACTTTGTCACAGAATGCAGTTCTCAGCTCAGAAAGCTTGTTTCTGACATTCTAACAGCTCAATTAGAGCATTTTAGTAATGATCAGTGTTCTTTGTCAAAAGTGACATTCTCATCATCCACTGATTCACTTTGTCACAGAATGCAGTTCTCAGCTCAGAAAGCTTGTTTCTGACATTCTAACAGCTCAATTGGAGCATTTTAGTAATGATGAGTGTTCTTTGTCAAAACTGACATTCTCATCATCCACTGATGCTTTTTGTCACAAAATGCAGTTCTCAGCTCAGAAAGCTTGTTTCTGACATTCTAACAGCTCAATTAGAGCATTTTAGTAATGAACAGTGTTCTTTGTCAAAACTGACATTCTCATCATCCACTGATGAACTATGTCACAAAATGCAGTTCTCAGCTCAGAAAGCTTGTTTCTGACATTCTAACAGCTCAATTGGAGCATTTTAGTAATGATCAGTGTTCTTTGTCAAAACTGACATTCTCATCATCCACTGATGAACTATGTCACAAAATGCAGTTCTCAGCTCAGAAAGCTTGTTTCTGACCTTCTAACAGCTCAATTGGAGCATTTTAGTAATGATCAGTGTTCTTTGTCAAAACTGACATTCTCATCATCCACTGATTCACTATGTCACAAAATGCAGTTCTCAGCTCAGAAAGCTTGTTTCTGACATTCTAACAGCTCAATTAGAGCATTTTAGCAATGATCAGTGTTCTTTGTCAAAAGTGACATTCTCATCATCCACTGATTCACTTTGTCACAAAATGCAGTTCTCAGCTCAGAAAGCTTGTTTCTGACATTCTAACGGCTCAATTAGAGCATTTTAGTAATGAACAGTGTTCTTTGTCAAAACTGACATTCTCATCATCCACTGATGAACTATGTCACAAAATGCATTTCTCAGCTCATAAAGCTTGTTTCTGACATTCTATCAGCTCAATTGGAGCATTTCAGTAATGAACAGTGTTCTTTGTCAAAACTGACATTCTCATCATCCACTGATTCACTTTGTCACAAAATGCAGTTTTCAGCTCAGAAAGCTTGTTTCTGACATTCTTACAGCTCAATTAGAGCATTTTAGTAATGAACAGTGTTCTTTGTCAAAACTGACATTCTCATCATCCACTGATGCACTATGTCACAAAATGCAGTTCTCAGCTCAGAAAGCTTGTTTCTGACATTCTAACAGCTCAATTAGAGCATTTTAGTAATGATCAGTGTTCTTTGTCAAAACTGACATTCTCATCATCCACTGATGCTTTTTGTCACAAAATGCAGTTTTCAGCTCAGAAAGCTTGTTTCTGACATTCTAACAGCTCAATTAGAGCATTTTAGTAATTAACAGTGTTCTTTGTCAAAACTGACATTCTCATCATCCACTGATGCTTTTTGTCACAAAATGCAGTTTTCAGCTCAGAAAGCTTGTTTCTGACATTCTAACAGCTCAATTAGAGCATTTTAGTAATGATCAGTGTTCTTTGTCAAAAGTGACATTCTCATCATCCACTGATTCACTTTGTCACAAAATGCAGTTCTCAGCTCAGAAAGCTTGTTTCTGACATTCTAACAGCTCAATTAGAGCATTTTAGTAATGAACAGTGTTCTTTGTCAAAACTGACATTCTCATCATCCACTGATGAACTATGTCACAAAATGCAGTTTTCAGCTCAGAAAGCTTGTTTCTGACATTCTAACAGCTCAATTAGAGCATTTTAGTAATGAACAGTGTTCTTTGTCAAAACTGACATTCTCATCATCCACTGATTCACGTTGTCACAAAATGCAGTTTTCAGCTCAGAAAGCTTGTTTCTGACATTCTAACAGCTCAATTAGAGCATTTTAGTAATGAACAGTGTTCTTTGTCAAAACTGACATTCTCATCATCCACTGATGCTTTTTGTCACAAAATGCAGTTTTCAGCTCAGAAAGCTTGTTTCTGACATTCTAACAGCTCAATTAGAGCATTTTAGTAATGAACAGTGTTCTTTGTCAAAACTGACATTCTCATCATCCACGGATGCTTTTTGTCACAAAATGCAATTTTCAGCTCAGAAAGCTTGTTTCTGACATTCTAACAGCTCAATTAGAGCATTTTAGTAATGAACAGTGTTCTTTGTCAAAACTGACATTCTCATCATCCACGGATGCACTTTGTCACAAAATGCAGTTTTCAGCTCAGAAAGCTTGTTTCTGACATTCTAACAGCTCAATTGGAGCATTTCAGTAATGAACAGTGTTCTTTGTCAAAACTGACATTCTCATCATCCACTGATGAACTATGTCACAAAATGCAGTTCTCAGCTCAGAAAGCTTGTTTCTGACATTCTAACAACTCAATTGGAGCATTTTAGTAATGATCAGTGTTCTTTGTCAAAACTGACATTCTCATCATCCACTGATGCTTTTTGTCACAAAATGCAGTTTTCAGCTCAGAAAGCTTGTTTCTGGCATTCTAACAGCTCAATTAGAGCATTTTAGTAATGAACAGTGTTCTTTGTCAAAACTGACATTCTCATCATCCACGGATGCACTTTGTCACAAAATGCAGTTTTCAGCTCAGAAAGCTTGTTTCTGACATTCTAACAGCTCAATTGGAGCATTTCAGTAATGAACAGTGTTCTTTGTCAAAACTGACATTCTCATCATCCACTGATGAACTATGTCACAAAATGCAGTTCTCAGCTCAGAAAGCTTGTTTCTGACATTCTAACAACTCAATTGGAGCATTTTAGTAATGATCAGTGTTCTTTGTCAAAGCTGACATTCTCATCATCCACTGATGCTTTTTGTCACAAAATGCAGTTTTCAGCTCAGAAAGCTTGTTTCTGACATTCTAACAGCTCAATTGGAGCATTTCAGTAATGAACAGTGTTCTTTGTCAAAACTGACATTCTCATCATCCACTGATGAACTATGTCACAAAATGCAGTTCTCAGCTCAGAAAGCTTGTTTCTGACATTCTAACAACTCAACTGGAGCATTTTAGTAATGATCAGTGTTCTTTGTCAAAACTGACATTCTCATCATCCACTGATGCTTTTTGTCACAAAATGCAGTTTTCAGGTCAGAAAGCTTGTTTCTGACATTCTAACAACTCAATTAGAGCATTTTAGTAATGAACAGTGTTCTTTGTCAAAACTGACATTCTCATCATCCACTGATTCACTTTGTCACAAAATGCAGTTTTCAGCTCAGAAAGCTTGTTTCTGACATTCTAACAGCTCAATTAGAGCATTTTAGTAATGAACAGTGTTCTTTGTCAAAACTGACATTCTCATCATCCACTGATGAACTATGTCACAAAATGCAGTTCTCAGCTCAGAAAGCTTGTTTCTGACATTCTAACAGCTCAATTGGAGCATTTTAGTAATGAACAGTGTTCTTTGTCAAAACTGACATTCTCATCATCCACTGATGCACTTTGTCACAAAATGCAGTTTTATGCTCAGAAAGCTTGTTTCTGACATTCTAACAGCTCAATTAGAGCATTTTAGTAATGATCAGTGTTCTTTGTCAAAAGTGACATTCTCATCATCCACTGATTCACTTTGTCACAAAATGCAGTTCTCAGCTCAGAAAGCTTGTTTCTGACATTCTAACAGCTCAATTAGAGCATTTTAGTAATGAACAGTGTTCTTTGTCAAAACTGACATTCTCATCATCCACTGATTCACTTTGTCACAAAATGCAGTTCTCAGCTCAGAAAGCTTGTTTCTGACATTCTAACAGCTCAATTGGAGCATTTTAGTAATGATCAGTGTTCTTTGTCAAAACTGACATTCTCATCATCCACTGATGCTTTTTGTCACAAAATGCAGTTCTCAGCTCAGAAAGCTTGTTTCTGACATTCTAACAGCTCAATTAGAGCATTTTAGTAATGAACAGTGTTCTTTGTCAAAACTGACATTCTCATCATCCACTGATGAACTATGTCACAAAATGCAGTTCTCAGCTCAGAAAGCTTGTTTCTGACATTCTAACAGCTCAATTGGAGCATTTTAGTAATGATCAGTGTTCTTTGTCAAAACTGACATTCTCATCATCCACTGATGAACTATGTCACAAAATGCAGTTCTCAGCTCAGAAAGCTTGTTTCTGACATTCTAACAGCTCAATTGGAACATTTTAGTAATGATCAGTGTTCTTTGTCAAAACTGACATTCTCATCATCCACTGATTCACTTTGTCACAAAATGCAGTTTTCAGCTCAGAAAGCTTGTTTCTGACATTCTAACAGCTCAATTAGAGCATTTTAGTAATGAACAGTGTTCTTTGTCAAAACTGACATTCTCATCATCCACTGATGAACTATGTCACAAAATGCAGTTCTCAGCTCAGAAAGCTTGTTTCTGACATTCTAACAGCTCAATTGGAGCATTTTAGTAATGAACAGTGTTCTTTGTCAAAACTGACATTCTCATCATCCACTGATGCACTTTGTCACAAAATGCAGTTTTATGCTCAGAAAGCTTGTTTCTGACATTCTAACAGCTCAATTAGAGCATTTTAGTAATGATCAGTGTTCTTTGTCAAAAGTGACATTCTCATCATCCACTGATTCACTTTGTCACAAAATGCAGTTCTCAGCTCAGAAAGCTTGTTTCTGACATTCTAACAGCTCAATTAGAGCATTTTAGTAATGAACAGTGTTCTTTGTCAAAACTGACATTCTCATCATCCACTGATGAACTATGTCACAAAATGCAGTTCTCAGCTCAGAAAGCTTGTTTCTGACATTCTAACAGCTCAATTGGAGCATTTTAGTGATGATCAGTGTTCCTTGTCAAAACTGACATTCTCATCATCCACTGATTCACTTTGTCACAAAATGCAGTTTTCAGCTCAGAAAGCTTGTTTCTGACATTCTAACAGCTCAATTAGAGCATTTTAGTAATGAACAGTGTTCTTTGTCAAAACTGACATTCTCATCCTCCACTGATGCTTTTTGTCACAAAATGCAGTTTTCAGCTCAGAAAGCTTGTTTCTGACATTCTAACAGCTCAATTAGAGCATTTTAGTAATGATCAGTGTTCTTTGTCAAAACTGACATTCTCATCATCCACTGATGCTTTTTGTCACAAAATGCAGTTTTCAGCTCAGAAAGCTTGTTTCTGACATTCTAACAGCTCAATTAGAGCATTTTAGTAATGATCAGTGTTCTTTGTCAAAACTGACATTCTCATCATCCACTGATGCTTTTTGTCACAAAATGCAGTTTTCAGCTCAGAAAGCTTGTTTCTGACATTCTAACAGCTCAATTAGAGCATTTTAGTAATGAACAGTGTTCTTTGTCAAAACTGACATTCTCATCATCCACTGATGCACTTTGTCAAATAAATCCTGTTTTCAGCTCAGAAAGCTTGTTTCTGACATTCTAACAGCTCAATTAGAGCATTTTAGCAATGATCAGTGTTCTTTGTCAAAAGTGACATTCTCATCATCCACTGATTCACTTTGTCACAAAATGCAGTTCTCAGCTCAGAAAGCTTGTTTCTGACATTCTAACAGCTCAATTAGAGCATTTTAGTAATAATCAGTGTTCTTTGTCAAAAGTGACATTCTCATCATCCACTGATTCACTTTGTCACAAAATGCAGTTCTCAGCTCAGAAAGCTTGTTTCTGACATTCTAACAGCTCAATTAGAGCATTTTAGTAATGAACAGTGTTCTTTGTCAAAACTGACATTCTCATCATCCACTGATGAACTATGTCACAAAATGCATTTCTCAGCTCAGAAAGCTTGTTTCTGATATTCTAACAGCTCAATTGGAGCATTTCAGTAATGAACAGTGTTCTTTGTCAAAACTGACATTCTCATCATCCACTGATTCACTTTGTCACAAAATGCAGTTTTCAGCTCAGAAAGCTTGTTTCTGACATTCTAACAGCTCAATTAGAGCATTTTAGTAATGATCAGTGTTCTTTGTCAAAACTGACATTCTCATCATCCACTGATGCTTTTTGTCACAAAATGCAGTTTTCAGCTCAGAAAGCTTGTTTCTGACATTCTAACAGCTCAATTAGAGCATTTTAGTAATGAACAGTGTTCTTTGTCAAAACTGACATTCTCATCATCCACTGATGCTTTTTGTCACAAAATGCAGTTTTCAGCTCAGAAAGCTTGTTTCTGATATTTTAACAGCTCAATTAGAGCATTTTAGTAGTGAACAGTGTTCTTTGTCAAAACTGACATTCTCATCATCCACTGATGAACTATGTCACAAAATGCAGTTCTCAGCTCAGAAAGCTTGTTTCTGACATTCTAACAGCTCAATTAGAGCATTTTAGTAATGAACAGTGTTCTTTGTCAAAACTGACATTCTCATCATCCACTGATGAACTATGTCACAAAATGCAGTTCTCAGCTCAGAAAGCTTGTTTCTGACATTCTAACAGCTCAATTGGAGCATTTTAGTGATGATCAGTGTTCCTTGTCAAAACTGACATTCTCATCATCCACTGATTCACTTTGTCACAAAATGCAGTTCTCAGCTCAGAAAGCTTGTTTCTGACATTCTAACAGCTCAATTAGAGCATTTTAGTAATGATCAGTGTTCTTTGTCAAAAGTGACATTCTCATCATCCACTGATTCACTTTGTCACAAAATGCATTTCTCAGTTCAGAAAGCTTGTTTCTGACATTCTAACAGCTCAATTGGAGCATTTCAGTAATGAACAGTGTTCTTTGTCAAAACTGACATTCTCATCATCCACTGATTCACTTTGTCACAAAATGCAGTTTTCAGCTCAGAAAGCTTGTTTCTGACATTCTAACAGCTCAATTAGAGCATTTTAGTAATGATCAGTGTTCTTTGTCAAAACTGACATTCTCATCATCCACTGATGCTTTTTGTCACAAAATGCAGTTTTCAGCTCAGAAAGCTTGTTTCTGATATTTTAACAGCTCAATTAGAGCATTTTAGTAATGAACAGTGTTCTTTGTCAAAACTGACATTCTCATCATCCACTGATGAACTATGTCACAAAATGCAGTTCTCAGCTCAGAAAGCTTGTTTCTGACATTCTAACAGCTCAATTAGAGCATTTTAGTAATGAACAGTGTTCTTTGTCAAAACTGACATTCTCATCATCCACTGATGAACTATGTCACAAAATGCAGTTCTCAGTTCAGAAAGCTTGTTTCTGACATTCTAACAGCTCAATTGGAGCATTTTAGTGATGATCAGTGTTCCTTGTCAAAACTGACATTCTCATCATCCACTGATTCACTTTGTCACAAAATGCAGTTTTCAGCTCAGAAAGCTTGTTTCTGACATTCTAACAGCTCAATTAGAGCATTTTAGTAATGAACAGTGTTCTTTGTCAAAACTGACATTCTCATCATCCACTGATGCTTTTTGTCACAAAATGCAGTTTTCAGCTCAGAAAGCTTGTTTCTGACATTCTAACAGCTCAATTGGAGCATTTCAGTAATGAACAGTGTTCTTTGTCAAAACTGACATTCTCATCATCCACTGATGAACTATGTCACAAAATGCAGTTCTCAGCTCAGAAAGCTTGTTTCTGACATTCTAACAGCTCAATTAGAGCATTTTAGTAATGAACAGTGTTCTTTGTCAAAACTGACATTCTCATCATCCACTGATGAACTATGTCACAAAATGCAGTTCTCAGTTCAGAAAGCTTGTTTCTGACATTCTAACAGCTCAATTGGAGCATTTTAGTGATGATCAGTGTTCGTTGTCAAAACTGACATTCTCATCATCCACTGATTCACTTTGTCACAAAATGCAGTTTTCAGCTCAGAAAGCTTGTTTCTGACATTCTAACAGCTCAATTAGAGCATTTTAGTAATGAACAGTGTTCTTTGTCAAAACTGACATTCTCATCATCCACTGATGCTTTTTGTCACAAAATGCAGTTTTCAGCTCAGAAAGCTTGTTTCTGACATTCTAACAGCTCAATTGGAGCATTTCAGTAATGAACAGTGTTCTTTGTCAAAACTGACATTCTCATCATCCACTGATGAACTATGTCACAAAATGCAGTTCTCAGCTCAGAAAGCTTGTTTCTGACATTCTAACAACTCAAATGGAGCATTTTAGTAATGATCAGTGTTCTTTGTCAAAACTGACATTCTCATCATCCACTGATGCTTTTCGTCACAAAATGCAGTTCTCAGCTCAGAAAGCTTGTTTCTGACATTCTAACAGCTCAATTAGAGCATTTTAGTAATGAACAGTGTTCTTTTTCAAAACTGACATTCTCATCATCCACTGATGCACTTTGTCAAATAAACGCTGTTTTCAGCTCAGAAAGCTTGTTTCTGACATTCTAACAGCTCAATTGGAGCATTTTAGTAATGATCAGTGTTCTTTGTCAAAACTGACATTCTCATCATCCACTGATGAACTTTGTCACAAAATGCAGTTCTCAGCTCAGAAAGCTTGTTTCTGACATTCTAACAGCTCAATTAGAGCATTTTAGTAATGAACAGTGTTCTTTGTCAAAACTGACATTCTCATCATCCACTGATGAACTAAGTCACAAAATGCAGTTCTCAGCTCAGAAAGCTTGTTTCTGACATTCTAACAGCTCAATTAGAGCATTTTAGTAATGAACAGTGTTCTTTGTCAAAACTGACATTCTCATCATCCACTGATGAACTATGTCACAAAATGCAGTTCTCAGCTCAGAAAGCTTGTTTCTGACATTCTAACAGCTCAATTGTAGCATTTTAGTGATGATCAGTGTTCCTTGTCAAAACTGACATTCTCATCATCCACTGATTCACTTTGTCACAAAATGCAGTTTTCAGCTCAGAAAGCTTGTTTCTGACATTCTAACAGCTCAATTAGAGCATTTTAGTAATGAACAGTGTTCTTTGTCAAAACTGACATTCTCATCATCCACTGATGCACTATGTCACAAAATGCAGTTCTCAGCTCAGAAAGCTTATTTCTGACATTCTAACAGCTCAATTAGAGCATTTTAGCAATGATCAGTGTTCTTTGTCAAAAGTGACATTCTCATCATCCACTGATTCACTTTGTCACAAAATGCAGTTCTCAGCTCAGAAAGCTTGTTTCTGACATTCTAACAGCTCAATTAGAGCATTTTAGTAATGATCAGTGTTCTTTGTCAAAAGTGACATTCTCATCATCCACTGATTCACTTTGTCACAAAATGCAGTTCTCAGCTCAGAAAGCTTGTTTCTGACATTCTAACAGCTCAATTAGAGCATTTTAGTAATGAACAGTGTTCTTTGTCAAAACTGACATTCTCATCATCCACTGATGAACTATGTCACAAAATGCAGTTCTCAGCTCAGAAAGCTTGTTTCTGACATTCTAACAACTCAAATGGAGCATTTTAGTAATGATCAGTGTTCTTTGTCAAAACTGACATTCTCATCATCCACTGATGCTTTTTGTCACAAAATGCAGTTCTCAGCTCAGAAAGCTTGTTTCTGACATTCTAACAGCTCAATTAGAGCATTTTAGTAATGAACAGTGTTCTTTGTCAAAACTGACATTCTCATCATCCACTGATGCACTTTGTCAAATAAATGCTGTTTTCAGCTCAGAAAGCTTGTTTCTGACATTCTAACAGCTCAATTGGAGCATTTTAGTAATGATCAGTGTTCTTTGTCAAAACTGACATTCTCATCATCCACTGATGAACTATGTCACAAAATGCAGTTCTCAGCTCAGAAAGCTTGTTTCTGACATTCTAACAGCTCAATTGGAGCATTTTAGTAATGATCAGTGTTCTTTGTCAAAACTGACATTCTCATCATCCACTAATGAACTTTGTCACAAAATGCAGTTCTCAGCTCAGAAAGCTTGTTTCTGACATTCTAACAGCTCAATTAGAGCATTTTAGTAATGAACAGTGTTCTTTGTCAAAACTGACATTCTCATCATCCACTGATGAACTATGTCACAAAATGCAGTTCTCAGCTCAGAAAGCTTGTTTCTGACATTCTAACAGCTCAATTGGAGCATTTTAGTAATGAACAGTGTTCTTTGTCAAAACTGACATTCTCATCATCCACTGATGCTTTTTGTCACAAAATGCAGTTTTCAGCTCAGAAAGCTTGTTTCTGATATTTTAACAGCTCAATTAGAGCATTTTAGTAATGAACAGTGTTCTTTGTCAAAACTGACATTCTCATCATCCACTGATGCACTTTGTCACAAAATGCAGTTTTATGCTCAGAAAGCTTGTTTCTGACATTCTAACAGCTCAATTAGAGCATTTTAGTAATGATCAGTGTTCTTTGTCAAAAGTGACATTCTCATCATCCACTGATTCACTTTGTCACAAAATGCAGTTCTCAGCTCAGAAAGCTTGTTTCTGACATTCTAACAGCTCAATTAGAGCATTTTAGTAATGAACAGTGTTCTTTGTCAAAACTGACATTCTCATCATCCACTGATGAACTATGTCACAAAATGCAGTTCTCAGCTCAGAAAGCTTGTTTCTGACATTCTAACAGCTCAATTAGAGCATTTTAGTAATGAACAGTGTTCTTTGTCAAAACTGACATTCTCATCATCCACTGATGAACTATGTCACAAAATGCAGTTCTCAGCTCAGAAAGCTTGTTTCTGACATTCTAACAGCTCAATTGTAGCATTTTAGTGATGATCAGTGTTCCTTGTCAAAACTGACATTCTCATCATCCACTGATTCACTTTGTCACAAAATGCAGTTTTCAGCTCAGAAAGCTTGTTTCTGACATTCTAACAGCTCAATTAGAGCATTTTAGTAATGAACAGTGTTCTTTGTCAAAACTGACATTCTCATCATCCACTGATGCACTATGTCACAAAATGCAGTTCTCAGCTCAGAAAGCTTGTTTCTTACATTCTAACAGCTCAATTAGAGCATTTTAGCAATGATCAGTGTTCTTTGTCAAAAGTGACATTCTCATCATCCACTGATTCACTTTGTCACAAAATGCAGTTCTCAGCTCAGAAAGCTTGTTTCTGACATTCTAACAGCTCAATTAGAGCATTTAAGTAATGATCAGTGTTCTTTGTCAAAAGTGACATTCTCATCATCCACTGATTCACTTTGTCACAAAATGCAGTTCTCAGCTCAGAAAGCTTGTTTCTGACATTCTAACAGCTCAATTAGAGCATTTTAGTAATGAACAGTGTTCTTTGTCAAAACTGACATTCTCATCATCCACTGATGAACTATGTCACAAAATGCATTTCTCAGCTCAGAAAGCTTGTTTCTGACATTCTAACAGCTCAATTGGAGCATTTCAGTAATGAACAGTGTTCTTTGTCAAAACTGACATTCTCATCATCCACTGATGAACTATGTCACAAAATGCAGTTCTCAGCTCAGAAAGCTTGTTTCTGACATTCTAACAACTCAACTGGAGCATTTTAGTAATGATCAGTGTTCTTTGTCAAAACTGACATTCTCATCATCCACTGATGCTTTTTGTCACAAAATGCAGTTTTCAGGTCAGAAAGCTTGTTTCTGACATTCTAACAGCTCAATTAGAGCATTTTAGTAATGAACAGTGTTCTTTGTCAAAACTGACATTCTCATCATCCACGGATGCACTTTGTCACAAAATGCAGTTTTCAGCTCAGAAAGCTTGTTTCTGACATTCTAACAGCTCAATTGGAGCATTTCAGTAATGAACAGTGTTCTTTGTCAAAACTGACATTCTCATCATCCACTGATGAACTATGTCACAAAATGCAGTTCTCAGCTCAGAAAGCTTGTTTCTGACATTCTAAAAACTCAATTGGAGCATTTTAGTAATGATCAGTGTTCTTTGTCAAAACTGACATTCTCATCATCCACTGATGCACTATGTCACAAAATGCAGTTCTCAGCTCAGAAAGCTTGTTTCTGACATTCTAACAGCTCAATTAGAGCATTTTAGCAATGATCAGTGTTCTTTGTCAAAAGTGACATTCTCATCATCCACTGATTCACTTTGTCACAAAATGCAGTTCTCAGCTCAGAAAGCTTGTTTCTGACATTCTAACAGCTCAATTAGAGCATTTTAGTAATGAACAGTGTTCTTTGTCAAAACTGACATTCTCATCATCCACTGATGCTTTTTGTCACAAAATGCAGTTTTCAGCTCAGAAAGCTTGTTTCTGACATTCTAACAGCTCAATTAGAGCATTTTAGTAATGATCAGTGTTCTTTGTCAAAACTGACATTCTCATCATCCACTGATGCTTTTTGTCACAAAATGCAGTTTTCAGCTCAGAAAGCTTGTTTCTGACATTCTAACAGCTCAATTAGAGCATTTTAGTAATGAACAGTGTTCTTTGTCAAAACTGACATTCTCATCATCCACGGATGCTTTTTGTCACAAAATGCAGTTCTCAGCTCATAAAGCTTGTTTCTGACATTCTAACAGCTCAATTAGAGCATTTTAGTAATGAACAGTGTTCTTTGTCAAAACTGACATTCTCATCATCCACTGATGCACTTTGTCAAATAAATGCTGTTTTCAGCTCAGAAAGCTTGTTTCTGACATTCCAACAGCTCAATAGGAGCATTTTAGTAATGATCAGTGTTCTTTGTCAAAACTGACATTCTCATCATCCACTGATGAACTATGTCACAAAATGCAGTTCTCAGCTCAGAAAGCTTGTTTCTGACATTCTAACAGCTCAATTGGAGCATTTTAGTAATGATCAGTGTTCTTTGTCAAAACTGACATTCTCATCATCCACTGATGCACTATGTCACAAAATGCAGTTCTCAGCTCAGAAAGCTTGTTTCTGACATTCTAACAGCTCAATTAGAGCATTTTAGTAATGAACAGTGTTCTTTGTCAAAACTGACATTCTCATCATCCACTGATGAACTATGTCACAAAATGCAGTTCTCAGCTCAGAAAGCTTGTTTCTGACATTCTAACAGCTCAATTGGAGCATTTTAGTAATGATCAGTGTTCTTTGTCAAAACTGACATTCTCATCATCCACTGATGCTTTTTGTCACAAAATGCAGTTCTCAGCTCAGAAAGCTTGTTTCTGACATTCTAACAGCTCAATTAGAGCCTTTTACTAATGAACAGTGTTCTTTGTCAAAACTGACATTCTCATCATCCACTGATGAACTATGTCACAAAATGCAGTTCTCAGCTCAGAAAGCTTGTTTCTGACATTCTAACAGCTCAATTGGAGCATTTTAGTAATGATCAGTGTTCTTTGTCAAAACTGACATTCTCATCATCCACTGATGAACTATGTCACAAAATGCAGTTCTCAGCTCAGAAAGCTTGTTTCTGACATTTTAGTAATGAACAGTGTTCTTTGTCAAAACTGACATTCTCATCATCCACTGATTCACGTTGTCACAAAATGCAGTTTTCAGGTCAGAAAGCTTGTTTCTGACATTCTAACAGCTCAATTAGAGCATTTTAGTAATGAACAGTGTTCTTTGTCAAAACTGACATTCTCATCATCCACGGATGCACTTTGTCACAAAATGCAGTTTTCAGCTCAGAAAGCTTGTTTCTGACATTCTAACAGCTCAATTGGAGCATTTCAGTAATGAACAGTGTTCTTTGTCAAAACTGACATTCTCATCATCCACTGATGAACTATGTCACAAAATGCAGTTCTCAGCTCAGAAAGCTTGTTTCTGACATTCTAAAAACTCAATTGGAGCATTTTAGTAATGATCAGTGTTCTTTGTCAAAGCTGACATTCTCATCATCCACTGATGCTTTTTGTCACAAAATGCAGTTTTCAGCTCAGAAAGCTTGTTTCTGACATTCTAACAGCTCAATTGGAGCATTTCAGTAATGAACAGTGTTCTTTGTCAAAACTGACATTCTCATCATCCACTGATGAACTATGTCACAAAATGCAGTTCTCAGCTCAGAAAGCTTGTTTCTGACATTCTAACAACTCAATTAGAGCATTTCAGTAATGAACAGTGTTCTTTGTCAAAACTGACATTCTCATCATCCACTGATGAACTATGTCACAAAATGCAGTTCTCAGCTCAGAAAGCTTGTTTCTGACATTCTAACAGCTCAATTGGAGCATTTTAGTAATGATCAGTGTTCTTTGTCAAAACTGACATTCTCATCATCCACTGATGCTTTTTGTCACAAAATGCAGTTTTCAGCTCAGAAAGCTTGTTTCTGATATTTTAACAGCTCAATTAGAGCATTTTAGTAATGAACAGTGTTCTTTGTCAAAACTGACATTCTCATCATCCACTGATGCACTTTGTCACAGAATGCAGTTTTCAGCTCAGAAAGCTTGTTTCTGACATTCTAACAGCTCAATTAGAGCATTTTAGTAATGATCAGTGTTCTTTGTCAAAAGTGACATTCTCATCATCCACTGATTCACTTTGTCACAGAATGCAGTTCTCAGCTCAGAAAGCTTGTTTCTGACATTCTAACAGCTCAATTGGAGCATTTTAGTAATGATGAGTGTTCTTTGTCAAAACTGACATTCTCATCATCCACTGATGCTTTTTGTCACAAAATGCAGTTCTCAGCTCAGAAAGCTTGTTTCTGACATTCTAACAGCTCAATTAGAGCATTTTAGTAATGAACAGTGTTCTTTGTCAAAACTGACATTCTCATCATCCACTGATTCACTATGTCACAAAATGCAGTTCTCAGCTCAGAAAGCTTGTTTCTGACATTCTAACAGCTCAATTAGAGCATTTTAGCAATGATCAGTGTTCTTTGTCAAAAGTGACATTCTCATCATCCACTGATTCACTTTGTCACAAAATGCAGTTCTCAGCTCAGAAAGCTTGTTTCTGACATTCTAACGGCTCAATTAGAGCATTTTAGTAATGAACAGTGTTCTTTGTCAAAACTGACATTCTCATCATCCACTGATGAACTATGTCACAAAATGCATTTCTCAGCTCATAAAGCTTGTTTCTGACATTCTATCAGCTCAAATTGGAGCATTTCAGTAATGAACAGTGTTCTTTGTCAAAACTGACATTCTCATCATCCACTGATTCACTTTGTCACAAAATGCAGTTTTCAGCTCAGAAAGCTTGTTTCTGACATTCTAACAGCTCAATTAGAGCATTTTAGTAATGAACAGTGTTCTTTGTCAAAACTGACATTCTCATCATCCACTGATGCACTATGTCACAAAATGCAGTTCTCAGCTCAGAAAGCTTGTTTCTGACATTCTAACAGCTCAATTAGAGCATTTTAGTAATGATCAGTGTTCTTTGTCAAAACTGACATTCTCATCATCCACTGATGCTTTTTGTCACAAAATGCAGTTTTCAGCTCAGAAAGCTTGTTTCTGACATTCTAACAGCTCAATTAGAGCATTTTAGTAATTAACAGTGTTCTTTGTCAAAACTGACATTCTCATCATCCACTGATGCTTTTTGTCACAAAATGCAGTTTTCAGCTCAGAAAGCTTGTTTCTGACATTCTAACAGCTCAATTAGAGCATTTTAGTAATGATCAGTGTTCTTTGTCAAAAGTGACATTCTCATCATCCACTGATTCACTTTGTCACAAAATGCAGTTCTCAGCTCAGAAAGCTTGTTTCTGACATTCTAACAGCTCAATTAGAGCATTTTAGTAATGAACAGTGTTCTTTGTCAAAACTGACATTCTCATCATCCACTGATGAACTATGTCACAAAATGCAGTTTTCAGCTCAGAAAGCTTGTTTCTGACATTCTAACAGCTCAATTAGAGCATTTTAGTAATGAACAGTGTTCTTTGTCAAAACTGACATTCTCATCATCCACTGATTCACGTTGTCACAAAATGCAGTTTTCAGCTCAGAAAGCTTGTTTCTGACATTCTAACAGCTCAATTAGAGCATTTTAGTAATGAACAGTGTTCTTTGTCAAAACTGACATTCTCATCATCCACTGATGCTTTTTGTCACAAAATGCAGTTTTCAGCTCAGAAAGCTTGTTTCTGACATTCTAACAGCTCAATTAGAGCATTTTAGTAATGAACAGTGTTCTTTGTCAAAACTGACATTCTCATCATCCACGGATGCTTTTTGTCACAAAATGCAATTTTCAGCTCAGAAAGCTTGTTTCTGACATTCTAACAGCTCAATTAGAGCATTTTAGTAATGAACAGTGTTCTTTGTCAAAACTGACATTCTCATCATCCACGGATGCACTTTGTCACAAAATGCAGTTTTCAGCTCAGAAAGCTTGTTTCTGACATTCTAACAGCTCAATTGGAGCATTTCAGTAATGAACAGTGTTCTTTGTCAAAACTGACATTCTCATCATCCACTGATGAACTATGTCACAAAATGCAGTTCTCAGCTCAGAAAGCTTGTTTCTGACATTCTAACAACTCAATTGGAGCATTTTAGTAATGATCAGTGTTCTTTGTCAAAACTGACATTCTCATCATCCACTGATGCTTTTTGTCACAAAATGCAGTTTTCAGCTCAGAAAGCTTGTTTCTGGCATTCTAACAGCTCAATTAGAGCATTTTAGTAATGAACAGTGTTCTTTGTCAAAACTGACATTCTCATCATCCACGGATGCACTTTGTCACAAAATGCAGTTTTCAGCTCAGAAAGCTTGTTTCTGACATTCTAACAGCTCAATTGGAGCATTTCAGTAATGAACAGTGTTCTTTGTCAAAACTGACATTCTCATCATCCACTGATGAACTATGTCACAAAATGCAGTTCTCAGCTCAGAAAGCTTGTTTCTGACATTCTAACAACTCAATTGGAGCATTTTAGTAATGATCAGTGTTCTTTGTCAAAGCTGACATTCTCATCATCCACTGATGCTTTTTGTCACAAAATGCAGTTTTCAGCTCAGAAAGCTTGTTTCTGACATTCTAACAGCTCAATTGGAGCATTTCAGTAATGAACAGTGTTCTTTGTCAAAACTGACATTCTCATCATCCACTGATGAACTATGTCACAAAATGCAGTTCTCAGCTCAGAAAGCTTGTTTCTGACATTCTAACAACTCAACTGGAGCATTTTAGTAATGATCAGTGTTCTTTGTCAAAACTGACATTCTCATCATCCACTGATGCTTTTTGTCACAAAATGCAGTTTTCAGGTCAGAAAGCTTGTTTCTGACATTCTAACAACTCAATTAGAGCATTTTAGTAATGAACAGTGTTCTTTGTCAAAACTGACATTCTCATCATCCACTGATTCACTTTGTCACAAAATGCAGTTTTCAGCTCAGAAAGCTTGTTTCTGACATTCTAACAGCTCAATTAGAGCATTTTAGTAATGAACAGTGTTCTTTGTCAAAACTGACATTCTCATCATCCACTGATGAACTATGTCACAAAATGCAGTTCTCAGCTCAGAAAGCTTGTTTCTGACATTCTAACAGCTCAATTAGAGCATTTTAGTAATGATCAGTGTTCTTTGTCAAAAGTGACATTCTCATCATCCACTGATTCACTTTGTCACAAAATGCAGTTCTCAGCTCAGAAAGCTTGTTTCTGACATTCTAACAGCTCAATTAGAGCATTTTAGTAATGAACAGTGTTCTTTGTCAAAACTGACATTCTCATCATCCACTGATTCACTTTGTCACAAAATGCAGTTCTCAGCTCAGAAAGCTTGTTTCTGACATTCTAACAGCTCAATTGGAGCATTTTAGTAATGATCAGTGTTCTTTGTCAAAACTGACATTCTCATCATCCACTGATGCTTTTTGTCACAAAATGCAGTTCTCAGCTCAGAAAGCTTGTTTCTGACATTCTAACAGCTCAATTAGAGCATTTTAGTAATGAACAGTGTTCTTTGTCAAAACTGACATTCTCATCATCCACTGATGAACTATGTCACAAAATGCAGTTCTCAGCTCAGAAAGCTTGTTTCTGACATTCTAACAGCTCAATTGGAGCATTTTAGTAATGATCAGTGTTCTTTGTCAAAACTGACATTCTCATCATCCACTGATGAACTATGTCACAAAATGCAGTTCTCAGCTCAGAAAGCTTGTTTCTGACATTCTAACAGCTCAATTGGAACATTTTAGTAATGATCAGTGTTCTTTGTCAAAACTGACATTCTCATCATCCACTGATTCACTTTGTCACAAAATGCAGTTTTCAGCTCAGAAAGCTTGTTTCTGACATTCTAACAGCTCAATTAGAGCATTTTAGTAATGAACAGTGTTCTTTGTCAAAACTGACATTCTCATCATCCACTGATGAACTATGTCACAAAATGCAGTTCTCAGCTCAGAAAGCTTGTTTCTGACATTCTAACAGCTCAATTGGAGCATTTTAGTAATGAACAGTGTTCTTTGTCAAAACTGACATTCTCATCATCCACTGATGCACTTTGTCACAAAATGCAGTTTTATGCTCAGAAAGCTTGTTTCTGACATTCTAACAGCTCAATTAGAGCATTTTAGTAATGATCAGTGTTCTTTGTCAAAAGTGACATTCTCATCATCCACTGATTCACTTTGTCACAAAATGCAGTTCTCAGCTCAGAAAGCTTGTTTCTGACATTCTAACAGCTCAATTAGAGCATTTTAGTAATGAACAGTGTTCTTTGTCAAAACTGACATTCTCATCATCCACTGATGAACTATGTCACAAAATGCAGTTCTCAGCTCAGAAAGCTTGTTTCTGACATTCTAACAGCTCAATTGGAGCATTTTAGTGATGATCAGTGTTCCTTGTCAAAACTGACATTCTCATCATCCACTGATTCACTTTGTCACAAAATGCAGTTTTCAGCTCAGAAAGCTTGTTTCTGACATTCTAACAGCTCAATTAGAGCATTTTAGTAATGAACAGTGTTCTTTGTCAAAACTGACATTCTCATCCTCCACTGATGCTTTTTGTCACAAAATGCAGTTTTCAGCTCAGAAAGCTTGTTTCTGACATTCTAACAGCTCAATTAGAGCATTTTAGTAATGATCAGTGTTCTTTGTCAAAACTGACATTCTCATCATCCACTGATGCTTTTTGTCACAAAATGCAGTTTTCAGCTCAGAAAGCTTGTTTCTGACATTCTAACAGCTCAATTAGAGCATTTTAGTAATGATCAGTGTTCTTTGTCAAAACTGACATTCTCATCATCCACTGATGCTTTTTGTCACAAAATGCAGTTTTCAGCTCAGAAAGCTTGTTTCTGACATTCTAACAGCTCAATTAGAGCATTTTAGTAATGAACAGTGTTCTTTGTCAAAACTGACATTCTCATCATCCACTGATGCACTTTGTCAAATAAATCCTGTTTTCAGCTCAGAAAGCTTGTTTCTGACATTCTAACAGCTCAATTAGAGCATTTTAGCAATGATCAGTGTTCTTTGTCAAAAGTGACATTCTCATCATCCACTGATTCACTTTGTCACAAAATGCAGTTCTCAGCTCAGAAAGCTTGTTTCTGACATTCTAACAGCTCAATTAGAGCATTTTAGTAATAATCAGTGTTCTTTGTCAAAAGTGACATTCTCATCATCCACTGATTCACTTTGTCACAAAATGCAGTTCTCAGCTCAGAAAGCTTGTTTCTGACATTCTAACAGCTCAATTAGAGCATTTTAGTAATGAACAGTGTTCTTTGTCAAAACTGACATTCTCATCATCCACTGATGAACTATGTCACAAAATGCATTTCTCAGCTCAGAAAGCTTGTTTTTGACATTCTAACAGCTCAATTGGAGCATTTCAGTAATGAACAGTGTTCTTTGTCAAAACTGACATTCTCATCATCCACTGATTCACTTTGTCACAAAATGCAGTTTTCAGCTCAGAAAGCTTGTTTCTGACATTCTAACAGCTCAATTAGAGCATTTTAGTAATGATCAGTGTTCTTTGTCAAAACTGACATTCTCATCATCCACTGATGCTTTTTGTCACAAAATGCAGTTTTCAGCTCAGAAAGCTTGTTTCTGACATTCTAACAGCTCAATTAGAGCATTTTAGTAATGAACAGTGTTCTTTGTCAAAACTGACATTCTCATCATCCACTGATGCTTTTTGTCACAAAATGCAGTTTTCAGCTCAGAAAGCTTGTTTCTGATATTTTAACAGCTCAATTAGAGCATTTTAGTAGTGAACAGTGTTCTTTGTCAAAACTGACATTCTCATCATCCACTGATGAACTATGTCACAAAATGCAGTTCTCAGCTCAGAAAGCTTGTTTCTGACATTCTAACAGCTCAATTAGAGCATTTTAGTAATGAACAGTGTTCTTTGTCAAAACTGACATTCTCATCATCCACTGATGAACTATGTCACAAAATGCAGTTCTCAGCTCAGAAAGCTTGTTTCTGACATTCTAACAGCTCAATTGGAGCATTTTAGTGATGATCAGTGTTCCTTGTCAAAACTGACATTCTCATCATCCACTGATTCACTTTGTCACAAAATGCAGTTCTCAGCTCAGAAAGCTTGTTTCTGACATTCTAACAGCTCAATTAGAGCATTTTAGTAATGATCAGTGTTCTTTGTCAAAAGTGACATTCTCATCATCCACTGATTCACTTTGTCACAAAATGCAGTTCTCAGCTCAGAAAGCTTGTTTCTGACATTCTAACAGCTCAATTAGAGCATTTTAGTAATGAACAGTGTTCTTTGTCAAAACTGACATTCTCATCATCCACTGATGAACTATGTCACAAAATGCATTTCTCAGTTCAGAAAGCTTGTTTCTGACATTCTAACAGCTCAATTGGAGCATTTCAGTAATGAACAGTGTTCTTTGTCAAAACTGACATTCTCATCATCCACTGATTCACTTTGTCACAAAATGCAGTTTTCAGCTCAGAATGCTTGTTTCTGACATTCTAACAGCTCAATTAGAGCATTTTAGTAATGATCAGTGTTCTTTGTCAAAACTGACATTCTCATCATCCACTGATGCTTTTTGTCACAAAATGCAGTTTTCAGCTCAGAAAGCTTGTTTCTGATATTTTAACAGCTCAATTAGAGCATTTTAGTAATGAACAGTGTTCTTTGTCAAAACTGACATTCTCATCATCCACTGATGAACTATGTCACAAAATGCAGTTCTCAGCTCAGAAAGCTTGTTTCTGACATTCTAACAGCTCAATTAGAGCATTTTAGTAATGAACAGTGTTCTTTGTCAAAACTGACATTCTCATCATCCACTGATGAACTATGTCACAAAATGCAGTTCTCAGTTCAGAAAGCTTGTTTCTGACATTCTAACAGCTCAATTGGAGCATTTTAGTGATGATCAGTGTTCCTTGTCAAAACTGACATTCTCATCATCCACTGATTCACTTTGTCACAAAATGCAGTTTTCAGCTCAGAAAGCTTGTTTCTGACATTCTAACAGCTCAATTAGAGCATTTTAGTAATGAACAGTGTTCTTTGTCAAAACTGACATTCTCATCATCCACTGATGCTTTTTGTCACAAAATGCAGTTTTCAGCTCAGAAAGCTTGTTTCTGACATTCTAACAGCTCAATTAGAGCATTTTAGTAATGATCAGTGTTCTTTGTCAAAACTGACATTCTCATCATCCACTGATGCTTTTTGTCACAAAATGCAGTTTTCAGCTCAGAAAGCTTGTTTCTGACATTCTAACAGCTCAATTGGAGCATTTCAGTAATGAACAGTGTTCTTTGTCAAAACTGACATTCTCATCATCCACTGATGAACTATGTCACAAAATGCAGTTCTCAGCTCAGAAAGCTTGTTTCTGACATTCTAACAACTCAAATGGAGCATTTTAGTAATGATCAGTGTTCTTTGTCAAAACTGACATTCTCATCATCCACTGATGCTTTTCGTCACAAAATGCAGTTCTCAGCTCAGAAAGCTTGTTTCTGACATTCTAACAGCTCAATTAGAGCATTTTAGTAATGAACAGTGTTCTTTTTCAAAACTGACATTCTCATCATCCACTGATGCACTTTGTCAAATAAACGCTGTTTTCAGCTCAGAAAGCTTGTTTCTGACATTCTAACAGCTCAATTGGAGCATTTTAGTAATGATCAGTGTTCTTTGTCAAAACTGACATTCTCATCATCCACTGATGAACTTTGTCACAAAATGCAGTTCTCAGCTCAGAAAGCTTGTTTCTGACATTCTAACAGCTCAATTAGAGCATTTTAGTAATGAACAGTGTTCTTTGTCAAAACTGACATTCTCATCATCCACTGATGAACTATGTCACAAAATGCAGTTCTCAGCTCAGAAAGCTTGTTTCTGACATTCTAACAGCTCAATTAGAGCATTTTAGTAATGAACAGTGTTCTTTGTCAAAACTGACATTCTCATCATCCACTGATGAACTATGTCACAAAATGCAGTTCTCAGCTCAGAAAGCTTGTTTCTGACATTCTAACAGCTCAATTGTAGCATTTTAGTGATGATCAGTGTTCCTTGTCAAAACTGACATTCTCATCATCCACTGATTCACTTTGTCACAAAATGCAGTTTTCAGCTCAGAAAGCTTGTTTCTGACATTCTAACAGCTCAATTAGAGCATTTTAGTAATGAACAGTGTTCTTTGTCAAAACTGACATTCTCATCATCCACTGATGCACTATGTCACAAAATGCAGTTCTCAGCTCAGAAAGCTTGTTTCTGACATTCTAACAGCTCAATTAGAGCATTTTAGCAATGATCAGTGTTCTTTGTCAAAAGTGACATTCTCATCATCCACTGATTCACTTTGTCACAAAATGCAGTTCTCAGCTCAGAAAGCTTGTTTCTGACATTCTAACAGCTCAATTAGAGCATTTTAGTAATGATCAGTGTTCTTTGTCAAAAGTGACATTCTCATCATCCACTGATTCACTTTGTCACAAAATGCAGTTCTCAGCTCAGAAAGCTTGTTTCTGACATTCTAACAGCTCAATTAGAGCATTTTAGTAATGAACAGTGTTCTTTGTCAAAACTGACATTCTCATCATCCACTGATGAACTATGTCACAAAATGCATTTCTCAGCTCAGAAAGCTTGTTTCTGACATTCTAACAGCTCAATTGGAGCATTTCAGTAATGAACAGTGTTCTTTGTCAAAACTGACATTCTCATCATCCACTGATTCACTTTGTCACAAAATGCAGTTTTCAGCTCAGAAAGCTTGTTTCTGACATTCTAACAGCTCAATTAGAGCATTTTAGTAATGATCAGTGTTCTTTGTCAAAACTGACATTCTCATCATCCACTGATGCTTTTTGTCACAAAATGCAGTTTTCAGCTCAGAAAGCTTGTTTCTGACATTCTAACAGCTCAATTAGAGCATTTTAGTAATGAACAGTGTTCTTTGTCAAAACTGACATTCTCATCATCCACTGATGCTTTTTGTCACAAAATGCAGTTTTCAGCTCAGAAAGCTTGTTTCTGATATTTTAACAGCTCAATTAGAGCATTTTAGTAATGAACAGTGTTCTTTGTCAAAACTGACATTCTCATCATCCACTGATGAACTATGTCACAAAATGCAGTTCTCAGCTCAGAAAGCTTGTTTCTGACATTCTAACAGCTCAATTAGAGCATTTTAGTAATGAACAGTGTTCTTTGTCAAAACTGACATTCTCATCATCCACTGATGAACTATGTCACAAAATGCAGTTCTCAGCTCAGAAAGCTTGTTTCTGACATTCTAACAGCTCAATTGGAGCATTTTAGTGATGATCAGTGTTCCTTGTCAAAACTGACATTCTCATCATCCACTGATTCACTTTGTCACAAAATGCAGTTTTCAGCTCAGAAAGCTTGTTTCTGACATTCTAACAGCTCAATTAGAGCATTTTAGTAATGAACAGTGTTCTTTGTCAAAACTGACATTCTCATCCTCCACTGATGCTTTTTGTCACAAAATGCAGTTTTCAGCTCAGAAAGCTTGTTTCTGACATTCTAACAGCTCAATTAGAGCATTTTAGTAATGATCAGTGTTCTTTGTCAAAACTGACATTCTCATCATCCACTGATGCTTTTTGTCACAAAATGCAGTTTTCAGCTCAGAAAGCTTGTTTCTGACATTCTAACAGCTCAATTAGAGCATTTTAGTAATGAACAGTGTTCTTTGTCAAAACTGACATTCTCATCATCCACGGATGCTTTTTGTCACAAAATGCAGTTCTCAGCTCATAAAGCTTGTTTCTGACATTCTAACAGCTCAATTAGAGCATTTTAGTAATGAACAGTGTTCTTTGTCAAAACTGACATTCTCATCATCCACTGATGCACTTTGTCAAATAAATGCTGTTTTCAGCTCAGAAAGCTTGTTTCTGACATTCTAACAGCTCAATAGGAGCATTTTAGTAATGATCAGTGTTCTTTGTCAAAACTGACATTCTCATCATCCACTGATGAACTATGTCACAAAATGCAGTTCTCAGCTCAGAAAGCTTGTTTCTGACATTCTAACAGCTCAATTGGAGCATTTTAGTAATGATCAGTGTTCTTTGTCAAAACTGACATTCTCATCATCCACTGATGCACTATGTCACAAAATGCAGTTCTCAGCTCAGAAAGCTTGTTTCTGACATTCTAACAGCTCAATTAGAGCATTTTAGTAATGATCAGTGTTCTTTGTCAAAAGTGACATTCTCATCATCCACTGATTCACTTTGTCACAAAATGCAGTTCTCAGCTCAGAAAGCTTGTTTCTGACATTCTAACAGCTCAATTAGAGCATTTTAGTAATGAACAGTGTTCTTTGTCAAAACTGACATTCTCATCATCCACTGATGAACTATGTCACAAAATGCATTTCTCAGCTCAGAAAGCTTGTTTCTGACATTCTAACAGCTCAATTGGAGCATTTCAGTAATGAACAGTGTTCTTTGTCAAAACTGACATTCTCATCATCCACTGATTCACTTTGTCACAAAATGCAGTTTTCAGCTCAGAAAGCTTGTTTCTGACATTCTAACAGCTCAATTAGAGCATTTTAGTAATGATCAGTGTTCTTTGTCAAAACTGACATTCTCATCATCCACTGATGCTTTTTGTCACAAAATGCAGTTTTCAGCTCATAAAGCTTGTTTCTGATATTTTAACAGCTCAATTAGAGCATTTTAGTAATGAACAGTGTTCTTTGTCAAAACTGACATTCTCATCATCCACTGATGCACTTTGTCACAAAATGCAGTTTTATGCTCAGAAAGCTTGTTTCTGACATTCTAACAGCTCAATTAGAGCATTTTAGTAATGATCAGTGTTCTTTGTCAAAAGTGACATTCTCATCATCCACTGATTCACTTTGTCACAGAATGCAGTTCTCAGCTCAGAAAGCTTGTTACTGACATTCTAACAGCTCAATTAGAGCATTTTAGTAATGAACAGTGTTCTTTGTCAAAACTGACATTCTCATCATCCACTGATTCACTTTGTCACAAAATGCAGTTCTCAGCTCAGAAAGCTTGTTTCTGACATTCTAACAGCTCAATTGGAGCATTTTAGTAATGATGAGTGTTCTTTGTCAAAACTGACATTCTCATCATCCACTGATGCTTTTTGTCACAAAATGCAGTTCTCAGCTCAGAAAGCTTGTTTCTGACATTCTAACAGCTCAATTAGAGCATTTTAGTAATGAACAGTGTTCTTTGTCAAAACTGACATTCTCATCATCCACTGATGAACTATGTCACAAAATGCAGTTCTCAGCTCAGAAAGCTTGTTTCTGACATTCTAACAGCTCAATTGGAGCATTTTAGTAATGATCAGTGTTCTTTGTCAAAACTGACATTCTCATCATCCACTGATGAACTATGTCACAAAATGCAGTTCTCAGCTCAGAAAGCTTGTTTCTGACCTTCTAACAGCTCAATTGGAGCATTTTAGTAATGATCAGTGTTCTTTGTCAAAACTGACATTCTCATCATCCACTGATTCACTATGTCACAAAATGCAGTTCTCAGCTCAGAAAGCTTGTTTCTGACATTCTAACAGCTCAATTAGAGCATTTTAGCAATGATCAGTGTTCTTTGTCAAAAGTGACATTCTCATCATCCACTGATTCACTTTGTCACAAAATGCAGTTCTCAGCTCAGAAAGCTTGTTTCTGACATTCTAACGGCTCAATTAGAGCATTTTAGTAATGAACAGTGTTCTTTGTCAAAACTGACATTCTCATCATCCACTGATGAACTATGTCACAAAATGCATTTCTCAGCTCATAAAGCTTGTTTCTGACATTCTATCAGCTCAATTGGAGCATTTCAGTAATGAACAGTGTTCTTTGTCAAAACTGACATTCTCATCATCCACTGATTCACTTTGTCACAAAATGCAGTTTTCAGCTCAGAAAGCTTGTTTCTGACATTCTAACAGCTCAATTAGAGCATTTTAGTAATGAACAGTGTTCTTTGTCAAAACTGACATTCTCATCATCCACTGATGCACTATGTCACAAAATGCAGTTCTCAGCTCAGAAAGCTTGTTTCTGACATTCTAACAGCTCAATTAGAGCATTTTAGTAATGATCAGTGTTCTTTGTCAAAACTGACATTCTCATCATCCACTGATGCTTTTTGTCACAAAATGCAGTTTTCAGCTCAGAAAGCTTGTTTCTGACATTCTAACAGCTCAATTAGAGCATTTTAGTAATTAACAGTGTTCTTTGTCAAAACTGACATTCTCATCATCCACTGATGCTTTTTGTCACAAAATGCAGTTTTCAGCTCAGAAAGCTTGTTTCTGACATTCTAACAGCTCAATTAGAGCATTTTAGTAATGATCAGTGTTCTTTGTCAAAAGTGACATTCTCATCATCCACTGATTCACTTTGTCACAAAATGCAGTTCTCAGCTCAGAAAGCTTGTTTCTGACATTCTAACAGCTCAATTAGAGCATTTTAGTAATGAACAGTGTTCTTTGTCAAAACTGACATTCTCATCATCCACTGATGAACTATGTCACAAAATGCAGTTTTCAGCTCAGAAAGCTTGTTTCTGACATTCTAACAGCTCAATTAGAGCATTTTAGTAATGAACAGTGTTCTTTGTCAAAACTGACATTCTCATCATCCACTGATTCACGTTGTCACAAAATGCAGTTTTCAGCTCAGAAAGCTTGTTTCTGACATTCTAACAGCTCAATTAGAGCATTTTAGTAATGAACAGTGTTCTTTGTCAAAACTGACATTCTCATCATCCACTGATGCTTTTTGTCACAAAATGCAGTTTTCAGCTCAGAAAGCTTGTTTCTGACATTCTAACAGCTCAATTAGAGCATTTTAGTAATGAACAGTGTTCTTTGTCAAAACTGACATTCTCATCATCCACGGATGCTTTTTGTCACAAAATGCAATTTTCAGCTCAGAAAGCTTGTTTCTGACATTCTAACAGCTCAATTAGAGCATTTTAGTAATGAACAGTGTTCTTTGTCAAAACTGACATTCTCATCATCCACGGATGCTTTTTGTCACAAAATGCAGTTTTCAGCTCAGAAAGCTTGTTTCTGACATTCTAACAGCTCAATTGGAGCATTTCAGTAATGAACAGTGTTCTTTGTCAAAACTGACATTCTCATCATCCACTGATGAACTATGTCACAAAATGCAGTTCTCAGCTCAGAAAGCTTGTTTCTGACATTCTAACAACTCAATTGGAGCATTTTAGTAATGATCAGTGTTCTTTGTCAAAACTGACATTCTCATCATCCACTGATGCTTTTTGTCACAAAATGCAGTTTTCAGCTCAGAAAGCTTGTTTCTGACATTCTAACAGCTCAATTGGAGCATTTCAGTAATGAACAGTGTTCTTTGTCAAAACTGACATTCTCATCATCCACTGATGAACTATGTCACAAAATGCAGTTCTCAGCTCAGAAAGCTTGTTTCTGACATTCTAACAACTCAATTGGAGCATTTTAGTAATGATCAGTGTTCTTTGTCAAAACTGACATTCTCATCATCCACTGATGCTTTTTGTCACAAAATGCAGTTTTCAGCTCAGAAAGCTTGTTTCTGGCATTCTAACAGCTCAATTAGAGCATTTTAGTAAGGAACAGTGTTCTTTGTCAAAACTGACATTCTCATCATCCACGGATGCACTTTGTCACAAAATGCAGTTTTCAGCTCAGAAAGCTTGTTTCTGACATTCTAACAGCTCAATTGGAGCATTTCAGTAATGAACAGTGTTCTTTGTCAAAACTGACATTCTCATCATCCACTGATGAACTATGTCACAAAATGCAGTTCTCAGCTCAGAAAGCTTGTTTCTGACATTCTAACAACTCAATTGGAGCATTTTAGTAATGATCAGTGTTCTTTGTCAAAGCTGACATTCTCATCATCCACTGATGCTTTTTGTCACAAAATGCAGTTTTCAGCTCAGAAAGCTTGTTTCTGACATTCTAACAGCTCAATTGGAGCATTTCAGTAATGAACAGTGTTCTTTGTCAAAACTGACATTCTCATCATCCACTGATGAACTATGTCACAAAATGCAGTTCTCAGCTCAGAAAGCTTGTTTCTGACATTCTAACAACTCAATTAGAGCATTTTAGTAATGAACAGTGTTCTTTGTCAAAACTGACATTCTCATCATCCACTGATTCACTTTGTCACAAAATGCAGTTTTCAGCTCAGAAAGCTTGTTTCTGACATTCTAACAGCTCAATTAGAGCATTTTAGTAATGAACAGTGTTCTTTGTCAAAACTGACATTCTCATCATCCACTGATGAACTATGTCACAAAATGCAGTTCTCAGCTCAGAAAGCTTGTTTCTGACATTCTAACAGCTCAATTGGAGCATTTTAGTAATGAACAGTGTTCTTTGTCAAAACTGACATTCTCATCATCCACTGATTCACTTTGTCACAAAATGCAGTTTTCAGCTCAGAAAGCTTGTTTCTGACATTCTAACAGCTCAATTAGAGCATTTTAGTAATGATCAGTGTTCTTTGTCAAAACTGACATTCTCATCATCCACTGATGCTTTTTGTCACAAAATGCAGTTTTCAGCTCAGAAAGCTTGTTTCTGATATTTTAACAGCTCAATTAGAGCATTTTAGTAATGAACAGTGTTCTTTGTCAAAACTGACATTCTCATCATCCACTGATGAACTATGTCACAAAATGCAGTTCTCAGCTCAGAAAGCTTGTTTCTGACATTCTAACAGCTCAATTAGAGCATTTTAGTAATGAACAGTGTTCTTTGTCAAAACTGACATTCTCATCATCCACTGATGAACTATGTCACAAAATGCAGTTCTCAGTTCAGAAAGCTTGTTTCTGACATTCTAACAGCTCAATTGGAGCATTTTAGTGATGATCAGTGTTCCTTGTCAAAACTGACATTCTCATCATCCACTGATTCACTTTGTCACAAAATGCAGTTTTCAGCTCAGAAAGCTTGTTTCTGACATTCTAACAGCTCAATTAGAGCATTTTAGTAATGAACAGTGTTCTTTGTCAAAACTGACATTCTCATCATCCACTGATGCTTTTTGTCACAAAATGCAGTTTTCAGCTCAGAAAGCTTGTTTCTGACATTCTAACAGCTCAATTAGAGCATTTTAGTAATGATCAGTGTTCTTTGTCAAAACTGACATTCTCATCATCCACTCATGCTTTTTGTCACAAAATGCAGTTTTCAGCTCAGAAAGCTTGTTTCTGACATTCTAACAGCTCAATTGGAGCATTTCAGTAATGAACAGTGTTCTTTGTCAAAACTGACATTCTCATCATCCACTGATGAAATATGTCACAAAATGCAGTTCTCAGCTCAGAAAGCTTGTTTCTGACATTCTAACAACTCAAATGGAGCATTTTAGTAATGATCAGTGTTCTTTGTCAAAACTGACATTCTCATCATCCACTGATGCTTTTCGTCACAAAATGCAGTTCTCAGCTCAGAAAGCTTGTTTCTGACATTCTAACAGCTCAATTAGAGCATTTTAGTAATGAACAGTGTTCTTTTTCAAAACTGACATTCTCATCATCCACTGATGCACTTTGTCAAATAAACGCTGTTTTCAGCTCAGAAAGCTTGTTTCTGACATTCTAACAGCTCAATTGGAGCATTTTAGTAATGATCAGTGTTCTTTGTCAAAACTGACATTCTCATCATCCACTGATGAATTTTGTCACAAAATGCAGTTCTCAGCTCAGAAAGCTTGTTTCTGACATTCTAACAGCTCAATTAGAGCATTTTAGTAATGAACAGTGTTCTTTGTCAAAACTGACATTCTCATCATCCACTGATGAACTATGTCACAAAATGCAGTTCTCAGCTCAGAAAGCTTGTTTCTGACATTCTAACAGCTCAATTAGAGCATTTTAGTAATGAACAGTGTTCTTTGTCAAAACTGACATTCTCATCATCCACTGATGAACTATGTCACAAAATGCAGTTCTCAGCTCAGAAAGCTTGTTTCTGACATTCTAACAGCTCAATTGTAGCATTTTAGTGATGATCAGTGTTCCTTGTCAAAACTGACATTCTCATCATCCACTGATTCACTTTGTCACAAAATGCAGTTTTCAGCTCAGAAAGCTTGTTTCTGACATTCTAACAGCTCAATTAGAGCATTTTAGTAATGAACAGTGTTCTTTGTCAAAACTGACATTCTCATCATCCACTGATGCACTATGTCACAAAATGCAGTTCTCAGCTCAGAAAGCTTGTTTCTGACATTCTAACAGCTCAATTAGAGCATTTTAGCAATGATCAGTGTTCTTTGTCAAAAGTGACATTCTCATCATCCACTGATTCACTTTGTCACAAAATGCAGTTCTCAGCTCAGAAAGCTTGTTTCTGACATTCTAACAGCTCAATTAGAGCATTTTAGTAATGATCAGTGTTCTTTGTCAAAACTGACATTCTCATCATCCACTGATGCACTATGTCACAAAATGCAGTTCTCAGCTCAGAAAGCTTGTTTCTGACATTCTAACAGCTCAATTAGAGCATTTTAGTAATGATCAGTGTTCTTTGTCAAAAGTGACATTCTCATCATCCACTGATTCACTTTGTCAAATAAATGCTGTTTTCAGCTCAGAAAGCTTGTTTCTGACATTCTAACAGCTCAATAGGAGCATTTTAGTAATGATCAGTGTTCTTTGTCAAAACTGACATTCTCATCATCCACTGATGAACTATGTCACAAAATGCAGTTCTCAGCTCAGAAAGCTTGTTTCTGACATTCTAACAGCTCAATTGGAGCATTTTAGTAATGATCAGTGTTCTTTGTCAAAACTGACATTCTCATCATCCACTGATTCACTTTGTCACAAAATGCAGTTCTCAGCTCAGAAAGCTTGTTTCTGACATTCTAACAGCTCAATTAGAGCATTTTAGTAATGATCAGTGTTCTTTGTCAAAACTGACATTCTCATCATCCACTGATTCACTTTGTCACAAAATGCAGTTCTCAGCTCAGAAAGCTTGTTTCTGACATTCTAACAGCTCAATTGGAGCATTTTAGTAATGATCAGTGTTCTTTGTCAAAACTGACATTCTCATCATCCACTGATGCTTTTTGTCACAAAATGCAGTTCTCAGCTCAGAAAGCTTGTTTCTGACATTCTAACAGCTCAATTAGAGCATTTTAGTAATGAACAGTGTTCTTTGTCAAAACTGACATTCTCATCATCCACTGATGAACTATGTCACAAAATGCAGTTCTCAGCTCAGAAAGCTTGTTTCTGACATTCTAACAGCTCAATTGGAGCATTTTAGTAATGATCAGTGTTCTTTGTCAAAACTGACATTCTCATCATCCACTGATGAACTATGTCACAAAATGCAGTTCTCAGCTCAGAAAGCTTGTTTCTGACATTCTAACAGCTCAATTGGAACATTTTAGTAATGATCAGTGTTCTTTGTCAAAACTGACATTCTCATCATCCACTGATTCACTTTGTCACAAAATGCAGTTTTCAGCTCAGAAAGCTTGTTTCTGACATTCTAACAGCTCAATTAGAGCATTTTAGTAATGAACAGTGTTCTTTGTCAAAACTGACATTCTCATCATCCACTGATGAACTATGTCACAAAATGCAGTTCTCAGCTCAGAAAGCTTGTTTCTGACATTCTAACAGCTCAATTGGAGCATTTTAGTAATGAACAGTGTTCTTTGTCAAAACTGACATTCTCATCATCCACTGATGCACTTTGTCACAAAATGCAGTTTTATGCTCAGAAAGCTTGTTTCTGACATTCTAACAGCTCAATTAGAGCATTTTAGTAATGATCAGTGTTCTTTGTCAAAAGTGACATTCTCATCATCCACTGATTCACTTTGTCACAAAATGCAGTTCTCAGCTCAGAAAGCTTGTTTCTGACATTCTAACAGCTCAATTAGAGCATTTTAGTAATGAACAGTGTTCTTTGTCAAAACTGACATTCTCATCATCCACTGATGAACTATGTCACAAAATGCAGTTCTCAGCTCAGAAAGCTTGTTTCTGACATTCTAACAGCTCAATTGGAGCATTTTAGTGATGATCAGTGTTCCTTGTCAAAACTGACATTCTCATCATCCACTGATTCACTTTGTCACAAAATGCAGTTTTCAGCTCAGAAAGCTTGTTTCTGACATTCTAACAGCTCAATTAGAGCATTTTAGTAATGAACAGTGTTCTTTGTCAAAACTGACATTCTCATCCTCCACTGATGCTTTTTGTCACAAAATGCAGTTTTCAGCTCAGAAAGCTTGTTTCTGACATTCTAACAGCTCAATTAGAGCATTTTAGTAATGATCAGTGTTCTTTGTCAAAACTGACATTCTCATCATCCACTGATGCTTTTTGTCACAAAATGCAGTTTTCAGCTCAGAAAGCTTGTTTCTGACATTCTAACAGCTCAATTAGAGCATTTTAGTAATGATCAGTGTTCTTTGTCAAAACTGACATTCTCATCATCCACTGATGCTTTTTGTCACAAAATGCAGTTTTCAGCTCAGAAAGCTTGTTTCTGACATTCTAACAGCTCAATTAGAGCATTTTAGTAATGAACAGTGTTCTTTGTCAAAACTGACATTCTCATCATCCACTGATGCACTTTGTCAAATAAATCCTGTTTTCAGCTCAGAAAGCTTGTTTCTGACATTCTAACAGCTCAATTAGAGCATTTTAGCAATGATCAGTGTTCTTTGTCAAAAGTGACATTCTCATCATCCACTGATTCACTTTGTCACAAAATGCAGTTCTCAGCTCAGAAAGCTTGTTTCTGACATTCTAACAGCTCAATTAGAGCATTTTAGTAATAATCAGTGTTCTTTGTCAAAAGTGACATTCTCATCATCCACTGATTCACTTTGTCACAAAATGCAGTTCTCAGCTCAGAAAGCTTGTTTCTGACATTCTAACAGCTCAATTAGAGCATTTTAGTAATGAACAGTGTTCTTTGTCAAAACTGACATTCTCATCATCCACTGATGAACTATGTCACAAAATGCATTTCTCAGCTCAGAAAGCTTGTTTCTGACATTCTAACAGCTCAATTGGAGCATTTCAGTAATGAACAGTGTTCTTTGTCAAAACTGACATTCTCATCATCCACTGATTCACTTTGTCACAAAATGCAGTTTTCAGCTCAGAAAGCTTGTTTCTGACATTCTAACAGCTCAATTAGAGCATTTTAGTAATGATCAGTGTTCTTTGTCAAAACTGACATTCTCATCATCCACTGATGCTTTTTGTCACAAAATGCAGTTTTCAGCTCAGAAAGCTTGTTTCTGACATTCTAACAGCTCAATTAGAGCATTTTAGTAATGAACAGTGTTCTTTGTCAAAACTGACATTCTCATCATCCACTGATGCTTTTTGTCACAAAATGCAGTTTTCAGCTCAGAAAGCTTGTTTCTGATATTTTAACAGCTCAATTAGAGCATTTTAGTAATGAACAGTGTTCTTTGTCAAAACTGACATTCTCATCATCCACTGATGAACTATGTCACAAAATGCAGTTCTCAGCTCAGAAAGCTTGTTTCTGACATTCTAACAGCTCAATTAGAGCATTTTAGTAATGAACAGTGTTCTTTGTCAAAACTGACATTCTCATCATCCACTGATGAACTATGTCACAAAATGCAGTTCTCAGCTCAGAAAGCTTGTTTCTGACATTCTAACAGCTCAATTGGAGCATTTTAGTGATGATCAGTGTTCCTTGTCAAAACTGACATTCTCATCATCCACTGATTCACTTTGTCACAAAATGCAGTTCTCAGCTCAGAAAGCTTGTTTCTGACATTCTAACAGCTCAATTAGAGCATTTTAGTAATGATCAGTGTTCTTTGTCAAAAGTGACATTCTCATCATCCACTGATTCACTTTGTCACAAAATGCAGTTCTCAGCTCAGAAAGCTTGTTTCTGACATTCTAACAGCTCAATTAGAGCATTTTAGTAATGAACAGTGTTCTTTGTCAAAACTGACATTCTCATCATCCACTGATGAACTATGTCACAAAATGCATTTCTCAGTTCAGAAAGCTTGTTTCTGACATTCTAACAGCTCAATTGGAGCATTTCAGTAATGAACAGTGTTCTTTGTCAAAACTGACATTCTCATCATCCACTGATTCACTTTGTCACAAAATGCAGTTTTCAGCTCAGAAAGCTTGTTTCTGACATTCTAACAGCTCAATTAGAGCATTTTAGTAATGATCAGTGTTCTTTGTCAAAACTGACATTCTCATCATCCACTGATGCTTTTTGTCACAAAATGCAGTTTTCAGCTCAGAAAGCTTGTTTCTGATATTTTAACAGCTCAATTAGAGCATTTTAGTAATGAACAGTGTTCTTTGTCAAAACTGACATTCTCATCATCCACTGATGAACTATGTCACAAAATGCAGTTCTCAGCTCAGAAAGCTTGTTTCTGACATTCTAACAGCTCAATTAGAGCATTTTAGTAATGAACAGTGTTCTTTGTCAAAACTGACATTCTCATCATCCACTGATGAACTATGTCACAAAATGCAGTTCTCAGTTCAGAAAGCTTGTTTCTGACATTCTAACAGCTCAATTGGAGCATTTTAGTGATGATCAGTGTTCCTTGTCAAAACTGACATTCTCATCATCCACTGATTCACTTTGTCACAAAATGCAGTTTTCAGCTCAGAAAGCTTGTTTCTGACATTCTAACAGCTCAATTAGAGCATTTTAGTAATGAACAGTGTTCTTTGTCAAAACTGACATTCTCATCATCCACTGATGCTTTTTGTCACAAAATGCAGTTTTCAGCTCAGAAAGCTTGTTTCTGACATTCTAACAGCTCAATTAGAGCATTTTAGTAATGATCAGTGTTCTTTGTCAAAACTGACATTCTCATCATCCACTCATGCTTTTTGTCACAAAATGCAGTTTTCAGCTCAGAAAGCTTGTTTCTGACATTCTAACAGCTCAATTGGAGCATTTCAGTAATGAACAGTGTTCTTTGTCAAAACTGACATTCTCATCATCCACTGATGAAATATGTCACAAAATGCAGTTCTCAGCTCAGAAAGCTTGTTTCTGACATTCTAACAACTCAAATGGAGCATTTTAGTAATGATCAGTGTTCTTTGTCAAAACTGACATTCTCATCATCCACTGATGCTTTTCGTCACAAAATGCAGTTCTCAGCTCAGAAAGCTTGTTTCTGACATTCTAACAGCTCAATTAGAGCATTTTAGTAATGAACAGTGTTCTTTTTCAAAACTGACATTCTCATCATCCACTGATGCACTTTGTCAAATAAACGCTGTTTTCAGCTCAGAAAGCTTGTTTCTGACATTCTAACAGCTCAATTGGAGCATTTTAGTAATGATCAGTGTTCTTTGTCAAAACTGACATTCTCATTATCCACTGATGAACTTTGTCACAAAATGCAGTTCTCAGCTCAGAAAGCTTGTTTCTGACATTCTAACAGCTCAATTAGAGCATTTTAGTAATGAACAGTGTTCTTTGTCAAAACTGACATTCTCATCATCCACTGATGAACTATGTCACAAAATGCAGTTCTCAGCTCAGAAAGCTTGTTTCTGACATTCTAACAGCTCAATTAGAGCATTTTAGTAATGAACAGTGTTCTTTGTCAAAACTGACATTCTCATCATCCACTGATGAACTATGTCACAAAATGCAGTTCTCAGCTCAGAAAGCTTGTTTCTGACATTCTAACAGCTCAATTGTAGCATTTTAGTGATGATCAGTGTTCCTTGTCAAAACTGACATTCTCATCATCCACTGATTCACTTTGTCACAAAATGCAGTTTTCAGCTCAGAAAGCTTGTTTCTGACATTCTAACAGCTCAATTAGAGCATTTTAGTAATGAACAGTGTTCTTTGTCAAAACTGACATTCTCATCATCCACTGATGCACTATGTCACAAAATGCAGTTCTCAGCTCAGAAAGCTTGTTTCTGACATTCTAACAGCTCAATTAGAGCATTTTAGCAATGATCAGTGTTCTTTGTCAAAAGTGACATTCTCATCATCCACTGATTCACTTTGTCACAAAATGCAGTTCTCAGCTCAGAAAGCTTGTTTCTGACATTCTAACAGCTCAATTAGAGCATTTTAGTAATGATCAGTGTTCTTTGTCAAAACTGACATTCTCATCATCCACTGATGCACTATGTCACAAAATGCAGTTCTCAGCTCAGAAAGCTTGTTTCTGACATTCTAACAGCTCAATTAGAGCATTTTAGTAATGATCAGTGTTCTTTGTCAAAAGTGACATTCTCATCATCCACTGATTCACTTTGTCAAATAAATGCTGTTTTCAGCTCAGAAAGCTTGTTTCTGACATTCTAACAGCTCAATAGGAGCATTTTAGTAATGATCAGTGTTCTTTGTCAAAACTGACATTCTCATCATCCACTGATGAACTATGTCACAAAATGCAGTTCTCAGCTCAGAAAGCTTGTTTCTGACATTCTAACAGCTCAATTGGAGCATTTTAGTAATGATCAGTGTTCTTTGTCAAAACTGACATTCTCATCATCCACTGATGCACTATGTCACAAAATGCAGTTCTCAGCTCAGAAAGCTTGTTTCTGACATTCTAACAGCTCAATTAGAGCATTTTAGTAATGATCAGTGTTCTTTGTCAAAAGTGACATTCTCATCATCCACTGATTCACTTTGTCACAAAATGCAGTTCTCAGCTCAGAAAGCTTGTTTCTGACATTCTAACAGCTCAATTAGAGCATTTTAGTAATGAACAGTGTTCTTTGTCAAAACTGACATTCTCATCATCCACTGATGAACTATGTCACAAAATGCATTTCTCAGCTCATAAAGCTTGTTTCTGACATTCTAACAGCTCAATTGGAGCATTTCAGTAATGAACAGTGTTCTTTGTCAAAACTGACATTCTCATCATCCACTGATTCACTTTGTCACAAAATGCAGTTTTCAGCTCAGAAAGCTTGTTTCTGACATTCTAACAGCTCAATTAGAGCATTTTAGTAATGAACAGTGTTCTTTGTCAAAACTGACATTCTCATCATCCACTGATGCACTATGTCACAAAATGCAGTTCTCAGCTCAGAAAGCTTGTTTCTGACATTCTAACAGCTCAATTAGAGCATTTTAGTAATGATCAGTGTTCTTTGTCAAAACTGACATTCTCATCATCCACTGATGCTTTTTGTCACAAAATGCAGTTTTCAGCTCAGAAAGCTTGTTTCTGACATTCTAACAGCTCAATTAGAGCATTTTAGTAATTAACAGTGTTCTTTGTCAAAACTGACATTCTCATCATCCACTGATGCTTTTTGTCACAAAATGCAGTTTTCAGCTCAGAAAGCTTGTTTCTGACATTCTAACAGCTCAATTAGAGCATTTTAGTAATGATCAGTGTTCTTTGTCAAAAGTGACATTCTCATCATCCACTGATTCACTTTGTCACAAAATGCAGTTCTCAGCTCAGAAAGCTTGTTTCTGACATTCTAACAGCTCAATTAGAGCATTTTAGTAATGAACAGTGTTCTTTGTCAAAACTGACATTCTCATCATCCACTGATGAACTATGTCACAAAATGCAGTTTTCAGCTCAGAAAGCTTGTTTCTGACATTCTAACAGCTCAATTAGAGCATTTTAGTAATGAACAGTGTTCTTTGTCAAAACTGACATTCTCATCATCCACTGATTCACGTTGTCACAAAATGCAGTTTTCAGCTCAGAAAGCTTGTTTCTGACATTCTAACAGCTCAATTAGAGCATTTTAGTAATGAACAGTGTTCTTTGTCAAAACTGACATTCTCATCATCCACTGATGCTTTTTGTCACAAAATGCAGTTTTCAGCTCAGAAAGCTTGTTTCTGACATTCTAACAGCTCAATTAGAGCATTTTAGTAATGAACAGTGTTCTTTGTCAAAACTGACATTCTCATCATCCACGGATGCTTTTTGTCACAAAATGCAATTTTCAGCTCAGAAAGCTTGTTTCTGACATTCTAACAGCTCAATTAGAGCATTTTAGTAATGAACAGTGTTCTTTGTCAAAACTGACATTCTCATCATCCACGGATGCTTTTTGTCACAAAATGCAGTTTTCAGCTCAGAAAGCTTGTTTCTGACATTCTAACAGCTCAATTGGAGCATTTCAGTAATGAACAGTGTTCTTTGTCAAAACTGACATTCTCATCATCCACTGATGAACTATGTCACAAAATGCAGTTCTCAGCTCAGAAAGCTTGTTTCTGACATTCTAACAACTCAATTGGAGCATTTTAGTAATGATCAGTGTTCTTTGTCAAAACTGACATTCTCATCATCCACTGATGCTTTTTGTCACAAAATGCAGTTTTCAGCTCAGAAAGCTTGTTTCTGACATTCTAACAGCTCAATTGGAGCATTTCAGTAATGAACAGTGTTCTTTGTCAAAACTGACATTCTCATCATCCACTGATGAACTATGTCACAAAATGCAGTTCTCAGCTCAGAAAGCTTGTTTCTGACATTCTAACAACTCAATTGGAGCATTTTAGTAATGATCAGTGTTCTTTGTCAAAACTGACATTCTCATCATCCACTGATGCTTTTTGTCACAAAATGCAGTTTTCAGCTCAGAAAGCTTGTTTCTGGCATTCTAACAGCTCAATTAGAGCATTTTAGTAAGGAACAGTGTTCTTTGTCAAAACTGACATTCTCATCATCCACGGATGCACTTTGTCACAAAATGCAGTTTTCAGCTCAGAAAGCTTGTTTCTGACATTCTAACAGCTCAATTGGAGCATTTCAGTAATGAACAGTGTTCTTTGTCAAAACTGACATTCTCATCATCCACTGATGAACTATGTCACAAAATGCAGTTCTCAGCTCAGAAAGCTTGTTTCTGACATTCTAACAACTCAATTGGAGCATTTTAGTAATGATCAGTGTTCTTTGTCAAAGCTGACATTCTCATCATCCACTGATGCTTTTTGTCACAAAATGCAGTTTTCAGCTCAGAAAGCTTGTTTCTGACATTCTAACAGCTCAATTGGAGCATTTCAGTAATGAACAGTGTTCTTTGTCAAAACTGACATTCTCATCATCCACTGATGAACTATGTCACAAAATGCAGTTCTCAGCTCAGAAAGCTTGTTTCTGACATTCTAACAACTCAATTAGAGCATTTTAGTAATGAACAGTGTTCTTTGTCAAAACTGACATTCTCATCATCCACTGATTCACTTTGTCACAAAATGCAGTTTTCAGCTCAGAAAGCTTGTTTCTGACATTCTAACAGCTCAATTAGAGCATTTTAGTAATGAACAGTGTTCTTTGTCAAAACTGACATTCTCATCATCCACTGATGAACTATGTCACAAAATGCAGTTCTCAGCTCAGAAAGCTTGTTTCTGACATTCTAACAGCTCAATTGGAGCATTTTAGTAATGAACAGTGTTCTTTGTCAAAACTGACATTCTCATCATCCACTGATTCACTTTGTCACAAAATGCAGTTTTCAGCTCAGAAAGCTTGTTTCTGACATTCTAACAGCTCAATTAGAGCATTTTAGTAATGATCAGTGTTCTTTGTCAAAACTGACATTCTCATCATCCACTGATGCTTTTTGTCACAAAATGCAGTTTTCAGCTCAGAAAGCTTGTTTCTGATATTTTAACAGCTCAATTAGAGCATTTTAGTAATGAACAGTGTTCTTTGTCAAAACTGACATTCTCATCATCCACTGATGAACTATGTCACAAAATGCAGTTCTCAGCTCAGAAAGCTTGTTTCTGACATTCTAACAGCTCAATTAGAGCATTTTAGTAATGAACAGTGTTCTTTGTCAAAACTGACATTCTCATCATCCACTGATGAACTATGTCACAAAATGCAGTTCTCAGTTCAGAAAGCTTGTTTCTGACATTCTAACAGCTCAATTGGAGCATTTTAGTGATGATCAGTGTTCCTTGTCAAAACTGACATTCTCATCATCCACTGATTCACTTTGTCACAAAATGCAGTTTTCAGCTCAGAAAGCTTGTTTCTGACATTCTAACAGCTCAATTAGAGCATTTTAGTAATGAACAGTGTTCTTTGTCAAAACTGACATTCTCATCATCCACTGATGCTTTTTGTCACAAAATGCAGTTTTCAGCTCAGAAAGCTTGTTTCTGACATTCTAACAGCTCAATTAGAGCATTTTAGTAATGATCAGTGTTCTTTGTCAAAACTGACATTCTCATCATCCACTCATGCTTTTTGTCACAAAATGCAGTTTTCAGCTCAGAAAGCTTGTTTCTGACATTCTAACAGCTCAATTGGAGCATTTCAGTAATGAACAGTGTTCTTTGTCAAAACTGACATTCTCATCATCCACTGATGAAATATGTCACAAAATGCAGTTCTCAGCTCAGAAAGCTTGTTTCTGACATTCTAACAACTCAAATGGAGCATTTTAGTAATGATCAGTGTTCTTTGTCAAAACTGACATTCTCATCATCCACTGATGCTTTTCGTCACAAAATGCAGTTCTCAGCTCAGAAAGCTTGTTTCTGACATTCTAACAGCTCAATTAGAGCATTTTAGTAATGAACAGTGTTCTTTTTCAAAACTGACATTCTCATCATCCACTGATGCACTTTGTCAAATAAACGCTGTTTTCAGCTCAGAAAGCTTGTTTCTGACATTCTAACAGCTCAATTGGAGCATTTTAGTAATGATCAGTGTTCTTTGTCAAAACTGACATTCTCATCATCCACTGATGAACTTTGTCACAAAATGCAGTTCTCAGCTCAGAAAGCTTGTTTCTGACATTCTAACAGCTCAATTAGAGCATTTTAGTAATGAACAGTGTTCTTTGTCAAAACTGACATTCTCATCATCCACTGATGAACTATGTCACAAAATGCAGTTCTCAGCTCAGAAAGCTTGTTTCTGACATTCTAACAGCTCAATTAGAGCATTTTAGTAATGAACAGTGTTCTTTGTCAAAACTGACATTCTCATCATCCACTGATGAACTATGTCACAAAATGCAGTTCTCAGCTCAGAAAGCTTGTTTCTGACATTCTAACAGCTCAATTGTAGCATTTTAGTGATGATCAGTGTTCCTTGTCAAAACTGACATTCTCATCATCCACTGATTCACTTTGTCACAAAATGCAGTTTTCAGCTCAGAAAGCTTGTTTCTGACATTCTAACAGCTCAATTAGAGCATTTTAGTAATGAACAGTGTTCTTTGTCAAAACTGACATTCTCATCATCCACTGATGCACTATGTCACAAAATGCAGTTCTCAGCTCAGAAAGCTTGTTTCTGACATTCTAACAGCTCAATTAGAGCATTTTAGCAATGATCAGTGTTCTTTGTCAAAAGTGACATTCTCATCATCCACTGATTCACTTTGTCACAAAATGCAGTTCTCAGCTCAGAAAGCTTGTTTCTGACATTCTAACAGCTCAATTAGAGCATTTTAGTAATGATCAGTGTTCTTTGTCAAAACTGACATTCTCATCATCCACTGATGCACTATGTCACAAAATGCAGTTCTCAGCTCAGAAAGCTTGTTTCTGACATTCTAACAGCTCAATTAGAGCATTTTAGTAATGATCAGTGTTCTTTGTCAAAAGTGACATTCTCATCATCCACTGATTCACTTTGTCAAATAAATGCTGTTTTCAGCTCAGAAAGCTTGTTTCTGACATTCTAACAGCTCAATAGGAGCATTTTAGTAATGATCAGTGTTCTTTGTCAAAACTGACATTCTCATCATCCACTGATGAACTATGTCACAAAATGCAGTTCTCAGCTCAGAAAGCTTGTTTCTGACATTCTAACAGCTCAATTGGAGCATTTTAGTAATGATCAGTGTTCTTTGTCAAAACTGACATTCTCATCATCCACTGATTCACTTTGTCACAAAATGCAGTTCTCAGCTCAGAAAGCTTGTTTCTGACATTCTAACAGCTCAATTAGAGCATTTTAGTAATGATCAGTGTTCTTTGTCAAAACTGACATTCTCATCATCCACTGATTCACTTTGTCACAAAATGCAGTTCTCAGCTCAGAAAGCTTGTTTCTGACATTCTAACAGCTCAATTGGAGCATTTTAGTAATGATCAGTGTTCTTTGTCAAAACTGACATTCTCATCATCCACTGATGCTTTTTGTCACAAAATGCAGTTCTCAGCTCAGAAAGCTTGTTTCTGACATTCTAACAGCTCAATTAGAGCATTTTAGTAATGAACAGTGTTCTTTGTCAAAACTGACATTCTCATCATCCACTGATGAACTATGTCACAAAATGCAGTTCTCAGCTCAGAAAGCTTGTTTCTGACATTCTAACAGCTCAATTGGAGCATTTTAGTAATGATCAGTGTTCTTTGTCAAAACTGACATTCTCATCATCCACTGATGAACTATGTCACAAAATGCAGTTCTCAGCTCAGAAAGCTTGTTTCTGACATTCTAACAGCTCAATTGGAACATTTTAGTAATGATCAGTGTTCTTTGTCAAAACTGACATTCTCATCATCCACTGATTCACTTTGTCACAAAATGCAGTTTTCAGCTCAGAAAGCTTGTTTCTGACATTCTAACAGCTCAATTAGAGCATTTTAGTAATGAACAGTGTTCTTTGTCAAAACTGACATTCTCATCATCCACTGATGAACTATGTCACAAAATGCAGTTCTCAGCTCAGAAAGCTTGTTTCTGACATTCTAACAGCTCAATTGGAGCATTTTAGTAATGAACAGTGTTCTTTGTCAAAACTGACATTCTCATCATCCACTGATGCACTTTGTCACAAAATGCAGTTTTATGCTCAGAAAGCTTGTTTCTGACATTCTAACAGCTCAATTAGAGCATTTTAGTAATGATCAGTGTTCTTTGTCAAAAGTGACATTCTCATCATCCACTGATTCACTTTGTCACAAAATGCAGTTCTCAGCTCAGAAAGCTTGTTTCTGACATTCTAACAGCTCAATTAGAGCATTTTAGTAATGAACAGTGTTCTTTGTCAAAACTGACATTCTCATCATCCACTGATGAACTATGTCACAAAATGCAGTTCTCAGCTCAGAAAGCTTGTTTCTGACATTCTAACAGCTCAATTGGAGCATTTTAGTGATGATCAGTGTTCCTTGTCAAAACTGACATTCTCATCATCCACTGATTCACTTTGTCACAAAATGCAGTTTTCAGCTCAGAAAGCTTGTTTCTGACATTCTAACAGCTCAATTAGAGCATTTTAGTAATGAACAGTGTTCTTTGTCAAAACTGACATTCTCATCCTCCACTGATGCTTTTTGTCACAAAATGCAGTTTTCAGCTCAGAAAGCTTGTTTCTGACATTCTAACAGCTCAATTAGAGCATTTTAGTAATGATCAGTGTTCTTTGTCAAAACTGACATTCTCATCATCCACTGATGCTTTTTGTCACAAAATGCAGTTTTCAGCTCAGAAAGCTTGTTTCTGACATTCTAACAGCTCAATTAGAGCATTTTAGTAATGATCAGTGTTCTTTGTCAAAACTGACATTCTCATCATCCACTGATGCTTTTTGTCACAAAATGCAGTTTTCAGCTCAGAAAGCTTGTTTCTGACATTCTAACAGCTCAATTAGAGCATTTTAGTAATGAACAGTGTTCTTTGTCAAAACTGACATTCTCATCATCCACTGATGCACTTTGTCAAATAAATCCTGTTTTCAGCTCAGAAAGCTTGTTTCTGACATTCTAACAGCTCAATTAGAGCATTTTAGCAATGATCAGTGTTCTTTGTCAAAAGTGACATTCTCATCATCCACTGATTCACTTTGTCACAAAATGCAGTTCTCAGCTCAGAAAGCTTGTTTCTGACATTCTAACAGCTCAATTAGAGCATTTTAGTAATAATCAGTGTTCTTTGTCAAAAGTGACATTCTCATCATCCACTGATTCACTTTGTCACAAAATGCAGTTCTCAGCTCAGAAAGCTTGTTTCTGACATTCTAACAGCTCAATTAGAGCATTTTAGTAATGAACAGTGTTCTTTGTCAAAACTGACATTCTCATCATCCACTGATGAACTATGTCACAAAATGCATTTCTCAGCTCAGAAAGCTTGTTTCTGACATTCTAACAGCTCAATTGGAGCATTTCAGTAATGAACAGTGTTCTTTGTCAAAACTGACATTCTCATCATCCACTGATTCACTTTGTCACAAAATGCAGTTTTCAGCTCAGAAAGCTTGTTTCTGACATTCTAACAGCTCAATTAGAGCATTTTAGTAATGATCAGTGTTCTTTGTCAAAACTGACATTCTCATCATCCACTGATGCTTTTTGTCACAAAATGCAGTTTTCAGCTCAGAAAGCTTGTTTCTGACATTCTAACAGCTCAATTAGAGCATTTTAGTAATGAACAGTGTTCTTTGTCAAAACTGACATTCTCATCATCCACTGATGCTTTTTGTCACAAAATGCAGTTTTCAGCTCAGAAAGCTTGTTTCTGATATTTTAACAGCTCAATTAGAGCATTTTAGTAATGAACAGTGTTCTTTGTCAAAACTGACATTCTCATCATCCACTGATGAACTATGTCACAAAATGCAGTTCTCAGCTCAGAAAGCTTGTTTCTGACATTCTAACAGCTCAATTAGAGCATTTTAGTAATGAACAGTGTTCTTTGTCAAAACTGACATTCTCATCATCCACTGATGAACTATGTCACAAAATGCAGTTCTCAGCTCAGAAAGCTTGTTTCTGACATTCTAACAGCTCAATTGGAGCATTTTAGTGATGATCAGTGTTCCTTGTCAAAACTGACATTCTCATCATCCACTGATTCACTTTGTCACAAAATGCAGTTCTCAGCTCAGAAAGCTTGTTTCTGACATTCTAACAGCTCAATTAGAGCATTTTAGTAATGATCAGTGTTCTTTGTCAAAAGTGACATTCTCATCATCCACTGATTCACTTTGTCACAAAATGCAGTTCTCAGCTCAGAAAGCTTGTTTCTGACATTCTAACAGCTCAATTAGAGCATTTTAGTAATGAACAGTGTTCTTTGTCAAAACTGACATTCTCATCATCCACTGATGAACTATGTCACAAAATGCATTTCTCAGTTCAGAAAGCTTGTTTCTGACATTCTAACAGCTCAATTGGAGCATTTCAGTAATGAACAGTGTTCTTTGTCAAAACTGACATTCTCATCATCCACTGATTCACTTTGTCACAAAATGCAGTTTTCAGCTCAGAAAGCTTGTTTCTGACATTCTAACAGCTCAATTAGAGCATTTTAGTAATGATCAGTGTTCTTTGTCAAAACTGACATTCTCATCATCCACTGATGCTTTTTGTCACAAAATGCAGTTTTCAGCTCAGAAAGCTTGTTTCTGATATTTTAACAGCTCAATTAGAGCATTTTAGTAATGAACAGTGTTCTTTGTCAAAACTGACATTCTCATCATCCACTGATGAACTATGTCACAAAATGCAGTTCTCAGCTCAGAAAGCTTGTTTCTGACATTCTAACAGCTCAATTAGAGCATTTTAGTAATGAACAGTGTTCTTTGTCAAAACTGACATTCTCATCATCCACTGATGAACTATGTCACAAAATGCAGTTCTCAGTTCAGAAAGCTTGTTTCTGACATTCTAACAGCTCAATTGGAGCATTTTAGTGATGATCAGTGTTCCTTGTCAAAACTGACATTCTCATCATCCACTGATTCACTTTGTCACAAAATGCAGTTTTCAGCTCAGAAAGCTTGTTTCTGACATTCTAACAGCTCAATTAGAGCATTTTAGTAATGAACAGTGTTCTTTGTCAAAACTGACATTCTCATCATCCACTGATGCTTTTTGTCACAAAATGCAGTTTTCAGCTCAGAAAGCTTGTTTCTGACATTCTAACAGCTCAATTAGAGCATTTTAGTAATGATCAGTGTTCTTTGTCAAAACTGACATTCTCATCATCCACTCATGCTTTTTGTCACAAAATGCAGTTTTCAGCTCAGAAAGCTTGTTTCTGACATTCTAACAGCTCAATTGGAGCATTTCAGTAATGAACAGTGTTCTTTGTCAAAACTGACATTCTCATCATCCACTGATGAAATATGTCACAAAATGCAGTTCTCAGCTCAGAAAGCTTGTTTCTGACATTCTAACAACTCAAATGGAGCATTTTAGTAATGATCAGTGTTCTTTGTCAAAACTGACATTCTCATCATCCACTGATGCTTTTCGTCACAAAATGCAGTTCTCAGCTCAGAAAGCTTGTTTCTGACATTCTAACAGCTCAATTAGAGCATTTTAGTAATGAACAGTGTTCTTTTTCAAAACTGACATTCTCATCATCCACTGATGCACTTTGTCAAATAAACGCTGTTTTCAGCTCAGAAAGCTTGTTTCTGACATTCTAACAGCTCAATTGGAGCATTTTAGTAATGATCAGTGTTCTTTGTCAAAACTGACATTCTCATCATCCACTGATGAACTTTGTCACAAAATGCAGTTCTCAGCTCAGAAAGCTTGTTTCTGACATTCTAACAGCTCAATTAGAGCATTTTAGTAATGAACAGTGTTCTTTGTCAAAACTGACATTCTCATCATCCACTGATGAACTATGTCACAAAATGCAGTTCTCAGCTCAGAAAGCTTGTTTCTGACATTCTAACAGCTCAATTAGAGCATTTTAGTAATGAACAGTGTTCTTTGTCAAAACTGACATTCTCATCATCCACTGATGAACTATGTCACAAAATGCAGTTCTCAGCTCAGAAAGCTTGTTTCTGACATTCTAACAGCTCAATTGTAGCATTTTAGTGATGATCAGTGTTCCTTGTCAAAACTGACATTCTCATCATCCACTGATTCACTTTGTCACAAAATGCAGTTTTCAGCTCAGAAAGCTTGTTTCTGACATTCTAACAGCTCAATTAGAGCATTTTAGTAATGAACAGTGTTCTTTGTCAAAACTGACATTCTCATCATCCACTGATGCACTATGTCACAAAATGCAGTTCTCAGCTCAGAAAGCTTGTTTCTGACATTCTAACAGCTCAATTAGAGCATTTTAGCAATGATCAGTGTTCTTTGTCAAAAGTGACATTCTCATCATCCACTGATTCACTTTGTCACAAAATGCAGTTCTCAGCTCAGAAAGCTTGTTTCTGACATTCTAACAGCTCAATTAGAGCATTTTAGTAATGATCAGTGTTCTTTGTCAAAACTGACATTCTCATCATCCACTGATGCACTATGTCACAAAATGCAGTTCTCAGCTCAGAAAGCTTGTTTCTGACATTCTAACAGCTCAATTAGAGCATTTTAGTAATGATCAGTGTTCTTTGTCAAAAGTGACATTCTCATCATCCACTGATTCACTTTGTCAAATAAATGCTGTTTTCAGCTCAGAAAGCTTGTTTCTGACATTCTAACAGCTCAATAGGAGCATTTTAGTAATGATCAGTGTTCTTTGTCAAAACTGACATTCTCATCATCCACTGATGAACTATGTCACAAAATGCAGTTCTCAGCTCAGAAAGCTTGTTTCTGACATTCTAACAGCTCAATTGGAGCATTTTAGTAATGATCAGTGTTCTTTGTCAAAACTGACATTCTCATCATCCACTGATGCACTATGTCACAAAATGCAGTTCTCAGCTCAGAAAGCTTGTTTCTGACATTCTAACAGCTCAATTAGAGCATTTTAGTAATGATCAGTGTTCTTTGTCAAAAGTGACATTCTCATCATCCACTGATTCACTTTGTCACAAAATGCAGTTCTCAGCTCAGAAAGCTTGTTTCTGACATTCTAACAGCTCAATTAGAGCATTTTAGTAATGAACAGTGTTCTTTGTCAAAACTGACATTCTCATCATCCACTGATGAACTATGTCACAAAATGCATTTCTCAGCTCAGAAAGCTTGTTTCTGACATTCTAACAGCTCAATTGGAGCATTTCAGTAATGAACAGTGTTCTTTGTCAAAACTGACATTCTCATCATCCACTGATTCACTTTGTCACAAAATGCAGTTTTCAGCTCAGAAAGCTTGTTTCTGACATTCTAACAGCTCAATTAGAGCATTTTAGTAATGATCAGTGTTCTTTGTCAAAACTGACATTCTCATCATCCACTGATGCTTTTTGTCACAAAATGCAGTTTTCAGCTCATAAAGCTTGTTTCTGATATTTTAACAGCTCAATTAGAGCATTTTAGTAATGAACAGTGTTCTTTGTCAAAACTGACATTCTCATCATCCACTGATGCACTTTGTCACAAAATGCAGTTTTATGCTCAGAAAGCTTGTTTCTGACATTCTAACAGCTCAATTAGAGCATTTTAGTAATGATCAGTGTTCTTTGTCAAAAGTGACATTCTCATCATCCACTGATTCACTTTGTCACAGAATGCAGTTCTCAGCTCAGAAAGCTTGTTACTGACATTCTAACAGCTCAATTAGAGCATTTTAGTAATGAACAGTGTTCTTTGTCAAAACTGACATTCTCATCATCCACTGATTCACTTTGTCACAAAATGCAGTTCTCAGCTCAGAAAGCTTGTTTCTGACATTCTAACAGCTCAATTGGAGCATTTTAGTAATGATGAGTGTTCTTTGTCAAAACTGACATTCTCATCATCCACTGATGCTTTTTGTCACAAAATACAGTTCTCAGCTCAGAAAGCTTGTTTCTGACATTCTAACAGCTCAATTAGAGCATTTTAGTAATGAACAGTGTTCTTTGTCAAAACTGACATTCTCATCATCCACTGATGAACTATGTCACAAAATGCAGTTCTCAGCTCAGAAAGCTTGTTTCTGACATTCTAACAGCTCAATTGGAGCATTTTAGTAATGATCAGTGTTCTTTGTCAAAACTGACATTCTCATCATCCACTGATGAACTATGTCACAAAATGCAGTTCTCAGCTCAGAAAGCTTGTTTCTGACCTTCTAACAGCTCAATTGGAGCATTTTAGTAATGATCAGTGTTCTTTGTCAAAACTGACATTCTCATCATCCACTGATTCACTATGTCACAAAATGCAGTTCTCAGCTCAGAAAGCTTGTTTCTGACATTCTAACAGCTCAATTAGAGCATTTTAGCAATGATCAGTGTTCTTTGTCAAAAGTGACATTCTCATCATCCACTGATTCACTTTGTCACAAAATGCAGTTCTCAGCTCAGAAAGCTTGTTTCTGACATTCTAACGGCTCAATTAGAGCATTTTAGTAATGAACAGTGTTCTTTGTCAAAACTGACATTCTCATCATCCACTGATGAACTATGTCACAAAATGCATTTCTCAGCTCATAAAGCTTGTTTCTGACATTCTATCAGCTCAATTGGAGCATTTCAGTAATGAACAGTGTTCTTTGTCAAAACTGACATTCTCATCATCCACTGATTCACTTTGTCACAAAATGCAGTTTTCAGCTCAGAAAGCTTGTTTCTGACATTCTAACAGCTCAATTAGAGCATTTTAGTAATGAACAGTGTTCTTTGTCAAAACTGACATTCTCATCATCCACTGATGCACTATGTCACAAAATGCAGTTCTCAGCTCAGAAAGCTTGTTTCTGACATTCTAACAGCTCAATTAGAGCATTTTAGTAATGATCAGTGTTCTTTGTCAAAACTGACATTCTCATCATCCACTGATGCTTTTTGTCACAAAATGCAGTTTTCAGCTCAGAAAGCTTGTTTCTGACATTCTAACAGCTCAATTAGAGCATTTTAGTAATTAACAGTGTTCTTTGTCAAAACTGACATTCTCATCATCCACTGATGCTTTTTGTCACAAAATGCAGTTTTCAGCTCAGAAAGCTTGTTTCTGACATTCTAACAGCTCAATTAGAGCATTTTAGTAATGATCAGTGTTCTTTGTCAAAAGTGACATTCTCATCATCCACTGATTCACTTTGTCACAAAATGCAGTTCTCAGCTCAGAAAGCTTGTTTCTGACATTCTAACAGCTCAATTAGAGCATTTTAGTAATGAACAGTGTTCTTTGTCAAAACTGACATTCTCATCATCCACTGATGAACTATGTCACAAAATGCAGTTTTCAGCTCAGAAAGCTTGTTTCTGACATTCTAACAGCTCAATTAGAGCATTTTAGTAATGAACAGTGTTCTTTGTCAAAACTGACATTCTCATCATCCACTGATTCACGTTGTCACAAAATGCAGTTTTCAGCTCAGAAAGCTTGTTTCTGACATTCTAACAGCTCAATTAGAGCATTTTAGTAATGAACAGTGTTCTTTGTCAAAACTGACATTCTCATCATCCACTGATGCTTTTTGTCACAAAATGCAGTTTTCAGCTCAGAAAGCTTGTTTCTGACATTCTAACAGCTCAATTAGAGCATTTTAGTAATGAACAGTGTTCTTTGTCAAAACTGACATTCTCATCATCCACGGATGCTTTTTGTCACAAAATGCAATTTTCAGCTCAGAAAGCTTGTTTCTGACATTCTAACAGCTCAATTAGAGCATTTTAGTAATGAACAGTGTTCTTTGTCAAAACTGACATTCTCATCATCCACGGATGCTTTTTGTCACAAAATGCAGTTTTCAGCTCAGAAAGCTTGTTTCTGACATTCTAACAGCTCAATTGGAGCATTTCAGTAATGAACAGTGTTCTTTGTCAAAACTGACATTCTCATCATCCACTGATGAACTATGTCACAAAATGCAGTTCTCAGCTCAGAAAGCTTGTTTCTGACATTCTAACAACTCAATTGGAGCATTTTAGTAATGATCAGTGTTCTTTGTCAAAACTGACATTCTCATCATCCACTGATGCTTTTTGTCACAAAATGCAGTTTTCAGCTCAGAAAGCTTGTTTCTGGCATTCTAACAGCTCAATTAGAGCATTTTAGTAAGGAACAGTGTTCTTTGTCAAAACTGACATTCTCATCATCCACGGATGCACTTTGTCACAAAATGCAGTTTTCAGCTCAGAAAGCTTGTTTCTGACATTCTAACAGCTCAATTGGAGCATTTCAGTAATGAACAGTGTTCTTTGTCAAAACTGACATTCTCACCATCCACTGATGAACTATGTCACAAAATGCAGTTCTCAGCTCAGAAAGCTTGTTTCTGACATTCTAACAACTCAATTGGAGCATTTTAGTAATGATCAGTGTTCTTTGTCAAAGCTGACATTCTCATCATCCACTGATGCTTTTTGTCACAAAATGCAGTTTTCAGCTCAGAAAGCTTGTTTCTGACATTCTAACAGCTCAATTGGAGCATTTCAGTAATGAACAGTGTTCTTTGTCAAAACTGACATTCTCATCATCCACTGATGAACTATGTCACAAAATGCAGTTCTCAGCTCAGAAAGCT